>NC_090937.1:485867734-487211580 GCF_040938575.1 Ambystoma mexicanum | reverse complement strand
ACGAACTGCCACACAGAACAAACCCTGATGTGGACGAAGACATGAACCATAAAAATGGGCTGACGAATTTGAGGCCATCCTCCAACTGGCTAGCGCGGCTGAATCCCAAATACACACGCTTCCAAGAAAAGAAGCAAGCTCGTTACATCTCTCATGCCTCCTCATCTCTAAGAAACGGCTCAAGCCCGACGAACTGTAAACTGAGATTACAAAATCTAAATCGAGAAGATTGTGATCTAAACCTGAATCGCAATAATGTACTGAAATTATTTGCCTGTATTCCATCTCTACGAACGATTTTATCTGAAGACATACGAATTGTTGAATATGCAACAGAAAAACGCTGTGACCAGGTTCTACTACATATTACCTCGGTCTCAGTTCGAAACACTATTGTGAAAGCCTCAGAGGAATTGTTAGCGTTTGGGTTCGACATCTCTGTGGAACCTACGAGCACAAGACTCGATAGGTCAAACACAAGCGGACAAAAAACTTCTCAAGAAACGCAAAAGCAAAGATGTGCCGAGCTACGCAGAGCCATGACCACCAAGGAGAACCCAAGATCAAACAATAACCACTCTGCCAAAATCACTACCCATAATAAGGATGCTGAACGACGTTAGCCACTAGGGATTGGAAACAAGTGCACTCGTGAATTCATCTCCTGGAATACTCGAGGATTCGTTCACTTTTTCAACAAATTTGACGTCGATCTAGAAAAAGTCTTCGTCATCTGTCTGCAGGAGACCTGGTTATGTGACCCTCCGTCACGAGATGGCTTTTTGACATTATTATACCCTGCAATCAAAAATCTAAAGGGGTCGACCATCTTCTGGTTTACTAATGATGATTAAAATAAACACCAGGTGGCGTCTTGTTGATTCCTCTAATCCCAATCCTTTTGTGCAGAGTGCACTGCTTCAGACAACAGATGAAAATTTAGACACAAGGAAACATTTGCTTGTCTTAAACGGATATTGGAATCCAAACAAAATCAGCACCAAAAATTTTATAAACGCAATAACATCTTGCATTGACAAATCACTAACTGTCAACAAGAATCTATCTATAATTTGTGCAGGTGATCTAAATTGTTCATGGTTTAAACACGATCTTGCCACGAAGACGTTTAAACGATTAACTCGAGATGAAGAAAAAAGTCGAGAGTTCAAGTGGAGACAGGCACTACGGAATCGAAACTGCTATATGGTAAATGGTCAAGCTACAGGGGATCAACCCCCTCAGTCAACTTGGTCATCTCAGAATGCGCAGTCAATAATTGACTACTTCTGGATATCTCAACATTTTTTTGAAAGCGATCTGACACTGTCAATAAGAACTATGCCAAGCAGTGATCACAAGCTTCTCAGACTGGCCTGCACGGTAGAATGGTAATTCGAACAAAGAACCTACGAACCTATAATCTCCGTAAATACTGGCGGAAATCGTCTTAGAATCGACAGTCCTAAGATCGAAAAACTACGCCAGCAATTTTGTCAGGACAGCGATCTGTCCGTGAACTACGCTCCCTTGCTTCTGGACTTTATCACAACAAAAGCTGCTAATCGCATAATGGGTGCAACTCACAAACATCTTTCGTCCTTGATCCTGACTCAAGCTAAACAGATTATGCGACGCGACATTAGAGCCCTAAAGAAGTCTGATAAGTCAGCCAGCGCGACAACTGCAATCAAAGCTGCAATACGGGTGCGTCGCCAAGCATACCGTAACTGGTTGAAATCTCAGAAACTAATAATTGAGCAAGACAAAGCTGAGCATCTGATGAAACATCTAATTCAGAAGAATTTACGGGAAATCTGGATAATCCTGAATACAGGCAATTCGAGACATCATCAAATACCATCCAACACGATTGATGCCGATACATGGGAACACAACACTTTACTAACATCTTCAATAAACCATCTCATGAAGACATAAGTATACCCATAAATGAGTTAACATCTTGGAATTTTCAAATAACCGCGGAAGAGATCAGTGCTGCAATACGGGCCCTTAAAAGCTTGCATGCTGCAGGTCCAGATCTAATATCTAACATGATGCTGAAGAAGAACGAACAACAATGGGCTATATTTATTGTACAATTATTTGCACGCCTGTCCAAATCAATGACGATACCAGACTCCTGGCGTGTGGCGATCATAGTGCCAATTTATAAAAAGGGCAACCGGGCTGATACAACCAACTATCGCCCGATTGCCCTGTTGGACACCATAGGAAAAATCTTCGCCTCTTTTTTACGACAAAGGCTAACGGCATGGTCCATACAAGAGCAAATAATTGACATCCGGCAAACAGGCTTTACAAAAGGCGTAGGTGTGGAGGTAAACCTGCTGCTAATAAATATATTAAAACTTGAAAGCCTAAAAGCAAAATCGAGATTATACTTGGCATTCATCGATCTGAGGGGTGCCTTTGACAGTGTAAACCGCAGCAAACTGTGGTAAAAATTAATAAATTGGAAGTGTCCGAGTGACCTGGTTGCACCAATAAGAGCTCTACACACAGAGACTACCATCAAAATAAGATTAAACAATCAAGGCTTACTATCTAAGCCGATCTCAACAAACTCAGGTGTGAAACAGGGATGCCCACTAGCAGCCGAACTTTTCAAATTGTTCATTTCTGACCTCCCAGCATATCGTAAGGATGTGCGTTGTTTTCCACCGAAACTGAACATTAATGAAATAGGATGCATAATCTACGCTGACGACGTGGTTTTGTTGGACCAAACACAGATAGGTCTGCAACGCCAGTTAACAAATCTTCGTGATTATCTAAAAAAAAATGACTTGGAGCTAAACATCGAAAAATCCAAGATTGTCATCATTGGTCAACGACGCACCAACGAACAGAAAGCCTTTGCGTGGAAAATTAACGACAATCGACTTGATGTAGTCAATTCGATCAGATATTTGGGAATAACATTCAATAATTCAGTGCATGAACATCATTGGAAGGTTGACATGGTCAACAGAATGACTCAATACAGCATTCAAGGCCAGCTGCTGAATAGAAACTTTGGAAAGTTCACCCTAGCACCAGTCCTGACCTTTTACATCCAAAAAGTGATTCCTGCAATTACCTTTGGTTCAGAGGCTGGTTGGAACATCGATGCCCTGTTTTGGCAAAAGCTAGAAGGGATCTACTGGCGGCGAGTCCTGAAGCTCCCTCCATACATCTCGATGATCCACATAAGACATGAACTCTCCTTAAATTCGTTACACACTCACGTAATGTGGAAATCACTAATGGCACTACGTAAAATGAATCTGATCCCCATAGCGCCAGCATTTGAAATCTTTGCTGAGGAAAAAACTACAGGAAATTCGAAACTGCTAGACGAGTGGAAACAAATAATGATATCAACCTTATCTAATGCAGATCTGACCTTGCATGACCTGGTGACGAGACCACAATCCATAAAAACAAAATTTGAACAATGGTGCTGGATAAAGAACAACGAGCGACGTTTGCAGTTGAAGACCACTCTAGATTCTGGAATCGGAGAACACAAACTAAATGTTACAAGTAGATATCTAACGAACTGTCCATCTCGTCACCATCGCGAGCAGTTTCTAAGACTTCGACTAAATGCAATCAAAACAAAGGAAATGATGTGGGGTCGTCATTTTAAAGAAGCTAAGGATAATCGATGTCGCTTCTGTCATAGCGAAATAGAATCCTTAGAACATCTCATCACCAAATGCACGAAGACCACCTCAAAGAGGACGCAACACCTAGGAGAACATATTCCAGTAGACTGTAACACTCGAGATTGGTGGTCCTACATTGTAGCCGGTCACAGCATAAAATTAAGCTGTGCGGTAATGGACTACATAGACGCTTTAAATCTTGAAGACCTGCAAATGATTCTATGAAATTGAATCTTTCTTCCCTTTTAGATTATTCTATGCAGCACCGTGAATTGGCTTTTGGCTGGATGAATTTTGATGAATGCTGTTACTTTGTAATAAAAGTCTGATGCCACACTGTTCAATGTGGCACTACAGGCTGACGTTTCAAAAAAAAAAAAAAAAAAAAAAAAAAAAGATATTACCCAAGTGGCAATCTCTCTGGCTCCCAAAAACATCCTTCTTGGGATCCCGATTCCGGGCCCCTACCCGAGAAAGACTGCCCTCATAACCCAACTCTTGCTGGCGGCAAAAATGACCGTAGCCCGTACTTGGAAGTCTGCTGAAGACCCTCTAATCACGCTCTGGTGGATTAAGATTTGAGACATTCTGAAAGCCAAGAAGGTTACTGCAGCCAGGGGGGGATGGGGGGGCACCATGCACCGCTTTGTGAACATTTGGGCGCCACTCTTGGACTATGATCAGAACTACCTGACTTATAAACCGCGCCTAATTGCGAGGGCCCTGCACCCGGATGACGAACAATTGGCACTATGTCTGGCCCAGACGGACTGAGAGTCAAACTGACATGCGGGGCAATCGGGGTTGCGTTCTGATGCCGAGGCTTGGTGTTGTATTTAATTGTTAATCTATGTGATCACCTGTGTGCTGTCCTATAAATAAACAAATAAAAATATTTTTTTTTTTAAAAAAGAGTAAATACTGCCTGTAGCTGTGTCATTTCTAGTAAAAGTGAGAAACTAGCTTTGACTTGCTGATGTCCAGTTCTCCATTTGTCCCAATTGCTGCAAGGCAGCCAATTTTTATGGTGCAACTTGCTTTGGTCTGCAGGAGTCCAGCTCCATGTATGTTCCCTTACAGGCATCCAAGTGAAGTTTCCATTTGGGTAAAAGTGGAAAAACAATAGTCACAGCTTATTTTTTTTCAGAGCAAAACAAGTGCTAATATAGATAAAATTATAAAACCAGGAGCCTTCCGGACCAGAAGTTGAATTTAATTTATGTGCCACAACTGTGCAGGAACAGAAAAAAATAAGAATTGGTGGAGCTGTGAACATTGTTGGATTTGATGTTGATCATAAGCAGTGAGCATTGGTTGACTGGCTGTGTGAAGCCAAACGCCACCTGGTCCAGAACAGTAGAATTCTAGAGGAACTTGATTTGACATGGGTGAACAATTCAGCTACTTTCAATACTTAAGTTAACGGGAGCTGCAAGAGCATACAACACTACTTCCTTTTCAAAAAGGGGCTGCCAGTGTCTGCATTTGCTTGGGGTAAAAAGTAAAAGCAATACCAACTAAGATGTTCACAGCCAAAGGTCAAACCTCGGCAGGGGAGATTGAGGTGCAGTGAAATGCTCTCATGGCGATATTCTAGTTGGAAGGTGTGTCCAACCCACTGGTAGTAATGACCCAACCCAGGAGCTGAAAAAAAAATTAAGTGCTTCTGGTAGTGGTGTGCGAAAATCGTGCCGGCAAAATGGAATTGGCAAAATTCGCCAACAGTTCTGCCAGCTAGATGAATTTCCACCTTTTTTACTGCACTTTTGGTGGGTTTCTTTGTGGCCTGAAACACATAAAACTGAAATTTCAGCTAAGGATGAAATTTAAAGTAGTAAAACACCTTTCCTACCCAAAATATTTTTTTAAAAACAAAGTTTGCGGAAAAATTCTATGAAATTGGCAGATTCGGCAAAACTTGCCAGGAATCTGCCAATTATCCTGCATAGTGTAATTAGCCATTTTCACCCACACCTTTGTTAAGGTTCTTTCTGATGGATTCAACTTCCACAATGTCCTCATCTTAGATATTTCAAAGGCAGCGTCAGCTGACAGGAGAATCTTTTTCCACCAGCAGGGGTCAAGTTGTGACTCGGCTGGTCCTTCCGGTGTTGCGGCATCCAGTGGCCCGCTGTCGCTCCTGTGGCTTCTGCTTCGGTTCTCCCGGCTGCCATCAGGCCTGCGGGTTGCACTACTTCGGTTCCTTGCTGCAGACAAGGTAAGGAGGTGTGGTAGAGGCCCTGCAACTCTGACACCTTAAGCGTGGTGAGGGTTGGTTCCCTCCTCTCTCCCCTGACAGGCCTGTCACACTTTCTCCTATCTGAAGGGAGGTTCAACGTCAAAGGCCTCAAATTGACTATTGAGGCCTGGACAACCAGCTCTATGAGGTACAGGTGTGCGGATATAAACGGCTGATCGCCTCTAGTGGTTTTATACTTTTTGGTAAAGTCACAGATGACCACCAGTGTCTAGCACAGAGGCTTGCCATAGTGTCATGATCCTACATCTCCCGAGGTGGGCCAGGACTTTACCCTCTCCTCCGAATGAATCAGTGTCATGCCCATGTCTGCGCTGTAGCTTCTTGTGGGAGGATGAGGAATGAGACTAACTGTAAGAGTGTGTTCTCTTTTTTTATCTTTTATACCATATGCATTCCCAGTAATCTCTATTCTCCGAAGTGAGCCCCTCGGCATCAACTGCTGAAGATTTTGTGACAGGGCTGGCTGGCGACATAGAAGGGGGCCTTCCTAGTGTCAGTTTGGCCAAACGTTCTCTCAAGGGTTTCGGGTTCATGGACTTATAGGAGCAGATTTGCTCCATATGTTCCACCGCAGACACCACACACAGATTTGTGGGTCTGTGATGGACGATTTAGAGCTGCAGTCCCAGCACAGCTTGAACCATGACATAGTGATGCCACAAAGATTTGGTTGAAAAATAAGCTTTGTTCAGACATCGGGCTAAGCATGCAGAACAAAGTAATGAGGTATGGGGGCGTAGTGCATGCTATATGTACGATCGCTGATGTCACATCAGGAGTCAAGGAGTGGCATGGTTGAGGTATTAAGGAGTCGAGGAGACTAAGCCGAGCCGCGCTACACCCCTTTTCCAAGCAACTGATGCTGAGCGATTGATCTATCAAGATGAGGAATCTGTGGCAGAATGCAATCTACTCATCTTAAACTTTATTCAGTGAACTGTGAAAGGAAGGAATCCATTATAAATACATTTCTTCATAAAGCAAACATTTCTCCTTATGATTCACTGCTATGCAGAGTGAGTCCTGCGGATAAAGGTGCACATGATCAATAATGAATGGACTAACGGAGAAACAAAGAAACAGATAGTCTTCTGTCAACCTCTCTAGTGCCGCCGGGGTTAGAGGTGGGTTGTAATTCCCCGCAATGAAGATATTGTTAATGTAACAAACAGCTTCACAAGCTCATTGGAGGTGTTTGTGTCTCAAGATATGCAAACTGAAAGAAACCGCACACATGTCAATGGCCTTTCTGAGATCCAAGATGGCAGGAAGCCTTCAAAAGACCTTGGGTCGACTCCTTTACAAGCCACATAACCCACAGCAAATTAACCAATCACAAAGTCACCCAGCCATCAGTATACACAGGCGTTTCCTATATTCTTAAGCACTTACCAAAGAAAAGATCGGGATGCCTATAAAAAGCTGTCAGTTCAGGCAGGCAGTGACAAACCGTCTAGTAGAAGTTTGAGGAAGGAGAATGGGGAGAAAGATGGATACTAGGAGAGCGTTGAGGGAAAGTATTAAAGTGATTGAAAAAAGAGCGACTCATCTAGAAGAGAGATTTGGAGGTTGGCGGGAGAGTAGGCTGGAGGAAATGTTGGTAGCATCTGTAGAGAGGCTAGGTTGGAGGAAAAGAACCATCAGGATTAAAAGAGACAAAGAAAAGGAAGGCGACTTGACATCAGTGGTGAAGTTTCAAGAAAAAACAGAGGGGGAAGACAAAGCTAACATAACAGGAGGAGGTTGGAGAGAACAGGTACCCCATTCCCGAGAGAAGAACAAGTTACTTCTTACCTTGTAACGTTCTTTCGACGGGATGTTCCTCCGACGTATTCCTCATCTTAGATATCTCCTTCCAGCTCTGCTGGCCTCGGAAATTTTTTTCTCTAGGGGGCGCTGCGCGTCGATGTCCTCCGATTCGATGTCCCTCGACAGCCGCGGTATTGACGTCATCCTGGCTATAAAGGCCGCGCGCAGCGCCCGTTGCTCAATTACGCTTTGTAGCCCACAATAATGATTTCTGGACTAAACTAATCACCCTGAAGGAGCGTAAGCTGCAACAACAAGGGAAGTAGAACTGCGGGGATGGATGGGAGGGTCGATGAGGAATACGTCGGAGCAACATCCCGTCGAAAGAACGTTACAAGGTAAGAAGTAACTTGTTCTTCGAAGGGATTGTGTCCTCCGACGTATTCCTCATCTTAGATAGGCTCCCATAGCAGTATTCTAATATTGGAGGAGGGAGTACTGACTTCATGCTGTCTTCTATTGATGAATAGAATGCAGTACAGCCCTTCCAAACCTAGTCTCTTGACTGGAGCAGGAATCCAAGTTGTAAAATCTTGTAAAGGTATGGACAGACGACCATGTAGCGGCCGCACAGATGTCTTTAACCGGCACACCTCTTTTGAGGGCCGATGAAGCTGCAATACCTCTGGTCGAATGAGCCCTAAGGTTTTGAGGGGGCTCTTTTCCTGCTAGTTTATAACATTCCAGAATGGCTAGAATGATCCATCTGGAAATGGTCTGCTTAGTTATTGGTAACACCAGCTTGTGACCTGTGTAACCTACAAACAGCTGGTCTGCATGTCTTATCCTGGCTAGTCTACTGATGTAAAAACTTAAAGCCCTTCTAGGGTCTAGCCTGTGTAACCTCTCTTCCTCTTTCCCCGGGTCAGGAGGAGGATAGAAAGATGGTAGGGTAATCTTCTGAGTGATATGGAATTTAGAAACCACCTTTGGGAGGAAATTAGGCTTCACTTGCAGGACAACTTTGTCTTTGTGAAAGATAGTGTGAGGGGGTTTACAAGAAAGAGCTTGTAATTCGCTCACCCTTCTAGCAGATGTAAGTGCTATTAATAAAACAGTTTTAGGGGTAAGGAATCTTAACGAACAAGAATGGAGTGGTTCGAAAGGTGTGCCCATCAGGAAAGTTAGGACTAAGTTTAAATCCCATAGGGGAACTTGGAATGGTCTTGGGGGATAAACATTGGTTAACCCCTTTAGAAATTGTATTACCAAGGGTAACTTGAAAAAGGATGGGTCTTCCGCACTGCGCTTAAAGATGGATAGCGCTGCGAGATAGCCCTTAATGGTGCCAACTTGAAGGCCTGAATTTGCCAAATATAGTAGGAAGGACAAAACCATTGGTGTACCACATGAAAAAGGGTCGATATTCTGTTCTCTACACCAGCTGCAAAATCTGTTCCAACGGCAGCGGTATAAAGACTTTGTTGCTGGCCTCCTTGCCGAAAGCAACACGTCCATAAAATCATCAGGGAGGTCCCAATCCTTGTACCTCAGCCTTTCAGAAGCCAAGCGTGAAGGTTGAGGGTTTTGATGTCTGGATGGAGAACCTGACCTCCCTTCTGTGAGAGCAGATTCTCTCTGAGTGGAAGTCGAATTGGAGGGCAGATGGACAAGTCTAGAAGGTCCGGGTACCACGTTCTCCTGGCCCAATCCGGGGCAATTAGGATCATGGTTCTCCGGAATCTTCTCAACCCCCTGATCATTTGAGGAATGACAGGGACCGGAGGGAACGCGTACAGAAGCGGAAACTCCCAGTCCACTATGAACGCGTCTCCCAGAGCGCCTCTATGGGGGAAATTCCCTTGAGCAGAACAGATCGCACTTCCTGTTGAGGCTGGTGGCCAACAGATCTACCTGAGGGGTTCCCCAAAGGGCGAAGATCTCTTGAAGGACTTCCTGAGCTAGCTCCCACTCGTGGGAGACTGTGCTCTGCCTGCTCAGAGCGTCCGCTGTCAAGCTCTTCTCTCCGGCTATGTGAACTGCCGATAGAGAGATTCCTTCTTGGATTGCCCAAAACCAGAGCTGCATCGCCTCTCTGCACAGGGGTAGTGATCCTACGCCTCCTCTTTTGTTGAGGTAATGCATGGCCACCGTGTTGTCCGTCATTATCAGGACGTTTTTCCCATGTACAGCTGGCAGGAACGCCTTCAGCGCAAGTCTGATGGCTCTCAGCTGTAACAGGTTGATATGTAGTCTGGACTCCGATGGAGACCAACGACCGCTGATGGTCAAGTCAGGGCTCCCCACCCCGTGAGTGAGGCATCCGTGACTACTGTTATCTCCGGCCAGGGTTGCCAAAACTGTTCTCCTTTCAGAATGTTCTCCTGACAGGCCCACCACTAAAGGTCTCGAGCCACCCTGTCAGGAACCTGAGGCTGGGAGACGTTGGGCATGTTGGAACGTGGTAACCATCTGTAGAATATCTTGAGCCCTCACCTCTGGTGGCGAGGCTTTTCCCAGGGAAGTGTCCAGGATCGCTCCTATGAACTGGAGTCTCTGCGATGGTATCATTTGTGACTTCTTTAAATTGAGGGAGAAGCCCAGTCTGTGAAGGGAGTGGCACACGTGATTTAGCTGGATCTGAGCTTGTTCCGAAGAAACAGCCCTGATCAACCAATCGTCCAGGTAGGGGTAGACGTGTATCCCTTCCCTCCTTAGACTTGCCGCCACTACCGACATTAACTTGGTGAAGACCCTCGGGCGGAGGTCAGCCCAAATGGCAGCACTTGAAATTGATAGTGAGAGTTGCCAATTGCGAACCTCAGGTATTTCCTGTGTTTGAGATGGATAGGCACATGGAAATAAGCGTCCTGAAGTTCTAGAGATACCAACCAGTCCTGGAACTGAAGGGCCTGGAGGATCTGAGAAAGAGTGACCATCTTGAATTTGTCTTTCCTGAGGAATTTGTTCAATTCTCGCAAGTCCAAGATGGGCCTCAGTCCTCCGTCTTTCTTTGGAACGAGAAAGTAAGGGGAGTACCAGCCCTCGTTCCTCTCCGCTACAGGTACCGGTTCTATGGCACCTTTCTCTAGCAGGTCCAAAATTTCCTGCAAGAGGAGCGGATCTGGAGCTTTTTGAGAGCTGATCCCCGGTGGATGACTCTGAGGTATACATAGGAAAGGCAGGCAGTAACCTTGGGCAACTGTCTCCAATGCCCAAGCATCTGATGTGATAGCCTGCCATACCGCCAGATGTTGAGTCAACCTGCCTCCTACAGGTGTCCTGTGAGGGAAGTCCTCAGAGTGGTTTTGGGGCGGCTGATGCAGATGCCGATGGTAAAGAGGCACCTGCTGTTGCTGCGGCTTTTGAATATCTACCCCGTCCACCTCGGCTAGTTCTTCTTTGTCCCCTTTGAGCCTGTCGTCCTCTACCTCTTCCGAACGCGGAGTAGAAGCGAAAGGACTTGCCCTTCGCAGAGGTTCCTGTGGGACGAAAAGTTGTCTGACGGATTGCAGCGCCTAGGGATTTTGCTGCTGCTTTTGAAGTTTGCAGTTTCTCTAAACTGTCATCCGCCCTTTTTCCCGAACAAAGAAGAGCCATCGAATGGCATGTTCAAGAGCCTGGCTTGCACATCTGGGGCAAAACCAGACTTTCTCAACCAAGCGAATCTCCTAGTTGTTGTACTTGCCGCCATTGCTCTGCTGATACTGTCAGCTGAATCAATGCCCATCTGGAGGGATTCGCACATAGCGTCTTTACCGTCCTGTATAATATTCAGGAACGCATCCCTTTCTTCTCCCTCCGGGATGCAGTCAGCCGCTGTAGAAGCACACTCCCAAAGTGTATGGCTAAATCTAGCAAGGGTGCAAGTAGCATTAACAGATTTTAACGGCATGCTACATGCCGAAAAAACTTTCTTTGCCATAGCATCATATTTTTTATCGTCCCTGTCCTGTGGGACGGTAGGATAAGCCGTCTTGACATCGGTATAGGATGCTGCCTGTACCACCAGACTTTCTGGGGATGGGTGTTTAGACAAAAACTCCGGGTCTGTAGAGGATACCCTGTACTTTGTAGACAGTTTTTTATTTACTGCCGGTACGACATCTGGGGTTTCCCAGTTTGTCATAATCTTCCTCTGAAGAGCTTTATGAAAAGGCACCACAGGATCCTCCTGTGGGCCTTTGTCAAGAATATCCGTGAGGTCATCTTGTTTGAAAGATTGTGAAGGTGTAGACCACCCCATAAACTCTGTGATCCTGGCCATTAAGGCTCTATAGGGGGTTTCAGCATGTTCCCCCGGGTCTGGCCTAGCAGACTCCACCTCAGGGGAGGTGTCTAACCCACTTGCCTCATGTAAGGAATCATGAAGATCCTTTAACCTGCGTTCTTCAGAGGAAAATTCCTCTCTAATTGGGGTTACAGGTCCCTGCAACTCAAATGTGTCTTCCTGTTCGGACAATTCACCCTCTTCCATAATTGAGGACATAGTTCTCAATTGTTCTGAACTCATAAAGGGTGTAAACCCCATTTCCAAGGCAGAGGGTGCCGAACTTGTCATAATCGGCCTCGAAAACGTCGATGTCGTCGACGCCGTAGGCTTCGAGCGTGGCGTCGAAAACAAAGGCGGAGGCCTTGAAGACCTCGACAGAATTGGGATTCTGCTCGACAATCTCGAAGCCATCGACGTCGAGGACCTGGGGATAGTCACTGGGTGTGTCGTAACCGTGACTTTTCTTGGCGTCGACACCGGTGTCGAAGCTGGCGTCGAGTCGACAGACTCGTGTGTCGAAGGTCCCTTCGACAACGGCGTCGAAGACATCGACCTCGACGGAACCTTAGTAGACGGCGTCGACGGAACCTTTGAGGAAGGTTTGGAGGTCATAGTCCTACTCGAGGGTTCGTGACGCGCTCGAGAGGTTTCCTTCGCCGGGTACTGCGCCTCGCAGCGTTTTTGACCTTCGGGTCTTTCGACCAGTGCATCGCTCTCGGCAGTCTTCGAGGGGGTCGAGGCCGCTTTCTCGAAGACGCTCATCATGTTTTTGCAGAATTCCTCCCATTCAGCCCGGGAACTATGTTTCGTGGGGCACGGGATTCTCTTTGGTGAAACAGAGGAAGAGGAAGACGGAGAAGGGGATCTTCGACGTCTCCTCTTCGAGTGCTTCGATCTCGAGGAGTGATGAGACCCACTCCGAGATCTGGAGCGCGAATGGTGACGAGGAGACGAATGTCTCGACTTCGTCGACGAAGAAGCAGCGTTAAAGTCTTACCTTTCTCCAGCTTCCCCCTACGCTCCTTCAGGGCCTTAGCTGTCATGGACATACAGTCCTCGCACTCCGAACAATGGTGTTCAGCTCCCAAACACCACAGACAAACTCTGTGAGGGCCAGTCAGCGACATCTTTTTCCCACAATCTCGGCATTTTTTGAAGCCGTATCGAGGACTTGTCGGTTCCGACGAAGAAGCCATCGAGTACGGATCGAATAACTCTAGGTAAATAGGTTTAACCTGACAAAACTGAGCAACGGTATTCCGAGGCACTGAGTAAGCGCGGAAAAACAGAACTGAGCAACGGGCGCTGCGCGCGGCCTTTATAGCCAGGATGACGTCGATACGGCGGCTGTCGAGGGACATCGACTCGGAGGACGTCGACGCGCAGCGCCCTCTAGAGAACATTTTTTCCGAGGCCAGCAGAGCTGGAAGGAGATATCTAAGATGAGGAATACGTCGGAGGACACAATCCCTTCGAATGCCCACTTTGGTTAGACCAGGTAGGAACTTAAGGGGGGCAGGGGAGAGAGGGTGAGGTAGACATAAGACACTGCAATAGGATCTCAAAGGTTAACAGAAATTACGACATAGCTGGTGAGCAAGGTGGTGTCCCATTGACGAGGATGCTAGCGTAGGAAGGTGTTTATTTTAAAAAGTGCAACTAGGGAAAATCCCTAAGGCCCTAGGGGAGTATATGTCAGTGCTGGAAAGACTCACCTAGAACCATGACATCCGTAAAAAGACCTTCAGCATTTTCCAAATCTGGAGAATACTGCTCTAGTAGGGCCTATCATCGCATTTAAAGACCAGGGTTCAGGAAACCTACACATTTGCAACCTTTTGACAAAGTCATGGCCCATCGATTAGACAATCTAGCTGGGGTTGTTGTAATTTTTTTTAAAGAGACTTTTTGATTATGATTGTAGACGTAGCCTACAAGTTCTTTGCTGTTGCTGATGTCAGAATAAAATCTCAGTTTTGAAAGAACATATACGCCGGTCTATGGCACATCTGAACAGAAGCGCTGCAACCAGTGAATTGCAGAGACACGCAGCTCAGAGGACAAGAAAAACCAGAAAATACTTATAAAACAGAAGTATACATGGGCATCTGATCACAGCTCATTAAAATCACATTCCAGAGCATTTAGTGTTACTTTATGGTACCTTTGCTTCCAGGGAAGATGCAGTTTGTATTTTGATTGAAGTCTCCTGAATATTTAAAGAATATGTTGACATTTGATTCCTTAAGTCATCTACCAATTGTTTGTGCTGCCCAAGTTCTTCCACAGTTCTCTTTAGAGCATCTTCAGTTGCTCTCAACTGAAAGAAAGTAAAATGATTGGCAGTCAGAAGAAAAAGCAAAGGGACATGCTTCAGCGAAATAAATTGTAGCGATTTACGCTTGGAATGTTAACTTTAAAGAATTCAATCTGTTTCAACTGTTATATAAAGCAGTGGTCAAAAACTATTCAAAACAAGCTTTCATGGCCCATAGAAAGACAAATTACTTGCCTCTTTTCTCTCTGATGGATAGTCTACCAATTGACTCATCTTTGATATCCATCTCCCTGCGCAGCAGCTCTTCGGAAACGTTTCCACCGCCAGGGTACTCAGCACAGCTCTGACCAATGTATCTCCATGCCAGATATGACATTGGGTCAGTACATATAGAGTCGCCACACACCCCTTGACTTCAGTTCCACCCTTTTTCCCCCTACCACTATGAGGGACTGCAGAACCAAGGTGCGTAAGTTTTCCAGCAAGCAGAATAGTTTGGCAGGACGAGGAATCCATGGGAGGAACATCCATTACACAGAGGTAAGAAATTAGTTCTTCTAATTGATTCCTTGCTTCTACAGATTATTCATCTTTGATAAACTGCGGTAGCACTACATTCGTCTGGATGAGTGAGGATAGGAAGGACACCAACTACATGAGAAAACTCCAAGACTGCTCTACCAAAATGAGCGTGCTGCCTTGACTGACAATGCAAGCAGTAATGCTTACCAAATGTGTGCTTACCACCTTGGCTGTGTCTGTTTAGTCACATCGCTGACAACACGAGCACCGGCACAACCAAAAAATACTTCCCATCTGTCCTGATCTCCTTCATCAGAGACGTAGCAGCTGAGTGCCCGCACCCGTTCCAGCCAATGGAATCGCTACTCTGCCTTAGAAGGATGAGGAATAAGAAAAAAGGCAAGAAGATTGATCTTCTGAGAGAGATGGAAATCGGAGAGTACCATTGGAAGGAAGGCTGGCTTCAATCTCTGGAGCCTCTCCCTCTTCCTTGGAAGGACGAGGAGGGGAAAAACATGGGAAGGCCCACACTTTAAGCAATGTGCAATTCTGAAACAACTTTCAGCAAGAACTTGTAGCATACCTTCAAGGACAGCTTTTCCTTGACCTTCAGGACGAACACCTTACAAGAGATTGCTTGCAGCTGAACCTCAC
This sequence comes from Ambystoma mexicanum, assembly GCF_040938575.1. NCBI lineage: Eukaryota > Metazoa > Chordata > Amphibia > Caudata > Ambystomatidae > Ambystoma > Ambystoma mexicanum. The sequence continues at coordinate 487,196,167 of NC_090937.1, read as the reverse complement.
CTTCTCTTTGGAGAAAAACCAATAGGGTGGTTTAACTGGTAACACCTGGAGCTCACTAACCAGTCTAGTGTAAGTAATGGTGACCAGGAAAAACACTTTATGGGTGAGTAATCTTAAGGAACAAGAATTAAGTGTCTCAAATGGAGCACCCATAAGAAACTTTAACACTACATTCAAGTCCGAAGCCAAACAAAAAACTGGTGTGGGGAAAACAGATGACACAATCCCCATAGAAATTGCATGACTGTGGGGGACTGTGATAGACTAGCTTTGGTCCGGAGTACTCTTGAAAACCAAAAAGGCTGCAAGATACCGCTTCATAGTGATAATCTGTAGGCCCATCTGGACTAAAGCAGAAAACTAAGTACAGAGGATGTGGAAAAGGTGAAAGGGTGTAGATCCCTCTCCCTGCACCAAGCTGAAAACTACCACCACCTGCAGGCAATAATGGATTAGGTGGCAGGTGCCCTAGCAGAGAGAAGCACGTCCAAGATGTCCTCCGATAAAGAACTAATTATACCTCTACCTTTCAGCAGTCAGGCATGACGGTTCAAGGCTGGTTCGTATTCGTCGTTCCAATTGGGAGAGGCGGTCAGCTCTTTAAGAAAGGTGGCAGGGAGGGCAGGTGGACATGTCCATCAACTATGGGGGGCATGTTCTCTTGGCCCAGTCCAGAGCGATCAAAATCATTGTGGACACAAACATGCAAAGCTTCATAGTAATCGGCAGTATGACAGGCATCCACAGTAATGCATAGAGTAGGTCAAAATCCCATTGTACCGTCAGAGTTTCTCAGAGATCTCGGTCACAGAAATTCACTTGAACAGAACCATTTGCACTTCCTGTTCACATTGGAAATTAAGCGGTAACCTGAGGAGTCCCCCAACAGGAGAATACTTCCTCCAGAACTGCCCAACTGAACTCACACTTACAGAAGGCCGAAGTCGGTCTGCTCAAGGCATCCACAATGATGAGCTGCCATCAGAGGCACATTGTTCTCTAGAATCCAGAACCACAGTTGCATTGCTACTCTGCATAGAAGCAAGAATCCCACACTCGCTAATTTGTTGAGATAGTGCATGGCATACTGTCTGTAAGGAACAGAATAGTCATCCCCTGTACCGAAGAAACAAAGGCAAGCAGGCCCGGAGTGTGCTCTCTCACCTCCAGGAAATTGGTGTGTTCTGGACATTCTGACGGAGACCACAGGTTGCTCACCTTTTGGTCTTGTTAGCGCCCCAATCTTTCACAGACGTGCCTGCAAGTAGTACCAGGGTTGTCAAAACACTGCCCCTTTTCGACGGCTATCTCTCTGGGACCACAATTCCAGTCGGGACACATTCTCTGAGACCTGAAGATCTGAGGTGCGGGCCTGAAACAGACCACTGACAATAGAGAAGCCACTGTTGCAAAGTCATAATTAGCTGGGCTTCCGGTACTACAAGAATGTAGGAAGCCATAGGACCCAGCAAGCGCAGGAAGGCAGAGGCTGTACATTTCTACTGTGATTGTAGGACATGGACCATCTTGCAGATGTTTGTCACTCGATCCGTGGGCAGGAAAGACCTGCCCAGGTGAGGGACCAAGATATCTCATATGAAACGGAAAAACTGGGACAGGCAAACTTGAGACTTCGAGTTCAGGGAGAAGCCCAAGCTGTGCAATAGGTTGCACACTCTGGGGAGCAAACTAGGCAAGATAGGGAAAAACATGAATGCCTTTCCATCAGAGGCGAGCTGTAACTACTACCAGCACCTTGTTGAAGACCATGGGTACTGAGGATAGATCGAATGGCAGGACCTTGAATTAGAAGTGGCAATGTCCCATTGCAAATCTCAGGTACTTCCCTAACCAAAGTTAAACACTACATTTAGTATTTCACTTGCCTTTCTTTAGTATTAGAAAACTTTGGCTAGTCTTTTTTTTCTTTTAGAATTCCATGGTATTCTTTTTTAGCAGACATTTGACAATTATTCGGCTTGTTCAGTACTATTCAATTACTAACAGAATACAAAACTGGTACTTGTATTCTACCCTTAGTTTTCATTTAGTATTGAATACTACATTACCACTACTGAAGACATAAAAAGACCAAAAGATACTTTTTGGTGAGGGCTGTGCTTCCGTTAGATGGGCACATGGAAATGGGCATCCTGCAGATCTAGTGAGAGAATCCAGTCTTGCAAGCCTAGAGCTTGAAGGATCTGAGCCACAGTAACCACTTATAACTTGTTTTTTGCAGGTTTATGTTCAAAGGTCATACGTCCAGTATGGGACACAAGCAGCCGTCCTCCTTCGGCTCTTGAAAATAGGTTGAGTACCAACCCTTGCCTCGTGCAGAGCAAGACACCAGGTCTATTGCGCCCTTCGGTTCTGGAGGCAAGCCCTGATTGTTTGGGGGAGAGTTTGGAGGGTATTAAGCTATGGGGAGAGAGTTTCCCTGATCTAGCATCTAGAAGGCTGTGGGAAGGATCCACTCCTCACCAAAACAGGAAATCCTGTCTCCCACAGGGGATGAATGGTGGAAGTCGGTTTCTCACAGGCCTCACATCTGGGGCTGCTGAAAGCACAGCAGAGGATGCAAGCTGCACTTGCTTGACCTCTGCCCCTGTGGGTGAAGGATTGATACCCCCTAACCCTACACGTGGGGGGTACGGGCTGTTGCTGCTGAACCACTAGGCCCAGAGACTTTGCAGTCACTTTTGAGCCTTGAAACTGGAGGGGCTCATCAGCCTTTGTCGCAAACATACTGTTGCCTCCAATGGCATGTCCAGTAGTTTTGGCATTGACACTCGGGGCAAAACCCGAGGTCCTCAGTTATGAGTAACTTCTCAACACTGATCCAGTGGCCGCCATCCTAGCCACAAAGTCACCAGTATCCAGGCCTGATTAAATGATCCGATGTGAGGCTTCCTTGGCATCCTTTACCAGGGCATCAAAGCCATAACTCCTCACCCGCAGAGAGATTATCCACAGCTTCTGAAATGGCAGACCAATGACCAAATAAAAATATGGAGGTGTTGATGGAACTCAGGCCCAGGCTGTTTGCACAAAACAGAAAATCTTTATTCCCCAGGCATCCAGCCTCTTTCTCTCCTGATCTAGGAGCAAGGAGGAAAATACGTTAGGTTGGTCATGGCCACCTGGGCATCTAGACTCTCTGGGGTGGCATGAGAAGACAATTAGCAGATAAGAAGGGGCTGCACTGTCCTCCTTGGCTAGACCTGGATCTACAGTTGGGACAGAGACCAGTTTTGACCATAAGACCAAGAATGGTGCGTCGACTGCTGGGATAAAAGGCATTATTCTGGGGGGCATGGCTAGCCGGAAGACACCAACAGATGCTACTCCTCAGAGCTCCTGACTTTTAATCCTGTCCCAACCCTGAAATCCCCACTTAAGAAGCCGAACGAGCGCCCAAAATAAAGTGAGGGCACCCCTATGGTTTGGGGAAACTTACGCTAAAAAATGAGCCTAGTCCCAGTGCCGGAACAAGGGGCAAGGACCTGTTGAAGGTGCCCGCGGCGGACAACCAAAAAGGCAGGCGGCTCGGAGCCGGAGGAGCAGAGGTGCGTCCCCCCTGTGATCGTGCTCCCAGAAACCCATCTGGTGCCTGGAGGGAGGATCAGCATCCCCGCAGTGAGAAGGGCTCAAAATCATAAATAAACGGAACGGGGGAAGCACCTGAGGTAGGGAGGAGGAGTGCTCGCCTTCGCTGCTGGGGCCGCCAGGGAAGTGACATCTCCCCTGAAGATAGTGGAACGGTGACGGTCCCAATCTGGGGCCGAAACGAAGCGAACCACACTTGGGATCCTGCGAAGACCGGCAGGTTGTGGATGAGCCTGGTGCCACTGGCGGTGAGGGTTGGAGCCACGCTGCAGGAGGTCCGAATCCTCCACAGCCATCGGCGGCAGAGAGCGACTAAGGCAGCTGCCAAACAGTGGTTGCCGCATCCGAGTAATAATCTCTGTTAGCTCCGCATTCATAATGCGGCAGCAAGGGAGGACACCCCACCTGTTAAGATGGATTTCTGAACTCTGACCTGGTGGGCAGAGCTTCAGAAGGCCAGCCTAGTTTCTTGGAACAGGGAACCTTCTGCACAAGCCAGACCAATCAAGGTAGCATTGGCGGCAGTCAAGACTAGGTCTCAGGAGTGGTGAGGGTGACTGAAAGACCTCAATGAGCACACAGAGTAAAGGACACTTACAAATCACTCCCAGTCAGGTGTAAATATATTAAATATAAAAATACATTTATTCAAGGGCTTTGAGTTTCAACACAATAGTTATTAACAGTAACACATTTAAACCAACAGAATCCTACTAATATACATATATACAAAACAAAGGGTGCCTAAAGGGTTAATGCACGAAATGGGTCCAAACCTAGAAAAGGGAAGGAAGCCGGTAGTGCAAAGAGTCTTTTGGCAGCTCTGCAGTAATCACAAGTCTAACTGAAAGGCAGTCCAGATCCTACAATGAGAGGAGTGGAGCCTATTGCTCAAATGTACTTGCAATGTGGGCGCACGCGATAGTGCAGATGGGCGAAACAGGGTCTTTTGGAGGGTCTGTAGCAGCTCAGGAAGGCAGGTGAGGTGATGCAGAATAGGTTCCCACTGATCGAGGAGGGTCTCCCCAACAGGGCAGAGCAGGTTCCAAGAGTTGGAAGTAGTTCGCTAAATCAGGCTAGCCGTGGAAAGGAGAGGGGACCCTCAGGGGCCACTTGCGCGGGCCACCGATAAGGGTTGCAATTACTCACCGACCCCTGGCACACTCGGACCAAACTTCGGCAATCGAGTCCACTTCGGTTGCAGGTACAAATGCGGCAATCTCGTGGCTCAGTGGCTTTCAGCAGCAAAGTTACAGTGTTGATTCTTAAACGGCACAGTGGCTATTTCTCCGCTCCTAGTGGATGGATCAGGCCAGTTTCACTGTAGCAGACTTCAGGGCACAGAGGGTCACAGCTGCAATGCACTTGCAAAGTTCGTCACCACGGCTGGGTGAGAGAGTAACCGTGTGTACTCCGTTTTGGGCGCTCTCTCTTTACTTCAGACCTGGGAACGCCAAGTGTACGAAATTCGGTGCGAGTGCCGTAAACACAGAGCTTGCGGTGTACCAAATTTCGAAGGCCTCCTTGAAACGGCAGTGGTGACAGAGCAAAGGTCCTGCATAAACTGGTCAGCCCACTGGTTGGCCCAGGGACACTTCCGAGAAGGCTTAATTGTAGTGTTTGATGAAGGAGCCGAGAATAGTTGGTCCCACTATTCGAATGGGTCGAAGTGTCTTCGCAGACCTTCTAGTTCGATTAGATACAGAGGGGTCCAGCGGGACAACAGCAAGCTCGGGGTGCCAAACCTTCCAGTGGGTCACCAACAGTTCCTCGCCTTGGCTTCTTAGTGTCAGGATACTTGGATCCTAGCCTTCGTTCAGTGAGAACTCCAGAGATCGACCTAGTATGGGTGTTTGGAGCCTTCCCTCATCCAAAATCACTTTCGTGCCAAAACAAAGAGGACCCAATGGGAGATCTGCTCACATACAGGCACGCCACACGTGGACCAATGACGGACCATGGTGGTCAAAGGCATTCACAGCACACCAGACTGTCTGGCACCCAGGATGTGTATTGGAACCAGACAGTCCAGCCCACAACCCGGAAGCGCACACACACAAGGCATGCAGAAGCCCACGAAAGCTTGGTGTTTCACGGGAGAATGCATGCCAAAATAAGGACTCACTCGGGTCGGCTCGACCTGCGGAAGGTGAAGGGGCAAGATGGCCAAAGGACAGGACAAATAACCTTGTAGCATGGCCATTTTGGAGCCAAACCACCTATTCATATGCATTTACTGTGCCAAACATGGTAAATGCAGTTTACCTGGCAGGAAAGGGTTAAAAATACATCCAAGGATAAGATGCCACCAGCCCTGTCCAAGGCACACCTGCACTCCTCCTAAAAAATCCTTTGAGTGTGTCTAGGGCCTTGTCTAGGGCCTTTAGAAACGACAGGAAGACCCAAGAGCACTATACTGGAAGGTACATTGTGCACTTGCAACACGTTGCAGAAAAGTTGCAACATTGACAAGGAGTAAGGGAAACAAAGTCTCCCAATACTGACTGACTGTAAGGCCATGTCAGTTTCCCCATAATAAAGTGAGCGAAAAGCCCAGGGGAGTGCAGAAGAAGACTGTGCTCCTCTGGCAAAGTAAGGCTAAACAACCGTCAAAACAGAAGGAACAACACTCAAGGGACATTAAGCGCGCACAGCAACAAACCAGTGTCCAAAACCTATACACTAATGATCTTGGCTAATTTCCGGTCCCAAACTGTTAGGGAGAATTCTCATTCAACAGCTAATTTCCCTTACCTAGTGAGTCCCTCAGCAGCTTTGCTGGATTTCTGGAGTCATTCTTTCCACTTGGTAAGAGTGTGAGCTTTTTCCCCACTCTTACCCATGTTTTGCCATGTGTATTTCACCTGTTTTTGTGATTGTGGGCTCTGGAGTACACCACTTCAGTCGCCCCCTTCTTTTGTGTGTTACACAGCACCTTCAGTGCAAGTGACACAGGGTTGTCTTTTAAAACTTCCCACCGGCTCCATTTCTGGGGCCGACTACGGTCTCCCAGAAAAGGGTAAAGTTGCCATTAACTTTAGTCATTTAACCACAGATCCAGTACACCCCATCTTACATGGAGTACTGGAAAGGGTTAATCCTTAGCCCTTTTTATCTGTACTTACTAGAGCTTTGTTTTGCTCTTAACATTTAGACTTGGCTGGTGGCAGTGGTATCTACCCTAACTTTTCTACCGCGATTATACTATATAAACCTGGTATTGTTTTAGGCTATTATATTAGGCTCGAACTTAAACCTGCTTGACCAAATACTTTTTCTTTTGGGTTCCGGTCAGGTTTATTCGCCATTTCTTTTTGTTAAAGTCCTTCTTGTGTTTTATTTTGCACGGCAAACCAGGTTTGCCTTTTTTGTTCAGTCTTTTGGCAGGCTTCTGCCAAGAAGCCCTCCTCTAGGCACCTGGGTGTCAAGGTAGGCTGAATGTGAGGGAGGGGTGTAGTCACCCCCTGCACAGGGTATCCTAGGAAACCCAAGTCGCACTTTGCCATGATTGGCTGAGGTGGTTGTCCGGGCTGGACAACTCCCCTGCTGCGAGATTGACAGCCAGGCTGTGTGAATGGGGGATTTTCGCATAAAAGGCAGGCCTCTTGGGCTAGAAGTCAGAGGCGCCTCTGGAACTACAAGGAACCGAAGAGAAGCGGAGAAGAAGTTGGCTGCTGCAACTATCCCACCACCGTGAAGCCCTGCTGCAGTCCTAAGTCATCTACCCTTCAACGACTAGAGGAGATCCAGTCCGGAGTCTTCTTCCCTTGAGCCTGGTGGGGATAACCAGCTCATCATCTTCAGCCAGAGGATCCTCTTCGTGGTCAAAATCGCTGCACCCTGCTGTAGTGGTCCAGATAGCTATCTGAAGAGCCTCTCCTGTTTTTAAGGAGCGCACGTTTTATTCACCGTCGCTGCTGCCGGCTTCAGCCCTGTTTGGTGCAGACGTCGTCCTTCTTGCTGAAGCTCCAGGAACTGTAGGTCTGCAGGAAACTACCAGGAACAACTGCCGTGGCACCAGCTTCTTCATTGAATAAGGTATTGTGTATTGCTTGCGGAAATCGGATGAATCCCTTTTTCTCCTCCTATAAGGCTTGTCCTCATCTTACCTCCTTCTTATAACTTTTTCTTCCTCCATTGACAATATCTAAGTACTCCTGGCTACGTTGAATTGTGAACTGTCCGACTGTGTGATCCTCGACAACAGGAACCCGGTTCTACTTGACACTGGATCCGGCCTATTGACACTTGAATTTCTGTCTATAAGTGTTCTCTGATTCTGTCTGCCTTGACAAAAGAATTGCCTATGATTTTTGCCCCCAACTCTCTCTGGGTATCTCAGGTGCTAAGTGTGTTTTTGCACCGGTAACATTTCTTGCCGTGGATACGCGTTTCTTGAGTAAGACAGAAACTGTCATTACTGTCAAAAAGTGATTGCAAATTTATTCCCGGTAACGTCTTTTGTTTCACAACACTGGTCCGTTAAAACATAGGGTACTTACCTTGAAGTTATCCCGTACAAAGTGAATTGGTTGGCTGAAGTATATTTTACGTGTGGTTTTGAATTAATAGAAGTGTTGTGTTTATAACAAACGGTTTAAAAATAAATGTACTTATATTTTTTTACCTGAAAACTTGAGTCAGTGTTTGCTCGAGTCACAGTAACTGTGGTCCCTTTGTGTAATCTCTGCTACTGCTCATACACTTTTGAGATAAGCCTGGCTGCTCTGCTACTGCTACCACTTTAACATAGTAGCACAGGCTTGTACCAAAGGTAAATCTTGTATTGCCACCTGTGGACTTAATTGTGTGTAGTGATCCCTAAGGGCACTCCACAGGATTCTGCCTAACACCAACCATGAAATTACAGGTCAACGGGAGAATCTCAGAACCCATACTCATACAGCGGGGCACCAGGCAAGGGTGCCCTCTATCACCTTTGGTTTTTGCCATGGCAATGGAGCCCCTGGTACAGGCAATCGGGTCGGATCCGGCAATAATGGGAGTAGACATAAAGGGGACAGCACACAAAATAGAATTATACGCAGGTGACGTACTGTTGTACCTGAGGGATACAGGGCGTTCGCTCCCGAGGGTGATGTGCCTCTTGGATGATTCTGCAGGGGCCTGAGGCTTCTGCATTAACTATGTGAACTACAAGGTACTTATATCACAGAGGATCAATCAGAGGTAGCACACTGGTGCAAGTCCTACCCTCTGCTCTGGGAGCAGGATGCTCTGCAATACTTGGGGGTAAAACTGCCCCCCACATATGAGTGGATATTTGTCGCCACCATCCCAGATCTCCTGGGGAATATCCACGGGGACCTCAAGCAATGGGAGTTGCAGGAATTCTCATGGTTGCCTGTATCACAGCCGTTAAAATGCTGCTATTGCCCAGATTTTTATATGTCATGAGTTCACTTCCGATATGGATACCGCCACAGATGATCTTCCGTCTACAGAAAGGGATAACCCATTTCATCTGGGGAGGTAAGAAACCTCAGGTAGCTAGGAGGGTCTTGTTTAGGGGTCCAAGGTTGGGCCGGATTTGGGGTTCCAGAGATGTCCTGCTATCTTATGGCAGCACAACTGGCGCCAATGCTACATTGGGCCTAATAGGGCACGGAGCGGGTGTGGTGCGAGCTGGAGCAGCATGCTACTGACATTCCACTGGGGTGCTTGGGGTTCCAGAAAAAAAGATTGAGAGAAGCGGGTGGTCCACTGTTAGAATCCACAAGAAACACACTCCGGTAATCGGACAAAGCACTGCGGGCGATAAATCTTAAGCCAGGGATGGGCCCCTTTACTCTAATGGGATATAACATCGATTTTTCACCAGGGAGAGCCCCGGTCTTCTGGGCAAACTGGGAGGGGCAGGTCTCACTAATCTTAAGTGATATCTTCAAAGATAGTTCGCCCCTACAATTTGATGAATGCAGAACCAAATGCTCTCTACCCGAATCAGAAAGGTTCCATTACGCTCAAGTCAGACACTGGGTCACAAACTGTTAGGCAGAAACCTGTGCAGTTCCCTTAGGGACCACTGCAAAAGATTTAGGACTACAGGTGGTTGGCAGTAAACCCAATTGGTAGCAGTCTGTACCACGCAGATTTACCAGGTAGCTGTGGCTGAGCAGTCAGACTTCTCTCAAGATGAGGTAGGCAGTATATAGAGTATACACAATAGGTACAGAGACACAGTAGCACAAGCAAACACTGACCAGAGCTTTGGTGTAAAAGTATATAATTATTTAAAGACACACTTGTAGATTACACTAGCACAAAGAGATAACTAAACACACAGTCACTATTATATATATATACAACCCTAATTACTTATTAGACAAGTCTTAATGAGAAACACCACTTATTTTCAGACAGAGGTGAGCGCTTAACATAAGATGGCACTCTAATAAGTTATTAAAAAGGGAGGGAAAAAGGCAAAGTCTACTGGAGAGCAAGGAAGTTCAAATGCCAGGCCCACTCTTAGAGAGAGCAAGCAAAATGTGTCCAGGATCACACAGTGGGGTTATGCCCAAAGAGTCTTTGTAGAAAGTTCGCAAAAGATTGAGGTTAAGTCAGGAAAAGTTAGTTAACAGGCCCCAGGCTAGCCCAGGTTAGAAAGTAGAGGATTTACTGTCACCCGAACGATCTGTCGCAAGGGAAGCCAGGCGGGACACAGTACCTGAAAGTGGGAAGAACGTTCCAGCGGGAGCAGTTGTTCCTGGCAGCGGGCGCAAGTTGGTGTTTCGTCCAGAGGAAGAGGAGGTCTCGACGTGGAGGAAAGCTGCAGGTCGTTGCGCTGTCAGGGAAGAAACCAGCCGCGGAGTTTCCCGGTTACAAGGTATCACCCTGTTCTTTGCGGTAGTGGTGATCCGTGGTGTTCCGGTTGCCGGGGTGCTTGGCACGGGCAAGGCGGCCACGAGATGGTCCAGGAGGCGAAAAGACGGGCAAACTGGTTATCCCCACCAGCCAAAGGAAGAAGACCCTCCGGACTGGAGATCTCCTCTTTCGTCGGGAAAAGTGGTGAGAAGGTTCCGCAGGGCTCCACCGCTGGTGTCGTCATTGCAGGTCGGCTCGGCTTCTCCCTCCTCGGATTCTTTAGGTCCTGTGGCGACTTCTCAAGTTCCAGTCCCCAAAGCCCTGCTTTTATGCAGAAAACCCCCATTCATTCAGCCTAGCTGTCAATCAAACATGCGAAGTGGTGAGCCGGGCGGCTCACCACTTGGGCCAATCACACAAGAGTGCGACTTGAGTTGCTGAGGCAACTCAGTCCAGGGTGCCTAAACCCCCTCCCACACCCCCTGTGGTACCCAGACAGAGTGGCACCACTTTTGGAGGCTTCTGTGGAGAAGCCCGCCAGAAAGTGGAACAAAGGGCTCGACTTGGGTTGGAGTCACAGAAGCGAACACAAACGCCATTTTGGAACCAAGTTTCGGCAAAAATTACCAACCGGTGAATTAATATTAATTTAATAAACCGGCGGTATGTTCGAGACTATGTTAAAAAGTGGTAGTCTCGACCAATGGGAAAATCCCATAGGAATATATTTGTGGTTGAATATAAAAAGTAGTATCCACTGCCACCAGCCAAAACTCGGTCGGGGGGACTGAACAGTGACCCCTCGAACAACAGACCCCGGGGCAATCGAATTACCCCGACCAATACGTCCACAATATGATGGTTTGTACTGGTTCTGTTCACAATTTAAGACTAGTAAAGCCAATGGTGACTTTACATGCCCTGGGAGACAGTAGTCAGTCCCAGGGTATGGAGTCTATGTTTGGGGGTCGCTACGACACCCCTGGGTTACAGCACGGAGGGTGCTGTGTAACCCACATACCAAAAACACATGAAGCCCTATGGGGTAAACGACCCCATAGCCCATAAAACACAAAGTAAAAGGAGCACCTCAAATCATGTCTAAGAGTGGGAGAAAGAGTCTCACTCTTAGCAGGTTTGGGAAATTAGCCTTTACAGAGAATTCTCCTTAACACAAACAAAGAGTGCAGGGAAGCAACCAACAGAACCCTGGTGGGCTTCAACTCACCATGAAGGTAGGAGCTCCAAAGAAAGGCATCTTGAGACTGTACCGCTAACTAAATGGGCCAATGTGGTGGGATGTACTACCATACATGAGTAAATGGGAGTGGGACTTGGGGCTAACAATGGCAGAGGAGCAATGGGTGCAGCTCAGGGTGTGAGCACAGAGGTTCTCCTGATGCTCTGTGCTGAAGGAGTCGGCGTATACGATCTACATGCAATGGTACATGACACCACACAGACTGCAAGCAATGAATCCTGACAATTCGATGGAATGCTGGAGGGAGTGTAGTCAACTGGGTGACATGGGACACATGTGGGGGACATGCCCAAGGGCAAAGACATATTGGAAAGAATTCTTGAGCCACATTCGAGAGATTTTGGGGATACAGCTGCCTATGTGTCAAAAGGTGATTCTATAAGGAGTGGTGGCAGAGGGAATGAATGACGCAAGCGGCACAGGGGCCACACTTATCACCCATATGCTCACTGCAGCAAGGATTACCATGGCACATAACTGGAAGTGGGAACAAGGCCCAATACTTGCAATGTGGTAGGTCAAGATTTGGGGAATCCTGACCATGGAAAAAGTATATGCATTGGCAATGGGTAAATACCAAAGATTTGTAAACACATGGCTCCCATTTAACAAGTTTGTTTCCGAAAGAGATCAATTCTACCATAAACCTGCCCTGCCCCGAAACTTCTCTGTGCTGCAAGTAAATGTTGGCCGGCCTGGACGCAAGATGGGGAAATCTCACAAAGTCAAATGATGGACTAAGCCTAACCCTGAGTGCTTTGAAACACTTGCCTGTGTACAGGTGCTTTAAAAATAAACAATACCAGACCATATGAGTGCAAATATGTGACTATATGTATGCAGAACCACCACCAAAGTTATTGTTACTGTTAGGGAGTTGGATAGGGAAGGGGGAGGTAGGAGAGAGAGATATGGGGGAAAAAGAAGGATTGTGAACCTGAAAGCTGTATTTTCACCTGAGAAAATTTGAACATGAACACAAGTGCTGACCCCCTTCCATTTACTCCAGAAACGTGCTAGCCCCTTGTTGTGGTATTTTCAAAGTCAGACATTTTATTAAACAGAAATGGGTTAGGAAAATGCCTCGCTAGCTCTATTCTAAAGAGAAACCTTCCTACCTAGTAAACCAAAACTAAAAATCTGTCTGTGTCAAGTAGTCAGTAACTTAAAAGCAGCCCTTGTGTCCAAAATGCCCTAAGCTGAGCCTCACACTAGAAACAAAAAAACCAGGTGTCAGGAAATGTTTTAGCTTTATTTTTGCAAAAAGTGTTCACAATTCAAAAAGAATGATAACTGCAACAAAAATGTCCCTTCTCCTGGATTTCTAGGTAGGATGGTAAGAGTGTCCATCTCAGTTCCTTTGTGTCTTTACTGGACTTGATTACAGTCTTTCCTTCGCTATTCTTGTAACTCTTGCAGGGAGCCTGGTATACTGCGATGCCAGGACTACTATGGATTTCTCAGATCCCCTGGAATACTTCCCTGCCAGGTACCTTCCCACAATCTTCCCACAATGTCGGAATCTTTATACAACTTTTACTTTAGGTGCCTGTTGTACTTGTTTGCCATGTGACGGCATTGTGAATGAGACACAGACAACTCACTTTAAGTTTGGGCTATAAGCTTTTATTAAAAATAAAGAAGGTTGGAAATGGGCCCATCATGCCCTAAGCTAAGGGCGGAATCCCCTCCCTAAATAAAACTAAGGATAGTCTGCGTCAGGAAGTCCAAAGCAAATATCTGTGTCCCCAAAACCTATACTTGTCCACACATATATTTGTATACAATGTGTAGGCATGGCAGCCTCAAAAGGATAAGGTTCAAGTATTTCAAAAGTTTCAATACAACACAATTCCTGGGGATGCTTTCCAGCTCTTCTGTCTTGGTTATCTTTCACCAATCTCATAGAATTCAACTCCTTACTTTCAAATCACACAAGGTTTCCCTTTAGAACAAATCACAAGCTTCTTTGTGGTGCTTTAAGTGGCTTGTCCATAGAGGGGTGTATTCGGTCTAGGTGCAGTTTTAGGACCACATGGTCCACCCATTACATTTCACGCAACCAACACACCTTACTTGCTCCTTCTTCATAGGCACGTTGCCATTGTCTCATCTCCTCATCTCTACAGTGGTGTATTGACTTTTTTTTATTTTTATTTATCCTTTTAATTGAAAACAAAACAAACCTATGCATGCATATCAAAAGAAGGCAGATCATGATGTCATTTCATTGGCAACTAGAAGTTGTTCCTTAATGATGATTAGTAATTTGACGAGGGCCAAAGTTATTGGTGTTTTTTCGCCGGCCAACATCATCTTCCATCATAAGTCCTCTGATCAATGGCCATACTTTTGGATGACGTCAAACATTAGTGCTTCTCTCTGGGTTGAAAGAGCTGTACAATCCATTACTAGATGTCATACATTTTCAATCGAATCTTCTTCCTTGCATATACGACATGTTGGCGGACAGGCTTTTAGAGACGTACACCATGAAGTTTCTTTGGTGTGTATTAAGTTCAACCGAAAACGTAAAAATTGGTCTCGAAAACATCAATGAGGAAGTATTTTCAAATAACTTGCTATTGAGTGTGGCCTTTGGCTATTCTCCCTCGATTTTCCATATCCCTTATATTTCAGTCTTTCTTCCTCTGTTTTAAACCAATCTTGAGAATACAATTTTCTTTTGATTTTATCAGGGTTGGTCATCAAAGTGTCACTGGTTTTGCCTAGATGGTGAAATAGGCTTTGGCATTTAACTTCCCACTTTGTTAGTGTCGGTTCGGTATGTTTCGCTAAGGCTTTTAGGGATGCAAAACCTCCTTTAGGGTGGCCTTCTCTACATTTTCTATAGAAGGCAAGCATCTTCCATTCTACCACTGCTGCCAGGGTGACATTTTCTCATTCAACACCCTTATAATGCTTTACCATTGCTTGTTTTGCCACCACCATTCTCTTGTTGCACTTTCACATGCTCTCATGGATCTTGGCAATGCTTGCACAGTTCCTTTATGGCTCTTGCCAATGCTTGTTCTCTTAAGTTGCTCAATTCACTATAATATCCTTGTGGCTCTTTACGATGCTTGCTCTCTTAATCTGCAGTGTTCCTTTAACTCGTGTGATTCCACAAAACAACTTTAATCCATAACGGTATTCAACAGTGCTTGCTTTCATTCAAACCGGTAGTCAAAGTTCTAAGTATTTGCTTTCATGTAAATCCACATTCAATAAACTTGTTTTCATCAAAATGCTGACCTTCCTTTAAAGTGGTATTCAAGATACCGTGTTCATCAAAATGCTTGCTTTCATTTAAATTGTAGCTTTTAATCACTTTCTTAAAAGTCTTACATGCTCGCCTGCCAGCACCAGTGTCCCCTTCTCTACGCTGGCTTACCGGTCGGGGCTTCCGGCTCTCACAATGTGTCACAATGTGTCACAATGTGTCACAATGTCTGTCTCTCTCCCTCTCTCTCATATGCAGCTCCTTGTGTAGTCTCTGCAGCGGCTCTCTGTGGCTTCACTCCACCAACGATGCGTATATGTCAGTGCGGGCCTCACTCATAAGCATCTCCTGCTCACGCTGGTTCCTCCTCCGTACTTTGCCACCAGCATCCAGATTCCTTTAGACGCGCTTCCCGCTGCATACATTGCATCTTCTTTGGTTCCACGAGAACTCCTCTGCCACGCCGTCTTCCCGGAGCAGTCTGCTCTCCCACAACAGTCCCAGGACCTGCTTCCACAGCTGACTCCATCTTGTTCAATCTTCTTGCTTTTAAACCGCCCTCTAGGCTGATTGGTCAGAAAAAGACTACACCGCTTATTGCTGGTTTGGGAGTTCTGTGTTACCTTGGTTGCCTCATCCCAGTCGCTAACTGGTGTTTGTATGTATGTGTATCATTAAAGAGAAGCTGTGTCACTGGAGCAAGGAGCTGGCCAATACTTCTGCAGTCTCCACCTCTCGTATTCCCTCCCAGTCCCTCTGTACGGCTCTGGCTTCAACTCAGGACATTCTGTCTTCGCTCTCCTCTTCCTCTATCTCTGGCACCCTCTCCCTCTCCTTGGTCTCTGACACCACCCGGCAATGTTTCTAGACAAGTCCAATCTATGAAAGTCTCATCCAAATAGGTCCTCCCATGTTCCTCCAGAACCATCAAGGACCACATTGACACCCTTGCTCCAGCCTTAGCCGATTTGTGCAATCACTCTTTCGCCACCTGGATCTTTCCTCTATAGCACTCCCTTGTGCTTACCAGCTGCACGCCCCCAGAGGTATTCTTCCCTTTCTCACTTTCCCCCAGAAGCTCATTATCCAGAGCCCTGGTTCTCTCTAGGCTGGACTACTGCAAAAGCATCGTTCTCAATCTGCCTTCCTCTACTCTGCGCCATTGGCAACTAATCCAGAACAGGACTGCAAGATTTATCCTTGGCTTCAAGGCCAGGGACCACATCTCTCCAGCCCTGAAATCTCTCCACTGGCTCCCGGTGGCTGCAAGGATCAAGTTCAAGACCCTCTGCATCATCCACAAGCCTTTGTGGGGCTGGCACTACATCCAACTCTCCCTTCCTAAATACCTTCCTTCTCGGGCCCTTCGCTCAGCTACCGCCAACTCTCTGAGGATCAAATGCTTCTCCAGGCAGAGTGGGGGGTAGATCACTCTCCTCTGCAGGTGGCACACTCTGGAATGGCCTCCTCGCCCCTCTCAACCTTGAGCCGGACCACAAGAAGTTCTGTAAGTAGCTCAAGACCTTCCCTTTCTCCTCTGCTTTCTCTCTATCCCTCCCTCCCCTGCTCACCTACCTGTCTGCTGAACTGACTGGTTGCTTGGTAGCATCAGTGTCTCACTGGTTATCAGGCTCCTCCATGATCAGTCCACCCTGCCCCACCCCCCCTCATTGCCTCTGGGCCTACCGCGCACTTAGGGGCTGTAACTGTAACCTCTACAGTCCCCTGCCTCCTTGCACTGAGACAAAGCAATGATGCCTTGACTGCACTCCCCCCCCCTTCTGCCTACACTTTGCGTTGTCGCACTTGCATGGTCTGAATGACACAAGTTATAGTAAGATTGTTTGTCTGGTCACCCCTCTGTTTTCCCTCCCTTGTCTTGTTGTGCATAGAAACACTTGTGTACAGGCACGTTATAATTGACATATCTCTAGTTCTCTTCCTCATACCAGTATATAACTGGTGTGTTTTAGAGAATGATTTACAAGAAAAGTAGGGAACGGATTGACAACCGCCTATAAAGTCTTGGGGGACATTGGACGCATGGTGAAAGGGAAATGGGGGATAGCATGTCTCACCTAAGGGTGCCTCATCTCCACTCCCAAAGTCTCCTCCACCCAGATGATCCACCCTCCCATATCCATCCCCAGGGGCAGGACCTGATAGCGACGGCCTTCCCCTAGCCACCTGGGAGGAGGATATAGTGGGGAAAGTAGTAAGGATGCACTCACATTCCTCGCAGCCAGGAATTCTTTCATGGGCTTCTCAGATTCCCTGGTATACGCCTCTCTCAAGTATCTTCCCACAATGTCAGCTGCCTGGTGTACTCGCCAATCAGAATTTGTTATTTCGTCTCAGTACCTGAGGCTTTATGGCAGTTGAAGTCCATAGTAGTTACTGGATTTCTTGAATGGTGTTCAAAAACCATACAAAAAGGTACATCAAAAACAATAGATGTTATGAATGAGTTGTGAATGTTTTTGAGTCATAGATGGGGGCTGGACTAGAGTGACAAGAAGCCATTAGGGACTCTATTATAGGGTCTTACTCAGGGGAAAGAGGGGGGATGGGGATACTGTGTCTCAACAAATGGAGTCAACCACCTCCGCCAGGTAGTTATCTCCTCCCATGTGATCCTTCCTCACATAGCCACCGTCAGGTTTGGGATAAGGCAGCAGAAGCTGTACCCTGTCCACACAGGAGTTCACCACGGGGAATCAGTGATGACTCCACTGGATTGATCACACCCCTCCCACCCTAAGCGTCCAGTCCTGACCGTTATCCAACACAATTTAGGACCGGACTACCAGAAGGTCCCAGACCATCGGGATCACAATGCAACCACATCCGTGCCCCGCACCCATCCTCTACGACTCCCACGATCACTATTGCTACCTTATGTCTTCCCTTTTGATGGAAATTCGTCTAAGTCAGTAGACCCTCAACGAGTCTTGTGCCCCCCAATCAGCAGAAATCATAAAACACGCTAGTGGACTAAACTTAATTCCCTCTTGTCATCACATCTTCAGACCACACCCCCATCTCATCTGCAGGTTCCATCCGGAACTCAAGTAAAATGTGACACTCGCATTAGCGGTACTGTTATCGCTTAAACGCCCATTTTCATGCTAACCCATCAGCGTCTCACTTCTTCCCAAGGGGGGTTATTCAGCTTTTTAAACTTTCGGAAGCCAGGCACACAACAACGTTACCCAGATATTTCTTTCCTTGGTGTTCCACTGCTGTAGTCTTGCAGACAATGGCCTCGATCCCCTGAGTTTCCCAGTATTCTGCTTTCACCGTCTGGATGTCATCCTTTGCGATCACTTAATATTTGCGGCCTGTAAGTTCGAAAGAGAGAAACTAAGGCTATCCCAGTGGATCTTACTCCTCTGGTCTTAAGCCACTGCGTAAGGGGTCCACACCTTCTTCTGGCCAGTGTGAAAGTTGAAAGATCGCGAAAATTGTTATACAGGCGTTGCCATAGCTTGTAGGGCAATCCTTTCATGCCTTGTGCAGAATTTTCACTTTCTCTGCATAGTAATGAAAGCGGAAAAGGACTGGATTAGGACCCCTGGTGCACACCCCTAGCCCCCCAACCCCTAGCCCGGTGAGCTCAATCAATCGTTGGTTCGTTTGTCACAACATCTTTGAACAACAATTTGATCACTTCATGGATTGCCCTAATAATCACTTTCTCGGTCTCCCCTTCTTTCTCTGGGAAAACACAGAAGCAAAGGTCATTTCAACGCTCTCCACTTAAAGGGCCATTTTGTCTTCTCTAATTTCAACTTCTGAAAGTATCATGTTGATTTGCGTCTCTAAGTTGTCAACTGAGGATTGGTTAGATTCAATCCTTTGCATTTGGTCTTCAATTGTATCCATCATTTCATCAATGTTGTCCAACTTGTGACCAATAGCCGATCGCATGCCCTTTATCTCCTCTAGGAGGGCTGCAATGTCCTATATTGTAGAGAGTGTGTCTTCTGCCATTCTCGCCCTGGATTTAGGTGCGACTCATGAGTTGGTGGGGGCCTACCCAGGCAAATGGAACTGTTGTAGGGAGTCTTTCCAGGAAGTTAACATAGGGTTCTGTCCTCCATTAAAGGCTCCCATCTGCTAGGTCTCTTCGCCCTTCTCCCAGGAGCTCCGGGTTCACTGTATAGGTGACATGCCTCCAAGGGGCACCTTCTGGCAGGCACAAACAGTGTTACAGGGGTTTCCCAGGAGTGGGAGCTATGCGCTGAGTTAATGGCAGAGATATTCACCTGGTGGGGCACCCCAGCAGTGGACCCGTTTGCGAAGAAAGAATGTGAAATGCGAACAGTTCTGCTTGAGGTAATTTCCTCCACCGGGAGGTTTCGGGGATGTGTTCCTGGTAGAGTGGGTCATCAACCTTCACTATTTGCCCCCTCCGATACTTATTCCATAGGTTCTCCAGCATGGAGTCTGGCATGGCGTCACATGTTCATGAATATTACCTGTCGTCGGGCTGGGAATCCTCAGTAAAAGAAAAAAACGCTTCAGTTTAGCTTTAAAACTGTATTTCTTGACTAAACCAATCCCTGTCCTCTGGGTCAAACTGCCCCCATCCAATGACAGTCCTCTCCCTAAGCTTCACACCTGGTGGCCATCTTCAGACTTTCACTGCACGCCTCAGTGCTGGGAGTCCTCTTGTTGCTCTCTGAGCAATTTTCATATTTCTTTTCAGGAAATCTCTTTAGATTTTGTCAAATTTTTGTCTTGTCGTTCAACCGAAGGTCGATTACCGGCAGCGGGGAGCTGCTGTCGGCGAAGGTTTTAGTTACTTACCTCTAACACTTGTTCTCCAGCATGGGTCTGGCATGGATTCAGATGCTCATGAATAACGATTATATGGTAGTACATATACACAATCACGGGTGGTGGCAAAGCTCAACAGAAGCAATAACAATCACCTATGGAACAGACTCACTTCAACTGAACAGGTTGCGGAGCACTGCCTAGTCGACTCGGGAATCTACCCTGGAATCCCCGTCGAAGCAGTAGGACCTTGTGAAGGTGTGTGTGGACCTCCAGGTAGCAGCCCTGCAAATGTTGAGCTGGGGCACAGCAGAGAGAAACAATGTCGTAGCTGCGATGGCTCTGGTGGAGTGGGCTCTCTGCCAGTTTGGCAGCGGCTTGCTAGCCAGTCCATGACAGTGGTGATGCAGCAAGAGAGCCAACTGGAGATGGAAACCTTCGACAAGGCCTTTCTGTGATTCACATGTCCAAAATTAACAGCTGAGAAGTCTTCTGAAAGCTCTTTGTGCGTGCTATGTAAAACTTCAAGGCACGAGCAAGGCCCAGCGAATGCAAGGCCCTCTACACCGGATTCAGGAAGAAGACGGGTAACACAAAAGGTTTGTTGAGCTGGAATTCCTATGGCACCTTCGTCATAAAGGTGGGATGCGTACGCAGTACCACTCTTGAAGCGTGGAAGGACAGATACGGCTGTTTGCATGACAGTGCCTGGATGTCCCCAACCCGCCTGGTCGAGGTGATTGCCACCTGGAACGCCGTCTTCCACAATTGGAACTTGAGGCGGGCCTGATGCATCGGCTCAAAAGGCACCCCCATAATCTTTGTCAAAACCACATTCAGTTCCCAAGTGACGGCCTTGGCCTTGGCTCTGGCGCATAGGTATGAATCCCCTAAGGAATAGTTTTGCCCATGGCTGTGTACGCCTCCAAAGTGGCCTGAACCATCCAACAGGCGATGGAAGCTTGAGGCCCAAGGGAAGAGGCCACACAAGTCACGAACAACACCTCAGACTTCCTGAAGGATTCCGTCCGAGATAGATACAACTTGAGAACCCTCTTGCCGTCCAAGGAATGTAGGGCCCTCTGTGGGTTCCGGAAGAACACCAGCAGGCAGATCTCTTGATTCAGATGGAATGGAGAGACCTCCTTGGGCAAGAAGTTTGGATGAGTGTGCAAAATGACCTTGTAGTTGCGAAACGTGAAGGGCTCACAGAAACGACGCCTGCAGCTCACTAACCCTGCACGCAGAGATGAGAGTCCCCAATAAAACAGTCTTTGGCATCAACAAGAGGATGTCCACAGAAGCCTCGACTCGAAAGGCTTGCGTTGCAAAGCTACAAGAACCACACTGAGTTCCCAGGCCGGATGCAGCCTATGCAAAGGAGGAAAAAACCTAGACAAACCCTTAAGGTGGGCCCTAAATATGGGGGTTGGCTGTCGAAAAAACATGCTCTGGAGAATTCTTGTAAGCCCCAATGGCCGCCAAATAAGTGAACAAAGCCAGTATGTCATCCAGAGGACAGGTGACAGGGTACAGGCCCTTGTCGCAAGTCCAATGGCAGAACGTAGTACATTTGCTTTTATAGTGGGACCGAGTCGAGGGCCTCCTGGCCTGCTGAATGATGTCCCAGTTGGCATACGAAAATGGAGCATGTTGAAGCCTCAGATGATCAGGAACAAGGCTGCCAGAACCAGCTTGGACGGGTTTGGATGTTCCATTGCCTGATCTGCTGCGTCACTACGCCCCTGCTGGGGAATCGGAAGATGGACGGTTCCCTGGGAGCACAACTGCACCAGATCCGAAAACCAGGGTCTCGAAAGCCAGTGGGGGGCAACCAGGATGGGGCTGCAACTTGAAGCCCAGAACTTGCGGAGGGTTGTTGGAGCAGAGGCATGGGCTTGCGGGAACACAACACCTGCGGCCGTGCCAACAGATCTGGAAGGAGTATCTCAGTAACCTCAGACACGGACTTGCCCTTGAAGCAAACTGGGGGCACTTGGCATTCAGATGAGATGCAAACAAGTCCAGGTCCGCGAAACCCCAATGCTGGAAAAGGGGCAACAAGGAATTGTCGTGAAACTCCCACTCGTAGGTGTTCAACCCCAAGCCACTCAGCTGGTCTGCTTCTGCATTGCTGTCCCCCTGGGAGGTGGCCTGTGAAAATCCAAATCCCCTCCGTCAGGTAAAACAATGTAGTAGAATTGTCCATCCTGACCAGAACAGACCTGTTCCTGATGAGGGGCAAGAACGCCTTGAGGGCCAGGCCCACTGCCTGAGCTCAAGCAGATTGATATTCCAGATGAAGCAAGCGGTATCCAATGATGTCAGTGCAAACATTTTCAGAAAGGCATTTTTAACTAAATGAAAGTAAGTAAGGTAACGGGATAAAACAGTGGGGAGGGGGTTGGGGTTGGATTAAAGTCATAGTGAAACAGGAAGCTTCAGGGGGGATACAAAGAAAGAAAAAATAACTTTTTTTCACCGTTTTCCTTTCATTAAAAAATGCCACCCTGAAAGTGTTTGCACTGAAATCACATGGAACCGAGGCGAGCGTGCTCTACAGTAAGCATGCAGGAGAACATAAGGCCCAGAATGTGCTGGAACCACCATGTCATAAGCCTCTAGTAAAAAACATCCACTCAACGTTAGTGTTTCAACGCACCCCTAGGAAGATCAGTTCCTGAGAAGGGCATAACTGATTTCCTCTGGTTGAGGGAAAACCCCAGCTGATGAAGGATAGCCGCCAATATCTGGCAGGAGTGCACCACCCATTTGTGTAACCCCACCCTCACCAGCCAGTAGTCCAAATAAGGGTATAGATGACCCTCCAAGCGGAGAAGGCCTGCCACTGCGTGCATCAACTTTGAGAAGACATGAGGGGCCGGGTTCAGGCCGAAGGGCAGCAGCTTGGTAGATGGGAACATGCAGGTACGCATCATTGAGGTCCAGGGAACACATCCAGTCCACTGCACACAGAGACTCTGCTATGTGTAAGTGATTTATGATCTTCAAGCGTTCCACCAGTAGAGACAGACCCGCCGGGCCCCTAGGGGCCTGGCCCTCCGAGGTGCTGGGCATCCGCTCCTGGTAGAAATGCTTAGACGCCTGGTGCATGTAGTAAGGCTGTGATGGGTAGATGTATCCATGAGGAGACCAGAAGCCTGCACCGTAGGATTCACGGCTGATTCCAGAGGGAAGGGGGCTGGAATCATCCTGCAAAGCCCATTCGATGGACGAAAGCACTGGCAGGCCCTGTGCTGGATCCAAGATGGCCACCGGCCTGGCTTGCTTTGCCACATGTCTCTCCGCCATTTTGGCATGGATTCACATTCTCATGAATACAATTACATAACAGTACAGGTAAGTAACTTATTCCTTCTCCAGCATTGATCTTTCATAGATTCACATGCTGAGAATAGATTACAAAGCAGTATTACAACCATAAATATGGGCGAAGGGAAGCTCCTAGTACAACTTACCACCAGAGACCTATTAACCTCACGTGAAAAGGTACAGTAGAACAGACTGGCGACTCTAGACTTCTGTAGAATCTCTGTCGACACAGTAGAACCTGGTGAATGTATGCACAGATCTCCAGGTGGCTGCATGGCAGATGTCAGGCAGCGGGATTCCGGAGAGAAATGCAGTAGTTGCAGCCACTGCTCTGGTGGAGTGCGCCCGGGGCCTGCCCAGGAGAGGCCTGCTGGTCTGCTGGTGGCAGAATAAAATGCAGACTGCATTCCATCTTGAAATGGAGGGCTTGGAGAGCGCCTTCACGGCCCCAGAAGGTCCAAAAGCAAAAACTTGTTGATGCGTCGTACGGAATGATTTAGTGCGTGCTACTTAGTACTTGAGGGCACACAACACATGCAGCGTGTGCAGGGTTTGCTCCGCTGGAGACGTCTGTGTGTCAAAGAATACTGGCAAAACCTCCCGCTGACTGAGGTGGAAAGACGATGGCACCTTTGGCATAAAGGTCAGGTTAGTACGCAGAATAGCCGTGTCCTTGTGAAACGTCAAGTAGGGTGGTTTAGAAGAAAACGCCTGGATTTCACCCACTCATCTGACCAATGTTATGGACACCAAGAATGCGGTTTTCCGTGAAAGACGGTTGATGGATGCCTGGTGCATGTGCTCGAAAGGCGGCCTCATGAGCCTTGCGAGTAGCACATTTAGCTCCCACCCTGGTGCATGGCGACAAACAGCTGGAAAAAACTCGAACATCCCATGTAAGAATTCTTTCACCAGGGGGTGGGACCATAGAGATGGCACCTTTGTGGAGTGGTTTTACCTGGAGATCACTGCCAGGTGCACCTTAATTGAGGAATGTGTCAAGCCAGATTCAGCAGGGACAACAGGTAAGGCAATAGCTCTTCTAACCGGATGGTGTGAGGTTGCAGTTGATGGTTCCTGTACCATACCTGAAAACGTTTCCACTTGATCTTGTAGCACCTAAAGGTGGACCGAGCTCTCGCCCTGGCCAGAACCTCCTGGCAAGCTTGCGGGAGGGACAGAGCCACAAACTCTAAGAAGACAGGAGCCAGGCCGTCAGATTGAGAGAGGCCGGGTCATGGTGCAGAACTGCTACCTGGTTCTTGGAAAGGAGAAATTGGTGCGGGCACAGCTTAAGCAGCGCTGCTGACGAGAGGTCTAGGAGGTCAGAGTACCAAAACGGTCTTGGCCATGCAGCGGCCACTAATATCAGTTTGCACCGATACAGTCTGAAAGTGTGTACGACTCGAGGCACCAGAGGAGTTGGGGGAAATGCATACAGAAACTTGCCCTCCTACGGAAACGCAAAGGCGTCCCCCAAGGTTTCCAGTGGGGTAAGTGGATGGCAAAGGTCTTGCAGCGACATTTGTGGCAAAAAGGTTGCTCTCCGGTGTGCCCCACGTCTGAAATAGGTGAAGCTAGTCATCGTGCAACTCCCACTCGTGACAAGAGCGCAATTCCCTTCTGATGGAGTCTGTCAATGTTCTGAATCCCTGGCAGGTGGAGGGGAATGAGAAACATGTTGTGCTGCAGACCCAATGCCACAGGGCATGGGCCACTCCTTGGAAAACTGTGGGATCCTCACTCCTCCTTGCTTACGGATGTAAAACATAAATGTTATGTTGTCGGTGTAAATCCGAACCACCTTTCCTGTCAGGAGGGGGAGGAAGGGCACAAAATATCATCCGTAGCTTCAGCAGGTTGATGTGCTGGGTCTTCTTCTCCGACCAAAGGCATCTGGTATGTTGGTCTTGAGAGTGGGAGCTCCAGCCTTCCAGTGAATCATCCATCGTGACGGTGGCCTGATGGTCTGTTAAACCAGTAGATGCTCCCTCACCGACCACCAGCAAAGGCTTCTTCTGAAAACTGGAGTCAGAGCAATACAGTCGTCCCAGGACGTTGAGGCTCGGATCCAGCGGGCATCAAGGAATTCCTGCACCAGTCTCATGTGTAACTGGCAGTTGATGACCAAGGGGAGGCATGATGATAACATCCCCAGCAAGGATTTGAAGCTGCAAACAGTTGTCTGGGGCAAGGACCGGCACTTCAGTAGTCTAAATTTTGCTAGTGGAGTTCCGGGACCCGTTTTCAGGACGCAGAGAATTAGTGAAAGTATTCAACTATAGTTGATGCATGGAATCTGTGCATCAAAGTTGAAACCTAAAACCAAATTAAAAAGAAGTATAAGAAATCTTCTAAAAAGCCATATGGAGGATCACAAAATGCAACACGCACTGTGACAGTGGGAGTAGGGATACTACTAACCTTGTGTTAATTTCTTTCTGGTGTGGAGGGCAAGTTATTTTAGACTTAAATGAGAACCGTCACACAGATTCGTCATCGGGAGAGATCGGTCATTTTAACTAGACTGATAAAGCAGAGTACATATTAGATATATCTCTAGCCATATGAAAGAGTAATTAAAATTGCTTGTTGCAACAGTATGTTGGTTCAATTACCGTCATTCAGTGGATGTAGAGGATGGAAGTTCCTTACAATAGTGTGTTCGAAGGATCACGTTCCTTCAATGAGACAACAAATGCGGACTGCATAACCCATCGTGTGTCCTATGGGAACACAACAAAAAGAGCGGAATGTATACTGGCCACCTATCTTACATTATAGCCTGCAAATACATGCGCAAAGGCGGTAAAACTTACTTGATGCCCGCTTGTCG
Source organism: Ambystoma mexicanum (assembly GCF_040938575.1). Taxonomy (NCBI): domain Eukaryota; kingdom Metazoa; phylum Chordata; class Amphibia; order Caudata; family Ambystomatidae; genus Ambystoma; species Ambystoma mexicanum. The sequence continues at coordinate 487,170,298 of NC_090937.1, read as the reverse complement.
GTGAAATCAGGTGGGGGACACAATCAAAAGGTGAACGTTTACCGTGACGAACGCTGCACTTGCGTTCGATTTTTCTCAAGCAGGGATTGGCTGCTTGAGATGTCTACCATATTCCTCTGTTAATTACATTTTAATGCTGGGTGGGGATACTGCCACTTAGGGTCCGTTCATACACAAATGGCTAGGAAATTACTCACTGTAGTGACTAAAGTACTCAGTCGCCAGTCTGCTTTCCTCCATCCTTATGGGCGTCCCCCAACATGGATGTAGTACCCGAACCTTTGGCAGTGAAAAATTGAACTTCCCCTTTAATTTTAGTATAGCTTGTGGGGCCTGGCCTTGGGCGAAGGAACGTCCCGCCTTTCTGGGGCCTCACCTCTATCCTCTTTGAACGTATAGGATGCTTGGATACCCAGCTACTCTTAGTACATATTAGCCAATGGCATACTAGCAGGGGAAGGCAGGTGGGATGTAGTGAGTAACTTTAATTACTCATACATGCCACCCCCTTCCCTCCATTCTTGTAGATGATTCCATCGAACAAGACCATAGGTTGGAGCCATGACAACCTGCCTCTTATCTAGTAAGAAGCAACATGTTTCTTTATAATCGCCTCATCGAACTCTGCATCACCCCAGGAGTTGGTATCCAGGGAATAGTGCTTACAGAAGGCCAACGGAGTGGTGCAAGTAGCCGCCTTGCTAATGACATCCCAAGAAGCACGTCTCTGAAACGCGACAGCTCTGGCTTTGACCGCATGGGCATGTATCCCCTCAGGGACAGGTTTGTCCACAGCCGTGTACGCCTCTGAAATGGCCTGAACCATCCAACGGGCGATGGTAGCCTGAGAGACGGGGGCAGGACCCCCAAAAGACACAAAGACTCGGACTTCCTGAAGGATTTTGTCTGAGAGAGATACAAATTGAGGAACTTCTTGAGACCTAAGGAATGTAGGGCTCTCTCTGCCTCCGACTGTGGTTTCGGGAACAACACCAGCAGGCAGATCTCTTGATTCAGATGAAATGGAGAGACCGCCTTGGGCAAAAGGTTTGGACGAGTACGCAAGATGACCATGTCATCGTGAAACGTGAAGAGGGTCGCACGTAGACGACGCCTGCAGCTCACTAATTCTGTGCGCAGAGGTGAGAGCCAGCAATAAAACAGTCTTTAGTGTCACCAAGCGGATGTCTACAGAGGCCATCAGCTGGAAAGGTTTGCGCTGCAAGAACCACTTTGAGGTCCCAGACAGGATGCAGTCTATGCACCAGAGGAAAGAGCCTAGACAAACCTTTAAGGTTGGATGCCGAAAAAACATTCTCAGGGGAATTCTTTTAGGCCACAATAGGCACCAAATACATGTGGCAAGTATCCACCTGAACTGCAGAACGAGCCAGGTGTGCTCAGAAAGCCAGTACGTCATCCAGAGGACAGGGTCCAGACCCTTGTCGCAAGCCCAATGGCAGTACCTAGTCCATTTGCTCATACTGGGATCGAGTCGAGGGCCTCCTGAATGATGTCCCAGTTGTCATTTGAAAATTTAGCATGTTGAAGCCTCAGCTGGTCAGTAACCAGGCTACCAGCTTAGCCGGGTCCTGATGTTCACTGCCTCACCCTGCTGCATTAGGAAGCCCCTGTTGGGGATTGGAAGAGGGACAGGACCTTGGGAGCACAAGAGCAGCAGATCCGACAAAACATTGTAGTACAATTGTCTGTCCTGACCAGAACAGACCAGTCCCTGATGATGGGCAAGAAAGCCTTGCGGGCCAGGCCCACTGCCCTAAGCTCGAGCAGATTGAGAGGCAAGAGGGCTTCCGTCCTGCACCATGCTCCATGGATCGCCCAGCCCTCCAGGGTAGCCAGACAAGGAGGAGTCCGTCGTCACCACCACGGTAGGCTCTGGTCAGGTGAAGGGGGCCCCCACTGAAACATTGTCCTTAATCAGCCACCAGTGAAGATTGGGCAGCAGTGGTATTGAGATCCTGTGCGATTAAGATCCCATCTCCTGATCCCAATTGGCCTTTCGGTGAAGCTGGAGCCGCCTCATCTTGAGGCGAGCGTACTGTACAATGAGCACACAGGAGGCCATCAGGCCCAGAATGTGGTGGAACCACCATGCCGAGGTGGTTGGGTTGGCCAGAAAGCACCCCATTGTTTTGTGGAGGAACATAATCCTCTCTGGCATTGTGAATACCCGCTCAATGGTAGTGCACCAACGCACTCAGAGGAAGACCAGTTCCTATGAAGGGCATATCTGACTTCCTCTGGGTGAGGGAAACCCCGAGCTGAAGGATATCTGCCAATCTCTGGCAGGAGTGCATCACCCCTTCAGGTGACCCCGTCATACTAGCCAGTTGTCCAAATAAGGGTATAGATGACGGCCCTTCAAGCGGAGAAGGTCCGCCACTGCGTTCATCAACTTCGTGAAGACACAAGCGGCTGAGTTCATGCCAAAAGGCAGCTCCTTGTACTGAAATTGGTACGACATGAGTGTGAACCGCAGAAACCTCTGATGCAGTTGGAAGATGGTCACAGGCAAGTGCGCATCCTTGAGGTCTAGGGAACACATCCAGTGTCCTGCACAAAGAAACTCTGCTATGTGTGCGTGGGAGTAATCATCTTGAAGCGTTCCAGCTGTAAAGACAGATTTAGAAATGACAAGTCCAGGAATACCCTCAGGCCGGCCTGTCTGTTCTTGGGTACTGCAAAAACCCTGGAATAGTTACCGGAGCCCCTGTCTACAAGAGTAACCGGTTCTATCGCCTACATCTCAAAGAGCAAAAGGACCTCCTGTAAAAGAGCTGGGGCACCGATCTGACAAAGAGGAGAAGAGAATGGTAGAGGGAAAGGAAGAGTAAGACTGAAGCCTGTGGAGACTACTGATCAGATCCACGGGTTGCTGAAAAGATGCTACCAGGTGTCCTGGAATGGAACCAAACGTCCCCTCACAGGCAAGTTGTGTTCCCGGACCTTAACGTAACTGCTTCTTGGCATCAGAGGCAGAGAAGATGGAGCGTAAAAACCTGTTCAACATCCTCTGCTGCTTCCTCCGGTTGTCACTGGGCGACCAGTCAGGCCTCTGTGTGCCGTGGCTCAGAACCCCTTGAAGCTGGAAAAAGTGCGGGGCTTGAACTCGGTCCTGCCCTGGGACATAGGGAAGGATTTCTGACCTGGTTTTGTCAAGATGGCCAAGGACTTGGCGGTTTGAGTGGAGGTTTTCTTCTTTGGCAACTCGTCATCAGTCAACAAATTAAAAAGGCCCATGCCCTCAAAGGGCAGTGTTAGGCAGAATTATATGCAGTACCCTTTGGGAACACCACACAAAATTAAGTCTACAAGTGACAGTACAAATTCACCTTTGGTACAAGCCTGTACTACACAGTTAAAGTGGTAGCGATGGCTGAGCAGCCAGACTTATCTCAAGAGTAAGTGAGCAGTATCTAATAGCTACACAAAGGAGAGCAATTACTATGATTCAGGCAAACACTGACTCAAGGTTTTCAAGTAAAAGAATATACATTTATTTCACTCTTCAGTTGTATAACATTACACTACTATAAGCAGTCTAAAAATTACACTCTTAATACACCACACCACGTCCCTTATATTCCAGACAAGTTAAGCCACCAAAATGAAGTGGGAGCAAAATGGCACTCCAGCAATTTATAAGGGAGGGAAAGACAAAGTTAATAGAAATTAAATCAAACCGGTAAGTACTCGGGGCAACTGAACAAGAGGAACTACAGTGATAGAATCAGGTAGAAAAGGCTTAGGGCCAAAGTCAATGGGTCAAAAGTCTTTTGCTCAAGATCACACAGTTCAGGGTAATTCGTGGTAAAGTTCATGGCACGGATTCCAGACGAGGTTGGTTGATAGAAAAGTTAGTTCAAAGAGGACAAGCCCTCGGATTGGAGAAAGATTTCAAACACTTTCAGCGTGGTTGAACAAAACGCACAACCGGATTTGCACAGTACCTTAAAACGGAGAGGAAGTTGTAGCTGAATAGGACGTTCCTAGCAGTTCCTGCAGGCTCGCGGTTCCTGAGGCGACTGTCGGACTGACAAGAAGTAGGAAGACTGGAGGGTCCTGCACTAGGCAGGGAAGAAACCAGCAGCAGAGCAAAGCAACAAATAAAAGGTGCGCTCCTTAAAACTCAAGCAGGGTCCGACCTTCCTGGCTATCCTCTGTACAGCGAATTCGACCAGAGGAGGGGTCCTGACTTGCAGTTTGGGCTAACAGGTTGGTCCCACCAGCTCAAGGGAACAAGTTTCCCGGAGGATATTCTCTGTCGTCGGATTCTGAAGATTCAGACCTGCAGATGGGCATCACCGGGCGGTTCAGGCGTTGTAGGGGTCCTCTTCCATCAGCTCCTTGTTGGTTCTTTCGTTCCAGTGGCGACTCTGCCTTTCCAGTCCCAGAGACCTGCTTTTTATGCAGTTTTCCTACCATTCATACAGCCTGGCTGTCAATCACACAGCAGGGTGGCTGTCCTGGCATCCCAGTCAAAAATGATTTGAATAAACCCATGAAACCGTTCCTGGATTTCGGAGGGAAGCTCAAAGTGGAGGCTTGCTCCTCTGTCAACATCGACTGTCCCTTCGATGTCAGCGCTGATACGACATGAAAGAGCGCAGCGTCTGACAGGGTTGCTGACGGCATTGAGTGTTCTCAAAGCATTGTCTAGGTCTTAACCATCCCAATGCTCTTGGGTGCATGGGAAGGACAGGACTCAAGAGACCCGATCGGCTTTGTCAGGTGCAGTGGGATCAACGGTTTTCAGTTTTTTGCCTCCTGAGGAGGAAGAGTGGGTTGGGGGAACCTGCTTTCTCAAAGACCTCCAACTTTTAAAGTCTGAATTGTTCCCACTTTTCCGACAAAGCACTTTTCTAGGGGGAACATGACAGTCATGCGAGGGGTCCAACATCAAGTACCTCCATCTCCTCCTACTCTTTGACTAAGAAGACCCAATTCAGGTTTCCTCTCCTGCAAAGCCTTCAGTATCATGTTTTAGCATGACCTACAATCGGCGACAGTGTGATAAGTACCAAGGAAGCACAGGCAAACCCTATGAGGGTTGGTCAATGATATTTTTGTGTCCCAATTTCAAACCTTTTTGAAACTGAAAAGGAACTGAGGTCACAGGGTGGGCAACTTGTGCCAATGCCACATGCAGACTTTACAACAACACAGAGGCTCCTTGATAGAGCCACGTGGCAGCCCCTGCTGTCAAACGTTTTTGAGATCTGCTCCCGCATGGAGAATAAATATAAGAGGAACCGTTGGGAGGACAACATCTATGAAAATATAAATGTGTAAGCAGGTGCTCAATAACATCAGAACCTGATCTGGTTTAAGTCCTGCACCTTTGAGGACAGGGAAGAACCAGGACTACCATCCTTAACCAATCTCAGAGGATAGAAGGTCCATAGCTCCTACCATTAAGAGGTGAAATTATCCTTTCACATTCTTGGCAGAAAGCCTGCATCCTGTCCCCAAAAGGAGAAGTAGGAAGCAACCAAGAAACTTACTGGGATACAAGCTTTGAGAGGGAGAGGACAGCAAAATATGGCTAGCAACATATTTATCCCACATCCGCAGTCTTCCATTGTCGGTAGAGACCATATTGGTTCGTAATGTCCACATATCCCCCTGCGTCAACAACATTTCTATAACCGTGAGGCTTGTCTCATGATCAAAGTTCCCTCTAAATATTTTTTTCTATGTGTGGAACGGGTTGTCTGTCGTGCACACATTATTTTCCATGGGCGCAACTGACTAATGAGCTAAGCTACTTTGTGAGCATGCATAGTTAGTGAGCTACTGCCTCTGTGTTAGGGAGAATTCTCTTATAAGGCTAATTTCCCAAACCTAGTGAGTCCCCCAGCAGCTTTGCTGGATTTTTGGGGTTTATTTCTTTCTCCTGCTAAGAGTGAGACTCTTTTCATCCCACTCTTAGGCATGATTTGAGGAATGTCTTTGATTTATTGTGTGCTTATGGGCTATGGGGTCTTTTACTCCATAGGGTATCATCTGTTTTAGTGTATGTGTTACACAGCACCCTCAGTGCAGTAACACAGGGGTGTCATAGTGACCCCCAAACAGACTCCGTACCCTGGGACGGACTACTGTCTCCCAGGGCATGTAAAGTCACCATAGACTTTACTAGTCCAAAATAGTGAACAGAACCAGTACAAACCATCATATTGTGGAAGTACTGGAAGGGGTTAATTAGATTGCCCCTGGGTCTGTTTCCAAAGGGATGCTGTCCAGTCCCCCCCTTGTTGAGTTTCTGGCTGGTGGCAGTGGTTACCATACAAAATATTCCACCGGAATATTTCCTATGGGATTTTCCCATTGATTTTAAACGCACCACTTTTTTGGTGCAATGTTAAAGATACCGCTGGTTTATTTATTTAATATAAAATCACTGGTTGGGTCTTTTCGCCAGAACTCTTTTCCAAAATGGCGTTTGTGTTCGTCTCTGTAACTCCAACCAAGGTCGGGCCCTTTGTTCCACTTTTTGGCAGGGTTCTCCACAGAAGCCCTCAAACTGGTGCCACTCTGTCTGGGTTCCACAGGATGTGTGGGTGGGGGAATTGGCACCCTGGACTGCGCTGCGTTAGCAACTCGTCGCACTCTGTTCTAATTGGCACAGTGGTGAGCCGCCTGGCTCACCACTTAGCATGTATGAGTGACAGCTAGGCTGTTGAATCTGCATAAAAGCAGGGCTTTTGAAACTGTAACTTCAGAAGTCGCCACAGGAACTAAGAAATCCGAAGAGGGGAGAAGCTGAGCCATCTGCAACGACACCACCGGTGGAGCCCTGCTGCAACGACCTCACCACTTTCCCAACGACAAGAGAAGATCTTCTGCTGTGAGAGTCTTCTCCCTTTGAGCTGGTGGGGACAACCAGTTCGCCATTCGCCTTCCAGGACGTCCCCTGGTCGAATCGCCCGTGCCAAGCACCCCGGCAGCCGGATAGCCAAGCTTCACCACTGTGACCGCGAATAAAAGGAACGCACCTTTTAACCGACCAACTCTGCGGTTGGTCTCTTACCTGGGCAGTGCAAAGACTCCAAGTTTCCTCCTCGACAAGATATTCTCTTCCCCTGGTCGAAACCACGAACTGCACCCGCTGCCAGGAACAACTGCCACCGCTGGAGCTTCCTCTTTCTTTAAGGTACTGTGTTCCGCCTGGCCTCCCTTTCTGCGGATTGCTAAAGGTGACCCTTAAATCCTTGGCTTTCCAACCGGGTTGGCCCCAGACCTTCTAACTTTATCTTTCGCATCAAACCAACCTCCTTTAAACATTTCTGCAAAGACTTGAGTGCTTTTTAAACTGTGTGATCTTGGACACATTTCGCCTTGCTCCATTTAAAGTGGGCCTGGCCTATGAACTTTGGCTCTACAGTAGACTCTGCCTTCACTATCTTGCTGTGGTCTTAGAAAAGTGTTGGGAACTGTTATTTTCATGACCTGTCTTTCTCTCTCCCTTTAACCTAATTATTGGAGTGCCATATAAATTATGCGCTCACATCTGTTTTTACAAATAGTGGTGTTCTGACCTAGACTTGTCTAATAATTATTAAGGGAGATGTGTATACTTTTTCGGACTGTGTTTGAACTTGCTTTGATTTAGAGTGCTTAGTGTAGTTCCTAAAGTGTGTTTTAAATAAATAATTATATACTTTTGATACCAAGCTCTGGTCAGTGTTTGCTTGCTCTAATGTGTTTTTTTTTTAGCCCTATTGTGTATCCTCTGTATACTGCCCTACTCATCTGGAGAAAAGTCTGACTGCTCAGCCACAGCTACCAGGTAAATCTGGGTGGTGCGGACTGCTAGCAATTGGGTTTACTGCTTACTCCTGTAGTCTTAATCTTCTGGCAGTGTTCCCCAAGGACTGCACAGGATTCTGCCTAACGCTCTGAATAGGGGTTGCAAAGGAATGTCCGCTTCCCATCCACTACAATGCTTCATAAATCTATCTAAAAGTTGGATCTTGCTAAACTTTTTCCAAACATGTAGGCTAAAACAATATTTTATATGGTATTATAAAGACAATTCATCTACTAGTCCAAGACTCCCAGATCTGCCACAGTACCCATCAAAAGTACTCCTGTGCAGAGTAAAATGTGTGTTTTATGCCACTGGAAAAACACTCATATGTAGTACAAAAAACAAATATCACTTATAATTGATATGGCTGTCAGACAAAACAGGCAGAATACAATATTTGTAGATGGAATAATGGCAACTAAAAGTAATGCGTCAGAAAATATACCAATAGGAAGGAATTCATGTGCCACTTTAACAAAGTAATTCAAGGACCAGGGGAACATGAATTGTTTAAGGATGTGTAATGATTATTGCACCATAATAACTGTGCCTCAGAATATGATGGTCAAAATTCCTGGGCCTCTGCTTACTATCCACATCATGTTGTCCTGTGAGTTGTGACAACACTTACTCATAACAATCCTTAAAGCTAAGAGACAAATACAGCATCCATTTATACTCCCCAAAAACAGGAAAATGTACCCAACAAATATGGGAAACAATGAACACATGGGAGCCTAACCCCAGGTTCTATCCACAAAGCTGCACTGATATTTGTTCAAGTTAATTACCAGCTTAGCAGTGGCATACGAAAGAACTATAATAAGATTGATGCCCACCACCCAGGCTAAATCATGGTAACCACCTCAGGTGGAACACTCAGAATCTCAACCATACCCAAACTTTCCAGCATGCATACAGCATTCCACTGATGACCTCCCACATACAGACACCATGGGGGACAGGGACACATCAGGAAGTAGGAGGGAAGAACAGGTCCTAACAAGGGAAGGCATATCCTAATACCAGATTCTAACAGGAATTCTAAGAGGCAAGAACATATTTTAACAAGCATAAAATATCCCCATTGCCAAAGCGAATTACCTTTTTACTCCTTGAAATATCATTTGAATCTAAGTAGGGAGCAAAATCTTAATGAGAACCCTTCTTCCAACCCTGACATAGTAAGTGAAATGACAGGGATCATAACACAGGCTATAGTTATGCCTTCCCTTCCTCAATACAGCCTAGACGTAATTCAACAAGAGCCTTATTGAGGTTTATTTTGAAGCTCTGGAAGAAAATCACATATATATGCCTTTTAAGTTAATAGCATTAATGTTTAGTGGTACAACAGATTAGTGCCTTCTTTAACCACAGACCCCTTTTCTGTAATTCATTTGTATCACTTTAAATAAGTTGCAAGGGTATGCTTGATCCAATAAACGAAGAACACGTCATTATATAGAAAAAGCCTCAGCAGCAGGGCATAGATGGAAAAAAGAAGGCCGTTTCCTACCCCTTAGCAAACAAAAAGATTTCCTTCCCTGTACTGTACTGCCGAAACATCTGACTTGGTTTTTGAACCTTGCTGATTTGTCCATCACCAAGGAGTGTTCTCCTGTGCCCTCCCACCTGTACCCCCACGTTCCCAGCTCCGGCCCTAGCCTCTAATGCTAATTGACAGAGCACTGTAAAAAGTGAGGCATTGTAGCAGTAAACACTCACTGGGATATTTGCATACCAACAATACTTTGCAAGCAAAACATATTTAATGTCGCATTATGATATGTGCAGTTTAAGACAATGAGGCTCATTACAAGTTTGCCCGTATCCTGGCGGGAAATCTGCTAGGATACCGGCAAACAGAAATACTGATACTGGCACTCAGTCAGCAGTATTACTGGCAGATTACAAGTGCTGGAGGATTTTGCTGGTATTACCGGCACCAGTTTTTGCCAATAAGGTGCCAGGATTACCTCTAGCTCTCTTAGCTGGAGGCAATTCAAGCACCTAACCGGAAAATTTGTAGTTGGCTGGTGTGGAAACGTGCCGGTATATGTTAATACCGTCACATTAATTCTGCAACAGCCAACATGTAATGAGGCCCAATGTCATGAATCTGCATGTACACAATTATTTTGCAGTGCATACAAGATTTCTTGCAACATACCCCTTAAATACCTTATACAAGTGCTCAGTGTAGCCGTTTTTGTATAGCAACAAGTTACCATATAATTTGTTAAGGTTTTTACCCAATGGAACTCTGAAGTCTCGTAAAGGATGCAGCATTATCCCTTGCAGGCCAAGTAAATGATATTGCAATGTTGCTCTCCACTTAAAAGGGTAATGTTAGCAATACTAAAGTAGGAGATGCTTAGATGACATTTGTCTACTCAAAATCCGTAGACAGCAAATTAATATTGGAGTTTCATAATGTATTAACTTGCAAGGGGACTGCTGCAAAGCACTTGTGTGACATATGTACAAAGAAGAGGAAGCCTCGGATGAGGCTACACATCCAAGTAGATAGCTTAAAGTCAATATCCAATATTTGGCTGATAGTTGGGATACATAGTGTGGGTGACGCTTTTGAATTGAATTGATATTTTATTTCTATCGCGCTCGTACACAAGTGTTTCAGAGCGCGACAAGGCAAAGGAGGGGAGGGGAACAGTGGAGAATAAAACAAACAATCTTACTAGGCTCAGTGCCATTGAGAACGCACAGGTGCATGAGAGAGGGAGAGGAGAAAAGTGCATGGAAGGGGGAGAAGTGGAAAGTGCGGACCAAAGGAGAAACAGATCAATAATAAATAAATAATAAAGGCAACAAACAGTGGTAGTGCAGCCAGCAAGTGGCAAGTGCTGGGTTTAAGACAGCAGACAGGGTAGGTCTGATAAGTGCAGGAAGAAAAAAAGGGGAATGGGCTGTATGGGTACAGATACAGACCCCAGTAAAAGGGGTGGCCCGGAGGCAGTGCAGGAGGGTGGCAGGGTGAGCGGGTACCTGGGCCTGGAGGACAGAGGGTGGCCAGGTGCACAGTGCCGAGAGAGAACAGATCAACAGGGGAGAGAGGGGGCGAAGGCAGAAGCAAAGAGGAAGGTCTTGAGGTGCTCCCGGAACCAGAGATGGTTCTCTTCTAGTTTTAGAGTGGCAGGGAGGCTGTTCCAGAGGGAGGCCCAAGCCGAAGACAAAGATCTACCCCCAGCTCATTTCTTTGAAAAACGACTGATCCTGAGGGAGTGAGAGGTAGAGGAGCAAAGAGCTTGAGAGGGGAGGCATTTGCGGAGGGTTAGCTGAAAGTATTTTTGACCCAGGCCGCAAAAGGCTTGTGGACAATGCTTGAATTTAATCCTTGCATCCACTGGGAGCAATGGAGAAATTTCAGAGCTGGAGAGATACGATCTCAGGGCTTGAGGCCAAGGACAAGTCTTGCGGTCCTGTTCTGGATTAGTTGCAGAGGGCGGAGAGTAGAGGCAGGTAGATTTAGAAAGAGGATGTTACAATAGTTCAACCTAGAGAGAACCAGAGCTTGGGAGACAGTGAGCTTCTGGGGGAAGGAGAGGAAAGGCAGAGTACCTTTTGGTAAGTCACCATGAGCAACAGAAATTCTGGCCCTTGAAACTTATCCATATTACAACAAATATTTAAAAAAGTGGATATAGGTACAAGTCTGGTAACCTTTCGTAAATGCAAGCGAGGAAGAGTCAAGGTTGATATCTAAATGTGTTCTGGTGCAGAAGTTAGTCATAAAATAAAAGCATGGTAGAGTCAAGTATCAGAGTCATAGGTGGGGACGGTACATTATTTGGTTAATGTGTCCAGGCATATCTTGGATACATTATTCTGTTTATGGAGACACTTTTTCATATTCGGTTTTAACCTGTTTGTGTATTCTGTTGGGGATTTTACGTTTTTAATTTCACACTTGCATAGTAGGGTAATGTAAATGAGCTATACCAGAATATAAGATTAGTTTATTTTAAGAGCAAGCAAATATCAGATCATTGTTGTGGCTTGTACCTTATTAAATCTTTTAGAATACGTGAGAATTTTCTGTGACCGCTGCAAACAATCTTCTGACCAGCACCCAGAAGCTAGCTGGGCAAGCGCACATGCACACAGCTTAGTGGGAACATTGCTCATGATTGTGGGTGTTGTGACGACTGCCAGGAAGTTTTCAACACACTCAATGAAGGGTCACCATGTGCCAACATATTTCCCATATCTGCCCTCACATAGTGCAGGGATCTTGTCTGCCACTAAAATATCCCACTTTCACCCACCACATATGCATCACTGGGCCAATCGTAGATTTCCAGTTCTTGCCGATGGTCACTTTGGCTGCCAAAATGAGATGTCCAATCAGAGTGGCCATAGGTCCAGATTTTGGTAACACGCCACCTCGAGTGTCAACCAATATCACTTTGGGGTCCATCGGGAGGGTCAATCCAGTAATTTCTTTGATTCTGGCTAGCACTTCCTTCCTGAAGAGTCCCACTTTCCCACATGTCCAAACCATATGGAGCAAAGAATCCACCTCGGGGCACCCACGCCAACATGTACCCAGGTAATCAGGGGAAATAAGATGTAACCGTTCCGGTGTTAGGTACCACCTAGAGTGCTCCTATAAACTTTGCTATATCAGTCACACATTTGGAGGATTTGTACATTCGTTCCCATAGTCGCACCCAGCGTCATCATTGATCTTCCTTCCCAAGTCTTCTTCCCATCTGCACATGGATGGCAGTTGCGTTACTGGATCCCCCTATCGAGCAGTTTGTAAATACGTGAGACCTTCCACCAAGATGACACCCCCCCCCCCTACATTCCCCAGAGTATAGTTAATTCTAGGGCATTCTGTGGCCTAGTGACCCTCTGCTTCGTAGTAGGGTGAAAGGCCCAGTGCCTCAACTGGGTATATCGAAAACGTTTGGTCTCAGGTAAGGCAAAGGTTACATTGCAATCAGCAAATGCGAGTGGGTGTCCCTCCTTGTATAGTTGTTGCAAGGTATTCAGCCCCTTGGCCATCCCTGTGGCCACACCCCCAGCGTCGCACCCCATTTCTGGAGTGCCCTCCCCATATAATATAGTGTGTTCCTTTTTGCAGCCAACAGGGAGAACCAATGAGCTTGCTCCAAGTCTTTTTTCTCCATACATGGAAGCTGCCCCAGCCTCACTGCAGAGGGGGCCTGCTCAATGATATTCTGCTGGGAATTGGTCCAATTGGCAAATTACACTGAGCAGGGGTTCAACATCATAAAAGTAGAGCTGTGCACATTGCGGCTGATGACGATGCAGAACCGCTACGTCTTGGATATGTCGATGGCGGTGGAAGGACACGTGCAAAAAGATGAGAGTTTATGTTGCACGTTCGTGCCTTCTGAAGATGCAGAAAATGGGTCCCTGTCACACGTCATAGCTGCAGTGCATGACCTGGGGGTCAAAAGCAAACTAGAAGCTGGCATTCAAGGAGGAGGACTGGTCTACAATGGCATTCAGCTGGGCCCAATCCTCGCTGGGAGCACTGGCTAAGATGCTGGTAGATGTCATTGTGTTTATCCTGGTCCTTTTTTGCACCTGCCAATTGGGTCTCTGATGTTGTGCCAAAGCAGTGCCTAATAGCGCAATGATGATAGTTTCAATTGGCGTTTCAAAAGTACCTCATAGCACAAAAGAGATAGAAATACAAACCAACCACCCCATTCCCTGCACGGTCCCCATACCCTAAGGAGATGAAGTAGACAGACCAAGACAATTATAAGGAAGTATGGGTAGATTTAGCTGGAGATGGGGGGTGTATCGATATGACATGTACTCCCGAAGAGTATGCGCAAGTGGGAGAAAGCCTGTAGGCGTGGATGCCAATAAAGGGAACGCCCCCATATGAAGTTGCAGTGAGAAGGGAAAACAAGTCCAAGTACGCAGAGGAGTTTGTTACTGTACAAGTAACGAAAAGGGGGGAATGTTGGGAAGGAAATGAGCCTTTCCCACCCCCTTAGGTGCTTTAGAGTTAGGCGAGTCACATAGAAAGACGTGCGATGTACCAGGAGGGAGAGAGCCGTGCTAAGAAACTCGGCACAAACACAATATTGTATGAACCATAGATGCATAGACTTAGTGCGCATTTAAAGAGGCGCCATGGCTGAGAAGTAATCATAGGCCCAGCGGAGAAACCTAGACAGGCGGAAACGCTGAAGACAGATGAACTTGTGCTACTAATTCCCATAGAAACTTCCCTTTGTTCCTTAACCGTTGCTATTACTGGTTATCCCAACAAAGAATGTGCCCTGCAAGGCCATGAGATGGCACCATGCCCCTTGCAACACTCATTTATTACAGCCATGTCAAATGCAGATCTCCAACCCCCACCTAGCTCACCAGGAGTAATTACACCTACCCCTGACCCAGTCCAAGACCCTCTGAATTCTGCAATAGTGGGTAACCTCAGATGACCACCCATAAAAAAAATTGTCATAAAAGATCTAAACGAACACAACCATTTCACCTTATCCCATAAATACACCCTTTGGACTGTGAGGTACAGGGAGGAATAAATTATAGATCAAAAAGAGGGTGGAAGCTTCGGGTACTGAGAGTGCCATACAAAACGAGCAAAGAATGTGTGGGTGAGCATGATCGTGATCCTCCCCCTGTGCCAGTCCCCAAAGTTTCTCAGGTGCATGACATAATGTAGTAGTAGTATTATCTTGCAATAGTAACTCTGTAATAGCAACAAGTGAAGAGCCTGACCTTCAGTCCCTGGAGCGATGAGCCCAGTTGACCCCACGTGAGAGAAGACAGACAGCGAGACTGGATCCAATAGCAGCCTGGCATCCCCTTCGGACTAGGCCTGTGTATAGGGTCTCACTAACCAGCCACACACGTTTCTACTGTATGTATGACGCAGTATGACAATGTGCTTACTTATAACCTTCTGTTTGTACACATTTTCGGCAGATCGATCTCGAGCAGCATATTTCTTTGCTTGCACCCTTACTTTTCGTATGATTAAAACTAGTTATCCTTGCAAGAAATCTCTTGGACTTTGTTCCCTAGCAGGTTGTATTTTTTCTGGCATGAGCTTGCCTTCTCCCCCCCCCACCCCCTGGTGTGGCTGATACTAAGAAAGCAGCATGCTTGCTGCATTCGGGAGCCCACACCACCAAAGGCGAAAATGTATGTTGCTGCAGATGATACCACACCTGGTTTGAGGACCCGATCTTCATTTACACAAGAAGGTATAGGGTCAAAAATAGCCTGCTGCCTGTCTAGGTAAAAAATTAAGTGGATGGACCAGAAAGACTGGGCAATTGCCTTGGAAGCTTAACTTCTCCAAAGAGTTATCCGCCTTCCGGAGAAATAAATTATCACAGCATAACAGCATAACAGCATGCACAGAACCTTGGACTGGCCATCCTGGGCCAACCAAGAGGACCACATGCATGAATGTCTGCTCAAATCACCAGAATGAAAGATGATGCACTGTATAGGACACAGTATTACATTCCTACGGCACCAGGGGCCATGGCCATCACAACATAGTCTTCAAAATACCGTTTTTGAAATGTGTGTAGCCATTTAATTTCGAATCTTGACCATCAGCTGGAAACAATATTAACAAGTGTAATTTCACGTTACCTTTTCTTCGAGGTTTGATATAGTTTGCTGCTCCACAGATTTTTCCTCAACAGTTAAGGAATACACTTTGATTTGATTGCTTAACTCTTGGACTACACATTTTTGATGCTCAAGTTCTTCCTTAGTCTTCCTTAGTTCATCTTCAGTTTCTATCAACTGAAAGAAAGTTACATACATCAATATTAAAGAGCAAAATGTTATTAGTTAACTTAATAAATGAGCAAAAATTATCACAGGACATAATAAAAATGGAAAAAATAATTACTATGAAATTGTATGTCAATATTTTGGCAATAATGGAAATTAAAATATAAAAAAAATTCAGCAGCACCTAAATCAAAGATTTGCGTGGGGGAAAAAATTAACGGCAAAGACAGATTTCTTTGAATCAAGGGCTTACTCTTTTCAGATTCTTCTGAACATCATCATTCAGATGGTCTCTTTCCGTTTTCAGGGATTCCTTCATCTCCTCCAGTTGACTTTTTCCACGAGTTAGATCTGCAACATTTTCTCGTAGCTCCTGAAGTTGGCATGTTGCTGCACCATTTTCCCCTTTTTCGATCTCCAATGCAGACTCGCTTGCCTTCAATTTCTCTTCAAGCTGTTGCATTTCAGAAGCCAGTCTCTGCTCTAGATCTTTATTCTGCATCAAAATGTGTTCTCTCTCATTTGTCTTCTGCTGCAGATCGTCCATTAAATTAGACAACTGAAAATATATATATGCATGTTCATATAAATGTATTACCACACCCAATGCTTAGAACCAAGATATCTTGGAATTCTGTATCTTCAAAAAAAGACAATTGTATCTAGATATATGGGACAAAATAACAGTCCTTATGAGCGTGTCTGCAGGAAATAGGATGGCAGCAAAGAATCAATTACTTACAGTCCCATATATTCTTTCTAATGGATTAGTCCATTCTCCCACAGAAACACCATCACAGAAATACCACCGAAGCGCAAGTATGGCTTTAGAAACTTTCCACCCCCATGGGGAGTACAGCCGTTCAGCATCGCTGGAGCCCATGACCTTGGATTTGACATCATGGGTGGTATATATGGAGCCGGCTGCTTCCCATTGCCCCGTTTTCCTCTCCCTCAGATGCTCAGCAACCACAGACCTGCAGCATGTTACAAGTATTCCGTATTATGGGTAGGTTAGGAGGGCAATGCGGACTTATTGTGAGGAACAGGTAATCCACTGGAAAGAACATTACTGAATGTATGTAATTTGTTGGGCTAATTTATTACTTCCTTACACAGATTCTTCATCTTAGAAAGGCTCTATAAAGCATTACAGAACCTGAAGGAGCAGGGAGAGCAAGAAACCACACCCATTGCAGGAACCTGGAGCACCTCATGACCAAGGTAGCCAACGGTAATGGCTGTGTAGTTATGGTTAAGTTGCTGTTTCCATAGGAAGAGCACTTTTTGGGTGGCTTATAACTTCGCTCCCCCTGGACGAATCCACACTAAACTTTGCAAAGTTTGGTCCAGGGGGGGAGAAGTAATAGGGGGGGGGTCCCAAAACGTCTTTTTTCCCATAGACTGAATGGGGGAAAATCTTTGCGCACGACTACAGGCCAAACAGCTGGACGGATTTCTCACCAAATTTGCGGCAGGGGCAGGAGCTAGATCCCGAAAGCATGCTTTTGTAAATTTGGTGACAATCCGTCCAGTAGTTTCCTTTAAAACGACCAAAAAGTATGTCTCGAAAAATTAGTGATATCTATGTCCGCTCCGCGGTCACACTTCCCTGATCGCTCCGCGGACAAGAAATTGATTGGCTAATCCGTAGCGTAATGTCTGCGGACATGTGACGCTTTCACTGATTGGTGAGAACATGTGAGAATAGCAATATCTATAAATGTAATACCTTTTGAAAGGTAAGTTTCTGACTGTCAGTAAATAAAACCACCTGGCCTAGATATGACAGTTAACAAAAAAGAAGCTAGACATGTGATGTCATCAATGATATTTGTCATGTCATCATTGATGTCCTGGGTGTTAGTCTTGGCAGGGCACGGTGGTGGCGCGAGTTATGGTTGCTTAGCTTACCATAACTGGCAAATTTCAGGGTTTTTTAGATTTTACTTGTAACCATAACGTCCTTTTAACTACGTTATTTTACTGAATTTCATAGGTTTTTTTTATTAGTGCAACTTAAACATAACGTCCCTTTAACGTTTTTTTTACTGATATATATATATATAGCACTTACAAGTGCTTGTACATCAAACATTTACATACATCATCGAAATACCAACCGAAGTTGGTACTCATTTATCGAACTCAGAAGGATGAAAGGCTGAGTTGGCCCTGCCGGGATTCGAACCTGCGACCTGCAGATCACGCATAGATCACAGCAGCAATCGCTGAACCCGCCAAGCTATATTACGGGCACAAGCAGGCATCCTTACCCAATAAGGAATGCCCGGAGTAAGGCTTGGGAAACGTGTAGAAAGATGCTGATGTAGCCACTTGGCACAGGTCGACTACAGAGACCCCATACTGCCGCTAGGCCTTTAGTAAAATTGGCTGCAAGACTTATAGGTACTTTGTTGTTGGACAGTTAGGAGAATTAATAGAAAACAGCTGCTGAATTTAGAGAAAGGACACTGCTTAATTAAAACACAGCTTTTAGTCAAAATGCTTTTCAGCTTCTTAAATAAGAATAGTTGAAAACGTGCTGGCTTTCATCAACCTAAAATTAGGACTATATGCAGAGCAGCAGTGTTGGTTCCCATCACCAAATCTGCTACATCGTGAAGTCATTTATCTCAAAACTCAGGAGTTGGATCCATGTCAGCTGTGCTCAATTCAGCAACTTCGAATAAGCAGTAAACATCCATCGGTACAACCTTGCAACTACTGAAGGTGGATGTACTCCCGGGATTGCCAAGGACTTGTTTGGGCTTCACTGTAACAGAAGTAAGGGTGCAGAAGCATGACACAAAAGGTGCCATGCTTGTTGGCACAAAGGTTTATTTAACAGGAAAAAAAAGGACAAACCCGATCTGACTTCAATCCCCTTAATGGCTGCATTACGTCAGATGTGGCATGCCAATGGCTCCATACTTAAGGCAAACATCAATGGAGACAGCGGACAACCCTGCCTTGTATCCCTTGTTATGGTGAGACAACGGGAATAAGTACCCATTGACCCGTAGGGATGCAGATTGCTCCTGATAAATGGCCATCACCCATATAATGAATCTTGGGGCAAAGCAACTTGTTCCAACTCGGCTCTGAGTTACCCCCATTCCGCTATAACGAAAGCCTTGTGGGCATCGAAGGCAATCACACCCATATCAATACCCAAGACCTGCCCCACCTACGTCTATGCCCGCCTAATATTATGTGTGCACTGTTCCCAGTAATAAATTCAGTTTAAATCACCATCTACAATTCTGGGTGAACCTCCATCAGCAGGCGAGCCAGAGTTTTGGCAAATAATTTCAAATCTATATTGGGCAGGTTGATAGGCCGATAGGAATCACAAAGCATCAGCTCTTTTCCTGGCTTAGGGATCACAGTCGTGGAGCCTCTCATAGATGGTGCCATCCTCCCTGATACCAGGAAAGAGTTAAAGAGATCTACAAGAGGGGGAACCAAGGCAGGGATACAGTTCTCGTAGAAGGGAGCTGTAAATCCATCATGCCCAGGGGTTTTGCTCTTCAGAGTCCTAACAACACATTCTATTTCATAGATTGGCTCTTCCAAATGTTCACACTCCTCGGGAGACAACTTTGGGAGGCACACCCTTTCCAAGTAGGTAGCTTGGCTTTCAATCAAGATCACTTTTCCCTGAAATACTTCCCCTCAGTGAGTTTCAAATATCCTCATGATGTCCGCCACCCCCCTTCTGACTACAGTCTGATTGTTGCGCGGTGCCAGCACTGCACTGCAGGTCTGGGATTCCTTTAGTTTAGCTACCATGAGGTGGTTGTCTTTATTCCCCGTTGTATAGTAAAACCGCTTAGTTTTCAACATTGCTTGCGCTGTCCTGTCCGCTAAATGTTCAAGCTTTTTGCAAGCTATTTTCAATGTCCGTCCGGTTGCCCGTGATCCCACCCCTCTTATGATCCTGCTCCGCATTTCTCCATCCAGGCCCAATCAGATTCTCTGCCGCACTCTAGTGTACGCCACAGGTTTATTAATTAATTCCCCCTGAAGACCAGCCTTCATGGCATCCTAAACAATTGCCTTATAGGGACATGAGTTGTATTTTCCCGAAAGTATTTAGTTATCACGTCCCCAATCTGGAGACAAAGAACCGGATCCCATAATATTGGCTCATAGAGCTTTCAAGGGCATCTAGCTCTCTCCGCTCAGCCCACTATAGACAAGGCAAGCATCATTGGTGCATGGTCAGATCGTGTCTGCAGCCCTATTTCCAGCTCACTAACACAGGGATATATGCCACCAGTAATCAGCAGGAGATCCAAAATCAAAAAGCACCCATAATCATGTGAATAAAATGAGAAGTCTTTCCTTTCATCATGAAACAGCCTCCGAGTGTCCACTAATCCCTGTTCCCTAATAAACTATACAAGCGCTACAGCATATTTGAAATCCAGCCTAGTAGTAGGCAGGGTTTTGTCCATCAGGGGATTGGGTACCAGGTGAAAGTCACCCCCGCACCCATGAGATACCAGTGTGAGTGTGTGTCCCCATAAGCACCCCTCGACGCATATACATCTTCCCTGGGGTCCTGTAGAGACAACCTTGGAGAATGAAATTTCCTCCCCCATCAAGATCAACCCCCCCATGCAAAACCTTCCCTTGCTAGATCCACAGTAAATATTTGAAATCTTGAACCATTTCACCCAATCCTCCCCCCCCCCCCCAATTAAATCAAGAAGGACGCCAACTTGGAAGGTAATCCAACACCTATAAATGTGCTCCAACTTCAATTCCCCAGATTCACCTAGCCTAGTACCAACATTTCATGTAATCACCAGGCCACGAATAAAGGAGAAGCTCACCAAACAGGGCCCACCCGTCAGGTCCCCAATTAACCAATGACAGTCCCCGTCAGGTCTTTTTACTTGGACCTTTCACCTGCCTCCCTCTTCACACCTTCATCCACTTCTCTGTTCCCTCCTGTGCAGTCCCAGAACTCCCCCACTGCCTCCTTCAGTGTTTGCACAGTTCACCGTTTTCCCTGGAGTGAGAAGTGGAGCGCAGTAGGGAATCTCCAGTTGCAATTCACCTCTCCCCTGTGCAACCATTCAGTCAATGGTCAGAGTGTTCTTTGCTTTGGCAGCGTGGTGGAGGCCAAATCTTGATAAAGGGAGAGAGTGGCATTGCAGAAAATGATGGTCGATAGGGTCCTGGCCTTAGTCATTATGCGCTCCTTTACTTCGAAAGAATGCACCCGAGAGAGTACGTCAGGTGGCCTGTTCTGTGGGGAAGCGGATTCACTCCACGTCCGATGTGTCCAGTCCGAATCAATCTCAGCATCTGCCGGCAGCTCCAGTATAAAGCAGAAGAGGTCTGCACAAACTCAGAGGTCCTCATCCCGAATATGGCTACTATTACTGCGCAAGCTATTCTCTCCATCTTCCCACTTGTCTTCGAGGCCGTCACACCGGGCCTCCTGTGCCTCCAACCGTTGGAACATTCCCCCAGCTCATATGATTGCTCACAAAGGGTATCTTCCACCTTAGAGAATCGACGTTCCGCCTCAGAGACCAGTTTATCCAATGCCAGGATTTTATGGGACAGCTCCTCTGTGCTCTTATGAATTTCCCTCTGAATTTCAACCAGTAACTCCTGCAGATCCGTCTTGGTGTGCATCTGCATGAGCAAAGCTAGTATTGAGTCCAGCTCATGCACATGGGCTGTAGTCATCTCACTGAGCTTTCCTTTGTCTAGTGGCTGCAACATCAAAGAAATGTCACCCTTTAGGTGCCTTTGCCCCGACAATCATGGGACAAATGGAACCCTCTGCTGGGAGCCCCTTTCCCAATGATGCGCTCCACAGTAATCGATGTAACAAGCGCTCCCGGGGTCGGTATGCACCTGTACCCCGGGGAACTGGCCAAAATTGTAACTCACTGGTTCCAACTCCGCTGGACAGAGTCCTTTCTGGGTCACCGTTTGCAGAAGCACTGCGTAAATCCCCTGCGGCTAGCAGCAGTGTGAGCTATGTCATGTCGGCGTAATGGGGCCCCCACCAGGATGGATTGAACACAGGTCCAGTGGTAGTCAAATACAAATAGAGGGCCAGCTCCTGTAAGCCCCCCCCTCAAACTCCCTCCAGGTGTTAGCAGGCTGCCAGCTCCTCCATTACAGTCAGTATCTCCTTTTACTGTAGCAAGAGTAGGGCCACCATGCACCCACCTGTCCAATCACTGAGAAGGCAACCCAGAGAGCAGCAGAATTACCACCGGGCTCCGGCTAGTGGGTCACTGTTTCACTTAACTGAATTTATGGGCTCATTAGTATGGTGCAGCAGAAGAGTAGTGAAAGCTTGCAGTCTGAGCAGTGGAGTTTGCATTGCTAGTCTTGATAATGGCTCACCAGGATGCAGCGTGTAGATTAGAGAGGACTACCACCTTTCAACTGCGGCCCGCACCCGGCCGGTCAAGCTGCTCTCCCAAGTCAGGCACAATGGTGCAGAGAGCAGCTGCACCACTTGAAGCAGACTAAACACCTGCAGCTTTTTTCCTCGCTTCTCGGCTCCAGTGGCACTCTTCACCTGGTGCCTCACCAGCAGGCCCGCAGCCCCCACTCAGTGCCCCCGACCTGGCGCTCTGAGGGGACATGCTGCCCCTGCAGGTCTCCATTCCCTGTCAGGTTCAGTAGTTCTCAGCAATCTTCCGAAGCGGGCCCAGCCCACACAAATGGGGCCAAAAGGCGGTCCGCTGCCATAGATCATAGGAGCCGTCACCATGCATGGGTTACGGCCCGGCTGACATCCACTCCAATCATCAGTTTTCAGAACCATCGGGGCTCAAAAACAATCAGTGTGCAGCCCAGCTTCCCGCAAATTGCATTCTAGTGCCTCAGTTCTTATCAGGCAGGGATGGACCACCACACACATTTCCCCCTTCACCTCGCCAGAGGCCCTTTGGGAGCCATCTTCTCGATGACGTTCCTAGACACACCCTGTTGGGAAGGAAATTAGCCTTTTCCATCCCCCTAGGCGCCTAAGAGTGAGGCGGGTCCCATAGATAGACATGCAATGTACCACAGAGTAGAGGGCTGTGCTAAGATACTCGGCACAAACCCAATATTGCATGAACCATAGATGCATAGACTTAGTGCCCGCATATAAAGAGATGCCATTTTGCAGTTATGGTAGACACGTTCAGTCCTGCATGGATGCACAGTAAACGTAGGCCCAGCAGAGAAACCTGGACAGGCCCAAACATAGAGGAAACAGTGAACTAATGCTGCTAATTCCCATACTTTATTTTATTACATTTATATAGCACACAATGGACCCGAAGGCGTGAGTGCGCATACAGACATACAACAGAAGATATAACAGAAAAAGGGGGGGGGGGGGGCCATAAGCCAGAAGAAACAGCAAATCACTAGTGGAAAAAACATGGAAGAGTACATCCTTGGACATATATTATGGACATATAAAGACCATATGATCATAAAAAAAGCAAAGCCTAATCGAGGCGGGGAGCCTAGAGTATCAATTTACAGTTTGAGTGGCCCCTAGGGAGATATTTATATGATCTAAGATAGGTGGGTAAGGTGCTAAACCCGCAGCCCACTAGGACACAGTCACTGGATTGCTGCGAGCACCAGTCGCTGAGGTCAATCCTGCGTACAATCTTCAGGTCTGATGTTCTAACTACTCCAGGTCCAGTTCTTTGACGTAACCAAGCAAGTATCTTATTTCGCAGTGAGTCTCTGGATTCTTTACCTTCCGTCTTCTCAACATTAGTTATCACAAAGTTCCTTTGGTCCAAAATTAAAGATTTAGTACATATATTGTTAATGCTGGGCATTTGTGCCTTTCTGGTGTGCAGGCTCCAAAAGGTCAGCTGTTTGGCGTTAGGGCCAAGGGATTGTTTGGCGGGAGTTTGACCAGGATTGGAAATAGGCAAGTCAGAAACCTCCTGTTAAGGGGCACCCATCAAGCAGGGGGCAAGCAGAACAACCTCTTCCCTTGGTTCCTTAACTGTTGCTATTACTTGTTATCCCAAAGAGGTATGCGCCCTGCAAGGCAATGAGACAGCACCAGGTTCCTCGCAGCATACATTCATCATAGCCCGGCCAACAGCAGATCTCCAACCCCCACCCAGTCCACAGGAGTAATGACACCCACCACTGACCCTGAGACCATCTGAATTAGACAATAGTGGGTGACCTCAGACCACCACCCATACAACCAATCGTCATAAAAGATCTAAACGAAAACTACCATTTCACCTTATCCCATAAATACACCCTTTGGACTACGAGGTACAGGGAGAAATAAATTATAGTACAAAACAAGGGTGGAAGCCTTGGGTGCGGAGTGCGCGATAAGAACCAAGCAAATAATGTGTGGGTCAGCATGATTGTGCTCTCCCCCTGTGCCAGTCCCCAAGTTTCCCAGGTATATGCCATAATGATGTAGTAGTATCTCGGAATAGTAACTCTGGAATAGCAACATGTGAAGCGCCTGATCTTCAGTCCCTGGAGAGATGAGCCCAGCTGACCCCATGTGAGAGAAGACAGATGGGTGAGACTGGAACCAATAGCAGTTTGGCATCCCCTATGGAGCAGGCCCATGTAAAGGGTCTCGCCAACCAGACACACAGGTGTCTACTTTATGTATGATGCAGTAATGACTATGTGCTGCCTTATAACCTTCTGCTTGTACTAATTTTTTCGGCAGAACGTTCTCGAGCAGCAAAGTTATTTGCTTGCACCGATACTTTTTGTATGATTAAAACTGGTTACCCTTCCAAGAAATCTCTTGCCCTTTTTTACCTAGCGGGTTGTATATTTTCTGGCGTGAGCGTGCAGAAGCATGCCTTCAATTGATGACCCCAACGAGATCCCTGCACCCCCGTACCTGCAGAGGTATCCAGGCGACCACTCCAGAAAGGATGTGCCCACCTACAGCGACCAGCCGCAAAAATATGTACATCCCAGTGGCTGGGCAGGAGCCGTTGTTGCAGAATCCTGCCTGATCTTTGGAGCGGGGTGCGGCCCCAAGGAGAGGTGCAGGCCGGTGTTGGAACCCCGTGAACATTGGAGTTCGGGTGTGTTAAGGAGAATTCTCATTCTATGGCTAATTTCCCTTACCTAGTGAGTCCCTCAGCAGCTTTGCTGGATTTCTGGAGTTTATTTTTTCCACTTGGTTCGGAGTGTGAGCTTTTCCCCCACTCTTACCTGTGTTTTGCCATGTGTATTTCATCTGTTTTTGTGATTGTGGACTCTGGAGTACACCACTTCAGTAGCCCCACTCTTGTGTGTTACACAGCACCTTCAGTGCAGTGACACAGGGTTGTCTTTTAGACTTCCCATCGACTCCATTTCTGGGGATGACTACTGTCCCCCAGAAAAGGGTAAAGTTGCCATTAACTTTACATAGTCATTTAACCACAGATCCAGTACACCCCATCTTACATGGGGTACTGGAAAGGGTTAATTCTTAGCCCTTTTTATCTGTACCTCCTGGAGCATTGTTTTGCTCCCTTAACATTAAGACTTGGCTGGTGGCAGTGGTATCTACCCTAATTTTCCTACCGCGATTATATTACATAAGGTGGTATTGTTTCAGGCTATTTTAGTAGCCTCAAACTTTACACCCACTAGCCCAAATACTTTTTTTGTCGGCTCCGGTTGGATTTAATCGCCATTTATTTTTGTTAACATCCTTCTTGGGTCTTTCTTTGCACGGCAAACCAGGTTTGCCTCCTTTGTTCGCCGACCTTTGGCGGGCTTCTGACCAGAAGCCCACTTTTGGCGTCTGGGTGTCTAGGTGGGCTGAATGTGAGGGTGGGGTGTAGTCACCCCCTGCACAGTGTCTCCTCGGAGACCGAAGTCACATTTTGTGTTGATTGGTTGAGGTGGTTTTCCGGGCTGGACAACCCCACTGCTGAATGATTGACAGTCAGGCTGTGTGAATGGGGGATTTTGGCATAAAAGGTAGGACTCTTGAGCTAGAAGGCAGAGTCGCCTCTGGAACTACAAGGAACCGAAGAGAAGCGGAGAAGGAGACGGCTGTTGCAACCCTGAGTCCCGGTGAAGCCCTTCTGCAGGCCTGAGCCATCTACCCCTTCAACGACTAAGAGAAGATCCAGTCCGGAGTCTTCTTCCCTTGAGCCTGGAGGGATCAACCAGCTCCTCTTTTCTTCAGTAAGAGAATCCTCTCCTGGGTCGAAATCACTGCTGTGCTGTAGCGGTCCGGATAGCCATCAGAAGAGCCCTCTCCTGATTTAAAGGACCGCAACTTTTATTCATTGTTGTCTTTTTCGCTGATGCTGGCCTCATCCCTGGGTAGTGCAGATCGCTCCAGACGTCCACCTTGTCCCCACGACTGAAGCCGCAGGAACCGCCAGTCTGTAGGAACAACTGCCGTGGCACCATCTTTTCTCCAACGGAATAAGGTACTGTGCACACTTGGTCATTCTCTCCGTCTGTCCAGCCGGAATCGGGTTGAACCCTTTTCCTCCACAAATATTTGTTCTTTCTTCCCTCCCTCTTATAACTTTTCCTTCCATTTGACAATCTTTACGAACTCTTGGCATCTCGAATCTCGAACTGTTCAACGTGTGATCCTCGGCAACTGAGCATCTGCTCCATTGACACTGGCGCAGGCCTATTGACTTTAATCTGTAACTTTGAAAAAGTCCTCGAGTCTCCTTGCCTTGAAAAAGTATTGCCTATAATTTTTATTCACTTTTCCCTTCTTTAAAATTCTTAAGTACAAAGTGTGTCTGAAAGTGTCTGCTGTTGGGCTGTACCGACTGTGCTGCTGCTCTACACCCGACGCCGTCGGCAAGGAGAAGTAAAGGTTGCGGCAAACCGCGCCCCGATACCCTGTTGGGTGAACTTCCACAAGTAAATACTGACTGCTGCATCATTGCCACTTATACTGGTTGTCATATTTTGTTTAATGCTTGATGCTACGCTATGTCTTGTAAGGTGGTTAATCTTACCTGCATTATACTGAAGCGTTGTTTCTCTTTTACAGCCACAATCCTCTTGTGCCCGATTACCCTGCCCGCCCCTGCCGTGATTGGACACTAGACACTATACCTTATCCGGGTACGCGCACCGGAAGTGTCTGCTGTTGGGCTGTTCGGCGGTGCGGCGGGGGCAAGGGGCTTCTGATTTTAGTCTGTCGAGTAATATCGCTACTATGTTACAGCAATGTGGGGCCAATGACTAATAACATGTTTGCTGTTGGAATTCTGTTATTTTGGGCTGACTGCTATTCTGCACTAGTGGTTAATGGTGAACTGCGTTAGGCTGCCGATTTGTGATCATTTTTTCTTTCTAGTTTCCCTTTTACTTTCTGGAGTGAACGTGTTATTACACTCACGTTTGCCTCAGAATGGTGAATGGGCTACGTAGTGGAAGGAAACTTAAAGATCCACAAACCACACTGCATCCCAATCCTGATAGTGAGGATTTATCACCACCTATTGAGGTTCTTCAGTTTTACCAGTTGCTATGCTAACAGACGTGGGTGAGGTAATGGGTAGAACTGCAACAAGCCCACCATTAGATCTGAAACCAATGATCTTAGAAGAAATGGGTATTACTTCTAAATTCAATGTGACCGCCATGATTCATGGTGCTAAGAGTGATATTGATGCTGTTCCACCAACCATGAAATTCAAGCTGAAAGACTTGAATAATAGTAATCAAACTGGTACCCCGCAAATAGATTCACTGCACTCTAATGATAACGGTATGTATAGTATTACTAACATATCACATAAAGATGACACTATCGATTGCTCAATGATGGGCCCCACAATCGAAGCTGAATTGGGTAAGCGTGTTCGACTCTCTCTTGGCCCATCTGCACCAGTAAATCAGAGAATGGTTGGGCGAGAAGACTTATTCGTGATGAGTAATCATGCTCTAAAAAAGATAAACAGCATGTAAACCTAATTTTGGTGTCATAGACCGTGAATTGGTATGGGAAACTGACATTGATACAAATGATTTCCTTAGCAAACCCATGGTGAGCTCTCCAAATGTAAAAAGCACTGAAACTGCACTTAATGATAGAATGATTATAGACATCCAAGAGTTTCAGTCTAGCCTGAATGACAGATAAGGAAGCTTCTAGCAATGAAGCACGATCGGAGAGCATCACTCTTGATGTTCCATCATTAAGTCCTGATTTCCCTGTACTGGCACTGGACCTGTTAGACAAGGGCCATGAGCGCTCTCATTATGAGATCGGAATTATGAGGGCAGCGATTGGGGAACTTACAAACAAAACCAATCGAATCAAAGGCCTTTTGTTTGCATGTGATGCTGTGGCCACCCTTTCTGAAAGGCAAACCAAAAGGAAGGTTATGATCGATTGTGCCATCCAATTTGATGGTATCTTTGGTTGCCTACGCTGAAAAAGCGATCTTTTGCGAGCGCAATGACCCCTATAGTTCACAAAACGGTCCACACACGGACTGATGAAAATATTTATGAATTACTTAAAGTGCTGACCTCTGTTCAAAAAATTGAACGCCACTTGGATAAACTAAAAATAGATACATGCCCAGCAAAACCGTTTTCTCTGGTCCCTACCCCTTTGGAGGAGTCTAGTGGTAAGTCAGAAGGTCCAGATAGTCCCTCCCCATTGACTGACCTGATTGATCTCTCTGAGGAATGTATGGTCGTGGGGCAATCTAAACTATCGAATCAACCTGAATGTGAGCCGTTATCTCAAACTAAAGTAGTTCTAACCCGTAAAGAAAAATGGCTCGCTGGGAGGGCACTGAAAAGGAGGGCTAAAGCAAATGCCTTGGCTTAGAAACAGGCTAGGGCAGTGTTAATGGCCCAATCAAAAGTAATGACTGCCACTATTGAGAACAAAGTGGTTATTGACCTATCCGAGCTGGATGATTACCAGGGTATTACTGGACCTCAACCCACCTCAAAAAAAACAAGACCAAAATACAATGAATAAGGTAGGGATGAATAAGAATGGGAGTGCGAACTTCATTGAAAAAAGAAATAGGGGAAAGAAGGAATGTAAAACTACAACACCTACAAGCCCTGCTTCTTCAGGCACCATGATTGGGGGGCTGCAGATGTCTCTCTCCCAGTTCTATCCCATGACTCACAGGCAAACTACATTTAATAAAGAAAAAATAAAAGAAAATGAACTGATGGTTAGCAAGCTGGAGTCAAGAGGTGGGGGGGTAGCTGATAAAGTGACCTCTGATGAGCCATGGAAGATGGGGGTTTTGGGCAGGGATCCGTTACGATCCAAGGAGACTTTGCGTGTTGTGAATGATCTGCCTGCTATTAATGGTGCAAGTCCACCACCGATGAATGTTGAGATACCAAAAGAAAAGGCTACTGAGATCTCTATGGGAATAGTTGCCCCAGCTGTAGCCGCAGCGACAAGTGGTATAGTATTATACAAAAAGATGATCACCTTGATTTTGACCTAAATGAGGACCAGCCTTTTATATTGGGATGGGAAAGTGATCCAAAAACTAATGCCAAACTAAATCTGAATCGCTCTTCTTCACTAAAAGCTTTCCATACGATTCCTTGTCTAAGAACACTATGTTCGGAAGATATTGATTGGGTAAGATTAGCTACCAATCACAACAATAGGATGACATGTGGATTCTACTCCAGGTTAATTATGAAATTGGTATGGGAGCAGAAAGAAAATGTGTACGTTGGCTTGGCTCCATTCCTTATACACTCTGAATTAGAGGCCAAAACCTTCTTGGAAAAACCAATTACTCCCCCTATAATCATAAATCAGAATACGGAGCATATTCAGTTACCACATATCAACGAAGATTTTGTTAAAATCTTGGCTGCTGCACTTTCTGGATATAATAACTCATCCACAGTGGTGCCCGTGATGACCTTGGTAGCACCACCCTAGCCCTGTGCAGCATGCAATACCATTTGAATGTCTGTCGTGGAATAGCTGTGGGCTGGCTAATTTCAATCGATGGTGGGGCACTGTTAATGAAAATGCCCATCCTGCTGTTATCCCATTACAAGAAACTATGCATGTAACGCATTTTACTGTGGAAGGATTTCAATGTCACTCACAGCCTGCCTCCAGAGGGGACAAGGGTAGACCTTCGGGGGTTAGCAATTCTTGTTAATAATGCCTGCAAACTTACCACAAAACTTATTTACAAGGATACTACTGTAATAGCCATTGAACTAACCCCCGTTTTATTATGTGACAGCCCTTTATTAATTATGTGCATTTATTGGAATAGGAGCACAACCACACACAATGAAATTACTGTTACTATTGACACAATTCTAGAAGGTGCTTTCACTCAACACGCCCAGGTGGGAGTTGTGGTGGGGGGTGATTTTAATTCTTCCTGTTTGTTTCATAAAATGTTTATTGGGCGGCAATCCTCAGCCACTTCTAGTACTGTAAAGAACGGTAAAAAATGGGTGGACTTCTTCCTCAATTGGGATATCCAAGTAGTCCCCACTAGAGAGAAGGATTCCACTCATACATGGTAACGAGGAGGATTGTATTCGCACATTGACCATTTCTTTAAATCCTCGATACTTTATAATTCATCCGATATCATCGATATAAAGAAGTTGGGATTTGGTGACCATCATGCAATCTCTCTAAAATTGAAATTAGATGGCTGGGGTTTTACGCCTAAACAGGTCCTGGAATTGGTAGAAAATGATCGGGCCGGCCTATCGGTCAGATGGAACCCTTCAACCTGCCATCAGCTAACATGTCGAATTAAATCCGATCCAGAAATTAATATAATCTTGTCAGCTTTCCATCTTGATACGGTGCGATTAGACACAATCATTTCTGAGAGGATAGACTATCACTTGAGATGGTAAAGCAAAGAAAACCTGCTCTGCACAAAAAACAGCATATACATATCTTTAATACAGACATTTTTAGACTAAAGAAGCTCAAAAACTATAAAGTTCGACAACTTTTTAAGTTATCACTTGAACCGCGAAATTATTATTTGTCAAAAAAGAACATTCTTCATAATTATAAAACTGCAATGAATAACTTAAAAGTAATACTCTATTTAAATGATAATCAGAATATGATGTACCATCTACTTAAAAGCGATACACGAAAAATCTGGTCAATCCTAAGGATAATACATGGTTCAAAAATGGGTCAGAAGGAAAATGGCATATCTGCTGATGAGTGGGTTAATTATATCAAGTCTAAATACGTGCCTAATATATCAATGTTTAAATAATACTAGAGTTGATCATCGTAAAGCCATGCTGACTCGATCTCCCTGGTGCCTGGAAGATATATCAAGGGCAATCATGAAATTAAACCCTTCGAGGGCTACTGGACCTGATGGTATTCCCGCATGTTTATTTAGATCTGATATCCATCTGTGGGCAATGATTTTGAAACATAAATTTGATGCCATATTTCTCTCACAAATCATACCTACATCATGGTGTTCAGCAGTTATTATTCCTATCTATAAAAAAGGTCCTATCGATGACCCTGGGAATTTCAGACCCATTTCCCTAACAGATGCATCCTCAAAGGTCTTTTGTCAGTTAATCCTTGAAGAACTCCAACAATATATGAAAAAGAATGCAACACTTTCTAAATTTCAGACAGGTTTTAGACGCCAAATGGGACGCTCTCTCAATGCTACCTTGGTATCACATATCCAATTTAACACCAAGCACAACCATACGGGAGCTGTCTACATGGCAGCTCTTGATTTAAGTTCAGCGCTCGATACTGTGCTGAGAGAACTATTATGGGTTAAGATGCTGGCAATGGGTTTTCCAGAACATCTGGTGACGCTTATTGCCTTGTTACATTCTCACACTAATTATAGAGTGAGACTTAACAGGGAAGGTGCGCTCACTGACCTTATTCCTTCCAAAATTGGGCTGAAACAGGGCTGCACGCTGGCTGCAGTGTTTAACTTATACATTTGTGATGTGAAGGAATGCTGGGTGAAGGAAATTATCTATCCAATCAATATTAGGCGTATTAAATTGAACTATATTGGTTTTGCCGATGATGACCTTCTCTTTGATAAAAAACCCATTTGGGCTGCAGAATAAGATCATTGCATTTAGCAGTTATGCTGAAGCCCATAATCTAAGGGTTAACCAGTCCAAATCTCTGATTTTGATATTAGCAGATGGGGAAAAATAAGTATGGTCCTATAAATGGATGATTGATGGTACACGAATTGAAATAGCACAATCTGATTCCTTTTCAAAGGCGTGGTGGAAGTAAAAAATCCAAGAAAAAAAAATCAAAACTTTAGTCTCTCAAATGAGAATAATTATGGTGAAATACTGTGGATTCTCACTTCTGCCTGTCCTTCAGCTTTATCTTTTAAAAGTTGAACCATCTATTCTCTACATCCTAGACATGTGTTTACATGAGGTGGATGATATACTGGATACCCTACAAGGAGGAGTCTGGAAAAGAGTACTTGGTTTAGCTCCTTCCGTTCCTAATGACATTGTTAGTCACAAATTAGGTCTTCTGCCACTCTCTGCCAAACGGAATTGGCGGCTACTAAACAACTATGCAAAAATTCTCGAACCACCTTGTAATTCACTTTCCGAAGATTTGAATTAACAGCTTAGTCTAGGTTGTGTGAGATCATTAACAGGCTATGCTGAAAAAATAAATGATCTAATGGCACTGTTGGGGATCTTGAAGGAAGATCTTATATTGTGCTTACCTAGTTGTAAATTGAAACTGCACCTGTATTATTGGAGCTGTCAGGCAGATAGAATTGGCTCATATAGATCTTACTATGAGTTTACCCAGTTTAGAACGAATTGGGGGGACAGATCAAGATATATTATGCAATTTCCATCTGCCTCAGGTTGTAATATATATCTTTGATATAAACTAAACCTACTTCACACCAATGAAAGGTTGCTCCAATGGGAGTAAATGTGTTAACAAATTTGCAATGGGTTCATGCCGTTTTTGTAAAGATGCCACAGTCCCTGAGACCCTCAAACATCTGGTTATTTATTGTGAATATTTCGAGGACTTGCGACAAGCTATGTTCGGGAATTTTATGCACTCATGCTCTATTCTGTCTCGTGAAGCTCTGTGGCAAAGATGTATGTGGGGAGAAAGTACTAAGCTTATTATTAGACTAACTTTGATTTTGGCTAACATTGATTTGAAGTTGAAGGAAATGAATTATGAGGAATCTTATTAACTAAGTTGTTTGAGAATATTACTTATTTTATTATTATTTTATTATGAAAATTGTACTTTGATTTTAGATAAATCATATTTGTGTATGTAATTGAATTAATATGTAATATCTGAGATAGTCTGTATATTAATTTGTAAAGTGTGTTTTAACTTCGTGAGCATTTCTATCCACGGGTACGCGTTAGTATCGCAACACCGGTCTGTCAAATCCTAATGTACTTAACTTGAATTTACTGGAACAAGTGGAATTGGTTGTGTAGTGTATTTTACGTGTGGTTTTGAATTTATAGAAGTGCTGTGTTTTATAACAGATGGTTTAAAAATAAATGTACTTCCATTTTTACCTGAAACCTTGAGTCAGTGTTTGCTTGAGTCACAGTAATTGTGGTCCTTTGTGTAATCTCTACTACTAATTTACTCTTGAGATAAGTCTGGCTGCTCCGCTACTGCTAGCACTTTAACAGTGTAGTACAGACTTGTACCAAAGGTGAACTTGTATTACCACAGGATGAACATGCGCACGTGCGTATAGCCTTGCGAGGGATAAAAAGTAGGGGTCAGATGTATGGGGAAGTGTGAACAGTGCCAACACGCAGAGATCGACATTGGTAGTGTGGCATGCCTGTGGTTTTTATTTTTTGTTTTTATTAACTTTTTAAGGAGAATAATAAGGAGAACAAAACGGGAAGACGGGGAGTCTGCCCAGGTGAGGGGGTAGGGGAGGTACCGCCACAAACATTTAACAAAGAAAAGAGGAAATACATGGGAGCTCTGAATAATTAATTAGAGAGCTTGGGCATAGTAGCGATTGTTATTTTAGCTTGTTATTTTAGTTTATTTTATTCATTTTATTGTGTAGGGAGGAGGCCCAGTAGGGGCATTGAGTGGTTTGCGTACGTGTGAGTAGAATGTGGTTTGTGCGAATAAGGAGACCAAAAGGAGAAGCAGGAGGGAGAGGGAAAGTATTTTGGATTTTTTTTGTGTAGACAAAGAGGGGGGGGGAATGAACTGTATTTTTGACAACATCTGCATAACTGTGGCACATTAGCACAGGCGTAGCACTACTAGCAGGCACACAGGAGACACGGCCATGGGGGGGGGAATAGATGCTAATAAAGCACATGTGCAAGGCTCTGCCGCTGTACTGCGAGGTTAAGAAGTATCACAACCAGTGGGTGACCGAGACTAGGGGAGGGGGAATGCCCCACACCTGGCCAGAGCAGGGCTCCTTTGACAGAAGTGTGCTAGTACACATGTCCATCTTTTTGACTGCGAAGTACAAAGGGAAACAATTACAGAACAGGAGGGAAATATTGAGCCTCTGGAAAAAGTTTGACGATACAGAGGAGCGCAAAAGGGAAGGAGGAGCACGCAATGCTAGAAAAGTAGCAGGCCCAAGCGAAGATGGGAATGCCTCGAGAGGAAGCAAGGGAATATATCCTTTAGCAGCCTGTCCCGCAGCGGGATACACAAACCCAACATATGTATCAATAGTTTTGAATGTATCGACACCAGCGACAGGACCACCACAACCCCCACGTCTCCCCTCCAGCTGCCGCAGGCCATGCAGATGTTAGCCCAAGAGACCTAGAAATGACACTACCATCGACACAAACAGAATTAGACAGACTGCGGGTGGCATGTGACATAACAAAGGTAGACACGGCAGTGCAAAAGGGATGGATGAGTGGAAGTCGGGAGATTTTTTCTTTACGATAGACAAGACGCCCATAAAAACCGTTCTTATACAGCGTGGTGGCGACACAGACAGCTTGGGTTAATGAGAATGTTGGGGGACGAAGATGAGTGGAGCGAGTTCGATGAAGATGAGGACGGAGAGGATGGAGATGCAGAGCAAGCACCTCAACACACCCAGAGGGTGGAAAGCTTATGGGATGGCAGGTTGAGAGAGAGGTTTGGCCAGATGGCAGTTGCAAGGAATAAGCAAAGTGCAACAACGGGCGGAAGGAACAAACTGAAAATGCAAATGCCCCTTATACACAAAGGGGCAGGGAGGCCGCAATATGTACCATGGGCACAGATTGACAAGAATAACCTAATAAAGGCACTTCCCGCACTCACGGCAGGTGCAGGGAAGTGGATATATGCTTTTGAAAAGCACACAGCTGGAGTAGCCCAAGCAATCAGACATGAAAAGCTTATTGGCGGCTGCGGTTGGGGGGATCAGGCTGCTGATGTGTGGGTAAAGGCGGGGTACCCGGGAGTAACACTGAGTAATGATGCGCATGATGGAGCATTGTTTAAACAAGATCAGAGATAAACTATGGGAGGAGCTGCAGTGAGCATTCTCTGACACGCCAGATTTGCAGTCCATCATGCAATGCACAATGGGCGACGATGAGGACGCTGCACACTTAGTTCTTAAGGTCCAAGAGATGTGGATAGCAGAAACAGGTAAAGCCTGGAAACAGTCAATACCCCTTTTCTATTTCATAGTAAAACAAGGCCTGCCCAAAGAAGTTCAAAAGACACCCAATAAAATTGAGGGGGCCGAGGCGAAGGGGTGGCCTGAAATTCAAAGCATTATAGTGCATCATTGTAGGAGAATAAAAGAGCGTGAGAAAGAAACACTTCAGAGGCGACAGCCAGAGGAAGCGAAACTAGTACAGAATAAATTAGCCAAAGTGGCTGTGGTGGCATCGGGACCGACGCCAACTCAGCTAGAGGAGGGAGGCTATGGCCCTAGCTTGACAAGTGCCAGAATAGCTGCCAGTATGGGTTGGACAAGGACAGTGGGATGGAAACCCGCAATTTTAGGGGCCACCATGGCAAGCAGGAAAGCAGCAAGGAAGAGGTGGGTTCAGAGGATCAAAGAGACATGGGTTTGGAGATATGGGACAATGTTGGAACTGTGGGAACTTCTCAAGGGAGTGCAGGAGTAGACAAGGTATGCGATACAGCTATGGCCAGCAGAACTATGGCCCACCACCCCAAGGGGCCCCTCAAGGACCGACCCATAGAATGACCTCAATACCATATGAGTTACACCAAGCTTACACCTCGTTACCCCCAAAAGTTCCCAGGCCCTCCCCCACTGCAGCACCCCCAACAGGCACTGCAACATTACCAGCCTCACACCAATATGCAGCAGACGGGAAATGCAAACTCCTTCAGTGGCGCACCCAATGGTACAGTAGCCCCACTTCAAGGTGCCACAGTGGTGGGGGCAAACCCTTTCTCGTTCCTAGGAACAGACACCTATCCTGACTAGGACAGCCCACAGAGAGCACATGCATGTCCAGTCCTGCTGATGACCCTAAACCCAGAAGAGGAACCCTTGGTGAAGGCAGAAATAGGAAACTAACAATTCATCTTCATGGTAGATTAAGGAGCTGAGAAATTGTGCATTAGTGAAGGCGACTTCCCGCTATCTGGCAAAACTCTCGACACACAGGGATTCTCTGGGGCTGTTTTAACTGCTCCATATCCAAAAGATTTAGATGTAAAGGTGGGATGAAAGGTAGTACGTGCTCCCCTAGTGTTTTCGGAAAGCTCTCCTGTCAACTTGCTTGGCAGGGACCTGCTTAGCAAGTTGAACATGTCGATCTCATTCTCAGACAACGGCAATGTCTGTGCCGCGATAGAGAGGGCGATGCTGTGGTGCAAGGCACCCACGTTGACCCAGACATGTTCATCTATGGCTTAACAGTGCTTGTGCAAGCAGCAGTGCCGCATTACCAAAGTCTGTTGGAGTGCCAACCAATTTCATCTTCCGCCCTGTAGTGTTCCCCAGAGTTAGTGGCAGGCACCATAGTGTCCCTAGATCTGCAAGGGTTGTTAGAGTCAGAAAAAAATAATTGTCTTCCTCGGCACAGACAGCCAGGGGTGCCAGTGGTGCACTGTGCTGTGCATTGACCCCACCGTACCACTCAAAGAATTGACGGATGCAGAACCATCGCAGACAATGATGGGGAAATAATACTTGAGATTCACATCCCCTGCTATATCAGTGCAGTATAGGAGAGCGCAGAGCCCCCTAATGGCCGTTGTTGCACCGCCGCCCCCCCCCCCTTCATCCAAGGCGACTTACATGTGCCGACACAGTTGTGGACAACTAACCCACACAATGTAGGGCTACTAAATGAAGTGAGCCCAGTGAGAATAACAAAAAAATTGAGCAATAACACCAGAGTGAAACCATACCCACTTATCAAGGGAGAAAGAAGGGATAAAGGACACAATACAGGCCTTACTGCACGTTGGTCCAAACCCTGCCTCCAATTTGTGCAGCAAACCCAAAGAAGCGACGCACTTCACAGTAGTCGATTTAAAGAATGCTTTTTTCTAAATACCATTGCACCCAGACCCACAGTACCCCACAGCATTTTCACACAGTGGAACGCGCTATGAGCACACTCATTTGCCCCAGGGGTATTGCGGGAGCCCTAGCATATTCAATAGGATACAACACGAAGACTTGGGTAACATCCAGGTACCCAGCACAGTCATCCAGTACATGGATGACTTGTTAGTGTGCAGTGAAAGTGAGAAAAACCGTCATAAAGATTCCATTACCCTACTGCAACTGTTAGCCCGTAAGGGATATAAGGTTGACAAGGCCAAGCTCCAATAATGTCAGCTTGAGGTACTCTACTTGGGACAGTTTATTTCAGTCGACGGCAAAAGAATCATACCAGACAGGGCAGTGACTGTGCGCGCAACACCCAAGCCAGTTATAGTAAAAGACATTCAGAAATTTCTGGTGCTACCCAACTTCTGCAGAGCCTGGATTCTGAACTACACAGCCTATACGAGGCAACTGTTACAGGGCCACAAGGAGGCCCAAAAGGGCCATCATAAGCTAGAATGGACAGCAGACATGGTACAAAACTTCAACAACTTAAAAGTAGAGATTTCTACGGCCCCAGTTCTCGCCACTCCAGACAACAATCAGGAACTTGACATATTTTTTACACTCAAACAGTGTCATGATGCCTACCCCCGGGGACCCAGACCAAGTCCAGCAACCCCGGAAGCAGGCATCAAGTTATACTAAGCAAACCCAATAATCCCTGCTAGGGGCTATTTGGGTGCAGTCCTGGCGCCTATGTCGCCAGGCTCATAGATTAAAACTTACCTGATGCAGACCATGCTGCAAACTCACCTCATGCAGACCATGCTGCAAGAGCTCCAAGACAAAGGAGGCTTTGAAGGGACTACTTTACCTAAGGGACTATTTTTTACTCGGGTGGGGCTGGGGAGGAATACCTGGGACTACTTTGGAGGCTATTTAAACCACGCCCGAAGAGCAGCACACGCTTCACGTTATTCTGCATCTAGAAAAGGTTAGAACAAGAGCAATACCTTTGATCCTTACCTGAATTCCCGATCCATCGCGCCTTCGAGCTGGAAGAAAGAAGTTATTTTATGCGCGTCGCCAAGCCTGCAGCAGCGCCGCGCTGAACTCACCGGCCTTCGCAGCATCTTCACATTCCACCGCATCCTTCTGCATGCTCCCGCCGCACTCCGGCACCTAAGGAGAAGACAAGAACAGCAAGGTGAGCCAAGGGAATACACAGAGGCAATATTAGTTACCCCCCATAGACTTACCTGATTTTACCACCGGGGGTACTATTCCTCTTCACGGGTCAGCGCAGCTTCTACTGCATCCTCGCTGAACCCCGGCCCCTAAGGGGAAACAAAAGGACAGCAAGGTGAAACAAAGGGACAAACAAGGAGAAACCTCCTCACCACAATAGACTTACCTGATTTTACCGCTGGAGGCATTATTCCCCGAGACTTCATATTTTCTCTCAGCACCTGAATAAGGGAGAAAGCAACAGGTTACATATTGACATTATTTTATCGAACTGTGTTGGATAATACAAATCCTTACCTGAATATTACCGGTTGCCACAAGGAACTCTTCGCTGGGGTCAAGCAGCAACCTGCAAGGAATCGGACAAGAGTGAAAGTCAGACATTTGAACTCTTATGAACTAGATACTTACGGCGTCTTGCCGGGGATCTCAGAGTCAATATTGTTCTGGAACTCACCAATTCCTTCGAGCCAGTGAAGCAACTGGTTATCAACGCGCCCCTGCGCTCAATGCAGGATGGAGAGCTCATCTTTCCAAACCATCAGGTGAGACGATAAGAGGGGACATCAAAGGTGATCAGTGGGGAGAACAGCGGGAGTGGGGGAGGGTTAACGCTCAACTCCACGGGTGGTTAATTCCCTTTCTCCATTTGCAGAAGAATATTCCTACGGGCCAAGCAAACGAAGCTAGGTGGGCCAGTCCAGTCCATCATCTCGGCACTACGCGTCACATTGGTGGAGGCCGCAGCTGTCCAGTTCAGATCGACGCTCCTGTGGGAGCCAGGTGAGCGTAACAAACAGCACACTGGTGACTGCAGTACTGACACAGATGAGCATGATGGGACATAAGCCACTGGCCTACTACAGCGGTACATTAGATTCAGTAATGCTGGGGCAGTTCGCATGCGAGCAAGCTCTTGATGCAGCTGCATTGGCTATCGAGAAAATCTCCACAATCGTGATGGGATGCTCAGTAACATTGTACGTGGAGCACTCAGTGTTTGCGATCTTAGAAAGAACGAAGTCCATCCTGACCACCTAGAGAGCATCAGCATACAATATCATAATCTCGAGCCCAAACAGCAATGTAGTGCGGTGTAAAACAGTAAATCCTGCCACGTTCTAACAGAAACATGCACAAACAGAGATTTAGAACAACACGACTGCGCCACATATGAAGGCAAAGAGGATGTCATCCCCAAAGCCAAAGACAGTCCACTAGAGGAGGGTGAGGTGCTCTTTGCAGACAGGTCAGTGACAATTGACCAGGTCACAGGACTAATACATACTGGGGCGGCAGTGGTGCGCTTGGAGGCAAGGAAATATGAAATATTAGTGATGGAAAATCTACCTATGCACTACTCAGCACAAGCAGCAGAACTCTTAGCGCTCATAGAAACTCTTTGAGCATCAAAAGGGCTGCCAAGTGACCATCTATTCAGACTCTGCATACGTTACCACAACGGTGCATGCTGGATAAGGGGATTCAGACGGTTCCCCTGTGCAACATGCAGCGCTCTAAATGCCCCGATTGCTTCCCTGACAGAGCCATCTGTAGGTGGTCGTCAAATGGGCCGCCCATACTAATAATGGCATTTCTTTGGGAAACGCAGTCGCAGATGCGGCGGCCAAAGCAGCAGCGTACCTCCCAGTGCCCACACTTGCAGAGTACGTTGTCACTACCGTTTCGACATGACCAGAGAAGGACCCTTGCACAACACTGTCCACAGCACAAATAATTTAACTTCAATGTAGAGCACCACATGAGGATAAAGACATTTGGCTCAATCGAGAGTGCGTACAATCACAAACTGTTCTCTTGTGGAGACAGAAATGCATAGGCAAAGCAGTAATGCCCATTGAATGACTGCACACAGCATTTGAACAATTGCACTACCCCTCTCACAGTTCGAAACTAATTGCAGCAGACATCCAGGACGACTGGTGCATACCAAACCTCCAGGAGCACTGCTCAATGATGGTTGTAGAATGCACAACATGACAAGTATTCAGCACGTTACGAGGGACTATAGCCCGCCACATAGGGCCGTTACGCGAGCTCCATATTGACTATGCAGACATGGGGGAGCGATGTTACGGAGCTCGGTATCTTATTGTAGTAGTGTGCCCCTTCTACTGATGCGTTGAAGCCGGCCCTTGTGCCCACCCAGATGCCAAATGTGCTGCAAAATTTCTCGTACGTGAGGTCTTTCCCCGATGGGGGTGTGCAGTGTTTTAAGATCCGATAATGGTACTCACTTTTTCAATTAGCTCTTCAAAGAAATCACAGCACTACTAGGCATTAAGCACTGCATTTGCTCAATTTATCACCGCCAAGCAAATGCCGTTGTGAAACAAATCAATGGCCTACTCAAAAGCAAGCTTTCCAAAATTTGCACCACCCTAAAAAAGAACTGGGTGCATCGTTTGCCTCTGGCCCTGTTCAATTTGCGCACTCAGCCAAGTAAAGACCACCACCTCTCACCACACGAAATAGTAACAAGTAGGCACATGCACACACCCCTCTCCCCTGTCAGGGAGGCATCAGATGCCCATAGAGCTGCAACAGTTCTGGGCGAGGAGTTCTAAGAACACTTAACTAATCTAACACATGCAATCAAATGTGTCTCGTGACAGATCGCACCACCCCAGCCAGTACTCAAAGCACAACTGATAAACCTGCCCCAGACTCCACACCTAGTCAATTAGTGCTGCCAGGTAAGCTGGTGTATGTAAAGAGCTTTGTTCGCAAGTGGAACAATCCTAGTCCACAGCCCTTATGAAGTGGTGTTTTCCACCCCTCTTGCAGTAAAGGTGAAAGGGCTTCAATATTAGATACACCGCTCTGACATTCGCTAGGCACCGCCAAATTCCACACCACTATCCTATAAGAAAACAAGTCTACCTCACCATACTTAGCTTAATGCTGCCAATATGAGTGCATGTACAAGATAGCATTGCTGCTAAAAGCATAATCTCTGTAAATAAAACTCTTCCTCTTTTCTCCTCCCCTCCCCTTTCTCACACTCTCTTTCTCGTGGCCACCCGTTTTATTCCCACCACAGGAAGAAGAAAATGGAGCATTCAACATCAAACTATTCATTGCACAACAATAGAAATTTTATTTGTTCTACTTGATTGTATTCATTTAACTGTGGCTTGCACTTTACTGCTATCCTGTTCACCATACTTATGTTAATGATAGGAATGTATTAGGGTTTATCTTTCATCTGGGCTAGCCATGTAAAAGACGGGGGTGGAGGACCTGAATGAAAGTACACCGCTCCTTAAACCTCTCTTGAATGAAAGTAAACCCCTCAATATAAGCGAACTGCCAAACACAACTGTATATATGTACAATACGTCCCAAACAAATAACACCAGTACCTGAAAGAGTGTGTGCAACAGTAAAATGTTTGAAATAATACTTCCCAGAATTAAAAAACCTCCTTTGTAGCGCAAATAGTAGCAGTAGTACCAATGTTAGCAGTAGTATATTACCAAGCAGGTATATATCCCGCCATGATAGAATGAAAAGACAAGTGCAAAGGCCCAAATATGATGCATACAATCGTCTAGGCCTGGATGCTGTTGAAGATATTCATCATCCCGAGCACTCAAATAGTTGGTGTTCGGACGTGAGTGCAGTGGGAAAACGAGTGACCAATAAGAGTTATGATGTATGGTCATTGATACCGCACGCATCAGGGGCACCCAAGGTTTTAGTACCACAAGAAGTCCCAATTATAAAAGGCACGCCTGGTTCATCTTGCGCTATGTAGGCTAAAAGGCACCTTCGAGGTACACAGCGTGCGGCTAGAGCTTGTGGATCCAGATGCCCTGGAATGCAAGAGCAACCAGACGAACATCAACTGCCTAAAACAGCAATATCTGGTGATTGACGGAGTGTAAACAACAAATGGCAGAAAACCCACACTCAGTTGCCAAGCTGAAGGCCTCCTGGGAAACTAAGAAAAAACTGTGGCATTCGTGGAAAGAACGTGTGCACAAACATGGACGGAGCACGTCACAAAACTGACATGGATTGCAGCAATGGAAAAGCCAGTGAAAGACCAAAGCGAAGGAACTGTCCGTCAGCTCAAACGAACGATGCAACAGAACATTGCCGATTCCAGATCTGAGGAGGGGTACGGCAACACTGATGGACTACTACTGGGTGTGTGGCCAACAAGCGTGCTTGCGCCTCCCACCATCATGGAGGGGCTATTTTTTGCTGGCAACGCTACACTCAGTGATACTAGTAGTCCCAGAAGAACACCTAAAAGGGGGGCCAATGCCTGACGACGCACCAACAGTGCCCCGAACGAATGACGAATGTATTGCCACTGTTAGGGAGAATTCTCATTTCATCGCTAATTTCCCTCACCTAGTGAGTCCCCCAGCAACTTTGCTGGACTTCTGGAGTTTATTTTTTTCCACTTAGTAAGAGTGTGAGCTTTTTCCCCACTCTTACCTATGTTTTGTCATGTGTATTTCTCTGTTTTTATGATTGTGGACTCTGAAGCACACCACTTCAGTAGCCCCCTTCTTTCTGTGTGCGTCACTGAGCACCTTCAGTGCCGTGGCACAGGGTTGTCTTTGAGACTTCTGCCAACTCCATTTCTAGGGCTGACTACAGCCCCCTAGAAAAGGGTAAAGTTGCCATTAACTTTACTTAGTCAATCTACCACAGATCCAGTACACCCCATCTTCCATGGAGTACTGGAAAGGGTTCATTCATATCCCTTTTTATCTGTACCTCTGAGAGCATTTTTTCGCTCTTTTAGCATTTAGACTTGGCTTGTGGCAATGGCATCTACCCTAACTTTTCTACCGCGATTATATCAGATAAACATGGTATTGTTCTTGACTATTATATTAGCCTCAAATATAAACCCGCTCGACCAAATTGTCTTTCTCTTGGCTCCGGTTGGGTTTATTCGCCATTTCTTTTTGTTAAAGTCCTTCTTGTGTTTTACTTTGCGGGGCAAACTAGGTTCGCCTTCTTTGTTCACGGTCTTTTGGCGGGCTTCTGCTCAGAAGCCCTCCACCAGGCGCCTGGGTGTCTAGGTGGGCTGAATGTGAGGGAAGGGTGTGGTCACCCCCTGCACAGGGTGTCCTAGGAAACCCAAGTCGCACTTTGCCATGATTGGCTGAGGTGGTAGTCTGGGCTGGACAACCCCCCTGCTGGGTGATTGACAGAGCATAAAAGGCAGGTCTCTTGGGCTACAAGTCAGAGAGTCGCCACTGGAACTACAAGGAACCGAAGAGAAGCAGAGAGAACGCCGGCTGCTGCAACTACCCCGTCCCGGTGAAGCCCTGCTGCAGTCCTGAGTTATCTTCTCTTCAACGACTTAGAGAAGATCCAGTCCGGAGTCTTCTTCCCCTGAGCTTGGTGGGGATAACCAGATCATCTTCCATAGCCAGAGGATCCTCTTCCTTGGTCGAAATCACTGCACGCTGCTGTAGAGGTCAGGATAGCAAGAGCCTCTCCTGTTTTTAAGGAGCACACCTTTTATTCCTCGTCGCTACTGCCGGCCTCATCCCTGTGTGGTGCAGACCCCCTTCAGACTTCCTCCTTCACAACGAAGCTCCAGGAATCGTGGGTCTGCGGGAAACCAACAGGAACAACTGCCAGGGCACCAGCTGCACCATTGGAACAAGGTACTGTGTTCTGTTTGAGGAAACTGGGTGAAACCATTTTCTTCATCTCAAAGACTTGCCCTTGTCTTCCCTCCTTCTCATAACTTTTGTTTCCGAACATTGACAATATCGAAGTACCTTTGGCTACGTTGAATCGTGAACTGTCTGACTGTGTGATCTTTGGCAACAGGCCCCCGGTGTCATTTGACCCTGGCTCCGGCCCTTTGACTTTTTAACTCCCGTCACTGAGTATTTCTTGATTCTGTCTGCCTAAACAAAACATTGCCTGTGATTTTTGCCTCCAACTCCCTCTGGGTATCTCAGCTGCTAAGTG
Organism: Ambystoma mexicanum; assembly: GCF_040938575.1. NCBI lineage: Eukaryota > Metazoa > Chordata > Amphibia > Caudata > Ambystomatidae > Ambystoma > Ambystoma mexicanum. Next base: position 487,125,925 of record NC_090937.1, on the reverse strand, counting down.
TGTTTTTTGCCCCGGTAGCATTTCATGTCACAGATACGCGTTTATTTTGTAGACCGAACTGTCAAAAAGTGATCGCAAATCGTATTTGTGGTAACGTGTTTTGTTCGTAACACCAGTTCATTCAAACACAGGGTACTTACCTTGAGACTTACTGTACAAAGTGAATTGGTTAGTTGTAGTATATTTAATGTGTGGTTTTTATTGAAGTGTAATAGAAGTGTTGTGTTTATAACGAAGGTTTAAAAATAAATGTACTTATATTTTTCTACCTGAAACCTTGAGTCAGTATTTGCTTGAGTCACAGTAATTGTGGTCCCTTTGTATAATCTCTGCTACTGCTCATTTACTCTTGAGATAAGCCTGGCTGCTCCACCACTGCTACCACTCTGACTTAGTAGTACAGGCTTCTACCAAAGGTAAAACTTGTATTGCCACCTGTAGTCTTAATTGTGTGTAGTGGTCCCTAAGGGCACTGCACAGGATTCTGCCTAACAGCCACCACCAGAATTGTGCATCCTCCCTTGGAAAAGCCAATATGACCAACTAGGAAGAAAAAAGAGAACATCAAATTATCTATCCAAAGACTTGTCCGCAGTGCTTGAAGAAATACCTAAAGAATACAAGTAGTTCAGCTCAGCAGAAACTTTCTTTGCATCACAATTGCTACCCGTCGTACAAGCATGAGCCAATGCCAAATAGCTCCAAATCATACGTGGGAATTGGTCTAATTGGCAAATGACACTGAACAGGGGTTCAACATCATAGCCTTGAGGCTGATGATGATGCAGAACCGCTACGTCTTGGATATGCCGACGGCGATGGAAGGAGGAGTGTGCAAAAAAAAAAAATCGGGAGTTCATGTTGCACGTTAGTGCCTTCTAAAGATGCAGAAAATGGGTCCCTGTCGCACGTCACAGCTGCAGTGCACGACCTGGGGCTCAAAATGAAAATAGAAGGTGGCATTCAAGAGGAGGACTGGTTTACAATGGCAGTCAGCTGGGCACAATCCTGGGTGGGAGCACTGGTGAAGATTCTGGTACCTGTCATCGTGTATATCCTGGTCCTTTTTTGCACCTCCCAATTGGGTCTCTGACGTTGTGCCAAAGCAGTGCCTAATAGCGCAATGATGATGGTTTCAATTGGCATGTCAAAAGTACCTAATGGCACAAAGGAGTAGAAACCGACCGCTCCATTCCCTGCATAGTCCCATACCCTATGGAGATGAAGTAGACAGACTATCCCACACGATCATTGTTCCTCCGCCAGACCTTGCCAATTATAAGGAGGTATGGGTAGATTTAGCAGGAGATGGGGTATGTATTGATAGGACATGTACTGCCGAAGGGTATGCGCAAGTGGGAGAAAGCCTGTAGGGCGTAGATGCCAATAAAGGGAACGCCCCCATGTGAAGCCACTGTGAAAAGGGAAAACAACTAAGGATGCAGAGGAATTTGTTACTGTACAAGTAACAAAAGGGGGGAATGTTGGGAAGGAAATTAGCCTTTCCCACCCCCTTAGAAGCTTTAGAGTTAGGCAAGTCTCATAGATAGATGTGCAATGTACCAGGGGGGAGAGGGTCGTGCTAAGAAACTCGCCACAAACACAATATTGCATGAACCATGGATGCATACACCTAGTGCGCATGTAAAGACTCCATTTTATGGTAGACTTATTCAGTCCTGCATGGCTGCGCAGTAAACGTAGGCCCAGCGGAGAAACCTGGACAGGCCGAAACGCTGAGTACAGATGAACTTGCACTGCTAATTCCCATAGAAACTTCCCTTTGTTCCTTAACTGTTGCTATTACTTGTTATCCCAAAGAGGAATGCGCCCTACAAGGCCACGAAACCGCACCATGCTCCTTGCATCACAGCCAGGCCAAAAGCAGATCTCCAACCCCCACCTAGCCCACCAGAAGTAATGACACCTACCACCGACCCAGTCCAAGACCCTCTGAATTCCACGGTAGTGGGTAACCTCAGATTACCTCCCATAAAACCAATGGTCATAAAATATCTAAACGAACACAACCATTTCACCTTATCCCATAAATACACCCTTTGAACTACGAGGTACAAGGAGGAATAAATTTTTTTTTTTTTTATTATTTTTTATTGGTTTGTTACAAACCTTTAAAAAAAAAGAAAAAGTAAGGATAGAGAAGAAGTGAAAGGAAGAAAAGCAAGAGGAGCGTTAGTAGATTCGTTCTTAATAAGTCCATGAGAGAAGCTCCAATCCTAGAGTAGAGCATAAATAGACAGTAAGAATAAAAAAAGAAGGAATTTAAGATAAAAAGAGAAATATAAGTCCACGACATATGTCTTCGCAGGCCATGCCAAGTCTTCAATTACTATTAAATAAGGCTGAGATTAGGAGAGCTTTACTGTCTTTTTCGTTTTTTTCCAGTTTTTCGTTCATTTTTTCCAGAAAAAAGGTTAGTTCGAACGTTAGGCTACGTTCCGAGTCTTGATGCATCAAGGCCCACCAATCCTCAATAGACATGGTTGGTCGTGTCATAATGTGTCGTCTGAAATGAATAAATCGCTCCTGTCGCAGTTGGGGGCAAAACAATGTGAGATGCTTTAAAGTTTCAAATTCTTCTCCGCATAGGCGGCAAGAGAGCGTTGAATCGCTATTAGTTTGGCGAATTGCTAGCATTTCTCTTGTTGGAAACTGATTTAAACGAAATTTCATGTACAGAAGTCTGCGTGCAGTGTCTGGAAATTTTAGCAAGTAAGGTTGAGTAGCATTCAGTTTTCTTGCTTCTGCTGGGCAAGTTTTCATGATTCTGTGAGCTCCTCGAGTGTCAACTGTGTCGATCCAATCTTGTTGCCATAATAAGGATTTTACTTTGCCAGGATTCATATGAAGTAGCTCTCTGTTAGTACTTAAATCGCTTAAGATATTGTCACAACGTTTTAACCATTGGGTCAGAATGCAATTTATCGGACCTGGATCTGCTTTGGTCAGAATCTGATATTGGGGTACAGTTGGAACAATGGTTATTTTTCTGAATTCAGTCAGGGTAGACCATGTTATCATTGCATTGATTGACAGCAAGTTTAGCTCGTATTTTATACAGGCTGTTGGAACGCCTGTTGGGAGGCGCAGGACTTTGGACCAGAAATAAGGTTCGAGTGATGGCCATAGGGCGTCTGGACAGCCTAGGGCACAGTTGGCTCCATATGTTATTGTTGGAATGAATTTCATTTTGTAGAAGTCCATAACTGGTTTTAACGAGTGTTTACCAAATTTCTTATTTAGTAGGCAGGCTTGTGCAGTTAGTTGTTTGCATTTATCCTTTATTTTCATTACCCATGGTGAATCGTTGATGCTGGAGCTCATGCACATACCAAGATACATGGTCTGATCAACTCTTATTAATGACTCATTCCCAATTCTCCATTTGAACTTTTTCATGCCCTCTCTGTTTTTATGTTTTTGTAGATCTTGCAGAGTTAGTATTACTGATTTTTTGGAGTTCACTGTTAGACCATTTTGCATGACATATTGATCGAGTATGAACAGTTTCCGTTGCAGGCCTATTGGGGTTAGGTCCAAAAGGACTAGATCGTCCGCATATAGGAGCCAATTTACCTCGTTTCCATTTATTTTTGGGGCGAAGCCGTTGTTGTTTTCAAAAGCGATCCCCAAATCCGAAATGAACAGGTTGAAAATTATGGCGGCAAGTGGACAACCCTGTTTAACACCTCGGTAGGTTTTTATTGGGTCAGAAAGAAGGCCTTGTTGGTTCAGTCTCACTCTTATCACTGTATCAGTGTGAAGAGCTTTAATCGCCAGAAGTAAACTAAGAGGGCAGTTCCAGGTCGCCATTTTCTTCCACAGTAATTCCCAATCAATGCTGTCGAATGCCTGGGATAAGTCCACAAAGGCGAGATAGATTTTCTTGTTTGCTCTTATTGCGTCCATTTTTAGGATATTAAGCATTAACAGATTTAAGCCGCAGCCGACACCTCGAACAAATCCAGTTTGTCGAGGGTCCGTGTGTTTTGTAGATTCAATCCATTTGTTCAGTTGAGTTTGTAGCTGAGTAGCAAAGATTTTCCCGAGGACATCTAGTAAGGCTATAGGCCTGTAATTTTTGGGATCTGCTCTGTTCCCGCTCTTAAAGATTGGGACTATGATTGCACATTTCCAGCTAGATGGTAAGGAGGCTTCTTCTGCAATTTTTGTGAAGAGTAGCATAAGGAACCTGGACCAACCCTCTGGATTTTGTTTTATTAGATGGTTGGAAAGGCCATCCGGACCCAGTGCTCTTGAGGAGGATGCTCGTAGTATAGCCTGTGTTATACTCTCCTTGTTGAACTTTAAATCCCACTTAGATAACTTCGGAAGTTCAGGCTCTATTGTAGAACTATTTTTTCTGTAGATCAAGTTGAAATGAGCAAGCCATTCGGCTTGTGTGACCATGTTTGTCTGAGTTGCGGTTTGTGGACAATTCATGTTATTTATTAACTTCCAGAAGTCGGCTGAGTTCTTGTTGCTGAGTGCCGCTAACATGGCTTCGCTGTCCAGTTGAAATTGTATTGCTTTATGCGAAATTAGCCAATTTTTATATTGCTGTTTTGAAGCTTTTTTTGCAAGCTGACATTGGACGCGATCTAGTTGTGCATGCTGTCTTAGTTATTTTCTTAATTGCCTCTTTCTTTCTGCGATTTCATTATTATAGCAGTGTTTTGGAGCAAAGGCCGATTTATTTGAGCCATTTTGAATTGTTATGAACTGTTTTAAGACTACAGTGTATTCAAGTGTGGAGTCCCTTGAGTTTGTTGTGAGGTTGTAGTATGAATCTGTGATCCGCTCCACCTCAGATGGCTTTATTTTTAAGCGAATTCTGTTAGGTTCTACTTCGACCTGATTCTTCCAGATGTTAAGTTTCGCTACGGATGGGCAAAGCAAAGTCAATGTTAATTTGCTGTGGTCGCTATTGAGATCTTCTGAGACAGTTAGTGCCACGGCTCGCTGGTTTAGATTTCCAGAAATAAAGAAGTAGTCTATGATGGATGATAACTTCTCACGTTTCCATGTTTTTTGGGCTGGTATATCTCCACTAATGTTCCCGTTCACCATTGTGATGTCTCTTTCTAATAAGGCTGAGCACCATTTTGCTGCTAGTTTTTGCATTGGGGTGGAAACTACAACGTCTTGCACATCCCTTATGCACGATAGGTTCAAATCACCACAGCATATTATGTTTGATGCGTATTGCTCGCTGTTAATCGCATCGATTAAATCCAGCACTATGTTCATAAATTTATTTGTACCAGCTTCTTTATGGTGCCAGTACAGATTAATTATGTTCAACTGGGTTTTGGTTTCTTTCCCAGAGTTCAATGTAGTTGCTTCTATGATTGTGTGTTGGATATAAGGAGTGAGGTTGAGGGAGCTTTTTATTTTCCATCCCGAGTTTTTTGCCACCATTGTTAGTAAACCAGCAGATGGTCGTCCTTTTTTTCTCAATATGGCTGGGTTCATAACTATTTCATATTCGTCTGACAATGGGCACAGGGTAAGCCACGTTTCCTGCAGGCAAATCACTGACTGATTCAGAGGGCTTTTAATTGATTTGTTGAATAAGTGCATGAAACCTCGAGTGTTCCATGAGAGCACATGCATGTGGGGGTTACTGTGACTCTGCAGGCGCTAGCTGGATCGCCCACCCAGGACTCCAGCAAGCCAATTCCAATTTTTTGTTGTGTTGTTTTTAGCCAAGGATTCATGATCGTTGGTATGGTCATTTGCAACGGCGGTGTTTGTTCCTAAAATTGTAATTTTGATGTTTTCTCCCATATTACGGATGTTATTTTCCTGTATTGGACTATTTTGTTCCTTGTTCATTTCTGGCTTGTTCAGCAGTGCCGTAGGTGCAACTTTACGGGGGGAATTTGGATTAGCATTGTTTCCAGGTGTAGCCTTATAGGGTACGGACGAATTTTTGGCTATTACTTCTCTTGCCTTTGCTGAGCAAATATCCGCAAGGTTCGTTTGAGGTACTTCATAAATGTCAAATCCAAGGGACAGCAGAAACGAAACTGCATTTAGGAGTAGGTCGCAGACAAGTCTGGAATTTATGTGCAGGCAGACTATCGTTTTGATTATCATTAAAGAAGTCTACTGTTTGAATGTCGTTGGACTCTATTGACCGAAGTCCTGGTACATGATGTAAAAGTCTAAGGACGTTACTTCAATTCAGGGTTAATCCATCTTTAGTGTCCAATATTCTTTCCAGTATTAATGTGTACTTAGCACGGTTTCCAAATTTATCTTTTTCTGCGAGAAGATTTTGTTGAGTTTTGTTAACCTGATTGAATGTTACCGTTTTTTTGTGGTCCTTCAAGAGGGGTCGAATTGAGGAACTTGACGTATCGGTCATGTCTTGTTTTATTTTAGGGTTTCCTTCATCCTGCGTTCTCCAAGTCTCATTCCAGCGGATTGGGCTGAATTCCGTAGTTGGTTTTTGGGCTTCATTTCGAACATCCAAACGTCTTCTTTTTTCGGCCATAGTTTCAAATTTATTAGGATTTTCAATAGAGACTGACGGGGTTGTTTCTGTTAGCGGGAGTATTAATTCACAAACACGCCCAGGGCCAGCTCGCGGAGCCTCATTCGCAAGGATTTGCCTGACAGTTTTGACCAGGTGGTCAGGGCTTAGGATCTGTTGTGCCACCTCCTCGTCGTGTAATTCAGCATTATTCTCAACTTCATAAACTGAGAGGTTTAAGAGCTCTTCCACGTCAGATTCGGAGCCTTCATCTGGCATGGTTGTTGGTCTTGGTGGATCCGGGCACTTTTGCAAGGCGTCGATATTGGTCTTTTTTGGTGGTTCATTTACTTTGTCTGTATTAACAAATACATTGACTGATTTTAAATTTCTTAGAAACTTCCTTGATCCCGTGTTGTTACATTTTCGTTTACATTTTTGATTCTTTTGTTTTTTTTCCTGTTGTTTGTTTACACCAGTAGGGTGTGCTTTTTGAAATATTCCATACATTTTGTCTTTCGTTTCTGTGCGCAGGTTTACTTCTTGTTCAGAGGGATCTTTAATTCTTTCTATGTTAGCTGACGTAGATGGCGTAGGGATACTTATCAGTGCCAAGGTATTTACAGGGGGAATGGATGACAAGTTTGGGGAACCTGTAATGCCTTCTGTACTAGCAGAAGTAGATGACACTGGGCTGTTTATATTCGCAATACTATCTCCAATGAGTATTGTTGAAGTATTTGAAAGGGGTTTCGTTACAGTTCTGGCTTGTCTTGGCGAAGGTAAAGTGGGATTTGCCACTTGCGAGGGAATATCAAGATCAGCGGCCCGAGCTGGCAATAATGGGTTCTTTGGTAAATCTGTCTGTGACATGTCAGAAATAGAGGGTCTCTCTTTTGTAGGTCTTTCCTCGCGTGAAGAATCTCTGTTGGAAGTATTCCCGGTCGGCGATATTGAGTGAGGTGTAGGGGTCAGTACCTTTTCTTGGCTATTCAATCTTAGTAGAACATTATTAGTCCTTTGCAACATTCCGAGGTCATCGTTTCGATGGAAGCAACCAACCTATGGAGTTGGTGCAGTGTTTGTCACTTGAGGTATTGGCTCGGAAGCTCTGGAGACGGCACGCAACTCGTCATACATTCTCTTTGATGATTGAGCCTGTTTCAACAAGCTTAACGCCTCTAAAGTTATTTCAGACATTAGATGTTTCTCATCACCATTTAAGCGTTTCTGGTCCGCAAGGTCTTTAGTTAAGGTTTCGAATCTTTGGATGTAGTCCAGCGTTTTCGTGTTTTCCCCGATATGTAGCAGTTCCACTGTTGCGAGCTTGGTATTTGTCGAGACTGAGTGCTGTTAGATCTTTAACATTATCGCTTAATTGCTCATAGAGTTTGAGCATTGGGGCCATGGCAATAGACAGCGAGGATGAGACAAAAGGTCTAAGATCATGTAAAGCGTCTTTCACAATGTTTTGGAGCTTGAGATCTTTCAGGGTTTGGGAAGCAGATTTCCTGTAATTATGAGCTTTCCCTTTAGGAGGCTGATGTCTGATGGGTGAATCATTCAGTGATTCATCCAAAGATGAATTGTCAGACGGCTCTTCAATACATGAGGATGAAGTCAACCCTGTGTTGTTTTTCCTGTTGCCTGGTGATGACATTGATGGGTTTTGGGAACTAGGTATTCGATTCCATGGTTTCCTATTTTGGGAGCATGGTACAGAAGGAGATACACTGGAGGCAATTTGTCTTCTTTTTCTGGGGCATTTTGGCCATTCGCTTCTTAATCGCATGTTATCCTCAAAGACATTTGCCATAGGGCAAGGTTCAGCAGGAAAGGATTCGCGGTTGGCGTCGCTATCGTTGGGTATTGATTTAGCATTTATAGAGCTGTTCATTTTTGTTAGATCCACAAGAAGTTTATTCACTATGGCCAAAGAATTATTTTTCCGTTCATGTTGTGTTTTAGAACCATTAAGGCCGATGCAGTTCGCGAGGGGATGGTTGTTTTTGGACAATCCAGAGTCTTGTTCTGCTTCGGTCGTAGATACAGATAAATTGTTTGTCCGAGGTCTAGTAGCAATGACTCTTTTTTCCGTCTCATGTAAGATTTTATTACAAGGCATTGGACTTTCTTTGTCCATCAGAAGATGGACAGAGACGGACTTGGAAGGCAATGACGAAGATTCAGTGGGCAAAGACATGGGCATCATGCAATTCGTGTCAGGGATACAATCAAGCCACGAACCAGTGGCTTCCGAGGTTAGCCGTTGGTTTTTTTGGTTATTTGGAGCAAACATATCTTCTGTTTGCGGCGCGGCTCCTGATGATTGTACGAGTCTTGCCGTGTCGGCAGATAGTGTGCATGGAGAATGATCATCATCCGGGTTAGTAATGTCAGCTACGAATGCAGATTCACCCGGTGGTGGGACACCACTTTCAGCGGGATAGTCTGCACTCGAGTTCGTGTAACTCAGCACAAGTTCGATTTCATCTCTTCGTAGTTCACCGCTAGGGGACTCCTCTTCATACCCTTCATGCTCTCTGCTAGCTGGATTAGTGCTGAGGGATTCTATGTTTTTTTGGGCTGACGAATTATCGGGAAGAAGACTAGTAGCTAACTCAATGTCCATCTCGGTATGCAGTTGATTTATGGAAGAAACAGAATCTTTCCGAGCTCTCACACCGCTAGCGCGAATGCTCAGATCTTCCATTTGCGCGTGTGGCAGTGATATGGTGCGAGCAGCAGGGGAGGAGGGGGGTTTGTAATTTCTTACTTGGTTTCTCCCAGCTGTTGTGATGTCGAAGGCGGAGCGGTTCCAGGCGGCCGCTTGGAAACCTTCAGGACCTTCGACTTCTTCGGCACGTCTCAGCTGCAGACGGGTGACAGGATGATGTATAGTCCTTACGGGAGCTTTGGGCGCTTTTCCTTGATCCATGAAGGTGGAAAGGCAACTAAGCCTCGAGAGCCTCCAGAGACTCACGAGACTCTGCACGACTCCGCGCCGCTCCGCGGTGTACAGGGGTTTAAGAACACACCCCCTCGGCTGTAGCAAGAAAGTAGAGAGAGGACTGGTACTCCAGGCAGTCCAGCAGGCACAGCAGACTCACGAGACTCTGCACGATTATAGATCAGAACAAGGGTGAAAGCCTTCGGTGCAGAGACTGCAATATGAACAAAGCAACAAATGTGTAGCTCAGCATCATTGCGTTCCTCCCCCCGTGCCAGTCCCCAAGTTTCCCAGGTGCAAGCCATAATGATGTAGTAGTATTATATCGCAATAGTAACTTTGTAATAGCAACATGTGAAGAGCCTGACCTTCAGTCCCTGGAGAGATGAGCCCAGCTGACCCCACGTGAGAGAAGACAGACGGGCGAGACTGGAACCATAGCAGCCTGGCATTCCCTATGGAGCAGGTCCATGCACAGGGCCTCACTAACCAGCCACAAAGGTTTCTACTGTATGTATGATATAGTAATGACAATGTGCTGAATTATAACCTTTTGCTTGTACTAATGTTTGGCAAAACGTTCTCGAGCAGCAGAGTTCTTTGCTTGCACCGTTACTTTTTGTATGATTAAAACTTGTTATCCTTGCAAGAAATCTCTTGGCCTTTTTTCCCTAGTGGGTTGTATTTTTTCTGGCGTGAGTGTGCCTTCAGCCCCCTTCAAACAAGAGCGATTTTAAGGCTGGTGTGGCTGAAGATAATAAAGCAACTTGATTGCTCCATTCAGGAGTCCGCACCTTTAAAGCTTTAAAGGGGAAAATGTATGTTGCTGCAGATGCTACCACCCCTGGTTTGAGGACCCCATCTTCATTTACACAAGAAGGTATAGGGTCAAAAATAGCCACTGCGTGTCTAGGTAAAAAATTAAGTGGATGGACAAGGCAGACTGGGCAATCGCCTTGGAAGCTTAACTTCTCCAAAGAGTTATCCGCCTTCCTGAGGAATAAATTATCACAGCATAACAGCATGCACAGAACCTTGGACTGGCCATCCTGGGCCAACCAAGAGGACCACATGCATGAATGTCTGCTCACGTCACACAAATCGAAGAAGATGCACTGTATAGGACACAGTAACATTGTATTCCAACAGCACCAGGGGCCATGGACATCACCACATAATATTCAAAATACTGTTTTTGAAACCTGTTTAGCCAATTAATTTCGTATCTTGACCATCAGCTTGAAACAATATTAGCAAGTGTAATTTCACGTTACCTTTTCTTCCAGGCTTGATATAGTTTGCCGCTCCTCAGATTTTTCCTGAACGGTTAAAGAATACACTTTGATTTGATTGTTTAACTCTTGAACTAGACATTTTTGATGCTCAAGTTCTTCCCGAGTCTTCCTTAGTTCATCTTCAGTTTCTATCAACTAAAAAAAGTTACATATATCAATATGAAAGAGCAAATCGGTATTAGTTAACTTAATAAATGAGCAAAAATGACCTCAGGACATTCAAAAATGGAAAGAATATTTACTATGAAATTGGATGTCAATGTTTTTGGCAATAATGGAGATAAAAAAAAAACATCACCAGCACCTAAATCAAGGATGTGCATGGGGAAAAGATTAACTGTAAACACAGATTTCTTTGAATCAATGGCTTACTATTTTCAGATTCTTCTGAACATCATCATTCAGCTGGCCTCTTTCTGCTTTCAGGGATTCCTTCATCTCCTCTAGTTGGCTTTTTTCACGAGTTAGATCTGCAACATATTCTCGTAGCTCCTGAAGTTGGCACATTGCTGCACCATTTTCCCCTTTTTCGATCTCCAATGCAGACTCGCTTGCCTTCAATCTCTCTACAAGATGTTGCATTTCAGAAGCCAATCTCTGCTCTAGATCTTTATTCTGCAGCAAAATGTGTTCGCTCTCATTTGTCTTTTGCTGCAGATCTTCCATTAAATTTGACAGCTGAAAAGACATTTGCATGTCCTTATGAAATGCATTAATATGCCCAGTGCTTAGACCAATGTATCTTGGAAATATGTATCTAGAAAAAAAGACAATTGTATCTAAACATATGGGCCAAAATGGCAGTCGTTATGAGCGAGCCTGCAGAAAATAGGATGGCATCAATTACTTACTGTCTGCTATGTTCTTTCTAATGGATTAGTCCTTTCTCCTACAGAAACATCATCATAGAAATGCCACCAAAGTGCATGTATGGCTTTAAAAACATTCAACCCACCCGGGGGAGCACAGCTGTTCAGAATCGTTGGAGCCCATCACCTCGGATGTGACATCATGGGTGGTATATATGGAGCCGGCTGCTTCACATTGCCCTGTTTTCCCCCTCACTCAGAGGCTCAGCAACCACAGACCTCCAGCATGTTACAAGCATTCTGTATTATGGATAGGTTAGGAGGGCAATGAGGATTCCGTGTGAGGAACAGGTAAACCACGGGAAAGAAATGAGTTACTCGCCGTAGTGACTAACGTACGCTTAATCCATAGTCCCCTTTCCTCCATAGTGCATGGACGCCCCTTCTGAGGGATGGGCGACAGAACCTTTTTCACCAGAGAAAAACCTTCGTCCCCTTTAAATTTAGAGGCGCGCAGGGGTGCGGCCCTGGGAGCATGCGCTACCCTGACTCCGCCCCCCAGCACCACCACTCAGCCCCATTGACGCATCGACAATATTTAACATTGCCTAATGACACCAGTATTATTAGGGGGGAGGATGGTGGGACATATGGAGGAAAGGGGACTATGGACTAAGAGTAAGTTAGTCACTACGGTGAGTAACTCGTAATTACTCTTACGTCCCGTCCCCTTTCCTCCATACTGCATGGGCGATTACAACTGAATGTAGCCCCAGGGGGGAAAGGAGACCCTCCTTAAGCAAAAAAGTTCCTTAGAACTGCCTGTCTGAAGGCCACGTCTGATTTAGAGCTGGCGTCCAAACAGTAATGCTTACAGAAAGCCAAAGGGATGGCCCAGGTTGCCGCCCTGATTATGACTTGCCACGGGACCGGTCGCTGGAAGGCGATGGCCATGGCCTTGGCTCTGACCACATGGCTTGTGCTGCCCCTTGTAGGCCTCTTTGATGGCGGCAACCATCCACTGTGCAATAGAAGCCTTGGATGCCCGATAACCGGGTCTGGAGTCCCTGAAGGAGACAAAAAGTCACCTTTGGGGGAATTTCAGAGCGTGTCTGACATCCAGACAGTGCAAGACTGAGCGTCGTCCTTGGGGTCAGCGAAGAACGTAGGCAAGACTATTTCCTCGTTTAGATGAAAGCCCGAGGGTACCTTAAGTAGGAACGCCGGGCGAGTCCGCAGGACTACCTGTCCCTGTGGAAAGTGGTGAAGGGTTCCGGGGCCATGAGAACCTTCATCTCGCTGACTTTATGAGCGGAGGCAAGTCCCACCAGCAAAGCAGTCTTAACGGTGACCAGCCTGATGTCCGCGGAGTGTGGCCTCTTGACGGGCGGGTATAGCCTGGACAATCCCGCCATATGTTTCTTGACAAGCGTGTTGGCGGAGGAGAAGACTTCCTCTTCTGAATTTCTGAAGGCTCCTATGGCTGCCAAATAGGTGCGACACGTGTCCACCTGAACGCCCGAGTGGCGAGTTGCGCAGTGAAAAAGAGCACGTCTTCCAGCGTGCACGTAAGGGGGTCGATCTCCTTCGAGCCCGCCCAGTGACAGATCCTCCTCCATTTGCTCTTATATTGGCTCCTGGTAGCCTTGCTCCTGGCGCCTGAATGATCTCCAGGTTAGCCCGTGATAGGCTCAGGTGCTTGAGGGTCATCTGCTCAGGAACCACGCTGCAAGGGATAACTTCTGAGGCGTGGGGTGGAGGACCCTGCCCCTCCCCCCCCCGATGGGACAGGGGAGTTGTCGGTCCCAGCAGAAGGTGAATGGGTGGCCTGTCCATGAGGCTGAGCAGTTCGGAGAACCATGGTCTCGCTGGCCACCAGGGAGCTATCAAGATGATGCTGAGGTGACAAGCTTCCTTCATCTTGCGGAGTACCCTGGGGACCGGGGTTGTGGGAGGAAAGGCATATGCTTTCATGCCTTCCCATTTAATCTGCAATGCGTCTCCCAGGGAGCCGGGGCCCAGCCCCTGCTAGGACTTGAACTGATGGCACTTCCTGTTCTTCCAGGAGGCAAATAGATCCAACTGAGGGTGGCCCCAAGTGTTGAAGACCACCTGCAGCACCTGGTCGTTCAATTGCCATTCGTAATTGTCCGCTCCCAGCCTGCTGAGCCTGTCGGCTTCCAAGTTGGCCTCCCCCGGGAGGTGGACGGCCATCAGGTAGATGTGGTTTTCCAGCGCCCATTCCCACATGCTGACCGCTGGGCTGCACAGCGGAGGGGACTTGGTACCCCCCTGCTTGTTGACATAGTACATGCTGGTGGAGTTGTCCTTCTGGATAAGGACGGTCTTGCCCCTAATGAGCGGAAGGAAGGCTCTTAGGGCTAGCCGAATGGCCCTTAGCTCCAGCCAGTTGATGTGCCACTCCTGCCAGGTCCAGACTCTGTGGAAGGTGTGGCTGTCCAGAATGGCTCCCCAGACCTCTAGGGAGGAGTCCGTAGTGATGATGGCCTGCGGGGACAGCTGCCAGAAGGGCCTGCCTGTCCGCAGGTTGCAGTCCCTGGACCACCACGTGAGGTCCGAGTGGAGAGAAGGGGGTATGCTGACCAGCTTTGCTTGGGAGCCCCTCTCCTGAATCCATGAGGTTGACGAGTGCAGCTGTAGTCCCCTCATCCAGGGCCTCGTGTGGCACGGCCAGGAGGACCGCTGCCATGATACCCAGTAGGTGTTGGTACCACCAGGCCGAGGTCGTTGTGGCCCTCTTGGGGCCGTAATCTTGTCCTCAGAGGGAAAAACCTTCTCGGAGCTTGTATCCCAGATGAGGCACAGGAAGGCGAGGCTATGCACGGGCTGCAGCTGGGACTTCTTGAGGTTGACGGTGAACCCCAGGTCGTGGAGAGTGTTCATCAGCGTGGAGGAAGTTTGGGTAACCCCCTCCGGGGATCTCGCACTGACGAGCCAGTCGTCCAGGTACGGGTAGACATGGTGGCCCTGAGGAGGGCTGTCACTGCATTCATGAGTCTGGTAAATACCTTGGGGGCTGAGTTGAGGCCAAAGGGTAGCACCTTTTACTGGAAATGACAGCCCATGATTCTGAAGCGTAGGAAGGAGTAATGAGGTTGCCAAATCGGGACATGTAAGTAGGTGTCCTTCAGATCCAGTGAGCACATACAGTCTCCCCTGTCTAGTGTCTCCGCAATGAGTGCTGGAGTAAACATCTTGAATTTCTGAAGAGGGAGGGGGAGGTTGAGGGTGGATAGGTCCAACACAACTCTCAGGCCAGCCTGGTTCTTCTTTTGTATGGCGAAAATCCTGGAATAGAAGCCTAAACCGCTTTCAGAGGCTGCCACTTCTTCCACTGCCTGGCTTTCGACGAGTGACCGGATCTCCGCCAACAGAGTTGCCATCCCAAAATGTGGCAGCGGAGGGAGGAGAGGGAGGCATCGCTAGGCGGTACCCCTTGGATACTACACAGAGGATCCAGGGGTCCATAAAGTTCTGGCACCAAAAATGCACGTGAGAGGCAAGCCTGCCACCAACTGGAGTCATGTGGACGGGAAGGGACGTGTCATGCCTTTTTTCAGTCAGAGGATGCTGCTGAGGAGGGGGACTGGAAGAAGCCCTTGCCCCCACCCCTTTTTATTGTTTGCGCCGGTGCCGAATTGGCGAGTGGTCAGGTTGTCTCGACCTCTGTTCCTGGAACCCCCAGTGCCCACCAAACGCCCACCCCTTGTCGGAGCGTTGATGCGACTGGGTATACGCCTTGGGCGTGGCCTTTGTCAGGATAAAGACTTCGTAGTTTGTGAGCTGTTCTTTTTATCAAATTCCTCATCGGTGGTAGAGTGGAAGAGGTCCCTACCCTCGAACGGAAGGTCCAATATGCGATCCTGGACGTCAGGGTTCAACTTAGTAGCCCAAAGCCAGGCCGTCCTCATGTCCGTGGCGATGCAGATGACCCGGCAAGAGGTATCGATGTGTGCCACTGTGGATTCCATGATGTCCTGTGCTACCAGTTTGGCTTCTCCGAGACCCGCTTGGAAGGAAGTCTGCTATTTCTCACCACAACCTCTGGTTAGCGGCTGCCACCATGGCATCTGCATTGGCCTGACACAGGTGCAGGGAGGCGTTTGAGTACAGCTTCTTGCCGTACGCCTCCAAGATCTTCTCCTTGCCTAGCAGCACTAGGACAAGGTGGCTGAGGACGACTGAGTAGAGTGACGCTGCAGCGATCACCGCACAATGCAGCTGGCGGTGCGTTGATAACAAGAGTGTATGCCCTTCCGTCTGTCTATACTTGGCATCGAGTCGTCGTTTGACAGGTTGGGCCAAGTGTGGCTTGAGCGACCCCTTCTTGGTCAGAGCCACAACGTCTTTCTATATCGGGATACCCGTTTTGGTATGGGGTAGTAGGGTGAGGACTTCTGCCAAGACCCCCTCCTCGGGCTGCTCGACCTCCGGTTGAGGAAGGGCCAAATATTCTGCCAAACCTGCAAGCCTGTCGTGGAAGGCCTTCTCTGACGATAGAGTGTTAGGGTCCTCCTCCTCTGTGTCGACCAGTGTCTGGCTGGTCCGGAGCAGGTGGAGGAGTGCTAGGCGCCGTGGGCTGCAGTGTAGAGACCTGAGCCAGAGGCTGGTGTGGAACGGCCTGTACTTTGGGAGGCGGGGGAGCCAGAATCGGAGGAGTCGGCAGAGGCAGCGGGGGCTGCGCTGGGCCCTGTGCTCCCGAAGCCATGGGAGGAATGACTATGGGCGCCGATGGAGTGACTGGAGGGAGCAAGTCCCTGACAGCATCCCGTAGGATGGCCCCCATCTGGGAGTTCGCATTAGCGCCAGGAACCTTTCAAAGAACTTGTCCTCGGAGGCAGGAGATGTTGATGGAGTGACTGTGGGCTGCAGGGGCAGGAGCACACTTGGTCAAGGTAGCAGGGGAAACCTGCCCTGTGCTGCTGATGGATAAACTGTAGGCCACGTACCTGGTTGACACCAGTCCCACCTTGAAACTAGTTCACCTGCCTGTTCTGTTCCTAGGTGTTAGGCAGAATCCTGTGCAGTGCCCTTAGGGACCACTACACACAATTAAGACTACAGGTGGCAATACAAGTTTTACCTTTGGTACAAGCCTGTACTACTAGGTTATAGTGGTAGCAGTAGCTGATTCAAGGTTTCAGGTAAAAAATAAGTACATTTATTTTTAAGCCATTTGTTATTAACACAACACTTCTATTAAAATTTAAAACCACACGTTAAATACGCTACGCCTGACCAATTCACTCTGTACGGTATAAATCAAGGCAAGTACCCTGTGTTTGAGAGAACCGGTGTTACGAAACAATACACGTTACCGTGAATACGATTGCGATCACTTAGTTTGGTCTACTAAATAAACGTGTATCTGCGGCAAGAAATGTTACCGGGGCAAAAACACTTAACACCTGAAATACCCAGAGGGAGTTGGGGGCAAAAATCATAGGCAATATGTTAGATAGGCAGACAGAATCGAAGAACACTCAGACAGAAATACAAGAGTCAAAAGGCCGGAGCCAGTGTCAATTGGAACCAGGTTCCTGTGTCGAGGATCACACGTCTGATAGTTCGGGATTCAAAGTTGCCAAGAGTACTTTAGATATTGTCAAATGTTCGGAAGCAAAAGTTATAAGAAGGAGGGAAAAATAAGGGCAAGCCTTATAAGCGAGAAATAGTGATTTCACCAAAAATTCCTCAAGCAGGACACAGTACCTATTCAAAGAAGCTGGTGCCACGGTAGTTGTTCCTGGTAGTTTCCCGTAGACCCATGATTCCTGGCTTTGGCACGAAGGACGATGAAGGGGGTCTACACCACACAGGGATGAGGCCGGCAGCAGCGACAATTAATAAAAGGTGCTCTCCTTAAAAACAGGAGAGGCTCTTCAGGTGGCTATCCGGACCACTACAGCAGTGTGAAGCGATTTCGACCACGAAGGCGGCCTCTGGCTGAAGACGACGAGCTGGTTATCCCCTCCAGGCTCAAGGTAAGAAGACTCCAGACTGGATCTCCTCTTAGTCGTTGAAGGGTAGATAGCTCAGGACTGCAGCAGGGCTTCACCAGTACGGGATAGTTGCAGCAGTCAACCTCTTCTCCACTTCTCTTCGGTTCCTTGTAGTTCCAGTGGCGACTCTGACTTCCAGCCAAAGGGACCTGCCTTTTATGCGAAAATCCCCCATTCACACAGCCTGGCTGTCAATCACACAGCAGGGGGGTAGTCCAGCCCGTACAACCTCTTCAGCCAATCATGAAAAAGTGTGACTTAGGTTTCCTAGGTTACCCTGTGCAGGGGGCGATTACACCCCTCCCTCACATTCAGCCCACCAAGACACCCAGGCGCTTTGAGGAGGGCTTCTTGGCAGAAGCCCGCCAAAAGACAGTGAACAAAGAAGGCAAACCTGGTTTGCCGCGCAAAGTAAAACACAAGAAGGATTTTAACAAAAAGAAATGGCGAATAAACCGCACCGGAGCCAAAAGAAAAAGTATTTGGTCGAGCGGGTTTAAGTTCGAGGCTAACACAATAGCCTACAATATTACCACAGTTATATAAGATAACCGCGGTAGAAAATTATGGTAGATACCACTGCCACATCCAAATGTTAAGAGAGCGAAACAATGTTCTACGAGGTACAGATAAAAAAAGGGCTAAGAGTTAACCCTTCCAGTACTCCATGTAAGATGGGGTGTACCGGATCTGTGGTTAATTTGACTAAGTAAAGTTAATGGTAACTTTACCCTTTTCTGGGGGACAGTAGTCAGCCTCAGAAATGGAGTCGGGGGGGGGGAGGGGGGGGGGGGGGAGTCTGAACGACAATCCTGTGTCACTGCACAGAAGGTGCTTTGTGAAACACAAAAGAAGGGGGCTACTGAAGTGGTGTACTCCAGAGTCCACAATCATAAATACAGGTAAAAAAACATAGCAAAACACAAGTAAGAGTGGTGAAAAGCTCACACTCTTACCAAGTGGAAAGAAACAACCCCAGAGATCCAGCAAAGCTGCTGAGGGACTCACTAGGTAAGGGAAATTAGCCATGAAATGAGAATTCTCCCTAACACTAGGAGTGGCATCGGACGAGCAGCCATGTTTTCTGGCGCGGCAGCTATTTTGTCGAGCTGTGTGCCAAAGTCGTGGTGCCTGGGTCCGGCCTCGTCCAGAACTCCCCGGCAAGGCGTGTTGCCCTCGGCATTTTTGCCGGATGTGCTGCAGGTAAGCGCCCTCTTAGACATTGAGCCGGTACTAGGGCATTGCCCCTCGGGTATACAACCAATAAAAGAACCTTGCAGTCCCTCAGCACCGATTCCGGAAGGATCCGACGACCCCTCGGCCGTGAGGCCGGTAGCTGGACTAGCCTCGGTGCGTGTGCTAGTAGTAGAACCCGAGAGGTTCCTCCCGCTTGGGCGTTTCCTCAGGAAGGAGTCACCCTTACAGGGTGCGATGGAAAATAGCAGCCCACCCTTGGGCCTCGATCTCTGCTTCACAAAGTTCTTCAATTCCTCTGGAGGGAACCTTTCGAAGAGCTCTCTCCACCTAGTTAGCCTGTTCTTCAGTGTGTGTGGAGTCAGTGCGTTGCATGCGGTACAACCTTGGCAGCCATGG
The DNA here is from genome assembly GCF_040938575.1 of Ambystoma mexicanum. Taxonomy (NCBI): domain Eukaryota; kingdom Metazoa; phylum Chordata; class Amphibia; order Caudata; family Ambystomatidae; genus Ambystoma; species Ambystoma mexicanum. The sequence continues at coordinate 487,106,753 of NC_090937.1, read as the reverse complement.
TCAGGGCCAAAGCAGCGAAGTCAAAGAGTGTGGGGGTCAGCTGTAGGGAAGAGCCCCTCACAGGCTGGACACCTGCTGAAGCCCGCAGAAGTCGACATGCACCAGGGAGGAGCATGATGCCGGAGGACCGAGTACCTGAATGACAAAGAGAAGACAAAAAGATAGAAGAAGAGTTTGGGGAAGAGCACGTGGTATTACATGGCCGAAGTCAAACCCAGGAGCGCTGGTAAAATCAGCCCGTTCCCATCGACGTGGAAAAGGGGACTGAGGAGTGGCGCAGGGGGGGCAGAGTTAGGGTAGCGCATGCTCCCATGGCCGCACCCCCAAAAGCCTCTAAATTTAAAGGGGAAGAAGGTTTTTTCTGGTGAAAAAGGTTCCATCTCCCGTCCCTAGGAAAGGACGCACACGCAATATGGAGGAAAGGGGACGGGACGTAAGAGTACATTGCTGAATGTTTGTAATTTGTTGGTCTAATTTATTACTTCCTCACACAGATTCCTCATCTTAGAAAGGTTCTACAAAGCATTACAGAACCTGAAGGAGCGGGGAGAGGAAGAAACCACACCCATTGTAGGAACCTGGAGCACTACATGACCAAAGTAGTGATTTGTTATATATAGCGCTTACACCCAAGTGCTTCTACATAAAACATTTACATACATCTTCGAAATCCCAACCGACGTTGGTACTCATTTATCGATTCGGAAGTATGAAAGGCTGAGCTGGCCTTGCTGGGATTCGAACCTGAGACCTGCAGATCACCCATCGATCACAGCAGCAAGCGCTGAGCGATTTTACCGGCACAATTTATTTATTTATTTATTTATTTGGATTTATTTAGAGCGCACATCAGCCTGGGGGCATCGTGGCGCTGTTACATGAGGACATACATAGTCTGGTTACCGTGGAAGGAAGGTGGTTACAACAAAGCAGTTTTCATTACAATGCATGTTACGTATCAGACATATTTCGAAACAGACGTGTGCGAGCTGGAGTGGGTGAAGGAAGGATGGAGTTAGTTGAATAGAGTGGTTTTGAGAGATTTGCGAAAGGAGTACAGAGAGGGTTCTGCTCTGAGGGCGTTAGGGAGGGCATTCCAGAGCTTAGGAGCTATGTGTGGGAAGCCAATGCCGCCGGCTTTGGCTCTTTTTACAGTGGGTACTCGGAGTTGGTTGGCATGGTGGCTTCTTCTGGGACGGGTGGAAGATTTCTTAGTTATAGTTTCAGATAGGTAGGGGGGTGCTGTATGATTGATGCACTTGTGTGTGAGAGTAAGGATTTTAAAGTTGATTCTTTCCTTAACTGGGAGCCAGTGGACAAGTCTTCTGGCCTGTGAAATATGTTCAGTTTTGGGAATGTGTAGTGCAGCGCGGAGGGCATTGTTTTGCACTATTTGGAGTCTGTTTAGGTTCTTTGACGATGTGCCTGCCAGGAGGGCGTTGCAGTAGTCCAATCTGGCTCCTATGGTAGCTCTGGCTATGGAGAGGCAGTTAGGCGTGGTGAGGTAGGGTTTTATGGCGTAGATGAGTTTGGTAGTCAGAGCAGAAGCTGAGGCGATGGCGTTGGTTTGTCTTGTCATTGAGAGTGTGGCGTCAATGTAGACTCCTAGGGTCTTGACGGTGGAGGAGACAGGAATGCTAATATTGTCGATGAGCATGTGAGAATAGTTGGGGCTAAGTTTGGTTAGTGTTTCGTTGGGGGCTAGGATGATGATTTCGGTTTTGTCTCCGTTTAGGCAGAGACCATTGATAGCCATCCAGGTTTGGATGGTCGAGTAGATTTTGAGGAGGGCTTCTGAGTCTAGGTCGTAGTCTCCGGAGAGGGGGAGGAGAACTTGCGTGTCATCTGCGTAGTTTGTGTACGCTATGTTGAGGGAGTCCAGTAAGTCAAAGAGGGGTTTGGTGAATAGGTTGTAGAGGGTTGGAGCAGTGCAGGATCCTTGTGGGACACCACAGTTTATAGTGGCGGGGGGGGGGGGGGGCGCTGTCCTGGTCTGAGTACACTTTCATGGCCCTACCTTCAAGGAAGGATGTGATCCAAGTGGTAGCCTTGTGAGAGAAGTGTGCAGCATTGAGGAGGTGAGATGTGAGAATGCTGTGGTCGACCAAGTCAAATGCTGCAGAGAGGTCGAGCAGAAGGAGGAGAGCAGGTTTGCCTGTGTCCATTATTTTGGTAATTTGATTTTTTAAATCTAGAAGGGCAGTTTCCGTCCCATGGCCTTTGCGGAAGCCTGATTGTCTTTTGCCTAGGATGGAGTGGTTTCCAGGTAGTGTTGGATTTGATTGTGTGCGGCTTTGTCTAGGATTTTGAGGAGAAAGGGGACGGTGGTGATGGGGCGATAGTTGTTAGGGGAGGAAGGATCGAGGGAGGGTTTTTTCAGGAGCGGGCGGACCCAAGCTTCTTTTAGGCATTGTGGTACAGTTCCAGATGCGAAGGAGGCATTGATGAAGGCTGTAATGATGGGGGTGAGGGATTCTGAGCACTCTTTGATTAGTGAAGGTGGGCAGATATCCCCTTTGCAGGTGGAAGGTTTAATTTTTTTGAGGAGGTCTTTAACTTCCGTTTCTGAGACTTCTCTGAAGGCAAAGAGGGGTGTTTGTGAGAGAGCGTTATTGGTGGAGAGTGTGGGTGAGCAGGTGGGGGTGTTGAGGGCTTTGCGTTGTGAGGCTATTTTGTCTTGAAGAGTTTTAACTTTATTGAGGAGGGCAGCCTGGATGCCTGTGCACCAGGCTTCATCCTTGATGATTTCATCTGGGACGGAGGCCGGTGTGGAGAGTTCTTTGAATATGGAAAATATTTCTCTTGATTTGGAGCTGGCATTAATAATTCTCTGATTGTAGGATTCGGATTTAGCATGGAATATGGCTTTTTTGTAGGTCAAGGAGATCTCTTTAAAATCTTTAAGTGAGGATTGATTAGGTGCTGCTTGCCATCTGGATAGGGCTTTGCGTTTCTTGGTGCGAAGGTCAGATAGTTCTTCAGTGAACCATGAATTGCAGTGCATTGATTTTTTTCCTTTTTTTTCTTCTAGAGGGGCAATGAGATCGATGGCTTGAGTGAGTGTGCTGGAGTAGATGTTGGCTAGAGAGGTGGGGTCATGGATGAAAGGAGGCTTGAGTTCAGGGATGTCGAGGAGAGGGGCGAGGTTGGAAGCAGTGAGTTTTTTGGAGCTTCTTACTTTAGCGGGTGGGGCATGAGTTAAGGTTTTATGAGTAGGCGTGGTAGGAATGGAGAATTGAATGAGGTAATGGTCCGTCCATGGGAGGGCCGAGATGGAGGTAATTGCAGATGAGCAGTTGTGATCCGCTAGCCAGTCAATGGATCTGCCTTTGTTATGAGTGGGGGCAGTAATTTTGTGTTCGAACCCCATGTTTGATAGTTCTTTGGCTAGATTTGCGGCTGCTTTGTCCTTTGGGTCAGCTAAACCAAGGTTAAAGTCCCCTAGAAGGATGCTTTTGGTGGTGCTTTTGAGGTTGTTGCCTATGTTTAGGAGGAGTTGTTTTTGGAAGTCTAGGGGTGATCCTGGTGGTCTGTAGGTGATAAAGAAGTTTATGGTGCAGTTAGGAGAGGGGGCTAGTTTAGCCGTGAGTAGCTCAGCGTTGTTGTCCCACTGTTGATTACACATTCTTAGGGAGAGGGTGTCTTTAAAGATGAGGGCGACGCCGCCACCACCTTTGGAGTTTTTTCGGTCCTGTCTGAGAATGGTATAGTTTTGAGGGAGAGCGAGGTGGATGGAAGGACTGGAGGCTTCATGGAGCCAGGTTTCGGATATGGCAAGTAGGTCGAGATTGTGGGTGGTGATAAGGTCATTGATTTCAATGGCATGGGCATGGATAGAGCGCGCATTGATGAGAGCGCATCTTAAGTCTGGTCGTAGGGTGTGAGTGTTGGCGTTGGTGGTGTTGGGGGCGGGCGATGTGTATTTGGGGGTGTGAAGCTGGGGCGTGATAGGTGCAGCGTGATGGGTGCTAGCGTGATGGGTGCTAGGGAAGTGAGCGTGGACAGAGGGGTGAGTCTGGGCGGCTGATGTATGGGTGCGAGAGCAGAGTCTGTTGTTCCTAAGGAGTGCGGAGTGTGGAGTGCTGCGGAGAGTTAGGAGGTGTTTGGTGCGTGTTCTTAGTCTGTGGAGCCTGAGGTGGAGTGGGTGATGTCCGGTCGGATTGGTGGGGTAGTTGAGTGTGGAATGGAGTGCAGACGGCGCTGTGGTGTGTATGAGGTCAGATGGTGGGGTAAGGCATGGGTGGGCATTCCGGTCTGGGTGTGTCATGCTGTAGATGGCCAGAAGGGAGAGGGCTGTGAAGGAGAGGGATAGAGAGGAAGGGAGGTGTGTAGGCGCTTTGGGGTGTGTGCCGGGGGGCTGCATTTGTAGACAAGAGATGTACAGCAGTGCCACTAGTGGCATGCAATGACACAATAGAGCGGGGCCGCTAGGGGCAGGCAGTACAGGGCCGCTAGGGCAGGCAGTTACGCAGTGGATCAGGGCCGCTAAGCAGGCTAGAAACGAATGTCTGAATGTCACATCAAAATGGCTAGATTCGAATGGCAGAATATCACATCAAAATGGCTAGATTCGAATGGCAGAATATCACATCAAAAATGGCTAGATTCGAATGGCAGAATATCACAATCAGGCATCCTTACCCAATAAATAAGGAATCCCCGGAGTAAGGCTTGGGAAACGTGTGTAAAGATGCTGATGTAGCCACTTGGCACAGGTCCACTACAGATAACCCATACTGCCACTAGGCTGCAAGGCTTATAGGTAACTTTGTTGTTGGACAGTAAGGAGAATTAATAGAAAATAGCTGATGAATTTAGAGAAATTACACTGTTTAATTAAAACACAGCTTTTAGTCAAAATGCTCTTCAGATTCGTAACTAAGAATAGTTGAAAACGTTCTGGCTGTCCTCAACCTAAATTAGGACTATATGCAGAGCAGCAGTGTTGGTTGCCATCACTAATCTGCTGCATAGTGAAGTCATTTATCTTGAAACTCAGGAGTTGGATCCATGTCAGCTGTGTTCAATTCAGCAGCTTCGAATAAGCAGTGAACATCTATCGGTACAACCTTGCAACTGCTGGAGGTGGATGTACTCCCGGGTTTGCCAAGGACATGATTGGGCTTAACTGTAACAGAAAGCAGGACACAAAAGGTGGGACAAAGGTGGCATGCTTATTGGCATAAAGATGTATTGAACAGAAAAATAAGGAAGAGCACTATCTGACTTCAATCCCCTTAATGGCTGCATTACGTCGGATGTGGCATGCCAATGGCTCCATACTTAAAGCAAACATCAATGGAGACAGCGGGCAACCCTGACTTGTACCCCCTTGTTATGGTGAGACCAGTGGAAGAAGTACCCATTGACCCGTAGGGATACTGATTGCTCTTGATAAATGACCATCACCCATCTAATGAATCTTGGGTCAAAGCCAAATTGCTCCAACACGGCTCTGAGTTACCCCCATTCCACTCCATTAAAAGCCTTGTGGGCATCCAAGGCAATCGCACCCATATCAATACCCAAGAGCACTGTTCCCAATGATAAATCCAGTTTAATCCCCATCTACAATTCTGGGTAGAACCACCAATAGCCGGTGAGTCTGAATTTTGCTGAATACTTTTGAATCTATATTGGTCAGGATGATAGGCTGATAGGAATCGCAAAGCATCAGGTCTTATCCTAGCTTAAGGAATAACAGTCGTGGAGCCTCTCATAGATGGGGCTACCCTCCCTGATACCAGGAAAGAGTTAAACAGATGTACCGGAGGTGGGGACCAAGATAGGGATACATTTCTTGTAGAATGGTTCTGGAAATCCATCAGGACCGGGTGTTTTGTTCTTCAGATTCATAATAGCACATTCTATTTCCCCAGATTGGATCTTTCAAATGTTCGCACTTCTCGGGAGATAGCTCTGATATGATACGATAGGATATTTATAATGCGGTTAATACCCAGAGGTTTCTAAGCGCGGACCCGGGGATCGAACCTGTGTTGCTCCATGTCCTCTTGCTTTCAAGGCGAGCACGTTGCCCCCGAGCTATCCTCCCTTTGGGAGGCACGCCCTCTCCAAGTAGGTAGCTTGGCTTTCAATCAAGCTCACTTCCCACTGAAATGTTTCCCCAAAGTGAGTTTCAAATAACTTCATGTCGTCTGCCACCCCCTTCTGACTACACCCTGATTGTTGCGCTGTGCCAGCTCTGCATTGCAGGTCTGGGATTACTTTAGTTTAGCTACCAGGAGATGGCTGTCTTTATTCCACTTTGCATAGTAAACTGCTTAGTTTTCAACATCGCTTGTGCTGTCCTGTCCACCAAATATTCCTCAAGCTTTCGGCTAGCCATTTTCAATGTCCGCCAAGCCGCTTGTGATCCCACCCTCCTGTGCTCCTGCTCCGCCCCTCCCCCTCCAGGCCCAATCGGATGTGTGTACCCCACAGATTAATTTTTATTTATTTTTTATTTTTAATTTGTTATAGCTCAAATGAAACAGCCTTTCAAATATAAAATCTTACAACTTAAAAAATCAATTATGTACATCATATTCATAATTTATTTTACATACCACACAATTCACATATTTCATAATAGCATAAATAAAAAAAAGAGTAAAAGGCAAAAGGGCATTTCTAAATTCTTACATTTGTAACAGGGCGAGTTACATTTAGTTTGTCCGTTGTTAGGCAGAATCCCGTGCAGTGCCCTTAGGGACCACTACACACAATTAAGATTACAGGTGGCAATACAAGTTTTACCTTTGGTACAAGCCTGTACTACTATGTTAAAGTGGTAGCAGTAGCGGAGCAGCCATGCTTCTCTCAAGAGTGTATGAGCAGTAGTAGAGATTACACAAAGGGACCACAATTACTGTGACTCAAGCAAACACTGACTCAAGGTTTCAGGTAAAAAATATAAGTACATTTATTTCTAAACCATTTGTTATGAACACGACACTTCTATTAATTCAAAAACCACACGTAAAATACACAACTAACCAATTCACTTTGTACGGTACACTTAAAGGTAAGTACCCTGTGCTTTAGCGGACCGGTGTTGTGAAACAAAAGACGTTACTGGGAATACACTTGCATAACTTTTTGGCAGTAATGACAGTTCGGTCTTACCAAAGAAACGCGTATCCGCGGCAAGAAATGTTACCGGGGCAAAAACACACTTAGCACCTGAGATACCCAGAGAGAGTTGGGGGCAAAAATTATAGGCAATACTTTTGTCAAGGCAGACAGAACCAGAGAACACTCTTAGACAGAAATTCAAAAGTCAATAGGCCGGAGCCAGTGTCAAAGTGGAACCGGATTCCTGTTGTCGAGGATCACACAGTCGGATAGTTCACGATTCAACGTAGCCAGGAGTACTTAGATATTGTCAACAGAGGAAGCAAAAGTTATAAGAAGGAGGGAAGATGAGGGCAAGCCTTGGAGGCGAAGAAAAGGGATTCACCCAAATTCCTCGAGCAGAACACAGTACCTTATTCAATGAAGAAGCTGGCGCCACAGCAGTTGTTCGTGGTAGTTTCCTGCAGACCCACAGTTCCTGGAGTTTCGATCCGAAGGAGGATGTCTGGAGGGGTCCGCACCACACAGGGATGAAGCCAGAAGCAGCGACGGTGAATAAAAGGTGCGCACCTTAAAAACAGGAGAGGCTCTTCAGATGGCGATCCGGACCACTACAGCAGTGTGCAGCGATTTCGACCACAAAGAGGATCCTCTGGCTGTAGAAGATGAGCTGGTTATCCCCATCAAGCTCAAGGGAAGAAGACTCCGGACTGGATCTTCTCTGGTCGTCGAAGGGTAGATAGCTCAGGACTGCAGCAGGGCTTCACCGGGATGGGATAGTTGCAGCAGTCGACTTCTTCTCCGCTTCTCTTCGGTTCCTTGTAGTTCCATTGGCGACTGACTTCTAGCCAAAGAGACCTGCCTTTTATGCGAAAATCCCCCATTCACACAGCCTGGCTGTCAATCACACAGCAGGGTGTTGTCCGGCCCGGACAACCACCTCAGCCAATCTTGGCAAAGTGCGACTTGGGTTTCCTAGGATACCCTGTGCAGGGGGTGACTACACCCTTCCCTCACATTCAGCCCATCTAGACACCCAGGCGCCTAGAGGAGGGCTTCTTGGCAGAAGCCCGCCAAAAGACAGTGAACAAAGAAGGCAAACCTGGTTTGCCGCGCAAAGTAAAACACAAGAAGGACTTTCACAAAAAGAAATGGTGAATAAACCCGACCGGAGCCAAAAGAAAAAGTATTTGGTCAAGCGGGTTTAAGTTTGAGGCTAATTTAATAGCCTAAAACAACACGACGTTTATATAGTAGAGTCGCGCTAGAAAAGCTAGGGTAGATACCACTGCCACCAGCCAAGTCTAAATGTTAAAAGAGCGAAACAATGCTCTAGGAGGTACAGATAAAAAGGGCTAAGGATTAAGCCTTTCCAGTACTCCATGTAAAATGGGGTGTACTGGATCTGTGGTTAAATGACTAAGAAAAATTAATGGCAACTTTACCCTTTTCTGGGGGACAGTAGTCAGCCTCAGAAATGGAGTGGGTCGGAAGTCTAAAAGACAACCCTGTGTCACTGCACTGAAGGTGCTGTGTAACACACAAAAAGAAGGGGGCTACTGAAGTGGTGTACTCCAGAGTCCACAATCACAAACACAGATGAAATACACATGGCAAAACACAAGTAAGGGTGGGAAAAAAGGGGTACACTCTTACCATGTGGAAAAATAAACTCCAGAAATCCAACAAAGCTGCTGAGGGACTCACTAGGTAAGGGAAATTAGCCATTGAATGAGAATTCTACCTAACACTTGTCCTAATACCTTAACCACCTTAAACGCTGCTTAAAACAATCACTGATTTGGAATTTGATTTGAAATTCTTTTCTTCATGCACATTTAGAGATAGCATACATTTCACCATTGCTATATTCACCACAGCTCTGAGAATCAAAGAGAGCTCTCCACAAGTTGTCTGGAGTCATTATGCGATATTCTTGAAACATCTGATGAAAATATTTTGTTCTTGAAGTAATTAACGAGGGGCATTGTTAGGGAGAATTCTCCAAATGTGCTCATTTCCCTTACCTTTTGAGACCCCCAGTAACTTTGCTGGATTTCTAGGATTGAATTTTTTACCTGGGAAGAGTGTGACCCTTTTTTTCCCCCACTCTGCCATGTATTTTGTGTGTGTTTTACTTTGGTGATATTTGGTTATGGAGTTTTAAAACAACTCCAGTGGCGGCATCTTTTTCTGTGTGTCACACAGCACCTTCAGTGCAGTGGGCAAAGGGGTCTCTTTCAGACTTCCCCAAGGTTTAAATACCTTCCCTGGGTTTGACAACTGTCTCCCAGTCCCAGGGCAAGTAAAGTTAAATTGACTGATGAAAACCAGATAGCCAGAGGGAAGGAAACCAGGGGGACTTTAAGGCACTCACACCTTAAACTGACGTCTTGTTACAGCTTTTGGCCTCTTCCCGGGGCAGTGCAGGACCTCCCGACGTCGTCTTTCTTGTCCCCACGACTGAAGCACAGGAACAGCAAGATCTGCTCGAACTGCCAGGAACAACTGCCTCAGCTACAGCTTTCTTCAGTTAAAAAGATACAGCGCAAACACGGTCCGGAAATCTTTTCGGCCATAGAGAAAGTGTGTGAAACTTTCCTCAACTACAAAGGCTTGTCCTTCCCTAAACATTCGTCAAACTTTTCGACTAGCCAAATTCTTTAAAAATCTGTGGCAAGGACTTAACCGTTATATACCAGAACTGTGCTATCCTATGCAAAAGACTCTGAACCATTGACTTTGGCCCAGGCTTGTTGAGAAGAATTGCTGGTTGTATTTAACTGAAACCCTTTGCCCTGCCTATGAATGTATTTGGGCTGTCTATTCTTAGATCCTTGTCTTTTCCCTCCTGTATTAAGTAACTGAAGTGCCATTTTGCTCACACTTCATTTTTGAGCTAAACTTGTTTAGTTACTTATCGGTTGGATTTTTGTGGTGTATTAGTGTGTGATATTGAGCTGCTTATGCTAGTGTAATGTTTTACAAATGATTGAGTAAATAAATGTATATTCTTTTACCAAGAAACCTTGAGCGAGTGTTTACTTGAATCACTGTATTGGTTGGTACTTTGTGTAACTTGTTCTACTGCTCACTTAAACGAGATAAGTCTGGCTGCTCAGCCATCGCTACCACTTTACTGTGTAGTACAGGCTTGTACCAAAGGTGAAATTGTGCGTACACTTGTAGTCCTAATTACCTATAGTGTTCCCAAAGGGTACCGCAGCTGATTCTGTCTAAAAGGCATTAGGCAACCAAATGTTTTATAGTCTTATAGTCTCCGCTGGGAGGTATTAAGACAAAATATACAGACATTATCTTGGGTGATTCTGCGTATATACAAGACATCCTTAGTATACCAAAGATTCATCCTTAGTCTCATACAAGTTTGTTATCTTTCGGTCAGGGAATCTTATCAGATAAGGCTCTGGGGAATACAGCTTTTTTGGCATGAAAGCAAGATCTACAAATATATACAATTTAGAACATTTACCTCTTGTTCTTACCCAATCACCCAGCCAGAGTTTTTTTTTTTCAGCTCTGTTCGGGTCAGTAATTAGTAGGTTTTTTGAGATCCCCTCAGCTTTCAAAGAGTCTTGGATTGTAATTCTCCAACATTGCATCCTTTGTTTAGTCGTCATTGCACAGTTTGATAAAGTATTCATGATACAATGGGGTTTAATAGACCTAAGGTACTTTCTATTGTGTGAGAAACGTTTCCATGTGTAGATTGCATAGAGGGAAACAGTTGCAAGTTCATGCTGCATAACGGGCATAGATATCGACTGAGGTAAAGCTAACACTGCTCTCCAGAACAACCCCTCCATTCTTTGCCAATATATCTCGGTCTGCCAGGGTCTTGTTTCTGCCCCATATGTGAGGATTGGCGAAACTTTTTGCTTAAAAAAAGTCATGGCAGGTGACATTCAGAATTTGCCATATCTCGCCTGGATTATACAAGCTTCAGAAATGGAAGTCTTCAATTTGAGTTGTAAATCATGATGGTAGGGTTTGTCAGACAATTGATTGCGGATAATGAAGCTCAAACTACTTATATTCTTGGACCTCCTCCAATTGGGTGTCCTGCAGCAGCCATGGCGAGGTTTTTAGATTCCTCTTTCCACTCATGCCTAGGATCATGACCTTACATTTAGCGTGGTTAATTTTTAATAAGTTGGTGGTTACGTATGTGCCCAGTTAAGATAGAAGCGCGTGCAAGCCCCTGGGTGTCTTCACCAACAACACAAGGTTGTCAGCGTAGAAAAACCAGGCGACCGCTTGCCCTCGCAATTTTGGTGAATCAGAAGTGACATTAGCAATGAAAAAATTAAAGAGCGTGGACGCTAATAAGCACCCCTGCTTAAGGCCCCTAATGGTTTCAATAGATTTTGACAGGTTACCATCAAGGCATAACCTTATTTGTATTGAAGTCTAAGAATATGTAGTTGGACAATCCAAAAAAGGAGGTGATCAGGACAGGGAGCATTAGATCATTTTTCCATAAGGCGTTCTCTGCACACGCAGTCGAATGCTGCCTGAAAAACAACCAATTAAATTCTCTCGAGATTAATTTGGCAAAATGTTTGATAGGAACATCCAGTAGGGTGTTCGGCCTATAGTTGCCTGGGTCAGATTGATCCCCTTTCTTACAAATTGGTATCATAATGGACTTTCTCCAAGAAGATTGAAGCTGTCGGGTTGTAATGGGCTGCATGAAAATCACCATAAGAATATTGGCCCATGCTATAGGGTGTTGTTTAAGCATTTGGGTAGATGGGCCAACGGGCCAGTGGCCCCAGATGTGCTCAGTTTGGAGATATGATGCATTATATCTTCAATATCAAACAGTAGCTGATGTTGACTGATGCCAGAGCAAACTATGCTATTACCTGATAATGGGGTAGTGGCGTAGAGGGTCCTGTAAAATGTAAGCCACACTTCTTCAGGAATGGCATTTATTTGTAACATCATCTGTGAGGAGCCATGTGCTTTATTCAGCAAGCCCCATATCCTGGCGCAGCCTTTAGAGGCTAGTGTCTCTAATATATGTTCAGTATTTCGTTGGTAAATTAGTGCTCGCCTGGATTTCATCCAATTTTTTAATTTACATTTTAGGGATTTTAGGCATGCCATTTTACAGGGGCCGGAGAGCAAGAGTATTTTTCTTTTCTCAGATCGAAACGCAGCTTTTCTTTCAGCCACCTCAGGATCATAGGTATGTTAATTATTTTGAATGATTTTAGAGCTCAGCTGTTTTCCGGTTTTAAAAATATGCATAACACTAACATATGAGTGAGCATCTGAGTTGGAGAGAAAACGCTGCATATTAGATGTTTGTTTCAATCTCCTATTGAGATCCAATGAGTCAGCTGCCCAACTAAATCTGTTTTTACCGTTATTTAGTGTCATGCCGGAAGTGACAGAGGGTAACTGGGTTCTTCTAGGATTAGACCACGTCCATAATAGGGAAAGGATATCATGATCGCTAAAAGTTTGGGGTTTCACCTGAAAATGGAATAGGAGGTCGAACAAACTACTGTCTGTATAGATGTAATCAATTAGTGCTGTTTGGCTTCCACTATGCCAGGTATCAGACGGTGGAATATCGCCACGAATACACACATTTAACATGTGAAGCTGATGCTCTTTCATGAGTGTGTTCCACCGTACGGCAACAGGAGACCGTGGCTTTAAAGTTTGTTTAATGTACATGGAGGATCGTGAGGATAGCTCAGCGGCAACATGCTCGCCTTGGAAACAGGACGACACTGGGCTGTGTGAGCGCTTTAAAAATGCTAATTAAATAAATGATAAGATCGCTAACCAGAATGGTATGTTCACAGTCACGATCAGCAGCTAGTAGATCTAGCAAGGATTCCAGGTCCCTGATAAAGTAATCATCTGTAATGCCAGCGTGATTCCAATAAGCATTTATTAAAAGCGGTGGAATGTCCGCTGGATTTAATTTTCACCGACTGTAAAAAACTGTTGGGAGACACCCAAGCTTCTAGTTTAAGATTTAAAGATTTTTTTACAGCAACCAAAAGGCCGGCCATCTGTCGCCCTCGAATCTGGACAATAGCAGGGATCAGAGAAACAACATGATTATCCCACGCAGAGGAAGTAGAGAGCCAGATCTCTTGTAAGAAGGCTATAATAAAATCCTTTTAAGAATTGGATTTCATGTTGGTGAGATGTCTAAAGCCTCTTGTAATTCAAAGAGGCCAAAGAGCAAGGAAAACATTGAAAGGGTTACTATGGGTTCTGAATGGTTCTTGTGATTATGAGACGACCAGTGTTGGCATTTCCTTGGTTATCTTTAGCTGCTATATGGTTTATGGATTGGTGGTAGTCCTGTATGGGGGGTATATTGTTTCCCAAAATTGTGTATATGTAGGTGATCAAATTACGATTGGTTGATCAAAAGAAAGCCCAAATTATAGAGCTCCCCACAGGCTTGCCATAATGCATTTCGTACCACACCTGATTTCATCCATAATTTGACAACTGATAAATTGTGGTCGTGTAAAAATTCGATTTGATCAATGTCATTAGAACAAAGTTCTTCTAAGGGCAGTATATCACCTAGTATGGTCATAACAGATTGCCTGTTGAGATCGTACACTGGGAATGGATCCAAACGACAAATTAGAGTTCTTATGTGGTGGCCTGGATTTATGTTTTAAATCCTTGCCTAGCAATTGTGGGGGCAAGGACTGCTGTGTTTTGTTATTTAATGGTATTGATTCCTCTGCTATTATTTGACTGTCTCTGCTAAGAGACAATTTATGTTGCTTTGGTTGTGAAAAAAATAATTGAAGGGATTGCGCAATCTTCTCCAGCCTGTCTTCAAGCGCCATTCATTTGTCAGATTTGAGACCAATACAATCAGAAGGTTCTATTTTCTTTTCCTGTTGTGCAAGTAGTGGTGCTGGTATATAGGGCAAAAATAATGTAGCGATATGGACTTAATACCTCTTTCAGCCACTTTTGGTGGTAGCAAAAGTTGTGGCTCAACTTGCAGTTCGCTTAGTTGTACTAAAGCGTCTAGCGGTTCATTTAACAAGGAATTAACCTGTTGATGCTCCCGGAAAGGCTGTGAAAGCCTCTGCTGGCCCGCCTTTCAGTGTTTCTTGGTAAAAGCTATTCGGGCTAATCCTGTCGCCGATTTTGGTAAAGTAAGATTTTGGATAAATTGGCGAGAGCCAGTAGTTTTATCTCCAGCACACATTTTAATGTTTTTAGTTTTTTTTATTGAATGGTTGGCTGCAGGGACTTTCACTTTATTTTTAAATATATTATAGTTTAATATTGGAGGTAGGTCAGTGGTTCCCTGCGCCTCGGAAGGTTCACCTTCAACGTTGATTACAATAGGATCTTTTCTTGGAACAGAGTCCTGAATGTTTTTGACTTTTTCCCTTTTCTTTTCTTTAAACACGGTTTTCCTAATTGGCAGACTAAATCCCTGGTGTTATTAATCGTGTTTAATGGAAGTTTTGGTGTATTTTCCAGTTCCAAAGTGACACTTTTTGGCTTTGTTACTTTACTTCCTCTATTGGGTTGTAAGGAGTTAGATTGTTGAGGAGGAGAGCAAGCTATTTCTGACACTTCCCCTACTTGGATGTTAGCAGATGAGACTAAGGAACAAGTTACTTACCTGTAACTGTTGTTCTCCAGCATGGGTCTGGCATGGATTCACATGCTCATGAATATTCCCTGTCGTCAGGCTGGGAATCCTCGGTAAAGAAAAAACCAGTATCAGTTTCGTTTCTGATCTGACTTTCGTAGTAATAACCAATCACTGGTCTCTCCGTCATACTGACCACAGCCAATGACTGCCCTCTACCTAAACCCCACCTCTGGCAGCCATCTTCAGATTTTTACCGCACGTTCATGTGTTGGGATCCTCGTGCTATTGCTCTCGAGCGTTAGTGCTATTTTTTCACGTTTTTTCTCAAAAAATTTGTTCTTTCGGTCAAAAGAGCCTCAAGCTCCACCGACTCTCCATCCGATCAACGGGGACCCGTGTCGGATTCGTCTGCGCCCCTCAAGGGTGAAGATTTCGTCGAGCTACGCTTTTGGAGGACTCCAGAAGTTTCTCAGGCCCGGTCATGGCCCAGGAGAAGGGAAGCTCGACGCCCGGAAAGCTGTTCAGGATCTGCCCTGGATGCCAGCTGCAGAACGTCTTCAAGGAGGACGAACACTCTTTTTGTCTTTACTGCCTTCATGAGGACAAGACGCACGTGGAGAAGGACTGTGCGTTTTGCGGCAACATGTCGGAGCGGACCATGAAGGACCGCCATCAACGTCTCGCCAACTGGCTAGAAGGGTAGAGCCCGTCCGGCGAGAAGAAGAGGAAGAAATCCGAGCGGTCTTCTAAGACCTTTGAGGACGCCCCGGCGACGGGGGTCCAACATAAGGCCAAGCACCGCGAGTCCACTGGCACCGGGAGCGCCGAACTGTCGGGCTCTACGGGCGCCAGGCAGGGCGCACCCTCCCCGGTACCATCAACCACGAGCCAACGCTCTGGGTCGGGTAAGAGGAAGGCCGAGCACCCGGCGAAGCTCCTGGAGAGGCCCCGGTCGAGCTCGAAGGCGGAGCGAGGCAGTGTCCCCCCTCAAGGATAAGGCGGTGAGCGCACCTAAGGTGGTGAAGGCCTTAATCCATCCGGCCAAGCCCTCTATCGAAACTGTCGCGGCGGCCCTGGCTCAGCCTGTGGAGGCTACACCAGTGGTGGCGACTTCGGGGCTCAGAGTCTCCCTGCCACCTCGGAGGGAATCCTCTTTTGTGCCCATCGGTAGGACCCCCGTGAAATCCCCCGTGGGGAAGAAAAAGGGGGGGCAGGGCGTCGTCGTAGATTCGGCTTCAACCTCGGAGGAGGAGCTGGTCGAGGTCTTAAGCCACGGCCTCGGCGTGGAAGAAGACCGGCCCGTCGGGATGGATCCAGACGCAGGTGACGACGACATCGTCGAGGGTACCGACAAGGCCCCTGATCGCCCGTCGGATTCCCCTCTGCCAGCGCCGCAAGACAACTCGGCGGCCATTTTGTTGGCTATACAGTCCTTATGCTCAGAGATAAGGACGAGACTACCGTTGCCGACGGAGGAACCTCTCCCGTCGGGGGACCCAGAACCGGGACCTTCGGGTGTTCCCCCTACCAAGAAAAGAAGGATCCACCCTCCACCTCCTTTTCAACCGTCGCGCCCCGTCCAGCCCTCCTCCCCGTCCACCCGAGGGGATGATACGGGGGCTGACACGGCAGCGACAGGTACGGATGACGAGGATCTACCGTCGTCACCTCCCACCAGGGTTTCTCCACCCGACGAGATTGGATCGTTGCACTCCATGATCGCCAGGGCATCCGAGCTTTTCCAACTCTGCCCTGAGGAGAAGAAAAAGGAAGGATTCCTTTATCAACGGCGCGAGGCCAAGAGGAAGAGGGTCCTCGCAGTGCCTCTATTGGACGACATTTGGGATGAGGGCCTCACCCTCCTCAAGAACCCTTCCACGACGCCAGCTAGAAGAGACCGGTACGAGAAGAAGTACCGGGTCCCGGATGCGGCCCCCCTGTGCCTCCGGGCGCAGCCTACCCCGGACTCTGTCGTTTCCGCGGCGGCCAGGAAGAAAGCGGGGGGGGGGGTGCGGCCTCCACATCGACTTCCCCACCGGACGGCGAGGGAAAGAAATTGGACGCTATGGGACGCAGGGTCATCTCGTCTGCAGCGACGACGATTAAAGCGGCCAACGCCTTGGCTATCGTGGCCCGCTACGATAGGGAGCTCTGGTACAAACTGGCTCCCCTGCTAGACTTCCTGCCGGATGACAAGAGGGCAGACGCCCTGGAGATCCTGCAGGAAGGTGAGGTAGCTTCGGACCACGCCATTACCGTTGCGACGGACATCGCCGACACTGGGTTCCGCCAGTTGGGCAACGGCGTTTGCCTTAGGAGGCGTGGATGGCTCAAGGCTACGGACTTCCGTCAAGACGTTCAGACCAGAGTCCTGGACATGCCCTTCGATGGGAACAACCTGTTTGGCAAAACAGTGGACGATTCCCTTCAGGCCATTAAAGCGGACACTGAGACGGCCCGGGCCCTTGGAGTTCTGCAACAACGAAGGACGCCCTTTCGGAGCAGCGGAGGCAAGGGCGCCTCCAAAGGTTCCGGCGGCGGTTTCTCCACCTACCGTCAAGCAGCCGGCTCGTCGTCTCAGGAGGCCTACAGAGGACGAGGCAAGTCTAGCGGACCCCGCCGTCGTCGCCAAGGAGGTCAAGGCGGCAAAGCCTCGTCGAAGCAGGATTGAACCGGCCGTGGGGTCGGGCCCCCACCGAAGCATCCCGGTGGGAGGCCGGCTGGCGAGCTTCGTCAGCGTGTGGGAGTCCATCTCCACCGACCGTTGGGTGCTGGACGCCTTGGCCCCGGGCCACGCGCTCGAGTTTCAAAGAAGGTGTCCGCGCGTCCCCCCCGTGGCCAGGAAAGAACTTCACGTCCCTCAACTTCTCCTGGAGGTAAAGGCGATGCTCAGGAAGGGCGCCATCGAACTCGTCCCAAAGAGGCTTCGGGGCTCCGGAGTTTACTCGAGATACTTCCTCGTAAAGAAGAAGACGGGGGGGTGGCGCCCCATCCTGGACCTGCAACGTCTGAACAAGTTCATCAAGGCGCAGAAGTTCCGGATGGTCACCCTCCAGCACGTCCTGGGTCAGCTGGAGGAAGGAGACTTCCTGTCGTCGTTGGATTTGGAGGATGCCTACTTCCATATTCCCATCCTAAAGGGGCACCGAAAATTCCTCAGGTTTGTGGTCCAAGGGCGTCATTACCAGTTCAAAGCCCTCCCCTTCGGACTACGGTCGGCACCCAGGGTATTCACCAAGTGCCTCGCACCGGTGGCGGCGCAGCTGCGCCGCGAGGGGGTCCACGTCTACCCCTACCTGGACGACTGGCTCATCCGAGCCAGGACGAGGGAGCTCGCTGTGGTTCACACGGCAAGGACCGTCCAACTTCTCACGGACCTGGGATTCACCGTGAACTATGCCAAATCCCACCTGGGACCCGCACAAGACGCTCTGTTTCTGGGAGCGAGGCTCAACACAGTGTCCCTTCTGGCCTCCCCGTCGGAGGAGAGGACCAGGACCATCCTGGGCAAGGTGCAGCGAATGTTGGTGGCCGACGCGGCCAAAGTGAGGCCCATCAAGTCCCTCCTCGGAATGATGTCTTCCTGCATCTACCTCATTCCCATGTGCAGGCTCCGGATGCGCCCGTTGCAGGAGTTCTGGATCCAAACGACGGGCAGCTTCGAGGAAAGGATCACACTCGACAAGAGTTTCCGACGAGCGATCCGGTGGTGGGGCTCCCGCGCGCATTTGACGGCGGGCATGGACTTCCAGACCCCAGCCCACCAAGAGACAGTGACCACGGATGCCTCCCTGGAAGGGTGGGGAGCGCACACCGAAAATCTGCACGCAAGAGGCCTTTGGCTCCCGACGGAGAAATCCCTACATATCAACGTCCAGGAGCTCCGTGCAGTGTTTTGGGCCCTCAGGTCCTTCCTCCCGTCCCTCAAGGGCAAGGTGGTGAGGATCTTCACCGACAACACCACCACCATGTTTTACATCAGGAAACAGGGCGGAACCAGGTCCCCAGCACTGTCCAAGGAGGCGCAGGACCTGTGGCATTGGGCCGTCGCCCAAAGGATATTTCTGGTGCCGTTTCATCTGGCAGGGATAAAAAACACCATCGCCGACTCACTCAGCAGGGAGCTGCGCTCGTGCCACGAGTGGGAGCTACGGCAGGATCTAGCGGATCGCCTCTTCCGACGGTGGGGCACACCCCAGATCGACCTGTTCGCGACGGCGACGAACTCCAAGTGCCGGAGGTTCGCCAGCAGGTTTCCCCAGGCGAGGAGCATGGGCGATGCTTTCTCGTTCCCCTGGGAGGGCCTGTTCCTCTACGCGTTCCCTCCTTTGCCACTGCTAATCCGGCTCGTCTACCAGCTCAAGAGGTCACGGTGCAGGATGATCCTCGTCGCACCTGCGTGGCCGAGGCAGATATGGTTCCCGGACCTTCTGGACTTGTCAGCATCCCCGCCAATCAAGCTGCCGGTGGACGCGGATCTACTCTCCAGGGAAGGAGGCGCCATCCTCCACCACGACCCGAAATCGCTGAACTTGCAGGCCTGGCTCCGGCAGCGCTAGAGTTTGGAGGATACGACATACCGGCCGACTGCAGAGAGGTTCTTGCAAAGGCCAGGGCGTCCTCGACTCTTAAATGCTACGGACACAAATGGAAGAGGTTCTCTGTCTGGTGCCACGCACAGAAGGTTAACCCTCTACGGATTACGGCTCCCCAAGTACTGCCGTACCTGCTGACGCTGGCCAAAGCTGGACTGGCACACGCGTCCATCAAGATTCATCTTGCTGCGATCTCCCGATACACCAGAACTACGGGGCGGACGTCCTTGTGGTCTCATCGTCTGGTGAAGGAGTTCATGAAGGGACTGTTCAGATCGTTCCCGCCGGTGAAGGCTCCGGCCCCGGCGTGGGAGCTCAACGTGGTGCTGACCAAGCTCATGGGACCTCCGTTCGAGCCTCTGCACTCGGCTCCGTTGAAATTTCTGTCGTGGAAAACAGCATTCCTTGTGGCCATCACCTCTGCACGACGAGTGGGAGAGATCCAGGCCCTTTCCTGTAAGGCCCCGTACTTGACTTTTCACGGCACGAGGGTAGTGCTCAGGACGCACCCCTCCTTCATGCCCAAGGTACCGTCGGACTTCCATCTCAACGAACCCTTGGTGTTGCCTGTGTTCTTCCCGTCGCCTTCGTCGCCGGCTGAGAGGACTTTGCACTCGCTGGATGTGGCTAGAGCGCTGAAGTTCTACGTGGACCGCACGAAGTGCTTTCGGAAGACGTCACAACTCTTTGTGAACTTTGGACCTGTCAATCAGGGGAAGGCTCTCTCGAAGGCTTCCATTTCCAGATGTCTCTCTCCGGCTGTATCATGTACTGTCACCGGTTGGCAAACCGACCGCTGCCTGGCCGTCCGAGAGCCCATTCCACCAGAGCGATCGCAGCTACCACGGCGTTCCTATCTGGTGTGCCCCTGCTGGACATATGCAGGGCTGCTACGTGGAGGTCGACGCACACCTTCACGAAGTTCTACTGCGTCGACCGGGATTCCAGGGAGGAGTCCAGGGTCGGCCAAGCAGTGCTGCGCAACCTGTTCGCCTGAGGTGAGCCTGGTGAGGAGGTAAGATGCTTAATGTTGAGTTTGATGTAATGCTTAATGTTGAGCCTTTGCCACCTCCCGTGGTTGTGCATGTGTGTACTGCTATGTATTCTTTATTCATGAGCATGTGAATCCATGCCAGACCCCATGCTGGAGAAGGAACAAGTTACTTACCTGTAACTGTTGTTCTCCAGCATGGGTCTGGCATGGATTCACATGCGAACCCTCCCGCCTACCCCTCTGCGGCTCTTCACTTGGTCATACTGCCACTTCACGTGCTTCCAAATCTGAAGATGGCTGCCAGAGGTGGGGCTTAGGTAGAGGGCAGTCATTGGCTGTGGTCAGTATGACGCAGAGACCAGTGATTGGTTATTACTACGAAAGTCAGATCAGAAACGAAACTGATACTGGTTTTTTCTTTACCGAGGATTCCCAGCCTGACGACGGGGAATATTCATGAGCATGTGAATCCATGCCAGACCCCATGCTGGAGAAGCATGCTTCCTCTGGGCATACCTCCTCTAGCTGAACAGGTCTACAACAGCCAATGCAAATAAGATCACCATTTATTTTTCCCAAGCAATAATTGGGATAATAGTTTATGTTGTACATTCAGCTTATCATCCAATGTCTCGTAGAGCTTTGTGAGAGAAAAAGGGCCATATTCATGGATCGTTAGGACGTGCCCAGTCCACCGAGTAATCCATGACAACCGTTTTGGACATATCGGCAGGAGACGCTAGCTTGCGCCTGGGCGTTGGCTGGGTAAAGGAAATAGGACAGTACAGAGGAATTCTGCGCTGATGGCGAAAACATAGCCGGGGATTGAGATAAAGCTCGTTTGCATATTTGGGACAGAGTTCTGTAAAGCAGTGGGGTGTGGCCCCTGATCCATATCATCGCCAATTTGACCTGGCGTTTTAACAATATTGCGGTGCGGGTCTTTAGACGTAGGGATATCTGCATGTTAGAATTGTTAGTATTAGGGAGAGGCACAGCATTTGAGACTTGGGTGTGAAATGCATATTTCTACACAGTCGTGGAAGATGAACACTCTAGGTGTATGGGAGAAAGTGATAAAACCCCTGCATGGACTAAGGAGTCCGATGGCGTGTGAGTCAAATCAACTCTCACCTTGTTTAGGACATTTTCCTGGGGCTCAGTGTTAGGGAGAATTCTCTGTTAAGGCTAATTTCCCAAACCTAGTGAGTCCCCCAGCAGCTTTGCTGGATTTTTTGGGGTTTATTTTTTTCTCCTGCTAAGAGTGAGACTCTTTCTCCCCCTCTTAGGCATGATTTGAGTATATCCTTTGACTTTAAATGTGTTTTATGGGCTATGGGATCTTTTACTCCATCGGGCTTCATGTGTTTTTGGTATGTGTGTTACACAGCACCCTCAGTGCAGTAACACAGGGGTGTCATAGTGACCCCCAAACATAGACTCCATATCCTGGGACTGACTACTGTCTCCCAGGGCATGTAAAGTCACCATTGGCTTTACTAGTCTTAAATTGTGAACAGAACCAGTACAAACCATCATATTGTGGAAGAACTGGTAGGGGTAATTCGATTGCCCCTGGGTCTGTTTTCAAAGGGGGCACTGTCCAGTCCCCCCCTTGTCGAGTTTCTGGCTGGTGGCAGTGGATACCACGCAAAATATTCCAACTGAATATTTCCTATGGGATTTTCCCATTGATTTTAAACGCACCACTTTTTGGTGCAATATTAAAGATACCGCCGGGTTATTCATTTAATATTTATTCCCCGGTTGGGTCTTTTTGCCAGGACTCAGTTTTAAAATGGCGTTTGTGTTCGCCTCTGAAACTCTTACCCAAGTCAAGCCCTTTGTTTCACTTTTTGGCAGGCTTCTCCACAGAAGCCCTCCAAATGGTGCCACTCTGTCTGGGGTCAACAGGATGTGTGGGAGCGGGATTAGGCACCCTGGACTGAGTTGCCTTGGCAACTCAAGTCGCACTCTTGTGTGATTGGCCCAGTGGTGAGCCGCCCGGCACACCACTTCGCATGTTTGAGTGACAGCTAGGCTGTTGAATGGGGGTTTTTCTGCATAAAAGCTGGGCTTTGGGGACTGGAACTTCAGAAGTCGCCACAGGACCTAAAGAATCCGAAGAGGGGAGAAGATGAGCCATCTACAACGACGACACCACCGGTGGAGCCCTGCTGTACGAATTCACCACTTCCCCGATGACAGAGGAGATCTTCCAGGAGAGTCTTCATCCGTTTGAGCTTGTGGGACCAACCAGTTCGCCTTTTTCGCCTTCCTGAACGTCTCGTGGTCGAATCGCCCGTGCCAAGCACCCCGGCGGCGGGATAGCCACGCTTCACCACTACTGCGAATAAAAGGGTTGTACCTTTTCATCCGGAACTCCGCGGCTGGTTTCTTTCCTGGCAGTGCAACGACCTTCAGCTTTCTTCCTCGTCGAGATCCTCTCTTCCTCTGGTCGAAGCCACAACTTGCACCCGCTGCCAGGAACAACTGCCACCGCTGGAGCTTTCTCACCATTTCATGTACTGTGTCCCACCTGGTCTCCCTTGCTACAGATTGTCCAAGGTGTCCCGTAAATCCTTGACTTTCTAACTGGGTTGACCTCAGGTCTGCTAACTTTGCCTTTCTGAACTGATCCAACCTCTTTTTGACTTTTCTGCAAAGACTTTGAGTGCATTTCCGTTGTGTGATCTTGGGCACATTCCGCCTTGCTCTCTCTAAGAGTGGGCCTGGCCTATGAACTTTTTGTTTCTGGACTTGCTGTGGTTTCTTAAAAGTGTTGGTACTGTATTTTCCTACTCTGCCTTTTCGCTACGGTTAAGCGCTCACCTCGGTTTTGCTAAATAAGTGGTGTCTTAACCTAGACTTCTCTAATAATTAACTAGGGAGGTGTATATACTTATAGTGACTGTGTTTGAACTTGCTTGATATATTAGTGCCAGTTTATTTTCATAAGTGTGCTTTTAAATAAATAATTATATACTTTTATACCAAAGCTCTGGTCAGTGTTTGCTTGTTCTACTGTATTTTTAGCCCTATTGTGTATACTCTATATACTGCCTAACTCTTCTTGAGAGAAGTCTGACTGCTCAGCCACAGCTACAGGTATATCTGGGTGGTGCAGACTGCTACCAATTGGGTTTACTGCTTACTCCTGTGGTCTTCAACTTTTTGCAGTGGTCCCTAAGGGAACTGCACAGGTTTCTGCCTAACACTTATCCAGGGCTGCGTTCGAAAGATAAAGGCGGCATGTGCACACTAGTTGCTTCGGTCGACTTATGATTGAGGGCACAGAATTTCCAGTGTGAGAGCGGGTACTTAAGGTAGTGTTACTGCTGCGTGAAAGATGGATAATGTGAGTCGTAGTTTTTGGTGTTAACGAGTTAGCCTTGTGAGCAGCTGTAGGCATATCAGTTGTAAGAGAATACAGCCTCAGCATGCGAGTGTATTTAAAACAATGGCCAAATGACACAGATTTTCACTACGTCTCGCTCGCCAAGGCACAACAACACGGGTTACAAAATAATATATACACAAATAGACTCTAGGGCAAATAGAACTTAAACAGGCTCACGCTTCCGAGGCCCGCACTTTCCAAAAGCACTTTCCCCAAAATGCGCGCGCCTCCTGGATTTATGGGATTCTGGTACGTGGGGGCAGAGCCTGCAGGTAATTATATCAAGAAGGTATTTTCTTTCAGAAAAAGAGCAGTGGTCCACACCAAACACCTTCAGCACTTTCCAAAAGCACTTCCCCAAAATGTGTGCGCCTGCTGGATTTATTTATTTGTAAAGCGCGCAAAGCCCATAGGCAACTAACTAGGCGCTGTGTACTGCTTAAGGATATGGTTACATGTTTGCAAATCTTAAGAGACATTTCGTTACAAGTTACATAATGAACACTATATTTACATCCTATTTCAGGCCTAGGTCACACATATATTACATATTTATATATTGTTACATGTCCTCCTCCTGACATACCAAAAATTACCGAGCTAGGGGACTACTGAAGGAGGTCAGATCTGAAGAGAAGAGTTTTTAGGTATTATGGGATTCTGGGAAGTGGGGGCGGAGCCTGCAGGTAATTATATCACGAAGGTCTTTTCTTTCAGAAAAAGAGCAGCAGTCCACACCAAACGCCTTCAGCCACAACACTTTCCAAAAGCACTTCCCTAAAATGCGTGCGCCTGCTGGATTTATGGGAAACTGGGAAGTAGGGGCGGAGCCTACAGGTAATTATATCCTGCTTAAAACCAATCCTACAGTTATTTAACTCTGAACTCCACCTCCTTGGTCGCCAATCAACTTTGACAGAGCCTGTGATCCCACCCTCCTGCGCTCCTGCTCCGCACTTCCCCTTTACCCCTAAAGGCCCAATCGGATTCTCTGCAGAGCTGTAGTGTACGCCACAGATGTATTCATTTCCCACGAACCACAGCCTTCATCCATCCCAAACAATTGCCTGGGACCCGAAAGCATTTTGACATCACGTCTCCAATGTTGATACATAGAATCGGATCCCGTAATATTGGCTGGTAGAGATTTCAAGGGCATCTAGCTCTCTCTGGTCTGGCCACTTTAGACAAGGCGAGTGGCATTGGCGCATGGTCAGATAGTGCCCGCAGCCCTATTTCCACCTCACTAACACAGCTATATAAGCCACCAGTAATCAGCAGGAGACCCCACCTCGAGAAACCCTGTAAATATGTGAATAAAATGTTAAGTGTTTCCTTCCCCCATGAAACAGCCTCCAAGTGACCACTAATCCCAGTTCCCTAATAAAGGATGCAAGCGCTAAAGCCTATTTGAAATCAAGCCTATTTGTCCATCAGGAGATTGGGTACCAGGTTGAAGTAGCCTCCCCTGCGCCCCCTCGAGGAGCTCCCCTACGAAAAAAGTGAGTGCTTGCCAAAGGAAGTCCTCTGGGATCCCTCCGTGCTCAGAGTTACCGGCGTATATAGATACCAGTATGAGTGTACCTTCCCATAAGCACCACTTGACACATACATCTTCCCTGGGGGTCCTGTAGAACCTTAACCTTGGAGAATGAGATTCCCTCCCCTATCCAGATCAACCCCCAGGCAAAAACTTTCCCCTGCTAGATCCACAGTAAGCATTTGAAAACTTGAATCCTTTCACCCAACCCTCCCCCAATTCAATCAGGTAGGACTCTGACTTGGAAGGTAATTTAACGCCTATAAATGTGCTCCAATTCCCCAATTCCCCAGATTTCCATCCCACCCGATCCTAGTACCAACATTATGTGAAATCTCCATGCCACAAACAGAAGAGAAGCCCACCCAACAGGGCCCACCCCGTCAGGTCCCCATTTCATCAATGACAGTCCCCCTTTCATCAATGACAGTCCCCATCAGGTCTTTTTACTTTGACTTTTCACCTTCCTCCCTCTCTTCCTACCTGCATCCACTTCTGTGTTCCCTCCCGTGCAGGCCCAAAACCCACCCCACCCCTGTTAGGGAGAATTCTCTTCTAAGGCTAATTTCCCTTACCTATAGAGTCCCCGAGCAGCTTTGCTGGATTTGAAGGGTTTATTTTTCTCTCCTGCTAAGAGTGAGACTCTTTTTTTCCCCCACTCTTTAGACAGATTGCGGATGTGTGTTTTAGGCTATTTTTGTGCTTATGGTCTATGGGGTTTTTCTCACCCTCATAGGGATCATCATTTTACATGTGTGTCACACAGCACCCTCAGTGCAGTGACACAGGGGTGTCATAGTGACCCCCAAACATAGACTCCATACCCTGGGACTGACTGTCTCCCAGGGCATGTAAAGTTGACATTGACTTTACTAGTCAATAGTTATGAACAGAACCAGTACAACCCATCTTACTATGGAAGTGCTAGGAAGAGTTAATAAGTTTTCCCTGGTATTCCTTTTCGAGGGGGTACCGTACAGTCCCACTCTCCAAAGTTTCTGGCTGGTGGCAGTGGTTACTAGCGTAAATATTGGACTGCAAATATTTTCCTATGGGAGTTTCCCATTGTTCGAGGCTACCACTTTTACTGACAGCCTCTAACATACCGCTGGTTTACTTTAATATTAACTTTACTCCGGTAGGTTTTTATTGCCAGAACTTTAATACATCTTTCTCATGTCTTTCTCTGTAATCCTAACCCAGGTCGGAGATCCTTTGTGCGTCCTTTTGGCGGGCTTCTGCACAGGGCTTTCGGCGCCTCTGAGTCTGGGGTAGACAGGATGTGTGGGAGTGGGAATAGGCACCCTGGACAGGGTTACCTAGGCAACCCAAGTCGCACTCTGCCCCGGTAGGCTGGGGGGTTATCCCGCCAGGATAGCCACCTCACTGTGTGAGTGACAGCTAGGCTGTATGAATGGGGGTCTTTCTGCATAAAAGCAGGGTCCTGAGGACTGGAGCACAAGACGTCGCCACTGGAACTAAGAAGCCGAAGTGGAGAGAAGTCAAAGACATCTGCAACGCCTGAACCATCGGTGAAGCCCTGCTGCAGAGCCTCACCACTTTTCTCCAATGACTCAAGAAGATCTTCACCTGCAAGATTCTTGTTCCCTTGAGCTGATCAACCAGTTTGCCAATCGCCTTCCAGGACCTGCCTTGGTCGAATCGCCAGTGCCAAGCAATAGGAGACCGGATAGCCAGGCACCCGTCCACCAGGAGTGCGATTTAAATAAGCATACCTTTTATTCCGTTTTTCCAGCACCGCGGCTGGTTTCATCCCTGGGCAGTGCAGTGACTCGGACCTTCCTCCACGACGAAAGCCTCTCCTCCTCTGCTGGACATCCCGAACTGCAGGAACTACCGCCACCGCAGGAGCCTCTTCCACTTTCAAGGTACATTGTTCCGCCAGACCTCCCGTTTAGTTGGGTATTGCTAAAGGTGTTTTAAATCCTTTACTTATCTTCTGGGCCGCCCTTTCGTCTAACATTATCTTTCTACCAGAGACAAATAGACAGTCTCACAGCCTACTTGAAAAAAAACGACCTAGAACTTAATACATCAAAAACAAAAATCTTGATCTTAGAAAAACCAACAAGACCAAAAAAAAGATTGGAATGGTTTGCAAATTCTGAGAAACTGGAAACAGCTAAAAGCTGTACTTACTTAGGGGTGAAACTCTCGTCCAGTAAAATCGATAAAACGATGCAAGAACATCTCATCGCCAAAACAAAAACCTTAGCAGCACAGGCAATATCGTTGGATAGAAAATTTGGGAAATTTTCAATTCTTCCTTTAATAAACTTCTACAGAGCAAAGGTCTGTCCAACTCTGACCTATGGAGCAGAAGCTATGTTACATCTGCCGAAGACTCTATGGGCTAAACTTGAAGGTACATTTTGGCGTAGTGCTACGACTTCCAAACTCCACTCCCGTTGCAATTATCCGACGTGAACGGAGCCTTCAATCATTGGAATCCGTGGTGACGAGAAACAGCCTATTATTCCTGGGTAAAATCATAAGGCACCCTAGACCAAAAATTCTGGAGATCATACTCCAAGAGATGAGGAGCGAAAAAAACCCGATGTTAACAAGTTGGTACAGCAGACTGTTGGAACAGGTGGCTAAAATCGGATGTTCTGAATGGGATATAGAAAGGATCCCTGGAAAAATAAAGAGAAAACTTAAAATACAAGACTGGATTGAGACTTTAGACAAAGCAGAAGATCTCACAACTTCCACACATCACATAATGAACATCCAAAAAATAGATGAGGTCAGAGACTACTTAAAAAAGTTTCCAGACAAACGATTGAGAACAACTTTTTTGAGAGCAAGGCTGAATTTACTGAAAACCAATGAGATTCTTTTTCGAAGAAAACAGTCGACTACTAAAAACTGTCGATATTGTGAGATGATGGAAAACGAAACATTACGCCATCTCCTCCTTCATTGTTCAGGAACAAAAAAGCTGCGAACTATCTATCTTAATCCACTCAGAGCTCGGCACCTAACGGCAAATGAAGAAACTTGGTGGAACATGCTAATGTGTGGCAATTCCACATCTTTGACTGTGGCAACAGCAAACTTTTTGGAAAAATTGAAGCTAGAGGGAAAAAAACCAATAAAAGAAAGCTCCAAACTTTGTAACAAACAGAAAACTACACAACAGTCACAACGAGAAACAACAAATAGACAGGCAAAATCTGGACAGAATTTGTAAAAATTGTAATACAATTAAACACAAAAAAAAAAAAAATGTATCTTTCTACGTCCTGCAACCGCCTTTTCAATCGTTTAACAAAGACTTAACTGCAGCTACTAGAACATTTTGAACCTAGGCACTTTGCCTTGTACCACTGACTCTGGCACAAGCCTCTTGACTCTAGCTAAATCTGTTGCAACTGCCTTCTCTAGATTGTTTCTCATCAAGAAATGTGTTGGTGCACCTAAACTCTTATAACCACCTTTCCTTCCCATTTATATATTGCTGAAGTGCCATTTTGCTCGGTTTTCACCAAAGTATTGTTGATGCTAACGTACTGCCTTGCTTAACTTGTTCAAAATCCAATTGGGAAGTGTTGCTGGTGTGTTTAGGAGCTTAAACCTGTATAACTTGTTCTTTCCCTCCCTCTGAAGAAATTGTTGGGGTGCCATCTCTGCTTGGTTTACACTGTGCCGTTTTGCTCAGTTTTCACTCTTGCTCAAACTTGTCTACAATTTGAATAGGGAGTTGTGTATACTTTTCATGACTGTTTTAACTTGCTTAATGTATAGTGATTTGTGTGGAAACTTAAGAGTGCGTAAAATAAATATATATATATTATTTTTGATACAAAGCTTTGGTCAGTGTTTCCTTGTTCCATAGTATTGTAGTCCTATTGTGTAAACCCTGAATACTGCTCATCTCCCTCTTCAGATAAGTCTGACTGCTTAGCCACAGCTACCAACTAAATCTTTGTGGTACAGACTGATACCAAAGGGGATTTATTGCATATACCTGTAGTCTTAATCTTATGTAGTGCTCCCTAAGGGAACTGCACAGGATTATGCCTAACAACCCCCATCCCAGGGTTCGCCTCCGTCTCCGTCTCCTCTCGGTTATGCAGTAAGCTCTCCGCCTCCTTCAGTGTTCACACAGTTTGTTTCCCCTGGAGTGAGAAGTGGAGCTCAGTAGGGAATACCATTCTGTAATTCACCTCTCTGCTGCGCAAACAGTCAATGGTCCGAGTGCTCGTCGCTTTGCTAGCATGGTGGAGGCCATATCTTGGTAAAGGTAGAGGGTGGCAGTGCAGAAAGTGATCATCTTAAGAGTTCTGGCCCTAGTCATTATGAGCACCTTTACTTTGAGAAAATACACCGAGAGAGTACTTCAGGTGGCCTGTCCTGTAGGGAAGCTGATCCACTCCTCGTCTGATGGGTCCGGTCCAACTCAGTCTCGGCATCTCCCGAAGTTACAGAATGAAACGGAAGAGGTCTGGCCCCAAACTCCAAGAGGTACTCCTCTCGTATCCCTGTTGGAACACTGAATCTGGATATTATTCCTGTGCGATTGATTCTCTCCATCTTCCTTCTTGTCTTCTAGGCAGTCAAACCGGGGCTCAAGTGCTTTCAACCTGTTGGAACATTCTCCATCTCATATGATTGCTCAAAAAGGGTATCTTCCACCTCAGAGACCAGTTTATCCAGTGCCAGGATTTTATGGGACAGCTCATCTTATTAATCACCCTCCGAATTTCGACCAGTAAGTCCTGCAGATCCGACTTGGTTGGCATCTGTGTGAGCAAAGCTAGGATTGAGTCCCGCTCATGCACTTGGTTCGTAATCATCTCACTGCACTTTCCTTTGTCTGGTGGCTGCAACATCAAAGAAATGTCACCCAGTTTACTGCCTTTGGGTGTCTTTGCCATGACACCGTCAATCTTGGGACTAATGGAACCCTCTGCTGGGAGCCCCTTTCCCAATGACGCGTTTCGCAGTAGTCTATGTACCAAGAGCTCCCGGGGGTGGCACACACCTGTACCCCAGGGGACTGGCCAAAACTCTACCCCACTGGTTCCCCCTCCGCTGGACAGAGTCCTTTTTCCAGGTCACCATTTGCAGACGCAATGCATAAAGACCCTGTGGCTAGCAGCAGCGTGAGCTATGCCGAGTCGGCATGATGGGGGCCCCCACCAGGCTGGGTTGAACACAGGTCCAGCGGTAGTCAAATACAAATGATATATGATAAGGCATTTGTAATGCGCCTATACACAAGTGTTTCAAGGCACGGTGAGGCAAGGAAGGGGGAACAGAGGAAGGACAGACAACAATCTTACTAGGCCAAATGACATTGAGATCGCGCATGTGCAGGGGAGTGGAAGGGGAAAGTGTCAAGGGAAAGGGGATGGGGTAGTGGAGTACATTGGATCAAAACAAAAACAAAAAGTGCGGCCAGCAGGTGGAAGGGTAAATTCAGACAGCAGGTGTCCAAAAGTGTAGTTAGCAGGACTGTAGGGTTACAGATACAGACCCAAGTGCAAGGCTTGCCGGGAGACAGTATGGGTGTGCAATTGGGCGGGAAGGAACCTGGGTATGAAATCAGAGGGTAGTCAGGTAACCAGTGCAGTATCAGACAGGAAATCAGCAGGGTAGAGGAAGAGAGAAGGCAAAAGCAAAGAGGAAGGTCTTGAGGTGCTTCTGGAACCGGAGATGGTTCTCCTCAAGTTTCAGAGAGGCAGGGAGGCTGTTCCAGAGGAAGGCCCCAGCAGAAGAAAGAGATCTACCACCAACTCGTTGCTTGGATAAGCGACTGACCCTGAGGGAGTTGGAAAAATAAAGGACCAAATCCTGTAGGCCCCTTCTCAAACTACCTCCCGGGGCTAGCAGACTGCCAGCTCCTCCATTTTAGCCAGAATCTCCTTGTACTGTATAGTAGGGCCACCATGCCCTCACCAGTTCCAGCATGAGAAGGCAACCCAGAGAGCAGCAGAGTTACCACCAGGCTCAGGCTAGTGGGTCACTGTTTCACTTAACTGAATTTTATGGGCTCATTAGTATGGTACAGCAGCTGATTGGTGAAAGCTTGCAGAGTTTGAGCAGCGGTGTGTGCATTGCTAGTGTTGGTAATTAGTCGCAGACCACACCCGACCGGTCAAGCTTTTCTCCCAGGTCAGGCGCCAGGGTGCGGACAGCAGCTCCACCACTTGAGGCAGACGAAGCACCCGCAGCTCCTTTCCTAGCTGCTCGGCTCCGGTGTAAATCATAAATCGGGGCCCCGCCAAGCTGGCAGGCCAGGCCAGCAGTGGAGTCCCTCAGCCCCGACTCAGTGCCCCCGACCAGGCGCTCCAAGGCGAGACACTGCCCCGTAGGTCTCCCCTCCCCGTCAGGTTTAACAGTTCTTGGTAGTCAACCTAAGTGGGTCTGTCCCACGGGGAGCCCAGCCGACACGAATCGGGCCACAAGGCGGTCTGCTGCCATAGATCCCAGGAGCCGCCACCATGCACAGGTTATGGCCCAGCTGACATCCACTAACCATCTGTTCTCAGGCACCATCGGGGGTAAAAAAAATACTCAGTGTGCAGCCCAGATTCCTGCAAATTACATCCCAGTGCCTCCATTCACATCAGGCAGGGATGGGGCACCACGCACATTTCCCCTTCACTTCGCCAGAGGCCCTTAGGGAGCCATCTTCTCGATGGCATTCATAGCCAAGCCCCCCGCAAACAAGAGACAGTTTAATGCTGGTGTGGCTGATGCTAAGAAAGCAGCTTGCTTGCTGCATTTGGGAGCCTGCATGTCTAAAGGGGCAAAAGTATGTTGCTGCAGATGATACCACCCCTGGTTTGAGGACCCAATCTTCACTTACACAAGGTGGTATGGGGTCAAAAATAGCCACTGCGTGTCTAGGTAAAAAACTGAAATGAACGGACTAGACAGACTTGGCAATCGCCTTGGAAGCTTAACTTCTCCAAAGAGTTATCCGCCTGAATGAGGAATACATTATCACAGTATAACAGCATGCACAGAACTTTGGAGTGGCCATCCTGGGACCACCAAGAGGACCACAAGCATGAATGCCTGCTCACGTCACCCAAATGGAAGAAGATGCACTGTATAGGACACAGTATTACATTCCTACGGCACCAGGGGCCATGGACATCACCACATAGTCTTCAAAATACAGTTTTTGAAATGTGTTTAGCCATTTCATTTTGAATCTTGTCCATCAGCTGGAAACAATATTAAAAAGTGTAATTTCAGGTTACCTTTTCTTCCAGGCTTGATATAGTTTGCTGCTCCACAGATTTTTCCTCAACAGTTAAGGAATACACTTTGATTTGATTGCTTAACTCTTGGACTACACATTTTTGATGCTCAAGTGCTTCCTGAGACTTCCTTAGTTCATCTTCAGTTTCTATCAACTGAAAGAAAGTTGCATACATCAATATCAAAGAGCAAATCAGTATTAGTTAACTTAATAAACTAGCAAAAATGATCACAGGACATTCAAAAAATTACTATGAAATTGGACGTCAATGTTTTTGGCAATAATGGAAATAAAAAAAATAAAAAATCACCAGGTCCTAAATCACATGTGTGCGCGGGGAAAAAAAATGTACTGCAAACACAGATTTCTTTGAATCAAGGGCTTACTCTTTTCATCTTCTTCTGAACATCATCATTCAGATGGTCTCTTTCTGCTTTCAGGGATTCCTTCATCTCCTCCAGTTGACTTTTTTCACGAGTTAGATCTGCAACATTTTCTCGTAGCTCCTGAAGTTGGCACGTTGCTGCACCATTTTCCCCTTTTTCGATCTCCAATGCAGACTCGCTTGCCTTCAATCTCTCAAGCTGTTGCATTTCAGAAGCCAATCTCCGCTCTAGATCTTTATTCTGCATCAAAAGGTGTTCTCTCTCATTTGTCTTCTGCTGCAGATCTTCCATTAAATTTGACAGCTGTAAAGATATTTGCATGTTCTTATAAAATGTGTTACTACGCCCAATGCTTAGACCGATGTATCTTGGAAAAAGACAAGTGTATCTAGATATATGGGACAAAATGACAGCCCTTCTGAGCGCGTCTGTAGAAAATAGGATGGCACCAAAGAATCAATTACTTATTGTCCACTATGTTCATACTAATGCATTAGTCCTTACTCCCACAGAATCATCTTCATAGAAATACCACTGAAGTGCAAGTATGGCTTTAGAAATGTTCAACCCCCATGGGGAGCACAGCCGTTCAGCATCGTTGGAGCCCATGACCTCGGATTTGACATCATGGGTGGTATATATGGAGCCGTCTGCTTCCCATTGCCTCTTTTTCCACCTCACTCAGAGGCTCAGTAACCACAGACCTCCAGCATGTTACAAGCATTCCGTATTATGGGTAGGTTAGGAGGGCAATGAGAACACAATGTGAGGAACAGGTATGAATGTATGTAATTTGTTGGGCTAATTTATTACTTCCTCGCACATATTCCTCGTCTTAGAAAGGCTCTATAAAGCATTACAAAACCAGAAGGAGTGGGGAGAGCAAGAAACCACACCCATTGCAGGAACCTGGAGCACTACATGACCAAAGTAATGATTTGTTAATTATATATATATATATATATATATATATATATATATATATAGCGCTTACACCCAAGCGCTTGTGCATAAAACATTTACATACATCATCGAAATCCCAACCGAAGTTGGTACTCATTTATCAACCTCGGGAAGGATAAAAGGCTGAGTTGGTCTTGCTAGGGATTCGAACATGCGACCTGCAAATCATGCATAGATCACAGCAGCAAGCGCTGAATCCGCTATTTTACCGGCACAAGCAGGCATCCTTGCCCAATAAGGAATCCCCGGAGTAGTGCTTGGGAAATGTGTGGAAAGATGCTGATGTAGCCACTTGGCACAGGTCCACCACAAAGACCCCATACTGCCGCTAGGCCTCTGATAGAATGGCCCACAAGACTTATAGGCACTTCGTTGTTGGCCAGTTAGGAGAATTAATAGAAAAACAGCTGCTGAATTGCAAGAAATCACAATGCTTAATTAAAACACAGCTTTTAAGCAAAATGGTCTTCAGCTTCGTAACTAAGAAAAGTTGAAAACGTGCTGGTTGTCATCAACATAAATTAGGACTATATGCAGAGCAGAAGTGCTGGTTCCCAACACTAATCTGCTACATAGTGATGTCATTCATCTTGAAACTCAGGAGTTGGATCCATGTCAGATGTGTTCAATTTAGCAGCTTCTACTAAGCAGTGAACATCTATTGTTACAACCTTGCACCTGCTGTAGGTGGATGTACTCTAGGGTTTGCCAAGGACTTGTTTGGGCTTCACTATAACAGATGTAACATTGTAGAAGTAAAAGTGGGACACAAAAGGTGAAATGTTTGTTGGCATAAAGGTTTACTGAACAGAAAAATTAGGACAAAGCCTATCTGTCCCGGTAACTAAGAGTGGTCCCGCTGCATCAAATGAAACTAAGGATGATGTCAGAATGTCCAGCAAAATCAAATAGAAAACATTAAGACATGCATTACTCACCGTAATAGCATTTCTGATGATTGTATCTGCTTAGATTCACATGCTGTGCATATAGTTCGGCATCTAGTGGTTATCGCAGAGTTTTGCATCTTTCTTGCGAAGATCAAAAGGGGACGTCGACATGGGCGTGACTGTGACACTAGTGCACCCAAAAATCCCTCACGCGCCAAGGTCCCTCTGGTTGTTTTTTTTCTGCAGTGAGGGAGCCTTATAGTCAGCGTGAGCAAGTACAGAAGAGGGAAGGTGTAAGAGGTCTATGTTCCTTCTACTCCACGAGGGGCGGAAGGGTGGGCGCATGTGAATCTAAGCAGATACAATCATCAGAAATGCTATTACGGTGAGTAATGCATGCCTTCTGATGCTTGTGAATCTGCTTAGAATCAAATGCTGAGCATAGACTAGCGAGCAGTAGCCAGATATGGTGGTGGGATGTGTGAAGGAACAGTAGAAAAGCGATGTCTTAACACTGCTGACCCACCTGAGAATCAGACCGAGAGTGTGTATCTAGGCAGTAGTGTCGTGTAAAGGTATGTACAGAACTCCAGGTTGCTGCTTTGCAAATGGACTCAAGAGGAACATTTGCAATTAATGCTATGGTAGCCCCTGTGCCCAGAGTAGAGTGTGCTCTAGGCATGAAGGGTAGATCTCTCTTGTCAAGAGTGTAACATGTGTGATACCGTTTACGATACACTTTGAGATCGCTGATTTAGAGACAGGGTCCCCTTCTCTACCAGCTACCACTGAAACAAAGAACTGGTTTGTTTTCCTTAGTGGCTTTGTTTTTTCCAGATAGTAGATTACCACTCTCCTCGCATCCAGTGTGTGGCGGCTTCTTTCCGCCAAATAGTGGGGTTCTGGAAAAAGGTGGGTAGTTCTATGGATTGGTTTACATGGAACTTTGAGATAAATGAGGCACAAATCGTGGGTGTGTGCGCAAAACTAGCTTTTCTTTGTGAATCATGACAAATGGGTCCTGAACTGAAAGGGCCTGCAGTTCGCTAACTCTCCTTATAGAGGTGATCGCCACCAGGAAGGCAGTCTTGTAGGTGAGTGCTTTAAGGCTAGCCTTGTGCATTGGTTCAAAGGGAAGCCCCATTAGTCTGTTAAGAACAACATTCAGGTCCCACCCGGGATCTGGGTTGGAAATAGGGGATGAACCCTCTTTATCCCTTTGATAAATGCTTTAATTACCTGAATTTTCCAGCAGAAAACCTTGCTCTGGGACGTGGTGTACACTGAGAGCGTAGCTAAGTAGTCCTTTAGAGAATTGAAAACCAGACCTGAATTTTAACAGGTGGGTTAAGTACAGGACAATATGTTTGTGAGCATTCAATAAGATTGGTGCCCTGGCCATTACACCAGATGCCAAAGTGCTTCCATTTGCTGGAGTAGTGTTAGGCAGAATCACATGCAGTGCCCTTTGGGAACACTACACATAATTAAGACTACAAGTGTCAGTACAATTTCACCTTTGGTACAAGCCTGCACTACACAGTAATGTGGTAGCAGTGGCTGAGCCGCCAGACTTATTTCAAGAGTAAAGTGAGAAGTACAAGGGGTTACACAAAGGACTAGCAATCACAGTGATTCAAACAAACACTTAGTCAAGGTTTCTTGGTAAAAGAATATACATTTATTTACACAGTCAGTTGGAAAACATTCCACTAGTAAGAACAGCTCAATATCACAATCTAATATACTACAATACACAACCAATCAGTTTCTGAACAGTTTCAGCTCCCCTGAAGTGGGAGCAAACTGGCACTTCAGTTACTTTAAAAAGGGGTAAAAAGACAAGGTTAAGAAGAATCAAATCACACATACTTTTAGAGGTAGGGCAAATAGTTTCAGTTCACTACAACCAGCAATTCAATTCAATAGGCCTGGGCCAAAGTCAATGGTTCAGAGTCCTGTATAGGAAAGCACAGTTCTGGCAGTAAACGGTTAAGTCTTTGCCACAGTTTTTTAGAAGTAGTTGGTCAGGCGAAAAGTTAGATGCTGGTTTAGGGAAGGACACGCCTTCAAAGTTGGGAAAGTTTCACAAACTTTCATTGCGGCCGAAGCTAATTCTGCACTGCACCTTTTAAATGAAGAAGAGCTGTAGCTGAGGCAGTTGTTCCTGGCAGACCTGCAGATCTCGCTGTTCCTGAGCTTCAGTCATGGGCACAAGAAGGACGATGTTTGGAGGTTCCTGCACTGCACAGGGAAGAGGCCACAAGCTTGGCAAAATGTCGATTTGAGGTGTGAATGCCTTAAAGACCACAAACTGGTCTTCTTCCCACTGGTTATCCAGTTTTCAACAGCACGCTGAAGAAAAGCCGACCAGTATAGGGAAGGTGTCCAGGTGACTTGAAATTAACCTTGAAGGGCTTCTCTGTCGATGGAGTTTCAGGCAATTCAGACCTGCAGCAGGGCTTTACCGGTGGACCAGGAGTTGCAGCAGTCTTTCTTCAGCTCGTCTTCGGTTCTTTCGTTCCAGTAGTCGACTGCTTTCCAAGTCCCAGAGACCTGCTTTTAAACAGTTTTCCCCCATTCATTCCAGCCTGGCTGTCACTCACACAGCATGGTGGTGGTCCTTGCCAGGGGAATGGCTTTCGGCCTGCATAGCGTAGACCGCCCACCGTTTAGTCCGCCTGTCCTTCAATGTTTTCGGTCGAAAGAGCCTGTAGGACTTGCATGAGCATTCGTCGTGGCCTCGAGGAAGACACCGATTGCAACGGCGATGGGTGTCCTTCCAAGGAAACTTGGACAGGCAAAATTTAAAGGGCATCCTCTCCAAAGCAGAGCGTGAGGGCAGCTAGACCAAATTGAGAAAGAGAAGGGAAAAGGAAATGCATTCTTGAAGAGGTATAAACCCAGGACCCCACTCTCCCTACTGCAAGGGCCTGGCCGCAGGGCTAAGGCCACGCGGTCGACAGTCATCAAGCAGTTGTGGATGTCTTCGGCGGCAGGAAGCCAATGAAGCAGTCGTCGAGAAGGTTAGTCGGGAGACTAGACGACCGTATGGGTCGTGGGGACAAAGTAAGCAATATTAACTCTTGCAAGCTCCGCATTAGTCGACCAACTAGGTTGGCGGAAAAAAACAATCTGAGGGACCTCGACGCTCGAGTAATTTTGGGTACACTGCATGTCATGTTAGGGATAGTGTTACAGTCATGCGCATGTCGACATCCCCTTTTAATCTTTGAAAGAAAGATGCAATACTCGGCAATTACCACTAGATATCAGACTATATGCACAGCATGTGATTCTAAGCAGATTCACAAGCATCAGAAACTAAGTTATACACTGGTTCAAGAAGGATGGCTCCCTCCTTCTGGATGGTGTGTAGAGAGTTCATCAATGATGGGGGAATGTCTCCCTTCCCCAGCTCTTCTAAGGCCCTCTTTCAATAGTTTCAATATCAGCTTGATTTTCACCAGAGGAGATCTCTCCCCACTCATGGTCTTCTCTTCACTCTTGCCGAAGGATATATCTCATGGTCTTCTCTTCTCATAGTGCGGATCTCAGACCCTCTTCTCAGGTTTATATTGGGCCTCATTACAAGTTAGCTGGTCCGGATATAACGGTGCTGGTAAAACTGTACCAGCACCTAACAATGAGTTCTGTGGCCGTGTGGTGGTACAACCGCCAGGTCTGACCTGGTGGGTGTAGCGCCACACGGCCACAGACGGACGCGGAAACACCGGCACCATTACAACATGCCCCGGTAATTGCAGCAAGTCCGGAGCCGTAAATCCCTACAGGTCTGGCGGCAGCCTGCTGGTTTTAACGGCACAGCTAGCGCCGGACTCATAATGAAGCCCATTGTCTCTTAGGCCTTCTTCACTAACCTGTCAGGCATTCTCTTGCATATACAATTCACCAGTACTCTCAATATATGGGTCCCAGACCCCTCTCTCTTCGGCTCTCGTTGGGGTGCTCCCTCACCCAATATGCCTCTCTTTCGTTTCTCTAGTCGGTTCCACTGGGACGCGGAAGATGCTTCTCTTGACTTATGCCAAAGGCTATTTCTCTCTTCTCCTGGTCTTCTCATCCTCACAACTTCTAGGGGTTCTCAGCGCCTTCCCAGTCCCCCTCCACATACCTTCCAACTTGGTCCGCGAGGGTCACGGTCCTCGGCAACTCCGGTAAGCATCTCTGCCTTTCTCTTGCTCTCGCGGTCTTCTCTCATCTTTTGATAGCTCCACCACGCTGGTTTCTCCCTGAACTTCAGGTCCTGTCTTGACCATCGACTGACATGCTTTCCACCACCGGACGTTGGGTTCCACAGCCTTCAGGTTTGCTCAGGCTTCAATCCGCATTCATGGACAGCGGCTTCCTTCTCCAGGCATCCGGGTCTGCAGCACGTCCTCTGTGCATAGCTTTGCTTCCCAGCTCGATGCTCCACTGGGTCAGGACTGACACTAAGGAAAGTCCTTCACCGTTTGTATGGTCAGTCGGCTCGGAACTCTCGAATAGCTAGTTTGTTTGCCTTGGTTCTGCGCATTGGACTCTTCATTGTCCTGCTCTTCTTCGTGTCAGTGCTTTTGGAGCCATCCACTTCCTTACACTACCTCGTCACAGTATTGTCTATTCTATAGACAAGGCTGCTCTGCATGAAGCAATTAACTGAAGAGTAGGCACAGAAAATGGGGGTGCTTGGGTCCTATCTGTGTTGTGTGGTGAATAATGTAGGGCAGACTGGTGGTTTGTATACCACATTCTCCCCTGGTAGTCTTCCCTTCTTCCCCAAAAGGGATCCCCTCACATGAGATCTTCATGCTGAGTACCACCCCCACAGGGAATATCGGTAGCGGCCTCGCCTACCTGGCACCACAGGAAGGGTCCTCCTCCCAGGAAGAAGAAACAGCATCAAGAGATTTGTCACAATGAATGAATTACTGTAGGTCTACTTAACAAGTTACCACATCCTGTTGTGAACCAGTCACACTATCCATTAGACACTTCCCAGGAAGTTTTAAGGTCCAGAAGAAGGCTGGTTTGCAATACATGACAGACTGAAGTCTTAAATCGATATGTATTAAAAGCAGTTTTGGTTCACAAGTTAACATGCATAAGCTGTTGGTAAATATACAACACATAGTTGTCATGTATTGATTACACAAGGTGTGAAATGTTTATTTCAAGAGCACTAAAAATATATATCTATATATAGTGTGACAAATCTAGGGAATTCATCCCTTCTCCCGGAGGGTGGCCCCACTTCTGAGACTAGAGGGTGGAGTCCGCCTCACAATATACTTCCTAGAGAACAAAGCAAGCGGGATGTCAGAGGGGGTGACCCCCTCCTTAAAGGACAAGGCTTCCCCACGGAAATCCATGTTTATATCTCCCAATTCTGATGAATCACCAAGGTTTGCCGGATACACGTTAGTAGAACCTTGTTATGATACACAGTGCTCTGTAAATGTGTCTGGCTTGGTTTTGACTCTGTTTATGTGTCGCTCCTACCTGAAGCACAGGACTTCAGGGTTCTCTCTCTCTTATAGCAAGCAAGAACTAAAAAGACTGGGGGCACAAGCAGGAAGCAGCAGAGCCAAGTCGTGGCTGGAAAAGGGCCGTCTGCATTGGTGTGCAAAGGAGGAAAACGACCCCTCAGCGTCACATGGAGGCAGAACCACGTTGAAGGCATAGTGGGCGGAGAGCCCGTAGAATGCTATCAAGTCAGGACGAGAACCACAGAGAGGAACAAGGAACAATCACAGGCAGAGGCGTTGCTAGGTGGGGGGGGGGCTAAGGGGGATCTAGCCCCTGGTCTTTTGGTTGTAGCCCTGGATACAATCTCAGGAGCTACAACCAAAAGGCTAACTAGCCCCCAGTCCCAACAGTTCCAACATTAGCGTAGCCTCTGATCTATTGCAGACCTAGCAACACCCCTGATCCCAGGTGTGGTAGCCTGGCGTAGAAGAAAGTAGACGCCGAAGAGCGGTACCCAACCAATCGGAGGGACCACGAGCAGAGACGTGAGAGCCAGGAAGTTGGACTCGAAGTTTCACCACCAAAAGAGACACCGCCTTCACTGGGACTACTCCCCAAAAACTGCAGACCGGAAGAGAGTGCAGGGCAAAGGCATGCCGAAGTAGCCAGCAAGTGGCTAACACCATAAAGGGCATAGTAGAGGCTGAAGCTGATAAAAACCTGAGACGAGTTACATGTGCGACAGCCCTTTGTCGGGAAAAGACTAGAGAATGTAAGGACCGAAGCAGAGCCCAGAATAAGGACAATGACAAAGCCCACATGTGGCTTATACCGTGAAAGGCCAAAGGGAGGGTGAGGGGGGAACTGAGGTCAAAGCTGAAAATTCCACTGGGTGTTAGAACTACAAATATCCCAAGAAAGGGAAAACCAAGAAAGCGAGTGGACCCAAGAAGGGACCAGAGTAAGGACTTCCCAGACAGGAGTAGAGGTTATAATAGAAGCCTGAATACAGAGAGGCCAACAAGCCTAGAATAAACTGACAAACCCTCCCCAGGAGGGGAAAGCAAACCAGAAAGCCAGAGGCCTGAAGGGTCAAATAGATCAAGCAGAACTAAAACTGTGTAAAGCATTGTATTCACCAGAACTAGAGACTTACTATGAGAAGCGAACTAAGGAATATTTGTATCAGTGTGAACTGCGCAAGAGTTTTGGAATTTAATGGGACAATTTTCCTGGGGCCCACAAGCCATCTCTTATTCAGGAATAAGAACAGAAATCCAAGATCTGAACTTTGACAATTTTTTTGTTAATAGGACGGGGCTGAGGAGAACATAAGAGAAAAGTGGGTGGGGTCAGAAACCAGTCACACTGAGCACCAAGTATGGAGGCTAATTACATTATTTCGTTTTAATGGTTAAGGATATCATAGGATAAAATAGGTTTGGACAGAGGACAGAAGTTATGCGACTTCCTGACAAGCACTCGTATGCCATTTTTATTTTTTTAAGATCGGAAACCTCATGGTAGACATAGGGCTGTTTAGTTCTTTTCTTCAATAAACATCCTTGAAATGGGTCTTATCCATCTCCTATGGCTGACTTACCACAAGAAACAGAGGAACAAATTACTTACCTCTCGGTAAAGTTCATTCTTCATTCTGATGGATGTTCCTCACGGATTTCTCATCAATGTTTTCTCCTTATCTCAGCGCAGCTGCTCTTTCCGAAACATTTAAACCGCCAAGGCGCACAACACTGCTCTGTGTCAGCTCTTCCCGACGCCACTACGCTGGAAATGATGTCAGGGCCAGTATATATTGAGGCACCCTTTTTTCCTAGCACTCTGGCACTGAGGGACCGTAGAAGCAATGGGGTAACTAACTTTCCATCTAGCAGGTGCGGTAGAGAGGGTGATGAGGAATCCGTGGGAGGAACATCCATCAGAAACATTACAGAGAGGCAAGTAATTTGTTCTACTAACGGATTCCATCCTCCCACGGATTCCTCATCTATGATGAACTCCCAAAAACCTGGAGGAGGGAGAAAGCAAGCACACCACCTAAGTCAGAAACCTCTGGAGGACTGCCCTACCAAAACAGGCATCCTGGCCTGCAAGGCAATCCAAGCAGTAATGCTATGCAAACATGTGCAAAGATGCTCACGTTGCTGCCTGGCAAATGTCCAGGACAGGGACACCCCTCTGCAAGACAGAGGTGGAAGCCACTCCACTGGTAGAATAAGCCCAGACCCTCAGGCACATCCTTCCCCAGCCAGATTGTAGCATTCTGAAATGCAGAGAATGATCCACCTTGACGGGGTCTGTTGGGTCACAGCCCTGCCAGCACAACCAACAAAGAGCTTGTTATATCTGCTAGTCTCTCTAGTACAGGAGTCGTAGAACCTTAAGGGCCCACATTGGGTCAAGCCGATGGAAGCGTTCACATGCCATGGAAGGGGTGAGACGTAGGAAAAAACCCAGCAAGATGGGTCTTCTGAGAGCCAAGGATATACAGGAACACTTTCAGCAGAAGGGAGGGCCTTGCTCTCAAAGCCACCTCTTTCGGGAAAAAAAACAAATAGGGAGGTAAAACAGACAACACATGGAGTTCACTCACCCGCCTTGTTGAAGTGATGGCAATCAGGAATATCACCTTAAGGGTAAGTAATCTAAAAAAACAGGAATGGAGGGG
Source organism: Ambystoma mexicanum (assembly GCF_040938575.1). Taxonomy (NCBI): domain Eukaryota; kingdom Metazoa; phylum Chordata; class Amphibia; order Caudata; family Ambystomatidae; genus Ambystoma; species Ambystoma mexicanum. Next base: position 487,063,877 of record NC_090937.1, on the reverse strand, counting down.
CTCAACTGAGCACACATTAGGAATGTCAAAACTAAAATCAAATCCCATGTTGGAACCACAAACCGGCAGTGAGGAAACGGATTACACAAACTGTTCAAAAATTGCATAACATTGTAGATTGTGAAGATCAAGCCCTGTTCCGAGGGCCTCTTGAAAATTGAGATAGCGGCAAGGTAATGCTTTACAGTGCCAATCTGCTTGCCACTTGGGCAAAGGATAGCAGAAAATCCAACATAGAGGATACCAAACAGGATAAAGGATCCAAATCCCTCTACAGGCATTAAATCAAAAATGTACGTCACCTGCAGGCATAAATAGATTTTGTAGTGGGCATCTGAGCTGAAAGTAGAGAATTGAAGATATTGTCCGACAAGACCAACGCATTGTATCTCAGCCTCTCAGAAGCCAAGCATGAAGGTTCAGACTGCTGAGGTTCGGGTTAAGAACCCGCCCCTCCAACTCAGAGCGCACACTGAGACTCCTCCGAGGGCAGTTGGACATATCCAGCAACTCAGGATACCACGTTCTCCGGGCCCAGTGCAGAGGGATCAGGATTAACGTGGTTCCAAACAGGCGCAAACTCCTGAGAACAAGTGGAATGACCGGGATCGCATAAAGGAGGTTTGAAAGTCCACTTAACCGTCAGTGCGCCGCCCAAAGATCCCTGTGAGAAACCGGAGTGTATTCTCCCAGGTAGACCTTGGAAATCCCTTATTCAGGTGGCCAGGGAAGGGCTGGCGCTCTCAGATCGCAACCCTGGGGGTGGACAAGCGAGGGAGGATCAACTGGGTAGGGGAGCCCGGGGTTATGCTTGGAAGAGTACCCCAGGAGAGACGCTGTACTGTATCAGGGACGAGGTACCTGAAGCCTTTTTTGGTAATTCCACTTCTACCTCCCTTCCACCCAATGAAGCTCCCTTAACAAAATCCAGTCACCTCTACACCTCTGGCAAACCAACTAGGAAACCAAACCCTGTTACACTCGAAAACCACAACTCCCAGAATCGTTGTTTTCCTGGTTTCCACCCAAATAACGCCCATCCTCCTTCTCCACGTCCCTCTGATTATTCTTTCCTAAACTCCCAGTCAATTTTGACAAAACACTACCGTTCCCACAATCCCCCACCTGTTCCGTTCACGATAATAATCCCGGTCATTCCGGTCTGTCTCACAAACCCTATTAAACTCACCCTTATGAGTTTATCAAACCCCCTGGTACGAGGCTTGTAATTCCATATAGTGCCTTTTCCCTATCCTACCCCGTAGGACAATCAGGCACACTAAGCCCACCCCTTTCTGACACAAACACTGTCTTACCCCACGAAAGACAAAAGACTAATACAACGGTTTATCTGACATGTCCCAACCCAAGGGTCAGGCAAAGTCGGGCAATCGACCGGACCCTCATACACCCGACGGTCCTTTCCTTTCACCACAGGGATAAAAGGGGGAGCACAAGAGCACAATACAAGCAAGACAGACAGCACGACGAGACATCTATACCAGGGCGGCAGTTCAAGAGGAGGAGAAAGGTGGCGAGAACCGAGAGGGTGACCAGGAGAGAAGTGACCTTGCCCTTTCCGACCCAGACCCGCAATTCCTCTGTGTTAGAAATTTTAAGACGGCGAACAAAGGCCAACATGTGCTGCAGCATATGTCAACGGTACACGGAGCGCGCCTATGCTGATAAGCAGTAGAATAGAAGGCGCTTGCTACCGTGGTTCCGTCCTTGACTACAGATACAAGGAAAGGCAAGCGGTTCATAACAGCCGGTGAGTGGAGGGGAGAACTGATAAGAAACCGAACTGTGTTGAATCAAAGTTGCAAGCTAAAGAACGTTCAAAGAACTGTGAAGGTTGTAGGGGAAAGCCAGCTGAAAGGGGCCTGGCAGAGACTCTAGTTTGTTCCCCATCCTTGTTGAAACTATCGATTCCAGAAGGCTGTGCGAGGGCAGTGTCAAAGTTGTCATACAGAGGTCTACCAAAATCTGCTGTACAGTCGAAAGTCTGATCAACAAGTAATGGAAAGCTAGGTGTATTGAATCCTGCACGGAGAGAGAAAAGATTGTCAAGAGTGAACCCAAAGGAGGTATGCCGATAAGAAGGGGTGAAGCCTGATGCCCCAATGAACAGTTTGTGTGGACAAGAGTGAACCAGAGAAAGGAAGGTTCACAGTGAACTGTTAAAAAAGACATTAACCCCTTAACTGCCATGGGCTCCCCCATAACCCCCCCCCCCCCGTGACAAGGCCTTTTTTGGTGGTTTCGGTATGTCGCCATTCAATCCCTTGTAACTTCTTTGTTACATGAGATATCTCAGCCAAATGTGGCCCCTTTTTTCCCCACATGTAGGCAATCGTAACACACCAAGGAATCCTAGTTTGCTGTAGGGGGGTGAGAGAAAATAACCAAAAAGGGAGACAATGTGGGGTTCTTTCTGAAAATGCCAATAAAATTATATACAAAGAAGCCTGTGGTTTTTTCCCTTGTAAGAGTTAGGAGCAAATGGTTTGCTGTGCTGAATTCGCCATTTCTCAGGCTTTCAAGAACAGGTTGAGTGGAAACCAAAAATAACATTTTGATATGGTTACGAACCGTTTTGTTAGAGATAGGCGATGTTGGTCTTTTTTTCCAATAGGACATGCGTGGACGGAATGGAAGAGAAGGGTAGGAAAGCTGAATGGGAGGACAGAAAGGCATACATTTCTGAAAAATAGACAAAATTCCAAGTTTAGGAAGGGGTGATTTGCGGAGATCAGGCAACAACTATGTAGGGAACAATTCCATAGTTTGGGGACAAATTAGGAAAATGACAGAAAAAAAAGATATGTGGTGGACATGAATGGCCCGGTAAGGCAATGGCTTCTGTGAATTTTGGGAAAAACAATGCTCCGCTACATACCCCCGACTCTTGCAGTTAGGAAATCACACATTTTTTGTAGTGTTTCACAAAACAAGCAATACCACAAGCCAAAAATGGAGCCATGGTAAACAGGATTTGTATGCTTACGGCCTAAACAGACTTACTTAGCATGTGTAAATGAGGAAAACAAATGTGGTGAGGAAGGGCAAGCATACATTTTTTGAAAGAGCACTGGCAGACCTATTGAAGGGTAGGTGACGTGTGCAGGTTACACAAGTGTATAGTGCCTTAAGTAGCGACTAAATGTAGGTCACATTTGGGAAATGAAAGGGTTGTGTGACAAAGTGCAGCAGCAAATGTGCCAAAACGCTATGAAAACCAAACAAATACAACAAATGTCCTACCTTCCGCGTTCCCACAGGTGTCCCGACGAAAACTGTACGTCACATGTCTGGGTGCAGCTACCTGCGCGCAAAGGGAAAAGGCTAAACCACTGGTTACCCCAAGTCTTTCATCGAAACGGATTTTAAGGAATTTTACACTTGTGGACAACCTACAGATTTGGGCCTGGGGTGTTGCAGCCACCGAGGAAAACAGGGAACCATGTGCATTTATGAAAAGAGGACACCAGTGGGAATCCAGAAGTCTCACTTGCGCGAACCGCCGCAGGAATTTATTACCCACAATCCCTGGCAAAGTCCAAAATTTGGCGGAAAAAAACATGAAAATGTTATGACATTTCCCACTGCCCACCCACCGAAACAGGCCGTCAACACTACATGTCCTACCTTCCCGTGTTCCCACAGGTGTCCTGACGAAAACGGTACCTCACATGTGTGGGTGCGCCTACCTGGGCGCAAAGGGAAAACGCTAAACCACTGGTAACCCCCAAAAGGGTTTGGGGAGACAACCTACAGATTTGGGCATAGGGTGTCAAAGCCACCAAGGAAAACAGGGAACCCATGGGGCATGGCTAACTAGCCATGGAGTAGGACACATTTTCCTTGGTAGCTCCTGCAGATCCGGAACTGATACGCATTTATATATGCCAAACAATGCCTGCGATCTCTACAACTGAAGATACGGATGTCGGAAGGTGTACTGCACTAGCACAGAGGTCTGCGCGTGAATTGGAACCGAGATCTACAAGTTATATAACCTTGCGTGATACGGACGCGAATAGACAAAGGGAACAAAATGGCGGACACGGACTACAAAGGGACCGCCTAATACAACGGCGAACACGGAAGGTTTCTGCCTGGGACCGCGCAGCGGATAGGCTGTAAAAAGGAACAGCACGACACCCTTACATCAGAAGCACCGACTTTGCAACCGCCTCGTTGGGCACAGAACAGAGGCTGCTGCGGGCGACGGTAACGGCTGCACTCTGGGAAGAAAGGAAGCTTGTTGGGGAGCAGCCGGGGGAGACCCGGAACAGTTTGTGGACCCATCGGGCAGGTATCAGATTCACTATCCTCTGTGGTATGGAGGAGCGAGTGCAGAGTGAGCACATTGGAGGAGGCAGACGGGTATAAATCCCACATCCGAAGTTGTTGCGGACAGAGACTCGCCGCACGGATATGTGAAACATCACCAGCTGGCCACCGAATAAAGACACGCAAGTAAAGGTGTATGCAAAGAACCGAATGAGCGGGCTGAGCTTTGTGGAGGTAATGGACGTTCACAGATGCTAATAGAAGAAACGAAATTGACCTGGCAATCTGCGAGATACATTGTATCTAGCACACGAGTGTGGCACGAGAGCAGGATGAACTGTTGGAATGATGAGGCGCTTAATTAAGGGCAACGCGAGCTGGCAAGATGATAGGGACATCAAATGAGTAAGCAGGCCTGCAGTGTGGCGCACACGAGCGAGGCCACTGGCATCACTGAAGTTGGGTCTGTGAATGATGGAAGCATGACAAAAGCGGTGCCTTGCTGATGAATGGCATGAGCCACGGGCATTACAACAACTCTGCTGGATGGGACCCACTGGCCAGCACAGACGCAGTACTGAACATCGACATTTAAGGCTCCAGACACAACGAAACACTCGCCAACCAGATGTGCCGTGCGGGGCCCGGTGGACACCTAGGACTGTATGCATCTCCCAAAGAGCGAGTGACCCCCGTGACAAGGTAGATCACGAGAACACGAGCATGCTCGAGAAAGGACGGGCCTGGGTGCATGTCCCCCAAACCAAGGAGCAACGCCCAGAATAGCAAGGAGCGCCAGGTGTTGGGGCGGTAGCTGACTTGCGGCCTTTATACAGGCGAGAATGTCAACCAGATTGCCCAAATTCAAAGGGAAACAATCCACCATGGAGGAGTTTTCCAAATCACCACAGGTGAGTGAGGGAGCTAGTGGGAAAGGACAGGGCCCTCGAGACATCAGGAAGATGGCGCCCAATAACCAACAGATACTGGACGCCATAGCTGAACTAAAGACATCATGAGAAAGTAAGATGAACACAGCCATATCAGACTTAAGGACCGCGCTGGAGCCTAAAATTGATGCAGTGAGCATAGATGTGAATTTACTGCGAAAAGATGTACGATCATTGGCAGAGCGCACAGGGACCCTGGAAATGAAGTGAAAGAAAACACAAGCACATGTACGACTAACGCAAAAGAAGTTCACGTGTTACAACAACAGTTGCGCAACTTAGAGAATAGAGCCGAAGAAGCGGAAGGACGGGCTCGCAGAAACAACGTGCACATAGTGGGGCTTCCGGAAGGTGAGGAGGGATCTGACCCGACGAACTATGTCGAAAACATGTTGTTGCAGGAGATCTCGGGTGGCATGCTAAACCAGGGGTTTGCTGTGGAGAGGGCGCACAGGGCCCAGTCAAGAAGGCCACCACCGGGAGCTCCACCGCGGCCTATCATTGCCAAGATTTTAAACTATAAAGACAGGGAGAAGGCCCTGGAACTCTTCCGCAAAGGGGGAATGATCAGCAGAGCGTCAGCAACCATCGCTGTGTACCTAGACTACACACTCTTGGTGCAGAGGCAACGCCTGAATTATGTGGCAGTGAAAAGGAGGATGCGTGAGGCAGGATACAAATACATGCTGTTGTATCCAGCGAAAATAAAGGTGCTCCTGAAGAATAAAGCTCGTTCTTCAAATCACTAGAGGATGTGACCGCATGGCTAGACTCAAGGAACTCCAAGGACTCCAGAAGGAGAGTGCGACAGAGAATTGAACCGGAGCATTGCACGTGCCACACTGATGCACGAGACGCCTTTTGGGAGACAAGTACGACACAAATAGTGACACTGGGACTGGATTATAATAGATTACACGAGAGATCGAGGGGTTAATTTATATGGTCCTGTATTATAAAACACAGTCAGCGCAGAGCAGGAGCCACAGTACCAAGAGACACGCTACCAACCCCCTGGGGTAGTTTAGTTGGGTTACTGTTAGGGCGGTATCCCCCTGCTGTGTACAGCGTATCGGTCATACTGAGAAAAGGGCTAGATGCAGGATAGCCTGAGATCTAGGAATGGAGCTGAGCAACAAGTTTGAGGAGTTAGAGGGGGAGTGGGAGGAGGGCAACAGTTGGGGCTGGGATGGGTGGGGGGATGTAATAAAGGGCGTGGGAGGGGGGACAGGGAATTGGGGTGTTTATAAAGGGGGTAGGGGGCGAGAGTTTTGTGGCGTGGGAGGGGAGGGAGTTGAGGAGTTCAAAGGGGTGTTAATAGTTGGGAGCGAGCTTACACCTATACACTACTGCGCAAGAAGCGGAGGACAAGGGCGGACTGCACATGGAGCGTAAGACAAGTGAGGACAGGGGAGGGACTAGGTATGGATGGGATAGGTGATTTAAAGATCGCCACCTGGAATGTCAGGGGGCTCAATAGTTATTTGAAAAGGAATAAGGTCATGATGTATCTTAAATGTCAGAGAATTGATATTGCTTTACTACAGGAAACTCACCTAACGAAAGAAAAACAGGAAATAGTGGGAAGGAAATGGAGAGGCACCACCATAGGAGCGACATACTCAGCATACGCCAGAGGGGTTATTACGTGGATAGGACCACATGTCCATTTTCAGTTGTTACAGTCCACTATAGAACCAGATGGGAGGATGGTACTGATAAAGGGCCTGATAGAAAATAGAGAGGTGAGTATCATCAACACATATACCCTGAACCATGATACTGTAGGTTACTTCAAAGATTTATATAGCAAGATCAGTCCTTAAATGGGTGGGGCAGTTATATGGGAAGGGGACTTTAACTGCACGTTGGATCACAGTGTGGACCGATCAGATAGGAAGATGGTGAAGCCCACCCCAGCAGCTAAGGCACTACAAACCCTATTCAGAGACTTTCATCTAGTAAATATATGGAGGATCCACCACCCACAGGACAGGCAATAGTCCCACTACGCGGCCCCGCAAGATCTGTACACACGGCTGGACTATATGATCATCACGCCGGAACTGATGGGAGAACTAGTGCGCTCGGAATATAAAGCGAGAGTCATTTCGGACCACTCGCCGCTGATCATGGAGTGGCAGTATTCGCGGTTATAGGTTAAAAGTTTGAATCAAAAGGTTCGAAATACAATAGGTTCAAACACTTTTTGGGGGGGGGGGGTCCCCCTTGTCCCCCAACCCCTGTTTTTGTGGTAAAAACCACTTTTTTTTTTTAACCAAAATGAAAACCCCCAAAAAATATATACAATTTAAAAAAAAAAAAAAAAAAAACTTTTGTTTTCGGGCAAATGTAGTCGGCCCTATTGCATTCAAACCTTTTGTATTCTCACCTTTAACCGGACACCAGTATTCGCCACCTAGAGCACGGATCCCAACATGGAGGCTTAGTGCAGAGGCCTTCAAAGATGTAATATTTAGAGAGGACCTAAGGAAAGAGATAGTGGAATATTTGGAACATAATACCGGGAGTGTGGAATCACCTGGTACATTATGGGAGGCATTTAAGAAGGGGGTGGTGGTGGTGAGGGGAGCAGCGATATCCAAATCCAAAGGGCTGCAGAGCGAGATCACTAGAGGGCTACATGAAGCAGAGAAGAAATTAGAGGACATTTTGTGTAAGGAAGGGCACTCCCCTGAGGATACTGGACCTGTTAGACGGTTGCAACAAGAGTGCGAGGAATACTGGGGGAGATTGTGTAACTTGAACTATAAAAAATATGTGGAAAGACAGCATACAGGGAGGTGGGGGGGATAAGCCAGGCAGGCTGTTAGCCTGGTTATACAAATGTGAAACGCCCAGGCAACTGATCAGGGCAATACAGGGTAAAAATGGGCAAACACTTGATACTCAAAGGGAAGTGAACAATCGCTTTGTAGAGTTTTACTAGCAGCTGCATGAAGATACTGGTGGTGAAACAGAGACGGATATAATAGACACATTGGAAGACATTGGCCATCCCAAACTTGAGACATCAGAAAGGGAGAGCTTACCTTAGAGGAACTGGAGGCGGTGATCAAGCTCTTACCTACCACTAAGACCCCGGGAATGGATGGACTCCCTAGTGAGTTTTATAAAACATACATGGTGGAACTGCTTCCCCCGCTGCTGGTGATGCTAAATGAAGCATTAGAAGAAGGGGTACAACCGGATTCTTTGAGAGAGGCGATTATCATCCCGCTCCTTAAGCCTAACAAGCCAAGCATGGACTGTGGGTCATACATACCGTTGTCCATGCACAACCAAGACAGCAAGATACTTACTGCAGTATTGGCAAACAGGCTGAGACCGGTTCTTAATAGACTCATACATCCTGATCAGACCGGGTATGTCCCACATAGAAGCATAACTGATAACCTCAGGAGATTGCATCATATTATCGAGGAAACCGAAGAGGACTCACAAGAGGTTGCAATAATATCATTAGATGCAGTGAAGGCCTTTGACTCTGTCAATGGCCTTGGTTGATAGCAGCCTTAAAGGGGTATGGGATGGGGCCGGTGTATTTGAGGTGGGTGCATCTGCAATATAGCACGCCACTGACTCGGGTTAAGATGGGAGCGATTATCTCCGATAGATGGCAACTTGGTAGGGGTACCAGACAGGGATGTCCTTGGTCCCTGATGTTTATTCCAGCATTGGAGCCCCAGCAATATACTTGAGGCATTATTACGGTGAAGTGGGAATTCCTACGAAGGGAGGACCACATCTGATATCAATGTATGCTGATGATATGCGGTTGTATCTAAGATACCATGAGGAGAATCTGCAATACATATTAGAAGTGATGGATAAATATGCAGCATTTTCTGGAATAACAGTGAATCCCAAAGTCATGTATATTTCCCCTTGGTAGATATAAAGGGATACCACGGGAGGAGCTGCCAATAGTCCAATTACAATGGTAGACAGAGACCTTTAGATACCTGGGGATTGACGTATATCACATGACCGAGGCCGAATATAAGCATAACACAGAGAAGTCGGTTTCTAACATTGAACACAGTATGAAGTTCTGGGATAAGCTCCCTCTGAATATGACAGGGAGAGTGGCGCTGTTAAAGATGGTGGTGCTGCCCAGGTTGTTGCACTTCTTCGGGAACATACCATACACGATACCCAGGCGATTCTTTTTCAAGCTCCAAAGCTTGTGCAGGGGATTCATATGGCACAACACCAGAAATAGGATAGCACTATGGAAACTGCAGAACACATATGATAGAGGGGGCATCAAATTGCCAAACTTTGAGATGTATTTCCTAGCTCGTTAATTACAGTGTGTGGCCAGGTGGTTATCAGATGACTCAACAACAGAGTCTAGATTACTGAAGGCCGAATGTGCCCCATTCTTTCTAAAAGAATGGATATGGTTGACAAAATCACAAAAAAGGGGATGCACGAGAATGTTGGAAATGGGAGGGAAGACATGGCAGAGAGACTGCCAGACTATGAAGAACCCTGCCCCGCGTCCGACACAGATACAGATACAGTTAGTGGTATTGACTGGAGAGGATGAGCAATTGCGAAAGATAATCCGGAGACATTGGGAACCAAATGGCATTGCAACGTTAGGGGATATATGGCAGGATGGGAAGGTGGTGGAATTTGATACGCTAGTAGAAGACACTGGTTTGCACCAGGGACAATATATCGCCTATACCAGGTTGGTGCGGACTGTAAAAGACACATAGGAAGATATAGTTCTAGAAGGTCAGCCCGACACAGCCATAGAAACAATTTATGATGTGGCAGATGGAGGCCATGAGGTCTCTTGAATTTCCGAACTGCTTATGTCCAGGGTGGGTAAGGAGGTGCTCAACTGAGACGAGACTGGGAAGAAGAAGCTGGGGAGCCTATGAGTGACGAGCTGTGGGTGAGAGAACAAAGGTACCACAAGAAGGTATCTAGGAATGCGAGGTTGGAGCAAATCCAGTTATCTATTACCCATAGAGCATACATGACCCCTCAGAGGATTGCACGATTCAAGAATGCAGAGATACAAACATGTCCTAAATGTGGGGAAGTAAATGCGGGAATGATACACATGTACTGGGCATGCCCTCAAATAAGGAGATTCTAGGAGGAGGTGGCCCACTGTTTGAATGAGAAAGGGATTAAACTGGAAGTGGAATCTTTATCGGCGTGCATGGTAGGGGGTTTCCCAGGCCACGCAAGATGAAACATGTGGGTAAGCTAAAGGACCTGGCCTATATACTGGCCAAGTGCAGAGTTGCCATGTGATGGAAAGCTAACAATAGGCCAAGGGTGAAAGTGTGGTGACACAACCTTCAGAAATGGGTGGAAGCGGAGACATTGGTGTGGAGCAAAGCAGTTAACAGAGGTGGGGATGACCTAGGAGAGACATTGATGGCTTGGAGGCAATTAGTAGCCACAATGTTTGAGTCGACCCAAACTGGTTCAGAAGAGGACTCCTCCTCGACAGGCGCAGAAATGGGAACAGAGAATGGTGAAGTAGAGTAAGCTAGGGGGCAGGGTGAGGTAACAGGGAGGCGAAGGACATAATATAATGTCGTAACTATGACTGCTGTTTATTGTTTGGTTTATGTTGGTTATGTGTGTTATTAAAATTTATAAAAATGAGTTAAAATATAAAAAAGTAAAACCGGGAACCCCAAGTATTTCCGAAGAGAAGACACCCGTGGCTTGCGCGAATCGCCACACAATTTATTACCCACAAGCCCAGGCAAATTCCGAAATTTGGCAACAGAAAAAAAGAAAATGTTCAGACCTTTCCCTCTGCCCACCCACAGAAACACACCGCCAACAACACATGTCCTACCTTCCCGCGTTCCCACAGGTGTGCCAACGGAAACGGTACCTCACATGTGTGGGTGCACCTACCTGGGTGGAAAAGAAAAAGTGTCGACTGTGCATAAGTTCTACAGCAGTCCCAGGGAGCACCGGCAGGGTCCCCGACCTTTCCTGGAGGGAGAAGCTGCAATACAGGCTAGCTAGAGCTCCAGGATAATCGGGGGTAATGTCACTGGCCTATTGCGGCTGTCTCCCATGTATTTTGACCATCCCCAAGCCCAGCAGAGGTTCAGGGAGCCCCGGCAGCGTCCACAACCTTTCCACGAGGGAAATTATGTAATGCTGCCTAGCCAGAGCTCCAGGATGGTTGGGGCGATGGCCCTGGCCTTGCGTGGTTGTCCCTCATGTGGGCTGACCAGACACAAGTCCAGTGGCGGTTTGAGGGAGCCTCGGCATGCTCAGCCTCCTTTACCAGAGGGAGAAGGTGTAAAGCAACCCAGCCAGAGCTCAAGGGTGGTCAGGGTGATGTCGCAGGCCTTGGGCACCTGTCACCCATGTGGGTCAACCATCCCCAAGACCAGCCTGGAGCTCTGGCTGGGCTGCTTTACAGCTTCTCCCTCCGGGAAAGGTCAGGGACCCTTCCGGGGATCGCTGGTACCACTGCTGGGCTTGGGGATTGTGGACCCACATGGGATACAGCCGCCCAAGGCCAGGTACATTACCCAGACTATCTTGGAGCTCTGCCTGGGTTGCGTTACAGAATCTCCCCCCGGGAAAGGTCAGGGACCATGCCGGGGCTCCCTGGAACCGCTGATGGGCTTGGGAAAGGTTAAACCACACGGGAGACAGCTACAAAAGGCCAAGGACATCACCCCTGATCATCCTGGAGCGCTGGCTGGGCTGCCTTACAGAATTTCCCTTGTGGGAAGGAAGGGGACTCTGCCGGGGCTCCCAGGAGCTGCCGCTGTGCTTGGGGACGGTACACCAACATGGTAAACGGATGTCCAAGGCAGGGGGCATCACCTCGAACCGTCCTGGAGTTCTGGCTGCGCTGTGTTACAGCTTTTCCCTTTGGGGAGGTATTGGCACACTGTTTGGACTACCTGGTGGGGGAAAATTGTAAAACAGGCCAGCAAGAGGTCCTGATACCTGAGAACGGAACTGTAGGCTTGTGCTGACAAAAGCTTGAGTGTGCTGTGCTCTGGAATCCCACCTTGCCCTGTGTTGAAAACGTGGGGAAGGGAGACCCCTGGTTAGTACCTCCTGACTTATCATTTGTGAACACTTTCTTTCTCAAGAACTTTATCACACATTCTTTTTGCATTTAGTTGCAAGGATTAGGCAATAGGTTCTTCTTCGTATAAGCCCCTTTATTTGAGAAGACGCCACTAGGACTGCCTTATTTTTATTTGATGGGCGTAGCTTGCTCCCATCTTAGATTTAGGTTTAGATTAGGCATTTCTCCAACCCATTTATACTGTTAATAAACACCCCTGAACTATGATAGCTTGTGTCTGTCTTTACTGTTGCCACCATGAGTTCCTTACATCCACGACGAGTACATTTGCTGGAGGAGAGTCTTGCATTGCACAGAGAGAAAGAGAGAGACCAGGGCCAGTCAATGCCAGCAAGCAGGTGTGTTACCGAGACTCCGCAGGAGACCACAATCCACGCACAGTCAGATCTGAAAGGTGAGCACCCCCAACCACTCAGATGCATCTGTGACAACCGTTACCTGGGGTAAAAGTTGATGAAACAAGATGCCTCTCAGCAAGTTGTCCAGTACGACCCAGCACAAAAGATCCTGAATCATTTGGTCCGAGACCAGTAAAAGTCTAACAAGTGGTCCTGAAACTGCGACAATTGGCATCAGAGAAGATACAGAAGCGATCTCATGCACCACCTCGCCTCTGGCACCAAAAGGATGCAGGTGGTTATGAGATCCAGAAGGTGCAGGGAAGCCGAGGCTGGGATTTGTTCCTGGGATAGGAGGACACGGACCATCCGAAAGATGTTCACCACTAGGTCCTCTCGAAGGAAAGTCCTGCTCATGCGATTGTCAAAGACCGCTCTGATAAATCGGAGGGACTGGGACAGTGAAATCTGAAACTTTTTGAAGTTCAGGAAAAAGCCCATGCTGTGCAATAGAGTGCATGTGAAAAGTAGATGCTCCGACACTAGATCTGGGAAGGGAGCTCGGAAGAGCCAGTCGTTCAGGTAAGTAAAGACATGAATGCCGCCCCCCCCCCCCTCCTGAGCCTAGCCACCACCACTGCTCGCAGCTTGGTAAAAACCCTGGGAAGGAAAGAAAGAGTGAACGGCAGGACTTTGAAATGGTAGTTGGCCCACAACGAACCGCTGGTACTTCTTGCGTATTCAATGGATAGGCACATGGACTTATGCATCCTGAAGGTCCAGTGATGCCAATTAGTCCTGCAGATCGAGGGCTTGCAGGATCTAGGCTAGATTAACCATCTTGAATTTGGCCGTACGTAGGAACAAATTCAGCAGCTTCAGATCCAGTATTGGACATAAACTTCAGTCTTTCTTCCGTACCAGATCTATTGCGGTCTTTGAGATAGGTGGACGTGCCCCTTCCAGGACGGGATCATGAGGCAAGGTGCTGGCGTGAGGGCCATGGTCTGGAGGACGATTCAAGAAAGGGAATCAGTAGCTCTATTGAATGACCTGCAAAGTCCAAACATCGGACGTGGTCTTGGACCATTCCAAGCAGAACAGGGAAAGTGCCCCCCCTGCACAGAGGATGTGTGGCAGAAGACCACATCTATTCCTCTGGGGGAAACTCTTCCCTTTGGGAAGAATCTGCCTTGCAGTCTTCCCAGGGGTGCCTGCCCTCAACCTCACAGGACATAGGAAGCTGAGGCACAAAAACCTTGACCCCTCTAGTCGAAGGCGAGAAGGGTTGTTGTACAGCTAGACCCAAGGACTTCGCCACAACCTTTGATGACTGAAATTTCAGGAGGGCGTCATCAGCTTTTGGCCCAAACAGGTTCTGTCCATCAAAAACCATGCCCAGAAGTTTAGCCTGGACATCATGGCGTCCCCTTGCAGCCCCCTTCCCCCCGTGAGCATGTTTGTGTCCCCTTGCAGCTCCCTGCCCCCGTGAGCATGTTTGTGTCCCCTTGCAGCCCCCTAGACCCTGTGAGCATGTATGGTGTCCCCTTGCACCCCCAGTACCCCGTGAGCATGTATGGTGTCCCTTTGCAGCCCCCTGTCTCCCTGGAGCATGTATGGTGTCCCCTTGTGCCCCCAGCCCTCCGTGAGCATGTATGGTGTCCCCTTGCAGCCCACCGCCCCCCGTGGGTAAAACTTCCCCTCTTCACACCCCCCTTCACACTATCTGGTCCCTTTTCCCCTTCCAAACTCCCCTTCCCCCTGTGATTGTCTTGGTTGCCCCTTATTCCCTTGATCCTTTCCCCTCCTCCCGTCCAAGTCGGGCAATACCCCAACTGCCGTTAGGCATAGTAATCGTAGCCGCCTGCCTTGTACTGGCCCCTTCTCCCAACCCTTTTTGCTTCCCCTGTCAAAGTCGGGCACTACCCCAATTGTCGTCAGGCATAGCAATCGTAGTCCCCCGTCTTACAGCCACTCCCCCCTTTCCTTAACCCCTCTCCTCCTGTCTTGCAGCCACTTTCCCTCTCATAGCACTTACTCCTATCAGTTGTCCCATGACCTCCGTTAGTAGCTCGTCTGTCCCCCCTCTCTCTCCTTGTCCTCTCCTCCCACTACCCCCTGACTACTTCTGACTCATCGTCCAACCTTCTATATTAGTCTTCTGTATGTTTTCTCTCCTCCCCACTCTCCCCCCACCACCTCCTCCTGTAACTCGTGCACTACAACAATTGTTGTCAGGCATAGTAATGTTACTGCTTGTTTGTCGCCTTTTTCCCTTCCCTTTCTCCCCCTAACTGTTCTTGCACTTGCACTATCAGAAATGCTGCCAGGCCGATTATGATAGCTCTATTTTTGACATTCTAATTTACAGGACCTGTAAGAATGTAACTGTATTTTCCCATGTTCCCTTCCCTCCTTGAAGCACTTTGAAACACATTGTGTATAGGCGCTATACAAATAAACAATCAATCATGCGCGAAGTCAGACGCCCTCACACAAGAGTGTGATGATGGATCTGCTGACACAATCAGTCGGGACTAGTCCCGACTGCAGCATCTGAAGAGAAGCTTCCCTACCATTTGTGACCATAGACCGGAAACCTTCCATCATCTCACACTCAGGGATGTGTTCAGTTGCATGGGCCATTGCTGAAACCAGACCAAAGGAGAACTTTCCCATGGTACAAATGGCGTTAAACGCAAAAAGGAGGAGACTGCCCAATGCAAGAAACGTTCTTCCCCAGGCATCCAGCATCATACTCTCCCTGTTGGGACGCAAGAGAAGGTGGATGACTTCAGGTTGGTAGTCGCAGCCTGTACCACGGAGGTGAGGTATGAGTGGCCAAGGAGTCCGTATCAGAGAGAGCAGGTCAATGCTTTTGAGTCAACCACCAGTCAACGGCAGGTGCAGGCCTTTCCAGACCTCTAGTAAGGGGGCCTCCAAGGCCACATTGAAGTGTAGCAGTGTTTCCCTCTTGGGGTCTTCATTCAGGATATCTGTCACTTTGAAATGAACCTTGGGCCTGGATGGAGCAGTCGCCTTAGCCATCAGCTTCTGAAAAGATGCTTGAGCCTACCAGTGGTTGGGGCAGGAAGAATGTCAATCTCAGGGAGGGTAAGTTGACCACTCCCCTCCTAGAGATCCAAGGACAGCCGTTGGACATCCTCACCTTCTTCATAGAATTCCTACGGGAAGTCTCATCTCTAGAGACCAAGGTTCCAACGCAAAGGACCTGCCCTCCCTCTTCGTCGTAGAGGTCAAAACATCTTGACCATAAAGGCGACAACAGCTATGGCAAAGTCAGACCCAGCACAGAGATCTCGATGCTGGAAGGAGTCTGTTGGAGCTGGGGAACTTTGTTCCTCTTTGGGTCCAGGCCCGAGCCCGTAGGCATGTGGGGAAAACCTCAGAGGGTACCCTGCCGACCCCATCGCCAACAGCACTGAGGCAAAAGTCGCTGGTGCCTTTGCGAAGGATTGGGTCGAAAAGATACCAGAGTCGCCTTCTCTGGAGCGTCGCTTTAGCGGTTGTTTCTATTATTTGAAGAGGGAGGGGGAGAATACTGGTGCAAGGATTCCACTGAAATAGCGGGATCTCGTGATGCTTCTCCTTTTCCTTGTGCAGAGGCAACCCCCCGAACCCCTTGTATCAGCGTTCCGCACAACATTGAACAAGATGGCAGGACTACATGCTTCCTCTTATGGCGGTAAAGATCTTTGCCACCCATTCCCAGAGAAGTGTCATGCTATTCGTCCAAGTAGTAAAGGCAAATTCGGTGCGGATCCAATATCGACATCTGTCGGCCGCAATCCGCACACGGTGTGAAGTTCGAAGACTTCGCAGAGTTAGACTCGACTAGCGTAGTCTCGAAACGGTGCGTAAAAACAAATAACTGAGGTCACGGGGCACAGCACCCAGATATATACTGGCCCCAATGTCATGTCTGGCCCGGCCTGCATCCGACTGAGCAGACACAGAGCCGCAATGTGCCACCTGAGCAGCTGCTCTGTGGATATGATCATAGATGAGGAATCTAGGGGGCAAGTCTACCTCCATAAGCCTGTACCCAGGATTTTAAGGGATCATTCATAAGATGCAATGATGACTCTTGGCAGGAGTCCCATTTCACTAATGCTACAAACTTTATATTTTAATACGATCTGCCATCATATTCCTGCCTTCCCGACTCCTGCTGAGCCATCTAGCGAGGCACAGGCACACAAATCTCGTTTTGATAATTTTGCCTCTCTTACAACTCCATGGCTATGGCCAGAGCAAGAATAAAGTCGGCCTTTGCTGACATCAAGTCTTTAAATCAGTCATAGGAGCAGGTCACACAACAAACCTAGGCACTGAAGAACATACATTTCATTCCTAATTTGGCAGAAATGATGGGCAGGCCAGTATAAAACTTGATTTGCAACAAATGTTGCTGAACCAGAATCAAGAAATGAAAGCCAGCACTGACAAGCTCCCCAAATCCATACAAGTCTTTGATAACCATGTTCTGGGAATCTGAAAACAGAGGTGGAGACCACTATATACAAGCAGGGACACAAACAAGCAGTTCTGGCGGAGCACATTGACTCTCTGGAGCATGAACTAGAATCCATCCTGGCAAAGCAAGGAGATCTAGAAAACCGTTCCCGTTGGCAAACCATCAGAGTTTGGGTAGTGCCAAAGCAAATCAGGGATCACAATCTTGACTAGACCAATTAGGGCCTTATCACCTTCTAGAGCTCCCGATGGATGCAGAAGTAACTCTTGACAGCACCGGGAGCATAACACATATTTTCAACAACCCAGGTGCACATCCACCAACAAAAAGGCATGGTTAATGGCCGGCCAGAAAGACGGGAGAAATCCACTACCAAGATGCCAATATGTCTCTCTATCAGGACCTTTCTCATAACACCATCATGAACACCCTCATATCACCTGGCCTAGTAAGATCGTTGTCTGTCTTCACTCTGTTCCCCCTCCCTTGCCTCGTCGCACCTTGAAACACTCGTGTATAAGCGTGTTATAAATGCCATTTCATTCCATAACTAAAAAACATAGCCATTGTGACAAGTTTGGTGAGAGAAAACAAAAATATGGATGGGGCCCCGTACAAGTAACTGCTGACTTATAAAACAGCACCACTCTACCGAAAAATGTTAAAGCCACCAAATGCATGGACCTAGAGTTGAATCAATCACCGGTTCAAGGCCACTCTACCATGTCTGAAAATCAATCTGGAGGCAAAACTGAAAGTTGTGGATCTGCACACGGCCTGGGGGAGGGAGACAGTGGTCCTCACAAAGACACCCACAGAGAAGACAACACTTGCTCATGAATTATGGTTCCTAATATTGTGTTTGCAATATGGCAATTTGTCCTTTGTTTCCATGTTACGTTAGGCTGGGAGTGGGCTCCTCTCAACCTTGTAGCTGGAGAGAGGTCCTACTCATTTAAGAGCTTCTCTGGAAAGGAGGTTTACCCCGGTGAGTGGGAGCAGATCATCATACTCTGGATTACATAAAGTTAAGCGGGAAGGCACCTAGAGTTTAGTTTTGGGGCTGCTCAGGAGGGTGGTGTAGTTGTGCAGTGCCCAGGGGTTTTCAGTAAATAATTGCTACCAAATAAACATTGTTTGTAGTCACTGAATATTCTCTTATGTTGCATATTTTAACCTTACTTCTACATTGGCCATAATGTATCTTGTTTTTCTTCTCTAGCTTCGTTTTTAAAGTCATTAACCGTAGGAGAGGGGCAGGTATCTGGAAATCTCCTGGTAGGTATGGTGGCAGCAGTCACGGTGACTATGCTACCAATATTGCTTTGCATCTTCCAAGGTTTGCCCAGAAGATTTCCACCCAAATGCTTGATTGTCTCCAGCAGAACATTCTTTCATTTATTTGGGGATCTAAAAGACCCAGTGTCTTCAAATGTTGTTGGGTGTCCCCATGCAGGGAGGCTTCAGCGTACCAAGGGTCAAAGGATATTTGGGGATACCTCAAACAAGCCCCATTTTAGAATGGAGACAGGACTTGAGGGACAAAACTCTGAGGAACAACAATTGGCAATTAAACTGCCTTTACTGTCCAAAACAATTAAGCTAGCAGAAGGATGTCTGTCATCTACCTCTTATTCATTATACCACTGGGATAGAATCCGTCCCCTCTGGAATCACTGTTGGACTAGGGCCCCTGTCCCTGGTGTTACTCAATGCAAACTTCCTGCCAGGGATGCAGAAAGGTAGCATCACCACTGGAGAAAACCCAAGCAATCCCAACACTGAAGCTTGCATGAAGGCGAGCACACTTTTGAGTAATGCAAAACCAAATGCCAGCTCTCAGAGGGTGTTTTCATAACATCCAACTAAGGTACTGGATTTCTCAGAGAGCAGCAGGGGCCATCAGGTCTAAGCCATCAAGAGGACTAGAAAGGTCCTTTGTCGAAGATAAACTTTGCAGACCTGTCGCCCATTGTTATTAGCTTCTTAACATCTCTCCCTCTGAAGTAAGCTAACCCATACAAGATATATTGGGAATGTGAACTGGGCATTGAGATTTCTGAAGAATCCTGGGCACACCGATGGAACAAAGCTACACGTTAATTGTGATGGACGACAATGAGTGTATGCTTACTAAATATATTTTTGTTGTTAAAGGACACCTCACAAAGGTTGCAGAGGATCCATTAATGGTGGAAAACTGAATAAATGTAGCTAAGTGATGGAGTTGTCCAACAGTGCAGATGTTTTAGAGGGAAATACTGGACTAAATCAAGGATATCATTAAGAAGCTACCTATGGGCCCTCCTGGTGATTATTTTGCAGAACAAGGATGAGAAAGGGGTTTACTCTATGTCCGGCCCGACAGCAATCATTAAATCTCCCCTTAAATACAGCTCGTCTAACTACAGCCCAATTCTAAATTTTTGCAAAAAAAACCCCTGACTTGCTTAGGGATACCTTTCACAAGGGAAAATAATCTGCCCTGAATGCGCTCCCATTTCAGAATTACATCAATACTTCATCTTCCATAGATTACTTGAAAGACAAAAGATAATTTACTATATAAACCTATACTGCCAAATAATTTTTCCCCTTAGTAAACCTTAGCAGATTTTTGAATTTGATACCTGATTTAGCTGGGTTAAGGATACTGCTGTCATGCTCATGTATGCCCTGGCCGGTTGCTCATCTGTGCCCTGGCCGGTGCAATCTAGTAATTCATTTGTTCCCATTTTATTTTATTTTTCCCAGGGTCTATAAAATTGAAAAGCGTTTGGCCTTTTTTTCATGGTAACCTGTTCGTTTTTGTTGAGAAACATATGAATAATAAAGGCTCCAAACACGTTGACCCCTGCCACTCCAAAACCATCAAGGACAATATTGACACTCTCGCTCCAACCACTGGAGTTTTCCCCTCTCCTCTCTTGTGCACCCTCTGCTCAAAAAGCCCTCAACCGACCCATCCATTCTGGCAAGCTATCGCCCAATCTCCATCACCCCTTTCCTGGCGAAACTCCTGGAGAATCTGGCTATCACTCAACGTAACCTCCATACGGAATCTGTTGGTTGTCTCCATGAACCCCAGTCTGGCTTTAAAGCATCCAGAGGCACAGAAACTGCTCTTCTGAGCACCCGTGAAGACCTGCTCTCAAATCTGGACTCCAACTCTCCCGCTGTCCTTATTCTTCTCAACCTCTCTTTTGCATTCGATATGGTAAACCACAACATCCTGATAACCCGTCTCCGTGATACCCTGGGCATCACTGATCAGGCCCAAACGTGGCTCGTCTCCTTTCTTTCTGACCGGCCCACCTAGGTGGACCTCAGGCCCTTTCTCTCCTCTACCGCTCTATCTACTTGTGGTGTCCCCCAGGGATCTAACCTTTCCCCCTGCTTCTTCAATATCTACATGGCCCTCCTCGGCCCACAGGATCTCTACCTTTACCTCTAACTTTCAGTGTTATGCAGATGACGCACAGCTCGCTTTCAGGCTACCCTCGGCCTCTCACTCCTCCCCGACTGTCTATCCGCAATTCAGTCTTGGTGTGCTGCTAACAATCTATGCCTAAATGCCAGTAAGACAGATCATCCTCATTGGGACCCCTGCTCCGGCTTTCCCACTTTCTCATTGGCCTTCATCCCATGGCCCTGTGCTCTCACCTACCAATGAGGCAAAAAATCTTGGGGTCATCTTCGACTCCACTCTCTCTCCTTCTTTTCTCTCATCTGAGACATCTGCAAAACATCCAACTACAAACTGCACCTCCTGAGAGGTATTCTACCTGTTCCCACTTTCCCCCAGAGGCTCATCGCCTTGAGAACCCTGGTTCTCTCTAGGCTGAACTATTGCAAAGCCTCTTTCTCAAACTTCCTACTTCTACTCTCCATCCTCTACAACTCATCTAGAACAGAACTGCATGACTTATCCTTGGCCTCAAGCCCTGGGACCGCATCTCTCCGGCGCTGAAACCCCTCCACTGGCTCCCTGTGGCTGCAAGGATCAAGTTTAAGACCCTCTGCATAATCCACAAGGTCTTCTGGGGTCGGGGCCTGCACCATCTACAATGCTCTCTTTCTAAATACTCTCCCTCTAGAGGCCTCCGCTTGTCCTCTTCCAACTCTCTGCGGGTGAGCCACTTTCACAAACAGAGATTTGGGGGTAGATCTTCATCTTCTGCAGGTGCTTCCCTCTGGAACAGCCTCCCTGCCTCTCTCCGTCTTGAGCCCAGAGCACCTTAAATTCTGGAAACTCCTCAAGACCTTCCTTTTCTCTTCCACCTTCTCTCTCCCCTGCTAACCTCCTTTCTTTTTCTCTTCACCCTTCTTTATCCTCCCTAACTCTAGTTTTTGCTCACTGGTCGCCTGGTTCACCTCCAGAGCCTACAGGTCCCAGGCTCCCCTGCCAGTGTTTTGCACATGCCTCTGGGCCGCCGCACTTTGTTCAACATTACTGCACTTCGGTTTACAATCCTTGAGCGGGGCAACCTCTCGGCACTTAACACAGAGCCCTGCAGGACTGGACTCTTTGCCCCCACGTCTCTTCACCTCCGTCTGTATGAATGCATGACCTAAATGTATTGGGCCAGTTAGTTCGTCTGTCCTGTACCCCTCCCCCCCCCCCCGTCCCTCCCGAGCTTGGCCTCAACTGTATGCACTTTTACTAGCAGAAATATCGTCAGGCCTAGTATCCTAGTTTTTATGTTTAGATCATTCAGAATCTTCAAGGACTAACAACGATTACTGTATTCCCTTGTTCCCTTCCCGCCTTGAAGCTCTTTGAAGCACTTCACCTGTGTATAAGCGCAATATAAATTAACAATAAATATATAAAATGTGATTCCTGCTAACTTGGGTAATGGATTTCTGTTACTTAGTTTTCCTTTTGGTTTTCTTTCCTATTAATCGTTCATCTCTTTTCCCATGGTAAAATTATCCAATACTTATGATTCTCTACTTTCCAACTCTTTTCCTCTTCATACAGTGCACAATCTCTGGTTTCTCTCAGAGACTTGTCCTTGAAACTATTCCAACCTTATCTTTAAATTGTATTTGTATATCTTTACACTCTTCTTTAACTAGACTTCCTTTGTGCGGACTGATATCAATATCATTCCAACAATGATTCTCAGTCACAATTCTGTGAATTCTTCTGATAAGGTTTTCACCTTGAATGGGACGAGTATGATTTGTGAGAGAGGCGTGGTATCACAAGTAGATGCTGACGCAAGAGCTGCAAGTTTCAAAACTTTATTGATGGTTGAAAAGGGGTTGGAAAACCCCTATCCTGCCCTATAACTAAGATGGGAGTATTCTCGACCATCAAACAAAAAGAAAATACAGTCCTAGTCAGGCCTTAATCCAAATAAAATGGCCTATACTAATAAACCTAATGTCTGCTCTCTTTCTAATACAATAAATGTGTAAAGGGAATGTGTAATGCAAAAAGGAAAATCAGTGTTCAAAAGAAATGTCAGTACGGCTGAGCAAACTCCCTTTTATAGCACAGGGTGAAGTGGCACACTTGGACCTTGCGACACTCTGGCTTCGGACACAAGGATGCAGTTAGTTTTGTGGATGAGGGCACACTTGGCCTTCCACAAAAAAGTCACTAGATTATCCGCTGGAACTCTCGGCTTTCTCTCACTCCAGCCAAGGTCAGCTTTTAGCCCATAATACAGTTCAACAACAGTTTGTTTCCTTCTGGTTACAACAATTCAGTACAGGTTTCCCTCCGCCGGGCTCAAACCTTTCAATCACAATTTATAGGGGTTCCCTCCCCAAGCTTCAATTACACTTTCCTAGGCTTCCCTCCGTCATGCTCAAGCCTACTTTCACTTTCCTTCCACTGTCGAAGAATTTCTAAACTGCAATGCTTTTGCTCTTACCTCGGCATGACCACTTCGACCTTCTTTTCTCAAACGTCACTTTTTCTCTCCTACACCAAGGCCTCTTGGTAAATGTAATTTCGAGCACAGTACTTATTTCAAAGACATCTCTCACATCCAGGTTTCCCTCGGGCGGGATGAAACCTAACAACAGTTCAAATCTTGCATATCAGTTTCTTGCTGTACCCGCCGCTTCTACGGTACAAGACATTTCACAGAGACTTTAGATTGACAATCTGCTTTCGTCGGATAACTCTGTTACTTTGCATTTTTAATTTACTGTTCTTTACAATGGTTTGCTTTCTCTCGCGTCTTATCGGCACACGCGCATCCTTTCTTCGTCAGATACTGTTGCCGTCAAGTTTCATTGACCACAGACCGGACTTTCACTGCTTTCATCAACTCACTGGCTGTGTTAAATCATTTTCTTTCGCGACTTTGATCCTGTGGTCAAGGCTGATACCACAACTACCGCTGCACCTCACCTCCCCAACTCTGCCGTTCACCCGGGAGGGTGGCTGCATCCTTGAAACACAAAAGAGGTTTGTCTCTTCTCTCTAGCTGGGCTTCCCTGCGCAACCTTCAAGGCGCTTTAGAGGTAACAATCTCTCATCGGGGAGTTCATGGAGTCTCCGTACCTCGGTTGCGTCTTCGGCCTGTCGCTCTGCTCCGCCTGGTTTGTCATCGGCCTGGAAGAACAGCTCCTTCTTATGCACCGCTTGGTCCAAATGTTCAATCATAAAACAAATGTCTCTGAACTTCAAGTCCAATGTTCTTATTTTGCTCCCACTTCGCCAGCTTCCCCAAACGGCATTCTGGAGTTTTTGGGAGCTGCAGGAGTTAAAGTGGATGATTGTTGAGGTCAGGGTCTTACCACCTGCCATTCAAAGGCCTGACTTTTCCTGTTTCACCCAGGGGAGGAGTTCTGGTTTGGGCACTGCCAGGTAACCCCAGCTGCCCCTGGTTTGGCTCCCTGGTGTCAGAGCTCCCATGCCATACTGCAGTCTCCTCTGTACTAACAGACCCAGTAATATGATAGTCCACCTTGCTCCAGGCCTCACAGGGTCTCTCCAGCACAGGTTTCTTCCTCTAGGCCTCTGTGCTTCCTCCAGCACTCCCAGCTCGCTCAAAGCGTGCCTGTGTGCTCCATCTTTTATACTGCCTGGGAGAATTAAGAGGAGCCAGATGTGAGTGGTTGTCCAGCTCTGCCTAGCCTGGTTAACGGGACAAGATGGAGACTGCCCATAGGAATACATGGTACATTGGTTCCTATGGGTAATCTTCATAGCTCCAGTATGCCTCTTCTTCGTCCCAGTGGTTTTAGGGAAAAACAGTGGTAAGGAATTATGGGAGTTGTAGTGTTTCAGATTGGTGGTAGGAAAATATTAACAAGCATTGGCAAAGCCAACAGTTTTGGCGTTTGCAGTTTATTGCATTTTACGCTTGTAGGTAAGAAGGCAGTTTGGAGACTAACAATAGAAAGATGTAGAAAGATGTTTTTCATATGGTGCTGAGAAGTCTTAACTATGCGTATTAATGTTTTGGGGGTGGGTGGGAGGGGCAGAGGGTGCTGGGCTAGGGGGGGTGGGTGATAGGGGCAGAGGGTGCTGGGCTAGGGGGGGTGGGTGGGAGGGGCAGAGGGTGCTGGGCTAGCGGGGGTGGGTGGGAGGGGCAGAGGGTGCTGGGCTAGGGTGTTATTTGTGTCGTCGTATAGGATGACTCCTCTGTACTTTGGATAACAACGCGTTCCGCTTTAGCAGTTGTGGAGTGGTATCAGCGTTTTCAGGAAACCAGGTCCACCACTGTTTTAGTCATGCTACCACTCCCCCTTCCTTTCTTTCTCGGGGTGTTGGGACAACAAGCGTCCCGCTTTGCTTCTCTACCGCTCAATGTTGCAAGACGTGGCGCATCTGTCCGTTTCTGGCAACAGGATGCAACAGGTCCAGCGACGCCTCTGTGCCGACTTATGAGCCAAATCTTAACTCGCAGGCTTCTCTCATCTCTGGTGTTAGGGAGAATTCTCCAAAATTGCTAATTTCCCTTACCTATTGAGTCCCTCAGCAGCTTTGCTGTATTCTAGGGTTTATTATTTTCACCTGGTAAGAGTGTGAGCCTTTTTCCCACTTTTACATGTGTTTTGCTGTGTGTGTTTTTACCATTTGTGTGATCTTGGGCTCTGGAGCCTCACCTACTCCATGGGCATCATCTTTTTGTGTGTTACACAGCACCTTCAGTGCAGTGACACAGGGCTGTCTTTCAGACTTCCCACTGACTCCAATTTTCTGGAACTGACTACTGTCACCCAGAAACATGTAAAGTTGCCATTAACTATATATGTCTCTAAACCACAGACCCAGTACACCCCATTTTACATGGAGTATTGGAAAGGGTTAATTCTTATCCCTTTTTGTCTGTTACTCTTGGGGCACTGTTTCGCTCCCTTTTCATCAAGACTTGGCTGGTGGCAGTGGTAACTACCCTATTTTTCATACCGCGGTTATTAGCCTCGAACATAAACCCGCTTGACCAAATATATTTTATTTCGGCTCCGACTGGGTTTATTTGCCATTTCTTTTTGTAAAAGTCTTTCTTGTGTTTTACTCTGCGTGCCAAACCAGGTTTGGTCCCTTTGTTCACCGTCTTTTCGCAGGCTTCTACACAGAAGCCATCCTTAAGGCGCCTGAAAGTCTGGGTAGGCAGGATGTGAGGGAGGGGTCTTAGGACCCCTCCCTTGGGTTCCCTTGGTAACCCAAGTCGCACTCGTGTTTGATTGGCTGGGTGACTGTCCTTGCCAGGACAACCACCCTGCTGTGTGATTGACAGCCAGGCTGTGTGAATGGGGGAAACTGCATAAAAAGCAGGTCTCTGGGACTGGAAAGGCAGAGTCGCTACTGGAACGAAAGAACCGACGAGGAGCTGACAGAAGAGGACCCCTACGACGACTGAACCGCCCGGTGAAGCCCTGCTGCAGGTCGGACGAAAAGAGAGGATCCTCAAGGAATCTTCTTCCCTTGAGCTGGTGGGACCAATCAGTTCGCCCAAACTTCAAGCCAGGACCCCTCCTCTGGTCGAGTTCGCTGTACAGAGCTACAGTGGGCTGGATACCCAGGAAGGTCGGACCCTGCTTGGGTTGTAAAGAGCACACCTTTTATTCGTTGCTTTGCTCTGCTGCTGGTTTCTTCCCTGGGTAGTGCAGGACCCTCCAGTCTTACTACTTTGTGTCAATCCGACAGTCGCTTCAGGAACCGTGAGCCTGCAGGAACTACCAGGAGTGTCCGCCTCAGCTACAGCCCCCTCTCCGTTTTAAGGTACTGTGCAAATCCGGTTGATCGTTTCGTTCAGCCGCGGGAAAAGTGTGGGAGATCTTTCTCCAATCCGGGGGCTTGTCCTTCTCTTTGAACTAACTTTTCTGCTGACCAACTCCGTCCGGAACTCGTGGCACAAACTTTACCCCCAACTACCTTGAACCATGTGATCTTGAGCAAAAGACTTTTGACCTAGTGACTTTGGCCCTAAGCCTTTTTTCCCCCGATTCCACCACTGTAGTTCCTCTTGCTCAATTGCCCTGAGTACTTACCTGTTGGTGTGGTTCAATTTCTATTATCTTTGTCTCTTTCCCTCCCTTTTAAATTGCTGGAGTGCCATTTTGCTCCCGCTTCATTTTGTGAGCTTACATTGTCTGGAACTTATTGGGAGTGGTGCGGTGTAGAGTGTGATTTTTAGACTGCTTTTTTATAATGAAATGTTATACAACTGAAGAGTAAATAAATGTATATTCTTTAACTTGAAAACCTTGAGTCAGTGTTTGTCTGAATCATAGTAATTGATGTCCTTTGTGTAACTATTTGATACTGCTCACTTACTCTTGAGATAAGTCTGGCTGCTCAGCCATCGCTACCACTTTAACTGTGTAGTACAGGCTTGTACCAAAGGTGAATTTGTACTGTCACTTGTCTTAATTGTGTGTGGTGTTCCCAAAGGGTACTGCATATAATTCTGCTCAACACCTGGTCTCCTTTGCTTTCATATATTACGTAGCCATGGAACTTCCCTGACATAGTGTTGTGTTCCTTTTTATGTCTCAACCGGCTTCGCTTCTCTTCTCTGTAAGTCAGCCTCCTCATTTCAGTTAAGAGGGAGTTTTCATTTAAAGGAATGTTCACGGTTTCCGGTTGACAATAACATATGCTGGTATTTTCTTCATATGCATATTTAAGGGATGGGTTTACAGAGGTATTGTTGGAATATTCTCTAGGGTGCTCCTAACAGGAATTTTAGTCCTAGTCCACAAAGGGGGAGTTTCTCACAGTGAGGTCCCACTGGTCTTGACCCCTAGGGAGGATGCTGCAGAGCGGGCTCACCTCCCTAGCCTCACATGGGGGAGGGGTTCCCCCTTGAGTAGGGACTCATTCCCCCAATTCATTGCAGTGGTCAGAAGAGCGTGCTGAGCTTGTGGAAAAAAAGAACTGAGGTAGGGGGGGGGGGATTAGTGCACCCTTTTATATGGCACTCAACATCAATTGCATTGTCGAGGAATGGGATCACCGTATACAAGGGAGTCGTCGACATCTAGTGCCACACCACCACCGGTTGAAAGAAATTCCGAGAAGCTGATGCTGAATAGCTATCTATCAAGATGAGTGTTAGGGAGAATTCTCATTTCATGGCTAATTTCCCTTACCTAGTGAGTCCCTAGCAGCTTTGCTGGATCTCTGGGGTTGTTTCTATCCACTTGGTAAGAGTGTGAGCTTTTCCCCCACTCTTACTGGTATTTTGCTATGTGTGGTGACCTGTTTTTGTGATGGTGGACTCTGGAGTACACCACTTCAATATCCCCCTCTTTGTGTGTGTCACACAGCACCTTCTGTGCAGTGGCCCAGGGTTGTCATTCAGACTCCCCCCGACTCCATTTCTGAGGTGACTACCGTCCCCCAGAAAAGGGTAAAGTTACCATTAACTTTACTTAGTCCCATTTAACCACAGATCCAGTACACACAATCTTACATGGAGTACTGGGAGGGTTAACTCTTAACTCTTTATCTGTACCTCCTAGAGCATTGTTTTGCTCTTTTAACATTTAGACATGGCTGGTGGCAGTGGTATCTACCCTAAATTTCTACAGCGATTATCTTATATAACCATGGTAATATTGTAGGCTATTGTGTTAGCCTCAGACTTAAACCCGCTTGACCAAATACGTTTTCGTTTGGCTCCGGTGCAGTTTATTCGCCATTTCTTTTTGTTAAACTCCATCTTGTGTTTTACTTTGCGCAGCAAACCAGGTTTGCCTCCTTTGTTCACTGTCTTTTGGCGGGCTTCTACATAGAAGCCCTCCTTAAGGCGCCTGGGTGTATAGGTGGGCTGAATGTGAGGGAGGGGTGTAGTCACCCCCTGCACAGGGTATCCTAGGAAACACAAGTCGCACTTTGACCTGATTGATTGGGCATTGACAGCCAGGCTGTGTGAATGGGGGTTTTGTGCATAAAAGGCAGGTCTCTTGGGCTGGAAGTCAGAGAGTCGTCACTGGAACTACAAGGAACTGACGAGAAGTGGAGGAGAGGTCGGTGAAGCCCTGCTGCAGTCCTGAGCTATCTACCCTTCAACGACTAAGATGAGATCCAGTCCGGAGTCTTCTTCCCTTGAGCCTGGTGGGGATAACCAGCTCATCTTCTTCAGCCAGAGGTCGCCTTCGTGGTCAAAATCGCTGCACACTGCTGTAGTGGTCCGGATAGCCACCTGTAGAATCTCTCCTGTTTTTAAGGAGCGCACCTTTTATTCATTGTCGCTGCTGCCGGCCTGATCCCTGTGTGGTGCAGACCCCCTCATTGTCCTTTGTGCTGAAGCTGCAGGAAAGCGCGGGTCTGCGGGAAACCAACAGGAACAACTGCCGTGGCACCAGCTTTGTTCTTTGAGAAAGGTACTGTGTCCTGTTTGAGGAATTTTGGGTGAAATCCCTATTTCTCTACTTTAAGGCTCGTCCTTACTTTTCCCTCCTTCTTATAACTTTTGCTTCTGAACATTGACAATATCGAAGTATTCTTGGCAACGTTGAATCCCGAACTGTCCGACTGTGTGATCCTCGACAACAGGCACCCGGTGTCATTTGTCTTTGGCTCTGGCCCCTTGACTCTTGAATTCCTGTTTATGTGTGTTCTTCGATTCTGTCTGCCTAACCAACATATTGCCTGTGATTTTTGCCCCCAACTCTCTGGGTATTTCGGGTGCTAAGTGTGTTTTTACCCTGGTAGCATTTCTTGCCACGGATACACGTTTATCTAGTAGACCGAACTGTCAAAAAGTGATCGCAATTGTATTCACTGTAACGTGTTCTGTTTCTTAACACCGGTCCATTCAAACACAGGGTACTTACCTCGAATAATACTTTACAAAGTGAATTGGTTAGTTGTAGTATATTTTAAGTGTGGTTTTTGAATTAATAGTAGTGTCGTGTTAATAACAAATGGTTTAAAAATAAATGTACTTATAATTGTTTACCTGAAACCTTGAGTCAGTGTTTGCTTGAGTCACAGAAATTGTCGTCCCTTTGTGTAATCTCTGCTACTGCTCATATACTCTTGAGATAAGCCTGTCTGCTCCGCTACTGCAACCACTATAACCTAGTAGTACGGGCTAGTACCAAAGGTAAAACTTGTATTGCCACCTTTAGTCTTAATTGTGTGTAGTGGTCCCTAAGGGCACTGGACGGAATTCTGCCTAACAATGAGGAATCTGTCAGAGAAAGCAATCCATTGAAACAGATTGCATATCTGGGTAAAAGCCTGAGGCTTAAAGTGGTATGCAGTGATAAAAATCACAGCAAAGATGTCGCATGTGCAAAAAATCACCACTAAAGTCTGGTGGTTTGACCCGGTAAAGGTGTACACCATTATACCATTTAAGAGGACCAGGGGTTGCGGGGGTGTCCCCGCTTCCCTTAAATGGTATAATGCCTCCGGGTGTTGCTGGGGTGTCCCCTGCATCCTTTACACCGATTGCGGCGGCAAAACCACAGCCTTATTGCCACGAAATTTTGCGTCCACAGCTATTTTTGCTGCAATTTTAACACATAGTACCCTTAAAGTGGGGAGAACCAGCGCATCACAGACGTACTCCACATGGATGGGCAAGCACAACCTTCTGCATCCAAATCGTCTTCCAGCACTTGGCACACTGCCTTTCACACGTTGGTCACAATGTCCAGGAAGTCGTCCATGATCTCTCCTTGGGGCATATGGCTGAAACCTCAGATAGGACTTACCCCAGCACATGAATAAACTTTACCAGGGCACGGGAGGTATTCACGACCTTCAAAGCCATGCTCCCTAAAGCCAACACTTTTGATACGCAAACAAATCTTTTGGAAGTTTAAGCCGATTTCAGGTTAGCAATAGCTGCCTCAACCACCACGTTCTCTAGAGAGGAGTGCTTTAAGATGAAAGTGTGAAAACTTTGGGGCCAGCTTGTATGTTTTAGTGAGCCCCTCATCAAATGAGTGGAACACGCCGATTGCCATAGAGTCAGAGAGTCAGGAAATGCTGCGCTAAGGGGCAAGACCTTTTCACTCTGCATGCTTTTATCTAGTATATCCAACAATTCATAACGGATCAGAGGCATGGACGAAACTCTTAGGCCTAAGGTCATCACACCCTTTTCAATAGACCCCCTAAACTAGGCATGTGGATGTCCGGAGAGAGATGCCTGCTGCATCTCAAAATTGTGTGATATGTCAAGGACGCTAGGATCGTGTAGATCATTTGGCAAATCAAAGAGCTACATCTAGTCTTCCGTGAAGTCAGGTAGCTGGGCCTGGTCCAGCACTAGAAGGGGCTTCAGTTCACGGGGAGCGGTATCCAAATCCCCATCAAAAGTAAACTATATGGGATTCCAAAATGGCGGCCGGCCGAGGAGGACAAGAGTCTTTCCCCGGCTGGGGGCGAGTAATAGCACTTCAGAAAAGTTTTCCGGGTGCTCCTTAGCCCCAAACCAGCAGAAAATAACAAGCTCAGAAGGCAGAGAAGAGAAACTGCCAACCCGAACGGCCCCCGCAAGACGTAAACCGCACAGACTGAATACCTGCAAGACAGCCAGAGCAGACACGGCCATCGCGCCACTTCCCCAAGCGGGGCAGTAGACTCAGAGGAGCTGAAGCCGAGGCCCCAGCAGAGGCCACGGACAGGCTCAAAGGGGACAGCGGCGTACCACTGCATTGCATATCAAGGAAGAGAAACACCTCGGCACCGGACACCAGCCAGAGGGAAACCGCAACAGGGGACGTCACTCGCCACCACGATCCGATGCACAGACCTGGCAATGGATGAGCAGGCGCTCATCTGGATCATCAGGTGTTAGGCAGAATTATATGCAGTACCCTTTGGGAACACCACACACAATTAAGACTACAAGTGACAGCACAAATTCACCTTTGGTACAAGCCTGTACTACACAGTTTAAGTGGTAGCGATGGCTGAGCAGCCAGACTTATCACAAGAGTAAGTGAGCAGTATCAAATAGTTACACAAAGGACAGCAATTACAATGATTCAGGCAAACACTGACTCAAGGTTTTCAAGTAAAAGAATATACATTTATTTAACTCGTCAGTTGTATAACATTACACTATTATAAGCAGTTTAAAAATCACACTCCTAATACACCACACCAAGTTCCAGACAAGTTAAGCTCACAAAATGAAGTGGGAGCAAAATGGCACTCCAGCAATTTAAAAGGGAGGGAAAGACAAAGTTAATAGAAATTGAACCACACCAACAGGTAAGTACTCGTGGCAATTGAGCAAGAGGAACTACAGTGACGGAATCAGGGGAAAAAAGGCTTAGGGCCAAAGTCACTAGGTCAAAAGTCTTTTGCTCAAGATCACACGGTTCAGGGTAGTTCGTGGTAAAGTTCGTGCCACGGATTCTGGACGAGGTTGGTTGGCAGAAAAGTTAGTTCAAAGAGAAGAGAAGGACAAGCCTTCGGTTTGGAGAAAGATTTCAAACACTTTCACCGCGGCTGAACGAAACACACAACCGGATTTGCACAGTACCTTAAAATGGAAAGGAAGCTGCAGCTGAGGCGGACGTTCCTGGTAGTTCCTGCAGGCTCACGGTTCCTGAAGCGAGTGTCGGACAGACAAGAAGTAGGAAGACTGGAGGGTCCTGCACTACCCAGGGAAGAAACCAGCAGCAGAGCAAAGCAACGAATAAAAGGTGCGCTCCTTAAAGCCCAAGCAGGGTCTGACCTTCCTGGCTATCTGGCCCACTGTAACTCTGTACAGCGAATTCGACCAGAGGAGGGGTCCTGGCTTGAAGTTTGGGCGAACTGGTTGGTCCCACCAGCTGAAGGGAAGAAGGTTCCTGGAGGATCTTCTCTGTCGTTGGATTCTGAAGATTCCTACCTGCAGCAGGGCTTCACCGAGCAGTTCAGTCATTGTAGGGGTCCTCTTCCATCAGCTCCTCGTTGGTTCTTTCGTTTCAGTGGTGACTCCCTTTCCAGTCCCAGAGACCCGCTTTTTATGCAGTTTTCCCCCATTCATACAGCCTGGCTGTCAATCACACAGCAGGGGGGGCTGTCCTGGCAAGAACAGTCACCCAGCCAATCAAACAGGAGTGCGACTTGGGTTACCAAGGCAACCCATGCCAGGGTTCCTAAGACCCCTCCCTCACAACCTGCCCACCCAGACTTTCAGGCACCTTAAGGAGGGCTTCTGTGCAGAAGCCCACAAAAAGACGGCGAACAAAGGGACCAAACCTGGTTCGGCGCGCAGAGTAAAACACGAGAAAGACTAACAAAAAGAAATGGTGATTAAACCCCGCCGGAGCCAAAATAAAATATATTTGGTCAAGCGGGTTTAGGTTGGAGGCTAATAAAATAGCCTAAAACAATACCACGTTTATATAAGATAACCGCAGTATGAAAAATAGGGTAGTTACCACTGCCAACTGCCAAGTCTTGATGAAAAAGGAGCGAAACAGTGCTCCAAGAGAAACAGATAAAAAGGGATAAGTATTAACCCTTTCCAATACTCCATGTAAGATGGGATGTACTGGGTCTGTGGTTTAAAGAGACTACATAAAGTTAATGGCAACTTTACATGTTTCTGGGAGACAGTAGTCAGTCCCAGAAAAATTGAGTCAGTGGGAAGTCTAAAAGACAACCCTGTGTCACTGCACTGAAGGTGCTGTGCAACACACACAAAAATGATGCTCATGGAGTAGGTGAGGCTCCAGAGTCCAAGATCACACAAATGGTAAAAACACACACAGCAAAACACATGTAAGAGTGGGAAAAAGGCTCACACTCTTACAAGGTGAAAAAAAGAAACCCTAGAAATCCAGCAAAGCTGCTGAGGGACTAGGTAAGGGAAATCAGCCATTTATGAGAATTCTCCCTACCACTGGGATAGAGGGGTTAACACGACACGGTACCAACCCTCCGGCCCGGAGCAAGAAGGACCCCTGAAATCGGGATCAACAGAAGAGATGAGAGGACACAGGTGATGGGGGAGGCGGGGCGCAGAGTCTTCTCGCAACCCGCGACAAAGCAGGAGGGATAGCAGTGGTAAAAGGCACAATGAGGGACCAAGAGACCCAACGAAAACCGCAACACACAGAAACAAACCCGGAGTACACGGAGAGAGTCTCTCCAAGCTCCATCCCAGACACGGTGACCAAACAGAGCGGGACACAGGACCAAACTATGAAAATAGTGGTGAGAAAGCGTTCCAGAGAGGGGGAAGCCCCCATCCCACATTGAGCAACCTCAGGGTGCACTCGCACCATTAATAAACTTATAGAGCCCCCCCCCAGCAATAAGAGCCGGTCAACAGCACTCTCCCCCCACCCCTCCCCCAAGCCGGGCACAACAGCAACAGACCCTGCTGGAAAACATCAGATAGAGAGAGATCAGCCATAAAGGGCAGCGACACCAGCGAAGGTGCAACACTAAGTGGCCAACAACATGGCCCGTGGGGGGGGGGGGTGGAGAGAACAAGCTACAAGAGGGCCACGCCCAGCGGTCCAACTGCCCAAGCAGAGGTGCAGGCGTGACACAAATTCAACCCAGACATTCCAGTAGTGAACTGGACCACGCAGCCCAGGCACAAAGAGCGAAACCCTGCAGTGGAAGCTTGACCTGTGGGGTGGCCAGCGAGTAATGCACAGGCCCGCCCGGGAGCTAGAAGTAAAGGAGCAGCCCACGAGCACAAGAGCCAGATATGCCCTATTCCGCTCCAGAAGAGAAACCACCCACCTGGACCAAAGGGAACAGCCTCCAGCCCCTACACAAACCGTAACAAAAGAAGGCAAAAAACACACTCTCGGAACAAACAGGACAAGGGAAGCCATTGGAACAAAAGATCTCTCACAACAGACCATGTAAGGAAGGGCCCGAGAAGAGAAGGGGAAAGTCAGAGGGAACCCAGAAACAATAGCATTGATGTCAAAATCCAAGGTGAAGACCACAACCCCTGCTCACTCCCCCCGCCCGCCCTCCAGAGAAAACAAAACAAAAGCTTAAAACACCTCTGGAGCACTGATGAGACAAACACAATAAAAAGTGGGAAGAATCCAGAAGACTCACACGACACAAATAGGCCATAAATGGGGGACAGCGAAATGACCAAGGCAGACAGACAGAATTGCTTTAAGGACCTACAGAGTCAATGTCTACTGCCAATCAAGAACAATTCCATACTCTAAAAGAAGATTTGAAACAATCCCTCCAAGAAGTGAAGATCGACATCGCAAAGTTGGAAGAGAAGACCGACACACTGGAAAAAGCTGTCCAGCAAGTCGAGGAGGATACTCAGAAAAGGGATGAAGTACTGGAGCAACTGGCACACGCTACGACCAACCTCGAAATCCAATGTGAGGACCTGGAAAACAGATTGAGTAGAACATACATAAGAATTAAGAACCTGCCAGAAACGATCGAGGACCGAGACCTACAAGCGAGGGTCACCCAGCTCTTTGCAGAAATACTGGCCGAGGAGACAGAGCCTCCGAGATTGACAGACTGCATAGGGTGGGACCAAAAAGAATGGCCA
The DNA here is from genome assembly GCF_040938575.1 of Ambystoma mexicanum. Lineage (NCBI taxonomy): Eukaryota > Metazoa > Chordata > Amphibia > Caudata > Ambystomatidae > Ambystoma > Ambystoma mexicanum. Next base: position 487,028,736 of record NC_090937.1, on the reverse strand, counting down.
AACCGGGCGCTAGGCCGAGAGATGCACTGCCGGCCATATCGTCGTCTGCCCAAAAGGAACTAATCTTGCGGAAAGCAAGACATGCAACGCCAATGAGAATTAATGGACAGGAGGTTCAGCTTTATCAAGACCTAGCGCAAACACTACAAAAGAGAAGACAAATGGGCCCGGTAGTCCGACACCTGACAGCAAAACAAGTCAAATACAAGTGGGCCTTTCCATTTGGTCCTCTGTTCACCTGGGAGGGGAGTCAACATCGGATCACGACATCCGAGGAAGGGGAACAGATATTGGGAATACAAGAAGAACGAGATGCCCACCCCCAAACACAAGAAAGACTACGTGGCCCCAGCAGACTGGGAGGGTGGGAAACAGTGTAGAGGAGAAATAGGGGACGAAAGAGAAGATAGCCAATATCACTCACCAATGCAATTTTAGAACGAAACAGGAGCAAATAAAAGTAATAGACAAAGAAAAGGGGCAGGGAACCACCCGGAATTCAACTAAACAGGCCCAGGGAAGGTGGAAGGTGGAAGGTGGAAGAAGGGCTAGAATGGAATCCGAAGTGGGGTTTAGGAACCCCCACAATATGGACCTAAGGTGGACAGGGGGCGAGGAGCAAGTGACACATCGTCCGGACGCACATTGACACCTAGCCACCACTTAGATGGGAGGGGATGTTAGGGAAGTGAGGGGTTAGGAAAGGGGCTAAGGAAGGGAAGACCCGAAGGTGGCAAGACGGGGCGGGGAGATTTCACCAAAAGACACACCACAGTCACGCGAGATGTGGGGAGGCGAACAGGCAGGAGGAAGAAAATGGATAGGAGGACATCAAGACCGATTAAGGTCCTGACGCATAACGTCAGTGGGATGAACAGCCCGGACAAATGGGACAAAAACTATAAAGACAGGCATGGAAGATGAGAGCAGACATAATCATTCATCAGGAGACCCGCATACGGAAAAGTGAAAAAATGAGTGTTAGGATAAAGGGGGCCCATCAACCAGGTGAACGTGGAGAGGAAAAGAGCGGGAGTCCTCATAGCCATACAGGACAGACTGCAGGCACATATCCAGGACACAATGGCAGACAAAGAAGGGCGCCATCTCTTCTTGAACACAAAAATAGAAGGTCGAACATACTCTCTGGCATCGATATACGCACCCAACTCAGGGCAGGACGGATTCTTGAGGGGGACTCTCACGGCCCTAGAAGGATTTGCCATGGGAGACATTATAATGGGTGGCGACCACAACATAGCCTGGGACCCCACATTAGACAGAAGCTCAGGCACGCGCTCACATGTCCTGTCCAAGGCTTTGAAAACAGCCATTGAAGCACTAGCACACTATGATATATGGGGAGCAAAGAAAGGGGATACACAAGGCTACACCCATTTTACGCACGTACATAACTCACAATCTAGGATAGATTATGTCTGGGTCTCCACAGGATTAGTGGGAAAGATAGCGGACAGTGAGATAGGCCCAATTGCACTCTGAACCATGCCCCAATAGTAACGTCATTTAACATTGCTAAAGCAGGGGGAGGAGTGTGGACATGGCGATTCCCGTCCGACATACTACAGGATAGCCCGATGACAAAAACGATCAAGAGGAAGATAGAACTATACTTTGCAGAGAATAGCACAGGGGAGACATCACAGGAGGTAGAATGGGATGCATTCAAGGCAGTACTGAGGAGGGAACTGATAGCATTGCAGGTGCACAGGGACAGACAACGCTCTAAATGGAAAGAAGACCGTGGGGCGGAAACTCAAGGATGCACAGGAAGAAATGGTAAACCACCCGAGCAGGAAGGCGAAACTGGCCCTGAAACATATACAGGGGCAACTCACGATGCTGCAAAACAAGAAGGCTGAGCTAGCGCTACTGAGAACAAAACAGAGATACTATATCAGCGCAAACAAAGCGGATAAACTTCTGGCAAGACAGCTTCGGGACAAGGGCCGCAAGATGACAATAATGCAACTAAGGGATAAAAGGGGGCAGCTAAAGACGACCAATGAAGAAATGGGTGACATAATGGCAGCCTACTATCAAGCCCGATACTTGTAACAACCAAGAGGGGAAGCCCAGAAGGCATACATGGATAGCATTACTCTCCCTAAGATCACAGAAATGTTTAAGCAATTCTTGGATAGTGAAATTCAGGTTGAGGAAGTCATTCAGGCTATCAGAAAACTCCCAAGAAATAAAGCACCAGGCCCGGATGGGTACACGGACACCTTCTACAAATTTCAAAACATGCTGGCCCCAAAACTGATGGAACAGTTGGACAGTTTTAAAGCGCAAGGGAACATAACCAACTCAATGAATGAAGCAAAGCTGGTAATTTTCCCCAAAACAGGGAAAGTTCCTACTCGACCAAGCTCATATCGACCGATTGCACTAATAAACCTAGACGCGAAGCTCTACACGAAGATCTTGGCAGAAAGACTGTCCCAGCTGTTACCATTGATAGTGGGGCCAGATCAGTCAGGATTCATCCCAGGGAGGCAAACTGCAGACAAAACACGCAGGGTGAGCCATCTAATCGAAAAAGTGGAACATTCCAGAATCCCAGCGATCCTGGTGTCACTATATGTGGAAAAAGCATTCGACAGGGTTGAATGGACACAGCTATTTAAAACAATGGAATGGACGGGATTCGGGCAACAATATCTACAGATGATAAAAGCCAACTACAAATCGCCCTCAATGAGAATTTCAATGAATGGCACCCTCTCGATGCGCATTCCCCTAACCAGAGGGACAAAACAGGGATGCCCACTCTCACCACTCCTATATGCGATATTTCTAGAGACATTACTGATTAGAATATGAGAGGCTCCCCGGATAAAAGGCATAACAATGGGAGGAGAAGAACATAAAACCATGGCTTTTGCAGACGACATGCTCTTGGCATGGTCAGAACCAGAACATTCCCTCGCGGCACTTGTGCGGGAACTAGACCACTTTGGGACGATCTCAGGCCTAAAAATCAATAGGCACAAATCAGAAATATGGAATTTGTCAGCAGACCCAGCAATAGTGGACAATCTGGCCCGAATGACCAGGCTGAACAAAGCCCAGGATAACATCACATACCTAGGGATAAAACTTTCACCATCAATTAAACAGCTGTACAGCGGCAATTACCTGCACCTTTTAGCGCGACTGAAAGCAGACATTGCAAAGTGGAATCCCCTCAATGTATCATGGTAGGAAAGACTGACGGCTATAAAAAATGACCGTACTGCTGAGGCTGTTCTACTACTTTCAAACACTTCCGATAAAAATCCTGAGATCATTCTTCAGAATGCTCAACAAGATGATCTCCACATTTGTGTGGCAACACAAGACACAGAGAATTGCGATGACGACCCTAAAGCTACAAAGGAGCGAAGGCGGGCTTACGCTGCCCAACTTTAGGAGATACTACGAGGCAGCGCAACTGAGCGTCATCAAAGAATGGGTGGTACAATCCCCCAAACATATTTGGGTAAAACAAGACAGGGAAGTGGCCGGCGACCCCCTGTCAAACCTACTATGGCTGCATAGATCCCACAGACATCCGAAGACAAAAGTAAGCGAGGTGATGGGTGCAGGGATAGAAGTATGGGATATGGCGCTTTTAGGGAGAATTCTCAAAATGTGCTAATTTCCCTTACTTTTTGAGACCCCGAGCAACTTTGCTGGATTTCTAGGATTTAATTTTTTTACCTGGGAAGAGTGTGAGCCTTTTTTTCTCACTCTTCCATGTATTTTGATGTGTGTTTTACTTTTGTGTTCTTTGGTTATGGAGTTTTAAAACAACTCCATAGGCATCATCTTTTTCTGCGTGTCACACAGCACCTTCGGTGCAGAGGCACAGGGATGTCTTTCAGACTTCCCAAGGTTTAAATACTTTCTCTGGGACGGACTACTGTCTCCCAGAGCATGTAAAGTTAAATTGACTTTGCTAGTCTCTTTAAATGTACTGACCCAGCACACACTAAATTCCTATAGAGTGCTGGAGGGGTTGCCTAGCTCCCCCCCACCCCCCGAGTCAAAACACTCATGTAACAGTCAAATATTACCCTTTCCTACTTTAAATGGCTGGTGGCAGTGGTTTAGATCAAACTACCATGATTTTTCCCGACCGCTAACAACGGTAGCTAAAAATCGGGTCAGCCATGTTTTTCAATATGGCGCCCAAGACCTATCTGTAAAACAGCTTTCACCATTTCTTTTAGGAAAGGTCCTTCTTGTGTTTGTCTCTGCGCGCCAAACCAGGTTTGGCCCCTTTGTTCATTGACCTTTGGTGGGCTTCAGTGCTGAAGACCTCCTCTGGCGCGCTGAGTGTCTGGGGTGGACAGGATGTGAGGGAGGTGCCCGAAACTCCCTGTGCTTAGTCTCCTAGGAGACCTGAATGCACTCTGGCGTGATTGGCCGGCTGGCAATCCGGCAAGGACAGCGACCCTGCTGGGTGAGTGACAGCCAGGCTGGAATGAATGGGGGAAAACTGTTTAAAAGCAGGTCTCTGGGACTTGGAAAGCAGAGTCGACCACTGGAACGAAAGAACCGAAGACAAGCTGAAGGAAGAGGACTGCTGCAACTCCTGGATGACCGGTGAAGCCCTGCTGCAGGTCCGAATTGCCTGAAATTCCATCGACAGAGAAGCCCTTAAAGGTTAACTTCTTCCCTTGAGTTTGGTGGGAACAACCAACTCGCAAGCCACCTGGACGCTGTCACCATCTGGTCAAATTTTCATCAGAGTGCTGTTGCAAACCGGATAGCCAGAGGGAAGGAAACCAGCTTGTGGACTTTATGGCACTCACACCTTAAACCGACGTCTTGCTAAGCTTTTGGCCTCATCCCTGGGCAGTGTAGGAACCTCTTGACGTCGTCCTTGTCCCCTCGACTGAAGCTCAGGAACAGCGAGATCTGCTCAAATTGCCAGGAACAACTGCCTCAGCTCCAGCTCTTCTTCATTAACAAGGTACTGCGCAAACGCGGTCTGGAAATCTTTTCAGCCATCGCGAAAGTTCGTGGAACTTTCCTCAACTTCAAAGGCTTGTCCTTTCCTAAACATTCGTCAAACTCTTCTAAACTCAGTGGCAAAGACTTAACCGTTATTACCAGAACTGTGCTATCCTATACAAAGACTCTGAACCATTGACTTTGGCCCAGGCCTATGAACTGAATTGCTGGTTGTAGCTAACTGAAACCCTTTGCCCTGGCTATGAATGTATTTGGGCTGTCTATTCTTATAACCCTGTCTTTTTACCCCTTTCTTAAGTATCTGAAGTGCCATTTTGCTCCCACTTCAGGGAAGCTAAACTTGTTCATTTACTTACCGGTTGTGTATTTGTGGTTTATTAGTGTGTGATATTGAGCTGTTTGTGCTAGTGAAATGTTTTCAAACTGACTGAGTAAATAAATGTATATTTTTTTACCAAGAAACTTTGATTGTTTGTTTGAATCACTGTATTGGTTGGTCCTTTGGTTAACTTGTTCTACTGCTCACTTAAACTCTTGAGATAAGTCTGGCTGCTCAGCCATCGCTACCACTTAACTGTGTAGTACAGGCTTGTGCCAAAGGTGAATTTGTACTGACACTTGTAGTATTAATTGCATGTAGTGTTCCCAAAGGGTACTGCGTGTCATTCTGCCTAACAGGCGCTCAAACGGGGAACCCTTACAATGCACCCATCCCCCTTCCCTCCGATGTTGGGAAATACAGATTTTCAACCTTGTATGGAACATAAAGCATACCTCAGCTGGACACAAGCAGGGTGCACGAAAGAACAAGTTACTCTCTTACCTGGTAACGTTCTTTCGATGGGATGGTCCGACGACGTATTCCATATCTATGACAGGTAATGTCCGCAGCACAGCTATGGACATTACCTGTCATAGATACGGAATACGTCGGAAGACCCAATCCCCTCAAAATAAGGGATATGTGTAAAGATCAGAACATAAGAACATTCCAGGAATGCATACAAGAGGTGGGAATAAAAGCCATGGAGGAATACCAATACACACAATTGAGACATTGGCTACAGCTCCCCCTGCCCCAATAGAGAAGCAGCCACGAGACAATTAACCAAATTCAAAATATATATGACCTCAGACACGGGCCCCCAAAAAACTGATCTCAAGCCTATATAATCTTCTAAATGCACAGGGTGAGGAAATAACATGGCAATACATGAAGAAATGGGAAAAGACACCAGGGGAGCCGATAACAAGAAAATGGCGAAACCTATGGAATATAATTCCTAAACTGACACGCTCCATCCAGCTGAGGGAAATGTGGCAATAAAATTGTCCTGCAGTGGCACTACACCCCAGAGAAACTCCACACTATGTTTTCCACCACGAGCGACGCCTGCTGGCGCGGATGCGCAACAAAAGGGGACTTGCACCACATGTGGTGGGGTTGTCCGATCATAGCAGACTTTTGGAAAGAGGTGAAGAAACAAGTGGAAAAAATGGTGCAAGGGACAAGCGGATTGGAAGCAAGAATGTGGTTCGTAGGAATGTGGGAACCGAAACAGAGGGCATACACGAAAAACCCAACAGAGACGGATGACGACTCTGATAATAGCGGCCTGGCTACTTATAGCCCAACACTGGAAGCAGAAACACCCACCAACAATATACGATTGGCTTGCAAAAGTATGGAGATTCGTGACCATGGAGTGGATGACATACAAGATACAGGGGAACTTAGAGACGCCTTCTGATCAGAATGGGGCAGCATCCTAACTTACCTCCAGAGTGACTATATGGTTTAGTGTTGCCCCCACAACATTAGAATCCTTGACATTCTTTGAGAAAAGGAAAGTGAAATTGACGACGAACTGCCACCTGAAGGGGGAGCGGAGGGGCGGCGGAAATCCATGTTAATGTTCTATTTTGTTTGCTCTGGAAAAACAATACAAATATGTAAAAAAAATGTTTAAAAAAATCAACTACATGGATTTAAAAATTGGCCCTTAGATTTCAGAGTATAGCATGTGGGAGGCTATGACATGCCAGGGAAGGGCTCTGTCTAATCCACCAATGTCTGCATTGAGGCCTTAATTTGGACTTGAAAGGGCAAACTAAATCTGAGACGCAAAAGAAAAGCATGCGGATACCATCCTGAAAGTTACGACCAGCCAATATATTAATGTCAGACAACAATGCCGTTAAGGTGAAGTTGCACCCAGTCGAGGGAGAACAAATGTCAAGCATCTGTATTTTAAACTCCTCCCACTGTTCTTAAGACGCATGCTCAGAAGGAACATTTAAGTTACTCACCATAGTGACTAGGGTACGCATAGTCCAAAGTCCCCTTTCCTTTTGGGCATCCCCCAACATGGGGGATGGTACCGGAACCTTAGGGAGCGAAAGCTTCCCCTTTAAATTTAGGATAGTGGGCAGGCAAACACCACCGAGTTCCCTTTGAACACGTCGGATGTTTAGATACCTACCTACGCCTACCATATATTAGCACTTGGCATACCAGCAGGAGGGAAGGTGGGTGGGACATATGGAGTAAAGGGGACTATGGACTAGGAGTACTCTATGCACTACAGTGAGTAACTTTAATTACTCATACATCCAGTTCCCTTTCCGCCATCTTTGTGGGTGATTGCACCGGACAAGACCATAGGGTCGAGCCGTGGCCAACTGCCTCATATCTAGGGAGACGCAAACAGTTTCCTTAGAAACGCTTGCCCAAACTCAGCATCGCGCCTGGAGATGGTGTCCAGGGTATAGTGCTTGCAGAAAGCCGATGGAGTGGTCCAAGTAGCCGCCTTGCTGATCACTTCCCAAGAAGCATGCACCTGGAAAGCGATGGCTGTGGCCTTAGCCATCACCGCATGGGCATGAATCCCCTCTGGGACTGGTTTGCCCATGGCATACAGACCCACGACACAGGCCCAATAGCAAATCCTAGTCTATTTGCTCTTATACTGGAGGACAGAGTAGAGACCCACCTGGCCTGTTGAATGATGTTCCAGTTGTCATCGAAAATTGAGCATACTGAAGCTTCACCTGGTTAGGAACCAGGCCGCCAGATCCAACCTGGCTGGGTCCATGTGCTCTACCGCACTGTCTGCTGCGTGCGGAATTCCCTTCTGTGGATCAGATGGTGGACAGGCCCCTGGGAGCACAACTGCAGCAGATCCGAAAACCAGGCTCTCAAGAACCATTGTGGAGAGCAAACAGGATGAGGCTGCAACCCACCGAAGTCTGGTAGATGCAGAGGAGTCATTGAAGCAGAATTGGGGGGGTAACGGCTAACACCTGCGATCGTGCCAACAGATCTGGAAAACATCTCCAGAGACCCCAGACCTGCCCATGAAGCAAACTGGGGAACTTTGAATTCTGAGGGGATGCAAACAAGTCCAGGTCTGCGAATCCCCAATGCTGGAAGTGGGGCAACAAGGAGACGCTGGGCAATTCCCACTCGCAAGTGTTGAACCCTCAGCTGATCCGCTTCCACGTTGCTGTCCCCCGGGAGGTGGACTGCCAAGATCCAAATACCCCCTGTCAGGGCCTATTCCCAGATCGATGCCGTCTCCAAGCAGAGGAGGGGGAGAACGGGTGCTACCGAGGTTGTTCAGGTAAAACATAGTAGTGGAATTGTCCATCCTGACCAGAACCTAACTGTCCCTGAGAAGGGGTAGGAAGGCCTTGAGAGCCAGGACCACTGCCCAGAGCTGGAGCAGATTGATATGCAGGAGGGCTTGCGCCCTGGAACATGCACCATGAATCGCGTAGAGCCCTCCAGAGGAGGCCACCCGAGCACAAAAGAGAGGAGTCCATGGTCACCACAAGGGTAGGCTCAAATAAGGCAAAGAGGGGCACCCGCGGACAGAATGCTGTGCATCAACCACCGGCAAAGATCGGCCAGGAGGAGTGGGGGTATTGGGAGCCTGTCCGACTGCGACCCCGTCGCCTGATTGATCCCATTTGGCCGCCAGGTGGAGCTGTAGACGCCTCATCTTGAGGCGGGCGAGCTGAACCGTGAGCATGCAGATCGCCATCAGTCCCAGAAGGTGCTGAAACCACCATGCTGAGGAGGTTGAGTTGGGCAGAAAGTGCCCAATCACCTTGCAAAGTGAGAGCAGCCTCTCAGCCATGGAAACACCTGCTGAACTGCTGTGTTCCACTGAGTCTCTAGGAAGACCAGATCCTGGGAGAGGCACAGCTGTGACTTCCTCAAATTGCGGGAAAACCCCAGCTGAGGTATATCTGCCAACCTCTGTCAGGAGTGTACCACCCCCTCAGTTGAACTTGCCCAGCCAGTCGTCCAGATAAGCCCCTGAGGCGGAGAAGACCCACAACAGCGTTCATCAACTTCGTGAAGATACGAAGGGCCAAATTCAGGCCGAAAGGAAGCACCTTGTACTGAAAGTGGTATGACAATCGTGGACCGCAGAAACATCCGATGTGGCTGGTAGATGGGGACATGAAGGTAGGCATCCTTGAGGTCTAGGGAACACATCCAGTCCCCTGCACACAGACTCTGCTATGTGCGCTGGAGTAATCATCTTGAAGCGGTCAAGCGGTAAAGAGATTTAGAAATGACAAGTCCAGGACTACCCTCAGGCCAGCCTCGTTCTTGAGTACCGCAGAAATTGTGGAGTAGAAACCAGAGCCACTGTCTGACTGAGGAACCGGTTCCACTGCCTGCATCTCCAATAGCGAAAGGACTTCCCGTAAAAGAGGCAGGGACCTGATCGGACAAAGAGGAGGAGAGGATGAAGGAAGAGGAAGGCTGAAGCCCGTGGAAACTATGGACAGGATACAGGGGTTCCTGCGATGACGCTTCTAGCTGTCTTGGAAAAGAGCCAGTTGGCCCCCGACTAGGGAACTGTGTTCCCACACCGTGACGTCACTGTTTCTTGGCATCGAAGGCGTGAGCCAAGGAGGGGAGTGGAAAATCCAGTACAAAGTCCTCTGCTGTTGATGGGCGACCTGTTGGGCCTCTGTGTTCTGCAGTCCGAGACCCATTGAATCCAATGAGGGTGCAGGGTTTGAATTCTGCCCTGCCTTGTGCCCGAGGAAATGACTTTTGCCCCGGCTTGGTCAGGATGGACAACGACTTGGCAGTTAGAGTGGAGGTTTTCTTCTTTGTCAACTCGTCATTGGTTGACGAATGAAAGGCCCAAGCTCTCTAAGGGGAGATCTAAAATCTGCTCCTTCAGTCAGACGAAAATGTAGTGACATGCATCCAGGCAGTCCTCCTCATCTCGACCGTCAAGCACAGCCTCTGCTGGCTGTGTCGATGTGCGAGACCGAAGACTTCATGAGGTCCTGCTCAACGGCCTAAGAATCAGCCAGGCCAGCCTTGAAGGAGGCCTGATGTTCCAGAGGGCGGTCAGACAGAAATTCCCCCAACTCACGCCACAGCTTCTGGTTAGTCGCAGCCAAAAGGGCATCAGCTTGCCGCAAATGCAGCCCTGAATAGGCCTAACATTGCTTGCCCAAGGACTCGAGAACCTTGTTCTCCTTCAAAAAGACAACTGGCGACAGCACCTGAGGAGGAAGACGACTGTTTATAATAGAGGGAGGCAGCAGCCACCACTGAAGAATGAGGCTGAGGTTGTGAGGTCAGGAGGATTGGCCCCCCATCCGTCAGCCTGAACCTGCTGTCCAACTTCTTGTTCATCTGGGCGATGGCCCTGCCCTTCTCCATCTGCAGGACATCTTTTTGTAGAGGGACGTCCAAACGGATCCTAGGTGCGCTTGCCCAGATATTCGGCTAGCACTCCCCACTCCTGGGGGGACTCCTCTGGGAGCGGGACCCCCCACACGGCCCTCCCCAAGAACTCTGCAAGGCCTTGAAGGCGGTCATGAAGAGCTTTAACTGATACAGAGGACTCATCACCCCGAGTCTGCCGCCACTTCCAGAAGAAACAGGACTGGGACCTTCTTGCAGTGCCCATTCAATGGGTGAAAGCACGGGCAAATCCAAAATGACCACTGGCCTAGCACGCTCTGCCACGTGCCTATCCACCATCTTGGGACCTTGCGCCGTGCCCTGGGCGGGAGGGCGTGAAGGCCCCAGGTTAGGAGTGGGCTCACACAGGAGAGGATACAGCTTGGGACTTGCACTCAAAGCAATAGTGTTGACCTTTGAGATTACTCCGGTGTGCGCCGAGCCCTCGGCCGGGTGGCCGTTAATAGGACACACTGACTCGTGACCTCGTCGTGCTGGATGGTGCTGAGGACTGACTCTTGGAGGTGGCACTCGAGGATCCCTTACCCTGTGGGGTCAAAGAAGAAGACACACTTGATTGCCCTTCCGAGGACAGACCAGTAGGGCCACCGAGCCCCTTGGCTGGGGGGCCGGTAGCCTTGGAGGGTATGCAGGGATACAATTGTGGCAAAAAAGTCGCCTGTACAAAAAACAAACCCAAAAAAATTAAAAAAACAAAATCGCTGCAAAAATGCCATTGTTTGACCCGTTAAAGGTGAACCCCATTACACCATTTAAGGGGCATGGGGGTTTTCGGGGTGTCCCCCACTCCTTTTCAATGGTATAATGGGTCTGTCCCCTGCATCCATTAAATGGATTGTGGCGGAAAAACCACTGCCTCTTTGCCGCAAAGTTTGTGTCCACAAACCATTTTTGCCGCAATTTTAACACATGGAACCCCTCGGGGGCCTCAGGCCTGCCAGAACCTAAATCCAGGAGACCCTTGCCTATGGGAACCCCTGGGAAGGAATCACCGTACTGAGTAGCAGTGCTGAGCAGAAGGCCTACCTTGTCTTCACTAGAGGTCCTGGAAACAAAGTCCTTAAGGTGCACTGGAGAAGAAGTGTGGAAGAGCTCCCTCCAACGCTACAACCGATTCTTTAATGCCCTGTGGCTGAGAGCGCTACAGGCCACGCACGCATCCCAGTGGTGGTCAGGCCCCAGGCACTCAAGGCAGAGTGCATGAGGGTCCAAAGCTGGGAACGAGCTGTTGCACAAAGCACATCTCATGAATCCTCCTGCAGCCGACATGCAACGGGGAGGCGAGGCACCAAAGGGAAGCCAAATAATATTGAAAAAAATTAGACGGGGAGCAAGCAGAGAGTTAAAAAAATTCTCTGTGCTGGCTACCAGGTTCCGACACAGTCCTTGCGGAAAAAGGGACTGACGTGAGGCGCCGGAGGGCAGTGCCCTGGCGGGGCGTTCCCACACCAGAGGCCACGCCCCGCGCGCTATATTAAATTTAAAGGGGAAGCTGAGTTTTTCGTTGCAAAAGGTTCTGGTACCGTCCCCATGTTGGGGGATGCCCACAAGGATGGAGGAAAGGGAATGGGATGTAGGAGTACAAGGCCTTACTAAGTTGGCTTGAGTCAGAAGAGTCGCTTTCATGCCTCCCAAATGTGTGTCTCTTCTTATTGCTGGAGGAGGAAGACTAGGAGTGAATAGACTTACTACAAGAGTGCAAATGTATCCTTGCCTTGGGTGAGTAATCTGATGGTGTCCTCACTTCTTTCCTCAATATATTATTCTCTCTGGTGGCCAGAGAAAGGCCATCGCAATTGGATCCTGATCCTGGGGGTGGAAATGTGAGGGAGGACCACCTGGGTGGAGAATTGGTAAGTGGAGATGAGGCCCTTGGGTGAGACATGATATCTCCCCACCCCGCCCCTCCATTTCCCTTTCACAATCAATATCCTCCAAGCCTTTTTAGGCTATTGTCAATCCCTTCCCTACTATTCCCATAAATAATTCCTAGTAAATACTAGTCAGGTACTGGGAAGAGGCAAACCAGAGACCTACATCCTGTCGTTATTGGCTTTCACACACACCCACATCGTTTATATTTTTTATTTATTGTGCATTTAGTTAATTACAAAACGTTAAGCACTTCATTCTTTAAAAGAAATATAAAAAGGTAAATAACAATCAAGTTTCATCAATATCATCGCAGTACATTAGAAAAAATAAAAATACAATGTTCATTACATCAGGTAATAAAATGCAGATTCATCCAACATTAAAAGGAAGGTAAAATAGGCCATTAGATCAGTTACATGAATTAATCAAATCTCTTCCAGGCTTCTTTCCAAATTGCAAAGGCTGCAGCAGTTAGGACTATAGATTCAGTGCCATATATTGTTGTCCAAAATTGGTCGTATAAAATATTTTGAATTTTTGACACATATCCTGAGTAACCTTTCACATAGCAAGTAACCATTTTGGGATAGGCCGTTAATATGTGCCTGCTAGTCTCCAATTCTTGGTGGCAAAGTCGAAAAGTGCGGTCAGCTAGCAAAGTAGTTTGCCACGTGCCCAGGAACTCTTTAGTAGGGAGTAGGTTCAATCGTAGGTACAATATAAATCGCTTTAGCTCGATTGAACAGAATTTAATAAAGTAACTAGAGGGATGAAAATAAGGAAAACTTTGATATGAATATTCTCTATATCTTTTTCTGGTATGCAGCTTATTTATATTTTTGACTCTGTCCCACAATCTCGTTTTTTTCTTTATTATGTTTTCGAAGTTAGACTTGGATAGTGGATAGAAAGATATCAGGATCGATCTCCAGTGTTGCTAGGTGTGTCTTCACCGTCCATTTTAGATCTATTACAAAACCATTCTTACTGTCCTTATCTAATTGTTTACCAAAGAGTTGTAACAGATCATTTGCATTTGGGTGCGTTTGCATAAATTTGGCATATAGCAGGGTTCTCCGTACACACCACATGGACGTTAATGACGGCAAACCAAACTCCAGCCTTAGGGCTTCAACCGGTACAGAATTGGGCAAATTTATGACCGTACTAAGCAGTTTATCCTTGAGTCTATTCAACCAAAGCACGTGTGTGCTGGGCAGTGCTTCAAGCTCATATAATATGGAGGGTATAATGCTAGTGTAATATACCTCTAAAAAATCCTTGATATTGTGTCCTCCACGATGCACTATATAATTCTCAGAACGAGACATTTCTTCCAAATTTTTGCTGTGGTTGTTTCAGCATAATACATTCCTGGAGGTTTTATTATTACTAAGAAACCCTAGTAAGTGAATACCCTCGTTCTTTCGAGGGTAGATTTATGCAGTTTCCAAACAAAAGGTCTTTTTTCTGGAGTAATTTTGCTCAGGCACAGTCTTGGTTTTAGATTCATTAATGACCATATGTTTTTTTATGGCATATTCCGCTAGACGATCTACCGTTCGCTGAAGACCAATCTGGGTCTGGTTGAACAGAATAATGTCAGTGTACACTCGACACAATACTTGCTCTCCACTTATCTTGGGTGGAAAGGTATGGACTTTTAGCACTTCATGTTCTAAGTTGGCCGTATAAAGGTTGTAGAATATGGGCCCTAGGACAAAGCCTTGCATCAGGCCACAGTTAGTTTGATAATAGTTGGTATGGTCGCCTGCCTGGATCAGTCGAATTGTAACTGAGGTGTTTGTATATAGTTGCTCCATGTAGTGCAATAAAGTTGGATCAGCGCCCCAGGTCTTTAGATTTTCCCACTGTAATGATCGTGAGACCAAATAGAAGGCTTTTCTGAAATCAACATAGCAGCAAAACAAATATTTCCTGTTCTTAATACTTTATTCCGCTATAAGATATTGGAGTGTACAGATGTTCACAATGGTGCTGTAAACTTTTCTAAATCCTGTTTGATATCTGCTACGTATATTAGTATTTACAGCCTAGATACCGAATTCTCTTGTCAGAATGCTGGAGAATATCTTCTGGCTCTTGTCCATCATAGCCAGAAGGCGATAGTTGGAAGGTTACAATCTATCGCCTTTTTTAAAAATGTGAACAAGCACAGATTTGTGCCAGCTATCAGGGATAATCCCGATCAGTTCAATATGGGAGTATAGTAAATTCAATATTTTCACCCAGACCTCTGGTTGGCCTTTGAGGACTACATTTGGAATACCGTCAGGTCCAGGAGCCTGAGAGCTCTTAAGTTTTACAATGATTCTATCCAACGTATATTCTTGTATGTCGAGCTTGGGAAGGTGTAGATTTTTATTTTCAAGTGCCACCTTTGAATTAATGGTTCTGTGTTCGTTATATAAGTCCTTGATGTATTTGGACCATGTTTCCTGTGATATGGGATTAAGTTCAAAGGGTGACAAGGATTTTCTGGATAGGATATAGCTGGACCAAAAGTGTGTGCGTTGTGTGCTTTTAGCCATCCAAGTAGCTTTAGCCAATTTGAGTTGCGTGTTGAATGTTTGTTGTTTCAACCAGTGTTTATACTGTGTAGCCAGATTTGTGATACAATCTTGTTTCTTGAGTTTACTTAGCACAAGGTTGCCCCTGACTGCTGCTCGATCCCTATGATCAGTCCGCTTTTTGGGCTCTATCATTGGATCGAATGGTGCATTGTTCTTTTTGTTACCACAACTAATCTCATGATGGCTAATTATTCAAGTGTTTTTTGCCTTGGTGTTAATCATACGTTCTAAGTTCCACTCAGCTAAATTCAGGCTTCCTCGATTTCTTTTTGGTCAAGCCATAACATGTTATTGATTTCCTTTATGTTTGCATCAGACCCGTGTAATCGATTCCCTTGTATGTTACATGAGATATTCAGATTCCTCGTCATTCCTTTAAACATGATGCCCAAATCAAATGTCCGACTTAAAACTGCATGATCACTCTGGTTGCTAAATTGTATTTTAACAGGACCACAAGACTTCGCCATATTTACATCAGTGATCACATAGTCGATATGGGATCTTACTATTCCATTAGTCCAGGTATGGCTATCGGCACGTGTCGTCTGAATAAAATGTAAGTATGTCAATTCAAATGAGTTAACTAGAGTATGCCAATTGCAATCTTTGTCCAAATTAGGTAAATTAAATAGGTGAAAATGTTGCTTGTTTTTATCTCCAGCTATCACGACAAGTCCCATAGGGAATTTTGCATACCACTGTAATAGTGTGTCAACAATTATACAGAATATACATTTGTTATGGAATCCCCTAAAGGGGTCGTATATGTTTATGATCAAAGCACAAGATGACATATTTGTTGTCGGCTGTAATATTGCCGGTAAGACATAAGGGGAAGCAATTATTTTTTGGGGGAAATTGGGTCAAGGTCAGATTAGATGTTGCCCCTATAGCAAGGCTGCCACTGGCACGTCCACCTTTTGAAAGGATTGCAAGGTTGAATATGGTCTGATAGCCATCTATATCAAACAAAGTAGTGCACCAAGTTTCCTGTAGAATAAATATATCACGTGTTACTATAAGATCTATCCCAGCATGGTGGATGAGGAATGACCACACCATTTAGGTACCGCGACAAGGAGTAGGCAACTAAGAGCGGTGCAAAACATCCAAACCCACAATGAGTGGTTTAGTCCTATTTAGATCAATCACACTGGCAGGAGGTTTAAAAGCATGAAGAATGGTGCAAATGGAGTCAGCTGAGGAAGCAGGTCTACAGACTGCTTGATGAGAGCAGAACTCCCCTGGAAGGCGGCGTGGCAGACTGAGTGCTTGGGGACCCCTGGAATATGCAGAGTGAATGCAGCAGGAAGCGAGGCTAAAAGTAACTGGATGCCAGAGGCGGGCGATTGAAAGGGAACCGGCGTGACCAGGTGGAGCCGTAGCGAGAGGCCCGAGCTGCAGGAGATGCATCGGAGGCAGGAGCAAGGCCATGGAGAGAGGCTGGGGAGAAGGAGCGAGGTGCCGCACAAGAGAGCGAGAAAGCGCTTGTGATAGCTGGAAGCCTCGCTGGAACGCCGTAAGCACCGACCAGCGAGTCAACCTATACAGGGGACACCAGGCGAACACGTAAGACCTTTAATGAATGCTGAACTAAATAAAAGCAAGTACTTTTTGAATACTGATCCGAATTAAAGCAGTTTTGTAGAATTTCCTGATGTAAGGAACTATGTAATTGAGAGAGAACAAGCATTGGCAAAAAAAGCATTGGCAAGAGCCATGAGAATATTAGGTACTGTATGACTTGAGTGAACAATCTTTGGCAAGAGCTATGCAAGAATGTGAATTTGCAACAAGTGAATGGTGGCAAACCAAACAATGATAAAGCATCATGAGGATGTGACATGTGAATGTAGCAAGCACAACTGAAGAACAAACAGTGGCAACATGCCTATAATGAAGAAGGAACAAGTTACTTACCTGTAACTGTTGTTCTCCTGCATGGGTCTGGCATGGATTCACATGCTCACGGGGAATATTCATGATTCACATGCTCATGAATATTCCCCGTCGTCAGGTTGGGAATCCTCGGTAAAGAAAAAAACAGTATCAGTTTCCTTTCTGATCTGTCTTTCGTAGTAGTAACCAATCACTGATCTCTGCGTCATACTGACCACAGCCAATGACTGCCCTCTACCTAAGCCCCGCCTCTGGCAGCCATCTTCAGATTTGGAAGCACGTGAAGTGGCAGTATGACCAAGTGAAGAGCAGCAGAGGGGTAGGAGGGAGGGTTCGTATGTGAATCCATGCCTGACCCATGCTGGAGAACAACAGTTACAGGTAAGTAACTTGTTCCTTCTCCAGCATGGGGTCTGGCATAGATTCACATGCTCATGAATAAAGAATACATAGCAGTACACACATGCACAACCACGGGAGGTGGCAAAGGCTCAACATTAAGCATTTCATCAAACTCGACATTAAGCATCTTACCTCCTCACCAGGCTCACCTCAGGCGAACAGGTTGCGCAGCACTGCTTGGCCGACCCTGGACTCCTCCCTGGAATCCCGATCGACGCAGTAGAATTTCGTGAAGGTGTGCGTCGACCTCCACGTAGCAGCCCTGCATATGTCCAGCAGGGGCACACCAGAAAGGAATGCCGTGGTAGCTGCGATCGCTCTGATGGAATGGGCTCTCGGACGGCCAGGCAGCGGTCGGTTTGCCAACCGATGACAGTACATGATACAGCCGGAGAGCCATCTGGAAATGGAAGCCTTCGAGAGAGCCTTCCCCTGATTGACAGGTCCAAAGTTCACAAAGAGTTGTGACGTCTTCCGAAAACACTTTGTGCGGTCCACGTAGAACTTCAGCGCTCTAGCCACATCCAGCGAGTGCAAAGTCCTCTCAGCCGGTGACGAAGGCGACGGGAAGAACACAGGTAACACCAAGGGTTCGCTGAGGTGGAAGTCCGACGGCAACTTGGGCATGAAGGAGGGGTGCGTCCTGAGCACCACCCTCGTGTCGTGAAAAGTCAAGTACGGGGCCTTGCAGGAAAGGGCCTGGATCTTTCCCACCCGTCGTGCGGAGGTGATGGCCACAAGAAACGCTGTTTTCCGCAACAGGAACTTCAACGGGGCCGAGTGCTCGAACGGAGGTCCCATGAGCTTGGTCAGCACCACGTTGAGCTCCCACGCCGGGGCCGGAGCCTTCACCGGCGGGAACGATGTGAACAGTCCCTTCATGAACTCTTTCACCAGACGATGAGACCACAAGGATGTCCGCCCCGTGGTTCTGGTGTATCGGGAGATCGCAGCAAGATGAATCTTGATGGACGCGTGTGCCAGTCCAGCTTTGGCCAGCGTCAACAGGTACGGCAGTACTTGGGGAGCCGTAATCCTTAGAGGATTAATCTTCTGTGCGTGGCACCAGACAGAGAACCTCTTCCATTTGTGTCCGTAGCATTTAAGAGTCGAGGACGCCCTGGCCTTTGCAAGAACCTCTCTGCAGTCGGCCGGTATGTCGTATCCTCCAAACTCTAGCGCTGCAGGAGCCAGGCCTGCAAGTTCAGCGACTTCGGGTCATGGTGGAGGATGGCGCCTCCTTCCCTGGAGAGCAGATCCGCGTCCACTGGCAGCTTGATTGACGGGGACGCTGACAAGTCCAGAAGGTCCGGGAACCATATCTGTCTCGGCCACGAAGGTGCGACGAGGATCATCCTGCACCGTGACCTCTTCAGCTGGTTGATGAGCCGGATCAGCAGTGGCAATGGAGGGAACGCGTATAGGAACAGGCCCTCCCAGGGGAACGAGAAAGCATCGCCCATGCTCCTCGGTTGGGGAAACCTGCTGGCGAACCTCCGGCACTTGGAGTTCGACGCCGTCGCGAACAGGTCAATCTGGGGTGTGCCCCACCGTCGGAAGAGGCGATCCACTAGATCCTGCCGTAGTTCCCACTCGTGGCACGAGCGCAGCTCCCTGCTGAGTGAGTCGGCGATGGTGTTTTTTATCCCTGCCAGATGAAACGGCACCAGAAACATCCTTTGGGCGACGGCCCAATGCCACAGGTCCTGCGCCTCCTTGGACAGTGCTGGGGACCTGGTTCCGCCCTGTTTCCTGATGTAAAACATGGTGGTGGTGTTGTCGGTGAAGATCCTCACCACCTTGCCCTTGAGGGATGGAAGGAAGGACCTGAGGGCCCAAAACACTGCACGGAGCTCCAGGACGTTGATATGGAGGGACTTCTCCGTC
Source organism: Ambystoma mexicanum (assembly GCF_040938575.1). NCBI lineage: Eukaryota > Metazoa > Chordata > Amphibia > Caudata > Ambystomatidae > Ambystoma > Ambystoma mexicanum. Next base: position 487,009,344 of record NC_090937.1, on the reverse strand, counting down.
GGGAGCCAAAGGCCTCTCGCGTGCAGTTTTTTGGTGTGCGCTCCCCACCCTTCCAGGGAGGCATCCGTGGTCACTGTCTCCTGGTGGCCTGGGGTCTGGAAGTCCATGCCCGCCGTCAGATGCGCGCTGGTGCCCCACCACCGGATCGCTCGTCGGAAACTCTCGTCGAGTGTGATCCTCTCCTCGAAGCTGCCCGTCGTTTGGATCCAGCGCGCGTCCAGGAACTCCTGCAACGGGCGCATCCGGAGCCTGCACAGGGGAATGAGGTAGATGCAAGAAGACATCATTCCGAGGAGGGACTTGATGGACCTCACCTTGGCCGCGTTGGCAACCAACATCCGCTGTACCTTGCCCAGGATGGCCCTGGTCCTTTCCTCCGACGGGGAGGCCAGAAGGGACACTGTGTCGAGCTTCGCTCCCAGAAACAGTGCGTCTTGCGCGGGTACCAGGTGGGACTTGGCGTAGTTCACGGAGAATCCCAGGTCCGTGAGAAGTTGGACGGTCCTTGCCGTGTGCTCCACGGCGAGCTCCCTCGTCTTGGCTCGGATGAGCCAGTCGTCCAGGTAGGGGTAGACCTGGATCCCCTCTCGGCACAGCTGCGCCGCCACTGGTGCGAGGCACTTGGTGAATACCCTGGGTGCCGACCGTAGTCCGAAGGGAAGGGCTCTGAACTGATAGTGACGCCCTTGGACCACGAACCTGAGAAATTTTCGGTGCCCCTTTAGGATGGGAATATGGAAGTAGGCATCCTCCAAATCCAACGACAACAGGAAGTCGCCCTCCTCCAGCTGACCCAGGACGTGCTGGAGGGTGACCATCCGGAACTTCTGTGCCTTGATGAACTTGTTCAGTCGTCGTAGGTCTAGGATGGGGCGCCATCCTCCAGTCTTCTTCTTCACGAGGAAGTATCTTGAATAAACTCCGGAGCCCCGAAGCCTCTTTGGGACGAGTTCGATGGCGCCCTTCCTGAGCATCGCCTTTACCTCCAGGAGAAGCTGAGGGATGTGAAGCTCTTTCCTGGCCACAGGGGGGACGCGCGGGCACCTTCTTTGAAACTCGAGCACGTGGCCCTGGGCTAGGGCGTCCAGCACCCAACGGTCGGTGGAGATGGACTCCCACACGCTGACGAAGCTCGCCATCCGGCCTCCCACCGGGGTGCTTCGGTGGGGGCTCGACCCCACGGCCGGTTCAATCCTGCTTCGACGAGGCTTTGCCGCCTTCACCTCCTTGGCGACGACGGCGGGGTCCGCCTGACTTGCCTCGTCCCCTGTAAGCTTCCTGAGACGACGAACGGGCCGCTTGACGGTAGGTGGAAAATCCGCCGCCGGAACCTTTGGAGGCACCCTTGCCTCCGCCGCTCCGAAAGGGCGGCCGCCGTTGCTGGAGAACCCCGAGAGCCCGGGCCGTCTCCGTGTCCGCTTTAATGGCTTGAAGGGAATCGTCCACTGTTTTCCCAAACAGGTTGTTCCCATCGAACGGCATGTCCAGGACTCTGGTCTGTACGTCTTGACGGAAGTCAGTAGCCTTGAGTCATCCACGCCGTCTAAGGCACACGCCGTTGCCCAACTGGCGAAATCCAGTGTCGGCGATGTCCGTCGCAATCGTGATGGCGTGGTCCGACGCCACCTCACCTTCCTGCAAGATCTCCAGGGCCTCCGCCCTCTTGTCGTCCGGTAGGAAGTCCAGCAGGGGAGCCAGTTTGTACCACAGCTCCCTGTCGTAGCGGGCTACGATAGCCAAGGCGTTGGCCGCCTTAATTGTCGTCGCTGCAGACGAGAGGACTCTGAGCCCCATCGTGTCCAATTTCTTTCCCTCGCCGTCCGGCGGGGAAGTCGACGTGGAGGCCGCACCCCCCCCCCGCTTTCTTCCTGGCCGCCGCGGAGACGACGGAGTCCGGGGTAGGCTGTGCCCGGAGGCACAAGGGGGCCGCGTCCGGGACCCGGTACTTCTTCTCATACCGGTCTCTTCTAGCCGGCGTCGTGGATGGGTTCTTGAGGAGGGCGAGGCCCTCATCCCAAATATCGTCCAGTAGAGGAGAGGTACCGCGAGGACCGTCTTCCTCTTGGCCTCGCGCCGTTGATAAAGGAAACCTTCCTTCTTCTTCTCCTCAGGGCAGAGCTGGAAGAGCTCGGATGCCCTGGCGATCATGGAGTGAAACGATCCAATCTCGTCGGGCGGGGAAGCCCGGGTGGGAGGTGACGACGGCAGATCCTCGTCGTACACCTCGTCGTCCGTACCCGTCGCGGCCGTATCAGTCCCCGTATCATCCCCTCGAGTCGTGGACGGGGAGGAGGGCTGAACGGGGCGCGACGGCTGAAAAGGAGGTGGAGGGTGAATCCTTCTTTTCTTGGGGGGGAGGGCTGCCAGAAGGTCCTGGTTCTGGGTCCCCCGACGGGAGTGGCTCCTCCGCTGGTGGTAACGGTAGTCTCGTCCTTATCTCCGAGCATAAGGACTGTATAGCCAACAAAATGGCCGCCGAGTTGTCTTGCGGCGCTGGCAGAGGGGAGTCCGACGGGCGGTCAGGGGCCCCGTCGGCACCCTCGACGATATCGTCGTCTCCTGCGTCGGGATCCCTCCCGACGGGCTGGTCTTCTTCCACGCCAAGGCCGTGGCTTAAGACCTCGATCAGCTCTTCCTCAGAGGTTGAGGCCGAATCCACGACGACCTCCTGCCCCCCCCTTCTTCTTCTCCGCCGGAGGTTTCACGGGGGTCCTGTCGATTGGCATAAAAGAGGACTCCCTCCGCGGTGGCAGGAGGACTATGAGCCCCGAGGTCGCCACCACTGGTGTAGCCTCCACAGGCTGAGCCAGGGCCGCCGCGACTGTCTCGATAGACGCCTTGGCCGGATGGATTAAGGCTTTCACCACCTTAGGTGCGCTCACCGCCTTCTCCTTGAGGGGGGGGGGGGACACTGCCTCGCTCCCCCTCCGATGGGGCCTTCGAGCTCGACCGGGGCCTCTCCAGGAGCTTCGCCGGGTGCTCGGCCTTCCTCTTACCCGACCCAGAGCGTTGGCTCGTGGTTGATGGTGCCGGGGAGGGTGCGCCCTGCCTGGCGCCCGTAGAGCCTGACCGTTCGGCGCTCCTGGTGCCAGCGGACTCGCGGTGCTTGGCCTTGTGTTTGACCCCCGTCGCCGGGGCGTCCTCAAAGGTCTTATCAGACCGCTCGGATTTCTTCCTCTTCTTCTCGCCGGACGGGCTCTTCCCTTCCAGCCAGTTGGCGAGACGTTGATGGCGGTCCTTCATGGTCCGCTCCGACATGTTGCCGCAAAACGCACAGTCCTTCTCCACGTGCGTCTTGTCCTCATGTAGGCAGTAAAGACAAAAGGAGCGTTCGTCTTCCTTAAAGACATTCTGCAGCTGGCATCCAGGGCAGACCCTGAACAGATTTCCGGGCGTCGAGCTTCCCTTCTCCTGGGCCATGTCCGAGATGGGCCTGAGAAACTTCTGGAGTCCTCCAAAAGCGTAGCTCGACGAAATCTTCACCCCTGAGGGGCGTAGACGAATCCGACACGGGTCCCCGTTGATCGGTTGGAGAGTCGGTGGAGCTTGAGGCTCTTTTGACCGAAAAAACGAAGTTTTTGAGAAAAAACGTGAAAAAATAGCACTAACGCTCGAGAGCAATAGCACGAGGATCCCAACACATGAACGTGCGGTAAAAATCTGAAGATGGCTGCCAGAGGCGGGGCTTAGGTAGAGGGCAGTCATTGGCTGTGGTCAGTATGACGCAGAGATCAGTGATTGGTTACTACTACGAAAGACAGATCAGAAACGAAACTGATACTGGTTTTTTCTTTACCGAGGATTCCCAGCCTGACGACGGGGAATATTCATGAGCATGTGAATCATGAATATTCCCCGTGAGCATGTGAATCCATGCCAGACCCCATGCTGGAGAAGTGAACAATGTGTGTCTGTTGCGTGACCTGTAATGGGTGGACCGTGTGGACATCTATGGAAAAGCCACTTACAAAGAAGCTTGTGATTTAATCCAAGAAAATCTTGTGTGATTTGAAAGTAAGGCTCTGAACTATATCAAATTGGTGAAAGGTAACCAAACCAGAAGAGCTGGGAAGTATCCAAAGAAATTTTCTTGTGTTGAAAGACTTGAAAGCTTGGGGAAGGGAACTCCGTGTTGCACTGTGAACTATTTTGAACCTTGGGGAAGGGAACCCTGTGAAAATCAAGAGTTCGAAGAAGCTCTGAACTTTTATTTGAACACTTTTCATTTTGATGCCTTCATCCCATATTGTATACAAATAGATGTGAGGGCAAGCATAGGCTTGGGACACACCTTTCTTTTGGACTTCCTGACACAGACCATTCTTAGCATAGGGCAAGTTAGGCCTATGCTAGGGGGAATCAAGTGATATCATGTCATACCTGTATCAATTAGTATACACTTTAGTGGAGTGCAGGTGATTGGCTGCTTGTTGGCTTTTTGTGGGACTCGCAGCCTTATGCACCACAATGAGATGACTTTTTGAATGATAAGGACTTTATGTATTATCAGGCATTCATCTTAATATTTCACGATTTGTTACAATGGTTCAACTGCTTTTTACATTTTTCCTTTGTCATCCACACTCATTGTTCTTTTGACCACATGGAATTCTCGTTATCAAGGCACTTCTTATCTATATGTATTAATTTTAATTGATGTGGATTTGACAATTTAAGGCATGCATTTGTAATAGGATGATACTTGCCAACCAATAGTCTTGAGAAAGACCAATCTTGGTTGAAACACGCGTCTGCTTGGGCAAGACTGTGTGCTATTTGTATCATATGTGGCTAGGGCAAGGTTTTGATTGTTGTACTATATTTGTTGATTAAATCTCAAGATATAACTGGATAAGTGCAATTTTTTGGTTATCCTGTTGGATAATGGTCATTTCGGAATAGTTTAGGGCACTACCTATATACACCAGAGTTTGCAGCTATCCCTACTTGGCACTGACTATAGTTTGCAATATCAATCTAAGGCCACCCTAAACCTGGACTGCTCAAATGATTTAAAATAGCACCAACACTGCAATGTACTTGCCTACATTACGTTTTTCTTACTAATATGGATAGCTCACTTTCCATCCCTGAATCCAATTTGTTTGATTTTAACGCCGATACACATACATGCAACTTGACTATCAGACTCATACACCACTCTTATATTATATTTCGCTGATCCTTGACTTTTGTTTGCCTGTTTTAGTGTCCTACCTACTCCTCCTTTACACTCCTCCTTATCCTCTTCCAATTTCCTTTTCACTCTAAAGACCCGTCTGTTTAGAGAAATGGGCCTAAACATGGACAAAGCTCAGACCTTCAAGATTGCTCTCGTAGCGATGTACGCAGAGAAAAAGGCTTAACACATATATATATATATATAATAAGCAGAATACCAAGTGTTACTTCAAGTACCTTTTCTTCCAGGCTTGATACAGTTGCTAGCTCTACAGATTTGTCCCGAATGCTTAAAGAATATGCATCGATTTGATTCCTTAACTCTTTGACCACACATTTCTGTTGTGCAAGTTCTTCTTGAGCCATCCTCAGTGCATCCTCAGTTTCTACCGACTGAAAGAAAGTTGCATACATTAGTAATCATAAATAAGAGCCAATATGCATGCGTGTGTGAAATATATAAAATTGGGATGAAAATATGAAAACAGTTTAAATTATGAACCAAAAGCAATGTAAAAAATGAAAACATGGTAATCTTGGACAATAGATTAATATTTTTGATAATTAAAATTGAAAAAGCTTTTTCATCATCAGCTAAAATTGTCATTGTTTTGTGCATGGAGAAGATTAGATGCAGTCATGTTTTTCCATAAAACAATGGCTTACTTGTCTCAAATTCTTCTGAGCAACCTCATGCTTTCCACCCTCTACTTTCGGTGCTTCCTCTACGGCCTCCATCTGAGTTATTTCAGAAGTTACATCTGTTTCACGCTCTCGTAGCTCCTGCAGTTCTGCACACTGTTTCCCTTTTAACATTTCAAATGCAGATTCGCTTGACTTCAATCGCTCTTCAAGCCTTCTAATATCAGAAGATAATTTCTGTTCCAATTCTTTTTTCTGCATTGTGATGTTTTCTTTTTCATTGATCTTCTCCTGTAGATCTTCCATTAAAGTTGACAACTGAAAATATATTAGCAAGCTCTTAAGAAATTCATAATTGCATGCATTGGTAAACATAAATAGCTGGGGAAAGAAAGGTGTGTCTGGCTAGATGACAACATTAAATTGATCATTGGTAAATTTTCAGAAAAAAAGATGACGGCACCAAAGAACAAAGCCTTACATCCCACAGATGACCATTTTTTTTTAAATGTGGTTTCAAGTTAAACCTTTACAAAAGAAAACTGATATTTAACTTACATACATTTATATCTACAAAATCAAACCATAAATAATTCCATGAGTTAACAATCTACATTATATCAAATTAAGAAACTGAATACATTTTACAGTGGCTATCCGAATCCTCGTGTGTCAATAATATCCGATCCCATAGATCCTGTGACGCGAGTAATAAACAGTACTTAAACAAGGGTTTAAAATATAAATTTCTTTTATCTTCCGCCTTAGGGCATTCAGTTATCAGATGTTGGAGAGACCCTGGCACAGTGGAGCCACAGCCAAATCTACAGGGACTCTCCTCCGGTTTAATTTGTTTCTGTTGTAATTTTATCTCTCTGGTATAAAGTATATTAAGCCGAATGCGGAGGATAATTCGTCTAAAATCAAGACTGGGAGCTTTAAGCAGATAGTCTTCTGTTACCTTCAGCTTTTTATTTCATGAAAATAGCAGGATGACCACACCTGTATGCTTTTGCCCCTTTCGTTGTTATAATCCAATCGCTCAAAAAGATCTTAGTTTCAGAATGTGTAGGGTTGGAGTAGAAGAGTTCTTCACTTACATTGGCTTCTTCGAAAATGTGCTTTATAATTTTCCTCCATGCCTGAGCAAACGGATGATCTGATTTTTTTCATGTAATCAGCACGTTTCGTAAGAACTGTTAAAACTTTGCTCTGATTGTACAAATCTCCTATGCATAGAGCATATCCTCCATCTGTACATACGTACAATGAGGGTAGACCTAATTCATAACGAAGTTGAGCAATAGGCACAGATTTAGGCAGATACAAAACAGATTTCCAAAGTTGACTTTCAATTTTCAACCATTGTATTTGATTTACTAGTTTCACCTCTGCTCTATACAATATTATAGGAGTTGTTATTTTGCATTTAAAAGGTGACTGTTGGTTCAATCGAAAACTTTGCATATTTATAGAGCAGAATTTTAGTTTGGGATGTTGCATGTATAACTTTGGCTCCAATATCTTCCTGATAAGCTTGCTCTTTAATACCATTACAGATGTTAAAACCTAAATAACTATAAACATCAACCTCTTCCAGTGGTTTATTTTCCAAATACCATTTATTGGTCTTTTTTCTCCTCAATGTTTTTTTTCCAGGTTTATACATAGAGTTTTAGCTTTTTGTATGTTTATTGCTAAATCATTTCTTTTCGTATAATCTTCCAGGGTGTTGAGACGATTTTGTAACCCAACTGGTGTTTTAAATAATATCAATAATAATAATAAATCATCAGCATAGTATAAAGCTGACAATTTTAGAAATAACTTCCATGCAAGTAACACTTCAGAAACCTTCTGACAGCAGGGGGCACACAAATACTCGGGGTTGTTGGCACCCACCAACCTGAATTTGTCATCACAGGTGTGTATATGGAGATAGAAAAGAACCGTAACTTCAGTCTTCCCCCGGTACGGAGAACAGTGAGGTAACATTACGTAGCAACTATAGAACTGTAAGAGATTTCAAGCACTCCATATGAGGGAGGGCATTGGGAAATCTGAGGGAAGGAACGATTCGATCAGAAATAATTTTTACCAAAGGTAAGTCATTTATTCTTATAACGGATTCTTTTCTCCTCTCAGATTATTCATTTTAGAAAAGTAGAACAGAACCTAGACGAGGAAGGAGCAAGGAACCTCCATCTAGAGCATCATACATACAAATCGGTCGTTGTGGCCTGATCGGGAATCCAGGCAGTAGTGTTTAGCAAACCTGTGCAGAGATGTCCACAACAGGGGTACTCCTTTATAAAGCAGAGATAGCCACAAGCCATCTTTCAGAACAAGCCCCAAGAAGTGCAGGCACTTCTTTGTTGGCGAGATGGAATCATGCAGAAATGCAGCAGGCAATCCCCCTGGACATGGTCAATTTGCTAAATGTTAGCACTGATTTTCTTTACTCTGGCCTGCTGGAGAGATGTATAGAAGGCCAACCTATATTTTGACAGAAACAACACTGGGAAGCTGTAGCCAAACCACTCCAGGTAGCAGCGACAGGCAGTCCAGGCCAAGTTCTTCATAGGGGGTGAGCTTGTAAGGAGTCCACAATGAGGTCACATAATGGGAATAACAGATTACACTTAGACCTGATGTATACAAAAACAGTTATTTATGGCCAAAACACACTATAGAAAAATGACTACTAGCAAGTAGACCTAGCACAACACTATCAAACTAGATACATATATACATTCACTTGTTATAGGGTATAATACAAATCAGAAACTCCTGCAAAGGAAAGGTTAGACAAGTATTATGCACAAAAAGGTCCACAGAGATGATCCCTAACTATAATTGTCCAGCTCAAAGTTGCCTGGGGCCTTGTGCCCAATAGTTCAGGTTACAGTTGCACAGAACTTAGGATGCATATAAAAATGCAGGTAGGGTCTCTGGGGTTAGTGAAGGGTTATTAGGGTTAGAGTTCAAGTTAGACTAATTCCCAAAAGTAGCCCCAACAGTCAGATGTCTTGCGCAAGCAAGCAATGGCAAAGCCAAAAGTGTTATGAATAAGCTTTATTATAATCCCATTGACTTATAATGGGAGTATAGGGTTAGGTTAGAAACTCCAACTTACCCCCGATACTCCAATTCTTCCCCAGAACAAAGGAAGAGTGTCCGACGTTGCTTTTACCGCCAAAAGTCACAGTCCCCGATACCCAAGGGTTGCAGTTTCGAGCTGATCTCCGTTTGGTGTCTTTTACTGTTGCAAGGACTCTTGGTCGAAGAATGCAGAAAAACTCGATGCAGCACCCCTCTCAGGTCTGCACTCGGGTCAGGTAATCAATGTTCGTACTGTGGTCACTGCGCATGGCGACGCAAAAGGACTCTGCAGCAGCAGTCGACCTTCCCTCCCATCTCCTATCCCCTTGATGCTAGGACGCCGAAATCCCTCAGGGGGTAGACTTGTAGGGCCAGCTGAGGATCCCCCAAGTCTCAGCACAGGATGGTTCCAGGGCACTTCTGAAAGGCTTCCTTTGGCAGGGCACTGAGAAGACGTCGAGAATGGATGGTCCCTCCACTCCAAGGGTCGTAGCTCCTTCGCAGGACTACTAAAGATCAAGAGCAAGACAGGGCTCCTCCAGGACAGCAGCAGACGTTGGTTGCCAGGACCCTTCAGTCAGGTCTCAGGTTTCTCCGAGGGTCTCTTGGCTCCTTCAGGTTTCTCCAGGATCTCTGAAAGCCAGGTAAGAGCTGAAACTCCCACTAGCCAATAGCAGGACTAGCCCACATACACACCCCAGCATTGGTACAATCAGGACCACTGGCGGGAACATTCATGCATATCACCCAGACACACAAACCAGTTTGTGAACTGGAGTCAGACAGACCCAGCTCACATCCTGGCAGCAAACACACAGAGCCCTCCACAATTTCCTGCTTTCCCGGGCACTGGAAGTCCACCCTTGCCTCTCAGGCCAGTAAGAAGGCTAAAAGACAAGATGGCAAAAGAACAGGCGAACAATCTCGTGGCACGGCCATGTTTGACCAGTAGCCACAGTTAGTAGCCAAACGTTGTAAAGCTAAAACAAAAATCCCCAAAAAGTGGGAAAAAGTCACTGCTGCCACCTGCCTATCCTTTCAGCACACCTAGAGTAACCAAAAATCCTCTGAGTGTTAGTCTAGGGCAAAACAAAAATGCACCCCGTTGTACTGCAATGTAATCTGCATTGTACAATGATAAAAAGTTACCACAAGTGATAAAAAAGTAACCAAAAGTAGTAACACGACTAAGGGAAACGGGGTTTCCCAGTACTGACAGCATGAAGGACATATCCATTTCCCCATAACATATGAGCAAAGGCCAGTGTAGTGAAGCTTAAGTCTTCAATGCACTGCAAAAAGTACAGGTCAGATTCAAAAATAAAAGCAAAGCGTTTGGGGGTTCCATAAAGATGGAAGGAAAGGTGCAGTAAAGAGAAATCTTTCCCAACCCCCGCCCCCCTCCCCAGACTAAGGGACAGGGGGAACTAATCCACCTCTGGATGGGTCCTCTGTTCCAAGTCATTTATCCCTGTTGGACAGCCCATCAAAATTAAATTGCTACATTTGGTATCTGGCCTATGCCCAATAGTGAAGTTCAAGGCCTGCAGACTCATGAACCACCTGAGCCACTTTGGATTATCTCAACATCTATCAACCACTTCAAAGGTTTAGGGGTAGCATATACAGTGAAGTGAGTCCCACAGAGGTAGGATCTCAACTTCCTAGGCACCATACAATGGAATAACAATTCTTCTCCAACTGAGTTCTCAACTCCTAAACTGGTAGACAATTAGACATAGGCTGTTCCTCACCTTTGTCATTAAGCTGTGAAAGTCTTCCAACTATCCCAGTGTCCTAGGCATCTGTCTGCTCTAAGAAAGGTCTTTTCCACTCAGGTGCCCTTAAACCAGGGCCCTGACTTAGGTATTCTCTCAGGCCAGTGAAGGCCTTCTCACACGCAGGAGTCCATAGGAACTCTAAGTCCCCTATGGGTTTTGAGGGCTGTCAGAGGGACAGCTATATTTCTATAGACTGCCACTTTGCTGCTGTATTTCCCAGTGAGGCCCAGGAAAGTCCTCACTTGGGCTTGGGTAGTGGGGGATGCCCAGTTCTGTACATGAAGTACTTCACTGACAAGAGAGTGCATCTTGTCCCCACATACACCAACTTCATGCATGAGGAAGGCCAATGGTTCCTGTTCAGTTTGACACTTGGCTGTCTTCCTGAACAAGTTGACCTGACGAAGGTCCCGACACCCAGTCTCTTGAGTCAGACCTAGTTCCTTCCAAGTGGGGGTTGGATCTGCCAGGTCATCCAGACATGTATTGCTGAGATCCATTTTCCCATTCAGAACAGGGGCTACGCTTGGTTGACAGGTGTCAGTTGCAGCCACCAATCCAGAAGTCCATACACTGAAATAAGTGTCATGGCCATGGACCCAGGACCCCAGACCCTGCACCATCAGGGCACGAGATCAAGGGGCAACACAAACTTTTATTGTCCCTTGGGGACAATGCGACATGGAGAGCCCAACTGGACTCAGTCCTGGCGCCTTTGGCGCCAGGCTCACAAATACATGTGCACTAGCACATTTTATCTGGTGCATGCACTTGGTTTCTCCTGCAGGGGCCCCCACGTGCATTGGGTCGGGCGTGGCTGCTGGGGCGAGGCAGACTGCACGTGTAAGCATCCTTTTAGGAGTGGCAGGGTGGGGCTGATGAGTCAACACTAATGGGTGTGGCCAGAGCTAGGCTATATAAGCATGCTCTGCCACTTTACCTGATTCCAGCTACCAGTCTGAGCGCACCTTACCTGTCTTCAGCTACTCGCCGGAGCGCATCTTACCTTGTCTTCAGCTACGAGCCGCAGCACTTACCTTGCAATCTGCTTCCTTTGGCATGCTTCTTCAGGGATTCTGGCTCACATCTTCCATCTCCAGACCTCCGGATAGCAGCGCTCCAGCCCGACGTTGTAACAGGCGGCGTCTGCAAGAGAAAAAGACAAAGACAAGGTTAGAAACCGCTAAGACATAACATTTAAGGCTGCGCTTAGACCAAAAGTTTGCATTTTACCTTAAACCAACACTCATCAGTGGGAACATCGCGGACTCCATTCTCTTCTCATTTGGCCTCACTTCATGCACCGCAACCACCGCTCGGGGCCGCATAACACCTATTGGGAGAAAGCGGAGGAAAGACATTATAAGTGGATACGGACAATAATCAAGAATCAACACTACAATATTTTAAAAGCCATAAAACACTTACCTTGGAATGGTTCCGCCACAGCCGGTCTGGGCTGCCACAAACAAGGACCAGTGAAGGAACTCGGTCCATTAAACACACCCCTGCAGTGAGAAGCAGGACGGAGAGATCACCATCACCAATCAACAGGTGAGACTATATGGGTCTGTGCATGCTCACCATATTCTGGGAAGGAGGGTTTGAGAGGGAGAGCAGTCATATAGCAGCCTTCTCACGATCTCTTGTATCCTCGCATGGGCAGTACCAGCAACAAGCGCAGTCAACAGCACACGAGCAAGGGAAGAAGCCTGACAAGGGGAATCCACTTCCAGGGAGGGCTGCAACTGTGCCCCAACGTCCCTGCAGAGACCAGGTGAGCGTTAACAATAAGGTTCTGAAAAGGCTGAGACTGCCGTCTCCTCCTCATTATAGACTGACAGGGATATGTTGCCAGACCCTGCAGAGAGATCATAACAGCAGCTGTACATTTCAATACAGAGTTGTTCCACTAAGGTATTACCTCTTAGTGAAGAGTGTGTTGATATCTTGGGGATAGAACACAGAGCTCTAGTGGATCCCACACCAACTGTCAGAACATTCCCTTGGTTCTGAACCACTACAATACCCAATCTTGGTGGGTTCACTTAGTCTCAGAATACAGTCTGGTTTACACCATCCTGTTCTAAAGGTTGTCAGTGACATCAAAGGGGGAGATTGCCTCAGCAAACTCTCTAGCTCACCTTGCTGATGTGGGGTCAGGTGAGGAGACACTAGGCCATCCTCACTGGAGCCATTAGCAGGACTACTAAAGCACAAATCAGGGAGAGACACTGATGTCTCTGGCTCCCTTCCTTCAGTCATAGGCAGGACCCCAATTCTCTCTCTCAAAATAGAATCATTCATACTATTCGCAGGAAACTTTATGGTAACCTGTCCAGGTTCACCAAAGCCTTGAGAATAGTTTACCTTGCCAAGCTGTGAAACATGCAAGACCCAGACCACTGGCAGGTGGTCCGGGATTAACTGAAAAAGTTTGAAAGGAGAAGGCCCTACCCATTCCCTGGGGCTCAGTCACAGCTCCAATCAAACTCCTGAGAGATCTGACATATTTCTCTCTGGCCATCCTGTGAATGACAGCTCAGTAACACTTGACAAGTCACTTCACCATCCCTCCACTGGGTCTGACCACTACTCAGCACAGCAGAGGAGCTTCCTCTGGAGCTGTCATTCAGTGGGGTGTCAATGACTGACTTGGTACATGGGCATATGGGATCAGTAATCACCAATTGCAACACATTGCCCGGGGTCTCCAGAGACAAAGGGCTAATACAATTAGGCCTCGTCTCTGGTAGCAAGGGGTTCACTCATAAAAGTGAACTCTGGAGTAACTGAATTCTTGTCTCAACCCTGTGAACCTGGTGACAGAGAGAGACTCCTACAGTGGTTGTCCTCTGGGACCCCCATCATGGGCCAGCAGTAAAGTGTGTTAGACCACACAGGTGATATCCTGACACTAGGATGCATCACCAGGGGAATGTCGCACACCAACTGTAGGAGGAAGGGCCTCACAACCTAAGCAAGCCCCAACCTCTCAAGGTCTGCTCTGGTGGGCTCTGCAGGGTTACTTTATGATAACCTACCTTCCTGTTGAACGCTGCTTCACTGGAGGAGAATCTTCCCATTGGAAGCATGCCTTTGTCCATAGGCCTAACCATGATGGTTTTCTCTTTTGTTGGCCCATACTTGTTCTGCTGGGACTCTCCTCTACCTGTATACAAGGCAGCTGAGGAGGCCCATAGGATTCAAGGTTTTCTGTGGGTCCATCTTCCAAACTAGCAATGGGGACACTTCCAACTACATCATCAGTTGTACGTAAGTCAGGGGGAATATTCTCCTTCCCCCTGCCTCTGTTTCTGACTCCACTGGCCATGGGTTTCCCCTTAGGCCTAGGCTTTCACTTGGGCTTGGCTAAGACAGCCTGATTTTGAGACCGAGTGCTTGAAGGGTCTAGTGAGGGCCTATTAGGACCCAAGTCTTGAAGGCTCAACTCACAAAGCACTCTTCTAGGAACCACTCCCCTTACATTGACAGATGCCCTGACCATTTCTCTATTCACAGCTCGAATGACAGGTGCTACTGGAGCATTAAGGGAAGGCCTACCAGCCAACTGAGTATCCCGCACAGGAGCTCTGGCAATTTACCATGAAGGAAGCTACATGGTAGGACTGGGCCTAGTGTTCCTAACAGTAGAGGTAGTAACACCTCCTACCTGAACACTATCCTCAACAGAATTACTACTATGCAATAGGACTGGGAAGGGAGCCACTGCTCCGGCACTACTAGTTTCCAAGGAATGTAGACTAACTTCAGACTCTTCCTCTGAGAGAATGCAGTCTAAAGGGAAGGACACCCCTGCCATCTCCTCTTCCTCATACTTAGATAAGGCCAGTCTGGCAGAGTGGACCCCAAAGATCTTACTCTTACTCTTACATTTTGGTCCCCCTTTCATGTGGCACTTGCTCCACAAGTGTAACATGTCCCACTGGCATTTGCCACATAGGGAGGCTTAGAGTAACCACTCACATGCTTGGGAGATTTAGTCCCACTACCCTGACCTGATTCTGATGACTTCCCCTTATTAAACCTTTTGTGGGCCTTCTTAGACATAGTTTTATCAGAACCCCCACCCACTTTCTGCTGCTTTCCCTCCTCCTGCTTACCCGAAGCAGGCTTGTCCTTATGGGGCACTCTATGTGAAGCTTTAAGTAAGCAGCAATGGCTAGCCTATTTGGATTTAACTCCTTTGAGTGAGCCAAATGCTGCGTAAGCTCTGTGGAACAAGAGGAAAAAATATGTTCAAGCATGACCAAATTGATTGTACCCTCAAACGGGGATACCCGATAGCCTTCTATCCAGCTACACATGTTCTTCAAAGAATCTGCAACAAAACATACATATGTCATACATTCCTTTCTTTTGTATTCCCTAAACCTCAAGTATTGGGCAGGAGTCTTCGCAAATTTGAGGATAAGAGATTGCTTCAGTTTTACGAAGTCTAATCTATCATCCTTTGACATTTCCATAATGGCACTGCAGCCAGAATGGGGCAGTCTGTTGATCAACCATGCAATCGTGTCAGCATCACTCACTCCTTGTACCTCACATGCATATTCAAAAGTTACAAGCCAGTCAATTATGTCAATTTTTCTCTTCATACATACTCAAGAGATCTTTAGGAAACCTAGGATGTGAAGAGAACCCAGAACCATCTCCAGATCCTCTGGAAGAACCATGTGAAGCCTGAATCTTGGCAAGCTCCAACTGGTGATCCCTGTCTTTCTGCTTTTCAACCCTCTCAACCTCCAATTTGGCCATTTCAAATTCAAGCGTTTACTCCCTGAGCCTAAGTGTGTCTCTTTTCAAATTGAACAATGCCTCAGCATTTGAAGAGGTCACAGCGAAAATTCCAGAGGAGGCACTTTCTTCCTCCTCATCCTCAACACAAGCCTCAGCAATTACATTTCTGGTGCTGGGTCCAGCCCCCGCTCCACTATCAGGGCCATTTGTCAAGTTAGGCACAAGCTTGTTTCTCTCAAAGTCCAGAATTTTTACAACCAACTCAGCTTTTGTGCCAGAGACTGTCAAGCCTCTCCCAGTGCCCAGCTTTCTCAACTGATACACTTTTAAGGCACTCAAAGTGGTGAAAGTGATTGTCTCCATTATATTTATTACAGTAGGTGACTTGTATCTACAACGCAATGAAAAATTATAGTTTTCTGTGTAAGTATTATCTGGACACACCAACTGTGATCTACACTGTGGTACCCAATACAGATACTTTTCACCAAACACCCAGATGTTATGTGGAGAGGGTCATCCCACCGCTGTACATCAATTTGTTAAGACTGATTTTCTAAACTCGGGCCTGGTGGCCAGATGTACAGAAGGCCAACCTATATTGTGACAGAAACAATTCTGGGAAGCTGTAGCCAAACCAGTTTAGGTAGCAGTGACAGGCAGTCTAGGCTAAGTTCTTCAGAGGGAGAGGGCTTGTAAGGGGTCCACAATGAGGTCACACAATGGGAATCACAGATTACACTTAGACAGGATGTATAAAAATACAGTTATTTATTTATGGCCAAAACACAGTATGGCAAAATGACTACTACTAGCAGGTAGACTTATCACACAACACTATCAAACTAGATACATATATACATTCACTTTTTTATAGGGCATAATACAAATCAGAAACTCCTGCAAAGGAAAGGTTAGACAAGCATTATGCACAAAAAGGTCCACAGAGATGATCCCTAACTAAAATTGTCCAGCCCTAAATTGCCTGGGGCCTTGTGCCCAATAGTTCAAGTTATAGTTCCACAGAACTTAGAATGCAGGAAAAACTGCAGGTAGTATCTCTGGGGTACAGTGAAGGGTTTTTGGGGTTAGGGTTCAAGTTAGGCCAATGCCCAAAAGTAGCCCCAACAGTCAGATGTCTTGCACAAGCAGCAATGGCAAAGCCAAAAGTGTTATGAATAAGTTTTATGATAAACCCATTGACTTATAATGGGAGTATAGGGGTAGGTTAGAAACTCTGTAACTTACCCGCCATACTCCGATTCTTCCCCAGACTTGGCAGAACAAAGGAAGTGTCCGACGTTGCTTTTCCAGCCGAAAGTCGCAGTCCTCGATTACCAGGGGTTGCAAGTTCGAGATGATCTCTGGTTTGGTCTCTTACTGTTGCAAGGACTCTCGGTCAAAGAATGCAGAAACACTTGATGCAGCACCCCTCTCAGGACTGGACTCCGGTCAGCTAACCATATTTCAGACGGTGGTCCCCGCGACAGACACGCAGTTAGACTTTTCCTCCTATCCTTGGTCCCCTTGATGCAAGGATGCTGACATTTTGCAGGATGTAGTCTTGTAGGGCCAGCCGAGGATCCCCCATGTTTCAGGCCAAAATGTGGTACGGTGACGCCAGCAGCACAAAAATTAAGCTGGTCAGCCACAGGACGGTTCCAGGGCACTTCCGAAGGCTTCCTTTGGCAGGGCACTGAGCAGACGTCGAGAATGGATAGTCCCTCCACTTCAAGGCTCATAGCTCCTTCGCAGGACTACTAAAGATTAAGAGCAAGACATGGCTCCATCAGGACAGCAGCAGAAGTTGGTGGACAGGCCTCCTTCAGTCAGATCTCGGGTTTCATCGCGGGTCTCACAGCTGGATCCTGCCAGCAAGCGCACACAGCCCTAGGTAGCCTACCAAAAGTTCCTGCTTTCCCAGGCACTGGAAGTCCTTATAAGGCCAGGAAGAAGGCTAAAAGACAAGATGGCAAAAGAATAGGCGATAAATCTCATGGCACAGCCTTTTTTGACCAGTAGCCACAGTTAGTAGCCAAACACGGTAAACGAGGTAAAGCTAAAACGGAAATCCCCAAAAGTGGGACAAGGTCACTGCTGCCACCAGCCTATCCTTTTAGCACACCTAGAGTAACCTGAGTGTTAGTCTAGGGCAAAAAAATGCACCCCAGTACTGACAGCCTGAAGGACATCAGTTTGCCCATAACATATGAGCAAAGGCCAGTGTAGTGAAGCTTAAGGCTTCACTGCACTGCAAAAGGTACAGGTCAGATTAAAAAATAAAAGCAAAAGGTTTGGGGGTTCCATAAAGATGGAAGGAAAGGTGCAGTAAAGAGAAATCTTTCCTAACACTAAGTTCCCTGTCAATCTGACCATCTTCTGTGCATTTGGCAGAGGGAAGAATAATGGAATATGGATTTGAAATTGGTGCAATTCTGACAACCACAGGAAGGATGGATCTCCACCCCCCACATCCCCTTCTCAAAGTCCCCTATCCCTTGGAGAAGACTAGATAAGAATTCTCAACAGAACAAGCCTGCACAGAACTGATGAGACCCAAGAAAATCACTTGAAGCACGAGTAAAATAATTTGTATAACTGCCCAAAGAGAGACACCATAAAACAAATATAAGAAAACCGTTCAAATACTACACGGGTACAACCGTCATAGATTTGTTAAATTTATAAAACAACAATCCCTGTTTGGGAGTTGTTTTAAAGATCGAAATAGCGGGGCGTGGCTCGGAGCGGCATGATTTCTTAGGAGCTCCTGCGAGGCCCACTGCTCCAACACTACTGCTGCCGCTTCCAGTCCCCGATTTTCCCAGCAAATGGAAGGGATGAGGCCTGAAGCCGGGGCGCAGCTGTCGCCCGAGCGGGTCCCCACACCAATGCCGATTTATGGCGATTCGGCATGTTTCTCTCACCGGGATCCACTCGCTACCAAAATGGCGACCGCGACTAGAACCGCCGAAGCAACTCCATGAGGGGGAGGGGCAGGCTCGCCAATCCAACTGCGACCGAGCTGTGCTTCCAGCTCGTCATCCTGCAATGACACAGCCCGCCAAGTCTGCTTTCCTTGGAAGCCGACAGCTGCAGCTACTCTCCGGCAACCCATACGAAAGCAAAGGCGGTGAGTCGCCAATGACCCGCGCAGGCCTCGCCTGATCCTGCACCGGGACCACAAGGACTACGGACTTTGGGGGCCCTCCCCGACTCAACCTTCCAGCCTTTGCCTCGCTCCTCACTCCTGCTTTCCCCTATCCTACGGGGGTTTCAATCATCTGCGGCTCCCCCTCGGCTGCAGCCAGGCGGTGCCTCCTGCGCCGGGTGGAGCGGTGAGCGGACGAACTTCGCAGGTCTCGCACCTGGAGCTCATCGGCCTCGACCCTCAGATTTCCACCAAGGCGGCACCTCCGGCCGATTCGCCTGGGCCTCCACCAACGAACAGCCAGAGCAGCCGGAATCCATACAGAGTCTTCTCCCAGCAGAGCTGCGGGATCCACCGCCGAACTGTCTGCCCAGCATTCCACAAAGGGTTCGTGATACTAGCTCTCGTGAAGCGGCCTAAAATCTCTGTTCCTTCCGACAGCATGACAAAGCAGCCCCCCCTTGAGGTGAGGAATGGGGGTAACAGGGGGAGCCCCACTCGATCCCATCGGGTCCCGAGGCCTGGGCACATACAGATGACCGGTCCCCTATCAGCACCAGCAGCGAGCGCTTACAAGCCCCCTGGCCAGTCGCACCTGAACCGCCAAGCCTTTCCTAAAGGGCTCCACACGGCACTCTCCCCCACATCAAGGCCCGCCAACCGTGCCCCTAAAGCACTCCAGCCCCATTTAAGAGCAGCAAATTTCAGTCACTTGCTCCACGGCCGAGCTCGTGGGACTCAATCTGGCAGGGCAAGACCTTGTGGAGCGACTTCGAGCTCGCCCCGTGCAGAGTGAAGCTAGAAACCCCAAGCCGAAAGCGCTCACACAGAGACCTAGCAGGTGCAAGATATTGAAAAGCAATAAGGCATCCAAACAAACTGACATTGTCTCCCTAATGGCCAACTCGTCTGCTGATAGATCTAGAAAGGGGGACCCGCCGGAAGACTCTCCCAATAATCGCATAGCCATGACACCTGCCTCAACCCTAGTCCCCTCCCAGATGGTCACCAAAGCAGACTTACAAGACCTACTGTCAGCCTTGACCAAAGAAATTCAAAAAAGCATAGAGGAGGTCACGAAGAAAAAATCAACTTGGATAAGCGGGTGAGGGAGGTAGAACACCGAACTGCAGAGCTTGAATCAGAGGTTTGCGACCAAAGATTTGAAGTTGAACAGGACAGGGACAGAATTGGAGCCTTAGAGGCAAGATGCAATCTCCTGGAAGCGAAACAGGAGGATGCGGAGAATCGCTCTCGAAGGAATAACATCCGCCTTAGAGGGATCCCATCATCTGTCCCAGATGCAGAACTAAAAGGCTATGTCTCGGATCTCCTCCGATTCATAATTACCCTCCCGGACACCTCACCCCTGGAGCTGGGCCGAGTGCACAGAACCTCCCAGAGGCAGGAGTCCTCGTTCCCCCCGGACGTATTGGTCAGAATACACTTTTTTCAACTGAGAGAAGAGATCATGCGCGAGGCGAGGCACATGCACCAGATCACCTTTAAGGGGTCCACAATCTCACTCTATCAAGACTTAGCCACCTCCACCCTTCAAAAACGAAAAAGCATGCAATCTTTAATGGAGTGGTTGCGAGAAAGAAAGATCCCACATCAATGGGGATTCCCGGCTTCGGTCAAGTGGGAAGGGCCCCAGAAGCAAATTAACTCACCAAAAGAGGCAGCGAAATTCACAGGTCTTGGTGGAGAGTTGGAGCCTGAGGATCCGAACCGCACATCCCGGGCCAAGCCTTCAATAAGTGAATGGTCAAAAGCCAGCAGGCGACGCAGGCTACGGGGCCCTCCTAAGAATACCAGCAATCCGGGATGACCAAATAGCATTGATGTGGGTGGGCTCTGGCCCTTAAACCCAGGGAGATGATGCTTCACAGAGGCTTCACAGCCGTTAATCTAAATGGCGAGTCACTTCATTCAGCTCACAAAGGTTCAGGGTCCTCACACGGTTGAGGCCCTCAAAGAGTTTCTTTTGGAAATCACTTCTACAAGTGCGTGAGCAATGTTCGAGCTCCGATTCGTTCCAGTTCATCAGCCCAGTTGGCCACTATCTTGTGCAGTGGTGCCACCAGTTCCCCAGTGGCAGTAGGACGACGGTTCTCCTACTGGTTCGGGGGGGGGAGGGGGGGATAGAAGGGTTACAACGGGTCCAGCCCACAGCCAGTCGCTCCAGCCCCTCCGGGCACCGGCCTCAAAGCCAATTTTGCAGCAGGTCACAACAACATCGACGTTCCTACGAGCCAAAGTCAGCAACCTCTCTTAACAGACTCTCAGTGCCGGCAGGGGGACACGGATCAATCCTCACCTAACGCAAAAGAAACAGTCAATGTCAACCTCTAGTGAGATAAGGATCCTCACATGGAATGTCCAAGGCTTGAATTCGCCACGAAAATGGAAATCACTGGAACACAGACTGGGGCAACTATTGGGAGACATCATCCTTCTCCAAGAAACTCACCTGCTACAGGAAGATGAACACCGGGTGAGATTCATCAGGTACAAAAGAGCATACTTCGCATCCTCTGGCAAGAAGAAGAGAGGAGTGGCAATTCTACTAAGCGACAGAGTCCCACTGTCAAAGATCACCATAAGGAGCTACCCGGAAGTCGGCTTCCTCCTTCTAAAGGGCTTTTTCGAAGAACTCCCAATCACTATCGTTTCAGTATATGGCCCTATCACGTCTCAAGCCAACTTCATCTCAAACCTAATCCTAACCATACTAACCTTCCGCGAAGGCCACCTGTTAACGTGCAGGGACTTCAACTCCATGCCAAATCCACATTTGGACAAAACCTTGCCCCCCACGAACACAGACTTTGCTCAAGCACTATCAATAGCCAAACTGCTTAGAGAAACCAAAACAGTCGATGCATGGAGGTTGTTCGATGGCACTGTAAGAGACTACACTCATTGCTCATGTGTGCACAAAGGATTTTCAAGAATCAACCTCATACTAATACCTGGGGTTTTGTTCCCCTGTCTTAATAATGCAGAAATCTACACCTGCATGATATCGGATCACGCCCCGGTAATTGTTAACCTAGCCATCTCAGGCCAAAAACAGCCTCCAGAAAGATACTGGAAACTCAATGACTCACTGCTATTAGATGAATGCATCAGATTGGAAACCGAAGAAACAATCTCCAACTATTTTAAAGAGAACACGACAGAGGACTCTCCCATCAACATCATCTGGGACACTATGAAATCAGTTGTCAGAGGCACACTGATTAGTGCCAGAGCGGAACAAAGGAGAGTCTCAAACATCATGTCAGCCAAGTTGGAGGAAAAGGTGAAACAACTGGGGGATGAACTGAAACGTTATAGTTCCAGAAAAACGGAAAGAGCCCTGAGGAAAGCAAGAACAGCACTCGAAATGCATTGCACCGACCGTATGGCCAAATCTTTAGCGTTCACAAGGCAGTTCTACTACATCAAAGGGAACAAAGCAAATAAGGTGCTGGCGCAAAAATTGGAAGAGATCTGCAGCCGAAACAATATTCTCAAACTAAAGGGGGAAGATGGAAAGCCACTCTACTCCGAGGCAGAGAAAATCGAAGAGCTGATTAACCATCACAAATCGATAATGTCCAGAAAGCCCACCACATTGGACAACCTGCCAAACTATCTACGCACCATACCTCCTAGGGGTTCCTCCAAGCTGGAAGACCTAGAATTCCCCCCCATCACGAGCAAAGAGATCATGGAAGCTATAAAGTCTCTAAAACTGGCTGCCCCAGGCCCTGATGGCCTATCTGCAACTTTCTACAAAAACTATTCCAGAATCCTAGCGCCCCAGATGGCAGCTCTATTTAACTCCTTCCTGTCTTCGAAGTCGGTCACCGGATCAATGGCAGAATCACTCACAGTGCTGCTGCACAAGCCCGGAAGGGATCCAGAGCTAGCGGCCTCCTACCGCCCAATCTCACTGATGAACAACGACGGTAAGATCTTTGCTAAGGTATTGGCCAGAAGGCTCGGTTCGATCCTACCATCCCTGATTGACCAAGATCATACAGGGTTCATTCCTGGGAGAGGGACCCACGACAATTTAGGAGGACGATAAACATTATCGAAAGCGCTCACAAACTGAAAGTGGGAATGGCCGTTCTATCTCTAGACGCACACAAAGCCTTTACATGGTGGACTGGGGATATATCCGGGCAGTCCTCGAGCACTTCGGCTTCGGTCCAAACTTCATCACATGGGTAATGGCCAACTATCAATCTCCCATCACACAGCTGCGGGTCAATGGCACCAGATCTGGGTCAATCCACATAACCAGGGGCACGAGACAGGGATGCCCACTCTCATCCTTAATCTTTGCCCTATCTATGGAACCTTTTGCAGAGAAAATTAGACAAAACACTAGAATAAGCGGGTTATTGGTGGGAGGCCTTGAATATAAAATTGTACTACATGCGGATGATGTACTAATTACAGCATCAAACCTGGCAATGTCCCTGGGCGCCCTGTGGGAGGAGATGGAGTTTGGAGCTTTGTCCGGGTTCAAGGTAAATCTATCCAAATCCACGGCCCTAGCAGTTAATCTCTCCAAACAAGAAAAAGACTCCCTCAGGCCCCTAATGCCAATCCCATGGGAGACAGGTGCAATTAACTACCTTGGAGTACATATCCCAAATTACCCCCTATGCTTGTAATCAAGCAACTTCCCGCAATTGTTCAGAGACCTTCAAAATGATCTGAAAAGGTGGAAACCCCAGGAAATTTCCTGGTTCGGTCGGATTTCTGCGATCAGATGGTTGTATCATTGCACAGCGTTACCAATTCACATCCCTGACAGCCCTGCCCTGGGGGGGGGGGGGGGGGGAGGGTGGTTTGGGGGACCTCGCATTGCCAAACGTATAATGATAAGGGGGATAGCACAGGGAGGGTTGGGAGTACCCAATCTGGCCAGATACACCCTAGCAGCACAATTGACTCACGCATTCGCATGGGCCCAAGAATCAGACACGCCAAAATGGTTGCAACTCGAAGAAGCCTGGTGCCCGGTGGAGCCCTCAGCACTCCCACACCTACCTATCATAAAACCACAAGCAAACAGCGGGCCCCTACTGGCAACGATAACCACAGTCCGCTGCTTGAAGGCAGCAGCACGGAAATGGGGCATCCATGGATCCCTGGGTCCCCTAACTCCCATCTGGAGCAACCCCGACTTCACTCCAGGCATATCCCCGCATGGCTTCCAACCATGGATAGTGGGTGGGCTACATAATACCAGAGACTTCCTAGAAGCAGGGACTCCCATCTCATTTGAGAGGTGCAAAGAAAAATTCAGGGTGAATGAACAAGAAAGATTCCATTATGCCCAAATCCGCCATTGGATGTCCCACAGGGGAACCAGGGAGAAATGCTCCAGAGAATTAACAGCGCTGGAACTATCACTAACGACCCCTACCAGCAAATGCAGAACCTCAGCCCTCTACCGACTCCTAGATAGGGCAGACCCATCCAAAAAAGAAAAGATACATGTTAGAATGGGAAAAGGATCTGGGTAAAGAAATGGAAATAGAGGTCTGGGGGAAAATCTGGGCCAGGTTTCACAAAAGTTCCCAAAAACAGGGAAGGGGGCTACAAACTCTGCTATAGGTACTATGTCACTCGGGCTCAAATCAACAAGGCCAATCTGAATATTCCCAGAACCTGCTGGCGCGGGTGCCCGACAACTGGCTCACTATTCCACATGGTATGGACATGCCCAAAAGCAGAAAGTTACTGGAGAGAGGTAATCAAACACATCAAGGATATCTCCGGCCTCTCCATCCCCTGGTATCCCGGAATCAGTCTGCTGGGCGACACAGGTGACGGCGCTTTCCCTCTCTCAGGCCACATCTCCCGGCTATGCACACACCTTCTCTTAGCAGTGAAAATTGCAATGGCCAGGGTGTGGAAAGACAAAGACGGACCCCTCAGTGGCACTTTGGTGGGCCAAATGTTGGGACATAGCGGTCGCTGAAAAGATCACCGCAATCCGAGCAGGCTTTCTGAACAGAACCCTAAACATATGGGACCCATTCTTGGAATATGCCGCCAAGTTCCCGGCCCTTACCAGAAGGTCTCCATTAACAAGATGGCTCCAAAGTAGCCCGCTCTATTGAACTACAACCCCCTACCATAGGATTCCAATACACTGATTCCCACCTGGCCACTGTGGACAGAACGTTCCATGAACTATAGTGCTCAAACCACCAACTCGATCTCCTCCCCGCCGATCCCACTGAGAGACATTATCATATTTATATACCTATCAATTGCTGATTTGTTGTTGCTGCTATGCTCATTGTAATACCTATTTGTAAAACCCAATAAAATGTTATGAAAAAAAAGAAAAAGATCGAAATAGCAGCCAAAACATCCTTACCAGTACCAATCTCAAGGCCCTATCGAGCCAAGGAAAGCAGAACATCAAGAACCGAAGAGTTCTGAAAAGTCATGGGATCCAGTCCCTTCCTATGGCACCAGATAGAGTACCTGCAGGCATAGATCCAATTAGTAGACCGCGTGCCCTTGTATAAAAGAGCACATCTAAGATATCAGACAGGTCCCACTCCTAGTACCTCAGCCTCCTTGCAGTCAATCATGAAGGCAGAGAGAGTGCAAGGTCAGATGGAGAACCTTGGGCTCTGAGGTGGCGACCAGGTCCACTACTGCAGGGAGGCATTGGGGAGAACAGATGGGCATGTCCAGTAGTTCAGGTACCAGAGTCTCTGGGCCCAGTCTGGAGCAATCCTAAATCATCAGTCCCAGAGGACCAATGAGGTGAACAGTACTGTAAGCGGAGTGGGGTGGGAGTGGAAGAAAAGGAGGACAAGGGAGAGTTAAATTTCAATGTACAATTATTGAGTCCCAAGAGCTTGCTTTGAGGGAAATTCTCCAGAGTAAAACAACCTGCACCAATGGATGACACCAGGGAAAAAGCAGTCCACTTGAGGGGTTCCCAAAGGGCAAAGATCCCATGGGAATGTTCAGGAAGATCTGGCCTTGTGGGAGAAAGATTAATGCATACTCCGGGCATCCACAACCTCATTCTCTGTTCTGGCTACCATATGCAATATTTGCCAGAGCCAGGAACCAAAGTCGCATCGCCTCGATGCAAAGAGGCCTGGACCCTTCATACCACCTCTCGTGGTATTGCATGACAACACTGTTACTCCAAACCGGGATACACCTGCCCCGCACGCATGTAAGCAACACAAACAAGTGCCTAGCCTGATGGTCTGCAATTCAAAAAGGATGAGGTGCTCCTTGGCCTCCATGGATGCCCAGTGACTGTTCACCATTAGATCACTCAGGTGAGCACCCCTGTCCTTAAGGAGTGTGTGACTGCTGTCAAATATATACCAGGTAATTTAAAAAGCCCCTCCTCCCCCAGCAAGTTGCCTTCAAGTCCACAGCATGAGATTCCCTAAAACAATGCCGATGACATAAAAGGTTAGTCATTTTGACATGAAAAAGACCAGCATAGCAGCCACTGAGGAGACCGGTGTAACTGACCCTCTGGCATTAGAGATGCAAGTGCCCATTACACCCCTAAAACAGAGACATGCAGGGACCATGCTCAGGATTAGAAAAGCTGTACCATCAGGAAAGGTTGGAGACAAACTTCAGGAAGAAAGAATGTTTACGTTACTTACCTGTAACTATTGTTCTCCAGCATGGGTCTGGCATGGATTCACATGCTCATGACCATTCCCTGTCGTCAGGCTGGGAATCTTCTGCAAAAGAGAAACAGTTTCACTTTCATTTTAAAAATATCTCTTCTCTAAACCAATCACTGTCCTCTGGGTCATACAACCCCAAACCAATGACAGGCCTCTCCCTAAATTCCAAACCTGGTGGCCCTTTTCAGATTTGGTAAGCACGTAAAAAGGCAGCATAAATCAGGAAGAGTCAGAGGGGAGGGAGGGATGGTTTGTATGTGAATCCATGCCAGACCCATGCCTGAGAACAATAGTTACAGGTAAGTAATGTAAAACTTCTCCTGCATGGTGTATAGCAAGGATTCACATGCTCATGAAGAACGATTACACAGCAGTACATACATACAACCACAGGAGGTGGCAAGGCTGAACAAAAGCAATTACACTCACCTCAAATGAATAGGTTGCGTAGCACCGCTTGACTGAACCGGGACTCCTCCCTGGAATCCCTGTCGATGCAGTAGTATCTTGTGAATGTTTGCATGGACCTCCACGTAGCAGCCCTGAAGGTGTCGAGCTGGGGCACATCAGAAAGAAACGCCGTTGTTGACGCAATGGTTCTGGTGGAATGGGCTCCCGGCCGTCATGGAAGAGGTGCATTAGTCAGCCGATGACAGTGCATGATGCAGCTGGAGAGCCACCTGGAGATGGAAGCCTTAGACAAGGCCTTTACCGTGAATCACAGAACCAAAATTGATGAACAGCTGAGAAGTCTTCCAAAAGCTTTTTGTGCATGCCACGTAAAACTTTAAGACACGAGCAACATCCAGCAAATGCAGGGCCCTCTCCACCAGAGAGGACTGATCAGGGAAGAAGACAGGTAAAACCAAAGGCTTGTTGAGGTGGAACTCCGACGTCACCTTTGGCATAATGGCAGGGTGTGTACCCAGTACTACCCTTGAAACATAGAAGGACAGGTACGGCTGTTTGCCTGACAGTGCCTGGCTATCCCTGACCCACCTGGCCGAGGTGATTGCCACGAGGAACGCCGTCTTCCACAATCGGAACTTGAGCAGCACCTGATGCATCGGCTCAAAAGGCAACCCCATAAATTTAGTTAGAACCACATTCAGTTCAGAAGCCGGGGCAGGAGCCTTCACCGGCGGAAAAGTCCAGAAGAGACCTTTGAAGAACTCTTTCACGAGTCTGAGACCACAGAGAAGGCTTACTGGGCTCCCTGGTGTAGCGGGATATGGCTGCCAGATGCACCTTGATAGAAGCATGAGCCTGTCAGGCCTTGGCTAAGGAAAGCAGGTATGTTAGGAGCAGTGGGGCTGTGACACGCAGAGGGGCGATCTTCTCAGACCTGCACCACATGGAGAAATGCTTTCACTTATGGCCATAGCAAGTCAATGTTGAAGGGCCCTGGCTTTGGCGAGGATGCCCTTACACTCCGCAGGTAAAGCATAATGTCCTAACCCTAGAGCTGCAGGAGCAAAGCTCTGAGGTTCAACAATGCTGGGTCGTGGTGCAGAAACGCTCCTCCCTCTCGGGCCAGAAGGTCCGGCAGTCGTGGCATCTTGATGGACGGGCCCGCCGAAGGACTTAGCGGGTCTGGATACCAGATCTGTCGCAGCCACAGCAGAGCGCCAATTATTACCTTGCAATTACACTGTGTGAGTGTGCTGATCACTCGTAGCAGGAGTGGCAACGGAGGATAAGCATATAGGAACAGTCCCTCCCAAGGGAACGAGAATGCACCCCCCATGCTCCTAGGCTGTGGTAACCTGCTGGTGAACTTTTGACATTTGTAATTTGCCGCCGTCGCAGAGAAATCGATCTGGGGCTGACCCCATTCATGAAATAGAAGATCCACCTGGTCCTGGTGAAGCTCCCGCTCGTGGCAAGAACGTAGTTCTCTACTGACCGAGTCTTCAATGGTGTTCTTGATGCCAGTCACATGAAAGGGGATGAGAAATATGTCCTGACGAATGGCCCAGTGCCACAGATCCTTGGCCTCCCTAGAGAAGGCTGGAGAGTGCGTCCCATCCTGCTTCCGGTGTAGAATATGGTGGTGGTGTTGTCCGTGAAGATCCTCACCATCTTGCCCCTCATCGACGGTAGGAAAGATTTGAGGACCCAGATATCGTCCAACAAAGGAACGGACATGATAGTCCTCCTCCTGGACTTGTGCCTTTGATAAAGGAACTCTTCCTTCCATGTCTCCTCAGGCAATAGCTGAAAAAGCTTGGTGGTCCTGGACACCATTGTATGGAAGGAGCCAACCACATCTGGCATAGAGGCCCTGTGCGGGTCATTCACGCTTGCCGGTTCTCCACCCGGCGTGTCCGTGTGCACTGTAGGATTCCCTCGTTTGGGTCAAATCCTGAGGAGGCAGTGGTGTTGGCTGGCGCCCTGGGTCCTTTGACTTGCATGGTCTTGGAGGACTTGCAAATGGAGCAGGGCCTGGTGTGGGAGGCAGCCTCTGCTGAATTACTGTTACCAGCGTGTGCAGTGTGGTCAGAATGCCCAACGAAACGAGTCTGGGTTGAGGTGTCGCAGGAATGGGAGCTGGAGGTTCAGAGCCGATATGCCTGCTCTAAACCGGTAACCGATAGGGTTTTCCTTATGGTGAACCACCTCCCTGACCACATTCATGTTCTAAACAGTAGCCCTAAGCCAGGTTGTCAACCTCATCAGAGGTAGTGTAAATGTGCTGCGGCACACTTGCTCAGATCCCATCTCCGTAACCCTATTGGGGGTTGTTGGAGTGTTAGGGAGGATTCTCAACATGTGCTCATTTCCCTTACCTTTTGAGACCCCCAGCAACTTTGCTGGATTTCTAGGATTTTATTTTTTTACCTGGGAAGAGTGCGAGCCTTTTTTTCCACTCTTCCATGTATTTTGTGTTGTTTTACTTTTGTGTTCTTTGGTTATGGAGTTTTAGAACAACTCCATAGGCAGCATCTTTTTCTGTGTGTCGCACAGCACCCTCAGTGCAGTGACACAGGGATTTCTTTCAGACTTCCCAAAGGTTTAAATACCTTCTCTGGGACTGACTACCGTCTCCCAGAGCATGTTAAGTTAAATTGGCTTTACTAGTCTTTTTAAATTTACTGACCCAGCACACCCTATCTTACTATAGAGTGCTGGAGGGGTTGCCTGGCTTCCCCAGAGTCAAAACACTCATGCAACACTCAAATGTTACCCTTTCCTACTTTAAATGGCTGGTGGCAGTGGTTTATATCAAGTACTGTGATTTTTCCTGACCGCGAACAACGGTAGCTAAAAATCGGGTCAGCCACGTTTTTCAATATGGCGCCCAAGACCTGTGTGTAAAAACAGACTCCGGTCATCTTTTTTCACCATTTCTTTTAGGGAAGGTCCTTCTTGTGTTTGTCTCTGCGAGCCAAACCAGGTTTGGTCCCTTTATTCGTTGGCCTTTGGCGGGCTTCAGTGCTGAAGCCCTCCTCTGGCGCCGCAGTGTCCGGGGTGGACAGGATGTGAGGGAGGTGCCCGAAACTCCCTGTGCTTAGTCTCCTAGGAGACCTGAATGCACTCTGCCGTGATTGGCAGGCTGCCTGTCCGGCAAGGACAGCCACCCTGCTGTGTGAGTGACAGCCAGGCTGGAATGAATGGGGGAAAACATCTTTAAAAGCAGGTCTCTGGGACTTGGAAAGCAGAGTTGACCACTGGAACGAAAGAACCGAAGCAA
The DNA here is from genome assembly GCF_040938575.1 of Ambystoma mexicanum. Lineage (NCBI taxonomy): Eukaryota > Metazoa > Chordata > Amphibia > Caudata > Ambystomatidae > Ambystoma > Ambystoma mexicanum. The sequence goes on along the minus strand of NC_090937.1, from coordinate 486,979,335 downwards.
GCAGAAGGAAGAGAACTGCTGCAACTCTTGGACGACCAGTGAAGCCCTGCTGCAGGTCCAAATTGCCTGAAACTCCAATCGACAGAGAAGCTCTTCAAGGTTAACTTCCCACCAAACTCAAAGGAAGAACAACCAACTCGCAAGCCACCACACCGTCCCCATCTGGTCGAATTTTCATCAGAGTCCTGTTGAAAACCGGATAGCCAGAGGGAAGGAAACCAGCTTGTGGACTTTAAGGCACTCACACTTTAAACAGACGTCTTGCTACAGCGTTTGGCCTCATCCCTGAGCAGTGCAGGAACCTCCCGTCATCCTCCTTGTCCCCACGACTGAAGCTCAGGAACTGCGAGATCTGCTCGAACTGTCAGGAACAACTGCCTCAGCTACAGCTTTCTTCATTAAAAAGGTACTGTGCAAACGCGGTCCAGAAATATCTTCGGCCATCGAGAAAGTGCGTAAAACTTTCCTCAACTTTGAAGGCTTGTCCTTCCCTAAACATTCGTCAAAATTTTCGCCTCGCCAAACTCTTCTAAACTCTGTGGCAAAGACTTAACCGTTATCTCCCAGAACTGTGCTGTCCTATACAAAGACTCTGAACCATTGACTTTGGCCCAGGCCTATTGAGAAGAATTGCTGGTTGTAGCTAACAAACCCTTTGCCCTGCTTTATGAATGCGTTTTGGCTGTCTGTTCTAATAACCTCATCTTTGTACCCCTTTAATTAAGTATCTGAAGTGCCATTTTGCTCCCACTTCAGGGGAGCTAAACTTGTTAATTTACTTACCGGTTGTATTTTTGTGGTTTATTAGTGTGTGATATTGAGCTGCTTATGCTAGTGTAATGTTTTCAGACTGACTGAGTAAATAAATGTATATTCTTATACCAAGAAACCTTGTTTGAATCACTGTATTAGTTGGTCCTTTGTGTAACTTGTTCTGCCACTCAAACTCTTGAGATAAGTCTGGCAGCTCAGCCATCGCTGACACTTTACTGTGTATTACAGGCTTGTGCCAAAGGTGAAATTGTGCTTACACTTGTAGTCTTAATTGCCTGTAGTGTTCCCAAAGGGTACTGCAGGTGATTCTGCCTAACATGGGGTTCTACTCCTTCCCCGTCCTGAGTTTTCTGCAGGGAGAGGTTTCTGTCCCCTTTCCGGGGGGCTTTGCCATAGCTGTGGCAGTAACCTCCCGCCGTGCCAGCAATGACACTCATGGCGAAACTGTCGCTGTGAAAGTTTGTTGCCTGCCCTCCCTTCTATGAAGTAGTGATAGCCGACAAGGTAGTCGACAAAGCTGTCGACATGGTAAAAGTAGTCATCGTTAAGGTGGCCGTTGACAATTGTCTTGGCTGAATGCAATGGCAATGGAGGTAGAGGAGGGCCCTCCTTGGACTTTTCCTTCGTCGTATTATCCGTTGATGGTATGCAGGTTCAAGAAGGGGTCAAGGATTTCCTTTTTGAGTGCTTGACTCTTCCTGGAATGCTCACCATGGATGTGGTCGGTGATGGCAACCTCACCCTTCCCGAGCAAGGACCTGCAACAGTGGCGAACCCAGTGGGATCTGTGGTTTGTGGCCTTGCCTTTTTTTCGACCTCAAAGGAACTCAACCTCTTATCTGAGGGAGTAAGATCATGGGACCGGTCGGTCCTGGAGGAAGTCTGATCATGCCCAGGGGCATGAGTCAGGGGCCTTACCCGACTTTAACCATGCCGCCAACCTGCTGTAGCGGTCCTTCTTGGTTTTCTTCAAAACCCATGGCAGACCTCCCATCCCTCCTCATCATGGTCCGGATGCAGGCAGTAAAGACATTTGTGGTGTCGATCCTCCATGAAAACATTTTTTAGTCCACATTTCGAGCAGAGTTTGCAGAGGCATCTCCTCTCCTTGGTCATGGTGAAAAAAGGCGCGAAGTAGGCCCAAGCTGGGCCTTCCGATCAAGATCCTCGATGAAGCTTGATCTTCACCGATAACGGGTCCCTGCTGCCGGTAGACGGCCTGCGGTTGAATGATGTATTAAAAAAATCAACATTTAAAAAAAATAAATCGGTCAAAAATGTGTATCCAATGATTCCAATATTAGGAAAAAAGGCACAGAGAGCACTAATAGGACTACCAACACTGAAGAGCGTGGTTAACATCTGAAGATGGCCAGCAGGAGTGGAGGTTTAGGGAGAGGATGGTCATTGGTTTAGAGAAGAGATACAGTTTAAAGTGAAAGTGAAACAGTTTTTTCTTTTGCCGAGGATTCCGAGCCCCGACGACAGGAAATATTCATGAGCATGTGAATCCATGCCAGAGCCCATGCTCAAGAACCAGCGTTTACAATCACTCTGTAGAAGTATAGGAAGGGGTGGCCTGGGACTGTTTAAAGTTGAGAGAAAAGCCCTTGCAAGCAGCAGATGACCGGTATTGTACTGGTGGAACAACACTCTAGGAAGAGCACATTCGATTGAACTAGTAGTCCACATAGGGAAAGACCAATCCATTCCTCGAGGCAAGTAGCCACCACAGCCAACAGCTTGATTTAATCCCTGGAGGGTCAGTGACAGGCTAAAAGGCAGGACCACAAACCAGTAGTGGGTGTTGCCTACCACAAACCTCAGGTTCTTTCAGTGCTTCAGATGGATCAGCACTTGAAAGGAAAGGCATCCTGAAGGTCATGGGACTAAAGGATCTTGTCCAGGGTGAACATCAAAAACTCTGCTATGCAGGTACAGGTTCACCAGCCACAGAGGATGGGGTTGTACATCGCTGTACTCCATTGACATCAAAAAACAAATGGTGCACCATCACTCTTCCCACTGTCAGAAATGGGAACAAGCTGTACAGCGGACTCACTCTAAGCTGTGAAACGTCCTCCAACAGGAGGGCAGAGCAGTGAGGGAAGCCTGTTTAGGGCTGGTTGAGGAAAGCGTGGCATTAACCCCAAGAAATCGGTTAATCCACTCCAGTCCAAACAGGGTTAGCATCCTTCAACAGGAGAAAAATGTTTGACCGGTATATAAAATTGATTTTCAACTAGGGGCAGAGCGCAGGTCAGTGGAGAATGAAACATTGCCTCTATGGGCACCTCTTCCACATCCTTGATAAGCTCCTCTTCCATCGGGGACGCATCCAACAATTCCACCTGCGCCAACAACAATTTACGTAACCTAATCTGGGATAATGTATAGTCAATCTCACCAAGCTGTATTCCACCAGATTTCCCATATAACAGACAAGGAACAAGTTACTTACCTGTAACTGTTGTTCTCCAGTATGGGTGGGGCATGGATTCACATGCTCATGAATATTCCCCGTCGCCAGGCTGGGAATCCTCGGTAAAGAAAAAATCAGTATCAGTTTCGTTTCTGATCTGTCTTTTGTAGTAGTAACCAATCACTGATCTCTGCGTCATACTGACCACAGCCAATGACTGCCCTCTACCTAAGCCCCGCCTCTGGCAGCCATCTTCAGATTTGGTAGCACGTGAAGTGGCAGTATGACCAAGTGAAGAGCCGCAGAGGGGTAGGCGGGAGGGTTCGCATGTGAATCCATGCCAGACCCATGCTGGAGAACAACAGTTACAGGTAAGTACCTTGTTCCTTCTCCAGCATGGGGTCTGGCATGGATTCACATGCTCAAGAATAAAGAATACATAGCAGTACACATATGCACAACCACGGGAGGTGGTAAAGGCTCAACATTAAGCATTACATCAAACTCAACATTAAGCAATTCTTACCTCCTCACCAGGCTCACCTTAGGCGAACAGGTTGCGCAGCACTGCTTGGCCGACCCTGGACTCCTCCCTGGAATCCCGATCGACGCAGTAGAATTTCGTGAAGGTGTGCGTCGACCTCCACGTAGCAGCCCTGCAGATGTCCAGCAAGGGCACACCAGATAGGAACGCCGTGGTAGCTGCGATCGCTCTGGTGGAATGGGCTCTCGGACGGCCAGGCAGCGGTCGGTTTGCCAACCGATGACAGTACATGATACAGCCGGAGAGCCATCTGGAAATGGAGGCCTTTGAGAGAGCCTTCCCCTGATTGACAGGTCCAAAGTTCACAAAAAGTTGTGACGTCTTCCGAAAACACTTCGTGCGGTCCACGTAGAACTTCAGCGCTCTAGCCACATCCAGCGAGTGCAAAGTCCTTTCGGCCGGCGACGAAGGCGACAGGAAGAAAACAAGCAACACCAAGGGTTCATTGAGGTGGAAGTCCGACGGCACCTTGGGCATGAAGGAGGGGTGCGTCCTGAGCACTACCCTCGTGTCGTGAAAAGTCAAGTACGGGGGCTTACAGGGGAGGGCCTGGATCTCTCCCACTCTTCGTGCAGAGGTGATGGCCACAAGAAACGCTGTTTTCCACGACAAGAACTTCAACGGAGCCGAGTGCAGAGGCTCGAACGGAGGTCCCATGAGCTTGGTCAGCACCACGTTGAGCTCCCACGCCGGGGCCGGAGCCTTCACCGGCGGGAACGATCTGAACAGTCCCTTCATGAATTCTTTCACCAGACGATGAGACCACAAAGACGTCCGCCCCGTGGTTCTGGTGTATCGGGAGATCGCAGCAAGATGAATCTTGATGGACGTGTGCGCCAGTCCAGCCTTGGCCAGCGTCAGAAGGTACGGCAGTACCTGGGGAGCCGTAATCCGTAGAGGGTTAATCTTCTGTGCGTGGCACCAGACAGAGAACCTCTTCCATTTGTGTCCATAGCATTTAAGAGTTGAGGACGCCCTGGCCTTTGCAAGAACCTCTCTGCAGTCGGCCGGTATGTCGTATCCTCCAAACTCTAACGCTGCAGGAGCTAGGCCTGCAAGTTCAGCGACTTCGGGTCGTGATGGAGGATGGCGCCTCATTCCCTGGAGAGAAGATCCGCGTCCACTGGCAGCTTGATTGACGGGGACGCTGACAAGTCCAGAAGGTCCGGGAACCACATCTGCCTCGGCCACGCAGGTGCGACGAGGATCATCCTGCACCGTGACCTCTTGAGCTGGTTGATGAGCCGGATCAGCAATGGCAATGGAGGGAACGCGTATAGAAACAGGCCCTCCCAGGGGAACGAGAAAGCATCGCCCATGCTCCTCGGCTGGGGAAACCTGCTGGCGAACCTCTGGCACTTGGAGTTCGTCGCCGTCGCAAACAGATCGATCTGGGGTGTGCCCCACCGTCGGAAGAGGCGGTCCACTAGATCCTGTCGTAGTTCCCACTCGTGGCACGAGCGCAGCTCTCTGCTGAGCGATGGTGTTTTTTATCCCTGCCAGATGAAACGGCACCAGAAACATCGCTTGGGCGACGGCCCAATGCCACAGATCCTGCTCCTCCTTGGACAGGGCGGGGATCTGGTCCCGCCCTGCTTCCTGATGTAGAACATGGTGGTGGTGTTGTCGGTGAAGATCCTCACCACCTTGCCCTTGAGGGACGGAAGAAAGGACCTGAGGGCCCAAAACACTGCACGGAGCTCCAGGACGTTGATATGGAGGGACTTCTCCGTCGGAAGCCAAAGGCCTCTCGCGTGCAGATTTTCAGTGTGCGCTCCCCACCCTTCCACGGAGGCATCCGTGGTCACTGTCTCCTGGTGGCCGGGGGTCTGGAAGTCCATGCCCGCCATCAGATGCGCGCGGGTGCCCCACCACCGGATCGTTCGTCGGAAACTCTCGTCGAGTGTGATCCTCTCCTCGAAGCTGCCCGTCGTCTGGATCCAACGTGCATCCAGGAACTCCTGCAACGGGCGCATCCGGAGCCTGCACAGGCAGATGAGATAAATGCAAGAAGACATCATTCCGAGGAGGGACTTGATGGACCTCACCCTGGCCGCGTCCGCAGCCAGCATCCGCTGCACCTTGCCCAAGATGGCCCTCGTCCTTTCCTCTGACGGAGAGGCCAGAAGCGACACTATGTCGAGCTTCGCTCCCAGAAACAGTGCGTCTTGCGCGGGCACCAGGTGGGACTTGGCGTAGTTTATGGAGAATCCCAGGTCCGTGAGTAGTTTGACGGTCCTTGCCGTGTGCTCCACGGCGAGCTCCTTAGTCTTTGCTCGGATGAGCCAGTCGTCCAGGTAGGGGTAGATGTGGATCCCCTCTCGGCGCAGCTGCGCCGCCACCGGTGCGAGGCACTTGGTGAACACCCTGGGTGCCGACCTCAATCCGAAGAGAAGGGCTTTGAACTGGTAGTGATGCCCTTGGACCACGAACCTGAGAAACTTTCGGTGTCCCTTTAGGATGGGAATATGGAAGTAGGCATCCTCCAAATCCAACAAAGACAGGAAATCGCCCTCCTCCAGTTGACCCAGGACGTGTTGGAGGGTGACCATCCGGAACTTCTGTGCCTTGATGAATTTGTTCAGTCGTCGTAGGTCCAGGATGGGACGCCATCCTCCCGTCTTCTTCTTCACGAGGAAGTATCTTGAGTAAACTCCGGAGCCCCGAAGCCTCTTTGGGACGAGCTCGATGGCGCCCTTCTTGAGCATCGCCTTTACCTCAAAGAGAAGTTGAGGGACGTGATGTTCTTTCTTGGCCACAGGGGGGACATGCGGGCACCTCTTTAGAAACTCGAGCGCGTGACCCTGAGCTAGGGCGTCCAGCACCCAACGGTCAGTGGAGATGGACTCCCACACGCTGACGAAGCTCGCCAGCCGGCCTCCCACCGGGGTGCTTCGGTGGGGGCCCGACCCCAAGGCCGGTTCAGTCCTGCTTCGACGAGGCTTTGCCGCCTTGTCCTCCTTGGCGACGACGGCGGGGTCCGCCTGACTTGCCTCGTCCCCTGTAAGCTTCCTGTGACGAACGGGCCGCTTGACGGTAGGTGGAAAATCCGCCGCTAGAAACTTTGGAGGCACCCTGTTTGCCTCCGCCGCTCCGAAAGGGCGGCCGCCGCTGCTGGAGAACCCCAAGAGCCCGGGCCGTCTCCGCCTTGATGGCTTGAAGGGAATCGTCCACTGTTTTCCCAAACAGGTTGTTTCCGTCGAACGGCATGTCCAAGACTCTGGTCTGCACGTCCTGACGGAAGTCAGTAGCCTTGAGCCATCCACGCCGCCTAAGGCACACGCCGTTGCCCAACTGGCGAAATCCAGTGTCAGCGATGTCCGTCGCAATCGTAATGGCGTGGTCCGACGCCACCTCTCCTTCCTGCAAGATCTCTAGGGCTTCCGCCCTCTTGTCGTCTGGTAGGAAGTCCAGCAGGGGGGGCAGTTTGTACCACAACTCCCTGTCGTAGCGGGCTACGATAGCCAAGGCGTTGGCCGCCTTAATCGTCGTCGCTGCCGACGAGATGACTTTGTGTCCCATCGTGTCTAATTTCTTTCCCTCGCCGTCCGGCGGGGAGGTCGACGTAGAAGCCGCGCCCCCCCCCCCCGCTTTCTTCCTGGCCGCCGCAGAGACGACCAAGTCCGGGGTTGGCTGTGCCCGAAGGCACAAGGGGGCTGGGTCCGGGACCCGGTACTTCTTCTCGTACCGATCCCTTCTAGCCGGTGTCGTGGATGGGTTCTTGAGGAGGGCGAGGCCCTCATCCCAAATATCGTCTAGTAGAGGTACAGCGAGGACCCTCTTCCTCTTGGCCTCGCGCCGTTGATAAAGGAAACCTTCCTCCTCCTTCTCTTCCGGGCAGAGCTGGAAAAGCTCGGATGCCCTGGCGATCATGAAGTGAAACGATCCTATCTCGTCGGGCGAGGAAGCCCGGGTGGGAGGTGACGACGGGAGATCCTCGTCGTAAACCTCGTCGTCTGTACCCGTCGCGGCCGTGTCAGTCCCCGTATCATCCCCACGTGTCGTGGACGGGGAGGAGGGCTGAACAGGGCGCGACGGCTGAAAAGGAGGTGGAGGATGAATCCTTCTTCTCTTAGGGGGAGGGCTCCCAGAAGGGCCTGGCTCCGGGTCCCCCGTCGGGAGCGGTTCCTCCGTTGGTGGTAACGGCAGTCTCGTCCTTATCTCCGAGCATAAGGACTGTATAGACAACAAAATGGCCGCCAAGTTGTCTTGCAGCACTGGTTGAGGGGAGTCCTACGGACGGTCAGGAGCCCCGTCGGCACCCTCGACATTGTCGTCGTCTCCTACGTCGGGGTCCCTCCCGACGGGCTGGTCTTCTTCCACGTCAACGCCGTGGCTTAAGGCTTCAATCAGCTCCTCCTTAGAGGTTGAGGCCGAATCCACGACGACCTCCTGCCCCCCTTTTTTCTTCTCCGTCGGAGGTTTCACGGGGGTCCTGTCGATGGGCATGAAAGAGGACTCCCTCCGCGGTGGCAGGGAGACTCTGGGCCCCGAGGTCACCACCACTGGTGTAGCCTCCACAGGCTGAGCCAGGGCCGCCGCGACTGTCTCGATAGAGGCCTTGGCCGGGTGGATTAAGGCTTTCACCACCTTAGGTGCGCTCACCGCCTTCTCCTTGGGGGGAGGGTCACCGCCTCGCTCGCCCTCCGATGGGGCCTTCGAGCTCGACCGGGGTCTCTCCAGGAGCTTTGCCGGGTGCTCGGCCTTCCTCTTACCCGAGCCAGAGCGTTGGCTCGTGGTTGATGGCGCTGGGGAGGATGCGCCCTGCCTGGCGCCCGTAGAGCCCGACCGTTTGGTGCTCCCGGTGCCAGCGGACTCGCGGTGCTTGGCCTTCTGTTGGACCCCCGTCGCAGGGGCGCCCTCAAAGGTCTTAGAAGACCGCTCGGACGACTTCTTCTTCTCGCCTGACGGGCTCTTTCCTTCCAGCCAGTTGGCGAGACGTTGATGGCGGTCCTTCATGGTCCGCTCCGACATATTGCCGCAAAACGCACAGTCCTTCTCCGCATGCGTCTTGTCCTCATGTAGGCAGTAAAGGCAAAGGGAGTGTTCGTCCTCCTTAAAGACATTCTGAAGCTGGCATCCAGGGCAGACCCTGAACAGCTTTCCAGGCGTCGAGCTTCCCTTCTCCTGGGCCATGTCCGAGATGGGCCTGAGAAACTTCTGGAGTCCTCCAAAAGCGTGGCTCGACAAAATCTTCACCCTTGAGGGGTGTAGACAAATCCGACACGGGTCCCCGTTAATCGGATGAAGAAACGGTGGAGCTTGAGGCTCTTTTGACCGAAAAAAGAGAATTTTTTCTGAGAAAACACGTGAAAAAAAAGCACTAACGCTCGAGAGCAATAGCACGAAGATCCCAACACTTGAACGTGCGGTAAAAATCTGAAGATGGCTGCCAGAGGCGGGGCTTAGGTAGAGGGCAGTCATTGGCTGTGGTCAGTATGACGCAGAGATCAGTAATTGGTTACTACTACGAAAGACAGATCAGAAACGAAACTGATACTGATTTTTTCTTTACCGAGGATTCCCAGCCTGACGACGGGGAATATTCATGAGCATGTGAATCCATGCCAGACCCCATGCTGGAGAATAGAATCTGCTTAAAAATCCCATTCATTTCACCCTACACCTTCCAAATCTTGTCACATTCATCCATGACTGAGGTGATTGCATGCCTATGACATAGCCATGCCAGTAGTCTGCCTGTTTAATCTCCCTCGGCATGCATCCAACTTGTATATACACACTGAAATCATCAAGCTTCCTGGGCCTCTCCCAGGCCCCAAAGCAATGCTGTATAAGGGCTGCCAGGTCCCTTTCTTTAGTGTCCAGTTGTCCCAGGGAGCTTTCCACCTTTGCAATGTTGAGTTCAACATCATTCAGTTAATTTGTCAGGGTTTTCCTGATCCATCCCGCCTTAGCTATTTCTCTTCTCAACACCACTTCAAAGGCCTCCCAGACTGCCCCACCCCCTTATCTGTCTACACTCCCTTCACTAGAATTGAAGAAGAACAAGTTACTTTCTTACCTGGTAACGTTCTTTCGATGGGATGGTCCGACGACGTATTCCATATCTATGACAAGTCATCACCACAGCTGTGCTGCTTTGGAAAATTATTGGCGTCTGCGTCGATGACGTCGATACGCTGTCCTCGAGGGCCTCCGTTGAGCCGACGTCACCGGATGTTATAAGTAGGACGCACAACGCCCGTAGCCTCAGTTGTAGTTTTTTCCCCAGAAAGTGTGGCACCAATCTTCTACCAGTATGACCACAGAAAGACTTGCGGAAACGTAAGCTGCAATCGCATAAGAAATTGTGTAGCTGGGCAGTTAGGGAGGGAGCGATATGGAATACGTCATCGGACCATCCCATCGAAAGAACGTTACCAGGTAAGAAAATAACTTGTTCTTCGAGGGGATTGGGTCCTCCGACGTATATGGAGGAGGGAAAAGAATTTAGAATATAGAAATTTAGAATGCCTCATCAAATTGCAGAATAGAGGACCACCTTGCCAAAGGCCAGATCCTTCCCATGGATCGAATTGAGGGAGTAGTGTCTTACAAAAGTATGGACGGAAGCCCATGTGGCTGCTTCACAGATGTTACGAATAGGAACACCCTTCTGCAGGGCAGCAGAGGCAGCCATACCCCTAGTAGAATGGGCCCGTAACTCTACCGGAGGGTCATTACCCGCCAAGCGATAACATTCAGAAATTGCCAAGATAATCCATCTAAACAAAGTCTGCTTAGTAACAGCTTTTCCCAAACGCCTTCCAGCATATCCTATAAAGAGCTGATCGTCCACTCTGACCCGGGACATGCGTGAAATGTAGAAACTTAAAGCTCTTCTTGGATCCAATCTATAGAGCCTGTCCTCTTCCTTACCAGGATGTGGAGGAGGATAAAATGCCGGAAGAATTACCTTCTGGCTTAAATGAAATTACAACAATTGGGCTCCTGGTTGGGAGCCTATTCTACCCAGGAGGGTTGTTTAGGGAACAGAAATTACAATTGAATAGGTCCAAAATAAACTTTGCTCAGACTATACTCCTATTCCTTATCAACCTCTGCATGTGTAAAGAAACAAAACACTTTTTCATGCTCTTTTTTTTTAAACCAATCTTGTTTTTTTAATATAATTAGAGTTGTATAAGTCAACATAAAATATACTTTTAAGAGATATGACCTCATGCGGCGCTTAACCGAAAATACAGACAAAAATATTTACAACACACGACGCCTAAGCATTTTTTGGCACAACTGCCAATTTGTGTGTGTAAGACAAACTCGATCTTAATCGTGTTTTGTCAAAGAAATCACCTATTGTAGTATACATATAGACAATTCAACTTTGTAACATCACATGGAAATGTTAAAAACAAAAGTTCTGTTTGTATTAAACAGTGTCAGTGTCACAGCCTTCATCAGGACGAGAAGCTGTATAATATGATGTTTGTAACTCACACACACACCAATTGGCAGTTGTGCCAAAAAATGTTTTGGCGTCGTGTGTTGTAAAAAATGTTGTCTGTATTTTCGGTTAAGCACCGCATGATGTCATATCTCTTAAAAGTATATTTTAGGTTGATTTCTACAACTCTAAATATACAAAAAACAAGATTGGTTTAAAAAAAAGAGCATGAAAAAGTGTTTATTTTCTTTATACATGGAGAGGTTGATAAGGAATAGGAGTATAGTCTGAGCAAAGTTTATTTTGGACCTATTCAATTGTAATTTTTGTTCCTTAAATGAAATTCCGACACCAATTTCGGAAGAAAGGAAGGACGAACCCTAAGGACAACCCGGTCCTTATGAAACACTGTGATGGGTGGCTTAACAGAAAGTGCCTGCAACTCACTCACTCTGCGAGCGGAAGTAACCGCAACTAAAAATACAGTTTTAAGGGTTAACAGTCTCAAAGGACAAGAATGCAAAGGCTCAAATAGAGCACCCATTAGGAATTTTAGAACACGGTTAAAATCCCAACCGGGCACCTGGAAAGGTGACGGTGGAAACACATTAGTGAGCCCTTTCAGAAACTGAGAAATCAAAGGAATCTTAAAATAAGAACACTCCTCAGACGAGCGCTTACATATGGACAGTGCCGCCAGGTAACCTTTAACGGTACCCACTTGTAGGCCCTTGTGGGCTAAAGAAAGCAAAAAAGACAGAGCCAAAGGAATGTCACATGAAAAAGGATCCACATTCTTAACCCTGCACCAGTCGCAGAACTTTCTCCAATAGCAACGATACAGGGACTTTGTTGCAGGCCGCCTGGCCGAAAGCAACACCTCCATCACGTCTTCCAGGAGGTCCCAATGCTTATACCTCAACCTTTCAGAAGCCAAGTGTGAAGGTTGAGGGATCAGACCTCTGGATGGAGAACCTGACCCCCTCCCGTGAGAGCAGATCATCTTGGTAGGGAAGACGGCATGGAGGGCAGAGGGACAAGTCGAGAAGGTCCGGGTACCACGTTCTCCGAGCCCATGCTGGAGCAATGAGGATCATCCGGGAACCAAGCCTCTGTAACCTCTGCAGCACTTGCGGGATGGCGGGGACTGGAGGAAACGCGTACAGCAGTGGGAACGACCACTCCACCACGAACGCGTCCCCTAAGGCTCCCCTTGGAAGAAATTCCCGCGAGCAGAACCTTTCGCACTTCCGGTTGACACTGGAGGCGAAAAGATCCACTTGTGGGGTCCCCCAAAGGGCGAAGATCTCCAGGAGAATATCCTGAGCCAGCTCCCACTCGGGAGAGATCGCGCTCTGCCTGCTCAGAGCGTCCGCCGTCTCGTTTTCGTCTCCAGCCAGATGAACTGCCGAGATCAAAATTTCCTGCTGGATGGCTCAGAACCAGCGCTGCATCGCCTCCCTGCACAGAGGAAGTGACCCTGCCCCCCCCTTTTTGTTGAAGTAGTGCATGGCCACCGTGTTGTCCGTCAGAATCAGGACATTCTTCCCTCGCACAGTCGGCAGAAAAGCCTTGAGGGCAAGCCTGACGGCCCTCAGCTCCAACAGATTGATATGGAGTGTGGACACCGACGGAGCCCAACGACCGCTGACTGTCAACTCGTTGGCATGAGCTCCCCATCCCGTGAGGGATGCGTCCGTCACGATCGTCACCTCCGGCCAGGCTAGTCAAAATGGAGCCCACTTCATCAGATTGCCTTTGATGGCCCACCACAGAAGGTCCTGGGCGAATGAGGGCGGCACCTGAACGGGGTCCGAAATCCTGCCGGAGGACTGTGACCACTGCATCTTGAGAGCCCACTGCAGAGATCTCATCCGCAGTCGAGCCTCTGAGAGCAAAAGAATGCAGGATGCCATGAGGTTGAGCAACCTCAAGAACTCGAAGGCTGGGAGACTGGGCATGTTGAAACTTGTGCACCATCTGTAGAATGTGACAAGCCCTCACCTGGTGAGGGAAACACTGCCCCAGGGATGTGTCGAGCACTGCTCCGGTGTAATGGAGCCGCTGGGTTGGCGTCAAGTGGGACTTCTTTAAGTTGAGGGAGAAGCCCAACCTGTGAAGGGAGTGGCAGATGACTGACAGATGATCTAGGACTAGCTCTGGAGAGCGCACCCTGATCAACCAATCGTCCAGGTAGGGGTGGACGTGAATCCCCCCTTTCCTGAGATACGCTGCCACCACCACCATGAGCTTGGTGAAAACCCTTGGCGCGGAGGTCAATCCGAACGGCAGGACCCGAAACTGAAAGTGCGAGTCGCCAACCGCGAACCTGAAGGTACTTCTTGTGCCTGAGATGGATCGGCACATGAAAGTAAGCGTCCTTGAGGTCGAGAGACACCAACTAGTCCTGAAGTTGAAGGGCCTGGAGGACTTGAGAGAGTAACCATCTTGAACTTGTCCTTCCTGAGGAGCTTGTTAAAACCACGCAAGTCCATGATGGGTCTCAATACCCCGTCTTTCTTTGGAATCAAAAAATAAGGGGAATACCATCCCTTGTTCCTCTCCGCTACAGGCACCAGTTCTATGGTGCCTTTCTCCAGCAGGGACTTGATTTCCTGCGGAAGGAGCAGATCTGGACTCTTCAAAGAGAGATTCCCTGGTGGATTGTCGTGAGGCCTCTGCCGGAAAGGAAGACAGTAGCCGTGGGCTGTGATCTCCAGAACCCACACATCCAAAGTAATGGCACGCCATTCTACAAGATGCTGCGCCAGCCTTCCCCCAACCGACGAACCATGGGACATGGCCTCATGACTGAGCTGAAGTGGCTGCGGCAGTGCCTGAGGGCAAAGAGGCAACTGCTCGAGCAGCCTTGGCACCTCGAGTACCCTGTTTCCCACCTCTGGTACTCCTATGTTGGCCTCTTTGACTTGCAGCTCCCCTCGATTTACCAAAGGTCGAGCTATATCGAAAGGAACCTCCCATCCATTGCTGTCCCCTAGGACGAAAAGGTGGAGGTTGGCGAACTGCAGCGCTCAACGACCTTGCTGCAGCCTTCGAGGTCTGCAACCTCTCAAGGCGCTCGTCAGCCTTTCTGCCAAAAAGATGGTCAACATCAAAGGGCATGTTGAGAAGCCGGGCTTCTTCATCCGGAGAAAACCCCGACTTCCGCAACCATGCAAATCTGTGCATCACGGTGCTTGCCGCCATGGACCGGGCGACACAGTCTGCCACGTCCAGACCTGACTGAACGGATTCACACATGGCCTCTTTGCCACCCTGTACGAGAGCAAGAAAACCATCCCGTTCCTCCCCTTCGGGAATATGTTCAGCCGCTAAGGCGCACACACAGTTGACTGCTTTCAAAGCTATACCCCCTGAAGAAAACACTTTCTTCGCCCAACTGTGAAAACGATTGTCGTCCCTATCAGGAGGGATGGTAGGGTACGACGCCTGTTTAGCCAGGACCGTGGCCGTCTGCACCACCGAACTCTCCAGAGTAGGGTGCACGGACAAGTAGCCGGGGTCGCCACTGGCTGGGTGGTATTTTCTCGGCAACTACTTCCCTACTGCCGGGAGACTCTTCGGAGCAGTCCAAGCCGCCGCCACCCTGCTTTGCAAGGCCATATGGAATGGCAGAACGGGGTCAATTGGTGGACCTAGATCCAGGCTATCTGTCAGGTCATCCTGCAGAAAATCCACTGGGGGCGCAGACCACCCCAAGTATTCAGACACCCTTGACATAAGCCGCCGGTACGAAGACTCGGCGTGCGTACAAGGCTCAGGCCTACCAAACTCCACCTCCGGGGAGGTGTCCAGACCACTGGCGTCCTGCAACGACTGACGCAGATCTTCAATCTGGCTATGACCAGACAATATTTCGTCAGGTACCTCATCAGGAACCAAACCTTCCTCGGATCCTTCTTCCACCTCAGAAATATAATCCAGAGGCTGGAATGGGGGCACAGAAAAAGGGACAAATACATTTTTGGACTTGGCCAGAGCCTTTTTCGGGGGTTCCACCATGCCACGGGGTACCTACGACAAAGCATCCTCGAAAGGCGTTGAGGGCATCGATGGAATCGACATCAAGCATGGCGCTGCCGGCCTCGGCACAGTCCTCGAGGGCGGTACCCAGAGCGTGTCCTTCAACGGCCTCGGCGCTAATGGCGTTGAGTGTTTCCTCGGAGCCGGAGCCTCGAGTGAACCTCTCGACGGACATGGCGCCGATGGCGTCGATGTCTTCAAAGAAGACCTCAAAGGCTCCGACGGTCTCGAGGGCGTCGAGGACTGGGATCTGGAGCGGGCATGGCTAGATCGATCCACCTTGTCTGATCGAGACCTCGAAGGTTCTCGATGATTGCGCTGACCACCCGAGCCCGAAGGTGTGCGAGCGGTGGCTCTAGCACGGCCAGGGCCGGCTTCTCTCGAAGGCACAGACGGACCGGAGTCCTGTGATTAAAAAATCACCAACATTTTCTTACGAAATGCCTCCCCTTCCGCAGGAGTATAGTGCTTGTTGGGACAAGCAACCCACCGACGGGCGGAGACCTCGGACGAGGAAGGCGACCGGTGACGGCGCTTCAGCGAGTGCCTCGAAGAGGCAGAGGAATGGCAGGACCCACTCCGGGACCGAAACCCTCTGGACTTATGCCGACGACGCGGAGAGTCGCCCCTCGAATCATCAGTGGAAAGTCCAGTGGACCTCGGTTTACGGGGTTTGGAAACCCTACCTACCGAAAACTTCTTCTTCTGCCCCCGCAAGGCCTTCGACGTGAGCGACTGGCATTCGTCACAATCGTCCATAGCGTGGTCCTCCCCGAGGCACCAGAAGCAGGCGTCGTGCGGGTCCATCAGCGACATCTTGGAACTGCAGTCCGAACACTTCTTGAAACCCGAGGAAGACATGATACAATCTTCACAAACCAAGTTCGAAGAACCGATAGAAACTCAGAAACCGATAGAAACTCAGAAGAACCGAGGCGCGCTGAGATCTCCGAAGCGAACAGGTTTGCAGAAAAATTGGAACTGAGGCTACGGGCGTCGTGCGTCCTACTTATAACATCCGGTGATGTCGGCTCTAAAGAGGCCCTCGAGGACAGCGCATCGACGTCATCGACGCAGGGGCCAAAAAGTTTCTGAAGCAGCACAGCTAAGGTGATTACCTGTCATAGATAGGGAATACGTCGGAGGACCCAATCCCCTCGAACACAACTATCCTCAAGCCAGTTCTTAAAATCCAATCTGTCAGCCTCTGCATGGATATGCCAAGTCGGAACAGGGGTACTCGTTCCCTTCAATGCAAATGTCAACAATAATGGTGAATAATGCGATAATGATCTACCTAGATACGCTATTTCAGTAAAATCAAGCATATGCTCCATCCCAGAACTCTCAACTAGTCAACAGTCAACTCTGCATCGCGTCTTGAGCTGGTGTCAAATGAATAGTGAATCCAGAAGGCTGACGGAGTGGTCCAACTAGCTGTCTTGCTAATGCTCCCAAGAAGCGAGTCACTGAAATGCGACGGCCATGGCCTTGCCTCTGACCGCATGAGCATGAATCCCCCTCAGGAACAGGTTTGCCCATGGCCGTATACGCCTCTGAGATGGCCTGAAACATCCGACGGGCAATGGAAGCCTTAGAGGCCTGAGAGCTGTGGGTTCCGGGAGGAAGGGGCACCCGCAAAAAAAGTCTCAAACAGTGCCTCAGACTTCCTTAAGGATTTTGTCAGAGAGAGATGAAACTTGAGGACCCTCTTAAGGTCCAAAGAATACAGAGCCCCCTCCGCCGCTGACTGGTTATTCGGGAAGAACACTTGCAGGGCGATCTCTCGATTCAAATGAAATGCAGAGACCACCTTGGGCAAGACCTTTGGGCGAGTGCGCAAGATGTTGTGAAACGTGTTGAAAGGCTCTCAGGAAGACAAAACCTGCAGCTCACTAACGCTGCACGCCTGAGAGCCACCAATAAAACAGTCATCAGCGTCACCAAGCGGATGTCCACAGAAGCCATCGGCTTGAAAGGCTTGCGTTGCAAAGCCACAACAACCACATTGAGGTCCGAGACCGGATGTGGTCTAAGAATAGGAGGAAAAAGCCTAGACAACTCCTTAAGGTGGGCCTTTACCACTGGGTTGGCAACTGAAAACACAAGCTCAGGGGAATTCTTGTAAGCCCCGATGGCCGCCAAATACGTACAGCAAGTATCCACCTGAACTCCAGAACAAGGCGGTGTGCTGAAAAAGCCAGTACGTCATCCAGAGGACAGGTGAAGGGGTCCAGCTCCTTATTGCGAGCCCAATGGCAGAACCTAGCCCACTTGCTCTTACACTGGGACCGGGTCGAGGACCCCCTGGCCTTCTGAATGATGTCCCAGTTGTCATCTGAAAATTGAGCATGCTGATGCCTCAGCTGATTAGGGACCAAGCCGCCAGGGCTAGTTTGTCCGGGTCTAGATGTTCCGCTGCCCGCCCGGCTGCATCAGGAAGCCGATGCTGGGGATCGGAAGATGGACAGGACACTTGTATCACAATGGCAGATCATCTGAAAACCAGGGTCTTGAAGGCTAGTCGGGGGCAACCAGGATAAGGCTGCAACCCACGGAGGCACGGAACCTGCAGAGGGTCAGTTGGAGCAGAGGGGTGCGTGCTAATGTAGAACACCTGCGGCCGTGCCAACAGATCTGGAAGGCGTCTCCAATGCCCAATGACCACCAACCTGCCCATGAAGCAAACTGTGGGCACTTGGCATTCGAGGGGGATGCAAACAAATCCAGGTCTGCGAACCCCCAATGCTGGAGCAGGCGTAACAAGGAATCATTGTGCAACTCCCACTCGTAGGTGTTGAAACCCAAGCGACTCAACTGATCCGTTTCTGCATTGCTGTCCCCCGGCAGGTGGACTGCTGAAATCCAGAGCCCCTCCTTCAGGGCTCAACCCCAGATCGAAACCGCCTTAGTGCATAGGGATGGGAGGAAACCGGTGCCTCCCTGCTTGCTCAGGTAAAACATTGTAGTCGAATTGCCCATCCTGTCCAGAACCGACCTTTCCCTGATTCGGGGCAAAAATGCATTGAGGGCCAGGCCCACTGCACAGAGCTCGAGCAGAATGATATGGAGGAGGGCTTCTGTTCTGGACCAGACACCATGTAGTGCATAGCCCTCCAGAGTAGTCCCCGAGCCCAAAAGAGAGGAGTCAGTCGTCACCACCAGGGTAGGCTCTGGTCGGGTAATGGGGCCCCCACTGAAAGATTGCCATCCATCAGCCACCAGCGGAGGTCATGCAGAAGCAACAGTGGGTATAGGGGTCCTGTTTCCGTATCCCAGTTGGCCGCTAGGTGGAGCTAGGAGGAGTCTCATCTTGAGTCAAGCGTGCTGTAAGTGAGCACACAGGAGCCAATCAGGCCCAGAAAGGGTTCGAACAACCATGCAGAGGTGGACGAGTTAGCCAAGAAGTGTCCCACGCCTTGCAAAGGGACATCAGCCTCTTGGGTGTGGAGAACACCCGCTGAAAGGTAATGTTTCAACGAGCCTTAAGACGACCAGTTCCTGAGATGGGCATAGCTGTGATTTCCACTGGTTATGGGAAAACCTCAGCTGATGAAGGGTATCACCAGTCTCTGGCAGGAGTGCACCACCCCTCAAGGCGATCACACCCTCACCAGCCAGTCGCCCAAGCAAGGGTATAGATGATGGCCCTCCAAGCTGAAGAGGCCCGCTGCTGCGTTCATCAACTTCATGAAGACACGAGGAGCCGAGTTCAGGCCGAAGAGCAGCACCCTGTACTGAAAACGGTATGACAATCGTGAACCAAAGAACATCTGATGCGGTTGATATATGGGTACATAAATGTATGCATCCTTGAGGTCAGGGAACACATCCAGTCCCCCGCACACAGACTCCGATATGTGTGCAGGAGTAATCATCTTGAAGCGTTCCAGCATTAAAGACAGATTTAGAAACGACAGGTCCTGGACTACCCTCAGGCTTGGGGTACCATAAAAAGCCTGAAATAGTAACCGAAGCCCCACCCTACAAGAGGAACTGGTTCTATCGCCTGCATCTTCAAGAGTGAATGGACCTCCTGTAAAAGAGTCGGAGACCCGATCTGACGAAGAGGAGAGGATGGCAGAGGCAGAATGAAGCCAGTGGAGACTATGGCTAGGATCCACAGCTTGCTGAAAAGACGCTTCCGGGTAACCTCGACCAGAGCCAAACAGCCCCCCACAGGAGAGCTGTGTTCTCCGATCTGGAAGTCATGGCTTCTTGGTGTCAGAGGCGGGGGGTAGGAGGGAAGCGGAGGGGGAGCGGAAAAACCCATGCAACGTCCTCTGCTGTTTTCTTCTGCTGCCGCTGGGTGACCTATCAGGCCTCCTGAAACCCTTGAAGCCAGAGAAAGTTTGGGGTTTGAACTCGCTCCTACCCTGGGATTGAGGGAAGAATTTCTGACCCGGCTTTGTCAGGATGGCCAAGGACTTGGCAGTTTGAGTGAATGTTTTCCTCTTCTTGATCAATTCGGCATCCGTGAAAGAATGAAAAAGGTCCAGATCTAAAATCTGCTCCTGCACGTCAGATAAAAACTTGGTGATGTGCATCCAGGCCGTCCTTCTCACCTCGACCCCAAGACATAGCGATCTGCTGGCTTTGGCGATGTGGGAGACCGATAGACTCCATGAGGTTCTGTGCAATGGCCCGAGTACTTGTCACAGCTTCTTGTTAGCCGTGGCCAAGAGGGCGTCCGCGTTGACCTGCCGCAGATGCAGTCCTGAGATGGAGTAACAGCGCTTTCGCAGGGACTCAAGGACGTTGTCCTCCTTGCAGAGGACACTGGAGGTGGCTCCCATTGAGGAAGACAACGGTTTAGAATAAAAGAAGGCAGCAACCACCACTGAGAAATGGGACTGCGGGTGAGAGGCAAGGAGGATTGGCTCCCCGTCCTAGCTTGAACCTGCTGTCCAACTTCCGGTTCATATGGGCTTTGGCCATGGGCTTCTAACCAGACCTTCCGTGCCACCTTCAGCACATCCTTCTGCAATGGGATGCCAGGCCGGGTCGTGGTGCGTTTCTCCAAGACCTCTGGGAGCACTCCCGGCTCCTGGGGGGGCTTACTCAGGAAGAGGGACCCCCCCAAGAACTCCGTCACGCCCTGAAGGCGATCATAAAAATCCTTAATGGAGGCAGAGCGCTAGTCGTCCTGAGCGTCGTCATCGTTGCCTCCCCTTCCCCCTGTTCACAGGACGAGGGGAATCCATGCCCTGGAAAAAAAGGTGCCGGAGGGGTCCCGTCCAGGCCCCTAGAAGCGGACAAGTCCAACAGCTGTTGAGGGGGAGGCTTTGGTGGTATAAGAGGAGCCGAGGGGTCAGTATGACCACTAGGGCCTGAACCGGAGAAGGGAACGGCACCGGGAGCACAGGAGGAATACCCAGAGGAGGGGGCCGATGGGGCACCACCTGCGGGATGACCTCCTTTACCATGTCCTTCAGGAGCCCCATCATTTGTGGGGAACGCATGAGGAAGAGGAAGCGTTCAAAGAAGCGGTCTTCACTAGCCACCCAGTCCCTAGGGCCCTGTGCCCTCTGAGGCGCTTGGTCTCGGCTCCTGGTCGATGTGCTCCGTCAGTTCCCTCGCCCCCCCCCCCCCCTCACCTTGTGGGAGCCCCAGAATCAAAACATTGTTGGGACTAGACCTTCCCCAGGCTTCTTCATACATCCACCAGCTGCACAACAACAGGGCAGTCTATTCATTTCAGTCTCCACTGTCTCTAGGGGGACGAGAGTGTAACTGTCAGTCCACTACTGTCCATCCAGTGAATCGCAAAGAACATTGCCTTCAGATTTGCCGGGTAGCATATAATTCAGTCCCATTTGGCGCATTCTCGCTTTAACCGGTCCAAAAATACTTAGTTTCCATTCCACATGAGCTGTACAGGCAGGGTACAATGCCACTGCAGAGGATCCTTATTGCACACTGCACCCTTCTATGAAGAATTTAAGGATCTGTTCCCAGGTCTCAGAGGGGCACCCAGTGGGGGTGTAAGTACCAGTGTGATGTGCCCTTTCTATTGTAAACCCCTGAGAGAGTTTACCTGGGCCAACTGCTTGGAGCAACATGTTTTCGATGTGCTCTGTCAGGTCCCGCCCCTCCTCGCCCTGCGGGAGCCCCAGAATCATAACATTGTTGGGACTAGACCTTCCCTCTGCATCCTCTGCCTTATATTCCAGAGCTTTGCACTAAACATTCAGCTCCTCCACCTTCAGTGTCACTGTGGCGTCTACATTGTCCAACAGCTTGGCCTCAGTATTCCTCACCCTTTCAGACAATTTTCTGACATCTTGCCAAAGAAGATTGCAATCAATCTTTATCTAATCAATTTAAGCATAAGCGATGTACGTAGCCCTGCAATGGCATCTAGGATTCTGATATGTTCATCCTGGCTCGATTTTGATTGGGTCACAGTCGCTGTTCCAGCAGGCTCAGGGTGGGCCGCATTTGAGTGGCCTTCCGCGCAAACACATACATTATGGTCTACTCATTTATTCATAGAAGTTGGCAAATGTGAGCTGCTTGCTCCTCTCTTCACTCTTATTGGCCTCTCAAAATCAGTGTTGATCTGGCGTTAGGGGCCAGGAAGGGCTGCAGGAGCCACAATATATAGGAGGTCCGATGTCTCTGTTGCCTGGTTTAGCAATTTTCATGGATTCAGACCGGGCACCCACACTGTAGACAGTCATTGGGTGGGGGTGTGGGTATGTACATGTGTTCGCATGAGAAAGGTGCAAACTTTTGGAAGTTCGCACTTTTCTTATGCAAACTTTCCGGCCACTGCAAAATTAGCCGCGGTCGGATCACGTGGATCCTGAATAATGACGTATGTAAACATATGACGTCACCACGTTGATACATGATGATGCATATAAACATAAGGTGGCCATTTTGGTTAGTGTTTTTTCGCCGCTCAGACACAGACGCATGGAGGTCTATTAAGCTAGAAGTTAAGCCAAAATGGGACGGAATCGATGAATACAGCACTGAAATCAGGAAGGGAGTAGTTTCTTACCTGTAACTCCATTTCTCCAGCATTGGTATCTTTCATGGATTCACATGCGTTGGATTCACATGCTTTGAATATTCCCCGTCGACAGACTGGTTCAATGCTGGAGAAAGGAGTAGTTTCTTACCTGTAACTCAATTTCTCCAGCGTTGGTATCTTTCATGGATTCACATGCTTTGAATATTCCCCGTCGTCAGGCTTGGCATTGGAGGCGGGAGCATAGGAGGGGGAGCGGAAAAACCAGCGCAGTCCTCTGCTGTTTCCTCCTGCTGTCACTGGGTGACCTGTCGGGCAGGCCTCTGCGTTCCACAGTCCCGAAACCCCTTGAATCCCATATAGGGGCAAGGTTTTAATTCGGCCTGGCCTTGTGCCTGAGGAAATGACTTTTGCCCCACCTTGGTCAGGATAGCCAATGCTTGGCGGTTTGAGTAGAGGTTTTCTTCTTTGTCAACTCGACATTGGTTGATGAATCAAAGGCCCACGCCCTTAAAGGGGCGATCTAAGATCCGCTCCTACATGTCAGATGAAAATTTAGTGGCATGGATTCAGGCAGTCCTCATTTCGACCCCCAAGCGCAGCCCTCTGCGCAACAGCAAGAGTATCAGCCGGATCGGCCTTGAAGGAGGTCTGCTGTTCCACACGGAGGAGAGGCAGAAAGTCCCCCAACTCTCACTTTCTGGTTAGCCACAGCCAAAGGGGCATCAGTGTTGGCTTGCCGCAAATGCAGCCCTGATGGGCGTAACAATGCTTGTCCAAGGACTCGAGGACCTTGTCCTCCTTCCAAAGACAACTGGCGGTAGCAGCGGAGGAGGAAGACTAAGATGACGGTTTAGAATAGAGTGAGGCAGCAGCCACCACCGAAGAATGAGGCGGAGGGTGGGAGGTCAGGAGGATTGGCTCCCCATCCGTCAGCCTGAACTTGCTGTCCAACCTCTTGTTTATCTGGGCGTTGGCCCTGGGCTTCTCACAGACCTTCGCCACCTGCAGGACATATTTGTGGAGTGGAATGCACAAACGGGTCGTGGTACGTTTGCCCAAATACACTCCTACCACTCCCGACACCAAAAGAACTTATAAAGACCCGGAAGGCGGTCATGAAAAGCCTTAACAGATGCTGCGGGCTCGTCACCCTGAGTGTCGTCATTATCGTCCCTCCCTTGTTTTCCGGACTGAGGGTAGTCCTGGCCCTGGGGCAGGACTTTATCAGGAACCAAAGACAAGTCCAGCGGCAGCTGAGGCGAGGCGTGGTGGTACAGGAGGAGGAGTTTGGACCACTGGTGGGGCCTGGACTGGGGCAGGACAGGCACTGGAACCAGCAGCGCTGGAGGAACCAGAGGAGTGCCCAGAGGAGTAGGCTGGGGTGGCACAATTTGCAGGATCACCGCCTTGACGATGTACTTAAGGAACCCCGTCATCTGCGGAGACCGCATGAGGAAGAGCTCAAAGAAGCGATCTTCGCAAGCAGTCAGGTCTGGAGGAGCCCGGCCCTCCAAAGCACAAGGCCTGCGCTCCTGATCGAAGCACAGAGGCTGTGAAGGGTAGATGTATTCTTGGAGACCACCTGCCTGTACCATCGAGCCCGCTGCCACTTCCCGAAGGAAGGGGACTGGGACATTCTTCCAGCAGCCATTCGGCCCTGCTTTGAATCCAAATCAGCCAGATGCATATCCGCCATCTTGGGACCTTGCGCCACACCCTGGATGGGAGGGCTTGAAGGCCCCAAGCTAGGAGAGGGCTCAGACATGAGAGTATACAGCTTGGGCATTGCACCCAAAGCAGAATCGTCAACCTCAGAGATTACTCCAATAGGCGCAGAGTTCTCGGCCCGGGTGGCCAGTAGGCTGCGTACCTTCAGGGCCTGGGGGACGTGCTGGCCTGGGCCAGTAGTCGTGCTAGAGCGTGCTGAGGACTGACTCTTGGAGGTGGTACTCGACGATTCCTTACCCCGTGGGGTCGAAGAAGAGGATGAACTTGATCGCCCTTACAAGGACACCCAGGAAGAGCCGACAGCCGGTAGCCTTAGAGACCACGGGTCTGCCAAAATCTAAATCCAGGGGACCCTTGCCTGGAAGGAGTCGCCATGCTAAGGAGCAGTGATGAACAGAGGGCCTACCTTGTCTTGATTAGAGGTCCTGGAGACTAAGTCCTTAAGGTGCGCCGGAGGAGAATTGTGGAAGATCTTCCTCCAACGCGACAATTGATTCTTCAATGCCCTGTGGCCAAGAGCACTACAGGCTGCGCAAGCATCCCAGCGGTGGTGTGGCAGAGTGCATGGGGGTTTGAAGCCGGGAACGAGAGGTCGCACGAGGCACATCTTGTGAATCCTGCTGCAGCCGACATGTGCCGGGGGAGGCGAGGCACCAAAGGCAAGTTAAGGAAGATTGAAAAAATAAGAAGAGGAGCAAGCAGAAAGTTAAAGTCTCAGCACTGACTGCCAGGTCTGACACCGTCCGTGTGGAAAAAGGGACTAAGGTGAGGTGCCGGAGGGCAGTGCCCCAGCGGGGCATTCCCCCCACCAGAGGCCGGATTCCCACGCACTATACTAAATTTAAAAGGGGAAGCTCACTTTTTCACTGCCAAAGGTTCTGGTACCATCCCCATCTTCGGGGATGCCCACAGGGATGGGACGTATGAGTACAAGACTTCACTACGCTGGCTTGAGTCAGAAGAATCGCTTACATGCCTCCCAAATTTGTGTCTCCTCTTCTTATTGCTGGAGCAGGAAGACTAGGAGTGAAGCAATTCACTACAAGAGTGTAAATGCATCCTTGCCTTGTGTGAGGAATTTGAGGGTGAACTCACTTCTTTACCCAGTGTATCCTCCTCTCAGTGGGCCAGGGAAAGGCCATTGCTGTGGATCCTGACTCTGGGGGTGGATTTATTGTGCATTTGTAAAGCACATTTACATCAAGTAAACTGTGTTTCAAAGCGCCAGCAGGGAGGGGACATGGGAATAAAGAACAAAAACAACATGAAGGAAAGAGGCAGACCCACTAGGTCTTGAGCACTCAGAATGTGCAAGTGCAGAGAGAGAGAAAAGGCGTGAGAGAGTGGGGTACGTGCTAGGTGCATCAAGAGTGAAGTGCCTAGGTGGAGTGGTCAGCGAAAGAGGACTACCTGGCTGGAGGAGACATGGTGAGGGGAGATGAGGCACCCTTGGGAAAGACATGGTATCCCCATTTCTCTTTCACCATGAGTCCAATCTCCCTTCAAGCCTTTATAGGCCATTGCCAATTCCTTCCCTACTTTTCTCGTAAATCGTTCCACAGTAAACACAAGTCTAGCACTGGGACGAGGAAGAGAGAAACCAGAGACCTACATCCTTGCATTGACTTTCACACACACTCACACCATTTAGGTACTGGGACGAGCAGGAGGCAACTAAGAGCAGAGCAAAATTTCCAAACCCACAATGAGCGATCTAGTCCTTTTTGGACAAATCAAGCTGGCGGGAGGTTTAAAAGCAGGAAGAATGGTGGAAATGGAGTAAGCAGCAGAAGCAGGTCTATGGGCTGCCGGACAAGAGCATACCCCTCCTGGAAGGCGGTGTGGCAGACGGAGTGCTCGAGGACCCGTGGAAGATGCAGAGTGTATGCAGCGGGAAGCGAGGCTAAAAGAAGCTGGATGCCGGAGGCGGACCACAGAAAGGTAACCGGCATGAAGAGGCGAAGCCGCAGCGAAAGACCAGAGCTGCAGGAGACGCATAGGGGGCAGGAGCAAAGTCATGGAGAGACGATGGGGAGAGGGAGCGAGGCGCCGCATGAGAGAGAGAGCTTGAGACGGCTGGAAGCCTTGCTGGAATACCGTAAGCACCGACCAGAGAAACAGCCTAGACAAGGGACACCGGGGCAGCAGGCGAACACATAAAACCTGTGAAAACTTTAATGAATGGCAAACTAAATGAAAGCAAGTACTTTTTGAATGAAAAAAGCAGTTTTGAGAACTATCCTGATATAGGGAACTATGTAATTAAGAGAGACCACACATTGGTAAAAAAGCATTGGCGGGGATTCCAAGATGGCGGCTCGATAAGGCTGACGTTTTTCAGCGCATCCCCCCCCCCCTCCAGCAGTCTTTACCAGAAACAGCACGATCTGCTTAAAAAACCGAGCCCCCAGTCTCACGGGGAACAACGCTGTGCCGGGACATCACGAAAAGCAGAGCAACACGGGGCGCACACGTCGCAAGGGAAGTCGACAACGCTGAAGCAAACCCACAGTGACAGGAGTACACCGATCCGGCCAAGTAGGGCCTCAGAGGGAGACACGGCTCCCCGCACAGGGTGCCTAAGACCCGCCAGGGAGGCAGACAGCCAAGCGGATCTCAATAGTAGCCAGGGGTGACATGAAACCAGAGCCCCACCAACCAGCAGGGGACAGCGACCCGCCACAAAGGTGCAGGTAGTTGTCGCAACAACGGGACTGCAGCCGACGAAACTGAAGGTGTGCCAAGGATCGGGCATCTTACACCCGTAAGGAAAGTGAGCGAAGTGGCAGGGCGGTGTGTGAAGTGTCATCACGCCACGGGGCAGCAACACATCACTTATGGGGAAGCAACGAAGCCCCGGTAGCCCCACTGGGACTGTAAGCATCGCGGCCCTCCAGGTGGCAAACCGCTGAGTTAAGTGCGCGGCCGTCGAGCTGCGCACAGAGATACGGGATCCGGCCGATATGCAGCCCACCACATAGAGAGACAGATGGAACTGGTGGATCCACTGGGAGGCAGCCCAGAAGCTTGGAAGGGAGGAGAGGAGAAGACGTTGGCGTGTGGGGCACGGCCACCGACGGCTGTGGCTGCTCCCCCCACCGTCAGGGAGACTCAGAAGGCCTCACATGTCCTGGGAGGCAGGGCAGACCAACCATCAGCCCTCGCTGGCCACAAACCATGCAGCAACAAGGGCACACCCTCGTCCCCCACCTCAGCAACCAAACACCCAAGGCTGCCTGCACGGAAGGCTCCACACCCTAGGAGGTAGAGGAGGTGAAACTGACCTATTAAAAAAAGAGACTTCGGCACAGACATACAAGGTCTGCAGCGGGCCCCAATGTGGGACATGGGGGAATCCTTCTCACAACAAGAGCCGATTACCACCCAAGAGGTGCACTGACTCATGCACACAGGAACAATTGGTGGGGGAACCCCAAAACAAAGAGAAACAGGCCGAGGGCCCTCGCCGCAGCAACCTGTTGCCCCAAGCAGCTAGAGACCAGACTCGAAGTTGTGCTCTAGTAGACTACGCCCGCACAGTTGTTAGAAAAGGGGCCCCACTCCACAACATACTCACCGGCCCCCAGGCCCTGCTCCCCACACTGCCTCCTCCCACAAGAGGATCACAACCTGGATTGACCCAGTGGGAAGAAGCGGAGGCCCCAGGAGGTAGCCTAATAAAGGAAGAATCGCCCGGACACTGACTCTAGAGGCGCACAGCGGACAACAATTACAGTCTGTGCAATTGCAGGAGAGACGGGATCAGCCTAGAGAGCTAGCACCTCCAGAAGCTCCTCAAAAACACCCACAATGTCAGGAAGCAGAGAGCGGGACCAAATAAACTCCCTCCTTCTACCCCCCAGGAGGGCTCTATCCAGTGCTGCTGGTCCAGAGAGACCAAAGAAAGGGCCCCCTCCAAGCAACACAGGAAAATCAAAAACCCACGGACGGAGGGCCCAGGCTCGTCGTCCCCTTCAAGGGCGGCCACCAAGGCGGACATGGAGACCTGCTTTCAGGAGTTTCATAACAAATGACCCATGCATTTCAAGCACAATTCAGAACCCGCCTGGGGGAAATGAAACAGTCCATCGCTGAACTGAGGAGGGATATCACGGATCTGGGTGAGCGTGTGGATACTACAGAAGGGCCCTACAAGAGGTGGTAGAGGACACCCGAAATATGGACATAGCCCTAGAACTACTAGCGAGAGCCACCCACAATATCTAACTACAGTGCGAGGACCTGGCGAACAGGTCACACAGATCAAACATCCAAATACGGAACCTGCCAGAAACAGTGATGGACCCAGATCTGAACAGCACGGTCACCCGAATCTTTGAAAGCCTCCTTGATAAAGTTCTAGTTGGTGACATCCTGATAGACAGGGCCCAAAGAACCGGCCCTAAGAGACAAGAGCCAGGGCTCAAGACCGCGGGTCAGCACTGGCCAGATACCCGCAGAAGGAAGCGATCCTCACAGCAGCACGATCAGCATAACCTATTTGCTATATCGGGGCGGAAGTCCACCTCTACCAGTATCTGGCCCATGCCACTCTCCTCAAAAGAA
This sequence comes from Ambystoma mexicanum, assembly GCF_040938575.1. Taxonomy (NCBI): domain Eukaryota; kingdom Metazoa; phylum Chordata; class Amphibia; order Caudata; family Ambystomatidae; genus Ambystoma; species Ambystoma mexicanum. The sequence goes on along the minus strand of NC_090937.1, from coordinate 486,950,867 downwards.
AAGAAATGGGACCTATCCTTAGATTTCTGCAAAGCAAGCAAATTAGATACAGTCTAGGTTTAAGCCCCGCCCAACTGCTGCCTTCCTGGTTGCTGCTCTTTTTCCCCACTTAGCAATCCCTGCCTTCCTGGTTGCCGCTCTTTTTCCCTACTTAAGGAGCCTTCCAGCCTCTTTTCCTTTGCAGATGGGGAGCAGGTGCAAGTGGGTCTAGGTCACCTGGCCTAAACGGGCCCACCTGGTGCCTTTCTGTTTGCCACTCATTTTCCCCTACTTAAGGAGCCCTCCAGCCTGTTTTCCTTTGCAGGTGGGAGTAGATGCAAGTGGGTCTAGGTCACCTGGCCTAAGCACCAAACACCTTCTTAGCCTGGCCTCTTCCTTCCTGCTCTTAACTATTACATCAAGGGCGTTCAAAGCGAATGGCAGACGAAGAAAAGGGCAATTACTGTTTGGATCTGTTTGGACCAGGGGGACCCAGGGCCCGACCCCCCCTGCTCAGAAGCAGGTAAGCAAGCACCGACATGTGTTACTCCCTCTGTCCCGACAGGCCATCCCCACCTCCTCTGCCCTCCCCGTGATGTTCCCTTGTGCCCCCCCTTCTCACACACAGGTGTTGCCTGTTTTGCTTGATCTTTCTATCCTGCTCCCCCTGCCCCCCTCCAGCCTACTTCTACAGGAGTCTGTCCTGATACATTCTGGTTTCACCATCTTGTGGCAAATGCTGGATTTGACTTTTATAGACTTCATTGATTCCCGGGGTGTCACCCTTTCTCAACTCTCATGCTGGACTTCCTTTGCATCTTTTACTCATGGTGGCCCTAAATCATGCTGTTCCCATCTTCATCTTGTATCCTGGCTTGCAACACACTATGTGTTACTACTGACTTCTGCAATTGTATTCACTCTACCCACTTGCTTCTCCACACCTTTTGACTGCTTACTCACTGTTCTCTCATCTTCTCCCTTTCTCCCTTTTCCTATCTCCTCCCCCTACTTTTTTCTATGCACTTACTCTATCAGAATTGTCCCTGGACCTAGTTTGATAGCAAACTAGTCTGTCTCCTCTGCCCTTCCCTTAATTGTCCCCTCCCCTGTTAGGCAGAATTATATGCAGTACCCTTTGGGAACACCACACACAATTGAGACTACAAGTGACAGTACAAATCCACCTTTGGTACAAGCCTGTACTACACAGTTAAAGTGGTAGCAGTAGCGGAGCAGCCAGACTTATCTCAAGAGTAAGTGAGCAGTATCAGATAGTTACACAAAGGACAGCAATTCCTATGATTCAGGCAAACACTGACTCAAAGTTTTCCAGTAAAAGAATATACATTTATTTCACTCTTCAGTTGTATAACATTACACTATTATAAGCAAGTTAAAAATCACACTCTTAATACACCACACCACTTCCCTTAAATTCCAGACAAGTTAAGCTCACAAAATGAAGTGGGAGCAAAATGGCACTCCAGCAATTTAAAAGGGAGGGAAAGTTATTAGAAATTAAATCAAACCAACAGGTAAGTACGCCGGGCAATTGAAGAGGAACTATAGTGATGAAATCAGTTAGAAAAGGCTTAAGGCCAAGTCTTTTGCTCAAGATCACACAGTTCAGGGTAGTTTGCCGTAAAGTTTGTGGCACGGTTTCCGGACGAGCTTGGTTGAGAGAAAAGTTTGTTCAAAGAGAAGAGAATGACAAGCCCTCGGATTGGAGAAAGATTTCAAACACTTTCACCACGGTTGAACGAAATGAGCAACCGGATTTGCACAGTACCTTAAAACGGACAGGGAGATGTAGCTGAGGCGGACGTTCCTCGTGGTTCCTGCAGGCTCACAGTTCCTGAAGCGACTGTCAGACTGAGACGAAGTAGGAAGACTGGAGGGTCCTGCGCTACCCAGGGAAGAGGCTAGCAGCAGAGCAAAACAACAAATAAAAGGAGCGCTCCTTAAAACCCACACAGGGTGCGACCTTCCTGGCTAACCGGCCCACTGTAGCTCCAGAGGAGGGGTCCTGGCTTGTAGTTTGGGCGAACTGGTTGGTCCCACCAGGTCAAGGGAGACGTTTCCTGGAGGATCTTCTCTGTCTTCGGATTCTGAAGATTCGGACCTGCAGCAGGGCTTCACCGGGCGGTTCAGTCGTTGTAGGGGTCGTCTTCCAATAGCTCCTCGTAGGTTCTTTCGTTCCAGTGGCGACTCTGCCTTTCCAGTCCCAGAGGCCTGCTTTTTATGCAGTTTTCCCCCATTCATACAGCCTGGCTGTCAATCACACAGCGGGGTGGCTGTCCTAGCAAGGACAGTCCCCTTAGCCAATCAAACAGGATTGTGACTTGGGTTACCAAGGAAACCCATAGCAGGGGTCCGAAGATCCCTCCCTCACATCCTAACTACCCAGACTATCAGGCGCCTTAAGGAGGGCTTCTGTGCAGAAGCCCGCAAAAAGATGGCGAACAAAGGAATCATCCCCGGTTTGGCGCGCAGAGAAAAACACGAGAAAGACTAACAAAAAGAAATGGTGAATAAACCCAGCCGGAGCCAAAATAAAATGTATTTGGTCAAGCGGGTTTATTATGTTCGAGACAAATATAATAGCCTAAAACAATCTCATGGTTATATAAGATAACCGCGGTAGAAAAGTTAGGGTAGTTACCACTGCCACTAGCCAAGTCTTAGTGTAAAGGGAACGAAACAATGCTCCAAGAGACACAGACAAAAAGGGATAAGAGTTAACCCGTTCCAATATTCCATGTAAGAAGGGGTGTACTGGGTCTGTGGTTTAAAGTGACTAAAATAAAGTTAATGGCAACTTTACCTTTTCTGAGGGACAGCAGTCAGCCCCAGAAAACGGAGTCATTGGGAAGTTTATTCAAAGACAACCCTGTGTCACTGCACTGAAGGTGCTGTGTAACGCACATGAACAATATGAGCCCATGGAGTAGGTGAGGCTCCAGTGCTCAAGATCACACAAAAAGTGAAAACACACACAGCAAAACACATGTAAGAGTGGGAAAAAGGACTCGCACTCTTACCAGGTGAAACAAATAAATCCTAGGAATCCAGCAAAGCTGTTGAGGGACTCATTAGGTAAGGGAAATTAGCCATTTATGAGAATTCTCCCAAACACCCCCCACGCCCCTTCCAGGACTATCTGAAATGTCATCAGGCCTAGTACGATAGTCGCTTGTCCTGTTCCTGCCCTCCCTTTCTGCACCCCTCTCCCTCTCCTTTAGTTTTCTTTTCTCCGGCTCTACCAGAAATGCTGTCTGGCCTAGTACGGTAGTCACCTGTCTGTTTCCATTTCCTTCCCACTTCCCCCTCCCTTCCTTATCTATGTCTTAGCTCTGGCACTATCTGAAATGTCATCAGTGTTAGGAAGAATTCTCCTTCTAGGGCTAATTTCCCTCACCTAGTGAGTCCCCCAGCAGCTTTGCTGGATTTCTGGAGTTTATTTTTTCCACCTTTTAAGTGTGTACATCTTTTTTTCCACTCTTACATGTGTTTTGGCCTATGTGTTGTTACTCATTGTGTGATCTTGGGCACTGGAGCACACCACTCCAAGTGCCCCTGTTCTTGTATGGGTTACACCGCACCTTTAGTGTAGTAACCCAGGGTTGTCTTTAAGACTTCCCCCCCCTAACTCCATTTCGCTGGGGCCGACTACTGTCCCCCACAGAAAGGTAAAGTTGCCATTTACTTTACATAGTTATTTTTACCACAGACCCAGTACACCCCATCTTACATGGAGTACTGGAAAGGGCTAATCGGTACCCCTTTTCTGTCTGTACCTCCCTGAGCATTGTTTTGCTCTTTTAACATTTATACTTGGCTGGTGGCAGTGGTATCTACCCTAACTTTTCTACTGCAATTATATTAGATAAACGTGGTACTGTTCTTGGCTATTATATTAGCCTCGAACATAAACCCGCTTGACCAAATCGTCTTTCTTTTGGCTCCGGTTGGGTTTATTCGCCATTTCTTTTTGTTAAAGTCCTTCTTGTGTTTTACTTTGCACGGCAAACTAGGTTCGCCTTCTTTGTTCATTATCTTTTTGGCGGGCTTCTGCAGAGAAACCCGCCTCAAGGCGCCTCGGTGTCTAGGTGGGCTGAATGTGAGGCAGGGGTGTAGTCACCCCCTGCACAGGCTATCCTAGGAAACCCAAGTCGCATTTTGCCATGATTGGCTGAGGTGGTTGTCCCGGCTGGACAACCGCCCCCCCCTGCTGCGTGATTGACAGCCAGGCTGTGTGAATGGGGTTTTTGCGCATAAAAGGCAGGTCTCTTGGGCTAGAAGTCAGAGTCGCCACTGGAACTACAAGGAACCGAAGAGAAGCGGAGAGAATGATGGCTGGTGCAACTACCCTGTCCCGGAGAAGCCCTGCTGCAGTCCTGAGCTATCTACCCTTTGACGACTAAGAGAAGATCCAGCCCGGAATCTTCTTCCCTTGAGCCTGGTGGGGATAACCAGCTCATCTTCTTCAGCCACAGATCTCTGCCATGGTCGAAATCGCTGCACACTGCTGTAGTGGTCCGGATAGCCACCTGCCGAGCCTCTCTTGTTTTTAAGGAGCACACCTTTTCATTGTTGCTGATGCCGGCTTCATCCCTGTGTGGTGCAGACTCCCTTCAGACGTCGTGCTTCACAGGGAAGCTCCAGGAATCGTGGGTCTGCGGGAAACCAACAGGAACAACTGCCAGGGCTCAAGCTGCATCGTGGAAATAAGGTACTGTGTTCTACTCGAGGAAACTGGGTGAACCCCTTTTCTTCATCTCCAAGGCTTGTCCTTGTCTTCCCTCTTTCTTATAACTTTTGCTTCCGAACATTTGACAATATTCAAGTACGCTTGGGCTATACGGAATTGTGAACTGTCTAATGGTGTGATCTTCGGCACAGGCCTCCGGTGTCATCTAAACCTGGCTCTGACCCTTTGACTTTTGAACTCCTGTTTCTGAGTGTTTCTCAATACTGTCTGCCTAACCTAAATATTGCCTGTGATTTTTGCCTCCAACTCCCTGTTAGGCAGAAACCTGTGCAGTTCCCTTAGGGACCACTGCAAAAGATTTAAGACTACAGGTGTTTGGCAGTAAACCCACTTGGTAGCAGTCTGTACCACACAGATTCACTTGGTAGCTGTGGCTGAGCAGACAGACTTCTCTCAAGAAGAGTTAGGCAGTATGCAGAGTATACACCATAGGTACAGAGACACAGTAGTGCAAACAAACACTGACCAGAGCTTTGGTGTAAAAGTATATAATTATTTATTTAAAAACACACTTGAAAATCACACTAGCAAAAAAGAGGTAAGTAATTTCAGCACACAGTCACTATCACATATATACAACCCTATTCACTTATTAGACAAGTCTTAGTGAGAAACAACACTTATTTTCAGAGAGAGGTGAGCGCTTAACATAAGATGACACTAATAAGTTGTAAAGAAAGGGAGAGAAAAAGGCAGAGTTAAAGAAGCACACACGTTTCAATACTTTTTCAAAGAACCACAGTAAGGCAGGATAGGCAGAGTTCTACTGGAGAGCAAGGAAGTTAACTGCAAGGCCCACTCTTGGAGAGAGCAAGCAGAAGGGGTCCAGGTTCACCAGTGGGGTTATGCCCCAAGAGTCTTTGTAAATAGTTCACACAAAAAGAATGAAATTAAAGTCAGGAAAAGTTAGCTAGGTTGCCCCAGGCCAGCCCAGGTTAGAAAGTCGAGGCTTTACTGTCACCCCGAACGATCTGTCGCAAGGGAAGCCAGGCGGGACACAGTACCTTAAGTGTGAAGGAAGCTCCAGCGGGGGCAGTTGTTCCTGGCAGCAGGTGCAAGTCAGTGTTTCGTCCATAGGAAGAAGAGGTTTCGCCGTGGAGGAAAGATGAAGGTCGTTGCACTGCCAGGGAAGAAACCAGCTGCAGAGTTCTCTGGTTAAAAGGCACTACCCTTCTCGTCGCGGTAGTGGTAAACTGTGGTATTCCGGTTGCCGGGGTGCTTGGCACGGGCAAGGCCGCCACGAGATGCTCCAGGAAGGTGAAAAGAAGGCGAAACTGGTTATCCCCACCAGTCAAAGGAAGAAGACTCTCCGGACTGGAGATCTCCTCTGTCGTCGGGAAAAGTGGTGAGACGGTTCAGCAGGGCTCCACCGGTGGTGTCATCGTTGCAGGTCGGCTCAGCTTCTCCCTCCTCGGATTGTTAGGTCCTGTGGCAACTTCTGAAGTTCCAGTCCCCCAAAGCCCTGCTTTTATGCAGCAAACCCCCATTCACTCAGCCTAGCTGTCAATCAAACATGCTAAGTGGTGAGCCGGCCGGCTCACCAGTTGGGCCAATCACACAAGAGTGCGACTTGAGTTACCAAGGTAACTCAGTCCAGGGTGCCTAAGCCCCCTCCCACACCCCCTGTGGTACCCAGACAGAGTGGCACCACTTTTGGAGGCTTCTGTGGAGAAGCCAGCCAAAAAGTGGAACAAAGGGCGCGACTTGGGTTGGAGTCACAGAAGAGAACATAAACGCCATTTTAGAATTGAGTTCTGGCAAAAAATACCAACCGGTGAATTAATATTAAATAAATAAACCGGCGGTATGTTCGAGGCTATAAGAATTCAATAATTAAAGTTGGTAGCCTCGAACAATGGGAAACTCACATAGAAATATATTTGCGGTCGAATATAAAAAGTAGTATCCACTGCCACCAGCCAAAACTCGATCAGGGGGGACGGAGACGTGCCCCCTCGAACAACAGACCCCGGGGCAATCGAATTGCCCCGACCAGTACGTCCACAATATGATGGTTTGTACTGGTTTCTGTTCATAATTTGGGACTAGTAAAGCCAATGGTGACTTTACATGCCCTGGGAGACAGTAGTCAATCCCAGGGCATGGAGTCTATGTTGGGGGGGTCGCTACGACACCCCTGGGTTACGGCACGGAGGGTGCTGTGTAACCCACACATTAAAAAAAACATGAGACCCTATGGAGTAAAAGACCCCATAGCCCATAAAACACATGGAAAGTGAAAGGAACACCTCAAATCATGTCGAAGAGTGGGAGCAAAAGAATCTCACTCTTAGCAGGAGAGAAAAAAATAAACCCCAAAAAATCCAGCAAAGCTGCTGGGGGACTCACTAGGTTTGGGAAATTAGCCTTACAGAGAATTCTCCCTAACACTCCCTCTAGGTATCTCAGGTGCTAAGTGTGTTTCTGCCCCGGTAGCATTTCATGTCACGGATACGCGTTTATTGAGTAGACCGAACTGTCAAAAAGTGATCGCAACCCTACCTGCGGTATTGTGTTTTGTTCATAACACCAGTTCATTCAAACACAGGGTACTTACCTTGAGACTTACTGTACAAAGTGAATTGGTTAGTTGTAGTATATTTAACTTGTGGTTTTGTTTAAAGTTTAATAGAGGTGTTGTGTTTATAACTGATGGTTTAAAAATAAATGCACTTCGATTTTTTACCTGAAACCTTGAATCAGTGTTTGCTTGAGTCACAGTAATTGTGGTCCCTTTGTGGAATCTCTGCTACTGCTCATATACTCTTGAGATAAGCCTGGCTGCTCTGCTACTGCTACCACTATAACTTAGTAGTACAGGCTTGTACCAAAGGTAAAACTTGTATTGCCACCTGTAGTCTTAATTGTGTGTAGTGGTCCCTAAGGGCACTGCACAGGATTCTGCCTCCTAAGAGTCAGGCCGAGTATGATAGTTAATTTCACATCCTTTCTGTTCCTTGCCTGTAGGAATGTCACTGTATTTTCCCTTGTTTCCCCCCTTGCATTGAAGCGCTTTGAAACACATTGTGTATAGGAGCTATATAAACTATCATATCATATCAGATGGACTGCCCCCTTTGGACTTTTGTTCTAATGGGAGAGTAACACAGGGTCACAACTCTACAAGATGGTCTTCAACTCCTCAACCTTGACTACGACGAGGACAATGCAGAAAGAGGTGACCACCAAGACGCTCTCGTCGCCCTAAATCATGGGAATGGATGCAAGTGAAGGTGGGCCGCAATCGACCCCCCTGCGGGGTGCCCAGAACATGACCACCCAGAAGGATGACCCGGGGTCCAAAATCACCCACAAGTGACTCAAGACCTGACATGGATCTAAGGAAAACGGATATGCTTACAAATACCTCCACCCTACGGATGGGGTACAGGGAGCGTGACAAGCTGCTCTTTTGCAATACATATGGGGGTTTTAGGATACCCTGCAGGAAGGCCCTGGGAAACTGGGTTGGTCTTGCCACCGCTCACTGCGAGGAGGGGCCGCACAGGTGGACAAACCCGCCACACGGTGAGGGGAAGAAGGGAGGGGGGAGCGAGGGTGAAGTACAGAGCGGGGAGGGAGGGGGCGGGAGGGATGGGGGTGTGGGAAGGGAAAAGAACAGTTGAGGGCAGTCAGGGGGTGGGTGAGGAGGGGCAGGGCTCTTGTTGGAGAAGAGCCTGTGGGAACATCGATGCTGGCGCATCACAAGACTCTAAGACTGGTACACCCGCAGATGCTTAAACTACTCTCGCTGAATATACAGGGTCTAAATACTCCGGTAAATGGAGAAAGCTAGAAAGGTCACTATCGCACCACGCACCAGATATTAATGAACTACAAGAAACGCTTATCAAGAAAGCAGACTCCCATCGCCTAAACTTGAGATGACTCCAAACAATCATGCAAGCAAACGCTGCGAGCAAGGTAGGAGGGGTATTGATCGCAGTTAGCTCGGGGCTATCGGCTCAAATCCTATTCACTAAAGCTGACAGGGAAGGCAGATCTGCATTTGTCACGATGGAAATAGATGCCATCATTATCATGCTAGCCACGGTTTATGCCCCCAATTCCGGGCATGAAGGGTTTCTCTGAGCAGTAATTGCTGAGCTAGAGGGGTTTGCACAAGGGGAGATCATTCTTAAGGGAGACTTTAATCTAGCGTGGGATATCCCAAGGGACAGAAGTGCTCCCACACAACGCCCGCAACCCCCACCGACATCAGCTCTCCAGAGGAAGATGGAGCACCTCGCAGTCCTAGATATATGGTTATCACTGAAGGGAATGGACCCGGGTTTCACCTTCTACTCCCACGTACACTACTCATTCTCCCGCATCAATTATATCTGGGGGTCATCAACACTGCTAGGCAAAACTCAATCCATAGATACACTCCCGATCACGCTCTAGGATCACGCACCAATACTAGTTACATTTAATACACTACGTCCCCTGCAGAGTCTGTAACGCTAGTCATACCCAAAAGAAGCCTTGTCTGACGCCCTACGAACGGACATAGAATCTAAAATTAGGGATTACTTTGAACAAAAGGGGTGTACGGGTGTTTGTTTTATTTGTATTACTTTCCACACCCAAAGGTATCTGGCCGCAAGTTTACATATTACACTTAAGAATGCATAATTTACAAAGTTTCAGTTAAGATACAGATGGATAATTTACAAGGTTACAGTTAAAATACAGGTGTATTATAATGCAATAGGTGAGGTATATAATTACCTATTACGCATGTTTTATGTGGTAATAGATACACATTGGGCACAGGTTTACATGTTGCACTTAAAGATGCGTAATTTACAAGTTTACAGGTAAAAATAAATGTGCATTACATTACAATGAGTGATGCACATCATTTCACGTTATAATTACAAAAAGCATACAGACAGAATAGTAGCGTACCTAAGTGTTAGTGTAGTTTGTCAGTGTTCATGGTAGGTTGTGGGAGATTAGACAGGATGGTAACGGGGATGTAATCCGGATGGTATGAGCTGGGGTGATCCTGAATAGTCATGGATTATTCTTGAGATACTAGCCAAGTTTCTAGTTTATTCCAAAACGTCAGGTATAATGTCTCTGTTCTAATGTTTGAAGGTAGGGCATTCCATAGCTTAGTGGCTAGGACCGGGAAGCTCGTGCCCCAGATTTCTCAGGCATGTACTTTGGTATGACAAGTTGGTTAATGTGTGCTGTTCTTGTGGGTCTGTTGGATGGATTTTTAGTGAATTTGCAGGTATTTAGGGGCAAGGTTGGCTAAGCATTTATGAGTAAGAGATAGCGATTTGAACATGATTCTACTCTTGACTGGAAGCCACTTTACTTTTTGTCTGGAGGCCATGATGTGGTTGGTTCTAGGTATGTTAAGGGCTGCTCGTAGAGCATTATTTTGGAGTACTTGAAGCTTGTTCAGATTGCGAAGACTAGTTCCATTGTATAATGTGTTGCAAAAGTCAAGCTTCGATAGGATTAGCGCTCTGGCTAGGGTAACACAGCTTTCAGGATAAAGGAATGGTCTGCAAGCTGTTATGAGCTTAGCCGAATAAGCTACTGATGAAGCCGTGGCATGTATTTGTTTTGTGAGGCTAAAGTTGGAGTCACAGTACATTCCAAGTGTTTTGACTGTTTTAGCAACTTGAATGGTATTGTTGTCAATGATGAAAGTTTTGAATCGGTCAGGCAGTCTGTTCAGGCGGTTGTGAGAGCCAATCAGTAGTAGCTGTGTTTTGTCATCATTCAGGCAAAGACCATGAGGGGCCATCCTGAGCCAACGATCTGGGATGCCTTCAAGGCTACTTTGATCGGGAACTCATAGCCCTTCGAGCTCCCTGGCGAAACCAACAGCTCGCCCTGGAGACCCAATTAGAAAGATCTTCAGGACATAATGGGGAGAATGATGCGTCATTCCTCGAGAGAACTGCAAAAAGCGCACCGACATATCAGAGGTGATAGAGGACATATCATGCTCCAAACAAAAAAGGCTAATGGGGACTACTAGCATTAAAACATAAATACTATATCCACGCCAATAAAGTTGATAGATTGCCGACAAGACAGCTCAAGCAGATGGAAGCCACCCAAACGATTAGGGGGATAGCCACCCTACAAGGAGATAAGGTCCACTCTACCCCCAACATGGCGGCCCTCAAGTTAGCAGTGCTCTTCAACACATTTGCTTCTTCGGGAAGTATCACCCCTGCGATGGAAAAGGCAACATTTCTGCGCTTCCCCAAACCAGACAAAGACCCCACGCAATGTGGCTCCTACAAACCCATTGCTATGATTAATATTGGCGGCAAAATTTACACCAGAATTCGGGCCAGCAGGCTAGAGGGCCTGCTTCCACAATTAATCCACCCCGACCAATCAGGGTTTATAAGCCAGAGACAGATCCACAACATCATCAGGAGGGTCTGCCATATCCTGGAAAAAAAGCAGACGATAGGATCTCCGGCCATCATCCTCTCATTAGACGCTGAAAAAGCATTTGAAAGGGTGGAGTGGACCTTCATGTTTAACACTATGGGAAAAATGGGCATGGGGTCGAAATACATGGCCATGGTTAGCGCAAACTACAGAAAACTGTTGGCTGGACTACTGCTAAATGGAGAATTACTGACCAAGATAAAACTATCCAGAGGCACCAAACAGGGTTGCCCCTTGTCGCCCCTTCTTTTCACCATTTATCTGGAGCCATTAATGGCCACAATCTGTATGAACAGGGATATCAAGGGCATACCCTTCGGGAGGGCAGAATATAAGGCAACGGCTTATGCCGACGATATGCTTCTGACCCTTGGGAAGCCGGAGTCATCCCTTCCAGCAAGGATTAATGAGATCCAGAGATTTGGGATGGTGGCAGGGATGAAAGTGAATCTGGCAAAATCAGAGATCCTAAATCTGACAATGTCCAGGGATAAATTGACCCAAGCACAACAATCATCCCAATTTAGATGGGTAGACAAAAGCGTCAAAGTCCTGGGAGTGCACCTAACTCCAACCCTGCAGGGCCTCTATGGGGCCAACTACCCCAGCAGATCGAGCAGCTCAGGAAACAACTCAACAACTGGGACCCCCTCAAAACCTCCTGGTTAGGCAGAATTAACGCCAGAAAAATGACAGTCCTCCCCAGATAATTATACCTCTTCCAAGCCCTGCCAATCGCAGTGCCGGGATCATTTTTCCAAGCAATATACAAACTTATTTAATACATACGTTTTGAGACAGAGGTCCCCCAGGGTAGAGATGACACTTCTCCAGACACCGGACCAACACTGCACTACGTCACAATCTACCTGTGAGACTTTTGTGTGCTTTTCGCTGATGGACATTTTAGTGCTGCAGCCCTGACAATAAAAGAATTCTTAAGCGATTTGAGCCGGGTATAATGGCAAAGCAAAATATTCCAACTGAGATCAAGTGATATTATGTCATACCTGCATCAATTAGGATTCACCTTAGTGGAGTGCAGGTGATTCACTGCTTGTTGGCTTTTTGTGGGACATGCAGAATTATGCACCACTATGGGTTGACTTTCTGAACAATAAGGACTTTATGTATCATCATGCTGTGATGGGGAAGTAGCGGCAGCCACCCGAGGGCCTGTGAGAAGGGAGGAGGTTACAGAACAGAGCAGCAGGGAGGGGTGTATGCCAACAATCCCGCCTGACAAAATAATGCTACCCTTGAATGAATAGAGTAAAATAAAACTCATCTGGACTACATATCCCAGAATGCCACACCAAATACGGCATCAGTATAAAAGCAAGAATATGGGAAAGGGAAATAAGCAAGGTAGACAGAAAACCATGCTCCCATATTCAGGCAGATCCCCACAGTCAGACACTAAATCCAAGTCCAACACAGCGAGGGCTGAGCAGGGAGGAGGAGGGGAATTAGCATCAGGTGTGGGGAAACCGTTGCTGGGAGCACCAGGCGTTAATTACTGGGGAGGAGGGGCACACGGGTTAAAAACATCACCAAACCACTCAGAGGGGGTCTTCGTTTGCAGGCGTGGAAGGAGGCTGACAGCCCGGCCCCGGAGTGGAGCGAGACCAGTCCTGAGTATCGGTGGGCGTACTAAGGAAGAGAGAACGAAACGCCGGAAAATGCCTTACCTGACCTGCAGTCAAAGATGACTGCGCAACGGAGAAAAGCGCCTGACGGAAAAGGAGCATGCATTAGTGTGAGGACGGACACTTGGAGGTTTTTGTTTGTTTTTGGTTCTTCGGTATGGATGCCGGGCAGGCAAGCCGGCAGAATCCTGGAGAGCCTGCAGCCGCAAGCCTGGAGAAAGGACTGCAGGAAGTTCTGGACATTTGCTTACATGGATGGGCATGTGAAGAAAACGCTCGGTCACGCTACGAACTGTAAGCTGAATTTAATTGAAGGGAGGAAGTCCCGTAATCCTTGGTTTCTGCCTTACGAACAACGTGCCATCTGGTGAGCTGTGTAATAAACCTTTGTTAAACACCTTATTGTCTCTGGCTCACTACATAACACATGCATTCATCTTAATATTTTATGATTTTTTTAAATGGTTCAACTTTTTTTTTTATTTTCCTTGGTCATCCTCTCTCCTCATTGCTCTTTTGACCACAGGGAATTCACATCATCAAGACACTTGTTATCTATATGTATTAATTCGAATTGATTTGGATTTGTCAATTTAAGGGATGGATTTGTAATAGGAGGGAATAGTTTCTTACCTGTAACTCCATTTCTCCAGCATTGGTATCTTTCATGGATTCACATGCTTAGAATATTCCCCGTCAGGCTGGGAATCCTCGGTAAATTATATAGACCTTTTCCATAGGAAAATTTTGACACTTTGTGTCCTATCTACATCGTTCTGGGCCGCGTACGCTTGCGCCATTAGGACGCAGAGGTATACGTAGCCCCGCCCCCGCGGCTCCCTCAGATTTCGACCCCAAAAGTAGCCTGGGGGACATCTGGTTTGCATGCCAGGAGAGGCTGGCGGGCGCATGTGAATCCATGAAAGATACCAATGCTGGAGAAATGGAGTTACAGGTAAGAAACTATTCCCTTCTCCAGCATTGGATCTTTTATGGATTCACATGCTTAGAATAGATTGTACAGCAGTATCCCCCATAGATGGAGGAGTGTATGCAAACCAATATCTCCATAACCATAATGCATATTTATCAGGGCAAAACATCACCGTATAGTATGTTAACAGTGACAACATCACACTTCAAATTACATTAGCCAAAGGATGTGACCCCTTAATTGGGGCTTTCCTTATTGAAACAGGTGCCGTAGGACTGCGCGACCCATCTGTGTATCCTCAGCATGTTGCTGCTCGAGGCAATAATGCCGGGTAAACGTGTGTGGTACCGACCAGGAAGCCGCCTGACAGATGTCTCCCAGCGGAATTCCGGACCACAACGCCGTCGACGAGGAAGTGGATCCCGTCAAATGGGCCCTTGGATGCTTCTCCAGCAGTTTTCCGGCTTTTGAGTGACAAAAGGAAATAGTAGACGACACCCATCGGGCTAGTCCTTGTTTCGAGATCGGCTTACCTTTAGCCGAAGGGCCATAAGCCACAAATAGCTGTCTCGTGTCTCTGAAGCTTTGAGTGCGATGGAGGTAAAATTTTAAAGCTCTTTTCACGTCCAATGTATGGAGAGTCTTCTCTGCAACCGACGAAGGTGTTGGAAAAAACGTCGGCAGCACTATAGAAGAGTGCTTATGAAACATGGTAGGTACTTTAGGAATGAAATGAGGATTAGTAGCCAACACGACTTTATTACTGAAAAATCTCAAGTACGGTGGATCGATCACTAAAGCTTGTATTTCTGACAGTCGTCGAGCCGAAGTAATAGCTACCAGAAAAGCCAACTTCCATGACAAAAATTTCAATGAGGACGATGACATCGGCTCAAAAGGGGGCTTCATCAGCGCTGCCAGAACTAGGTTAAGACTCCAGATTGGAGGGAACTTTTTCGCCGGAGGAAAGGTTCGGAACAACCCTTTAAGGAAATGTTTAATCAGCCGGTCACTAAATAACGGAGTTGAATGTCTCTTCCGAGTAAACCTCGAAATGGCAGCTAGATGCACTTTTATGGATGAAACAGACAAGCCTTTTTGAGCTAGGAGTAGCAAGTATGGTAGAACCTGTTCCGGTGTGATATCCAGCGGGACCAGACCTGGTTGACCTGCGCACCATATGCAGAATCTCCTCTATTTGTATGAATATGAAGCGTTCGTGGACGGCACCCTCGCCGCTTGCAAAATGCGACGACAGTCCGCTGGAATCTCTAACGTACCAAACTCGGAGAAATCAGGAGCCAGGCTGTCAGACTGAGGCTGTCGGGGTCGTGATGCCAAACAACCCCTTTCTCCTGAGACAGAAGGTTCGGGACTTTCTGCAACCTCATTGGTTCTGCCGCTGAAAGATGGAGTAGATCGGAGAACCACACTTGTCTGGCCCAGTACGGGGCCACCAGGATCACCCGACATGCAAATATGTGGATCCATTGCAGTGTCCAACGTATGAGCGGAAATGGGGGGGGGGAGGGAGGCATACAGAAACTTGCCCGTCCATGGGAAAGAGAACGCTTCCCCTAGTGAGTCTTGCTGCAGCCACCTGCTTGCGTATTGTGGGCATTTCTTGTTGTCTCTCATTGCAAAGAGGTCGAGGGCCGGATGACCCCATTTCTCGAAGACATGGTGTAGTTGTTGGTCGCTCAATTCCCATTCGTGTAGTCGGTTCATTTCCCTGCTGAGAGAGTCTGCTTGCACGTTTTTGACTCCTGGCAAGTGGAACGCCAATAGATAGATCTTCTGCTGAATGGCCCAATGCCAGATCTTCTGGGCTTCGGATGACAGAGTTCTGGAGCCAGTTCCTCCCTGTTACCTTAGATAAAACATTGTTGTTGTGTTGTCTGTCATAATCCGTACAACCGATCCCTTTATCCGTGGAAGAAAGGATTTCAGGGCCCAACGCACCGCCCTTAATTCCAGCACATTGATATAAAGGCCGGATTCCTCCGATGACCAACGCCCATGAACCTGTAGGGAATCCAGATGAGCTCCCCATCCAGTTAGGGAAGCATCCGTCACCACCGTCATCTGGAACACCGGTTCCAGTAAGGGCATTCCCTTTGTCAGATTTATTGAAACTCTCTACCACTGAAGTGCCTGCACGAGTTTGCTGTTGATGGTCAATTTGTCCGACCAAAGCCCTTGACTCTGTGCCCATCGATCCGCCAAGAATTCTTGAATCGGTCTCATGAAGAGGCGACAATTGTTGATTAACGGTATGCAGGATGACATGGTCCCCAGTAGGGACATGTACCTTCATACTGATACTCTGGTGTTGACTTTCCACTCCGATGCTTTTTGCTGCAGTTTCAGAACCCTTTCGACGGATGGCTTTACCAGTCCTGACTGCGTCTGGAACTCTGCCCCCAGAAAGACCAAGGTCCTTGATGGCAATAAGGAGGACTTTTCAAAGTTTATTGCGAAGCCCAAACGTTGTAGGAGGCACATGGTGGCATGCAGACTTTC
Organism: Ambystoma mexicanum; assembly: GCF_040938575.1. NCBI lineage: Eukaryota > Metazoa > Chordata > Amphibia > Caudata > Ambystomatidae > Ambystoma > Ambystoma mexicanum. The sequence goes on along the minus strand of NC_090937.1, from coordinate 486,934,573 downwards.
CTGGATTCTTTCTGGAGACAACCCCCTCACTAGCCAATCGTCTAGATAAGGGTACACATGATGACCTCCTTTCCTTAACCAGGCTGCTACTGGAGCCAGACACTTGGTGAACATCCTGGGAGACGATTTTAGACCTAATGGGAGGACCTTGAACTGATAGTGGGTCCGTCTGACGACGAATCTTAGAAATCTTTTGTGACGCCGACGCATCGGGATATGGAAGTATGCGTCCTGAGGATGAAGCGCCGACAAATAGTCTCCCGGTTGTATCGAACAGATCACTTCTTGGAGCGTAAGCATCTTGAACTTTAGATTCTTGAGCAGTTTGTTGAGTGCTCGTAGATCTAGAATGGGACGCCATTTTCTATTGGGTTTCTTGACGACAAAGTAACGGGAGTACACTCCATGTCCTCTTTCTGCCACCGGGACCAGTTCTATAGCCCCTTTCTGCAGCATAAGCGTCACCTCTTGCCTTAGTATTTGAAGGTGGGGCTGCGTCGAGAACACCGGTGGAATGCGTGGCGGCTTGTCCTTGAACTGTAGAGAATGGCCCAGATGTATCGTGTCCAAAACCCATTGGTCTGTTATGCGTGCCCACTCGTCGACGTGACGATACACTCTGCCCCCCAGGACGCCCTGTAAATTGTCATTGCTGGCTTTTGGTCTGTTTATCCTTCGTCGACGAGGAGTAGGCATCTCGTTGTCTGGAGGTTTGGTAATCTCTACCTTTTTCGAGTAGCTTGGGCTGCACGTCTGTAGGCTTGGGAAGAGTAGGAGGGCCTGGTGAAACCTCGGTCTCTAGATGATCCAAACCGGGAGTTACCTGATGCTCCTCTGAAGGGACGAAAGTAACGAAAATTCCTACCACTCTGGAGGGCTGCAAGGGAACGAGCCGTGTCAGAATCTTCTTTCATGCCCTTCAGGGCTTCATCGACTTTCTCCCCAAACAGGTGTTCTCCTTCGCACAGCATCTCCATTACCTTATATTGTACCTCTGGTACAAACGTTGTGCATTTAAGCCAGACTTGCCTCCGTAACACTACGCCATTGTTAATTTGCTTAAAGCCTGATTCCGCCTGGTCGACAACAATGTTAAATGGAATGATTGGAGGCCTCTTCTCCCTCACGTACGAGCAGCATGGCAGACTTCCTGTGTTCCTCTGGCAGATGGTCCAAGATAGGAGCTAGTCGATGCCACATTTCCCCATCATACCTTGCCATAATAGCCAGGGAGTTGGCTGCTTTAACTGTAGTCGCTCTGACCGATAGCACTTTCTTTCCAAAAGCATCTTGTCTCCTGGCTTCGTTATCGGACGGGGTCGTGCATTTGTGTTGCGACCTTGCCTTTCTGGCCGCCGCGGCGGATACCACCGATTCCGGCGAAGGTCGAGACGTCAAGCACTTGGGGGTCGATTCCAGAGCCTTGAATTTCTTTTCCAATCGACCTTTTACTGCCGGTTCTGAAAAAGGGTGACGCATGGTTTTCAGTCCCACCTGCCAGACATGGTCTAAAATAGGGATAGCAAATATCGCCTTTCTTCTCTTGCCCATATGATCAAACAGAAAACAATCTTTTTTCTCTTCTTCTGGGACTAGGCCAAACTCCGCACATGCCTTACCCATCATGGCATGGAAAGCACCCACATCATCAGGTGGTGATGGCTTCGCTGGACTCTTCGGAGTTTCCATCTCCGCTTCAGAGTCCCATGTAGGGTCCTGTGAGGGGGATAATGAGATATCTGAAACCGACCCTTCACGTTCCGACTCTGACAGTTCCCCTTCTTCCTGCGGACGAGAACGATCTTCCTCAACCAGGTAAGCAGTAGGAATTCTGGGTGGAGGGCAAGGAGCCGGGCCTGGCTCATCAACGACTGACGAGGCTTGCGCCGCTGTCGGGACAAGCTGAGGTAACCGAGTGTCCAACCGCTCCAACAGCTTCTGTAATGTGTTCAACACCTCCAGGGACACAACAGCCTGGGGATTCAGTAAGGAAGAGGTAACTGGAATGGCACTTCCACTAAAGAGCGACCCCGAACCAGTTGGTTGTAGTCCCAGATCGGTTGGATGTGCGACCAGATCATGGTCATCCTCCGCCGACGAAATGGAGAAAGCCGCTTCTGGTTGCAACAAGGCTTCAGGCGGAATCGGGTCAAAAACCTCCGGTTGCCATCCCACCAACGGGGCCACCGTCGACGATGACATCTTTCCCATAGGCTCTGTTTGACCTGACGAAATAGCCGTCGGAAGAGCCGTCGCCGAAGACAAAGCAGGTGTCGACGACCGGACGGTCGTCGATGAAGTCTGTGGAGCAGGGCCTTGAGGCGTTCCCGCCGTTTTTGGCCTCGACTTGTGGGACGAGGACTCTCGAGGTAGACTTATGACAGTCTCCTGAGGAGGATTTCGATGGGTCTTTTCTCTCCTTTTTAGATGAGGAGGAAGAAGACGAAGCCTTATGTGAAGAGGAGGACTTGGCAGGATGTTTCTCCGAGGGGCGTTTTTCAGATGATCGCGATCTCTTTGCCAGAGGCTCCGCCGACCCTGATCGACGAGGGGGGACAGGAGACTTAGATCTCGAGGTTGTAGAGCCTACCTCCGATGCCGGGTACGCAACCGCTCCGTCATTGAGCCAAGTAACCAGGCGTCTGTTGCAGTCTTTTAGGGTCTTCTGTGAGAAGCCTTGACAGATCTCATACGTGTCCGCCGTATGATGAGGGTGAAGGCAGTAAATACAGTCCATATGGCCGTCTCCTTCATATACCTTCTTAAGACCGCATGTAGCACACAGACGAAATAACGCCTTTCCAGACATACTTAAAAAAGAAACAGTCGAAGCAGAAGTAGAAGAATGCACAACCTAATAAAATAGTAGATACTCGAGGTAATCCCACTACTTTGGTAGACGGTTGAAATCTGAGGGCGCCGGGGGGGCGGGGCTACTTATAACTCTACGTCCTAATGGCGCAGGCGTACGCGGCCCAAAACGACGTAGATAGGACACAAAAGTGTCTACATTTTCCTATGGAAAAGGTCTACATAATTTACCGAGGATTCCCAGCCTGACGACGGGGAATAGTCTAAGCATGTGAATCCATGAAAGATCCAATGCTGGAGAATGATACTTGCCAACCAATAGCCTTGAGAAAGACCAATCTTGGTCTAAACACCTGTCGGCTAGTGTGAGACGGTGTGCTATTTGTATCATATACACAAAAAAAGACATCCTGAGTGCAATTCCTGGACTTCCCATTGCAGACAATGTTAGGGAGAATCACATGCAGTACCCTTTGGGAACCCTACATGCAATTAAGACTACAAGTGTAAGTACAATTTCACCTTTGGTATAAGCTTGTACTACACAGTTATGTGGTAGCAGTGGCTGAGCAGCCAGACTTATCTCAATATTTGAGTGAGCAGAAGAACAAGTTACACAAAGGACCAACAAATACAGTGGTTCAAACAAACACTTACTCAAGGTTTCTTAATATACATTCATTTACACAGTCAGTTTGAAAACATTACACTAGCAAGAGCAGCTCAATATCATACACTAATATACTACAAATACACAACTAATAAGTTACTGAACAAGTTCAAGTCCCGTGAAGTGGGAGCAAAATGGCACTTCAGTTTCTTTAAAAAGGGGTAAAAAGACAAGGTTATCAGGATCAAAAGCACAAATACTTTCATAGGCAGGGCAAAAGGTTTCAGTTAACTACAACCAGCAATTCAGTTCATAGGCCTGTACCAAAGTCAATGGTTCAGAGTCTTTGTATAGGATGGCACAGTTCTGGTAGTAAACGGTTAAGTCTTTGCCACGGATCTTAGAAGAATTTGGTCAGACGAAAAGTTAGACGAATGTTTAGGGAAGGACAAGCCTTTGAAGTTGGGAAAGTTTCACAAACTTTCACTGTGGCCGAAAAGATTTCTGGACCGCGTTTGCACAGTACCTTTAAAGTGAAGAGCTGATGCAGTTGTTCATGGCAGTTCGAGCAGATCTCGCTGTTCCAGAGCTTCAGTTGCGGGGACAAGAATGAGGACGTCAGTAGGTTCCTGTACTGGCCAGGGATGTGGCCACAAGCTTGGCAAAACGTCAGTTTAAGGTGTGAGTGCCTTTAAGTCCACAAGCTGGTTTCTTTGCCCCTGGCTATCCGGTTTTCAACAGCACTCTGAAGAGAATTCGACCAGGATGGAGACGGTGTCCAGGTGGCTTGCGAGTTGGTTGTTCCCACCAAACTCAAGGGAAGAAGTTAACCTTGAAGGGCTTCTCTGTCGATGGAGTTTCAGGCAATTAGGACCTGCAGCAGAGCTTGACCGGTCATCCAGGAGTTGCAGCAGTCCTCTTCCTTCAGCTTGTCTTTGGTTTTTTCGTTTCAGTGGTCGACTCTGCTTTCCAAGTCCCATAGACCTCCTTTTAAACAGTTTTCCCCCATTCATTCCAGCCTGGCTGTCACTCACACAGCAGGGTGGCTGTCCTTGCCAGACAGCCAGCCGGCCAATCACGCCAAAGTGCATTCAGGTCGCCAAGGAGACTAAGCACAGGGAGTTTCGGGCACCTCCCTCACATCCTGTCCATCCCAGACACTCAGGCGCCGGATGAGGGCTTCAGCACTGAAGCCCGCCAAAGGCCAACGAACAAAGGGACAAAACCTGGTTTGGTGTGCAGAGACAAAACACAAGAAGACGTTTCCTAAAAGAAATGGCAAAAAAAGTTGACCAGAGTCTGTTTTTACAGATAGGTCTTGGGAGTCATGTTGAAAAACATGGCTGACCTGATTTTTAGCTACCGTTGTTCGCGGTCGGGAAAAATCATGGTAGTTTGATCTAAACCACTGCCACCAGCCATTTAAAGTCGGAAAGGGTAACATTTGACTGTTACATTAGTATTTTAACTCCGGGGATGCTAGGCAACCCCTCCAGGACGCTATAGGAAGATAGTGTGTGCTGGTCTGTAAATATAAAGAGACTAGTAAAGTCAATTTAACTTTACATGCTCTGGGAGACAGTAGTCAGTCCCAGAGAAGGCATTTAAACCTTGGGAAGTCTGAAAGACATCCTTGTGTCACTGCACGGAAGTTGCAATGTGACACACAAAAAATGATGCTTATGGAGTTGTGTTAAAACGCCATAGCCAAAGAACACAAAAGTAAAACACACATCAAAATACATGGAAGAGTGGGGAAAAAAGGTTCACTCTCTTCCCAGGTAAAAATAAAAAATCCTAGAAATCCAGCAAAGTTGCTGGAGGTCTCAAAAGGTAAGGGAAATTCGCACATTTTGAGATTTCTCCCAAACAGACACCTATGTCAATGCTTCCTCTAGAGAGATTTTCATTGATATCCTTTTCTTTTTCTTCCTTTGCATGTTTAAATTGCATTGCAATGTTTACAGCACATTTTAATAAGAAAACATTTAATTTGCAGTTCCTTGTTAGATTTTGCCCCTTCTGTTATCCTTTATTTCATCTTTCAGTTTTTAAACAATCATAACGTTATCATAGTAACTGAAGCACAATGTTTTTGAAGTATTGTGCCACAGAAAACACTAGTGATGTTCTTTCGCCACACATTAACCGGGACCATCATTCTTCTTCGATGTAAGTCCGAAGGTCCATAAAATGATGGCCCATAGAGGTGTTCCTCACCCGATATCCTTTTCTCTGTCCCCTCTCCCGATGTCTGGACCCCATCTCATCTCTCTCCCTCCTCACACTCCTCTATTAACGGTGGCAGCAAGTGGGAAGTCGTATGGGCTGGTTTTGCATCTTCTTGTTGGTTCATTAATGTCTATCACACTGTCACCATTCTGGTTCAGGGTCAACAAAGCAACATTCTTTTTGACCGCATCTTGCCATCTCTCATTAACTTCCTTCCTTTCTTCGCCTGCACCTCAGCCTTCTATTCTCGCTCTCCTCTGAATGGTGTACAACGCCCCTGTACACCACCTCAGAAAACCTTCAGTAGCGCTGACCACCTCCACATGGCAACTTAACGCCTGGGCAGCCAACAAACAGTCCTCCGACACCCGTCTCCTTCATGAAGACATTGATCTCGACATTCTCGCTCTTACCAAGACTTGGTTCATTGCCAGCTCAGTCACTGCTTTTGACTCCCTCCTCCCTGACGGCTTCAAGATAATCTCCAAGCCTTGACCTCACCGCACTGGTGGGGGGTTGCCTTTATCTTCCCAGAGTGAGTTTCTGCTTCCATCTTACCTATTTCTCTTTTGAAAGACTGGTTTGAAAGTTGGTCACCTCTCCCACCTCCACTCTGACCATTGCTACCATCTACCTGCCTCCAGGCACCACCTCCCTATTCCTCTCTGAATAGGCGGACTTCTGCTCTTCTTTACTTTCTATTTAGGACCATGGAACAAATGGGATTTGGGAAGGGGTTCCGTCGTATGGTGCAGGCCAATTACTACTCCCTACAGATGAGAACAGCAGCAAATGGGACCCTCTCAAATAACATAGCAATAAAAAGGGGAACTAAACAAGGATGCCCACTGTAATACGCCATTTATTTGGAAGCTCTGCTGGCTAAATACGCAACAGGTCCATGGCATTGGTATGCAGGGATGTAACACAAGACGATCGCATTCGCAGACGACATGATCATAGCAATTACAGAGCCGGAGATGTCTATGCCGACACTAATGGTCAAATTGGACGAATTTGGGGCGATTTCCAGGTTTGCTTAGATGGAACCACTTGCAATAGCCTAGTTGGGGAGAAATGACTAGTTACTCACCTAAGTGACTAACGTACTCTTAGTCCATAGTCCCCTTTCCTCCATACTGTATGGGCGTCCCTCGCGAGGGACGGGAGACAGACCATTTTTCACCAGAAAAAACTTCTTCCCCTTTAAATTTAGAGGCGTGCAGCCCTGGGAGCATGCGCTCGCCTGACACCGCCCACCGGCGCCACTCCTCGGTCCCTCCTCAGTCCCCATTGACGCGTTGACAATATTCAGAATTGCGTAATGACACCAGTATAATGGAGGGGGGAGGAAAGGGGACTGAGAGTACGTTAGTCACTACAGTGATTTTAACTAGTAATTACTCTTACATCCCGTCCCCTTTCCTCCATATTGTTTGGACGATTACAACTGAATGTAGTCCCAGGGTGGAGAGGAGACCCTCCTTATGAAAACAGGTTTCTTAGATCGCCTCCTCGAAAGCCGCGTCTGACCTAGAGGCGGCGTCCAAACAGTAGTGCTTACAGAAACCCGAAGGGGTGGCCCTGCTGATGACCGGCCAGGGCACATGCCGTTGGAATGCAATGGTTGTGTCCTTGGTTCTGACCGCATGGGCATGCAAGTTAGCTGACACCGGATTGTGCTGCCCCTCACAAGTCTCCTTGATGGCCGCGACCATCCACCTTGCTATGGAGGTCTTAGAAGCCTGACAACCGGGCCTTGACCCACCAAAAGTGACAAACCGGGCGTCCGACTTGCGGCCGTCCTTGGTCCTGTCCAGGTAGTATTTCAGAGCATGTCCGACATCCAGACAGTGCAAGACCCTCTGAGGCTCATCCTTGGGGTCGGCAAAGAATGTGGGTAGGACTATTTCCTCGATGAGATGGAAGGAGGAGGTTACCTTGAGTACAAACCCAGGGTGCGTTCGCAGGACCACTTTGTCCTTGTGAAAAGTGGTGTAGGGCTCGGATGCCACCAGAGCCTGAATCTTGCTGACTCTGAGGAGAAGTGATGCCCACGAGTAGAGCGGTCTTGATGGTGACCAGCCTGATGTCCGCAGACACCATTGGCTCGAAAGGTTTGTGCGCCAAGGCGCCCAACACAACATGGAGGTCCCACGCAGGGTGTGGTTTCTTTATTGGCGGGTAGAGTCTGTGGAGGCCTGCCAGGTGTCGCTTGACCACCGGGTTGGAAGAGGAGAAGAGGCCCTACTCCAAATTCCTTTAAGCCCCTATGGCTGCCAGATGAGTGTGGCATGTGTCCACCTGAACGCCGGAGTGGGTGAGGTGTGCTGAGATGGAGAGCACATCGTCCAAGGTGCACCTAAATGGGCCGATTCCCTTAGAGTTGGCGCAATGATGGAATCTAGACCATTTACTCCTATATTGGCTCCTAGTAGCCTTGCTTCAAGCACCCTGGATTATCTCTAGGTTAGATCGAGAGAAGTTCAGGTTTTTCAATGCGACCTGCTCAGGAACCAAGCTGCCAGGGCTAGTTTGTGAAGAGCGGGGTGGAGAACCCTGCTCCCCTGCTTGGCCAGGAGAGGAGCCAGGCACAGCGGGAGGTCAATGGGTGGCCTGTCCGATAGGCTGAGTAGCTCGGAAAACCACGGTCTCGCCAGCCACCATGGAGCTATCAAAATGATGCTGAGGTGACTAGATTCCTTTATCTTGCAGATCACTCTGTGGACCAGGGGTGTGGGCAGGAAGGCGTAGGCCGTCATTTTGTTCCACCGTATCAGAAATGCATCGCGCAGTGAGCCAGAACCCTGCCCCTGCCAGGAGGCGAACAGCTGTCTTTTCCTTTTGTCCCAGGAGGCAAACAGAAACACTTGGGGATGCCCCCACCTGAGGAAGATCTCCTTCAGCACCAGGGTGTTCAATTGCTACTCGTAATTGTCCGCCCCCAGTCTGGTAAGCCTATCTGCCTGCAGGTTGGACTCCCAAGGGAGGTGGACTGTGGTGAGGTAGATGTTCTCCAGCCCACTCCCACATGCAGACGGCTAGATTGCACAGTGGAGGGGATCTGGTATCCCCCCTGCTTTTTGACATAGTACATGCTGGTGAAGTTGTCTGTCTGGATAAGAACTGCCTTGCCGTCGATGAGAGGGAGAAAGGCCTTGAGAGCCAGCCATATGGCCTTCAATTCCAGCCAGTTAATGTGGGACTCCTGCTCCTGCCGAGTCCAGACTACATGGACGCTGTGGCTATCCAGAGTGGCCCCCCAGCCCTCTAGGGAGGAGTCTGTAGTCACGGTGACCAGAGGGGCCCGGCTGCCGGAAGGGCTTGCCCTGCCACAGGTTGAAGTCCGCGGACCACCACATGAGGTTCGGGTGGAGAATGGGAGGAATGTCGACAGGCTTCGCTTGGAAGCCCTTCTCCTGATTCCATGAGGCTGCGAAGTGCAGCTGTAATCTCCTCATCTTGAGCCTTGTGTGGGTACGGCCAACAGGACCACCGCCATTATACCCAACAGATGTTGGTACCTTCTTGATGGCCGATATCTTGTCCTCCGAGGGAAAGACTCCCTCTGAGCTTGCGTCCCAGATGAGGCCCAGGAAGGTAAGGGTCTGTGTGGGCTGCAGCTGAGACTTCTTGAGATTGATAGTGAACCCCAGGTCGTGGAGTGTATTCAACAGTGCGGAACAGGTATGGTGAACCGCTGCCGGAGATGTAGCCCGGATGAGCCTGTCGTCCAGGTATGGGTAGATGTTAGGAAAGATTTCATAGTTGTATGTAATTTTCCCTCCATTTGTCAACCCCCAAACTATTTGCTGCGGTTTAGACACCATTGACTGACTTTGCCAGAGAAGCACAGACTTTTTTTCCCTTAGTCCTTTCCTCATGTTGCAACTTTTGTGCAACATGTAACGAGTGTGCAATGTTTCTTACCATACAGCAGACTTGGGTCTATAGTCATTTCCAAAGGCCCTAGATACTCTCGCTGTACTTTTCATGAACTGTGCAGATGTGTTATGGACAGGACTGGTGGCAGCTACCTTCTCGCATTATTTTCAACCCTTTCCTGTCATGTTAACCGTGTTTGGCACAAATAGGTGGCCTGGCCCCAAAATGGCCATGCCACGAGGTTCTTTGTCTTGTCCTTTGGCCATCTTGCCCCTTCACCTTCACCAGGTCGAGTCGACCCGGGTCAGTCCTTATTTGGTCATGCACTTTCGCACGAATCCCAATGCTTTCGTGGGCTTCTGCATGCCTTGTGTGTGCGCCTCCAGGATGTGGGCTGGAATGTCTGATTCCAATACACATCCTGGGAGCCAGAGAGTCTGGAGTGCAATGAATGCCTGGGACCACCGTGGTCCGTGATTGGTCCATGTATGGAGTGTGCGTTTGTGAGCAGATCTCCCATTGGGTCCTCTCCGGGAACTTTGGATAAGAGGAGGCTGAAAACACCACTACCATGTCGATCTGAGTTCTCACCGAAAACAGCATAGGATCCAAGTATCCTGCAACCACGAAGCTGAGTCGAGGAACCGCTGGTGACCCGCTGGAAGGTTCTGCACCCTGAGCCCGCTGTCGTCCCCTGGGACCCCTCTGCATCTGGTCATCCTAGAAGGTCTGCGAAGATGCTTCGACCCATTGGAATAGTGGGATCAACTATTCTCGGCACCTTCATCAAACCTTGCAATTAAGCTTTCTCGGAAGTGTCCCTCGGCCAACCAATGGACTGACCAGCTTACCCAGTTGCTTTGCTCTGTCACTGCTGCTGTTTCGAGGAGGCCCTCAAAACCTGGTATACTGCTAGCTCTGTGTCCACGGCACCCTCACACCAAATTTCGTACAATTGGCGTTCCCAGGTCTGAAGTGAGACGAGTGCGCCAAGACCAGAGTAAGTGTGGTTACCGTGTGTTAGGGAGAATTCTCATTTCATGGCTAATTTCCCTTACCTAGTGAGTCCCTCAGCAGCTTTGCTGGATCTCTGGAGTTATTTATTTCCACTTGGTAAGAGTGTGAGCTTTTCACCACTCTTTCTTGTGTTTTGCTATGTGTTTTACTTGTTTTTGCGATTGTGGACTCTGGAGTAGACCGCTTCAGTAGCCCCCATCTTTTGTGTGTCACACAGCACCTTCTGTGCAGTGACACAGGGTTGTCGTTCAGACTTCCCACCGACTCCATTTCTGAGGTCTACTACCGTCCCCCAGAAAAGGGTAAAGTTACCATTAACTTTACTTAGTCAAATTAACCACAGATCCAGTACACTCCATCTTACATGGAGTACAGGAAGGGTTAACTCTTAGCCCTTTTTATCTGTACCTCGTAGAGCATTGTTTTGCTCTTTTTAACATTTAGACATGGCTGGTGGCAGTGGTATCTACCCTAATTTTCTACCGCGGTTATTTTATATAATCGTCGTAATATTGTAGGCTATTGTGTTAGCCTCGAACTGAAACCCACTTCACCAAATACTTTTTCTTTTGGCTCCGGTGTGGTTTATTCGCCATTTCTTTTTGTTAAATCCTTCTTGTGTTTTACTTTGCGCTGCAAACCAGGTTTGCCTTCTTTGTTCACTGTCTTTTGACGGGCTTCTGGGTGTCTAGGTGGGCTGAATGTGAGGGAGGGGTGTAGTCACCCCCTGCACAGGGTATCCTAGGAAACCCAAGTTGCACTTTTCCATGATTGGCTGAGGTGGTTGTCCGGGCTGGACAACCCCCCTGCTGTGTGATTGACAGCCAGGCTGTGTGAATGGGGGATTTTCGCATTAAAGGCAGGTCTCTTGGGCTGGAAGTCAGAGTCCGCACTGGAACTACAAGGAACCGAAGAGAAGGGGAGGAGAGGTCAACTGCTGCAACTATCCCGTACCGGTGAAGCCCTGCTGCAGTCCTGAGCTATCTACCCTTCAACCACTAAGAGGAGATCCAGTCCGGAGTCTTCTTCCCTTGAACGTGGTGGGGATAAACAGCTTGTCTTCTTCAGCCAGAGGTCGCCTTCGTGATCGAAATCGCTGCACACTGCTGTAGTGGTACGAATAGCCACCTGAAGAGCCTCTCCTGTTTTTAAGGAGCGCACCTTTTATTCATTGTCACTGCTGCCGGCCTCATCCCTGTGTGGTGTAGACCCCTTTCATAGTCCTCCTTCGTGCCGAAGCCAGGAATCGTGGGTCTACGGGAAACTACCAGGAACAACTGCCGTGGCACCAGCTTCTTCTTTGAAAAGGTACTGTGTCCTGCTTGAGGAATTTTGGGTGAAATCCCCATTTCTCGCTTATAAGAGTTGCCTTTATTTTTCCCTCCTTCTTCTAACTTTTGCTTCCGAACATTTGACAATATCTAAAGTACTTTTGGCAACTTTGAATCACAAACTATCCAACGTGTGATCCTCGACACAGGAACCCGGTTCCACTTGACACTGACTCCTGCCCCTTGACTCTTGTATTTCTGTCTATGAGTGTTCTTCGATTCTGTTTGCCTGCCTAACATATTGCCTATGATTTTTGCCCCCAACTCTCTCTGGGTATTTCAGGTGCTAAGTGTGTTTTTGCCCCGGCAGCATTTCTTGCCGTGGATACGCGTTTATTTAGTAGACCGAACTGTCAAAAAGTGATCGCAATCGCATTCACGGTAACGTGTATAGTTTCGTAACAACGGTTCTCTCAAACACAGGGTACTTACCTTGATTCATACCGTACAAAGTGAATTGGTCAGTTGTGCTGTATTTAACATGTGGTTTTGAATTTAATAGAAGTGTTGTGTTAATAACAAATGGTTTAAAAATAAATGTACTTATATTTTTGACCTGAAACCTTGAGTCAGTGTTTGCTTGAGCCACAGTAATTGTGTCCCTTTGTGTAATCTCTGCTACTGCTCATATACTCTTGAGATAAGCCTGGCTGCTCCGCTACTGCTACCACTATAACATAGAAGTACAGGCGTGTACCAAAGGTAAAACTTGTATTGCCACCTGTGGTCTTAATTGTGTGTAGTGGTCCCTAAGGGCACTGCGCAGGATTCTTCCTAACACCGTGTTGCCCTGCCGCGCCAACGTCCTGTGCAAGTTCGCTGCATTTGTGACCCTCTTGCCCCTGAAACCTACTGCAGTGAAACTGGGTCGATTCCTCCATCCGGAGCAGAGAAATCGCTACTGTCCCGTTTGGGAATCATCGCTGTATCTTAGGAACTGAAAGGTGCTGAGACATCCTTTTTGCTGCATTCAAACCTCCCAGCGAAGTGGACTGAACTGGTGAAGTTTAGGTCTGCTTGCGTCGGGGACCGGTGAGTATTCCTTAACCCAACTGGTGGCCCCTTGCGCAAGAGAACATTTTTACGCACGAGTGGTCCCTGGGGGCCCCTCTCGTTTCCAAAGCTATTGCGAAATAACAACTCCATCCCGCACTCTCGAACTGTCTCTGCCTTCAAGTGGAGGTCCTTCTTGAATAGTGGGAACCTGTTCTGCATCGCCTCATCCACCTTCCTGAGCTGCTAGAGACCCTAGTCCGCCCATTGGCACAAGCGTGTGCATGTACTCTTGAGCACAAGGCTCCTCTCTTCGTAGGGCTTGGACTGCCTCTTAGTTAGGTGTATTATTGATGTTGAACTGGGCCTAAAGATAAACTGCACTGCCCGTTTCCTTCCCCTCTAGGTTGTAGACATATTTCGTGCAGTCACCCCTTCAGACCCCCATGGTCTTGTATATATATTGTATTGAGTGTGATGTATTGGTTTACCAAATGATACTGTGATTCTTTTGCTATGGTCTATGTTACAAAAGGCCTTGTAATAAATGTGTCTCTATTTTTAATATAACACCTGTCTGGAGTCATTTTAAGTGTCATTGCTCTGTGTGCTCATTGAGGTCCTTCTGTGTTAGGGAGACTTCTCATTTTATGGCTAATTTCACTTACCTATAGGGTCCCCCAGCAGCTTTGCTGGATTTGAAGGGTTTGTTTCTTTTTCCCGCTAAGAGTGAGACTCTTTTTCCCACTCTTAGGCATTTTTGCTGTGTGTGTGCTGTGCTATTTTTTGTGTTTAATGTCTATGGATTCTCTCAACCCCATAAGAACCATCTTTATTCACAGGGGTTACACAGCACCCTCAGTGCAGTGACACAGGGGTGTCTTAGCGACCCCCAAACAGACTCCATACCCTGGGACTGACTACTGTCTCCCAGGGCATGTAAAGTCCCAATTGACTTTTCTAGTCAAATCCTATGAACTAAACCTGTACAACCCCTCTTACTATGGAGGTAATGGCAAGGGTTAATAGTTTTTCCCTTATGTTAATTTTCGAGAGGGTACCGTACAGTCCCTCTCTCAAAAGTTTCTGCCTGGTGGCAATGGTTACTACCGTAAATATTTGACTGCAAATATTTCCCTATGGGATTTTCCCATTGTTCGAGGCTACCACTTTTTTCTGACAGCCTCTAACATACCGCCGGTGCATTTTAATATTAACTTGACTCCGGTGGGTTTTATTTGCCAGAACTTTAATATAACTTCTTTCTCGTGTCTTTCTCTAAACTTCTAACCCAGGTCGGGGATCCTTTGTTCGTCCTTTTGGCTTACCAAGAAGCCCTCCTTTCGGCGCCACAGAGTCTGGGGTGGGTCCATTGTGTGGGAGGGGGAGTAGGACCCCTGGACAGGGTTGCCTCAGCAACCCATGTTGCACTCTATCCTGATAGGCTGGAGGGTCTCCCGCCAAGATGACCACTGCACTGTGTGAGTGACAGCTAGGCTGTATGAATGGGGATCTTTTTGCATAAAAGCAGGGTCCTGAGGACTGGAAGAGCAAGACGTTGCCACTGGAACTAAGAAGCCGAGGAGGAGAGAAGCCAAAGACACCTGCAACGGCTGAACCACCGGTGAAGCCCTGCTGCAGCGTCTCACCACTTTTTTCCACACAACGAGAGAAGATCTTCATCTGAAAGAGCCTTCTTCCCTTGAGCTGGTGGGGCCAACCAGTTTGCCAATCGCCTTCCTGGACTTGCCTTGGTCGAATCTCCCGTACCCTATACTCGGAGGCCAAATAGCCAGGCACCAGTCCACCCGGACCGCGATTTAAAGGAGCGTACCTTTTATTCGTCAGGCAGCCCTGGTTTCATCCCTGGGTAGTGCAGTAACTCAAACCTTCCTCCACGACGAGAACCTCTCTTTCTCTGCTGGATCACCCGAACTGCAGGAACTACCAGGAACAACCGCCACCGAAAGAGCCACTTCATTTTGAAAGTACATTGTTCCGCCAGGCCGCCCTTTCTTCGCGGTAGTACTAAAGGTGTCCTTTACCTACCTGTTGGGTTGGCCACCCCTCTCTTAACATTGTCTTTCGCTTTCTGCATCCACCTTTTCAAAATCGTTAACCAAAGACTTGACTGCAGCTACAAGAACATTTTGCTCCTGGGCCCTTGCCCTGTACCACTGACTCTGGCACAGGCCTACTGACTCTGGCTACATTTGTTAGAACTGCCTTCTTTAGATTGATTCTCAACTAGAACTGTGTTGGTGCACCTACTTCTTATAAGTACCCTTTCCTTCCCCTTTCTAACCCTTGTGAAATGCCATTTTGCTCAGTTTTCATTTAAGTATTTTCTATACTGATGCACTGTCTTGCTTAAACTGGTTCACTAACGTATGTGAAATGTTGCTAGGGTGTGTAAGAATGTATGTCTGAATAACTTGTGTTTTCCCTGCCTTGTGAGAAATTGCTAGAGAATCCCTTGTGTGGTTTTCACTGTGCCGTTTTGCTCAGTTTTCACTTTGGTTCACTTGGTCTACAATTTAACTTGGGTGTGTGTATATTTTTCCTTTGACTTAATTTAACTTGCTTGATGACTGTGATACATGTGTTTTATTAGAAGTGTATAAAATAAATATATAACTACTTTTTAATACAAAGCTTTGGTCAGTGTTTCCTTGTGCCATAGTACTATAGGCCTATTGTGTACACCCTGAATACTGCTCATCTCCCTCATGAGATAAGTCCGACTGCTCAGCCACAGCTACCAACTAAATCTTTGTGGTACAGACTGATAGCAGAGGAGATTTATTGCTCTCACCTGTAGTCTTAATCTTCTGTAGTGCTCCCTAAGGAAACTGCACAGGATTCTGCCTAACATTCAATCACCCTCACCCCTCCTGAGACTTAGTCTTGACCGCCTGCCATAGCTACCCGGATTGGTCTGGCTTGTCCAGAGGTTACCCTGTTCCAAGAAACTAGGTTGGCCTTCTGAACCTCTGCCCCTCCAGGTCAGAGTTCAGAAATGCTTCTTAACAGTAGACATGGTGGCCATGGGACATGGGGAGGGCTGTCACTGCATTCATCAACCTGGTAAACACCCTGGGGGCTGTGTTGAGGCCAAAGGGTAGTACCTTGTAGGAACGATGCGGCTGCCAAATCGGGACGTGTAGGTACTTCAGCTCCAGGGAGCACATCCAGTCTGCCCTGTCAAGTGTTTTCGCAGTAATTGCTGGCGTAACCATCATGAATTTTTGCAGAGGAAGGGAGAGGTTGGGGGTGGAAATGTCCAACACAACTCAGGCCAGTCTGGTTCTTCTTCTGTATGGTGAACATTTTGGAAAAAAGCCCAAACCTTGCTGGGAGGTT
This sequence comes from Ambystoma mexicanum, assembly GCF_040938575.1. Taxonomy (NCBI): domain Eukaryota; kingdom Metazoa; phylum Chordata; class Amphibia; order Caudata; family Ambystomatidae; genus Ambystoma; species Ambystoma mexicanum. The sequence goes on along the minus strand of NC_090937.1, from coordinate 486,918,331 downwards.
GGGACTTCTTACACAGCCTGGCTCTTGACGAGCGACCAGATCTCTGCCAACAGAGTTTATGTCCCAATCTGTGGGAGAGGAGGGGAAGAGGGTGGAGATGGAGGTAACGGTAGGTTGTACCCCGTGGAGAATACAGAGAGGATCCAGGGGTCTGAAAAATTCTAGCACCAAAATTGCACATGAGAAGCAAGCCTGCAGCCCACTAGAGACAGGTGGACCCGAAGGGGCGTGTCATGCCTTCTTTCCCTCTGAGACTGTTGCGGAGGAAGGGGGTTGGAAAAAGCCCTTGCCCCCCTTTTGTTTTTTCCTCTGGTGTTGACTTGGAGAACAGTCAGGTTGCCTGGACCTTCGTTTTTGAAAGCCCCAGAACCCGCCAAAGGCCCACCCCTTGTCGGAGCATTCCAGTGACTGGGTGTGGGCCTTTGGCGTGGCCTTCGTAAGAATAGATGAAGACTTTGCCGTTTGCAAGCTCTTTTTATCTAATTCTTCATCCGTGGTGGAGTGAAAGAGGTCACTACCTTGGAATGGATGGTCCAATATGCGTTCCTGGACGTCAGAGTTAAACTTAGTAGCCCGGAGCCAGGCAGTCCTATTCATGTCCGTGGCAATGCAGATGGCCCAGCCAGAGGTATCGATTTGGGCCACGGTGGACCCCATGATGTCCTGCGCTACCAGCCTGGCTTCTCCGAGGCTCGCCTTGAAGCGCGCTTGGCTCCGAGCCCGAAGTTCTGGGAGGAAGTCTGCAATTTCCCGCCAGAGTCTTTGGCTAACAGTAGCCAGCATGGCATCCGTGTTGGCTTGACACAGGTGTAAGGAGGCGTTGGAGTACAGCGTTTCCCTGTATGCCTCCAAGATCTTCTCCTCCTTGCTTAGCAGCATCGAGGACGAGGTGGACGAAGGACAACTGAAGCTTAGAAAATTGTGACGCCGCAGCGATCACAGAGAATGCAGTTGAGAATGCGCCAAAAGCAAGAGTGTATCCCCCCTTCATCGGCCTATACTTGGCGTGGAGGCGTCGATTGACAGGATGAGCAGAGTGAGGCTTGAGCCACCCCTTCTTTGCCAGGGGCAACTACATCTTTCTGCATCGGGATAGGGTGAGGACTTCTGCCAAGACCCCCCCCGCCCCCTCCTCGGGCTGCTCTACCACGGGCTGAGGAAGGCCCAAATATTCTGCCAAACAAGCAAAGCATTCATGGAAGGCACTGGCTGAAGATGGCGCGTCAGGGTCCTCTTCCTCGTCAGTGTTCACCAGAGTGCTCGGAGTGTCTGGAACTGGTGGAGGGGTGCTGGGCGCCGAGGGCTGCGGTGTGAATACCGGAGTCGGTGGCTGCTGAGGAGGCTGTTGTGGAGCCGCCTGTAATGTGGGAGGCGGCGAAGCCGGAATCGGAGGAGCCGGCTGGGGCAGAGGTTGATGCGCTGGGGCCTGTGGCACCGGAACCATAGGAGAAATGACTACGGGTGCCACTGGGGTGACCTGGGGGAGCATGTCCCTGATGGCACCCCATAGGATGGCCGCCATCTGGGGAGTTCGCATCAGCCCTACGAACCTTTCAAAGAACCTGTCTTCGGAGGCTGTAGAGGTGGCATGTGATATTGACGGAGTGGCTAAGGGCAACTGGGGCCAGGGAAACCTGCCCTGCGCTGCTGATGGATAAACTGTAGGCCACGAACCCGATTGATACCAGTCCCACTTTGTGACTCTTTCCTCCACCTGCTCCGCAAGAGGGGGTATCGGACGAGTGGCCATCTTGTCTGGCGCATAGGACATTTTGTCGAGCTGTGTGCCACGTGCCGAAGTCGTGGTGCCTGGCACGCTGGAACCAGCCCTGTCCAAGACACTTGGTGTTGGAACAAAAGGCCTATCCCGCACATCAGGCCGTGAGCTGAAAGGCATATTGCCCTTGGCAGAGCTGCCTGTAGTGCTGCGTGAAGGTGCCCCCCTCGGACATGATGCCGGTACTAGGGAGTTGCCCCTCAGGAGTAAGCCCGGTAAAAGAACCTTGCGGTCCTTCAGCACTGACATCGGAAGGATCCGGAGACCCCCTCGGCCGTGAGGCCGGTAGCTGGACTAGCCTTGGTACGTGTGCTGGTGCTAGAACCCAAAAGGTTCCTCCTGGTTGGACGCTTCCTTGGGAAGGAGATGCCTTTACGGGTTGCGATGGTGAATAGAGGCCTTTCCTTCAGCCTCTGAGCGATGTTTGACAAAGTCCCTTAGGTCCTGCGGAGGAGACTTCTGGAAGAGCTCCCTCCACCTAGCTAGCCTGTTCTTCAGTGCCCGTGGAGCCAGTGCGTCGCACGCGTAAACATCCTTCCCAGCCGTGGCCGGGCCAAGGCAGCGGAGGCAAAGGGAATTGGGGTCGGATGAAGGGAAGAGTCCCTCGCAGGCTGGACACTTGCTGAAGCCTGCTGAAGTCGACATGTGCAGGGGAGGAGCGTGGCGTCGGAGGACCAAGTACCTTATTGAAAAGAAAAAGATAGAATATCAGGGGAAGAGTGGGTGGTATTACATGGCCAAAGCCAAACCCAGGAGCACTGGTGAATTTCGCCCGTTCCCGCCCACACAGAAAAGGGAACTGGGGCCGGTAGGTGGAGTCAGGCGAGTGCATGCTTCTAGGGTCGTGCCCCACGTGCCTCTAAATTTAAAGGGAAAGATGATTTTTCTGGAGAAAAATGTTCTGTCTCCTGTCCCTCGCGAGGGACGCCCATACAGTATGGAGGAAAGGGGACGGGACGCAAGAGTATTACTTATCAAGATGGTCCTCTTCCCCAGAATAATTGTACTAATTTCAAGCCCTACTGACTTGTGTCCGTAAAACATTCTTTAGCTCACTTACAAACCTTATCTCGGCCTATATCTGGAAAAACAAATCAGCAAGAAAAGCGATGAACACCCTCATGATGCCAAGAGACAGGGGTATACTGTGCCACCCTCATATCCATAAATAATATGAAGCTGCACAACTGCGGGTCATCAAGGAGTGGTTTACGTGGGAGGGTCAGAAGATATGGGCTCATCAAGATAGAGCTGTGGCGGGTACACCCCTCTCAAGATTACTGTGGCTAGACCGGAATTATCGACCTCTTAACATTAAAATTAGTACACGTGTGGGCCTAGTGACTTGGATGTGGGATGCCGCTATCAAAGGAGGCTTTTTATCTATGTTTCTTTCCCCATTTGTACCGATATTTCAAAACCCTGGCATTTCATCCGGGGCTGCATCCCGCAGCCTTCAAAGCTTGGAGGGAGGCAGGGTGCATGAAACAACGAGATTTGTTTCGGTGCCACACTTGTAAAACATTCGAAGAATGTAAAAGAGACGTGGGAGTGGCAGAGGGAGACATATATCGCTTTCATCAAGTACGACACTAGTTAAACAACCTGGAGATGAAGGCAACGGCAACACGAGATCTCACTCCGTTCAAGAAACACATTACCACCCAAACTGGCTCCAGGAAATTAATTGCAAATTTATATAGATTACTGGAGGGTTCAACAATTGTACAAGGCACTATATCAAGTGTTGGGGAGAATTCTATGTTAAGGCTAATTTCCCAAACCTAGTGAGTCCCCCAGCAGCTTTGCTGGATTTTTGGGGTTTATTTTTTTTCTCCTGCTAAGAGTGAGGCTCTTTTTCTCCTACTCTTAGACATGATTTGCGATATCCTTTGTTTTGTATGTGTTTTATGGGCTATGGGGTCTTTTACTTCATAGGGCTTCATGTGTTTTTGGTATTTGTGTTACACAGCACCCTCCGTACCGTAACACAGGGGTGTCATAGTGACCCCCAAACATAGACTCCATACCCTGTGACTGGCTACTGTCTCCCAGGGCATGTAAAGCCACCATTGGCTTTAATAGTCCTGAATTGTGAACATAACCAGTACAAACCATCATATTGTGGGCGTACTGGTAGGGGCAATTCGATTGCCACTGAGTCTGTTCGAGGGGGCACTGTCCAGTCCCCCTGAGCGAGTTTTGGCTGGTGGCAGTGGATACTACTTTTTATATTCAACCGCGAATACATTCCAATGGGATTTTCCCATTGTTCGAGGCTAATACTTTTTAACATAGCCTCAAACATACCGCTGGTTTATTTATTTAATATTAATTCACTGGTTGGTATTTTTTGCCAGAACTCTGTTCCAAAATGGCGTTTTGTTTGCTTCTGTGACTCCAACCAAAGTCGAGCCCTTTGTTCCACTTTTTGGCGGGCTTCTCCACAGAAGCCTCCAAAAGTGGTGCCACTCTGTCTGGGTTCCACACGGGGTGTGGGAGGGGGTTTAGGCACCCTGGACTGAGTTGCCTCGGCAACTCAAGTTGCACTCTTGTGTGATTGGCCCAGTGGTGAGCCGCCCGGCTCACCACTTAGCATGTTTGAGAGACAGCTAGGACTGATGAATGGGTGTTTTCTGCATAAAAGCAGGGCTTTGGGGACTGGGACTTCAGACGTCGCCACAGGACCAAATAATCCGAAGAGGGAGAAGCTGAGCCGACCTGCAACAACACCACCGGTGGAGACCTGCTGAACCGACTCACCACTTCTTCCAACGACAGAGGAGATCTTCATCCCGAAGAGTCTTCTTACTTTGACTGGTGGGGATAACCAGTTTGCCCGCCTTTTTGCCTTCCCGGATCATCTCGTGGCCGCCTTGCCTGTGCAAAGCACCCCGGCAACCGGGATACCACGTTTTTCCACTACCGCAATTAAAAGGGTAGTACCTTTTTACCGGAGAACTCTGCGGCTGGTTTCTTCCCTGGCAGTGCAACGACCTTCAGCTTTCCTCCATGTCGAGACCATCTCTTCCTCTGGATGACGCCGCGACTTGCACCGGCTACCAGGAACAACTGCCCCCGCTGGAGGATTCTCTCCACTTTCAAGGTACTGTGTCCGTCTGGCCTCCCTCGCAACGTTCTGTGTGGGGTGTCTCTTAAATCCTCAATTTACCACTTGGGTTGGCCCAAGGCTGGCTAACTGAACTTTTCTGAGCTGAACGGATTCCTTTTTAAACTCTTTGCAAGATTCTCCAAGCCTTTTAAACTGTGTGATCTTGGGCGCATTGGTGTTCTACTCTCTCCAAGAGGGAGCCTGGCCTCTGAACTTTTTGCTCACAAGTACATTTTGACTTTCCTGCCTTGCTGAGTGCTTCTAAAGTATTGTGTTGTGTGCTGTTTCTAATTTCTGCCTTTCTCTCCCTTTTTCTTAACTTATTGGAGTGCCATCTTTAGTTAAGCGCTCACCTGTGTCTGGAAATAAGTGGTGTTAACTAAGACTTGTCTAATAAGGAATAAGGGATGTGGAACAAGTTACTTACCTGTAACTGTTGTTCTCCAGCATGGGTCTGGCATGGATTCACATGCTCATGAATATTCCCCGTCGTCAGGCTGGGAATCCTCGGTAAAGAAAAATCAGTATCAGTTTCGTTTCTGATCTGTCTTTCGTAGTAGTAACCAATCACTGATCTCTGCGTCATACTGACCACAGCCAATGACTGCCATCTCCCTAAGCCCCACCTCTGGCAGCCATCTTCAGATTTGGTAGCACGTGAAGTGGCAGTATGACCAAGTGAAGAGCCGCAGAGGGGTAGGCGGGATGGTTCGCATGTGAATCCATGCCAGACTCATGCTGGAGAACAACAGTTACAGGTAAGTAACTTGTTCCTTCTCCAGCATGGGGTCTGGCATGGATTCACATGCTCATGAATATAAGAATACATAACAGTACACACATGCACAACCACGGGAGGTGGCAAAAGGCTCAACATTAAGCATCTCTTACCTCCTCACCAGGCTCACCTTAAGCGAACAGGTTGCGCAGCACTGCTTGGCCGACCCTGGACTCCTCCCTGGAATCCCGATCGACGCAGTAGAATCTCGTGAAGGTGTGCGTCGACCTCCACGTAGCAGCCCTGCAGATGTCCAGCAAGGGCACACCAGATAGGAACGCCTTAGGAGCAGCGATCGCTCTGGTCGAATGGGCTCTCGGACAGCCTGGCAGAAGTCGGTTAGCCAACCGGTGGCAGTGCATGATGCAGCCGGAGAGCCATCTGGAAATAGAAGACTTCGAGAGAGCCTTCCCTTGATTCACAGGTCCAAAGTTCACGAATAGCTGTGATGTCCTCCGAAAACTCTTCGTGCGGTCCAGTAGAACTTCAGCGCTCTAGCCATATCCAGCGAGTGCAAAGTCCTCTCGGCCGGCGACGAAGGAGACGGGAAGAAAACAGGTAACACCAGGGTCTCGTTAAGATGGAAGTCCGACGGCACCTTGGGCATAAAGGAGGGGTGCGTCCTAAGCACCACCCTCGAGGCATGGAAAGTCAAGTACGGTGCTTTGCAGGATAGGGCCTCGATCTCTCCCACTCGTCGTGCGGAGGTAATGGCCACCAGGAATGCAGTCTTCCACGACACAAACGTCATCGGTGCGGAGTGCATCGGCTCGAATGGGGACCCCACCAGCCTGGTCAGCACCACGTTAAGTTCCCACGGCGGGGCCGGGCCTTCACCAGCGGGAACAACCGGAACAGTCCTTTCATAAACTCTTTTACCAGTTGATGGGACCACAGGGACGTCCGTCCTGTGGTTCTGGTATATCTGGAGATCGCCGCCAGATGAATATTAATGGAGGCATGGGCTAGCCCAGCCTTTGCCAGCGATAGCAGGTACGGCAGCACTTGAGGGGCCGTAATCCATAGGGGGTTGATCTTCTGTGCTCGGCACCAGTTAGAGAACCTCTTCCACTTGTGACCGTAGCATTTGAGAGTCGAGGACGCGCTGGCCTTTGCAAGAACCTCTCTGCAGTCGGCCAGTATATCGTACCCTCCAAACTCTAGCGCTGCAGGAGCCAAGCCTGCAGGTTCAGCGACGCTGGGTCGTGGTGGAAGATGGCGCCTCCTTCTCTGGAGAGAAGATCCGCATCTGCCGACAGCTTGATGGGAGGGGACGTTGACAAGTCCAGAAGGTCCGGGAACCAGATCTGCCTCGGCCACGCTGGTGCGACGAGGATCATCCTGCACCGGGACCTCTTGAGCTGGTTGATGAGTCGAAGCAGCAACGGCAACGGAGGGAACGCATACAGGTATAGGCCGTCCCAGGGGAACGAGAACGCATCGCCCATGCTTCTCGGCTGGGGAAACCTGCTGGCGAACCTCTGGCACTTCGAGTTCGTCGCTGTTGCGAACAGGTCGATTTGGGGTTTGCCCCATCGTCGGAAGAGTTAAACCACCTGATCCTGGCGCAGTTCCCACTCGTGACATGCGCGCAGCTCCCTGCTGAGCGAGTCGGCAATGGTGTTTCTTTCTCCTGCCAGGTGGAAGGGAACCAGGAACATCCCCTGGGCGACCGCCCAGTGCCACAGATCCTGTGCCTCCTTGGATAGGGCTGGGGATCTGGTGCCTCCCTGCTTCCGTATGTAAAACATTGTCGTGGTGTTGTCCTTGAAGATCCGCACCACCTTGCCCTTGAGCGATGGGAGGAACGATTTGAGAGCCCAGAACACGGCTCGGAGTTCCAGGATGTTGATGTGCAGGAGCTTCTCCTCCGGGAGCCAGAGGCCTCTTGCGTGGAGATCTCCGGTGTGGGCGCCCCAACCTTCCAGGGAGGCGTCCGTCGTCACCGTCTCCTGGTAGCGGCGTCTGAAAGTCCTTGCCCGCCGTGAGGTGCGCTCGAATGCCCCACCACTGAATCGCCCGCCAGAACACCTCGTTGAGGGGGACCCTGTCTTCGAAGGTGCCCGTCGCCTGCAACCAACGGGCGTCGAGAAATTCTTGAAGAGGGCGCATCCGTAGTCTGCAGAGGCGCACCAGGTAGATGCAAGAGGACATCATCCCCAGGAGGGACTTGATGGACCTCACCCTGGCCACGTCCGTGGCTAGCAGGCGCGGCAGTTTGCCCAGAATGGTCTTCGTCCGTTCTTCCGACGGTGCCGCCAGGCGCCTCACTGTATCGAGCTTCGCTCCCAGAAACAGGGCCACCTGCGACGGCACCAGGTGGGACTTTGGATAATTTATGGCGAATCCCAGGTCTGTGAGTAGCTGGACGGTCCTCGCAGTGTGTTCGACGGCGAGTTCCCTCGTCCTTGAGCGGATGAGCCAGTCGTCCAGGTAGGGGTAGACGTGAATCCCCTGCAGGCGCAGCCGCGCCGCCACAGGTGCTAGGCACTTGGTAAAGACCGTGGGGGCCGACTTCAATCCGAACGGCAGTGCTCCGATTTGGTAGTGGCGTCCCTGGACGACGAACCTGAGGAACTTTCGGTGACTTTTGAGGATGGGAACGTGGAAGTATGCATCCTCCAGGTCCAACGACGATAGAAAGTCGCCTTCCTCCAGCTCACCCAGCACGTGCTGGAGGGTGACCATCCTGAACTTTTGTGACCTGATGTATTTGTTCAAACGACGAAGGTCCAGGATGGGGCGCCAGCCGCCCGTCTTCTTTCTGACGAGGAAGTACCTTGAGTACACCCCGGAGCCTCTTCGGGACGAGCTCGATGGCGCCTTTTCTGAGCATCGCCCGTACTTCCAACAGCAGTTGCGGGACGTGATTTTCCTTCCTGCCACAGGTGGAACGTGATGGCACTTCTTCAGGAATTCGATAGAGTGTCCTCTTGCCAGGGTATCCAGCACCCAAAGGTCGGTGGAGATGGAATTCCACACGCCGACGAAATTAGTCAGCCGGCCTCCCACCGGGGTGCTTCGGTGGGGGCCCGAGGCCACGGCCGGTTCAGTCCTGCTTGGAGGGGGTGGCCTTGCCGCCCTGGCCACCTTGGCGGCGAGGCGCTCCCTACTTGCCGCGACCCCTGTAGGCCTCCTGAGACGAGGAGCGTGCCGCCTGGCGGTAGGACGAGCCACCGCTGGACCCCTTGGAGGCCCCCTGTCTGCCTCTGGAGCTCCGAAAGGGCGTTGTTGCTGAAGGGCTCCTAGGGCGCGGGCCGTCTCCGTGTCAGTCTTTATGGCTTGGAGGGATTCATCCACCACCTTCCCGAACAAGTTGCTGCCGTCGAACGGCATGTCCAACACCCTGGTCTGGACATCCTGACGCTAGTCGGTCGCCCGGAGCCAACCCCGTCGTCGTAGGCAAACTCCGTTGTCCAGCTGGCGGAACCCGGTATCGGCAATATCGGTTGCCACCGTTATGGCGTAGTCCGACGCCACCTCGCCTTCTTGAAGTATTTCCAGGGCCTCGGACCTCTTGTCGTCCGGTAGGAAGTCCAATATGGGGGCCAGCTTAAACCAGAGCTCCCTGTCCTAACGGGCCACTATCGCCAGGGCATTGGCCGCTTTGATCGTCGTCGCCGCCGACGAAATGACCCTTCGCCCCATGGCGTCCAACTTCCTACCCTCGCCGTCCGGAGGGGAATTAGACGTTGAGGCTCCTGACCCCGCCGCTTTCTTCTTCGCCGCCGCTGAGACGACCGAGTCTGGCATTGGCTGAGCCCTGAGGCACAGGGGAGCGGTCTCGGGGACCCGGTATATCTTCTCGTACCGGTCCCGTTTGGCTGGTGCCGTGGAGGGGTTCTTGAGTACCGACAGGCCCTCCTCCCAGATGTCATCGATTAGAGGCACCGCGATGACAGTCTTCCTCTTGGCCTCCCGGCGCTGATAGAGGAAACCTTCCTTTTTCTGCTCCTCCGGGCAGAGCTGGAACAATTCGGACGCCCTGGCGATCATGGCGTGGAATGAGCCAATCTCGTCGGGCGGAGAGGCCCGTGCGACGGGAGACCCGTTCCGTCGTCGTCGCCCTCAGAACCTGTTGTCGAGCCCACCGCACCGTCATCTCCCGACTCGTGGGAGGACGAGGAGGGAACTGTAGGCCTTACGGGGGCGAGTGGAGGAGAGGGTTGGGTCCTCCGTCGTTTGTTCTGAGGACTTCCCGACGGGCCAGGTTGCGGGTCCTCCGGCCTGGCCGTGGTAGTCTCGTCCTTATCTCAGAGCATAAGGACTGGATCGCAGACAAAATGGCCGCCGAGCTATCCTGAGGCCTATGTTCTGGCTGCGCCGGAAGGGAAGGCTGCTCTTCCTCGCCATCGTCGTCTTCCTCGGTTATCTCCCGAGGATCTTCCTTACGGGATCGAACCTTCTCGAATTGGACTTCGAGATTCCTCACGGCCTCAGTCAGTTCCTCCTCCGAGGCTGACTCCGAGCTCGAGGAGGCTACCGTGCCCCCACTCACTTCTTCCATCATGGTGGCCATGACGATGGACTGAAAAGAGGATTCCCTCCTTGGCGGCAGGGAAACTCTAGTCCCGGAGGCAGTCTCTGCCGGCTTGGCCAGAGTCGCTGCGATCGCCTCGATAGAGGCCTTTGCCTGCTGGGTAGGGGCCTTCACCACCTTAGATGCGTCCCGGGCCTTCTCCTTAGGGGGAGGGGCGACGCCTCGTTCCCCCTCTCCCGAGATCGGATGGGGCTTCTCCCGAAGCTTACCCGGGGTCTCGGACTTCCTCTTCCCCGAACCGGAGCGCTGGATCATGGTTGACGGTGCCGGGGAAGGTGCGCCCTGCCTGGCGACCGAAGAGCCCGACCTTTCGGCGCTCCCAGAGCCAGCGGACTCGCAGCGCTTGGCCTGGTGTTGGGCACCCGTCGCCGGGGCGCCCGCACAGGACTTAAAAGCCCGCTCGGACCCTTTCTTCTTCCTCTCACCCGTTGAGCCCTTCTCCAACCAGCTGGCGAGACTGGATCGACGGTCCCTCATGGTCCGCTCCGACAAGTTCTTGCAGAACTGGCAGTCCTTCTCTACATGAGTCTTGTCCCCATGAAGACAGTAGAGGCATCGCGAATGCTCGTCCTCCTTAAACACATTCTGCAGCCTGCATCCAGGGCAGCTGCGTAACAGCTTGGGTCCGGGTGACGAACTCGCGTCCTGGGCCATCTCGAAGTAGGCCGCAAATCTTCTGGAATCCTCCAAAAGGTTGATTCGACAAAATCTTCACCCTTGAGGGGCGTAGGAAAATCCTGCAACAGGTACCCGTTAACGGGAGTAGAAACGGTGGAGCTTGAGACTTGATTAACCGAAAAATGTGAAAATTCACCTGAAAAAGCGCGAAAACGCAGCAAAAGCTCGAGAGCTAAGCACGAGGACTCCCAACACTTGAACGTGCGGTAAAAATCTGAAGATGGCTGCCAGAGGCGGGGCTTAGGGAGATGGCAGTCATTGGCTGTGGTCAGTATGACGCAGAGATCAGTGATTGGTTACTACTACGATAGACAGATCAGAAACAAAACTGATACTGATTTTTCTTTACCGAGCATTCCCAGCCTGACGACGGGGTATTCACGAGCATGTGAATCCATGCCAGACCCCATGCTGGAGAAATATATATTAATAGTGAACTTGCTTACATTAATAGTGTTAGAGTGTTTCTAAGTGTGTCTTTAAATAAATAATTATATACTTGATACCAAAAGCTCTGGTCAGTGTTTGCTTGTGCTACTGTATTTTGGTACCTATCTTGTATACTCTATATACTGTCTAACTCTTCTTGAGAGAAGTCTGGCTGCTCAGCCACAGCTACCAGGTAAATCTGGGTGATACAGACTGCTACCAATTGGGTTTACTGCCAAGACCTGTAGTCTTAAGCCTTTTGCAGTGGTCCCCAAGGGAACTGCAAAGGGTTCTGCCTAACATCAAGAAATGGGAATTTACACTAAATAATACATTGAATGAACACTGGGATTATCTTTGGAGGGCAATACCCAGAATCACCCGCTCCATAAAAACAAGGGAAATGTGGTACAAGATAATGTTTCAATGGCATTATACTCCGGAAAGACTACACTCAATGTATCTGACATCATCATCTCTTTGCTGGAGGGCTTTGGGTGGAAAGGAGATTGGAAACCTATCTGGTGGGACTGCCCTATAAATTACAAGTTACTCACCGTAGTGACAAACATACTCTTAGTCCATAGTCCTGTTTCCTCCATACTGAATGGGGCATCCCTCACTAGGGACGGGAGATGCAACCTTTTTCACCAGAAAAAACGTTTTCACTTCAAATCTAGAAGCGCGCGGGGGCCCTGGCAGCACTGGTGCCACTCCTCAGTCCCCATTGAGGTGTCTAAAATATTACAATTGCCTAAGTGACACCAGTTTTATTAGGGGAGAGGATGGTGGGACGTATGGAGGAAAGGGGACTATGGACTAAAAGTATGTTAGTCACTACAATGAGTAACTTGTAATTACTCTTACGTCCTGTACCCTTTCCTCCATACTGCATGGGCGATTACAAATGAATGTAGCCCCAGGGTGGAGAGGTGACCCTCATTAAGAAAACAAGTTCCTTAATGCTGCCTGCCAAAATGCCACGTCCGACCTGGAGCCGGCATCTCAACAGTAGTGCTTGCAAAAAGCAGAGGGGGTGGCATCAGTGGCCGCCCTACTAATGACCTGCCATAGTACGTGTCTCTGAAAGACGACCGCCGTGTCCTTGGCTCTGAATGAGTGGGCATGCTCGTTTGCCGAAGGCCACTTGTGTTGCTCCTCCTAGGCCTCCTTCAGGAGACCACCATCCACCTGGCTATGGAGGCCTTGGAAGCCCGATATCCTGGCCCTAGCCTCTGAGAGTGATAAATAGAGCCTCAGCATTGCGGAAGCTCTTGGTCCTGTCCAGATAGAACTTTGGCGCTAGTCTAGCACTAAGACACTGCAGAACCATCTGAGCATGGTCCTTCGGGTCAGCGAAGAAAGTAGGGAGTACCATCTCCTCATTTAGATGGAACGCAGAGACTACCCCAGGCAAGTACATGGGATGCGTTCTGAGGACCACTCTGTCCTGTGAAAGGTAGTGTATAGCTAGGGTGCCATCGGAGCTTGGATTTCGCTGAAACAGCATGCAGACGTAAGGCCCACCAAAGGGCCGGTCTTAATGGTGCCTAGCCTGATGCCCGCGGACGCCATTAGCCCAAAGGGTTTATGCGCCAAGGGTGCCAACATTATGCTGAGGTCCCACACGAGGTGTGGCTTCTTGATGGGAGAATAGAGCCTGGAGAGGCCCGTCAAATGTCCTTAAACACCGGATTGGAGGATGAGAAAGAACGTCCTCCTCTGAGTTCCGGTAGGCTCCGAATGTCGTGAGATAGATAGGCTTTGAGGGTGAGCCAGATGGCCACCAACTCAAGCCAGATGATGAGGGTCACCTGCTCCTGACAGAGCCCTCTACGTGGACCCTGTGACTGTCCAAGGTAGCTTCCCATCCCACTAGGAATGAGTCAGTGGGGATGGTAACCTGCAGAGCTGGCTGACGAAGGGGCCTGACTATCCGTAAATTGCAGTCCGTGTTCCACCAGACTAGGTTGTGACGGTGATGCAGTGGAATGCTGATCGGCTCCGCCTGGGAATCCTTCTCCTGACTCCAGGAGGCTCCGCAGTCTAACTGCAATTTAGGCGTTGGTACTACCATGCAGAGGTCACTGTTCTGCTGCGAAAATGCTGCAGGGGCCTCTGATGGCTGTGATCTGGTCCTCTGAGTGGAAAATTCTCTTGGCGCGTGTATCCCATATGAGGCACAGGAACGTTAAAGTGCCTGTGCTCCAGCTGTGACTTCTTGAGATTGAGGCCAAAGGGTAGAAACTTGCATAGGAAATGGAAGCCCATGATCCTGACCTACGAAGGGACATATGGGGCTGCCGTTCGGCACGTGAAGGTAAGCATCATTCAGATCCAGGAAGCACATGGAGTCTCCCGTGCACAATATCTTCGCAATACGCGCTGGGGGAACCATGGTATGGCGAAAATCTGTGAATAGGCAACCAGACCCTGCTGGGAGGCGGGGCCTTCCTCGACTGGCTGTCACTCTACGTGCAAGTGAATTTCCGCCCACAGAGTTATTGTCTGAATCTGTGGGAGGGGAGGAGAGAGGCGGATGGGGGGGGGGACAGTAGGCAGTAGCCCGAGGACACTGCGTGGAGGATCCAAGGGTCTGCGAATCTCGTGTGCCAGCATGGGCACACGTCTGGCTATATACCATAGGGGTGGCTTTAGTGAGGATGGATAAGGATTCAGCAGTCTGGGGACAGTTCCTTCTCTTATCAAGTTCCTAATCCAGTCGAACAGAACAGGTGACCCCCCCCCCAACCTCTTAAGGGAAGGTCCAGAAAGCGTTCCCGGGTGCATGCGATGAATTTGGACGCCCGTAACCCGGTAGTCCTTCGCCTGCCAGTAGCGGTGCAAACGGCACCGCCTGAGGTGTCCATGCGTGCCACAGAGGGCTCCATTATGTTTTGCGCAACTATTTTTGGCCGCTGCCAGCCCTGTGGCGTCAAGGCGCCTGTTGGTAGGCTGCGCCGAATGGGGTTTAGGCTGCGAGGTGCAGACCCGAACCTGCGGCTGAGAAGGAGGCCATGGGGCTGCCAAGACAGTTGGAGATGTGGGAGCCGGTGTTGTGGGTACTGGCATGGGAAGCTGGAGCTGCACGGGAGCTGGAGGCGCTGGAACCAAGGGCGGAGTGGCCATGGGTGATCGCGACAGAACCAGAGGGTGATGGCTTTTCAAAAAACCCAGTCTTCACTGGCCAGTGGAGCGCTTCGACGTGCAGGCAAGGGCGCAGAGCCCTGAGGGTGCTGCGGCCTGACTCCACTCTGCCTTACTGTCTGCGGGGAGAATCGGCCCTGCTACGGTGAAGGGTATGCCGTGAGCAACATATTTAGTGAAGACTAGTCCCACCTGGAAACTCGTTCCCCCTGCCTGTTCCCCAAAGGGGGATGGTGTCGGACAAGCCGGCATATTATCTGGCCCAGCGGTCATTTTGTCAGGCCGTGTGCCTGTGTCTTGGTGCTTGCCGCGTTGGGCCCCGCCTCTTCCAAGACTCCTGGCGGTCGAGCTTGAGGCCTACCCTGCACCTCAGGAAGGGGCCTGGTAGGCAGATTGTCGTAGTCAATGTCGCCAGTAGTGCTGCGTACAGGTGCCCCCTCAGACATCTGTCTGGAACTAGGGTGTAGCCCTTCGGACCTACCCCGGTAAAAGAACCTTGCGGCCCCTCCGCTCAGTTACTGGTAGGATCTTGCTACCCCTCGGCCAGTAGCTGTAGTAGCAGCCCCGATACCTGCGCTGGTACAAGGACCTGGAAGGTCCCTCCCGTGCTTATGCCTCCTTGACAGACACATCTTTGCGGTGCATGTGGTGCGTACAGACACCCCCTTGGACATCTGTCTGGTACTGGCTTGTAGCCCCTGGTGTGTGTAGACAGTAATTGAACCTTGCGGCTCCCCAGCGCAGTCGCCTGTAAGATCTTGCAACCCATAGGCCTGGAGCTGTAGCCAGCCTTGATACCTGCCCTGGTACCAGGACCTGAAAGGTCCCTCCTGCTCCTACGCTTCCTGGGGAAGGAGTTGCATTTGCAAGGTACATGGTGTGTACAGGCACCCCCTCAGACCTCTGCCCAATACTAGGGCATAGCCCCTAGGGTGTAGACCCGGTAATAGAACCTTGTGGCCCCTCAGCAGTGTCCGGTAGGATCTGGCGACCCCTCGGTCTGAAGGCCGGTAGCTGTAGCAGCCTTCGGTACCGGCACTGGTACAAGAACCTGAGAGGTCCTTCCCGCTCTATGTGCGGATGAAAACAGTGCCCCTACCGTGGGCCTGGGCTTGCCTAAACAAATTCCTTTGAGTCCTCTGGCTTCCGAAAAGCCCCTTCCACCAGGCTAACCTGTTCTTCAGAGTGCGTTGTAAGCGCATTGCACGTGGTACAGGACTCCCAGCCATGGTCAGGCACAGGGCAGCGGAGGCGGAGAGCGTGGGGGTGAGACGTAGGTAAGAGCCCCTTGCAGGCTGAACATCTGCTGGAGCCTGCTGACGTCGAACTGTGACAGGGAGGAGCATGGCACCAAAGGACAGAGGTATCTGATTAAAGACCAGAAGAAAACCAGAAGAAGATGAAAAGAAAATACTTATCCGTGGAATTACAAGGCCAGAGGCCTAACCCAAGAGCGCTGGTGAAAGCAGTCCTTTCCCGTCAACACGGAAAAGGGGACCGAGGAATGGCGCCGGTGGGTGGAGTCAGGGGAGCGCCTCTAGATTTAAATGATAAGGTTTTTTCTGGTGAAAAAGGTTCTGTCTCCCATCCCTAGCTAGGGACGACCCATGCAGTATGGAGGAAAGGGGACAGGACAAAAGAGTATAAGACCGTTTTGGGAACAGATTCAAGAGCACATAGAAAAGATATTTCCGCATATTGGACTCAATGATCTGGGGATTTGGTGAAGCTGAATATGGGATCCAAACAGAAAACACTCACCAAACGACAGCTACGTAGCTTCATGCTATTACTTATAGCTGTGTGGCTGGTAGTCTCCCGTAAATGGAAACAAAAACAAGGCCCTACGAACAGAATAGCTACAGAAAGTTTGGAACTTTACATCGCTGGAGTGGGCTATTCACGTGGCACAAAGAGACCAAGCTGCCTTTAAACACAATTAGGAGGAAGCACTTGGGCACCTTCAAAGTGACTATATGCTTCAATGGTGTCCTCACAAAATACAGATTTTGGACATTATGTGGTCACTCGGAGTAGGATAAAGGAATCAGAGATACTCCTGGGGGTTTGGGGGATGAATAAGTTTGCTTGTTTGTGTTATTTCTTTAACGTGAAAATCAATTAAAACAGCTAAAAAAAATGATATATGTGTATGTATATATATATATATATATATACACACACACACACACACACACACACACACACACACACACACAACACAAAGAAAGGCCGTAGTGAACCAGACGATGGGAGGCCCGTGTGTAAGGAGGATCAGAGCCCAGCGGAGGGCGATCCTAGGGGCGAAGAGCAATCAGCCAAAGTGCAAAGCAACCGAAGAAGACTTTGTTCGTATGTTTGTTCATTCGAATCAGCAGGCCTTCCATGGAAAGAGACTTACCCTCTGAAGGTTTTGATTATATTGAACTGGAAATGTGAACCTTGTGCTGACGAGGTCCAAGAGTGTCCTGTGCTCAGAAGTCCCACCTTGTTCCGTGCTTGAAACGTGGGGAAGGGAGACCCAGCCAAACTATCCTAATTTACCATTTTGGGAACACTTCTTTCTTTTCAGGTGAACATTATCCCACATTCTTTTTGTAACTTAGTAGTAAGGATTGGCAATAGTTTTTTTTAGTATAGCCCCTTTTTATTTGCCAAGACGTCACTAGGGCTGCCTTATAATTTGAAGGTTGTAGCTTGCTCCCATCTTAGATTAGGCATTTATCTTGCCCATTATAAGGTGCAATAAACACCCTTGAACTGTGATCACTTGTGTCCATCTTTACTGTTGCCACCATGAGTGCCTTACACTGCCTTCACCTCCCCCTGAACCCCCTCCTCTGACTCTACCTCAGACTCTTTCCTCACCAACCTCCATCTTTCCATCACCAACACTCTTGACATTCTTGCCCCAGTCATGAGGATCCGTCTGAAACCTGGCTCAAAGCATAACACTTGGTGCGCCACCAAACTTGCAGTCCTGAAACGAAAGTGCAGACCAGCATAACAGAAGTGGCTAACCTTAGGCCCATCCTCTGAGAAACTTGCCTACCGCCTTCTCCAAAGGCAGTACAGACTCACCATCCGTGCAAAGAAAAGAGCCCACATTCAGGCACAGGTCTCTGGCGCATCCAATAACTGAGCTGAACTTTTGAAAATATGCAGGTACTAGCCAACCCCTATGCAGTCTTCTCCTCCCCTCCTCCTTCCCAGGCCCTCTGCAATGCACTGGCCTCACACTTTGCCACCAAAACTCAGGACATTCTGACCACCCTTTCTACACTCCCTCACAACCCATTCCACCCCCCCCCCCACCACACCACACCACACCACACCCCTCCCTTCCTTCCTTGTCCTCCTCCTCCTCCTCTCCTGTCACACCTGAAGAAGTTACCAGAGTTGTCCGGCTCTCTTGGCCCGGCTCTCGCTGTTTCGGCAATCACTCTCATCACTGGATCTTTCCCCTCCCACCCTTAAGCGCTCCCTCTTACACCCAGGCCTGAAAGAAACATCTTCTGACCTGGTGTTAGGCAGAATCCTGTGCAGTGCCCTTAGGGACCACTACACACACTTAAGACTACAAGTGGTAATACAAATTCACCTTTGGTACAAGCCTGTACTACACTGTTAAAGTGGTAGCAGTAGCAGAGCAGCCAGACTTATCTCAAGAGCAAATGAGCAATAGTACAGATTACACAAAGGACCACAATTACTGTGACTCAAGCAAACATTGACTCAAGGTTTTTGGTTGAAAAGTAAAAGTACATTTATTTCTAGACCATCTGTTCGTAAAACACTTCACTTCTATTAATGTATAACCACACGTAAAATACACTACACACAACCAATTCACTGTGTGCAGCACAATTCAAGGTAAGTATGTTTGGTTTTGACAGACCGTTGTTGTAAAACAAAGATGTTACCGGGGGGACAGATGCGATCACTTTTTGACAGTAATGACAGTTCGGTCTTACTAAAGATACGCGTACCGACGGAAAGAAATGTTACCGGAGTTAAAACACCCTTAGCACCTGAATCAACACAAGGGATTTGGGGATAAGAATCATAGGCAATACTTTTGCCCAGGCAGATAGAATCAGGGGACACTTTCCTACAAGTGAATAAAAGTCAATAGGCCTGTGCCAGTGTCAAGTGGAACAGGGTTCCTGTTGTCAAGGATCACACGGTTAGTATAGTTCACCATTCGAGATTGCCAGGAGTACTTAGATATTGTCACAGGAGGAAGCAAAAGTTATAAGAGGGACGGAAGATAAGGACAAGCCTTTGGTGAGGAAAAAAGGGATTCACCCTAGTTCCTCGAAATCAGAGACAGTACCTTATTCAAGTGAAGAAGAGCTGGTGCCACGGCAGTTGTTCCTGGTAGTTCCTGCAGACTCACGGTTCCTGTGACTTCAGTCGTGGGGACAAGAAGGACGACGTCTGGAGCAATCTGCACTACCCAGGGATGAGGCCAGCAGCAGCAAAAGCAACAGTGAATAAAAGGTGCGCTCCTTTAAAACAGGAGAGGCTCTTCAGGTGGCTATCCAGACCACTACAGCTGTGTGCAGCGATTTCAACCAAGAAGAGGATTCTCTGCCTGTGGAAGGTGATCTGATTAATCCAACCAAGCTCAAGGGAAGACGACTCCGGACTGGATCTTCTCTTGTCGCCGAAGGGTAGATAGCTCAGGACTGCAGCAGGGCTCCACCGGGACTCGGTAATTGTAGTAGCGTCTTCTTCTCCGCTTCTCTTCGGTTCCTTGTAGTTCCAGTGGCGACTCTGACTTCCAGCCCAAGAGTCCTGCCTTTTATGTGAAAATCCCCCATTCACACAGCCTGGCTGTCAATCACCCAGCAGGGGGATTGTACGGCCCGGACAACCACCTTAGCCAATCATGACAAAGTGCGACTTGGGTTTCCAAGGATACCCTGTGCAGGGGTGACTACACCCCTCCCTCACATACAGCGCACATAGACACCCAGGCACCAAGAGGAGGGCTTCTTGGAGGAAGCCTGCCAAAAGACTGAGAACAAAGAAGGCAAACCTGGTTTTTCGTGCAAAGTAAAACACAAGAAGGACTTTAACAAAAAGAAATGGTGAATAAACCCGACCCGCGCAAAAAGAAAGAGTATTTGGTCAAGCGGGTTTATGTTCGAGGCTACTATGATAGCCTGGAACAGTACCACGTTTATATAATATAATCGCAGTAGAAAAGTTAGGTTAGATACCACTGTGACCAGCCAAGTATGAATGTTAAAAGAGCGAAACAAAGCTCAGAGAGGCACAGACAAAAAGGGATAGGAGTTAACCCTTTCCAATACTCTATGTAAGATGGGGTGTACTGGGTCTGTAGTTTTAAATGACTATGTAAAGTAAATGGTAACTTTACCTGTTTTCTGGGGGACAGTAGTCAGCCCCAGAAAATGGAGTCAGGGGGAAGTCTCAAAGACAACCCTGTGTTACGGCACGGAAGGTGCTGTGTAACACACACGAAAAGTGGGGTTCATGGAGTGGGGTCCTCCAGAGCCCACCATCACACAAACAGTAGAAATACACATGGCAAAACACACGTAAGAGTGGGAAAAAGGCTCACACTCTTACCAAGTGGAAAAAATAAACTCCAGACATCCAGCAAAGCTGCTGGGGGACTCACTAGGTGAGCGAAATTAGCCATAGAATGAGAATTCTCCCTAATACCCGGCCTGATAGCTATCGCCCTATCGCCATCACCCCCTTCCTGGGGAAGCTACTTGAGAAGCTGGCCTTGCCCCAACTTAACTCTCACACTGAACTTGTTGGTGGCCTCCACGACCATCAATCTTGATTGAAAGCATCCAGAGGCACGGGAAAACTGCTCTTCTGAACACCTGTGAAGAACTGCTTGTATCTCTGGACTCCAACTCCCCAGCTGTCCTTAGCCTTCTCAATCTCTCCTCTGCATTTGTCACAGTGAAACATTCCATCCTGATACAGAGGCTCCATGATACACTTGGCATCTCGGAACGGGCACTGGATTGGCAATCCTCTTTCCTCACTAACCGAACAAATCCTCCCTCCACCCCTGACATCTATTGAGAACGACCCCCTACTCCCGGTCAACACATCCCCTGCAATATCAAACTCCAAAGACAGAGGAGCTCTCTGGCGATCCAAACATCACAAGACGCACGCCACTACCGCAGCTTCTATACGCACACAAAGGAACTCCTCCCCCAGACCAATAGCCCCAACTCAGCCCTCCCTGTCACTGCCAGTCACCATCTGAAACCTGCACTACCACTCACCCACTCGTGCAGAACACCACATAACTCCAACATCGTCATCCCTCCACTGACACACTCCCCATACACGCCCCCTACCTCAGTGTCACACTCCCTCAAAAACCTGGCGCCCCCTCAACTGCACGATCCCTCTAGGACAACTGCAGCCTGCAAACTCTGCACACCCTGCTACCCTGCCTATCCTCACCTACGATACACTATGACCCTACTCCCCCATTCCACCCTCTCCCGTTCCATCAGCTCCTACTCTACCCCTACCTACAGACCTCCCCCTTCTTACCCTTTCCTTTCCCTGAAAGTAGCACACCTCTTCCTTTCTAAAACAATTGCTTCATCCGTTTCTCCGTCTGAACCTCCTACCCTCTCTCACACCCCTCTAGCAGCCAAACCAACAAAACGTGTAGAAAGTGACCGACCCCGTCCCTCGACTCTTCATACCTCACCACAGCTCCATCATTCCAACCTCCCATCCCTTCCCACCCCTATCATCAGTTACTCTCCTCCCCTCTCTCCCCATCTCCACCCCCCTGTTCTCGACATCTCTTCCTGTACACCTAAACCCCTAGCACCCTCCAGACTAACCACAAACATCTCACCCAACCCCACCCACCCTTGCACCCCTAATCCTTCCTACGTCACTGCACACCTACCGCCTTCTCTTCCCGCTCCCCAGTGACCTAACCCACTCACCCGACCCTCCAAT
This sequence comes from Ambystoma mexicanum, assembly GCF_040938575.1. Lineage (NCBI taxonomy): Eukaryota > Metazoa > Chordata > Amphibia > Caudata > Ambystomatidae > Ambystoma > Ambystoma mexicanum. The sequence continues at coordinate 486,896,886 of NC_090937.1, read as the reverse complement.
AGTACACGCATCCAGATCCTCCACTATCCCCCCTCAGTCTGTCTCAACCACCCTGACTGATCCTACCACACATCCCATCTCAACGGGCACCCATGTCCACCGAGCATTTCCCGCGACGAGCATCATGACAATCACCTCCCCTCATGAAGTCACATGCCTCCTGTTCAATGGCTGCTCGGTGACGAAAAACAGACCGTATCTTTGACCACCTATCCGCTGACAATTCTGACCATTTTTATCACTGAAACTTGGTTCTCCGATGATTTTGCACCAGTCGCGCATAAGGCCTTCCCCCCTGGCTACTCCCTTATCGCACACAACAGACCTTCTAGAGGTGGCAGAGTGGCAATCCTCTACAAACCTCATCTCACTGACCGAATCCCAGGCATGCAACGCTACCTGCAAATCCCTTCTAGTAAAATTCTCACTACCATCAACACTCACTCACAGCTTCCTACTCATATACAGACCGGATGGTTATGACAGACATTTCGCCAACAATCTCTGTGACGCAATAACTACCATTCAGGTAAATCACCCATCTCTCACACTATTGGGAGATTTTAATATCTGGTTCGATATACCCAACAACCCCATGATTCAACCACTGGTCGACAGTCATGACGCGCTCATCCTGTCCCGACATACCAATGGTCCAACTCACTCTGGTGGTCACACCCTTGATGTGATCTTTAGCACCTATGATCTTGTCTCTATATCCACTCCCAAACCACTTATCTGGACAGAACACTTGGGCATCCCTTTTCTATCCACACACCAGCCCCTCCTCCTACAGCTCCCCATGCCCTCACTTTTGATATCAAATGCTGGAACAAAGTCCAAGTACATCCCGACCTAACCGAAGCCCTTCTACTCGATCCACCAACGACGCTGACCTGAGGTAGACCCTTAACCATTAAATCCTTTGACTCCTGGCTTAAAGAATCACAAATTCCTCTCACCCCTTCACACCCGCAGCCTCACGCAAAGCACCGTCGCCACAATGGTTCACGACCCCACCTGATATAATTCTCTTGAGCGCAAATGGTGAGCATCTAAAACTGCTCTCAGCAGATCTATGTTTGTCCACCACCACTACAGCTACAAATCTGAGATCCGGAAAGCCAAAAAGGCCTATTACAATAAACAAATCTGAACTGTGGTAGCAGCAGCAAAGAACTCCACAAGATCATCTCCGAATTTGTGAAACCTACTTGCACCTCTACCCAAACCACCCCCACGCAAACACTCTGCGATTGCCTCACATTACATTCCTACAACACTGCACTCTGCAGGATGGCAACCCTTAACAGCAAACTCTCAACCCCACCCCTTCTAATCCTGTAACCCCAACGAGAGCAATGCCATCCATTACTTTCCAACCCATCTCGAGTAATGAGTTCCTAGCTCCATCTGGCAGCTCGACCCCTGTCCCGCCTCTCGTCTGAAAGAAATATTCTCCTCTACTTGCGCAGGAGAACATGCAAGGTCCATACTAAACGACTCCCTCACCCCTGGCACCTTTCCAGAGGCCTTCAAAAAAGTGCATGTCAAACCCCTTCTAAAAAAAGGCATCCCTTGACCCTAAGAATTACGGACCGATCTCAGACACCAGATTTGTCACAAAACTCATTTATCGGGCTGCATACTCCCAGCTCAACCGCTTCGTAGAATCGAACAAACTACTCGACACTGCGCAATCAGGATTCAGGCTGTGCCATGGAACAGAAACCATTCTGATCTCGATCTGGGATGATCTTAAGGTCGCGGCATGCTCTGAGGGTTGCGCAGCACTGATTCTCCTTGATCCCATTCTATCCTCCTTGACCACCTCCACTCACTAGGAATCTGTGGCTCTGCACTCAAATGACTTGCCTTCTTCCTCAGCAACAAGAAACAAATAGTTTTCTCTCCCACTTTTTTCTCAACTGCTCGCACTGTGATCACAGTCGTACCCAAGGCGCCAGTTTCTCTACTCTCCTATTTAACCTCCATCTGACCACGCTACCAGGAATCAACCGCTCGCACAAACTCTCCTGATACAACTACGGAGACGATACCCAAATTATCCTGAGAATTCCCAAAACTAGCACCAACCCACGCCCCCGACCTTGAAGCTTGCCTTAGTGATATTGACCGATGTATGACAAAAAACCACCTCCTCCTGAGCCCAGATAAAACTAAAATCATGGTGTGCAACAATACTGCTCTTCTCCCGCATCCACTCCCATGGCACCCTTTTCTTGGCACCCCCCCCCCCCCGAGCCCCTTCCAAAACAGTCAAAACGCTTGGCTGCACTATATACTCAGACATAACTCTCTCCCGTCAATAATGTATCAAAATCCTGTCACTTCCACCTCAAACTCCTTAGATGCATTTTTCCTTACCTCACCTACACCAACAGACTCTCCGCTGTTATGTCCATTGTTAAGTCAAGACTGCACTATGCCAACTCCTTATACCAGGGAGCACAAACTCCTTCTCGCCCTGGGAAACAGACCACATCTCGCCCGCTCTCTGCACCCTTCACTGGCTCCCTGTAGGACGAAGGGCCACCATCAAAACCCTATGCATTACACACCGAGCAGTGCACAAGACCACACCAACGTACCTACAAGAGAAGATTAAACCCTACCTCCCTTCAAACACCATAAGATCAAGCACCGCCCTACTAGTGACTCCAACCTCCAAATCAGCCGGGATTGGAGGATCCGCCTTCTCAACCTTGACTCCAAGACTGTGAAACTCACTCCCCCCACACATTCGACACACCTGCTAGAAGCTGCTAGAAGAAAGCTTCATTGGCTCCCGGTGGCAGCTTGTATTCAATTTAAATTCTTAGTACATGCCATAAATGCATCTTCGGAAATGCAGATTAATATTTATCATCCAAATAGATGCTTAAGATCAATGGAGGGCTCTTTGTTGGTACTGCCACGAGCAAAAAGATCTCGTGGACTGGAACGGGCCTTTAATGTTCGGGGTGCACAAGCCTGGAATGCACTACCAACCAGGATACGTAAAACCGAGGATCATCTTCTCTTCCGCAAACAGCTAAAGACTATTCTCTTAAATTAGGACCCATCTTAGTTTCCTCCACCACTTCTGTCTTTCGGCACCTGGATGCCTGCGGGCGTTGGCGCCTTATAAATCTGAATAACATAACATAACACCCAAGACTACATGGCCTTCTGCAAAGCCCTAAAAACCTGGCTCTTTCCGTAAACATGATTAAGACCATCTAGGGCCACTAAAATCCTACAACTCCATGGACCACGACTTCAATAACATTACAATGGAATGTAAATACAACTTGCGGACAAACGTTCGAGAAGATACTGAGCAATGATACCACTGAAAGCGACTAACAAGTCTCCGAGACAGAATCAGAAAACAGTTACCATAGATGACAACCACTGCATCCTGCAGGCGCTAGATATAAGATCACTGACTAGCGGCTTTGCGAGTCCACTACACGTGCCTAGCTACCCCCTGTCCCATCCCACACTGAGCGAAGCTATCGCGAAGCACATGATTGTAATCCAGAACAATGGGCTCGTAAGAGTAAAACATCCACTCACTTCACCTATCACTACGATCACTCTCTACTCTACACCAACACACAATAGAGTGCAGTTACACCCCTCGATCAATTCCGACCTAGCTGCTCACAGAGGAACAATACTCCACGAACACCCAACATCCTGCTAGAATGCAGCTACCCCCCACGAAAACACACATAAGCGTCCTACACAGGCCTAATGTCGCCAAAATGCAGTCTCGGAGACCAACCACCAGACTGCACACATTCAACTGATCTCTCAATACCACGACACCTAAGGTTAGGATGCAGCTACCATCAAGCATTCGCATCAGCTGCTCCCATATTGTGAGCACCCAAGTGCACCCTACAACACCCTACTCTCTCGACTGACTTGGACTGTGGTCCCTGAGGGCGTTCAAACCACAAGCGCTTTGAGGTCATACGAATGATATATAGAGCACTATAATAATGCCAAATAACATTACTTAACATAACTAACTGTTCTTCCCAAGTCATCCTGGGCCCCTTCTCCACTACTACTTCCATCTCCACCTGTGGTCCCCCAGGGATCTATGGTCTCCCCCTGGCTCTTTAACATCTACCTTGCTCTCCTTGCACACCTCACCCCCTCTTTCTCCTCCAACTTCCAGTGTTACGCAGTCAAGACACAGCTCTTCAGACTCCCGGCTGACCCTCTTGCACCCGCCACCATCCCTGACTGCCTATCTGCCATCCAGTCCTGGTGCGCCTACAATGATTTCTGCCTAAATGCCTGTAAAACTGAGATCCTTCTCATTGGGACCCCTGCTCCCTCCTCCTTCCCCTCACTCTGGCCTTCCTCCTTGAGCTCTCCCCTAGCACCTTCAACTGAAGCCAGAAACCTTGGAGTCATCTTCAACTCCTCTCTCTCCGTCCTCCCGCACACTCAGGACATTGCAAGTCCAACTATCAAGCTCTTCCTTCTCAAAGGAATTCTACCTTTTCTCACTTTCCCCAGAGGCTCAGTGTGACTCAAGCCCTGGTTCTCTCTAGACTTGACTACTGTAACAGCCTCCTCCTGAATCTTCCTTCTTTCACTCTGCATCACCTTCAGTTTATCCAGAATAGGGCAGCAAGACTTATCCTTGGCCTTAAGCCCAGGGACTGCATCTCTCCTGCGTTAAAAAGTCTTCACTGGCTTCCGGTTGCTGCACGGATTAAATTAAAATCCCTCTGCATCATGCACAAGGCTGACTGGGCCCGGGGACCACACTTGCTTCAACTTTATACCAAATACTCTCCCTCTAGACCACTTTGCTCCTCTGGCACCAACTCTTTGTATTTAAAGCATTTTACTAAATAGAGGGCTGGGGGTCGCTCACTTTCCTTTGCAGGCTCCCTCCTTTGGAATAGCTTCCCACTCCAACCTGGCGCTTTGGGAAGAATCTTCTCAAATTCTAGACGTTTTTTAAGACTTTCCCCTTTTCCTCCTCCTCCTCCTCCTTCCCTCTGCTAATCCCAAAGTTGCTGAATTGGTGTCCTTGGCCCTTATGCATCTTCAGGAGCTTGACCTCCCACATCAAATCTTTCCCAGCTCCTGTCTATCCATGGCACTTTGCATCTGCACCCCCCTCCGCTCTTAAGATTTGCACTTACTCCTGCCATGGCCAAGCCATGTAGCACTCAACATTCCTAGAACTTAGTCTATGGCTCACCCACAAGCTCGGACTCCCCAGCACTTAACCCCTCTTCCTTTGTGCACTGGCACATTATGAATACTCACATAGCATGGTAGGTTTGTCCCTCTCCCTCTGCTGCTCTTAAATATCGTGTTTTAATGTATTTTCCACGATTGCTCCCTCTCTGCCATGTGGGCGCTTTGAAACAATATATTCTTTTTGTATAAGCGCCTAACAAGCAAACAAATAAATAAGTGGCTAGGGCAAGGTTTTGATTTTTGTCTTCTATGTGTTGTTTAAATCACTTATGCTATAACTGGATAAGTGCAATTTTCTGGTTATCCTGTTGGATAATGGTCATTTCAGAATAGTTCAGGGCAAAACATATGCACACCAGAGATTGCAGCTACTTGGCATTGAGTATAGTTTGCAATATCAACCTAAGAGCCCCATAAACATCGACCCCAACAGATTTAAAATAGCACCGATACTGCACTGTACTTGCCTACATTACGTTTTTCTTGCTAATATGGATAGCTTACTTTCCATCTCTGAATTCAATTTTCGTTTGATTGAAACACCTATACTTATACGTGCATCTGGTTCCTGGAAAACGAAAACAAAAAACTGGAATCAGTTGAATCAGTTAAATCAATCAGATACTTGGGAGTTGACCTGGACAGCACAAACACATCCCTAGCAATGCAACAGACCCTATGGGACAAAGCTAAAAGGTTAAAGGCGCAAACGCGCCTGGTCGATAAAAAGTTCGGCAAATTCTACTTGACACCCGCGATAAACTTCTACAAGGGCAAAGTCATCCCCGCACTGATCTATGGAACGGAAGTCTCGCTCTCAATTCCAACTAACATTTGGACCAAACTAGAAGGCCTAATTTGGAAATCAGTTCTGGGAGTCCCCAAATCAACCTCGATGGCGGCAATCAGAAGGGAGTTGGTCCTAGTATCCCTCGAATCCATGGTAGATCAAGCAGCAATGAATTTCTTCAGAAAATCCAACTTGGACCAGCCCCTGCCAGCCTTTTCCATTATCAAAGAGGAGTTGGACAGTGCCAAATGTGCAGCCCTGATCAAATAGAAAGAAAAAAGGAGAGAGAAACTGCTGGAAATAGCGTGCTCAGACCAAGAGCTGAAAGAAAATCCCGACAGAATACAGAAAAAAATAATTATGACGGATTGGATACGAACGACGAGCTCGCAACAAACAACAAACTCCTTACTCACCTCCCTCCGACTTAACAAAGTAAAATCTCCAATCAAGTATTGCAAAAAATTTCCCGACAAAAGAAAAAGACTAAATCTGTTACCGACTCTGATTAGATCCGCCTCAAGCGAAAAGAAATGCTGTTGTTTATGCAAAAAGCCGGCATCGATTGAAACTTTAAAACACCTAATACTGAACTGCGAAAACAATAAACTGAACAGAACAACTTACCTACTACCCTTGTTAGAAAAGCCATGGATGTTCGAAGAAAACGAGCTATGGAATAGACTGATATCAGGGGAATCCACCAGGTGGTCGGTGGCTATGGTGAACATAATTGAGGCAACTTTCAAACAGCTGGGAAATAGCACCCCCACTCCCACAGTAGAACCCAACTGGGCTCAGCCGACGTCGATAGTTGCAAAGCCTTGATGGACTCTCCCCTTACAGTTACAAGATACCAGAAAGCGCTCTTTACACTGGAAGCAAGAAGATTTAGTCAAAACAAAGCTGCAGATAAATTAACGAAAGACGGAAGCTTTCGATACATTTTTCAGGCTGTCCTGAATAAAATAAATCGGAAAAAAAACAAAAACATGCATCTTGACTATCAGAATCATATACCATTCTTATATTTCTCTGATCCTTGACTTTTTTGTGTCCTGCCTACGCCCTCTTGACATTCCTTCTTATCCTCAATTTCCTTTTCACTCTACAGACACATCTGTTTAGAGAAGTGTGCCACAACTCGCCTAAACATGGAAAAAAAGCTCAAGAAAAATGCTTAATATAAAAAATACATATATGTAATAAGCAGAATACCAAGTGTTACTTCAAGTACCTTTTCTTCCAGGCTTGATACAGTTGCTAGTTCTACAGATTTTTCCTGAATGCTTAAAGAATATGCATCGATTTGATGCCTTAACTCTTTCACCACATATTTCTGCTGCGCAAGTTCTTCTTGAGCCATCCTTAGGGCATCCTCAGTTTCCATCGACTGAAAGAAAGTTGCATATATTAGTGATCATAAATGAGAGCCAAAATGCATGAAAATTATGAAGAGAGTTTAAATTATGAACCAAAAGCAATAAAAAAAAGAAAACAGCAAAAAATTAATCTTGGACAATAGATTAATATTTTTGACAATTTTAATTGAAAAAGCATTTTCATCATCAGCTAAAATTGTCATTGTTTTGTACTGGGAGAAGATTAGATGCAGTCACGTATTTCCATGAAACAATGGCTTACTTGTCTCAAATTCTTCTGAGCATCCTCATTATGCTTTCCACCCTCTACTTTCAGTGCTTCCTCTGTGGCCTCCATCTGAGCTATTTCAGAAGTTAGATCTGTGTCACGCTCTCGTAGCACCTGCAGTTCTGCACAATGTTCCCCTTTTAACATTTCAAATGCAGACTCGCTTGCCTTCAATCGCTCTTCAAGCTGTCGCATATCAGAAACAAATTTCTGTTCCAATTCTTTTTTCTGCATTAGGATGTTTTCCTTTTCATTTGTCTTCTCCTGCAGATCTTCCATTAAAGTTGACAACTGAAAATATATTAGCAAGCTCTTAAGAAATTAATTAGTGCATGCATTGGTAAACATACATAGCTGGGGAAAGAAAGCTGTGTCTGGCTAGATGACACAAAATTAAATTAATCACTTATAGGTTTTCAGAAAAAAAAAAGATGACTGCACCAAAGAACGAAGCCTTTCATCCCACAGATGACAATTTAAGAAATAGCTTCCATGCAAGTAACTTCTTCAGAAACGTTCAGACAGCAGGAGGTGCACTAATACTCACGGTTGTTGGCAGCTAGAAAAGAACTGTAACCTCAATATTCCCCCTGTCCGGGGTAGTCTGAGGTTACATTACTTAGTAACTATAGAACTTAAAAGATTTCAAGCACTCTATATGGAGGTAGGGCATTGGGAAATGTGAGGGAAGGTACAAAAAGAATTTTACGAAAGGTAAGTCATTTATTCTTCTAACTGATTTCTTTCTCCTATCAAATTATTCATCTTAGAAATACTCCCAAAGTAGAACAGAACCTAGACATGGAAGGAGCAAGGAACCACCTTCTAGAGCATCATACATCCAAATTGGTCATCCTGGCCTGATCAGGAATCCTGGAGTAGTGTATAACACACCTGTGCAGAGATGTCCACAACAGGGATACTCCTCTGTAAAGCAGAGGTTGCTGCAAACCATCTTTCAGAAAAAGCCCCGAGACGTGCATACACTTCTTTGTTGGAGAGATGGAATCATGCAGAAATGAAGAAGGCACTCGCCCTGATCGGGATCTATTAGCTAAATGCCCTGTCAATCTGACCACCATCAAAGCCAACAAAGAGCTTGTCGATATGTCACTGAGAGCCCTCTCCCAGTCTTTTGTGTATTTGGCTAAGAGGGACGAAGAAGAATGGAAGATGGCTCTTCTGAAATTGGTGCAATTCTGACAACCATGGGAAAGACGGATGCCCCCCTCTTTCCAAAGGCCCCTTTCCCTTGCAGAAGACTAGATAAGAATTCTCAACAGCAAGAGACTGGAATTCACTCACCCGCTGCACAGAAGTGATGGGACTGAAAATCACCTGGAGCATGAGCGAAATAATTTGTATAACTGACCAAAGAGAGCCACCATCAAACAAATCTAAGAACAAGGTTAAAATCCCATACAGGTACAAATGTCATGGATTTGTCAAATCTTAAGGCCCTATCGGGCCAAGAAAAGTAGAAAATCAAGAAATGTAGAGTTCGGAAAAGTCAAGGGATCCAGTCCCTTCCTATGACCAGTCCCTTCCTATGACACCAGCTAGTGTACTTGTGGCACCTGTCGGTATCAACACTGTTAGGGAGAATTCTCTGTTAAGGCTAATTTCCCAAACCTAGCGAGTGCCCCAGCAGCTTTGCTGGATTTTCGGGGTTTATTTTTTTCTCCTGCTAAGAGTGAGAATCTTTTTCTCCCACTCTTAGTCATGATTTGAGATATCCTTTGACTTTGTAATGTGTTTTATGTGCTCTGGGGTCTTTTACTCCATAGGGCTTCATGTGTTTTTGGTATGTGTGTTACACAGCACCCTCCGTGCCGTAACACAGGGGTGTCATAGTGACCCCCAAACATAGACTCCATACCCTGGGACTGACTACTGTCTCCGAGGGCATGTAAAGTCACCATTGGCTTTACTAGTCCTAAATTGTGAACAGAACCAGTACAAACCATCATATTGTGGGCGTACTAGTAGGGGCAATTCGATTGCCCCTGGGTCTGTTGTTCGAGGGGGCACTGTCCAGTCGAGTTTTGGCTGGTGGCAGTGGATACTACTTTTTATATTCAACCGCGAATATATTCCTATGGGATTTTCCCATTGTTCGAGGCTAATACTTTTTAACAGCCTCAAACATACCGCCGGTTTATTTATTTAATATTAATTCACCGGTTGGTATTTTTTGCCAGAACTCAGTTCCAAAATGGCGTTTGTGTTCGCTTCTGTGACTCCAACCCAAGTCGAGCCCTTTGTTCCACTTTTTGGCAGGCTTCTCCACAGAAGCCTCCAAAAGTGGTGCCACTCTGTCTGGGTTCCACACGGGTGTGGGAGGGGGTTTAGGCCCCCTGGACTGAGTTGCCTTGGCAACTCAAGTCACACTCTTGTGTGATTGGCCTAGTGGTAAGCCGCTCGGCTCACCACTTAGCATGTTTGAGTGACAGCTAGGACTGATGAATGGGGGTTTTCTGCATAAAAGCAGGGCTTTGGGGACTGGGACTTCAGACGTCGCCACAGGACCAAAGAATCTGAAGAGGGAGAAGCTGAGCTGACCTGCAACGACGACACCACCGGTGGAGCCCTGCTGAACCGATTCACCACTTCTTCCAACGACAGAGGAGATCTTCATCCCGAAGAGTCTTCTTCCTTTGACTAGTGGGGATAAACAGTTTGCCCGCCTTTTCGCCTTCCCGGATCATCTCGTGGCCGCCTTGCCTGTGCCAAACACCCCGGCAACCGGGATACCACGTTTTTCCACTACCGCGAATAAAAAGGTAGTACCTTTTTGTACCGGAGAACTCCGCGGCTGGTTTCTTCCCTGTCAGTACAACGACCTTCAGCTTTCCTTCACGTCGAGATCTTCTCTTCCTCTGGATGACGCCACGACTTGCATCCACTGCCAGGAACAACTGCCCCCGCTGGAGGATTCTCCCCACTTTTGAAGGTACTGTGTCCGCCTGGCCTCCCTCGCAACGGTCTGTGTGGGGTGTCTCGGAAATCCTCATTTTACCACTTGGGTTGGCCCTAGGTTGGCTAACTGAACTTTTCTGAGCTGAACTGATTCCTTTTTAAACTCTCTGCAAGACTCTCCAAGCCTTTTAAACTGTGTGATCTTGGGCGCATTGGTGTTCTACTCTCTCCAAGAGGGAGCCTGGCCTCTGAACTTTTTGCTCACAAGTAGACTTTGACTTTCCTGCCTTGCTGAGTGCTTCTAAAGTATTGTGTTGTGTGCTGTTCCTAATTTCTGCCTTTTCCCTCCCTTTTTCTTAACTTATTGGAGTGCCATCTTTAGTTAAGCGCTCACCTCTGTCTGGAAATAAGTGGTGTTAACTAAGACTTGTCTAATAAGGAATAAGGGATGTATATATATTAATAGTAACTATGTTTTTGAACTTGCTTACAATAATAGTGCTAGAGTGTTTCTAAGTGTGTCTTTAAATAAATATATACTCGATACCAAAAGCTCTGGTCAGTGTTTGCTTGTGCTACTGTATTTTGGTACCTATCTTGTATACTCTATATACTGTCTAACTCTTCTTGAAAGAAGTCTGGCTGCTCAGCCACAGCTACCAGGTAAATCTGAGTGGTACAGACTGCTACCAATGGGTTTACTGCCAACACCTGTAGTCTTAAGCCTTTTGCAGTGGTCCCTAAGGGAACTGCACAGGTTTCTGCCTAACAGACAATTAGTAGCCAACACCCTTCTAAAAAGGAGCACATCTAAGATATCAGACAGGTCCCTCTCCTAGTACCTAAGCCTCCTTTGCAGTCAATCATGAAGGCCACGTGTGCAAGGTCAGATGGCGAACCTTGGGCTCCGAGGTGGCGATCACATCCCCTCCTGCTGGGAGGGGCTGGGGAGAACAGATGGACCTGTTCAGCAGCTTCAGGTACCATTCTCTAGGCCCAGTCCGGAGCAATTCCGAATTGCATCAGTCCAAGCGGACCAGTGACATGAAAAGAACAGGGAGAGGAATGGGTGTGGGGGACAAGGAGGACAGAGGAGAATTAAGTTTCACTGTACAATTATTGAGTCCCAAGAGCTTGCTTTGAGGGAAATTCTCCAGAGTAAAACAACCTGCACCAATGGATGACATTGGAGGCAAAGCAGTCCACTTAAGGGGTCCCCAAGAGGCAAAGATCCCATGAAATGGTCAGGAAGTTCTGGCATTGTGGGAGAAAGATGAATGCATACGTAGGGCATCCACAACCCCATTCTCTGCTCTGGCCAGATAGGCTACCATATGCAACATTCGCCAGAGCCAGGAACCAAAGCCACATGACCTTGATGCAAAGAGGCCTGGACCCCTCATATCACCTCTCATGGAATTGCATAGCTACACTGGTGTAACTCAGAACCTGGACACACCTGCCCCGCACGCAGGCAAGAACCACAAACAGGGCTAGCCTGATGGTCTGCAATTCAAAAGGATGATGTGCTCCTTGGCCTCCGTGGATGCTCAGTGACTGTTCACCATTAGATAACTCAGGTGAGCACCCCTGTCCTTAAGGAGTGTCTGACTGCCATCAACTGTATACCAGGTTAGTTACAAAGCCCCTTCTCTCCGAGCAAGTTGCATTTTGAGTCCACAGCAAGAGATTCCCTAAAATAATGCCAAAGACTTATAAAAGGATAGTCATTTTGGACATGAAACGGACCACTGACAGCGTAGCAGCCACTGAGGAGACTAGATGCAACTGATCCTTTGGCATTGGAGATGCAGGAGGCCATTACACCATCAAGACAGAGAAATGCAGTGGCTGGGACCATTCTCAGGAATAGAAAAGCTGTATCATCAGTACAATGTTGGCGACAACCTTAAGGAAGAAAGAACCAGCGTTTACAACCACTCCATAGAAGTTTAAGAAGGTGTGGTCTGGGACTGTTTAAAGTGGAAGGGAAAGCCCTAGCAAGCAGCAGAAGACCAGTATGGTGGAACAACAGACTAGGGAGAGCATGCTTGATTGCGCCTGTAGTGCAGGTAGGGAAAGACTAATCTATTCCTCGAGGCAAGCAGCCACCACAGCCAACAGCTTGATTAAAATCCTGGAGGGTCAGTGACAGGCTGAAAGGCAGGCCCACAAACTGGTAGTGGTGTTGCCTAATACAAACATCAGGTTCCTTTAGTGCTTCAGATGGATCAGCACTTGAAAGGCATCCATCAAAAGGATCTGGGCCAGGGTGAACATCTAAAACTTTGCTTTGCAGCTACAGGTTCACCAGGCACAGAGAATGGGTTGTACATCCCTGTCCTCCATTGGCATCAAAAAACAAATGGTGTACCATCCCCCTTCCCACTGTCAGAAACAGGAACACGCTGTACAGTGGCCTCACTAGGAGCTATGAAACGTCCTCCAACAGGAGGGCAGAGCAGTGAGGACAGTTTCTGTAACGCTCACCTGATTCCCACGGAGGCGCAGGTCTGGCTTCGAGTGCTGATGCTTCCTCAATGGTGAAGCGCAGGACTCTGAAGATGGACAGGAAGGGCCCTCTACTCTGGCTTCTCCGGCTCGCAGGAATATTCCCCTGTGCGTGAAAAGGGAGTATTACCTACTGACTGAGTTATGCTCAAGCCTCCACGATACCCTTCCACGTTTCCCTGTGAAGTCTCACCTTAGGGTCAGGAAGGATGAGCTCTCCATCCCGCTTCTGATGCAGGGGCGCGTTGAAACCCAGTTACTTCACTGGATTGAGGAGAGTTCAGGTAAGCTTGACTATTCAGGTAAGGCTCTGTAAAAGTTCTGTTGCAAGTTCAAAAGTCCAAGCTTAATAATAATGTTCATTGTCTTTTTGCAGCCAGCGCTAATGCTTATGTCTTTTTTCCCCTTATGGGCCGGGGTTCGGAATGCCGGAGATATGGCGCCGACCCGAAGTGAAACGTGCAGTTCCAGTTCCAGTAAATGGCAGGTTAGTTCTGGATGAGCGCTCGGGAACTGTCTTTGCATACGCTCATTCAATGTCTTTGTCTTTTTTCCCCATAGGGGCCGGGGTCCGGAAAATGCCTGGAAGCGGCAAGACCCGAAATGAAATGGGAATGACCCAACAGGTAAGTCTTATTCCCTTCCTTCTCTCACCTCTTATTCTTGTCTTTTTCTCTAGGCTCTGGGAAGTGGCTGTGTATCCGGATGATCGCTGCTGAAGATGGAGGAACCCAGGAAAGGTGAGTGAAATGCAGCGCTGCAGCGATCGTAACTAAATGCTTTTAAAAAATAATGTCTTCCCTTTCAGGATCGTCGGTGATGTCTCCGTGGTGCAGATTTAGCTGGTAAGGTCTCTTGTCTCCCTTTGCAGGTGACCCAGGATGCTGACAGGCGTGGCTGAAGTCCAGATGCAGGAGCTGACACGGTGAGCGTCCAGCTGCGAGGAGCAGAACAACGCGAAGCGTGAGTTGCTGATCGGGTGTGGTTTAAATAGCTTTGGAAGAAGTCCCAAGTGTGTACCCTTCCTCCGATCAGGTATGTATCCTTCCCCGACCACAACCAGGTGGAAAGTAGTCCCACAGGTAAAGTAGTTCCATTCAGGCCTCAAGAGGGCCTGGATGTGGCAGCATGGTCTGCATCAGGTAAGTGCACATGAAAACACTTGAACACATGTCTAGCTTTATGAGCCTGGCACCTAAGACGCCAGGACTGCGTCCAAAGGGCCCCAGCTTGGGCCCGCTGGCACTCCCCTGGGGGAAATGATGCCTGCCTCTGGGGTTGCTGGGTCGGACCTGGCTCCTTGGAGCTAGGCATCATGACAGTTTGTTTAGGGTTGGTAGAAGAAAGAGTGGCGTTAACACCAAGGAGTCCGTGTAGGTTCATCCACTCCAGAACGAACAGGGTCAGCATCCTCCAACAGGAGAAAAATGTTTGATGGGCAAATTAGATTGATTTTCCAGTAGGGGCAGAAGGCAGGACTGTGAGAATGAAACATTGCCGGGAGGATAGCTCAGCGGCAGCGTGCGCGTCTTGGAAGCAAGACGACACGAAGCAACAACAGGTTCGATCCCCGGGTCCGCGCTTAGAAACCTCTGGGTGTTTAAGCGCGTTATAAATACGTAACTAAGACAAAAAAAATACGCAACTAAGAAAAACAAACAATTCCTGTAACAGCGCCTCGATGCCTTCGGGCTGTGTGAGCGCTTTATAAATGTAAAATAAAATAAATAAAAATAAAAAAATTGCCTCTAGGGCAGCTCTTACCCTTTCTTGATAAGTCAATTTCCTCTGGTTCTGTTGGCCTACACCAGTGGGAAATTGAGTTGATAGAAAAAGCATGTCGTTTTGGGATACTTTAATTTCTCAAGGGACTCAGAGACAAAGAGGAAAAGATGCTGGTCTCTTTGATGGGCAAGTAAGCAAGCTTTGCTTGCACATTGGGTACAAACCCCAAGTACATAAGTAATAGCTCCTGAGCACAAAACCAGTGGCCAGTGAGTGAGTGCTACCTCCAGAATTTGCATGGTGAGTTACTTGTCCTCTTTGATCAGTTAGGTCAAGCCAGCTAGGGGTCATTATGTCAGTTGCTTTATTCACAACATAAACACAGAATGCAGGAGAATCTCACAATGTTACAAGGGGCATCAATCCTCCTCAAAGATCTGCTGCCTGACAGGGAAGAAAAGTCATGTGCGGCCGGTAAGGGGGGGAATGAGTGTGCGAGGGAGTTGGTGGGGGGGGTTTGGGAACCGACATGGGGGGTGGGGGCTTAGGGCGTGGGAGTACATGACCATGGTCAACAATCCACTAAGCAGCAGTGGTCTTTAGATAAGCAGCATTCTACATGAATGAAGGTCATGGAGTAGAGTCAGCTCCATACCTACCACCTCAGACATCACATCTAGACCGCCTTTTTCCTTGTCGGTTCTTACAGTCCTCCTAGGCTGTAGATCTACGTCGTCTTTCTCTCTGGTTTTGAGCCAAGTGGAGTGTTCTATTTTGCTCAATACCATTCATAAACATTACAAGGCTAGTAAGACTAGGTCTTCTATGGACCCTCTATTGGCGTGCCTTTAATTTGGCAGCAGATGAGCTAGCCCCAATAAAGAAACTGAGTGGTGGGAGATTGGAAGCACAGTCATTGCAGTCTGCTGATGATTGTATCTGCTTAGATTCACATGCTGTGCATATTTGTCTGACAGCTAGTGGTAATCGCAGAGTATTGCATCTTTTCTCAAAGACCGAAAGGGACATCGACATGGCCGTGATTAACACTATACCTAAAGTGACATGTAGTGTACCCAAAATCCCTGATGCGTCGAGGTCCCACCGGTTGTTTTTTCTGCCGTGGGGAAGCCTTATAGTCTGCGTGAGCGAGTACAGAAGAGAGAAGATGTAAGAAGTCTATGTTCCTTCTACTCAAGAGGGGAGGAAGGGTGGGTGCATGTGAATCTAAGCGGATACAATCATCAGAAATATGATCACAGTGAGTAGTGTGTGTCTTCTGATGCTTGTGGATCTGCTTAGAATCACATGCTGTGCATAGACTAGACAGCAGTACCCAGAGATGGCGGTGGGATGTGTGAAGGAACAGTAGCAAAGAGATGTCTTTGCACTGCTTGTCTCACCTGAGAATCAGACCTAGAGTGTGCATCTAGGTAGCAGTGTTGTATAAAGGTGTGTACAAAACTCCAGGTTGCTACTTTGCAAATGGAATCTAAAGGAACATTTGCAATGAATGCTATGGTAGCCCCTGTGCCCAGAGTCGAGTGAGCTCTAGGCATGAAGGGTAGCTCTCTCTTGGCAAGAGAGAAACACAGTGTGATACAGTTTACCATCCACTTGGAAATAGCTGACTTAGAGACAGGGTACCCTTCTCTACCAGCTGCCAACTGGTTTGTTTTTCTTAGTGACTTGGTCTTCTCCAGATAATAAATAACTGCTATCCTCACATCTAGTGTGTGGAGGCTCTTTTCTGCCACATTAGTGGGGTTCTGAAAAAAGGTGGGTAGTTCTATGGACTAGTTTACATGGAACTGAGAGATAAATTTGGGCGCAAGGCATGTGTCTGTGCGCAAAACCATCATGAAAGGGCCTGCAGTTCACTAACTCTCCTTATAGAGGGGATCGTCACTAGCAAGGCGTTCTTTTAGGTGAGTGCCTTAGGCTAGCCTTGTGCAATGGTTCAAAGGGAGGTCCCAGTAGTCTGGTAAGAACAACATTCAGGTCCCATCTGGGGGCTGGGATGGAGATAGGGAGATGAAGTATCTTTAACCCCTCCATAAAGGCTTTAATCACAGGAATCTTCCACCACAAAACCCTGCTCTGGGATATGGTGTATGCCGAAAGAGCGGCTAAGTGGACCTTTAGGGAATTGAAAACCAGTGCTGAATCTAACAAGCGAGTTAGGTACAAGATAATAACCTTAGGAGAGCAGTCAATAGGATTGATGTCCTTGGTATTACACCAGGTAACAAAGCACTTCCACATACTGGTGTAGCAATGTCTGGTGGTAGGTTTCAGAGCTCTCTGAGCATGTCCATGCATCTCTGAGGGAGTTTAAGGTGCCCGAATTCTAGGACTTCATGAGCCTGGCTGCTAATTTGAGTGTTTGGGGGCATGGATGTAGTGTCCCTCCATGATCCTGAGACAGCATGTTGTATGGAAATGGCAGCTTCCTGCGATGGGAGACTGCCATTGGCATGAGATGGAAGAACCAAGGCTAACGGGCCCCATACAGGGGCCACCAGGATCATCGTGACTGGTTCCTGGTGCATCTTGTGAACTATTCTGTTGAGAATGGGAATCGGGGGAGGGGAGGGCGGAAGCTTAGGCAAATCTCACGCACCATGTTATCCAGAGACCGTTCCTCTTGGAGCGGTTCCAGTGGGTATCTGGAGGCATAGTCTCGGCATTGGGTGTTTTCCAGGGTGGCTAAAAAGTCGATCTCTGGGAAGCCCCATTCTGCAAAGACGTTGAATAAAATGTCCTCTTGTAGCCGCCACTCGTGCTCTACAGGTGGGGGGGGGCGAGTCTCTGCTGAGTACATCTGCCAGAAGATTGAGTTGCCATGGAACATGTCAATGGAGGAACATTTTGTATTTGAGTGCCCACTTATAGATGTTTTGGAACAGTCTGGATAGCCCTACAAAGTAAGTGCCCCCTTGTTTGTTCAAGTAGTACATGGCCGTGGTACTGTCCGTGCGGTCTATAACTGTCTTCCCCCTGGAGGTGTGTCTGGAAAGTCTTCATGGCCTTGAACACTGCTAGCAGTTCCAACAGGTTAATGTAATTGGATGTTACTGCTTGAGACCACACGCCGTGCGCTGTCTGTTGAAGAAGGTGACCCCCCCATCCCAACAGAGATGCATCTGTGGTGAGAGTGGCTTCTACTGCAGGGGTGGTGAATGTTTAACCCTGCAGACGCCTTTCCCTTGGCCACCAGTGCAGAGACTGAACCAGGGCTGCCGAGACAACCACTACATCGTCCCAGTGGCCGTTGGACTGACACCATTGGCTCAAGTGCCATTCTTGCATGGGGCGCATGTGCAGAAGAGCGTGAGGAACTAAGACGAAGCAGTAAGCCATCATCCCCATCAGTCACATGGGTTTGTGTACGGTCACCTGCTGACTGGCTACATAGTGAGAAACCGGAACCAGCATGTTTTGGACCCTTTCGCTGAAGGGGAAGACAAGCCTGTCTGCTGGCGAATTAGAACGCCCAGAAACTATAGGACCTGGCTGGGGGTTAGCAGGATTTCTTTTAGTTGATAGCAAATCCTAGGTTGAGGAGGAGATCGACCGTCTTCTGGGTATTTGCCTGGCATGTTCTCTACAAATCCCGTTATGAGCCAGTCGTCGAGGTAGGGATAGACTGGGATGGACTGCCTGCGCAGGTGAGTCCATTACCGCCAGTACCTTTGTGGACAACTTTGGGGCTGAGGCAATACCGAAGGGGAGAGCCTTGAACCGATAGTAGTTATACTCTATCATGAACCTGAGGTACTCTGTGCGTTGGCAACATTGAAATATGAAAGTATGCATCTTTCATGTCCAATGTGGCCGTGTAATCCACCTGCTGCAGCAGTGGGATTACCTCTTGAAGTGTTGTCATTCTGAACTTTTGACATACTTATTCGCAGGGCGCAAGTCTAAAACAGGGCGCATGTGGAGATCCTTTTCGGGTACAAGGCAGTACACTGAATAAATATCCTTGTTTACTTGGCGAAGGGGGGGATCACTTCAATGGCGCCCTTTTCCAGCAGGACCTGAACTTCTTCCAGTAGGATGCGCAGGTGTTCTGGCGACAGGTGTCTGCTTCTTGGTGGGTGGTAGCGAGGTGGTCGGAGAAACTCGATACAATACCCCGTGGGTAATGGTCTTTCGTACCCACTGATCTGAAGTGATCCCCTCCCAGGGGTGGATAAATGAAGACAGGCGACCCCCAACTGGGGAGGCGTGGGAGGGGACCCGCACTGGCGAGTCATATGGAGGTGAAGGCCGGGGAGCCTATGGGAGAAGAGTTTCTACCTATGCCCTTGCCCCTACGAGAACCTCTTTGCTGGTACTGGAAGTTGCCAGAGGAGCCCTGACCAGAGGACCAAGGGGTATTCCCCGAGCACACTGACCTAGGGGCGAGCAGGAGAAGGACTGGCCATGCTTTCATTAGGGCCACCACGCTCGTGAAAAAGTTTAGCCGTAATCTGGCTAAGTGACTTTAAAGTCTCGTGCTCCTTTCTTGCCGTTTCCAGGACGTCGCCAATCGCCTTCCAAAATAGGTTGGATTCCTACACAGGCTTTGGTAATTAGGGAGACTTGTGTTTCGGGTTTGAACCCAGAGTTCTTTAACCAGACATGTCGCTTGAGTAGGGTTCCCTGGGCAAGTGTGCGTCCAGCGGTTTCAGCCGAGTCCAGAGTGTTTTTCAGGATATTCTGGGTCACTTGTCTGCCTTCAGCCACAACCCCCAGCAGACGTGATCGGGTAGGCTCTGGCGCTTCCTGAAGACCATCCTGTAGTAGGCCCCACAGAACATCACTGCAGCTCGCAAGGAGCGTGGTGTTGTTGGCAATCCTTGTGGAGTAGCTGTAGAGGCTGTGACACTCTTCCCAAGGGCGTAATGTTTTTTGCAGTCCTTGTCTGTAGGGGATTCTGCCGAGGACAATGGTACCCCTGCCCTCTACCGAGTGGTTAAGACCAAGGAGTCTGGAGTGGCGTGACCCCTAATGTAGAGGGATCAGAGGGTGCTTGGTGGATCAATTTTTCCAGTGTAAGGGACGGGGGCAGTAAATAAGG
This sequence comes from Ambystoma mexicanum, assembly GCF_040938575.1. Taxonomy (NCBI): domain Eukaryota; kingdom Metazoa; phylum Chordata; class Amphibia; order Caudata; family Ambystomatidae; genus Ambystoma; species Ambystoma mexicanum. Next base: position 486,876,982 of record NC_090937.1, on the reverse strand, counting down.
AGACAGGTGTCTTAATAGAATTTACTAAGGGAATGGCTTGGATAACCAAAGTCTTTTCCTTGAGGATGTCCTCCACGAAGTCCAAGTCAGGGCAGCTTCGTGCGTAACAATTTTAAAATGGTTTGCTGCACTTTTAAAGAAGAGTTGCACAGCATTTGGTCGTCAACTGGCGACAGATCTCTTTGCGGAGGAGTAGTAGGGGGATCCAGACAGATGACGTCTGGGTCAGTGGTGTGTGGAGGTGTGTGCCATGAGCTCTGGCCCTCTACCTGATTCTGTCTGGGTCTTGATAGACTGGGTCCCGATTATAAAGATTAAACCCTTCTTAAAAAACATCCTGTGATGGGTCCTCAGGGTTGTCCCCAAAGATATTATCGTCGTGTCCTGTGGTTCCTCCAAAGAGGGAAGATGGGCAACGGGGGAGGGACTGGGGCAAGAGTCAACTTCCCTAGGTCTCTTCAAGGCTCTGTCATACTGGTCAGCCATCTTAGCCATACAATGTTCAAACCTCTGCCTGAGGAACCTGTAGGTTCAGGACGTGGTAAGGGCTGCCTAGTAGGGGGCGAACCCATATGTAAAGCCTCAAAATAGTCCCCTCGGCAGAGGAGGTCTCTTTGGAGTCCCGGGCTGCCGAATCGGTAACTGTAAGCTTCTCACAATGCTTTGGCAGCTGTACTGACTCCATAGAAGCTTCGACGACCCTGTCGAAGAGGCCTTAGGGGTTGTGTGCTTAAATACACGTGGTGCATGGTTGCCCTTGTCGCTAGGATGAGACTTCACCATAACAGTGCCGACAGCCAGCCTATCAGGGCCAGGGACAGGGACATGGGAGCGCGTAGGCTCTGCAGAAAGGTTGATGGCTTTCGAATTGGAGCCTTTTCTGCCGACGGATTACTCGTCCGAAGCACCAGCACGGGAAATGTTTTCAGCCTGCATAGCATAGGCGCGCACCGCTTAGTCCGCTTGTCTTTCAGCGTCTTAGGCCAAAAGAGTTTACAGGCCTTACACGAGTGCTCATCGTGGTCATGAGGAAGACACTTATTGCATCGGCAATGGTGTCTTTCCAGGGAAATTTGCTGTTACAAGATGGGCAGAATTTAAAAGGTGTCCTCGCCATAGCAGATGTTAGTGGTATCCAGACCAAAAGAGAGAGAGGGGTGAAGGAAATGCATTCTCAGAGAGAAGAAAGAAACAGGACCCCACTCTCACTACTATAAAGGTCAGGCCTGAGGGCCAAGGCCACGCAGTCAACGGTCGCGGAGAAGTTGTAGATGTAGCCCTCGGTGACAGGAAACCCATGATACAGCCGTCGAGAAGGTTGTCGAAGTAGACTAAATGACTGTAGGCATGGGAATAGTTATAGCAATATAACATCTTACAAGCTCTGCATAAGCGACCAACTAGGTTGGAGGAGAAAAACAATCTGTGGGACCTCGACGAGTGAGGGGTCTTTGGGTACACTACACGTCACGTTAGGGATAGTGTTAGAGTCACGCCCATGTCTACGTCCCTTTCGATCTTTGAAAAAAAGATGAAATACTCTGCGATTACCACTGGATGTTGGACTATATGCACAGCATGTGATTTTTAAGCAGATCCACAAGCATCAGAATATAAAATTACAGTTGCTTTTCAGCTCAGTGGAACAGAGTCTGAGATAAGCAAGAACTCTTTACACTCATTTTGGATGGACCAGGCAGACCAAGGTCAGCTACACCTAAAGGAACACTTTTCAAGAATGGCACGCAGCTATTCTAGGCAGGTAAACCCTAATGCTGTAATATATTATTACAGTTGCTTTTCAGATCAGTGGAACACAGATTAAGATAAGAAATAAATAACTTGTTTAGGATGGCACACAGCTAACACAAAGTAAGTAAACCTACATACTTTTTAAAGGGGGCTGTCAGCAACTTAAAGCCAAGTAAAACCCTAGGCAGACTTATTCTGGACAGGCTAACAGCAGGTCAGGGGAAGCAAGACCTGTTAGAAAAGATTTCATAATTGTATGTAATTTTCCCTCCATGTGTCAACCCCCAAACGTTTTGCTGCTGTTTTACACCATTGACTAAACTTTGCCAGAGAAGCACAGCTCTCAGCTGCACTCCTCTGGGCTTTTGCTCACTTTTTATGGGGAAACTGACATGCCCTTAAGACAGTCAGTACTGGGAGACTTTGTTTCCCTTAGTCCTTTCCTCATGTTGCAACTTTTGTGCAACATGTAACAAGCGTGCAATGTAACTTACCTTACAGCACACTTGGGTCTCTAGTCATTCCAAAGGCCCTAGAAACTCTCGCTGGACTTTTCATGAACTGTGCAGATGTGTCATGGACAGGACTGGTGGAAGCAATCGTTTTCATATATTTTTAACCCTTTCTTGCATTGTTAACAGTGTTTACTACGCTTGCACAAATAGGTGGCCTGGTTCCAAAATGGCCATGCCACGAGGTTCTTTGTCCTGTCCTTTGGCCATCTTGCCCCTTCACCTTCCCCAGGTTGAGTCAACCCGGGTCAGTCCTTATTTGGTCATGCATATTCCCGCAAAACCCAATGCTTTCGTGGGCTTCTGCATGCTTTGTGTGTGTGCCTCCAGGATGTGGGCTGGGATGTCTGTTCCCAATACACATCCTGGGTGCCAGAGAGTCTGGAGTGTCCTGAATGCCTGGGACCACTGTGGTCCGTGATTGGTCCACATATGGAGTGAGTGTGAGCAGATCTATTGGGTCATCTCCGTTTTGGTGCGAAGGAAACTTTGGATAAGAGGAGGCTGAAAACACTACCATGTCGATCCCCTGAGCTCGCACAAACAAAGGATAAGGAGCCAAGCATCCTGCAACAAGAAGCCAAGTCAAGGAACTGCTGGTGACCCGCTGGAAGGTTTGGCACCCTGAGCCCGCTGTCGTCCCGTGGGACCCCTCTGCATCTGATTGTCCTAGAAGGTCTGCGAAGACGCTTTGACCCATTGGAATAGTGGGATCAACTATTCTCGGCACCTTCAACAAACCCTGCAAGTAAGCCTCTTCGGAAGTGGCCCTGGGCCAACCAGTGGGCTGACCAGCTTACAGGGAATGTTTGCTCTGTTACCGCCGCTGTTTCGAGGAGGCCCCCGAAAGAACAAGTTACTCTCTTAACTGGTAACGGTCTTTCGATGGGATGGTCCGACGGCGTATTCCATATCTATGACATATAATCATCACAGCTGTGCTGCTTCGGAAAATCTTCGGCGTCTGCGTCAATGACGTCGATACGCCGCCCTCGAGGACCTCCTCCGCCGTCACTGGATGTTATAAGTAGGACGCACGACGCCCGTAGCCTCAGTTGTAGTTTTTTCCCAGAACGTGTGGCACCAGTCTTCTGCCAGTCTGACACACAAAGCCTTGTGGAAACGTAAGCTGCAATCGCATAAGAAAATTCTGTAGCGGGGAAGGCAGGGAGGGAGCGATATGGAATACGTCGTCGACCATCCCATCTAAAGAACGTTACCAGGTAAGAGAGTAACTTGTTCTTCGAGGGGATTGGGTCCACCGACATAGTACATATCTATGACAGACTCCCAAAGCAGTACCAATGCAAGGAGGTGGGAAAGGAATTTAGAAAACAGAAATTTAGAATGCCCAATCAAATTGCGGAGTAAAGGACCGCCTTGCCAAAGGCCTGATCCTGCCCACGGATGGAATCGAGGGAGTAGTGACGTACAAAAGTATGTACCGAAGCACAACTGGCTGCATCACAAATGTTAGGAATAGGAACACCCCTCTGTAGGGCAGTAGAGGCAGCCATACCCCTGGTAGAATGGGCCCGCAAGCCGAAAGGTGGGTCCTTACCCGCCAAGCGGTAACACTCAGAAATAGCCAGAATAATCCAGCGAGACGAAGTCTGTTTCGTCACAGCCTGTCCCAAACGCTTTCCAGCGTAACCAATGAGGAGTTGATCGTCCACTCTGACCCGGGACATGCGTGAAATATAAAAGCTTAACGCTCTCCTAGGATCAAGCCTATGGAGCCTATCCTCTTCCTTACCAGGATGTGGAGGAGGATAAAACGCCGGAAGAACAACCTTCTGGCCTAAATGAAATTCCGACACCACCTTCAGAAGAAAGGAAGGACGAACTCTAAGGACAACCCTGTCCTTCTGAAACACAGTGAAGGGTGGCTTAACTGAAAGTGCCTGTAACTCACTCACTCTGAAGCAGAAGTGACCGCAACCAAAAATACAGTTTTAAGAGTTAACAGTCTCAAAGGGCATGAATGCAAAGGCTCAAAAGGAGCACCCATCAGAAACTTGAGAACAAGGTTCAAATTCCAACCGGGCACCTGGAAAGGTGACGGAAGGGACACATTAGTAAGCCCTTTCAGAAACTGAGAAATTAAAGGAATTTTAAAATAGGAACACTCTTCAGACGAGCGCTTAAATATGGACAGCGCCGCCAGGTAACCTTTAACGGTACCCACTTGCAAGCCCCTGTGGCCCAAAGAAAGCAAAAAAGACAGAACCATGGGAATGTCACATGCAAAAGGATCCACATTCTTAACGCTGCACCAGTCGCAGAACTTACGCCAACGGCAACGGTACAGGGACTTTGTTGCTGGCCATCTGGCCGAGAGCAACACCTCCATCACGTCTTTAGAGAGGTCCCAATCCTTATACCTCAACCTTTCAGAAACCAAGCGTGAAGGTTGAGGGATCTGACCTCTGGATGGAGAACCTGACCCCCCTCCCGTGAGAGCAGATTGTCTCGGTAGGGAACACGACATGGAGGGCAGATGACAAGTCGAGAAGGTCCGGGTACCACGTCCTCCGGGCCCACGCCGGAGCAATGAGGATCATCCAGGAACCGAATCTCCGTAACCTCCGCAGTACTTGCGGGATGACGGGGGCTGGAGGAAACGCGTACAGAAGTGGCAATGACCACTCCACCACAAACGTGTCTCCTAAGGCTCCTTTTGGAGGAAATTCCCGCGAGCAGAACCACTTGCACTTCCGGTTGACACTGGAGGCGAAGATCTCCAGGAGAATCTCCTGAGCCAACTCCCACTCGTGAGAGATCGCGCTCTGCCTGCTCAGAGCGTCCGCCGTCTCGTTTTCATCTCCAGCCAGATGAACTGCCGAGATCGAAACTTCCTGCTGGATTGCCCAGAACCAGAGCTGCATCGCCTCCCTGCACAGAGGAAGTGACCCTGCACCCCCTTTTTGTTGAGGTAGTGCATGGCCACCGTGTTGTCCTTCAGGATCAGGACATTCCTCCCTCGCACAGTCGGCAGAAAAGCCTTCAGAGCTAGCCTGACGGCCCTCGGCTCCAACAGATTGATATGGAGTCTGGACTCCGACGTAGACCAACGACCGCTGACTGTCAACTCGTTGGCATGAGCTCCCCTTCCCGTGAGGGATGCGTCCGTCACGATCGTCACCTCCGGCCAGGGTAGCCAAAATGGAGCCCCCTTCATCAGATTGTCTTCGACGACCCACCACAGAAGGTCCTGGGCGACCGAAGATGGCACCGAACAGGGTCCGACAACCTGCCGGGGGACCGAGACCACTGGAGCTTGAGTGCCCATTGCAAAGATCTCATCCGCAACCTGGCCTCTGGCACCAGAAGAATGCAGGATGCCATGAGGCCGGGCAATCTCAAGAACTCTAACGCTGGGAGACTCTGGGCAAGCTGAAACTTGTGCACCATCTGCTGAATGTGATGAGCCCTCACCTGGGGAGGAAAACACTGCCCCAGGGACGTGTCGAGCACTGCTCCGATGTACTGGAGCCTCTAAGTTGGCGTCAAATGGGACTTCAAGTTGAGGGAGAAGCCCAGCTTGTGGAGGGAGTGGCGGGTGACTGACAGATGATCCAGGACTTGCTCGGGAGAGCGCGCCCTGATCAACCAATCGTCCAGGTAGTGGTAGATGTGAATCCCCCTTTTCCTGAGGTGTGCTGCCATCACTATTCTACAGTTCTATGGCGCCTTTCTCCAGCAGAGATTGAATTTCCAGCGCAAGGAGCAGATCCGGACTCTTCAAAGAGAAATTCCCCGGTGGATTGTCTTGAGGCCTCTGCCGGAAAGGAAGACAGTAGCCGTGGGTTATGATCTCCAGAACCCACACATCTGAAGTAATGGCGCGCCACTCTACAAGATGCTGCGCCAGCATTCCCCCAAACGGCGAATCATGGGACTTGGCCTCATGACTGAGCTGAAGCGGCTGCAGCGTTGCCTGAGGGCAAAGAGGCAACAGCCCGAGCGGCCTTGACACCTCGAGTACCTTGTTTTCCATCTCTGGCACTCCTACGGTGGCCCCTTTGACTGGCAGCTCCTCTCGCCTTACCAAAGGATGAGTAATAACAAAAGGAACCTCCTCGCCATTGCTGTCCCCTAGGACGAAAAGGCGGAGGTTGGCGAACTGCAGCTCCCAACGACTTTGCTGCAGCTTTTGAGGTCTGCAACCTCTCAAGGCTCTCGTCAGCCTTGCTGGCAAAAACATGTTCCCCGTCAAAGGGCATGTTGAGGAGCCGAGCCTGCACATCAGGAGCAAACCCCGACTCCCGCAACCACGCAAACCTGCTGTTAGGGAGAATTCTCTCTTTAGGCTGAATTTCCTAACCTAGTGAGTCCCCCAGCAGCTTTGCTGGATTTTTTTCTCCTGCCAAGAGTGAGACTCTTTTTCTCCCACTCTTGGACATGATTAATGGTGTTCCTTTGACTGCTAATGTGTTTTATGGGCTATGGGGTCCTTTACTCCATAGGGTCTCGTGTTTTTTTCTGTGTGTGTTACACAGCACCCTCCGTGCAGTAACACAGGGGTGTCATAGTGACACCCCACCATAGACTCCATACCCTGGGACTGACTACTGTCTCCCAGGGCATGTAAAGTCACCATTGGCTTTACTAGTCCCAAATTATTAACAGAAACCAGTACAAACCATCATATTGTGGACGTACTGGTCGGGGCAATTCGATTGCCCCGGGGTCTGTTAGTCGAAGGGGCACGTCTCCGTCCCCCCTGATCGAGTTTTGGCTGGTGGCAGTGGATACTACTTTTTATATTCGACCGTGAATATATTCCTATGGGATTTTCCCATTGTTCGAGGCTACCAACTTTAATTATTTAATTCTCATAGCCTCGAACATACCGCCGGTTTATTTATTTAATATTAATTCGCCGGTTGGTATTTTTTGCCAGGACTCTATTCTAAAATGGCGTTTGTGTTCTCTTCTGTGACTCCAACCCAAGTCGAGCCCTTTGTTCCACTTTTTGGCGGGCTTCTCCACAGAAGCCTCCTAAAGTGGTGCCACTCTGTCTGGGTACCACAGGGGGTGTAGGAGGGGGTTTAGGCACCCTGGACTGAGTTACCTTGGTAACTCAAGTCGCACTCTTGTGTGATTGGCCCAAGTGGTGAGCCGGCCGGCTCACCTCTTAGCATGTTTGATTGACAGCTAGGCTGAGTGAATGGGGGTGTGCTGCATAAAAGCAGGGCTTTGGGGACTGGAACTTCAGAAGTCGCCACAGGACCTGAGAATCCAACGAGGGAGAAGCTAAGCCGACCTACCACGACGACACCACCGGTGGAGCCCTGCGGAACCGACTCGCCACTTCCCGACGACCAGAGAAGATCTCCCGGCTGGAGAGGCTTCTTCCCCTGACTGGTGGGCACAACCAGTTTACCTTCTTCTCTTCGCACCCCAGACCGGCTTGTGGTCGAATTGCCCGTGCCAAGCACCCCGGCAACCGGATAGCCACTTACCACTGGACCGCGAACTAAAGGACCATTCCTTTTAACTGAACTCCGCGGCTGGTTTCTTCCCTGGCAGTGCAACTGACTCCTGTCTTCCTCTCCGACGAGATCCTCTCTTCCCCCGGACGAAGCACCGACTTGCATCCGCTGCCAGGAACAACTGCCCCCGCTGGAGTATTCTCACCATTTTAAGGTACCGTGTCTGCCAGGCCTCCCTTTCTAAAGATTGCTACAAGGTAATAATAACCCCTTAACCTTCTGGATTGGGCTGGCCGCCTTGACCTTCTAACTGGTCCCTTTCTTTGGTCGAACTCCTTTTTGAACCGTTACAAGACTTTTGTGCACTGCAACCGTGTGACCTTGTTCGTGAAAAAGTGTTGGGATCTGTTTCAATTTATTCTCTGCTTTTCTCTCCCTTTTAAAACAAATTATTAGAGTGCCATCTACGTTAAGCGCTCACCGCTGTCTGAAAATAAGTGGGGCTTTACTTAAGACTTGTCTAATATTCTTCTAAGGGAGTGTATATCTTTTAGTGACCGTTTTTGAATTGCTTACTATTAGTGCCTGTGTGTTTTTCTAGATGTGGTTTTAAATAAATAATTATATCTCTTTTACACCAAGCCCTGGTCAGTGTTTACTTGTTCTATGTTCTTTTGACGTATTGTGACTACTCTGTATACTGCCTAACTCTTCTTGAGGGAGGTCTGACTGCTCAGCCACAGCTACCAAGTGAATCTGTGTGGTACAGACTGCTACCAAGTGGGTTTACTGCCAAACACCTGTAGTTTTAAATCTTTTGCAGTGGTCCCAGAGGGAACACCACAGGTGCACACGGTCTCGAGCGCATCGAGGACCGGGACCTGGAACGGGCATGACGAGAACGATTCCCCTTGTCCGAGCGGGACCTCTCCCGCGAATCGTGCTGACCACCCGAGCCCGAAGGCGTGCGAGCTGTGTCTCTCGACCGATTACGACCGACCCAACTTGGAGGCGCGGACGGACCAGTGCCCTGCGATTCGAGAATCGCTAACATTTTCTTCCCGAAGGAAGCCCATTCCTCAGGCGTCGCATGCTTGGTGGGATAAGCGACCCGCTGACGTGTGGAGTCCTCGGATGAGGACGGGGAAGGCGATCGATGACGGCGCTTCCGGGAGTGATTCAAAAAGGCAGAGGAGTGGCGGGACCAACTCTGGGACCGAGACCCACTGGACTTCCGACGACGATGCGGAGAGTCACCCCTTGAATCGTCTGTCGAAAGCCTCGCAGACCTCGACTTCCGTGGCTTGGACACCTTACCTACCGACAACTTCTTCTTGCGCTCCCGCAAGGCTTTGGACGTGAGCGACTGGCATTCAACACAGTCATCCGTGTCATGAGCCTCCCCGAGGCACCAGAGGCAGGCGTTGTGCGAGTCTGTCACCGACATCTTGGACCCACAGTCCCCGCACTTCTTAAAGCCCAGATGTGGGGTGGAAGACGAGGTAGACATCTTCACGAAGAATATACTTCACAATACGAACAGGTTCGAAGAACCGAGAAAGAACAGAAACTCCAAAGCGTCGAGGCGCGCCAAGATCTCCGCAGCAAACACGTTCGCGGAAAAAACAGAACTGAGGCTACGGGCGTCCTACTTATAACATCCAGTGACGTCGGCCGTCAGAGGAGGTCCTCGAGGGCGGCGTATCAACGTCATCAACGCAGGACGCAGACGCCGAAGATTTTCTGAAGCAGCACAGCTGTGGTAATTATATGTCATAGATATGGAATACGTCGGAGGACCCAATCCCCTCGAACTTGGTATACGGCTTGCTTTGTGTCCACGGCACCCTCACACCGAATTTCGTACACTTGGCATTCCCAGGTCTGAAGTGAGATGAGTGCGCCCGGACCGGAGTAAACGCGGTTACCGTGTTGCCCTGCTGTGGCAACGACCTGTGCAAGTTCGCTGCATTCGTGACCTCCTTGCCCCTGAAGCCTGCTGCAGTGGAATTGGGCTGATTCCTCCACCCGAGAGGAGAAATCGCCACTGTCCCATTTGGGAATCCTCGCTGTATCTTGGAAACTACACAGTGTCTAGACGTCCTGATTGTCGCATTCGAACCTGCCAGCGAAGTGGACTGTACTGGCGAAGTTTGGGTCTGCCTGCGTAAGGGACCGGTGAGTAGTCCTTACCCCAACCGGTGGCCCCTAGTGCAGAAGCCCATTTTTAAGCACAAAGTGGTCCGAGGGCCCCTTTCCTTTCCACAGCTATTGTGAAATAGCGACTCCATCTCGCACTCTCAAAATGCCTCTGCCCTCAAGTGGAGGTCCTGCTTGAATAGTGGGAACTTGTTTTTCATCACCTTATCCACCTCCCTGAGCTGCTATAGACCCTTGAAGAGACCCTATTTTGTCCATTGGCACAAGCGCGTGCATGTACTATTGAGCATAAGGCTCCTCTCTTCGTAGGGCTTGGACTGCCTCTTAGTTGGGTGTATTCTTGATGTTGAACTGGGTCAAAAGAGTACTTGCACTGCCTCTTTTCCTCCCCATCTAGATGGCCTACATATTTCATGCTTTTAACCCCTTAGACCCCATTGGTCTTGTATATATATATATATATTGTGTTGATTGTGATGTATTGGTTTACTTTAGTGTTACTGTGATTAGTTGCTATGGGGGTATGTTACAAAGGCCTTGTAATAAATGTATCTATATTTTTAATATAAACTTGTCTGGAGTAATTTGTAAGTTTCCTTGCTTTGTGTGCTCATTGAGGTCTTTCAGTCACCCTCACCCCTCCTGAGACTTAGTCTTGACCGCCTGCCATAGCTACCCTGATTGGTCTGGCTTGGCCAGAGGTTACCCTGTTCCAAGAAACTGGGCTGGCCTTCTGAACCTCTGCCCCTCCAGGTCAGAGTTCAGAAATCCTTAACAAGACCCAATTGGGGAAACTCATACATTTATTCTAACAGGAATAGTAAAGTGAAACCAACAGCAATTCACAGTTGAGTAAATGAACCGTATATATACTTTTCAGAATAGTGCAACACACATTCAAGGTAAGTAAGAACTTTTGTAACTGTGCACCATCTGAGCTATAGTTACCAATTAGCTCTTTCACAAGTAAGTACTGTTCAACACTTGTTATTCCTTTCAAGACAGAAGCCTTTACTCATCCAGTCCTTCCCTATTCAATTGCATGAGTTCCTTAGGGGTCTAGGTGCCAGCTGTAGGCAGGGTGAGAGTATAAGTCAGAGTTCCCGTGGAAGATTGTTTAAACAAGTAAGTCATTCACTTTAAAGTTAGTTAGGGTCAAGGGACTTCAGAGAAGACACCCAAGGAGGATTCCAGTAGTGGGCCTTGGTGAACTGGACGAGTGTCATTCCAATCACAGAAAACACCCAAAAAGCTTTACATAAATCACAAAGGCTGAAGGTAAGAAAATACCCCAGTCAACACAGTAACTCAGCACAGAGGAAGAGTTGGATCAAGAAGACTTCCGGATATGCAGTCAAAAACCCAGCCGATGGATTCCTTGGTCAAAAAGACGGAAGATAGGACTTTCAAAGGAATTTTGAGTAGGGATCATGGGAGAAGGCTCCAGGCAAGAGTTCCCTTGTGGCTTTGGTAGCCTTTTCAGGAGCCAGAAGACGACCGAATATCGCTGGTCGGAATCTCGTCGTTTGCAAGGTGCAGCACTCTGATGAGGGGTCCTTTTCAGACTCGGTTCACATCTCTGGAGGTGAAGCAGGATGCCCACTAAGTTTCAGCAAGATTCGGAAGACTGTGTACCGCACAATGAGTCGAGGTCCCAGGGTACTGGGGTATTGCAGCCCCACAAGGTCACAGCACAACATGCAATGCGGGTCTTCTTGAGTGTAGTGGATCACACCAGGCTCTGGGTCGGGGCTGTTGTTTCCAGAGTCCCATGGTCGATTGGAAGGAAGGGCTACAGCAGGCTCCGGTTACACAGTAGGCTCTCTGGTTGCTGGAAACCGTATCAGCCATGTTGTCTTCATTTCCCTCTTTGAAATGGTTTCCAGTCGTCGGCTACCTCTTCAGCTTCCAGGATCAGACTTTTATGCAGGAACCCAGCCAATGAAACAGCCATGCAACATTCAAACTTGGGGGGGGGGGGGGTTGGCAGTCCTTTCAGGATAGCTAGCCTCCCAGTTTGAAATGGATTCTTGCAGTCAGGCTGGAAGACGAAGAGCTGATGAGTTTTGAATTTCTCCCTCGCTTCGTGCCTTCACAGATACTCTGGAGCCTGGGAGGGCTTGACAGAGGTCTCCCGCCGAAGATAAAACGGACACAAAGGATTTTCCCACCCTGAAGGCCAGGACAAGGAACAAGAAAGTACAAGGAACATCGAAATGGCGTAAAAAAGAAGACGGGGGCCATTTTGGTAAAATGAGCACACATTGGTGCCTTGATCAGGGCTGTGGAAACAGCCCATGGTAAAGGTGCACCAAATTAGTTAAAAGGTTTACTGCCACCAGCCATTAAAGGTAAGTTTTGCCCAGTAACAGAAATGTTACAGTTAAAATGAGAAAAGGGGGATACATTGCATCTCCCCAGCACTCCACATAAGGTAGGGGTTGTGGGGTGTGTGCCGTCTTATCTAATAACATGTAAAAGGGATCCAAAGATCCTTTCTACCCTAGGGGACTGTAGTTCTCACAAAGTTAGCCAGAGCAAGTTAAAATGGGAGCCCAAAGGGCGATCCAGCGACAAAAGACAGTATGTGCCAAAAGTTCTCAGAGGATCAAATTAAAAGGCACTATGGAGAGTCTTAAAAATTAAACCCATAAAAGACTGAGTGTGGAAAAAAGATTCCCACTCACTGAGTTATAGAGAAAAAATCTCTACCAGTCCAGCAAAAGGTTCTGGGGTTGACAGGTCAGGAAGATTTATCATTGATATGAAAGTCTTACCCAACAGTGCCCTGTTCTGACTACATGTTAAGCGGTTTGGCGGGGGACTGTCCTTAGCGGCTTCCCGCATTGTAGTGACCGGACTGGAAGGGGAACATCAAGGAAGATTTCTGGGGCGAGTGTAACCCTATTGAACTATTAGTGCTGTATCTTGAAATTTGAGAGCCCGTTCCCGGCAGGATACAACCTAATGACAGCACACAGAGGAGTTAACTGAGCGGGGGCAGCTCTCATTTAACATTATGGCAGGCAATAAAAAAATATATTACCTACGGAGTGGTGCACTAAATGACGATTTACGTCTGCCTGAATTGGATAATGGTCAGGGGCAGGAAGTTAGTTCACCTGCATATAAGTTTGGAACACCAAAAAGACCTAATCTCCTATCTCAGGGGCGGGCGTCCAACAGTCATGAAAATTGTAATCTTCTTAGTACTCTAGGCCCTACTCATCGAAATCAAGAGGGAGATCTTTTTGCTTCGCTGAGATCATCGCAGCAGGTGCAAGCACTCTGGTGGGGGGCTTGCAATTTATTGTGACAACAAAAAATATCAAGAAAAAGATTGAGTGCTTTAAGTCACAGAAGTTTCGAAGCACAGGGGATGTTGACATGCTAGAGTTAATTCCAGCTGCAGAAAGAGAAATACTCGGGGGGCGTTGTTGAGCAGTCACAAGATGGCTGCTGATCTCTGAACTCCTGTACGAGATGACAAATAATGTTAGAGAGCCTGCTTATACCGCATTAAGAAAGGAAATATCACCAGTCGCTGATTCAGGAAGACCCCCTGCACGATTTGTGAAAATCTCACTGTGCTACGAACAGCCTTTTCCCTACTGTTTGCTTCTTTCGTTGCAGCGGCCTCCTGTCCTATGAGACCAGTGCACAACCGCGCAACAGATTGAGGGACAGGACAGCGTTCAGGTGGACAGGCCATTGATTATGAAAGGAGAGGGAGAGACCAATGGCGAAGTGAATCCTTCATGATCAGCCCTCAGAGCTGCAGACCTCGCAGCTGCCACTTGACCATACCGGGAGGCTGGAGATGTGAGAGCCTGAGGCTGTCCCAGACGAGCGCGGAGAACCACTAGGTGTATAAACAAGATAACTGGGACGCCGCGGGCCCGGCCCTGGATATGCACACCCCACCTCCTTCCCCTTCTGTTTCTTAGTGCCATGTGGTGCAAAAACGCATCTGGGACTGCAGGTGCGCCATTTGTAGTTTTTAATGGAAGCAAAGTGACTGGGGCTACTTTCCCTCTACTGGAAACTACAACATAGTTGCAAGCTCTGGGCAGGCTGTTTCACACAAACTACTACAGGCAGCACCCAGCAAGACACGCATTGTGTCACTTGTCAACACTGGGAAGAATTAAGATATCACGGATTGCAGCTATGCCTAGAGGGGGAGGGAGCCCGAAGAAGCAAAACACGCTGGATGCATATGCAAGTGTAGTTAACCAGTCTCGGGCATGGTCATCATCCGAGACCTGAAGTTATCATGGGGGAGGCTCCAGAGATCCCCAGCCCTAGACAGCTTATGGATAACATGCAGGCAGGCTTTGCCTCCCTCACTGGCACACTCGACGACAGAACAACCAACATAGCCACTCTTAATGGCAAGATGGAACGTGTAAGCATGCGGCTTAAGGAAGCTGAAACATGCATTGGCACAGTCGAGGATGATGTGCATACACTGAAATCTCAGATGGTGACAGTGACTGCAGACCTGAGACAAGCCCTCACCAAATGCGATGATCTGCAATCCAGGTCTAAGTGAAGTAATGTACGCAATTGGGCATGGCCCCATGGAAATGGCTGTAGAAGACCTATTGAAAGAACTGTTGGGCAATTGCAATTTTCGCCCAGGATCGGGGTGGAGCGGGCCCACAGAACACCTACTGTAAGACCCAAACCAGGAGCTCCTGTCAGAGCAGTCATAGCGAAACTCCTTAAATACTGCGACAAAGATGCTATCATCCGCCTGGCTAGAGAGAAGGGCCCAATTAAATATAATACATAGCTGCAAATATATCCGGATTTCTTTGCTGCTGTACAACAGGAGCAAAAGACTTTCATGGGAGTCAAAAGTATGCTCCAAGAAAGAGCCACATCATATGCTATGCTTTTCCCAGCAACACTCTGCATACAGCAACAGGGAAAACTTAATTTTTCACACTAACGGAGTAGGCAGCCTCTTACATCGAGGCTAATATAACCATCAAGACTGACCCAGCCGGGGGAGACTGAAGAAACAGGAGAGCCCTCTACGTTTTCTTGACAGAGTGGTTACAGAGATGCTGACTCTACTCACTCATAGGATATTTGTTGAAACTCAATGTTGTTATCGTTCATTTCGTACTAGTATCATGATACAGAGGAAACACTTATAAAGCCTATACAAAGGGGGCTCACCAATCCCAAAAACTGTCGGAAGGCGCACCGCTTTCTGGAAGTTTAAACGCAGAAGCAGCAGCCCCCAGGCAAGGTTGCAGTTGTTTGTTGTGGTATTAATGCACATGTTGGGGTTGAGTGCAGCAATAGGTGGGTTTATGGTATAACATAGGCCTGGCAATGAGGGTGGAGGGAAAAGAGAAGGCAGAGGGGTTGAAAAGTTGGCCATCAAATAAGACAGTCATAGTGACATCTTGTTAAATAAAAAAGGCCTATACTAAAAAAATGACTTTTGCCAATTCTTATTACTAAGTTACAAAAAGAGTGTGGGATAATGTTCACCAGAAAAGAAAGAAGTGTTCACAAAATGATAAACCAGGATGGTTTGGCTGGGTCTCCCTTCCCCACGTTTCAAGCACAGGATAAGGCAGGACTTCTGAGCTCAGCACACTCGTAAGCCTCGTCAGCACGAGGTTCACAGTTCCAGATCAATGATATCAAAACCTTTGCTGCAAAAGTCTATTGGCCTTGGAAGGCCTGCTGATTCAAATAAACAAACAAAGATTATTCTTTGGTAGCCTTGCGCTTTGGGCGATTTCTCGTCGCCCCTAGAATCTCCCTCCGCCGGGCTCGTATCCTCCTTACAACAAGGGCCTCCCTCCATCGGGTTCACTAGGGCCTTTCTTTAACACAGTTAATGTATTGCTCAGTTTATTAGAAAGCAGACTTTTCCTTCTTCTAGCTTTCTTTCGTCATCGCTCTGTCGGGTTCACACTTGCCTTTCAGTTCATAACCTTGTCGGAAAGCAGGGTTCCGTCCCTCAGCTTTCTCCTGCTAATGGGGTCAGAAACTGTCAATTGTAAAAGGGATATGACGCAACCTTTGTAGGACCACTCCGATGCTTCACGCCGCCCTTTCCTGGGGCCTTCTAGTCTTCGCAGTTTAAACAAACAAAACAAAAAGGGGCCAGCGAGAGTCCTTCGAATGAGCACTCCTATGGTGCCTGACCACTCTGCAGCTGGCCCATGTCTGGGCTTTCTTAACAGTTCAAACATACACAAGTAATTTCTTCTTGCGTTCAAAATGCTGCTACTTGCAAACGTGGGTTCAACACAGTTCGGTTTGCTATCAGCTTCCTATGACTCACTGGCCATGCGGAACCTGTTGGCTTCTCTGATCTCTGCAGTAAACGATAGTGCCAAAGTAGCCAGTTTGCCTCCCCGCCTGCTTTATCAATGTGGGATGCACATTGCACCGTTCACCGTTGACATCTGCTGCTCCGCACGCCAGCTGTAACTCCCGGTCTTATGATTTCCCTTTCGGATGCTTCGTGGTTCTGAGTTGAAAAGGGTAGGGTAGTTCCCTCTTCGTCGTCCTTACAGGTCTCAATGCCTTTCTCCTCTGCTTCAACTGCTGGTTTGCTGTAACTGTTTCCTTGTGCGTTCGGCCTTCCTCAAAGTGTGCTTTCATGCTTCGCCTTTCATCCCTAAG
Source organism: Ambystoma mexicanum (assembly GCF_040938575.1). Classification (NCBI taxonomy): domain Eukaryota; kingdom Metazoa; phylum Chordata; class Amphibia; order Caudata; family Ambystomatidae; genus Ambystoma; species Ambystoma mexicanum. Next base: position 486,860,460 of record NC_090937.1, on the reverse strand, counting down.
GGGAAGGTAAAGGGCTGTCAGGTGTGCCTGGTTATTGTCAAATGCCTGACCCGTATGTTGAGACATGTCAAGTAAACGGCTCTGGTGTTGGTCCGTTGTCTGTTACAGTGTAAGAAAGTATTTGTGTTCGAAAAGGGGGTGGGGGGGTAGTGCTTCTAAATATCCTACAGGCTAGGAAAGGGGAAAGGTGTTACAAGGAAGGGGATACCGCATCAACCCTCAGTGTGCCACTTCCACAAGACCCCGCGCCAAGGTTATCCTCCCCCACTGTGTTATTTTGAAAATTGCAGTCTTGGAACAACCTATGGCGAGTCCTGATAGTAGCTTGGTTAGGTATTGTCTAGGTGTCTGCAAATTGGGATATCCTGGTATTGAGACTGCCCAATACTTGAAGAGTTATGTAAATGAAAGACTGGATTCCAAATTGCGCCAACAGAATAAACTTGCCAGATTGCAATTGTTTTGTTTTGGATAATATAATTTTATTTTAAAGTGATTCAAAATGAGAGCTGTGTCTTAAATTTCTAAAAGTCCTTGACACATGTTTCCCCACTTAACACATAGGGTTTCATCAGGAGGATTGATCATAAATGGGTTTGTAACTAGAGAGAAAAGCAAAAATGGCAAATTCCCAATTGTTTACATTGCAGAAAAAAGAAATTTTTAAATGATCAAATTTAAAGGTCATGTGTAAATTCTAAAACATCACTCGCTTAATTATGAGATTTAAAGAAGGCTATTTTCCCCTGCTTGATTATGTAGACTTGTGTTTAATAGAAGATCATTCAAATTCTCATCTTGGCCACATTTGTCCTATACATTAGAGGACACCTGTGTGTTAGTACTCAAAACATGTTGCTGTGGGTACAGTCTAGATTGGGTGATACTTAAAGTAAAACAAATTTGTCAAGGGAAAGGGGAAGTTGCAGAATATGAAGTGCTTCAAGGCTTACCATAATTGTGAAAACCTGGTCCCTGTATTGTTTTCGCTGCGTTTTTGCAGCGGCAAACAAAATGGCCGGCCTATTTGGAGTGAGGGAAGGATGACATTGCGTGTGCGCACACGATTGCGTCATCACGCTAAATGGGGATGTCAGCCATATTGCTTTGGGCTTATCGGATGGCTTTATTAGATGCAAGTTTTTGCTTGGATAAAAAAAATAGTGTCCATTTTCTCAAAATACTTGTATTTTCTTTTGGGATATAAATGACACTCGATAAAAATTTAATTCTATAACTGACATTTAAATAAAGCAGTTAGATAACGTAGGACTATTCTGTATGAATCGATGCTGGGATTCTGCAATGATAATATACAGGATGGTAGGTCATAGATAGTGGCTCATTTCTGAATCACAATTGAGGCCTGCATTACATGTGTCCATGATATTAATCCAAAATGCATCTCTGTGTCTGAGAAGCAATTCCTTGTTGCCTTCTCTCGGTGGCATGCATATATTGTCAATTACAAAAAATTTGATATGTGCAACTGTCATGACTGTGTAAAGGATATTTCAAATTTGTGTTCTTGATAGCTCTCAAGTCTTCCAAAATTCTAGTTTTTAGGGGGCATATCGTGCTCTCTGTATATGTTTTGGCACATACACATTTGATACCATAAATGACAAACTTGGTGTTGCAGTTGATGAAGTGCATGATCTTACATGTGGTTCCATCTGTGAGAGATACTTCCCCTTGCACCCGAGAAGTTTCATGCTCAGATTGTGACCGCAGGCATTAATGGTAGCATCGACTACTGCAATGTGATTTACCTGCCACAGACATTTTATCTCCTTCATCGTTTGCAAGTGGTGCAAAACGCAGCAGTGTGTCTGGCGAAACATGTCCCTTTAGGAAGAGGAATAACTAGAGTGCGGTAATCATTACACTGGTTGCCTATTGAAGCAAGATTCACATTCAAGTCTGTGTATCATTCATCGTGTCCAAAATGGCAAAGGAGGTTTAGCTATTCAAGAGAAGCTTCATAGCTATAATCCTGGTCGAATTCTTAGATCCACAAATTCCTCTCTCCTGTGTGTGCCTAGATATAAAAGAGCAGCTGGGTGGAAGAGCTTTTTCTGTGGCTGGGCCCAAGCTATGGAACTCTCTAACCATACATTTAAGAAATAGTGATGACTTTTTTATCATTCAGGAAGGGACTTAAAACCTTTCTTTTCTTGCAGGGGTTTCCCTTCTTTTCTGGTTTCTCTGCTTTTTTTGTTCTCTCAGTGTAAGCGCCGTGATGCCTTTGGCGAAAGTGCGCTCTAGAAGAAACAAATTGATTGATGAGTGATATCGATTTCATTCCATTTTCTGATTGTGCACATATGCTGCATTTCCTCATTTGCAATTGCCATGCAAGTTTTTTTTAACTTCCATGTTTCTTGTAGACTGGTTGGATGTTTCTTGGGATTCAAGTGGGAAGGCCTAATTGTGTTCTTGATATCTTTCGCTCCACGAAAAGTAATTGACGGTTTTGGGTCAATATGTGGCCTTAGATCTGGATCAAGTTGCAAGATGGCCCAATGTTTGGTAAGAAATGTTTTCACTTGATGAGCATTTGAGCTATACGTTGTGATAAATCTTACGTTGTTGGCTGGTGTCTCTGAAAGGTTGTGGGTCTTGGTAGACAGTAGTTCAGCTCTACTTCTTGGTTTAGATTTATCGCATGCTTTTTGGAGATTTTCCATGTCATTGCCTCTTGCAATGAATTTTTGAATGCTTGTTTCTGTGTGTTTCTCGAATTTTTCATTTTGGGTACAGTTCCTTTTGATTCTTAAAAGTTCACCATGAGGAATGTTCCGGATGATGTGGTGTGGATGATTACTGGCAGAATAGAGTATACTGTTGCCAGCTCTAGGTTTAATGTAGAGTGTTGTCTAGATAGTTTGGTTTTCCACATATAGCTCAAGATCCAAAAAGGTGAGCCTTGTAGTACTCCCCCACTGGTCCAGGCCCAGGAACTGGATCCAATAGTGATGGCCGTGTCCTGGTCACCTGGACGACAGATCTCCGGGGGACTAGCGGGTGAGACACCTCCAGGTTTCTCACACTATGTGTATCGAAAGTAGTACATGGATTCGCTCACACTGGTGGTACACTTTGTTATTTGCAATGGTCTGGGGACGCTTAATGTTTTAAACTGGAATTTACAAGGCTTTGGAAACTTTACAACAGCAAGAAGGGTGGTATCCTACATTAATCGCCATGATGCCCAGATCTTATTCTTACATTAAACCAATGCGAACGGAGGAGCGAATAGCACATTTGATAAGAACTGGGGTCCAAATAAATTCTCAATTACTCTTCGCAATCCAGAGGTGTGTTGGCGCAAGTTCATAGAGAGGTGGCTTTTACTCTGTTACACTTGCACACTGACCCGGAGGGTAGATATGTGCTAGTCCACTGCAAACTATGCAATAGAGAAACACTTCGTGAATTCATACACCCCCAACCTAGATGACCCGAACGATTACCGCGCACTTTCTGACATTATGTGCTACCCACTGACTCTGGCGATATGAGGGGTGGGGGGACATCTGAATACAATCCTTAACCTAGATCTCGTCCGCACAGGGCAAACACCCAGACCTCTATGGAAGGCAGCTTGTTGTATTATTGACCGGTTCAATACATTTGGTCTACATGATCTTCAAATTAGGTTTCAATGATACTTGATAGTAAGTGATTTATTGATTCAATTTTTCTTCATTAATTACATTCACATTTATTATTTTCTTCATAATTTTCCATGTGATCAAAAACATACATCACATTTGTAGACTTCTCTCAACACGTGTTTCCCCATGGTCAATTTCCCATGGTTTTCCATAAGAGCGCGGAATGGACACTGCCAGGACAATCTGATCCTAGGAACTGCTTGTTCAGGTACCAGAACATCAAAAAGGCAGAGAAGACAAACTGAATTTGCAACTAAGGATGAGGAAACTTAGCAAAAGTGATGAGTCTCTCCTGAATGTATGTTTTTGATCACATGGAAAAGTATGTAGAAAATAATGAATGTGAATGTAATTGATGAAGAAAAATTGAATCAATAAATCACTTACTATCAAGTATCAATGGAACCTAATTTGAAGACTAATTGAAACATTTCCACTTGGCGCACAGCAATAAGGGAATAATAATGTTGTAATTTATTGCATCGGTCACAATAAAAGTGTCCTAGCGTGCAGACAACTCAAGATTAACACGTTAGCAAAGGAATCGCCTAGGGAAAAGACCCAATCATTGACTGAAATTACCCAATGTAATACAAGATATATGGTGTCTACAACACCCGACCGAGAGGCGCTACACATACTACTTCACCGTACATGATGGGTCATCCAGAATATATGTTTTTTTCATACCGGACTGTTTGGTGGGACGGACAGCACAGACTAGTATCCTTCCTCGTACCTACTCTGACCACTACCGCAATTAGGCTCTCCTTACAATGGGATGACGCAGTTCGAAGCTGATACCAATGGAGGTTTAAGTCACTAGCTCTATAGGACCTAGTATTCCGTACAGACTTAGAAAATGATACACGTACATACTACTCTCTGAATGACAATGGGGTTGTGACGCAGGCTACGCTTTGGCAAGCATTTAAGGTTTACATCAGGGCAATGGCCATGTCGCACGAATTTGGGGTGCTGTAAGATATACGCAGAGATCTAGCCAAAAGTGAGAACGAGCTCCAGAAATCAGAGGCTGAGTGCGCAGTGAATCTGGACCGCACTAAACTATCAGGGATCAAAACACAATTAGAGGCCAATAGGCATCTAGCGGATAGGGAAGTGAGATACTTTGCTAAATCAACTATGGCCAGATGCTATGGAGAAGGTGAGAGACAAGGAAGGGTGCTATCCGCATCTGTTAAAATAGATAAAGAGCGTGGACATATTGTGGCAATTAAAGATGAACATCAAACACTATGGTATTCCGATGTAGAGATTAATGAGGAATTCAAACAATTCTACACAGAGCTATATCGGGCACAAAATTCGGGAAGCGGACCAGAGCTTGAGAGACTCCTCGACTCCATTCGCTATCCGAGCGATCGGCGGAAGTCGGAACCCAAATTAGTTTCCCATTTACGACAGAGTAAAATGTAGGGTGATAAAAGAATTGCACAGACATAAGGCCTCCGGCCCAGACGGCCTCACAGCTGAATTCTATGCGGAATATGATGCCTATCTGGCACCTTATTTATTGAAGTTGTGGGAGGAGGCAGTTACGGAGGGACAACTCCTGCAATCTCTCTGAGAAGCGGTCGTAATTGTCCTGCTTAAACTGAATAAACCATACGATGAGTGTAACTCCTACAGACAACTGTCGCTGATGAATGTAGACACTAAAATCTATGCAAAAATACTAGCTAATAGACTACTTCCATTAATGCCTGCATTAATACACCAGGATCAAACAGGCTTCATACTTGGGAGAGCGACATTCCTTAATATTAGACGTTTGTTCCATGTTATGGTACGTATATCCCCGAGACTCACACAATAGCCATAGCCTTAGATGTAAAGAAGGCTTTCGATATGGTGTCTTGGCCATTTTTATTTACGGTATTTCGAAAATGTGGACTGGGCGAGGTTTTCATTGGCTATATCAAAATACTGCATACAAAACTCATAGCCCCTATCTTTCCTAACCAATACAACAGAGTCCGCTCCATTTGAATTGGGCAGACGGACACACCAAGGGTGTACATTGTCCCCAGTACTCTTTGCTATGGCAATAGAACCCATGGCAGACCTAATCCGGCCGGGCACACTAACAAACGCTTACGAATAGCTGGAACCCTGGAGATAATCTCTCTGTATGCGGATGACGTCTTGCTATATATTAGGGACTGCAACAAAACTTAGATCCTATAATGCAGGATATTGCCCGAATTGGGGCATATTCTGGATTCACAATTAATTATGGGAAGTGAGAGATGTTTCCCCTCACAGATGCTACGCCTCGGCCTCCTGCATGAACCCTGTTAAAATGGACGCCAGGCATGCTAGGATATTTAGGAATAACAGTCTCTAGGTCTAAGGATGTGTTGTTAACAGATAACTACACTGCCCAGATGAAATATGCAAATACAAAAACGTTTGCATGGTTGCGGATCCCCCTTTCATTAGCAGGCAGACTCTTGCTCATTAAAATGATGCTAGTACCTAAATACTATACACACCAGGCACCCGTTTCTTAGTGGAACTGCACAATACCCTGGCTAGGTTTCTGTGGCATACTGGAGCCATGTGGAAAAAATGGGAACTAATGGCACTGCCATATACTAAGGGCGGGTTCAATGGACCCAACCTAGAGATCTAATGGATGGCGTTTCAAGCACAATTTTCCTCCTACTGGTACGATTTGGGAGAAACTCCACCACATGTTAGCCTAGAAAAATCAGCGGCGGAAGGACTGGAAATGAGGACACTCATAATGGATAACACAAAGAGATGACTGCCCTTATGAACCGGTATCCACTACACTAAACACCTGGAAGTGCATCTTCCACAATACAGATGAGAAAAATCTATACTACCACTGGTTACCACTGTGGGACTTTCCACACTCTCCCCTACACGGGATGTCACTATTCATAGGCGGTGGGAATCCCTGGGGTATAAATGTATAGGTGACCTGTTTCCTGAGGGGAAGTTCTGGATGCCTGAAGGACTCAAAGCAGAGCATGGAGACACTCAAGTGGGGCTACTACAATATTATAGACTGAGTGCAGAGGTCCGAGCTAGATGGAACTCATACCCTGCTGAACCACCCGAGAACAAGTTGCTGGCTTACATTTTCAATTCTAGCGTGTACTTGCTACCTTATATAGGGAGATACTACTTGGAACACTGACAAAGGGAGACTCCTCTCGGGAGAAATGGATGAGGGAATTGAATCAGGAAATAAATGATGCACAATGGGGGGGCTATGTGTAGGTTTAACACGTCAGTTTCCATGAATGCCCGATTGAAACAAATTCAATAAAAAAATATGACATATGCTCCATTATATGCCATATAAACTTAAGAGAGCATTCCCTGACCATAATGGCCTATGTCCGAGATGTGGGGATACGGAAGCGGGATGCTTGCACATGCTTTGGTCCTGCCCAATTTTGTTACACTATTAGGAACAAATATACAAGGTAATGTCTGAAATAAACAGAAGGCACCTAAGATGCTATACCGATGTCCGGATTGTTTGGTCAATGGCAAGACCAATTGGAAAATAAAACCAGATCCTTTTTTAATGTTTGAAATATAGTGGTAAAAAGATGTATACACTCTGCCGCTGCCCCCCGTCTGCACAAGAATAGTTGAGACTTAACTTGGGTCATTGAATATGAGGAACTATACATACCACTGACTCCACGCACATCTCCATCCTAAAGACATTTGGGGAGAGTTCAGAACAAATTTGGCTAAGGACTGAATCGAACTGTGAAATGTTTATACTATGTGATGAGCGAACTACTTATACTAATATCCACATTTGTACTGTACTACGCAACGAGACACTGTATGCTTGGTTAATGCATTGGAAATACTTTTGTTTTTCCTTTTTGTTTTTATTTTGTGATTGGTGATCCAAAAATAAAAAAACATTTTTAAAAAGAAAAATACTCAATAATGACGATGTATGCAGTGTCGAGGACACTATTTCGTACCAGTTCCAATCTCCAACCCACTGTATATTTGAAAAATCGATGGATAGTGAGTTGCAAATTCTGCCCATATCTCTGCTGATTCTCCCTTTGACGAATGTAGACAAACAACTGGAGTCAGTGGAAAATTCTAAAACATCGTCTGATGTGACTTTATCAGCTCTAAACTTCGTCCTAACATCTTTGGTAAATGTATTCAAATTGCTCAAAACGGAAATGCAAACACACTCCGGTCTCCTATTAGAATTGACTAAAAATATGGGAGACACAGAGTCTGTAGTTGGATTGAGATCAGCAATAAATACAAATCGGGTGGACTCAATTAAGGACCTAAAGAGCGAAGTATAAAAGACAGACTCGAATGTGATGGAAATGCACAAAACTTTGGATGCTCTTGCTAGGTTGGAAAGCCTATGCAATAGAAAACAGATTACTGCCCTCCTGGAACAACAAAGTGAAGGACAGGAAGAGCCGAAGTAAAGTTCTCTGATTCTGGGAGGTGTCAGTGATGTCTTTGATGACACACCATTATCTTATTCATTTCGTAAAGGAATTCAGACAGCTAGCACAGGTTGTGTAAGAGCCTGAAAAGTCAGATGCCTTAATTGCAGATGTGCAAAATTCCAAACACACAATACTGGTGAAGTAAAGGTCGGAAAAAACGTAACGGGAAAAAAAGTCTAAAGTTGAGGCTGATGTTCAAGTAGCTCAAAATACAGAGCAGAAATCCAAGAATAAAAAGGGTGAGAAAAAAACTTGACACAAACGAGCTCTGTACGAGCTTTAAGTCTTCCACTCATTAAGACAGTCAAACCCGGGAAGACCGGTTTGGACAAAAAGACAAATTCACCATCTTGTTTGGTCATAGGTGAAGGCAATAAAAGTTCAAGTCAATCCAAGTCTCCCCAGTTTTTGGGAAAAACGTCTACTGGTTCGCAAACAGAGCAAATTCAATGTTCTAAGTATTAGAAGGTATTAGAACCAACCTTCTATAGATGTAAAAAATATTGAGCAGAAAGTCCATCTAGATTGGCAAGTAGGAGCAGTGGCTCCACAAAAAATCTCACAGGTGCACTCCGTAAAGTAACTGCGGGTATTCAAATGGAGAATGTTATTACTGCAACAATATGAGAGCCAATTTTCTATTGTGGGAGGAAAGGTACTCCCTTGGAATCAAAGCCTGGAATGCCTATTGTCCAAAATGGAAAATGGAAAAACGGCAGGATCGCAGTTTAGGGTGCTCAATGCAGCATTAAAAAGGTCATCGGGGATCAGTAACACAAGCCTCGCAAATCAACAGTTATCAGAAGGTATTCCAGAACTAGATAGAAGTAGAATGGAAACAATTAGCCAAAGCATCCGGTTCGGCTCCCATACTTCAACCTTTTGCAATTCCGAGGGTTTGGTTGCAACAGTTTAATAGGGGAAAGGACTTCAGGACCCTCAGCAGGAGTGTAATTCTGGGTGTTTTAAAGAAGATTCCGGATCTAAATTTGTTTTCGACCAAGGATATTGAATGTGTACGTTTTCCACATTAGAAATTTACTAATATTGTTGAGATAGGACTAAAATCTAAAATAGGTGTGGCAGCAGTCTTGTCAGCTATGACTGAACTATACAATATCGGAATCGAAGTTTCTGCCCAAGAAATTGAAAATTGAAACCCGAGTTTAGCCAGTCAAGGGGAAGAGTCTCAATTTAATCTACTAGAAAATGTAAAGAGCTCTACAAGGACCATGTTGAAAAAAACAAATGTGCTCATTTCGGAAACAGAAAAGTCACTCAAGGAATCAAAATCTAATGGTGTCCAGGCATTAATTCGAAAACAAAAGTATCGAATGCAATACATTCGAGTCAAAAGGACCAAGAAAAAAAAAAAAGACAGAATGCCTTTTTTTTAATGTATTTTTTTTTTTTTGGTTTTGGTATAGGTAAACATTTTTTTTTGGCCAAAAAACAGGGGTTGTGGGGGTGGGACAAAAAAACAAAAAAGTGCATTCAGTCTTTTTTTTCCCCCGGTCCTTTTGACTCCAATGTATTGTTATTCAAACCTTTGTATTCAAATCTTTGACCCAAAACCAATCTAATGTGTGGTAAATGTTGCCAGAAATAATTTCCCAAGTTCTGGAGAAGATTAGGGGAAATGAGGAGTCTCTACCGAGCGAAGTATGACCTGAAGGTATTGGGTTAAAACACGTGGGGCTCTGGTTCCTTTAAAATTAGAATGATGGAGGAATTTTGGCAAATATCATCTGATCTTGTTTCAGGAGAATTGGCTTTTAAACTGGTTAAGCCTGGATGGCTTTATTACGATTGAGCAATTGGTTACGAGGGGTTCAAGATGTCGGCCTGCTGGGGGGATTGTTAATTTCTGTGTGTTCCTCACTGGTAACGTCAGAGATAATTGCCACTTCCAGACAAGGTCTATTGGCCCCCAAACTTAAAATGAAAAATATCTCCCCTTCCCCCTCAGAGCTAGTTGTTATTAATATCTATTGGAACACTGCCTGTATCAACTTAACCATCTTTTTGGAATCTGTCAGAATTATTGCTCAGAGTTGAGAGCCTGCCTAAATCGGCTGGTATATTGATAACAGGTGACTTGAACTTGCAGTCTATTGCAGTAAAGTTAAAGGGGGGTAAACATCAGAGTAAGGAGCCGGCGGGTAATGGTTTGTGTTGGCTGTCTTTCATGGAAAGCTGCACTTTAAAAAATGATAAGTTACTCACCGTAGTGACGAATGTTCTCCTAGTCCATAGTCCCCTTTCCTCCATACTGTATGGGCGTCCCTCGTAAGGGAACGGGAGACGGAACCTTTTTCACCAAAAGAAATCTTCTTCCCTTTTAAATTTAGAGGCGCGCTGGGGTGCGGCCCTGGGAGCATGCGCTCCGCTGACTCCTCCCACCGGTGCCACTCCTCCGTTCCCATGGACGCGTCGACAATATTACCATTGCCTAATGACAAGTTTTATTAGGGGGGGGGGTGGTGGGACGTATGGAGGAAAGCGGACTATGGACTAGAAGTATGTTAGTCACTATGGTGAGTAACTTCTAACTACTTCTACGTCCCATCCAATTTCCTTCATACTGTATGGGCGATTACAACTGAATGTAGCTCCGGGGTGGAGAGGTGACCCTCCTTAAGAAAACAAGTTCCTTAATACTGCTTGCCTGAATGACACATCTGACCTGGAGACGGCATCCAAACAGTAGTGCTTGCAGAAGGCCGAAGGGGTGGCCTACGTGGCCACCCTGCTGATGATCTGCCACGGGACGTGCCTTTGGAACGCAATTGCCATGGCCTTCTGATCGCATGGGCATGCACATTTGCCAGAAGTGGTTTGAGCTGCCACTCATAGGCCTCCATAATGGCCAAAACCATTCACCTTGCTATGGAGGCCTTAGAGGCCGGATATCCTGCCCTTGACCCACTGAAGGTGACAAAGAGAGCCTCATATTTGCAGAAGCTCTTAGTTCTGTCAAGGTAGAATTTTAGAGAGCGCATAACATCTAGACAGTGCAGTACCCTCTGAGCCTCATCCTTGGGGTTTGCGAAGAAAGTAGGTAGCATTATCTCATCATTTAGGTGGATGAAGAGGTAACTCTTAGGCAAGAATGTGGGGTGCGTTCTGAAGATGACATTGTCCCTATGAAAGGTAGTGTACTGTTCCTAAGCCAGCAGAGCTTGAATTTCACTGACCCGGCATGCAGACATAAGACCCACCAAAAGGGCTGTCTTAATGGTGACCAGCCTGATGTCCGTGGACGCCATTGGCTCAAAGAGTTTATGCACCAAGGCGCCCAACACTATGTTGCGTTCCACACTGGGTGTGGCTTCTTGATAGGTGGGCAGAGCCTGATGAGGCCCACCAAATGTCTTTTAACCACTGGGTTGGAGGATGAAAAAATGTCCTCCTCCGCGTTCCAGTAGGCTCCAATGGCTGCCAGATAGGTGCAGCATATGTCTATTTGCACTCTTGAGGGTGCAAGATGTGCAGAGGACAGCACGTTATCCAATGTGCACGTGAGAGGATCGACTTCATTGGACCCCGCCCAGTGGTAAAACCTAGTCCACTTGCTTTTGTACTGGCTCCTGGTAGCAACGCTCCAGGCGCCCTGTATGATGTCTAGGTTAGCCTTTGACAGATGCAGATGCCTTGCCGTGACCTGTTCAGGAACCATGCTGCAAGTGCTAACTTCTGCAGGGCGGGGTGGATGACTGTACCCCCCTGCTGAGACAGTAGATGAGCTGGGCCCAGTGGAAGGTGCATCAGCGGTTGGTCCGCCAAGCTGAGCAGCTCCAAGAACCATGGCCTTGCCGGCCACCAAGGAGCTACCAGAATGATGCCGAGGTGCCGGGACTCCATCTTGCATATCACCCTGTGTACCAGGGGAGTGGGAGGGAAGGAATATGCATTTATGCTGTTCCACTGTATCTGTAACCCATCTCCCAGAGAGCCAGAGCCTGTCCCTGCTAGCATGCGAACTGAGGGCACTTCCTGTTGTACCATGTGGCGAAGAGGTCCACCTGTGGATGACACCATCTGTCGAAGATCCCCTGCAGGACCTGATCGTTCAGTTGACATTCGTAATTGTTTGAGCCCAAACTGCTGAGCCTGTCCGCCTCCAGGTTTGACTCCCTGGGAGGTGAATCGTCGTCAAGTGTATGTCGTTCATCAGAGCCCTTTCCCATAGGCTGACTGCCAGGGTGCATAGAGGAGAACTGGTGCCACCCTGCTTGCTGATGTAATACATGTTGGTAGAGATGTCAGTTTGAATGAGGATCATCTTGTCATCTTGCCACTGATGAGCGGAAGGAAGCCCTTGAGAGCTAGCTAGATGGCCTTCAGCTCTAGCCAACTGATATGGGCCTCCTGTTCCTGAAGGGACCAAACTCCGTGGACGCTGTGGTTGTCCAGGGTAGCTCCCCAACCCTCCAAATACGAGTCAGTGATGGTAACCTGCGGTGCTAGTTGTCGGAAGGGTCTGCCTACCCTCAGGTTGCAGTCCGTGCTCCACCAGACCAGGTCTTGGTGGAGAAGAACAAGTTACTTCTTACCTTGTAACGTTCTTTCGATGGGATGTTCCTCCGACGTATTCCTTATCTTAGATATCTCTTTCCAGCTTTGCTGGCCTCGGAAATTTTTTCTCTCTAGAGGGCGCTGCGCGTCGATGTCCCTCGACAACCGCCGTGTCGACGTCATCCTGCCTATAAAGGCTGCGCGCAGCGTCCGTTGCTCAGTTCCGTTTTGTAGCCCACAATAATTCTTTCTGGACTAGACTAATCACCCTGAAGGAGCGTAAGCTGCAACAACAAGGGAAGTAGTACTGCGGGGATGGATGGGAGGGTCGATAAGGAATACGTCGGAGGAACATCCCATCGAAAGAACGTTACAAGGTAAGAAGTAACTTGTTCTTCGAAGGGATTGTGTCCTCCGACGTATTCCTTATCTTAGATAGGCTCCCATAGCAGTATTCTGTTATTGGAGGTGGGAGTACTGACTTCATGCTTCCTCTTATTGATGAATAGAGTGCAATACTTCCCTTCCAAACCTAGTTTCCTGACTGGAGGAGGAATCCAAGTTGTAAAAACCGTGTAAAGGTATGGACGGACGACCATGTGGCAGCCACACATATGTCTCGAACCGGCACTCCTCTTTTGAGGGCCGATGAGGCTGCGATACCTCTGGTCGAATGAGCCCTAAGATTTTGAGGGGGCTCTTTTCCTGCCAGTTTATAACATTCCAAAATGGCTAAAATAATCCATCTGGAAATGGTCTGCTTAGTTATCGGTAGCCTCAGCTTGTGACCTGCGTAGCCTACAAACAGCTGGTCTGCTTGTCTTATCCTAGCCAGTCTACTAATGTAAAAACTTAAAGCCCTTCTTGGGTCCAGCCTGTGTAACCTCTCTTCCTCTTTCCCCGGATGGGGAGGAGGATAGAAAGATGGAAGGGTAATCTTCTGTGCGATATGAAATTCAGAAACCACCTTTGGGAGGAAATTAGGCTTCACTTGCAGAACAACTTTGTCTTTGTGAAAGATTGTACGCGGGGGTTTACAAGAAAGAGCTTGTAACTCGCTCACCCTTCTAGCAGATGTAAGTGCTATTAATAAAACAGTCTTAAGGGTAAGAAACCTTAACGAACAAGAGTGGAGTGGTTCGAAAGGTGTGCCCATCAGGAAAGTTAGGACTAAATTTAAATCCCATAGGGGAACCTGGAATGGTCTTGGGGAATAAACGTTAGTTAACCCCTTTAGAAACTGTATTACCAAGGGTAACTTGAAATAGGATGGTTCTTCCGCAGTGCGCTTAAAGATGGATAGCGCTGCGAGATAGCCCTTGATGGTGCCAACTTGAAGGCCTGAATTCGCTAAATAAAGTAGGAAGGACAAAACCATTGGTGTACCACATGAAAAGGGATCGATATTCTTTTCCCTACACAAGCTGTAAAATCTGTTCCAACGGCAGCGGTATAAAGATTTTGTTGCTGGCCTTCTTGCCGAAAGCAACACCTCCATAACGTCATCAGGGAGGTCCCAATCCTTGTACCTCAGCCTTTCGGAAGCCAAGCGTGAAGGTTGAGGGTTTTGATGTCTGGATGGAGAACCTGACCTCCCTTCTGTGAGAGCAGATTCTCTCTGAGTGGAAGTCGAATTGGAGGGCAGATGCACAAGTCTAGAAGGTCCGGGTACCACGTTCTCCTGGCCCAATCCGGGGCAATTAGGATCATGGTTTTCCGGAATCTTCTCAACCTCCTGATCATTTGAGGAATGACAGGGACTGGTGGAAACACGTACAGGAGTGGAAACTCCCAGTCCACTATGAACGCGTCTCCCAGAGCTCCTCTCGGGGGAAATTCCCTTGGGCAGAACAGATGGCACTTCCTGTTGACACTGGTGGCAAACAGATCCACCTGAGGGGTTCCCCAAAGGGCGAAGATCTCTTGAAGGACTTCCTGAGCTAGTTCCCACTCGTGGGAGACTGTGCTCTGCCTGCTCAGAGCATCCGCTGTCAGGTTCTCCTCTCCGGCTAGGTGGACTTCCGATAGAGAGATTCCTTCTTGGATTGCCCAAAACCAGAGCTGCATCGCCTCTCTGCACAGTGGTAGTGATCCTACGCCTCCTCTTTTGTTGAGGTAATGCATGGCCACTGTGTTGTCCGTCATTATCAGGACATTCTTTCCTTGTACAGATGGCAGAAAAGCCTTCAGCGCAAGTCTGATGGCCCTCAGCTCTAACAGGTTGATGTGTAGTCTGGACTCCGATGGAGACCAACGACCGCTGATGGTCAAGTCGTTGGCATGGGCTCCCCACCCCGTGAGTGAGGCGTCTGTGACTACTGTTATCTCCGGCCATGGTTGCCAAAACCGTTCTCCTTTCAAGATGTTCTCCTGACAGGCCCACCACTGAAGGTCTCGAGCCACCCTGTCGGGAACCTGAAGAAGATCTGTCATTCTCCCTGAGAATTGTGACCACTGAGTTCTCAGTGCCCACTGGAGGGATCTCATTCTCAGGCGAACCTTTGGCACTAGGAAAATGCAGGATGCCATGAGGCCTAGCAACCACAAAAAGTCGAAGGCTGGGAGACGTTGGGCATTTTGAAACTTGGTGACCATCTGTAGAATACCTTGAGCCCTCACCTCTGGTGGCGAGGCTTTTCCCAGGGAAGTGTCCAGGATCGCTCCGATGAACTGGACTCTCTGCGATGGTATCATTTGTGACTTCTTTAAATTGAGGGAGAAGCCAAGTCTGTGAAGGGAGTGGCAAACATAATCTAGCTGGATCTGAGCTTGTTCTGAAGATACAGCTCTGATCAACCAATCGTCCAGGTAGGGGTAGACGTGAATCCCTTCCCTCCTTAGACTTGCAGCCACTACCGACATTAACTTGGTGAAGACCCTCGGGGCGGAGGTCAGCCCAAATGGCAGAACTCGAAATTGATAATGAGAGTTGCCAATTGTGAACCTCAGGTATTTTCTTTGTTTGAGATGGATTGGCACATGGAAATAAGCATCCTGAAGGTCCAGAGATACCAACCAGTCCTGGAACTGAAGGGCCTGAAGGATCTGAGAGAGAGTTACCATCTTGAATTTGTCTTTCCTGAGGAATTTGTTCAATTCCCGCAAGTCCAAGATGGGTCTCAGTCCTCCGTCTTTCTTTGGTATGAGAAAGTAAGGGGAGTACCAGCCCTTGTTCCTCTCTGCTACAGGTACCGGTTCTATGGCACCTTTCTCTAGCAGGTCTAAAATTTCCTGCAAGAGGAGCGGATCTGGAGCTTTTTGAGAGCTGATCCCCGGTGGATGACTCTGAGGTATGCGTAGGAGAGGCAGGCAGTAACCTTGTGCAACTGTCTCCAATGCCCAAGCATCTGACGTGATAGCCTGCCATTCCACCAGATGTTGAGTTAACCTGCCTCCTACAGGTGTCTTGTGAGGGAAGTCCTCAAGAGTGGTTTTGGGGCGGCTGATGCAGATGCCGATGATAAAGAGGCACCTGCTGTTGCTGCAGCTTTTGAATATCTACCCCGTCCACCTTGGGTAGTTCTTTGTCCCCTTTGAGCCGGTCGTCCTCTACCTCTTCTGAATGCGGATTAGAAGCGAAAAGACTTGCCTCTCGCAGAGGTTCCTGTGGGACGAAAAGGTGTCTGACGGATCGCAGCGCCTAGGGATTTTGCTGCTGCCTTTGATGTTTGCAGTTTTTCTAAACTGTCATCCGCCTTTTTCCCAAACAAAGAAGAGCCATCAAATGGCATATTCAAGAGCCTGGCTTGCACATCTGGGGCAAAACCAGACTTTCTCAACCAAGCAAATCTCCTGGTTGTTGTACTTGCCGCCATTGCTCTGCTGATACTGTCAGCCGAGTCAATGCCCGTCTAGAGGGCTTCGCACATAGCGTCTTTACCGTCCCTTATGATATTTAGGAACGCCTCCCTTTCTTCTCCCTCCGGGATGCAGTCAGCCGCTGTAGAAGCACACTCCCAAAGTGTATGGCTAAATCTAGCAAGGGTGCAAGTAGCATTAATAGATTTTAACGCCATGCTACATGCCGAAAAGACTTTCTTAGCCATAGCATCGTATTTCTTATCGTCCCTGTCCTGTGGGACGGTAGGGTAAGCAGTCTTGAGGTCAGTAGAAGATGCTGCCTGTACCACCAGACTTTCTGGGGATGGGTGTTTGGACAAAAACTCTGGGTCTGCAGAAGATACCCTATATTTAACCGACAGTTTTTTATTTACTGTCGGGACGACATCTGGGGTTTCCCAGTTCGTCATTATTTTTCTTTGAAGAGCTTTATGAAAAGGTACTACAGGATCCTCCTGTGGACCTTTATCAAGAATATCCATGAGGTCATCCTGTTGGAAAGCCGATGAAGGTGTTGACAACCCCATAAATTCTGTAGTCCTGGCCATTAAGGCCCTATAAGGGGTTTCAGCATGCTCCCCTGGGTCTGGCCTAGCAAACTCCACCTCTGGGGAAGTGTCTAAACCACTTGCCTCATTTAAGGAATCATGGAGTTCCTTTAATCTGCGTTCCTCTGAGGATAACTCCTCTTGAACTGGGGTTGCAGATCCCTGCAACTCAAATGGCTCTTCTTGATCAGATAGTTCTCCCTCTTCCATAATTGAAGACATTGTTCTCAATTGGTCTGAGCTCACAAAGGGTGTGAAACCCATATCCAAGGCAGAGGGTGCCAAACTTGTCGTAATCGGCCTCGGAAACGTCGATGTCGTCGACACCGACGTCGAAGGCTTCGAAAGTGGCGTTGAAAACAAAGGTGGAGGCCTCGAGGTCTTCGATAGAATTGGAATTCTGCTTGAGGATATCGACAATCTCGACGACATCAAAGACCTGGGAATAGCCACTGGGTGCGCCGCAACCGTGACTTTCCTTGGCGTCGACGCCGGTGTCGAGGATGGCGTCGAGTCGACAGATCCGTGTGTCGAAGGTCCCTTCGACAACGGCGTCGAAGACACCGACCTCGGCGTCGACGGAACCTTCGTCGACGGCGTCGACGGAACCTTCGAAGAAGGATTCGAGGTCTTTGCTTTACTCGAGGGTTCGTGACGCGCTCGAGAAGTTTCCTTCGCCGGGTGCTGCGACTCGCAGCGTTTTGGACCTTTGGGTCTTTCGACCAGAGCATCGCTCTCGGCAGTCTTCGAGGGGGTGGAGGCCGCTTTCTCGAAGACGCTCATCATATTTTTTCGGAATTACTCCCATTCAGCCCGGGAACTATGCTTCGTGGGGCAAGGGATTCTCTTCGGTGAAACAGAGGAAGAGGAGGACGAAGAAGGGGATCTTCGGCGTCTCCTTTTCGAGTGCTTCGATCTCGAAGAATGATGGGACCCGCTTCGAGACCTGGAGCGCGAATGGTGACGAGGAGACGAATGTCTCGACTTCGTCGAGGAAGAAGAAGCTTTAGAAGTCTTACCTTTTTCCTGCTTCCCCCTACGCTCCTTCAGGGCTTTAGCTGTCATGGACATACAGTCCTCACACTCCGAACAATGGTGTTCAGCTCCCAAACACCACAGACAGACCCTGTGAGGGTCCGTTATTGACATCTTTTTTCCACAGTCTCTGCATTTTTTAAAGCTGGACCGAGGGGTCGTCGATTCAGACGAGGAAGCCATCGAGTATGGATCGAATATCTCGAGGAAAATGGAATATGTACGAAACTGAGCAACGATATTCCGAGGCACTGAGTAAGCGCAGAAAAACAGAACTGAGCAACGGACGCTGCGTGCGGCCTTTATAGGCAGGATGACGTCGATACGGCGGCTGTCGAGGGACATCGACTTGGGGGACGTCGACGCGCAGCGCCCCCTAGAGAGAAAAAATTTCCGAGGCCAGCAAAGCTGGAAAGAGATATCTAAGATAAGGAATACGTCGGAGGACACAATCCCTTCGAAAGGGAGGAACGCTAACTAGTTCCGGCAGGGAACCCTGTTCCTGATTCCATGAGGCTGCGAAGTGCAGCCGTAATCTCTTCATTTTGAGCCTTGTCTAAGGCACTGCCAGAAGACATGCTGCCATGATACCCAGGAGGTGCTGGTACCACCATGCTGAGGCCACTTCTCTGCTGAGAAAATTACTTGTGGCCCCCTTGATGGCTGTGATCTTGTCCTCCGAGGGAAAAACTCTCTCGGATCTCGTATCCCAGATGAGGCCCAAGAAGGCTAGAGTCAGCGTCGGCTCCAGCTGCGACTTCTTGAGATTGATCGAGAATCCCAATTCGTGTAGCGTATTCATGACGGCAGAGGAGGTGTGATGGACTGTCTCCGGGGATCTTGCCCCGACGAGCCAGTAATCTAGGTATGGATAGACGTGGTGACCTTGGGCCCTGAGAACGGCTGCCACTGAATACATAAGACTGGTAAAGACCATGGGGGCTGAAGTGAGGTCAAAGGGTAGAACCTTGTATTGGAAATAAAAACCCATGATCCTGAACCTCAGTAATGACCGATGAGGCTGCCAAATCGGAACGTGTAAGTAAGCGTCCTTCAGATCAGGGACACATCCAGTCTCCCTTGCACAGTGTCTCCGCAATAAGCGCTGGGGTAACCATCTTGATGTTTTGAAGCGGAAGGGAAAGGTTCAGGGTGGAAAGGTCCGACAATGGTGATTCATGTGTATGGCGAAAATTCTGAAGTAGAAGCCCATGTCCCGCTGGGAAGCTGGGACTTCTTCCACCGCTTGACTCTGTAGGAGTGATCGAATTTCTGCCAATAGAGTTTTTGTCCCAATCTGTGGTAGTGGAGGAGGGGAGGGAGAGAAGGTAGGCGGTAACCCGTGGACACTACCGACAGAATCCAGGGGTCCACGAACCTTGTACACCAATGCTGTGCGTGGAGGGCAAATCTGCCCCCCACCGGATACACGTGGACCCAGAGGGGAGGGTCATGGCTTCTTTCCCTCTGAGGCTGAGGAGGGGGACGGAAAGAAACCCTTATTCCCCGCCTTGTGCTGTTTGCAGTGGTGTTGGCTTGGAGATCAGACCGGCTGCCTGGACCGTCATTCCTGGAAGCCCACCCCTTGTTAGAATGCTGGCACGTCTGGCTGTATGTCTTGGGCATGGACTTTGTGAGGATAGATAAGGATTTCACAGTCTGGGAAGAGTTCTTATCAACTTCCTCATCGGTGGCGGAATGAAAGGTCGTTACCCTCAAATGAAAGGTCCAAAATTCGTTGCTGGATGTCCGGGTTGAACTTGGTAGCCCGTAGCCAGGCAGTCCTTATGTTCGTGGCAATGCAGATGGCACGGCCTGTGGTGTCAATATGTTCCACTGTGGACTCCATGATGTCTTGAGCCACCATCTTTGCTTCTGCCAGCACCGCCTTGAAGCGTGCCCGACTGTGTACCGGAAGTTCAGAAGGAAGTTGGCTATTTCCTGCTAAAGCCTCTGCTTAACGGCTGCAAGCATGACATCCGCATTAGACTGACAAAGGTGCAGCGAGGCATTGGAATAGACCTGCTTTCCATACGCCTCCAATATCTTGACATCGTTGCATAGCAGAGCAGAGGACAAGGTGGACGAGGAAGTCTGAGGCTTCGAGTAGATCGATGCCACCGCAATCACTGAGGAGTGTGGTTGATGGTGTGCCGAAAACAAGAGTGTATCCCCCTCCAATTGCCTGTACTTGGCTTCAAGGCGCTTGTTGGTGGGTTGCGCCGAATGGGGTTTAAAGCTATCCCTTTTTGGCCAAAGCAACAACGTCCTTCTGCATCAGAATCCCTGTTCTAGTCACTGGGCATAGAGTGAGGACCTCGGCCAGGACCCCCGCCTCTGGTTGTTCAACTTCGGGTTGCAGAAGCCCCAAGTACACGGCCAGACCTGCAAGCCGTTCATGGAATGCCTTGGCCGAAGACAGAGTGTCGTGGTGGTCCTCCTCATTGGTGTTCGCCAGGGTGTCCTGCTGGTCCGGAGCAGGCGGAGGAGTACTGGGTGCCGAAGGCTGAGGTGTGTTGACCGGAGCCATAGGCTGCTGTGGAGACTGGTTCAGTGATCGAATATTACAAAGCAAAGGTAATTCCTTTGTTGCTTTAATTATGAGTTACTAGTCCTTAGTCCCCCTTTTCCTCCATACTGCATGGGTGTCCCTTCCAAGAGACGGGAGACAGAACCTTTTTCACCAGAAAAATGTCTTTCCCCTTTAAATTTAGAGGTGCTCGGGGGTGCGGCCCTGAAAGCATGCGCTACCCGGAACCTGCCCACCGGTGCGACTCCTCAGTCCCCATTGACGCGTGTACAATATTTAACATTGCCTAATGACACCAGTATTATTAGGGGGAGGATGGTGGGACGCATGAAGGAAAGGGGACTAATAGTATGTTAGTCACTACAGTGAGTAACTCAAAATTACTCTTCCGTCCTGTCTTCTTTCCTCCATACTGCATGGGCGATTACAATTGAATGTAGTTCCAGGGTGGAGAGACCCTCCTTAAGCAAATAAGTTCCTTCGACCCGCCTGTCTGAAGGCCGTGTCTGATTTACAGCCGGCGTCCAAATATTAGTGCTTACAGAAAGCCGAATGGGGTGGCCCAGGTAGCCGCCTTGATTATAACTTGCCATAGGACTCTGATTGCTGCAACCATCCATCGTGCAATAGATGCCTTGGATGCCTGATAACCGGGTCTTGAGCCCCCAAAGGTGACAAAAAGTGAGTCCGACTTGCGAAAGCCCTCAGTCCTGTCCAGATAGAATTAAAGAGCGCGTCTGACATCCTGACTCTCTGAGCCTTGTCCTTGGGGTCACCGAAGAATGTAGGTAAGACTATTTCTTCGTTTAGGTGAAAGGTTGAGGGTACCTCAGGTAGGAACGCCGGGTGAGTTCGCAGGACCACATTATCCCTGTGAAAGTGGTGTAAGGTTCTGAGGCCACCAGAGCCTGGATCTCGCTAACTCTGCGAGCGGAAGTAAGTCCCACCAGCAAAGCAGTCTTGATAGTGACCAGCCTGATGTCCACGGATACCATTGGCACAAATGGTTTGTGCGCTAAGGCGCCCAACACCACATTGAGGGCCCACACAGGGTGTGGCCTCTTGATGGGCAGGTAAAGCCTGAACAATCGTGCAGATGTTTCTTGACAATCAGGTTGGAGGAGGAGAAGACCTCCTCCTCTGAATTTCTGTATGCCCCTATGGCTGCCAGGTAGGAGCGACATGCGTCCACCTGAATGCCAGAGTGCGCAAGGTGCGCTGAGAAGGAGAGCACCTTGTCCAGCGTGTACATAAGGGTTCGATCTCCAGAGTCCGCCCAGTGACAGACCCTGCTCCATTTGTTTCTATATTGGCTCCTGGTAGCCTTGCTCCTGGCGCCCTGAATGATCTCCAAGTTAGCCCGGGAGAGGCTCAGGTGCTTGAGGGTGATCTGCTTAGGAACCACGCAGTGAGGGCTAACTTCTGAGGCGCGGAATGGAGAACCCTGCCCTCCTGCTGGGACTGGAGAGGTGCCGGGTCCAGCGGAAGGTGAATGGGTGGCCTGTCCGTGAGGCTGAGCAGTCGGAGAACCACAGTCTTGCTGGCCACCAAGGAGCTATCAAGATGATGCTGAGGTGACAAGCTTCCTTCATCTTGCGGAGTACCCTGCGGATCAAGGGTGTGGGAGGAAAGGCATATGATGTCATGCCCTCCTAATGCATCTCCCAAGGAGCCAGGGCCCAGCCTCTGCCAGGATGCGTACTGAAGGCACTTACTGTTCTTCCAGGAGGCAAATAGATCCACCCGAGGTTGGCCCCTGTTAAGGAGAATTCTCATTCTATGGCTAATTTCCCTTACCTATAGAGTTCCCCAGCAGCTTTGTTGGATTTGAAGGGTTTGTTTCTTTTTACCTGCTAAGAGCGAGACTCTTTTTCCCACTCTTAGGCATTTTTGCTATGTGTGTTCTAGGTTATTGTTGTGTTTTAATGCCTATGGGATTTTCTCTCACCCATAGGACCCATCTTTATGCACATGTGTTACACAGCACCCTCAGTGCAGTAACACAGGGGTGTCGTAGCGACCCCCAAACATAGACTCCCGATTGGCATTACTAGTCAAATCTTACGAACTTAACCAGTCCAACCCATCTTACTATGGAGGTACTGCAAAGGGTTAATAGTTTTTCCCTTGGGTTCATTTTCGAGGGGTACCTTAAAGTCCCACTCTCTAAAGTTTCTGGCTGGTGGCAGTGGTTACTATCAAAAATATTCAACCGTGAATATTTTCCTATGGGATTTTCCCATTGTTCGAGGATAACACTTTTACTGACCGCCTCTAACATACCGCCAGTTTATTTTATTATTAACTTTACTCCGGTAGGTTTGATTTGCTAGAACTTTAATATAACTTCTTTCTCGTGTCTTACTCTAAATTCCTAACCCAGGTCGGGGATCCTTTGTTCGCTCTTTTGGCGGGCTTCTGCCAAGAAGCCCTCCTTTCGGCGCCTCTGAGTCTGGGGTGGGTCTGTCTGGGAGGGGGAGTTGAACCCCTGGACAAAGTTGCCGCAGCAACTCAGGTCGCACTCTAACCTGATAGGCTGGAGGGTCTCCCACCAAGAACAACACTCCACTGTGAGTGACAGCTAGGCTGTATGAATGGGTCTTTTTTCTACATAAAAGCAGGGTCCTGAGGACTGGAAGAGCAAGATGTTGCCACTGGAACTACGGAACCGAAGGGGAGAGAAGCCACAGACATCTTCAGCATCTACACCACCGGTGAAGCCCTGCCGGATCGTCTCACCATTTTTCTTCCACATGAGAGGAGATTTCCACCGAAAGAGCCTTCTTCCCTTGAGCTAGTGGGAACAACCAGTTCACCCATCGCTCCCCCGGACCTGCCTTGGTCGAATGGACAGTGCCCAGCACTTGGAGACCGGATAGCCAGGCAGCTATAGACCCGGACCGCGATTAAAAGGAGCGTACCTTTTAAACTTTGTTTGGCAGCACCGCGGCTGGTTTCATCCCTGGATAGTGCAGTGACTCGAACCTTCCTCCACAACGAGAGCCTCTCTTCCTCTGCTGGACCCCTCGAACTGCAGGAACTACCAGGAATGACCGCCACCGCAGAAGCCACTTCTTCCCATTTAAGGTACATTGTTCCGCCAGGCCTCCCTTTCCCTGTAGTAGCCCTAAAGGTGTTTTAAATCCTTTATCTACTTGTTGGGTTGGCCGCCCTCTCTCAACATTGTCTTTCACCTCGCATTTACCTTTTCAAAATTCGTTTACCAAAGACTTGAATGCAGCTACAAGAACATTTTTTGCTCCTACGCTCTTGGTCCTGTACCACTGACTCTGGCTCAGGCCTATTGACTCTGGCTGATTTGTTAGATCTGCTCTCACTATATTAATTTTCAATAAGAAATGTGTTGATGTACCTGAATCTTCTAAACCCCTCTTCCTTCCTACTGTTTTAACTTGTGGAGTGCCATTTTGCTCAGTTTTCACTCACTTATCTTTCTGCAAAAGTGTCACTGTGCATTACTTGTTCACAAAACTTCAGGGAAGTGTGGCTAGGGGGTGTCTGAAGATATTTTGGTTTAACTTGTACTTTCCCTCCCTTTCGTTAAATTGATAGAGTGCCATTTGTAGTTGGTTTTCACTGTGCCGTTTTGCTCAGTTTTCACTCTATTGCAAACTTGTCTACAATTGAATAGGGAGTTGTATACTTTTCCTTGACTAAACTTAACTTACTTTACCAACTGTGATTTATGTGTTGAACTATGTGTATAGAATAAATATATTCTCGTTTTGATACAAAGCTTTGGTCAGTGTTTCCTTGTTCCATAGTACTGTGATACATATTGTGTAAACCCTGAATGCTGCTCATCTCCCTCTCGCGATAAGTCTGACTGCTCAGCCATAGCTACCAAATAAATCTTTGATTCAGACTGATACCAAAGGGAATTTATTGCTCTCACCTGTAGTCCTAATATGGTGTAGTGCTCCCTAAGGGAACTGCACTGGATTCTGCCTAACAGCCCCATCTGTTGAAGACCACCTGCAGCACCTGATCGTTCATTTGCCATTCATACTTGTCTGCTCCAAGCCTGCTGAACCTGTGTGCTTCAAAGTTGGACTACATCGGGAGGTAGACGGCCGTGAGGTAGATGTTGTATTCCAGGGCCCATTCCCACATGCTGACCGCTAGGCTGCACAGCGGAGGGGATCTGTTACTCCTCTGCTTGTTGACAGAAAACATGCTGGTGGAGTTGTCAGTCTGGATAAGGACAGTCTCGCCACCAATGAGCTGAAGGAAGGCTCTGAGGGCTAACCAAATGGCCCTGAGCTCCAGTCAGTTGATATGCTACTCCTGCCGGGTCCAGACTCTGTGGACCGAGTGGCTGTCCAGCGTGGCTCCCCAACCCTCTAGGGAGGAGTCTGTAGTGATGATGACCTGCGGAGGGGGTTGCCGGAAAGGCCAGACAGCCCGACCACCCGCAGGTTGCAGTCCCTGGACCACCACGTGAGGTCAGAGTGGAGAGAAGGCGGTATGCCGACCAGCTCTGCTTGGGAGTACGCCAGATTACATGAGGCTGCGAAGTGCAGCCGTAATCTCCTCATCCGGAGCCTTGTGTGTGGCACAGCCAGGAGGACCGCTGCCATGATACCCAATAGGTGTTGGTACTACCAGGTCGAGGTCACTGCTCTGGTAAGGAAGTGCGTAGTGGCCATCTTGAGGGCCGTAATCTTGTCCTCCGAGGGAAATACCTTCTCGGGGCTCGTACCCCAGATGAGGCCCAGGAAGGTGAGGTTCTGTGTGGGCTGCAGCTGAGACTTCTTGAGGTTAATAATGAACCCCCGAGTCGTGGAGTATGTTCATAAGCGTGGAGGAAGTATGGGTAACCCCCTCCAGGGATCTCGCCCTGACAAGCCAGTTGTCCAGGTACGGGTAGACATGATGGCCCTGCTCCCTGAGGAGGGCTGCCACTGCATTCATGAATCTGGTAAATACCCTGGGTGCTGAGTTGAGGCTAAAGGGTAGCACCTTTTACTGGAAATGACAGCCCATGATCCTGAAGCTTAGGAAGGAGCGATGAGGTTGCCAAATTGGGACGTGTAGGTAGGCGTCCTTCAGATCCAGGGAGCACATCCAGTCTCCACCGTCCAGTGTCTCTGCAATGAGTGATGGTGTAACCATCTTGAATTTCTGAAGAGGGAGGGAGAGGTTGAGGGTGGATAGGTCCAACACAACTCTCAGGCCAGCCTGGTTCTTTTCTTGTATGGCAAAAATCCTGGAATAGATGCCTAAGGTACTTTTTCCACTGCTTGGCTCTCGACAAGCAACCGGATCTCCGCCAACAGAGTTGCTGTCCCAATCTGTGGTAGAGGAGGGGAGGAGGGAGTAAAGGGAGGTATCGCTGGGAGGTACCCTTTGGATACTACGGAGAAGATCCAGGGGCCCTCAAAGGTCTGGTGCCAGAAATGCACACGAGAGACAAGCCTGCCACCCACTGGAGACAAGTGAAGCTGAAAGGACGCGTCATGCCTTTTGCCTTCTGAGGCTGCTACTGAGGAGGGGGACTGGAAGAAGCCCTTGGCCCCCCACACCCCTTTTTGTTGCTTGCGCCTGTGCTGATTCGGCGACCGGTCAGGTTGTCTCGACCTCCGTTCCTGGAATCCCCGGAACCCACCAAATGCCCACCCCTTGTCAGAGCGTTGATGTGACTGGGTGTACGCCTTGGGCCTGGTCTTCGTCAGGATAAAGACTTTGCAGTCTGCAAGCTGTTCTTCTTTTTATCCAATTCCTCATCAGTGGTAGAGAGGAAGAGGTCACTACCCTCGAACGCCAGGTCCAATACGCGATCCTGGGCATCAGGGTTAAACTTAGTAGCCCGAAGCCAGGCCGTCCTAATTTCCGTGGCAATGCAGATGGCCCAGCAAGAGGTATCGAAGTGGGCCACTGTGGACTCCATGTTGTCCTGCGCTACCAGCCTGGATTCTCCTAGACCCGCCTTGAAGCGTGCCTGGCTCTGCACGGAAGCTCTGGGAGGAACTCTGCTATTTACCGCTACAACCTCTGGTTAACGGCGGCCAGCCTGGCATCTGCATTGGCTTGACGCAGGTGCAGGGAGGCGTTTGAGTACAGCTCTTGCGGTACGCCTCTTAGATCTTCTCCTCCTTGCCTAGCAGTATGAGGACGAGGTGGCCGAGGATGACTGATGCTTAGAGTAGAGTGACGCTGCAGCGATCACCGAAGAATGCAGCTGGGGGTGCGTTGATAGCAAGAGTGTATCCCCTTCCATCAGTCTATACTTGGCATCTTAGGCGCTGATTGACAGGTTGGGCCGAGTGTGGCTTGAGCCACCCCTTCTTGGCCAGAGCCACAACGTCCTACATCGGGAAACCCATTTTGGTAGGGGTCGTAGGGTGAGGACTTCTGCCAAGACTCTCTCCTCGGGCTGCTCGAGCTCAGGTTGAGGAAGGCCCAAATATTCTGCCAAACCTGTCGTGGAAGGCCTTCGCTGCTGACGATGGCGTGTCAGGGTCCGGGTAGTCCAGAGTGGGTAGCGGAGTGCTGGGCGCCGTGGAGTGGAGACCAGAGCCAGAGGCCGCTGCCGAGGCTGGTGTGGAACCACCTGAACTGTGGGAGGCAGGGAAGCCGGAATAGAAGGAGCCGGCAGGGGTAGCGGGGGCTGCGTTGTGGTCTGTGGCGCCGGAGCCATAGGAGGAATGACTATGGGCGCCGGTGGAGTGACCGGAGGGAGCAAGTCCCTTACAGCATCTCGTAGGAAGGTCCCCATCTGGGGGGTTCGCATCAGTGACAAGAACCTTTCCAAGAACCTGTTTTTGGAGACAGAAGAGGAGGCAAGAGATATTTTGAGAAAGTGGCTGGGGGCTGCTGGGGCCGGTGCGCACTCTGTCTAGGTAGCAGCGGAAACCTGTCCTGCGCTGCCAATGGATAAACTGTAGGCCACGTACCTGGTTGACACCAGTCCCACCTTGAAACTCATTCACCTGCCTGCTCTGTTCCTAGAAGTGGCATCGGACGAGCGGCCATGTTTTCTGGCGCGGCTGCCATTTTGTCGAGCTGTGTGCCACATGCCAAAGTCTTGGTGCATGAGTCGCTTGGCCCGGCCTTCTCCAGAACTCTTGGTCTTGGAGCATGAGGTCTACCCTGCACCTCGGGTCTAGGCGTGGAAGGTGTGTTGCCCTCGGCATTGTCGCTGGTAGTGCTGCGTGCAGGAGCCCTTCAGACATTGAGCCGGTACTAGGGCGTTGCCCCTCAGGTGTACACCCGGTAAAAGAACCTTGCAGTCCCTCAGCACTGATTCCGGAAGGATCCGACGACCCCTCGGCCCCGAGGCCAGTAGCTGGACTAGCCTTGGTGCGTGTGCTGGTACTTGTCATGGCCACAGGGCCCAGAACACAAAAACCACACCATCTAGTGATGGGGGAAATGGGTCACTTGACTCACTTATGTCCCTTTGGGACCCATAAACACAGAGGCCCTGTCTGGACTCAGTCCGCCAGGCTCATATAGAGATGTGAGCAGGAACACTATTTTAGTGCAGGAGTGCTTTTATTTTACAAGAACTTTCCAGGAGCTGAAAGCCTTTATTCCAGATAACATCCTCATGTGCTCACTCATCGGGTGTGGCAGGCAGGCTGAACCTGGTGGCCTTGGCTTCAGAAGCTCAGCTATATAAGCTGCTCCATCCTTAAGGCCGGTGCTTCGCGTTACTGTGCACTCACGTGCAACGTGACACTCACCGCCGCTTGAACCAGTTTGCTTACCTTTGAAACCAGGCGTTCTCCTGCATACTCACCTCCAGGAAACCAGTGCTTCATCGCTCATCTGCAGACTCATCTCCTGACATCCAGTGATCTTGATCCTGACGCTGCTGCACCGAACTCTGCATCCACGAACTCGGACCCTGTGAAGAAGAAAGAAAGACAAGGTTAGAACATCCGACCTAGGGCCACGCCGCATTTGAACCCAGCGCGCCCCCTAGTTAACAACATACCAGCTACTGTACCGCTGCAGCTTCTTTTTTCATTCCCTCCGTCTGCCGCATCGAGCTCCGCAGCTTCTGCTGGGCCGGCAACATCACCTGCAAGGGAAGAAAACAAAAGAGCAAACATCAAAAGTGGAACGGACAGCAATACAAGACAACAAACTGTACAATACAACAAAAACAGATGAGGAAAGACCAAGGCAAACCGGAACACTTACCTGAAGAATAGTGGCTTAGTCACAGCAGGACTGGACTACCACATGCAAGGGACCAGTGAAGGGACTCGGTCCAGATCATACAAGCGCCCCTGCCAGAAGCAGCAGGCCGGAGTGCTCGCCAAAACTAATCAACAGGTGAGCTTTCCAGGGACAGCACATCCCACGGGTACCACGGTTTGGGAGAAGGGGTTTGGAAGGGGATGAGGCGCACAAGCTGGCATACTCACGCCCCCTATTCTCCACGCAGGAGCAGTCTCGAGCAGCATCACCTATTAATGGCAGTCACCACATAAGCGCAGAGGGAGAAATTGGACCTGAGCGACCTTACCCCAGGGAGGGCTGCAACCGTGCCCCAACGCCTCTGCAGAGACCAGGTCAGAGTAACAGTACTAGAACCCGAGAGGGTCCTCCCGCTTGGGCGTCTCCTCAGGACGGAGTCGCCCTTATGGGGTGTGATGGAAAATAGCAGCCCTCCTTCGGGCCTCGATCTCTGCTTGACAAAGTTTTTCAAGTCCTCTGGAGGCAGTCCTTCGAAGACCTCCCTCCACCTAGCTAGCCTGTTCATCAGTGCACGTGGAGTCAGTGCGTCAAACGTGGTACAATCTTGCCAGCAGTGGTCAGGGCCAAGGCAGTGAAGGCAAAAAGCATGGGGGTCAGACATATGGAAGAGCCCCTCGCAGGCTTGAAGCCTGCTGAAGTCGACATGCGCCGGGGAGGAGCGTGACGCCAGAGGACCAAGTACCTGAATGACCAGGAGAAGACAAAAAGATAGAAGAAGAAGAATTTGGGGAAGAGCGTGTATTAGATGGCCGAAGCCAAACCCAGGACCGCTGGTGAAATGGACCCATTCCCATTGACGCGGAAAAGGGTACTGAGGAATGGCACCGGTGGACCAGGTCAGGGTAGCGCATGCTCCCAGGGCTGCACCCCCGCGCGCCTCTAAATCTAAAGGGGAAGAAGGTTTTTCTGGTGAAAATGGTTCTGTCTCCAGTCCCTTCGAAGGGACGCCCATGCAGTATGGAGGAAAGGGGACAGGATGTAAGCGTATGGTCTGGACAGGATATCCAACTTTCAGAACCTAAACTGGGTTTTTATTGAAGGTAAGATCTGGAAGGAGATTTTACATCTGCACCTAGGTTTATCGATGTTGAGCCTGAGATATGAACTGGGGCTACAAGCTCTAAAAATGGCAATGACTGGACATTTCTGACACTGTTTCACTGCCTATTGACCCATACTAATGATTCCATATATAGAGATATATTTTATAGAGCTGGAACGGGTGGTAAATATGGTGCTAGTCCAATTGAGTAGATATGCTGATGTCTTGTTTGAACAATGTGAGCACTCTAGGGGAGAATTAATTGAAAAGCCAGCGGGTGTCAAGTTGGCTCTTTCACAAAGGTACTGGATTGAAACAATAACACATGTGCAGGGATTATCTACAGTTGGCTCTCTGTCTGTATTTGATGAACCAAGAGGTTTTCTATCAAAATTATCTAAAATTCTTTCCCACCCCGAAGTTCAGGTCGGGGTTTTTGAGATTTCGGCAAAATTTGTTGAAAACTGGGCCGATTCAGTCAATCTATGATAACTCTGTATAAAATATCCAAATGTTCCTTTTGTGATGTGTATGTAGTGCAAACTTTACAACATTTGCTGATTGTGTGTAGCGGCACTTGAAATTTGTAAAAAGCAAATGGTAGTGTTTGTGGAAAATTATAATTGGCTTTCAATAGATGCCTTTCGGTAAAGACTCATAGCTGCATATGAAAGGAACATTTCTATTTAAGTGTTCAGGATCTTTGAGGTTTTAGTACTTTCTAAGAAGAAAAAAAAAGATTTTGTATGCATCTTATTTGCCCTGTTACTGTTAGGGAGAATTCTCATAAATGGCTAATTTCCCTTACCTAATGAGTCCCTCAGCAGCCTTGCTGGATTTCTAGGATTTATTTTTTCCACCTGGTAAGAGGGTGAGCCTTTTCCCCACCCTTACATGTGTTTTGCTGTGTGTGCTTTCACCTTTTGTGTGATCTTGAGCACTGGAGCTTCACCTACTCCAGGGCCTCAATCTCATTTGTGTTACACAGCACCTTCAGTGCAGAGACACAGGGTTGTCTTTGAGACTTCCCACCGACTCCTTTTATGGGGCTGACTACTGTCCCCCAGAAAAGGGTAAAGTTGCCATTAACTTTACTTTAGTCACTTTAAACCACATACCCAGTCCACCCCATTTTACAAGGAGTATTGGAAAGGGTTTACTCTTATCCCTTTTTGTCTGTGCCTCTTGGAGCATTGTTTCGCTCCCTTTACATTAAGACTTGGCTGGTGGCAGTGGTAACTACCCAAACTTTTCTACCGCGGTTATCTTATATAACCATGGTATTGTTTTAGGCTATTGTTTTAGGCTATTATATTAGCCTCGAAGATAAACCCGCTTGACCAAATACATTTTATTTTGGCTCTGGCTGGGTTTATTCGCCATTTCTTTTTGTTAAAGTCTTTCTCATGTTTTTCTCTGCGCGCCAAACCGGGGATGATTCCTTTGTTCGCTGTCTTTTCGCAGGCTTCTGCACAGAAGCCCTCCTTAAGGCACCTGAAAGTCTAGGTAGGCAGGATGTGAGGGAGGTATCTTCGGTCCCTGCCATGGGTTCCCTTGGTAACCCAAGTTGCAATCCTGTTTGATTGGCTAAGGGGACTGTCCTTACCAGGACAGCCACTCTGCTGTGTGATTGACAGCCAGGCTGTATGAATGGGGGGAAACTGCATAAAAAAGCAGGCCTCTGGGACTGGAAAGGCAGAGTCGCCACTGGAACGAAAGAACCAACGAGGAACTGGCAGAAGAGGACACCTACAACGACTGACCCGCCCGGTGAAGCCCTCCTGCAGACCTGAATCTTCAGAATCCGACGACAATTAAGATCCTCCAGGAAATTTCTTCCCTTGAGCTGGTGGGACCAACCAGTTCGTCCAAACTGCAAGCCAGGACCCCTCCTCTGGTCGAATTCGCTGTACAGAGCTACAGTGGGCCGGATAGCCAGGAAGGTCAGACCCTGCTTGTGTTTTAAGGAGCGCACCTTTTATTCGTTGCTTTGCTCTGCTGCTGGTTTTTTCTCTGGTTAGTGCAGGACCTTCCAGTCTTCCTACTTTGTGTCAGTTCGACAGTCGCTTCAGGAACCGTGAGCCTGCAGGAACTACTAGGAACGTCTGCCTCAGCTACAGCTCCCGCTCCGTTTTAAGGTACTGTGCAAATCCGGTTGTCTGTTTCGTTCAACCAAGGTGAAAGTGTTTGAAATCTTTCGCCAATCCGAGGGCTTGTCCTTCTCTTCTCTTTGAACTAACTTTTTTATCAACCAACCTCTTTCGGAAACCGTGCCACAAACTTTACTGTGAACTACCCTGAACTGTGTGATCCTGAGCAAAAGACTTGATCCATTGACTTTGGCCCTAAACCTTTTCTATCTGATCTCCTCACTGAAGTTCCTCTTGTTCAATTGCCCTGAGTACTATCTATTGGTTTTGCCTAATTTCTAATAACCTTTGTCTTTCCCTCCCTTTAAATTGCTGGAGTGCCATTTTGCTCCCATTTCATTTTGTGAGCTTACCTTGTCTGGAATTTAAAGGAAGTGGTGTGGTGTATTAAGATTGTGATTTTTGACTTGCTTATAATAGTGTAATGTTATACAACTGAAGAGTGAAATAAATGTATATGTTTTTACTTGGAAACCTTGAGTCAATGTGTGCCTGACTCATAATATTGGCTGTCCTTTGTGTAACTATCTGATACTGCTCACTTACTCTTGAGATAAGTCTGGCTGCTCCGCTACTGCTACCACTTTTACTGTGTAGTACAGGCTTGTACCAAAGGTTAATTTGTACTGTAACTTGTAGTGTTAATTGTGTGTGGTGTTCCCAAAGGGTACTGCATATAATTCTGCCTAACAGTTACGTCTGCTTTTTTCGAATATTTGTGTTTTCTTCTGTTTGCCATTATTTTGAAAACTGCTGATGGATTTTAGTCTATGTAAGTATATTTCCTTTTGTGAAAAGATGTTGATTTGTCTAAAACACAATAAAAAAAGAAATAAAGAAACAGAAGAAAGTGTCAGAACATCCACTCATTGGTATTCTCACCATTTGCGTGCACTTAGGCTGCATTATAGGTAGTCAGAGCGACACTGGTGTCAAGCGTACTTAGACAGTGACAAACTTCTTCTGAAGTATGCCCGCCTTGAGTATCACAAAGACATTCTAGAAGATAAAAGTAGATACTTCTCCAACCGTATTCCTAAAGCGAGTAACCATTCTAAAGAACTCTTTACAATTGTGCAGCAATGCTCTTCGCCAGCTGTTGGCAAATCATCAATTCCAGCATCACAGGACATGTGCGATAATCTCTGACTTTATTTCTACCAAAATAGTTAAGACTAGAGAGGATAGTTTAGCCTCTTCCATGAGTGGACGTACTATTTGTCATTCTCATGATCTTACTGCTGTGAGGGGTCTTTTGTTACCTTCTCCCTGGCTACACAGGATGTTGGGGAGAATTCTCATATAGGGACTCTATAGGTAATTTCCCTTACCTATAGAGTCCCCCAGCGGCTTTGCTGGATTTGAAGGGTTTGTTTTTTCCTCCTGCTAAGAGAGTGACTCTTTTCCCACTCTTAGGCATATTTGCTATCTGTGTTCTAGGCTATTCTTTGTGTTTAATGTCTATGGGGTTTATCTCACCCTCATAGAAACCATCTTTATCCACATGTGTTACACAGCACCCTCTGTACAGTAACGCAAGGGTGTCGTAGCGACGCCCAAACAGACTCCATACCCTGGGACTGACTACTGTCTCCCAGGGCATGTAAAGTCCCCATTGACTTTACTAGTCAATCTTTCTGAACAAAACCAGTACAACCCATCTTACTATGCAGGTACTGGCAAGGGTTAATAGTTTTTCCCTTATGTTCATTTTCGAGAGGGTACCGTACAGTCCCTCTCTCAAAGGTTTCTAGCTGGTGGCAGTGGTTACCCCCAAAAATATTCGACCACGAATATTTCCCTATGGGATTTTCCCATAGTTCGAGGCTACCACTTTTATTGACAGCCTCTAACATACCGCCGGTTTATTTTATTATTAACTTTACTCCGGTAGGTTTTATTTGCAGAACTTTTATATAAATTCTTTCTCGTGTGTTTCTCTAAACTCCTAACCCAGGTCGGGGATCCTTTGGTTGTCCTTTTGGCGGGCTTCTGCCAAGAAGCCCTCCTTTCGGCGCCACCGAGTCTGGGGTGGAACCACTGTGTGGGAGGGGGAGTAGGACACCTGGACAGGGTTGCCTCAGCAACCCATGTCTCACTCTGCCCTGATAGGCTGGGTGTCTCCCGCCAGGGTGACCACTCCACTGTGTGAGTGACAGCTAGGCTGTATGACTGGGGATCTTTTTGCATAAAAGCAGGGTCCTGAGGACAGGAAGGAGCAAGACGTCACCACTGGAACCTGCTGCAGCGTCTCACCACTTTTCTCCACACGACGAGAGAAGATCTTCATCTGCAAGAGCCTTCTTCCCTTGAGCTTGTGGGGCCAACCAGTTTGCCAATCGCCTTCCAGGACCTGCCTTGGTCGAATCGCCAGTGCCCTGCACTCGGAGACCGGATAGCCAGGCACCAGTCCACCCGGACCGCAATTTAAAGGAGCGTACCTTTTA
Source organism: Ambystoma mexicanum (assembly GCF_040938575.1). Lineage (NCBI taxonomy): Eukaryota > Metazoa > Chordata > Amphibia > Caudata > Ambystomatidae > Ambystoma > Ambystoma mexicanum. Next base: position 486,825,930 of record NC_090937.1, on the reverse strand, counting down.
TTCGTTTGGCAGCACCGCCGCTGGTTTCATCCCTGGGCAGTGCAGTAACTCGAACCTTCCTCCACGATGAGAGTCTCTCTTCCTCTGCTGGATCTCCCGAACTGAAGGAACCACCACCACCACAGGAGCCTCTTCTACATTTTAAGGTACTTTGTTCCGCCAGGCCTCCCTATTTGTTTGGTAGCGCTAAAGGTGTTTTAAATCCTTTACCTACCTGCTGGGTTGGCCACCCCTATCCTCTAACATTGTCTTTCACCTTCTGCATCCACCTTTTCGAATCGTTTAACAAAGACTTGACTGCAGCTACAAGAACATTTTGCTCCTGGGCTCTTTGCCCTGTACCACTGACTCTGGCACAGGCCTATTGACTCTGGCTGAATCTGTTAAAACTGCCTTCTCTAGATTGCTTCTCAACTAGAACTGTGTTGGTGTACCTAATTCTTATGACCACCTTTTCCTTCCCACTTTTAAAACTTGTGAAGTGCCATTTTGCTCGGTTTTCATTCGAGTATGCTAACGTACTGCCTTGCCTAAACTTGTTCACAAACTTATTGGGAAGTGTTGCTAGGGTGCCTAAGAATATATTCCTGTATATGTTCTTTCCCTCCCTTGTGAGAAATTGCTAGAGTGCCATTTGTGTTTGGTTTTCACTGTGCCGTTTTGCTCAGTTTTCACTCTTGCTCAAACTTGTCTACAATTTAACCAGGGAGTTGTGTATACTTTTCTTGACCGATTTGAACTTGCTTTAATAACTGTGATTTATGTGTTGAACTAGAAGTGTGTAAGATAAATATATATTCTTTTTAATACAAAGCTTTGGTCAGTGTTTCCTTGTACCACAGTGCTGAAGCCCTATTGTTTAAACCCTGAATACTGCTCATCTCCCTCTTGAGATAAGTCTGACTGCTTAGCCACAGCTACCAACTAAATCTTTGTGGTACAGACTGATACCAAGGGGGATTTATTGCTCATACCTGTAGTCTTAATCTTCTGTAGTGCTCCCTAAGGGAACTGCACAAGATTCTGCCTAACACAGGACCAGGTCAGTGAAGTTATCCAGCAACGCAAGTCTTCTTCTCCGTTAGATCCAGTCTCCTTGAGAATTATAAAGGATCTTGGGGCAGAGTTGGCGCCAGTGTTAACTATTGCACATAATCCTTCACTGAACTCTGGCTTATTACTCCAGCTTTGAAATGTGCTGTTGCATCTCCTCTTCTGAAGAAACCAGCCCTGGATCCTGCAATTTTGGCTACCTTTAAACCAATATCTCTTGTGGTGTTTTTAACGAAAGCAATGGAAGCAATAATTACCCCTCTCGCCCCCCAACTCAAACTTTCATGAGGAGTCGGATATCCTCGACTTATTTCAGTCTGGTTTTCGCCCAGCTATAGACCCGAGTCGGTTTTAACTTCTGTCCTTCATTACCTGACCATGATCCTAGACCATCGCAGAGTGGGTCTGTTAATACTCCTAGACCTCTACGCAGAGTTCGACAATTGACCCTTCTATTCTGTGTCATCAGATGGAAGAAATTGGTATTGGTGGATAAGCCCTAAGTTAGTTTTGGTATTTCCTGGCCAATCCTCTGTTATTTAATATTTATGTCAGCCCTGTGGCGAAGTAGATTGATTCCCACAGGTTTCATTTCTACGCCTACGCAAACAACAACTAATTCTGAGAATAGGCCGAGAACATGGCATGATGGCTTCTTGGCATAGAAATAGTATTGTAGACATTGGCACCTGGATGAATACCAACTGGTTAAAGTTAAATGCAGAGAAAACAGACGTTATGGTTTTCGGCCATTCTCCAGCTGCCCAAGCTCTCTGGACCAATGACTTTTGACCTACTTCATTGAGTGCCTTACACACCCCGGTCTCTGTGGTGAAAAACCTAGGAGTCAAAATCACATCTCTTTCGGCATCACCCCAGGTTAAGGCGAGATGCAGCTTTGGCTAAGCTGAGGAAAATCCGCTGGTACATTCCAGCAACATTTTGGAGCCTGGTAGTCTCTGCGTATATTTCAGGGACCCTCGATTATTGCAAAGCTACGCTCAACCCAAGACCCTAATAGAGCATCAACAAGTGATGCAAAATTCTACCGCCTGCTTGGCTGTCTGCCTCCCTAAATTTAAACTCAAGACCTTGCACCTTGTTCAACTGGCCTACTATGCCTCCGGACAGCTTTATTTGCATGCAAAACACACTAAGTATGCTCCCTCAAGGAACCGTCACTCTGCCAATCAGCTACTTTTACATGTTCCTTCTTCTCTAGAGCCACCATCAGGGAGCGAGCTTTTTCAGTCACGGCTCCGGCCTTGTGGAACTTACTTTCCCAGACTCTGTGGGCTACCGTCAACCATGTGGACTTTCGGAAAGCGCTGAAAATGCATCTCTTTAGCTGAACCTTTCTTCTTTTTTCGGTGGTTACTTCTTTTCTGGCTTAGGAATCTAAAGCGTCAAGATACCCTTGAGTCATAGCTGCGCTTAAGAAGTCTGGCTAACAAAACAGTCATGGATGCTGCTGCAGAGATGAACCACAGGACGTGCCCCCCCCCTGTGCCCACCCCTCCTCCCCCAGAGGATATTTCAAAGATAAGGAATCCGTAAGAGTAAGAAGTCAATTAGAAAGGAGATTCTACTTACAAAGCCAGGACCTCACCCACTCATATGGCCAAGGTGATGGCAATCGGGAAGATCACATTAAGGGCAAGTCAATTTAATTAACAAAAATACAGGTGCTCAGACATACCCACCATCAGCACAGCAACAACTACATTTAAAATTCCAGGTAGGAATAATATGTGGAAAACATTTACACAAACCTTTTATAAACTACATGACCATGGGTATAGAAAAGGAGGAACCATGTTCCAGAGTTCTTAAACGCAGTATTCTTTCGCATGATCTGGGGGTCTGATTTGGCAAATGAGCAGATGAAGTCCAACAGTGCAGAAGGGGAGCAAGTTAAAGGGACAGGAAACACTTTCCTTGGACCAGTTGGACAATTTACTCCCTGCACAGGCAAATAAGGTTTTGGTTGGTGGCCTATGTAACAGAAGGACTTCCAGACAAGTGTCAATCTATGTGTCTCATTAGCCAGGCATAGTGACCGAGGCTACCCAGGTTGCTGCATAGGACAGTGTCCGCTGCCTGCGACAACAAGCTCACTCGCTGGGAGGCACCAGGATTTAAAGAGACAGGTTCAGACGTTATGGATGCCATGATGCCTGGACCAATGCAGGGTAATCAAAATCGAAGTGGAACTGAACATCCTCAGTCTCTGGGTTGCCAGAAGGATAAGAAGAATCAATGCAATGTGTACAGGTCAAAACCTATTTCTACTATCAATACATCCTCCAATGTCATTTCGAAGGAAACTCCTTGAAGCAGAGAACCTCACCTTTCCTATTGGCTGGAAGCTGAGCGGTCTATTTGGCAGTTCCCACTAGGAGGCAAAACTCTCACACTGAGGGACAATCGAACGCCTGCTAAGGGAATCCCCAACACCTCTCTCTGTCCGGGTAGATATTAAAAGTTTCTCACCACAGTGACTAGAGTACACTCAGTACTTAGTCCCCTTTCCTCCATCCTTGTGGGCATCCCCCAACATGGGGACGGTAGCAGAACGTTTGGCAGCAACAAATGTAGCTTCCCCTTTACATGTAGCATAGCGCGAAGGGGCGCAGCCTCAGGCATGGGAACACCCCGCCAAGGCCCTGCGCTCTGGCGCCTCAACTCAGTCCCTTTGAACACATCAGGCGCTTAGATACCTGGCTACAGTTACACATATTGGCCCTTGGCATACTAGCGCAGGAAGGTCGGTGGTACGTATGGAAGAAAGGCGATTGAGGACTGAGTACTCAAGTCACTATGGTGAGTAACTTTAATTACTAATACGTCCAGCCCCCTTTCGACCATCCTTGAGGGGAATTAATCCAAACAAGAAACATAGGTTGGAGCTGTGATAACCTGCCTAATATCTAGGACGATGCAAAAAGGTTATTCAGAACCGCCTGCCAAACTCTGCATCGCATCTGGAGATGGTGTCCAATGATCGTGCTTGCAGAAGGCCGACAAAGTGGCCCAAGTAGCCGCCTTGCTGGCGACTTTCCAAGAAGCGTGTCTCAGAAACGTGACGGCTCTGGCCTAGGCTCTAACCGCATTAGCATGAATCCCCCTCAGAGACAGGATTGCCGATGGCCAAATCCACCTCCGAAATGGCCTGAACCATCCAACGGGTGATGGAAGCCTTAGTGTCCTGATAGCCGGGGGAAGAGCCCCCAAAATTCACAAATAGTGCCTTGGACCTCCTGAAGGATTTAACCTGAGAGAGAGAAATCCTGGAATGCAGAACCCTCTCCGTCTCAGACTGCAGGTTCGGGAAGAACACAGGCAGACAGATCTCTTGATTCAGATGAAATCGAGAGACCATCTTGGGCAAGAAGTTTGGGTGAGTGTGCAAGATGGCCTTCCCATTGTGAAACGTGCTTAAGGGCTTGCACGAAGACAGCGCCTGCAGCTCACTAACTGCGCACATAGGTGAGAGCCACCAATAAAACAGTCTTTAATGTCACAGAGAGGATGTCCATGGAAGCCATCGGCTCGAAAGGATTGCGATGCAAAGTTACAAGAATCACATTGAGGTCCCAGGCTGGATGTGGTCTATGCACATCAGGAAAAATCCTAGACAGCCCATTAAGGTGGGCCTTAATAACTGGGTTGGCTGCCGAAAAACATGCTGAGGGAAACTCTTCTAAGCCCCAATGGCTGACAAATAGATGCAGCAAGTATCCCCCTGGACTCCAGAACGAGCCAGGTGTACGGAAATGTCCAGTACGTCATCCAGAGGACAGGTGACAGGATCTAGCCCCTTGTCGCGAGCCCAATGGAAGAACCTAGTCCACTTGCTCTTATACTGGGACAGGGTTGAGTGCCTCCTGGCCTGCTGAATGATGTCCCAGTTGTCATCCGAAAATTGAGTGTGCTGAAGCCTCAGCTAATCAGGAACCAAGCCGTCAGAGCCAGCTTGGCCGGGTCCGGATGTTCCACTTCCTTGCCATGCTGTGTCAGGAAGCCCCTGCTGGGAATCGGAAGGTGGATGGGACCCTGGGAGCACAACTGAAGCAGATCCGAAAACCAGGGCCTCAAAGGCCAGTGGGGGGCAACCAGGATGAGGCTGCACCCCACTGAAGCCCGGAACTTACGGTCTGTTGCAGCAGAGGGGTGGGCGGGACGCATAACACCTGAGGACGTGCCAACAGAGACCCCTGACCCGCACATGAAGCAAACTGGGGGCATTGGGCATTCTGGGGGGATGCAAACAAGTCCAGGTCGGCAAACACCCAACACTGGAACAAGGGCAACAAGGAGTCGTTGTGAAACTCCCACTCGTAGGTGTTGAAACCCAATCGTCTCAAATGATCTGCTTTTGCATTGTTGTCCACCGCGAGGTGGGCTGAAGTCCAGATCCGCTCCGTAAGGGCCCATTCCCAGACTGAAACTCCCTCCATGCATAGGAGGGGTGGGGGGCTCACTGCCCGGAGCTCGAACAGGCTGATATTTAGGTGGGCTTCCGCCCTGGACCATGCTCCATGGATCGCATAGCCCTCCAGAGTGGCTGCCCCAGCCCGAACAAGGAGTTCATCGTCACCACCAGGGTAAGCTCCGGTCAGGTAAAGGGGGCTTCCACTGAAACATTGCCATCCACCAGCCACCAACGAAGGTCGGGCAGAAGGAAAAGTGGTATAGGGATCATGTCCGACTGAGACCCTGTCTCCTGGTCCCAATTGGCCGTCAGGTGGAGATGGAGGCGCCTCATCTTGAGGTGAGTGTGCTGAACAATGGGCATGCAGAAGGCCATCAGGCCCAGAATGTGCTGGAACCACCATGCTGAGGTGTTAAGATGGATTTGTAAACTCTGACCTGGTGGGCAGAAGTTTAGGAGGCCACCCTAGTTTAGTCGAACAGGGGAACCTTCTGGACAAGTCACACAAATCGCGGTAGCTTGGCAGGCGCTCAAGACTAAGTCTCAGGAGGGGTGAGTGATCGGAAGCCCACAATGAGCGCATGCAGTAACACTCTACAGTATACGTTTAGACAAGTGTATTTCAACAATGAATAGTTACTCACCGTAGTGACCAACTTAACTCCTAGTCCATAGTCCCCTTTCCTCCATACTGCATGTGCATCCCTCGCGAGGGACAGAATTTTTCTCACCAGAAAAAAACCTTCTACCCTTTAAATTTAGAGGCACGGACATGGGAGCATATGCTCCCTTGACGCCGCCCACCAGCGCCACTCCTCAGTGCCCACTGACGCGTTGACAATATCAACATTGTCTAATGACACCAGTATTATTGGGAGAGGATGGTAGGACGTATGGAGGAAAGGGGACTATGGACTAGGAGTTAGTCACTACAGTGAGTAACTTAATTACTCCTACGTCCCAGTCCCCTTTCCTCCATATTGCATGGGCGATTACAACTGAACGTAGCCCCAGGGTGGAGAGGATACCCTCCTTAAGAAAACAAGTTCCTTAGAACCGCCTGTCCGAAAGCCGCATTCGATTTAGAGCCGGCGTCCAAACAGTAGTTCTTACAGAAAGCCAAAGGGGTGGCCCAGCTGGAGGCCCTGCTGCTGGCCTGCCACGGAACCTGCTGCTGGAAGGCGACCTCCGTGGCCTTGGCTCTGACAGCATGGGCGTGCATGTTAGCAGGAAGTGGTTTGTGCTGCCCCTCAAAGGCCTCCTTGATGGCCGAAACCATTCACCTTGCTATAGAGGACTTGGATCCCTGATAACCTGGACATGACCCCCAGACCCTGGAAGGTGACCAACAGATCGTCCGTCTTGCGAAAGTTCTTGGTCCTGTCCAGATAGAATTTCAGAGCACATCTGACATGCAGATAGTGTAAGGCCCTCTGAGCATCGTCCTTAGGACCGGCAAAAAACATAGGTAAGACCATCTCCCCGTTTAGAAGGAAAGCGGAGACCACATTGGGTAGGAATGCAGGGTGCGTTCTCAGGACCACCTTATCCTTGTGAAAAGTAGTATAGGGTTCTGATGTCACCAGAGCTTGAATCTCGCCGACTATGCGAGCAGAGGTGAGACCCCACCAAAAAGCTGTTTTAATTGTGACCATTGGTTCGAAAGGTTTGTGTGCCAGGGCACCCAACACTACATTGATAACCCACACATGGTGTGGCTTCTTAATGGGTGGGTAGAGCCTGGTGAGGCCCGCCAGATGATGCTTAACCACCGGGTTAGAGGAGGAGAAGACCTCCTAAGAATTCCTGTAGGCCCCTATAGCTGCCAAGTAGGTGCGGCAGGTGTCTATTTGCACCCCCGAGTGAGCGAGATGTGCCGAGAATGAGAGCACATTGTCCAATGTGCAAGTAAGGGGTCGATCTCCTTAGAGTCCGCCCAGTGACGGAACCTGGCCCATTTACTCTTGTACTGACTCCTAGTAGCCTTGCTCCTGGCACCCTGAATGATGCCCAGGTTAGCCTGAAACAGGCTCAGATGCTTCAGTGTCACCTGTTCAGGAACCATGCTGTGAGGGTTAATTTCTGTGGAGCTGAGTGGATGACCCTATCCCCCTGCTGGAGGTAAGTTGGGCCCAGTGGCAGGTGAATGGGAGGCCTGTCCGAGAGGCTGAGGAGCTACGAGAACCACGACTTGCCGAGCTATCAGAATGATGCGGAGGTGACACGATTTTCTTATCTTGCAGATCACCCTGTGGATCAGAGGTGTGGGAGGGAATGCATACGCTGTCATGCCATTCCAGTGTATCTGAAGTGCGTTGCCCAGGGAGCCGGGGCCTTGCCCCTGCCAGGACGCAAACTGCTGGCACTTCCTGTTGGACCAGGAGGCAAAGAGGTCCACCTGAAGATGCCCCCCTCTGCTGAAGACCCAGAGCAGGACCGGATTGTTCAATTGCCATTCGTAATTGTCAGCTCCCAGTCTGCTGAGCCTTTCGGCTTCCATGTTGGACTCCCCCTAGGAGGTGGATTGCAGTCATGTGGATGTTGTTCTCCAGGGCCCATTCCCACATGCTGACGGCTACGCTGCACAGCTGAGGGGACCTGGTGCCACACTGCTTGTTGAGATAATACATGCTGGTGGAGTTGTCCCTCTGGATGAGGACGACCTTGCCCTCATTGAGCAGAAGGAAAGCCTTGAGAGCTAGCCAGATAGCCGTTAGCTCCAGCCAGTTGATATGTGTTAGGCAGAATCCTGTGCAGTGCCCTTAGGGACCACTACACACAATTTAGACTACAAGTGGTAATACAAGTTTACCTTTGGTATACGCCTGTACTACTACGTTAAAGTGGTAGCAGTAGCGCAGCAGCCAGGCCTATCTCAATAGTATATGAGCAGTAGCAGTGATTACACAAAGAGACCACAATTACTGTGACTCAAGCAAACACTGACTCAAGGTTTTAGGTAAAAAAATATAAGTACATTTATTTTTTAAACCGTTTGTTATAAACACAACACTTCTATTAATTCAAAACCACACGTAAAATATACAACCAACCAATTCACTTTGTACGGTATTACTTCAAGGTAAGTACCCTGTGTTTTAACGGACCGGTGTTGTGAAACAAAAGACGTTAACGGGAATACATATGCGATCACTTTTTGACAGTAATGACAGTTCGGGAAACGCCTATCCGCGGCAAGAAATATTACCGGGGCAAAAACACACTTAGTACCCAAGAAACCCTGAGAGAGTTGGGGGCAAAAATCATAGGCAATACTTTTGTCAAGGCAGACAGAATCAGAGAACACTCTTAGACAGAAATTCAAGAGTCAATAGGCCGGAGCCAGTGTCAAGTGGAACCGGGTTCCTGTTGTCGAGGATCACACAGTCGGACAGTTCACGATTCAACGTAGCCAGGAGTACTTAGATATTGTCAATGGAGGAAGCAAACGTTATAAGAAGGAGGGAAGATAAGGGCAAGCCTTGTAGGAGAAAAACAAGGGATTCACCCGAATTCCTCAAGCAGAATACAGTACCTTATTCAATGAAGAAGCTGGTGCCACGGCAGTTGTTCCTGGTAGTTTCCTGCAGACCCTCGGTTCCTGGAGCTTCGATCCGAAGGAGGACGTCTTGAGGGGTCTGCACCACACAGGGCTGAATCCGGCAGCAGCAACAGTGAATAAAAGGTGCGCTCCTTAAAAAACAGGAGAGGCTCTTCAGATGGCTATACAGACCACTACAGCAGTGTGCAGCGATTTCGACCACGAAGAGGATCCTCTGGCTGTAGAAGATGATCTGGATATCCCCTCCAAGCTCAAGGGAAGAAGACTCCGGACTGGATCTTCTCTGGTCGTTGAAGGGTAGATAGCTCAGGACTGCAGCAGGGCTTCACCGGGACGGGATAGTTGCAGCAGTTGACCTCTCCTCCGCTTCTCTTCAGTTCCTTGTAGTTCCAGAGGCGACTCTCTGACTTCCAGACCAAGAGACCTGCCTTTTATGCGAAAATCCCCCATTCACACAGCCTGGCTGTCAATCACACAGCAGGGGGGTTGTCCGGCCTGGACAACCACCTCAGCCAATCATGGCAAAGTGCAACTTGGGTTTCCTAGGATACCCTGTGCAGGGGGTAACTACACCCTTCCCTCACATTCAGCCCACCTAGACACCCAGGCGCCTAAAGGAGGGCTTCTGGGCAGAAGCCTGCCAAAAGACAGTGAACATAGAAGGCAAACCTGGTTTGCCGCGCAAAGTAAAACACAAGAAGGACTTTAACAAAAAGAAATGGCGAATAAACCCAACCGAAGCCAAAAGAAAAAGCATTTGGTCAAGCGGGTTTAAGTTCGAGGCTAATATAATAGCCTAAAACTATACCACATTTATATAGTATAATCGCGGTAGAAAAGTCAGGGTAGATACCACTGCCACCGGCCAAGTCTAAATGTTAAAAGAGCGAAACAATGCTCTAGGAGGTACAGATAAAAAGGGCTAAGGATTAATCCTTTCCAGTACTCCATGTAAGATGGGGTGTACTGGATCTGTGGTTAAATGACTAAGTAAAGTTAATGGCAACTTTACCCTTTTCTGGGGGACAGTAGTCGGCCTCAGAAATGGAGTCGGTGGGAAGTCTAAAAGACAACCTTGTGTCACTGCACTGAAGGTGCTGTGTAACACACAAAAGAAGGGGGCTACCGAAGTGGTGTACTCCAGAGTCCACAATCACAAAAACAGATGAAATACACATGGTAAAGCACAGGTAAGAGTGGAAAGAAAGGGGTACACTCTTACCAAGTGGAAAAATAAACTCCAGAGGTCCAGCAAAGCTGCTGGGCGACTCACTAGGTAAGGGAAATTAGCCATTGAATGAGAATTCTCCCTAACACCTGCCCTCACCAGTCAGTCATCGAGGTAAGGGTATAGATCATCGCCCTCCAAGCAGAGGAGGCCGGTCACTGCGTTCATCAACTTTGTGAAGACACGAGGGGCCGAATTGATGCCAAAGTGCAGCACCTTGCACTGAAAATGGTACGTGATAATCGTGAAACTACTGATGCGGTTTATATATGGGAACATGCAGGTATACATCCTTGAGGTCCAGGGAACACATCCAGTCCACCGCACATAGACACTCAGCTATGTGTGCAGGAGTAATCATCTTGATGCGTTTCAGCCTTAAAGACAGATTTAGAAAACATTTAGAAAAGACAGGTCCAGGACTACCCTGAGGCCAGCCTGGTTGCTCTTGGGTACCGCAAAAATCCTGGAATAGTAACCTGTCTACAAGAGGAACCGGTTCCATCACCTGTATCTTCAAGAGTGAGAGTATTCTCCCATAAAAGAGGCCGGGACCCAATCTGACAAAGAGGAGGAGATGATGGTAGAGGAAGAGGAAGACTGAAGCCTGTGGAGACTACGGATAGGAACTTGTTGCTGAAAAGACTCTTCCAGGTGTCCTGAAACAATGCCAAACCTCCCCCACACCCCACAGGAGAGCTGTCTTTGCCAACCCTGAGGTTACTGCCTCTTGGTGTCAGAGGAGTGTCATGATGCCTACCTCCAAGGAGCCAGGCCGGGCCCAGCAACCCCAGAGGCAGACATCATTTTCCCCAGGGAAGTCTCAGCGGGCCCAAGTCGGGGCCCTTTGGACTCAGTCCTGGCGCCTTAGGCGCCAGGCTCATAGCGGACCCCAGTCCTGGCGCCTTAGGCGCCAGGCTCATAGCGGACCCCAGTCCTGGCGCCTTAGGCGCCAGGCTCATAGAAGAGGATATGTGTTTAAGTGCTTGGGTGCACACTTACCTGATGCAGACCTTGCTGCTTCATCCAGGCCCTCTTGAGGCCTGAATGGGACTACTTAACCTGTAGGACTACTTCACCACCCGGGTGTGGTCGGGGGAAGGATACATACCTGATTGGTGGAAGGATACATACCAGGAACTTCTTCCAAGGCTATTTAAACCCCACCCGAACAGCCACACATGCTTCGCGTTGTTCTGCACCTAGCAGCTGGACGCTCACCGTGTCAGCTCCTGCATCCTGACTTCAGCCACGCCTGCCAGCACCCTGGAACACCTGCAAGGGGAGAAAGGAAGAGAATAGGAGAAGAAAAGCCCTTACCTGCTAAATCTGCATCCCAGAGTCATTTCTCCAACGGCCCTGAAAAGGAAGACATCATTTTAAAGGCATTTCGTTTCGATCGCTGCAGCGCTGCATTTTACTCACCTTTGCAAGGAGCTTCCATCTTCAGCAGCGATCTTCCGGATTCAGCTACGCCCCGGCGCCTAGAGGAAAAAAGACAAGAACAAAGGTGAGAGGGAGAAAAGGAATAAGGAAAGCTCAGTTTCCTTTTAAGTCTTACCTGTTGGATTATTCCCACTGCATTTCGGGTCCTGCCGCTTCCTGGCATCTCCGGACCCCGGCCCCTATGGGGAAAAAAGACAAAGACATTGAATGAGCGAATGCAAAGACATTACCTGAGCGCTCATCCAGAACTGTTTCACTTCGGGTCGGCGCCATATCTCCGGCACTCCGAACCCCGGCCCCTAAGGGGAAAAAGACATAAGCATTAGCGCTTGCTGCAATTAGACAACGAACATTATTATTAAGCTTGAACTTTTGAACAGAACTTTTACAGCGCCTTACCTGAACAGTCAAGCTTACCTGAACTCCCATCAATCCTCAATCCAGTGAAGTAACTGGGTTTCAACGCGCCCCTGCATCAGAAGCAGGATGGAGAGCTCATCCTTCCAAACCCTAAGGTGAGGCTTCACGGGGAATCGTGGAGGAGGTATCGTGGAGGGTTGGAAGGGAGTGGGAGGCTTGAGCATTGTTCCACAGTTGGTAATACTCCCTTTTCACGCACAGGAGGGTATCCAACGAGCCAGGGAAGCCAGAATAGAGGGGCCCTTCCTGTCCATCTTCAGAGTTCTGCGCCTTCGACGCCGCGCCTCTGTGGGAACCAGGTGAGCGTTACAAGGAGGGGGCAGAGGAGGGGGAGCGGAAAAACCAGTGCAACATCCTCTGTTGCTTCCTTCGGCTGTCACTGGGCGACCTGTCAGGGACTTGCGCACCGCGGTCCTGGAAACCCTTGAAACCAGAGGAGGTTCAGTGCTTGAACTTGGTCCTACCCTGGGATTGAGGAAAGGACTTCTGACCGGACTTTGTCAGGATGGCCAATTACTTGGCAGTTTGAGTGGATGCTTTCTTCATTATTTCGTCATCTGAATGAATGTAAAAGGTCCACGCGCTTGAAGGGCTGGTCAATAATCCGCTCCCGCACGTCAGATGAAAACTTAGTGGCGTACATCCAGGCCGTCGTCCTCATCTCGACCCCAAAACACAGCCCTCTGCTGGCTGTGTCGATGTGGGGACCAAAGGCTCCATGAGGTCCTGCACAATGGCCCGGGCATCTGCCAGCCCAGCCATGAAGGATGCCTCCTTGTCCGATGGGAGATCGGGCGACAATTCCATGAGCTCCTGCCACAGTTTCTGGCTAGGCGCAGCGAAGAGGGCATCCGTGTTGGCCTGCCGCAGATGTAATCCTGAGATGGAGTAGTAGCGCTTCCCCAGGAATTCAAGGACTTTGTCCTCCTTTGAGAGGCATGTGGAGGTGGCTCCTGTGGAGAGAGACAACAAAGACAATGGTTTAGAATATAAAGAGGCATCAGCCATCACTGAGGAATGGGGCCGAGGGTGGGAAGCAAGGAGGATTGCTCCCCATCCGTCAGCCTGAACCTGCTGTCCAGCTTCTTGTTCATCTGGGGGTTGCCCGAGGGCTTCTCCCAAACTTCTGTGCCACCTGCCGCACGTCCCTCTGGAGTGGGAAGCCAGACCGGATCGTTGTGCGCTTCCCCAAGACCTCTTAAGCACTCCCGATCGACACCTGGGGGCTTCTTCAGGAAGAGGAACCCCCCAGGAACTCTGTTAGACCCTGGAGGCGGTCATGAAAGGCCTTGACGGATGCTGACGGCTTGTCTTCCTGAGCGTCTGCATCATCGCCCCCCCTTTGCAGGCCAAGGGGAGTCCAGGCCCTGGGACACAGTTCCCGAGAGAGGCACCCCCACCTCCATGTCCAGAGCCGCAGACCAGTCCAACGGCTGCTGAGTGGGAGGCATTGGTGATACAGGAGGTGGTGGAGGAGTCGGTACGGCCGATAGGGCCTGCACCGGAGGAGGGACCGGTACTGGGAGGGACAGGACGAAAACCCAGATGAGGCAGCCTGGGCGGCGCAGCCATCCAAGATCTTCACAGTATCCTTCAGAAGCCCCTTCATCTGAGGAGAACACATGAGAAATAGGAAACCTTCAAAAAAGCGATCCTCATTTTCCATCAAGTACCTCGGGGCCCTGCCCTCTGAGGCGATGGGCCCTTGGTCGAATCGCTGAGGCGCGGGTGCGTACAGCTGTGGGGCTGTGACAGATAGATGTACCCTTGCCCCATAGGACCCGCTGCCACTTCCCGAAGGAAGGGGGCTGGAATCATCCTGCAAGGCCCACTCGATGGGCGAGAGGACTGGCAGCGCCTGAGCCGGATCCAAAATGGCTGCATGCCTGACAGGCATCACCACGTGCCACTCCGCCATTTTGAAGCCTTGCGCCACGGCCTAGGCGGGAGGGTACAAAGACCCCGAGCTAGGAGATGCCCAGACATGGGATGATACAGCTTGGGTCTCGCACCTGAAAGGGAGGCGTCAACCTCAGAGGTCCCTCTGGTAGCCGCTGAGCCTTCATCCGGACGCCCGGTAGTCAAACCACCCTGGATGACTGCCTCAGAGCAAGCTCTGGTGGGCTGGGAGGCCACGGCACCCGTGCCGGCAGCTGCGCTGGATTTAGCCGAGTAGCGACTCTTGAAGGTAGCACTCGACGATCCCTTACCCCCTGGGGTAGAAGAAGCAAACAACCCTGATCGTCTTTCGCAGGACAACCTGGTAGGGACCCCGGGCCCCTCGGCTTGCGAGCCGGTTGCCTTAGAGGCATCGGGCCTGCTGGAACCAGAATGCGAGAAACCCCGATCCATGAGAACACCGGGGAATGAGTCTCTGCGTCGTGGGGCTGTGCTGAACAGAGCCCCTACAATGTCTTGACAAGAGGCCCCTCAGACAAATTCCTTAAGGTGGGAGGAGGAGAAATGTGGAAGGTCGCCCTCCACCGTGACAAACAATTGTTCAATGCCCTGTGACAGAGCGCTGCAGGCCGCACACGAATCCCAGCGGTAGTCGGGCCCCAAAAACACTCAAGACAGAGTACATGAGGGTCCGAGGCCGGGAACGATCAGTCGCAAGAAACGTATCTCCTGAATCCTTCTGAGGCCGACATCCGCCGGGGGAGTTGAGGCACCAAAGGGAAGTGGACAAATTATTGAAAAACAAGAGGGGAGCTAGCGGAAAGCTTAAAAAAAAGCCTCTGTGCTGCTGACAGGTCCGTCACCTTCATGTGGAAAAAGGGACCGAGGTGAGGCGCCAGAGTGCAGGACGTTCGTACGTCTGAGGTCGCGCCCCGCGCACTATGCTAAATTTAAAGGGGAAGCTCTATTTTGCTGCCCAAGGTTCCGGTATCGTCCCCATGTTGGGGGACGCCCACAAGGATGAAGGAAAGGGGACGGGGCGTTCGAGTATGAAAATCACCAACCCCCCCCCCCAAAAATTAAAACAAGCATGTTTTCGCAGAAGGTAAATTCCAAACCAATTGATTCCTATAAACCTTTCACTGACCAGTTCACATTTCTTCTGAGCATCCTCCTTCAGACTGTCGCTTTCTGCTTTAAGTGTGTCCATTATCTGTTCAAGCTCAGTTTTCCCTCGAATCAAATCTTCAACATCCACTTGTACTTCCTGGAGTTTTTGCGTTGCTGCACATTTTTCTTTTTTTACTGTCTCCAATGAAGACTCGCAGGCATTTAATCTCTCTTTAAGTTGTCTCATCTCAGAAGACAATCTTTGCTCCAGTTCCTCCCTTTCTTTCAGAATATGTTCATTCTCACTCGTCTTCTGCTGCAGATCTTCCATTAAAATCAACAACTGTAAACAATAATACAAAGATTTTCATTTCTGTGTGCATCTGTATGAACACAATTTAAAAACATTTTATTTTTTCTAGCAATGCTGTGGTAGTAAAATGATAGTGTGATATGATGCTTGGCTATAAGGAGTGTGAGTTACATTTACAAGCAGATGTTAGACTGCGCTGCAATTACTTTTTCAGTAAACACAGATGAAAAGCTGATTGTTGGGTGAACAGCTCCAGGGATTAAAGAAAAAAAAATGAAAAGTAAACAGAAGTTGCAAGTCTTTGTTCTATACTCTTTACCCTCATTGGAAATAGAACCCAGGAAAGGTTGCTAAAGCAGAATTTAGCAGCCCAGCAGGGATTTAGTTTAGTTTATTGTTCAAATAATAGGGTTACAAGATTTCTGAAATATACATATAAATTCCTATGATCGTTACGGGAAAAGTCGCAAATAAGAGTACAAGGGTTACTTTATACTTGAACCATGGAAAACGTATAACTTAACGTATAAAAAGGCTCAGACTAAAACGATGTAAGGCTAAAACTGATCGCCGCAATAAATACTATTAATATAATGTGTTAAATTAGGCAAAATAAATGGCAGCATATTCATGGCAAGGAATAATAACACTTCTAAAAACTCCAAACTTTTTATGAAGAACCACAAATTGCACAACTCTCTGTAATGTTCTTTCTGATGGATGTTCCTCACACACTGATTCCTCATCTAAAAAATAAATAAAATAAAAATACAAAAAAATGTAAAAATCTATGATATTCCTATCCCAGTGCAGCTGTTCTCCGGAAACCTTTCCACCGCAAGAGGGTGGGGGGTGTTGTTTTTTAGAGAGAGAGCCAGGCTCCAACTAATGCCTCTTCGTGCCCCGCGCCAGACATGTCTTCGGGGGGCAGTACATAGTGGCGGGGAGCCTCGTAATCTCAATTGCACCCTTATCCCGAAGACTCTGAAGCTGAGGGACAGTAGAACCAAGGGTGTGCTATCTTCCTGAAAAGAGGGGCAGGTAGGGTGGGCGATGAAGAATACTTGGGGGGGGGGGGATCCATCAGAGAGAACATTGCAGAGAGGGATGTAATTTGTTCTTTAAATAGATTCTTTCCTCTCATGGATTTCTCATCTATGGTAGACTCCCAAAGCAGTAGGTAAATCTGGAGGAGGGAGGAAGCAAGACCACCGCCTAAACCAGAAAACTCAGGAGGACTGCCCTAGAAAACAGGCATCCTGGCCCGCAAGGGAATACAAGCAGTAATGCTCATCAAATGTGTGCAAAGGCACCCATGTTGCTGCCTGTTAAATAGCCAGGAAGGGTACTCCCCTTTGCCGGGCAGAGGTGGCATACACTCCTTTGGATGTAAGAGCTCCGAGATCCTCAGGCAAGTCGTTACCAGCCAGATCGTAGCATTCTGAGATGCAGAGAATGATCCATCTTGACAGGGTTTGTTTGGTCACAGCCCTGCGAGCATGAGTGCCAGTGTAACCAACAAAAAGCTGGTCATCCTGCCAAGCCTCTCTAGGATGAGATGTGTGGAACTTAAGGGCCCGTACCGGGTCCAGCAAAAAGAATCATTATTCTGCCTTAGATAGGTGAGGTAGAGGAAAAATATGGATCTTCTGAGAGATGGAAATCCTAGACGACCATCGGCAGAAAGGAGGGTCTCACTCAAGGTTGTCACCTCTTTGAAAGAAAAATAAATAGGGAGATAAAACGGACAATGCCTGTAGCTCACTCCCCCTTCTCACAGAAGTTAAAGCCATTAGGAAAATCGTCTTAAGGGTGATTAACCTAATTGAACAGGAATGAAAGGGCTCAAATGGAGCACCCATAAGAGATTAAAACTAAATTCAAATCCCACGCCGGAACCACAAACTGGCGGGGAGGAAATTGGTTACACAAACCCCAAAAGAACTGCATAACAGTGGGGATTGTGAAAAACGAGCCCTGTTCCAGGGACCTCGAACACCAAAATAGAGGTGAGGTAACCCTTTATAGTGCTAATCTAATCTGCAGGTCTGCTTGGGCCAAAGAAAGCAGACAGTCCAACACAGGGGATAGTGGACAAGATAAAGGATCCAGGTCCCTCTCCTGCCACCAAACTGAAAATGTATGCCACAAGCAGGCATACATGGATTTTGTAGCAGGCGTCCGAGCTGAAAGGAGCACATTGAGGACATAATCCAACAAGTCATGTTCCTTGTAGTCAGCTTCTCAGCAGCCAAGCATTAAGATACAGGCTCCCGAGGTTCGGGTGGAGGTCCTGCCCCTCTGACTGGGAGAGCAAGTCAACTCTCCTTGGAAGGCGTCTGAGAGGGCAGATGGACATGTCCAGCAACTCCGGATACCATGTTCTCTTAGCCCAGTACGGAGCAAACAGGATCGTCGTGGTTCTGAAGAGGAACAACCTCCTGAGAACAAGAGGAATGACGTTGATCGGCGGGAAAGCATAAAGGACGCTGAAAGTCCACTCTACTGTAGGTGCATCCCCCAGAGCTCCCCGACGAATAAATTCCCTGGAGCAGAACAACTCACACTTCCTGTTGACAGTGGAAGCGAAGAGGTCCACTTGAGGAGCTCCATCTCCTCCAGTACATCATCACTGAGCTGCAACTCGTGGGAGGCCGAAGTATGTCTGCTCTAGGCACCACTTGATGTTCTCTCGTCCAGCCTGAGGAGCCACTGTTAAGACTGAAACCAATCCTTGGATGCCGCCCATTCTCCCATGGGGGAGGGGCGGTGCAGCCATAGTCGAATAATCCCCCTGGGGTTGGTGCACCGCGGGAGAATCACAAGGGGAGGGAAAACACTCATGTGTTGAGGGATAACACATTAGGAGAGACACAGTATATTTCTATCCCTGTCCCAGCTCCCTCACCCTCATTCCCTCAGCTGAATCCAAGAATATCTCATATTTCTATGTATGTGAGCAAAGTAGAAGTTTGTCCTCCCCTAAACAGTTCGGAGACGAAGAAGAACAGTTATAACACCATTGAGAAAGAAGATGCAGAGTGCGGAAGTGCAGCCTGCGGTAACATATTAAGCAGACCAGCCTATTCAATCCAGCTGGCTATGCAATAAAAAAGGAAGGACTTCCTATAGAGGACAGTCCTCCCTGGAGGAGCCACGAGGGAAGGCACTGTGTCTGCCGTGACTGGAAGAAAGCCAGGAAGCCCAGGAAGAAGCAGAGCACTCCAGAGTCAGACCTGAGACAGAGGAAGAGAAGGCAGGCAGGCGGACGCCGGAGACAGGCGGTCCTGAGGCTTAGGAAGCGCAACGGCTTCCAGAAGGACGGTAGGTGTTGGGGTGCCGCTGCATACCAAATGAAGCCTCGCCAAGCACCATGAGTGCTGCGGCTGACAGAGGAAACTGGGAGAAGGCAGACACTCTTGCAAAGCAGGAAAACAGGTATGTGGAGGGGCAGAAATATGCTGGGAACTAGAGAAGGTGGTGGCAAGTAGAGATGGGGAACAAATACCCCGAAATGATGGCCTGGGACTCAAAGTAATATTGAAGAAACTGATAACCATCATAATATATGGTAGTGCTTGGCAGGAGAGTAAACCAAGCCTATCTAGAAGAAGTAGTACAGAGGACAGGCAAGTCTGGGACTCGCACCCATAACAGAAATACATCAGTTGCACATCTTCAGTCCCAGTACCTGGGAGAAAGGGGAACCAGGTCAGCTGTGTAATAGGTAGAACTTGGCAGGAGAGTACACCAAGTCTACCTAGAAAAACAACAGTTGAAACTAGGGTAGTCTGGGACTTGCACCCACATTAGAAGGACAATCATTACTTATCCTCCTGATCACATACCGGGGAGAAGAGTGAACCCAGTTAGCTGTGTTAGGGTGAATTCTCATAAATGGCTAACTGCCCTTACCTAATGAGTCCCTCAGCAGCTTTGCTGGATTCCTAGGATTTTTTTTTCACCTGGTAAGAGTGTGAGCCCTTTTTCCACTCTTACAAGTGTTTTGCTGTGTGTGTTTACACTTTGTGTGATTTTGAGCACTGGAGCCTCACCTACTCCATGGGCTCATATTTTTCATGTGTGTTACACAGCACCTTCAGTGAAGTGACACAGGGTTGTCTTTGAGACTTCCCACTGACTCAATTTTCTGGGGCTGACTACTGTCCCTCAGAAAAGGTAAAGTTGCCATTAACTTTATTTTAGTCACTTTAAACCACAGACCCAGTACACACCATATTACATGGAGTATTGGAAAGGATTAACTCTTATCCCTTTTTGTCTGTGCCTCTTGGAGCATTGTTTCGCTCCCTTTACACTAAGACTTGGCTGGTGGCAGTGGTCACTACCCTAACTTTTCTACCGCGGTTATCTTATATAACCATGGTATTGTTTTGGGCTATTATATTAGCCTTGAACATAAACCCGCTTGACCAAATACATTTTATTTTGGCTCCGCCCGGGTTTATTCGCCATTTCTGTTTGTTAAAGTCTGTCTCGTGTTTTTCTCTGTGCGCCAAAACGGGGATGATTCCTTTGTTCGCCGTCTTTTCACAGGTTTCTGCACAGAAGCCCTCCTTAAGGCACCTGAAAGTCTGGGTAGGCAGGATGTGAGGGAGGGATCTTCGGACCCCTGCCATGGGTTCCCTTGGTAACCCAAGTCGCACTCCTGTTTGATTGGCTAAGGGGACTGTCCTTGACAGGACAGCCACCTTGCTGTGTGATTGACAGCCAGGCTGTATGAATGGGGGAAAACTGCATAAAAAGCAGGTCTCTGGGACTGGAAAGGCAGAGTCGCCACTGGAACGGAAGAACCAACGAGGAGCTGACAGAAGAGGATCCCTATAACGACTGAACTGCCCGGTGAAGCCCTGCTGCAGGTCCGAATCTTCAGAATCCAAAGACAGAGAAGATCCTCCAGGAAACGTATTCCCTTGAGCGGGTGGGACCAACCAGTTCGCTCAAACTGCAAGCCAGGACCCCTCTGGTCAAATTCGCTGTACAGACCTACAGTGGGCCGGATAGCCAGGAAGGTCAGACCCTGCTTGGGTTTTAAGGAGCGCACCTTTTATTTGTTGCTTTGCTCTGCTGCTGGTTTCTTCCCTCGTTAGTGCAGGACCCTCCAGTCTTCCTACTTCTTGTCAGTCCGACAGTCGCTTCAGGAACCCATGTGCCTGCAGGAATTACCAGGAACGTCCGCCTCAGCTACAGCTTCCTCTCCGTTTTAAGGTACTGTGCAAATCAGGTTGCACGTTTTGTTCAACCGCGGGGAAAGTGTTTGAAATCTTTCTCCAATCCAAGGGCTTGTCCTTCTCTTCTTTTTGAACTAACTTTTCTATCAACCAACCTCGTCCAGAACCGTGCCACGAACTTTACCGTGAACTACCTGAACTGTGTGATCTTGAGCAAAAGACTTTGGACCCATTTAAGGCTTTTCAAACTGATTTCATCACTGTATTTCCTCTTCTTCAATTGCTGTTGGTTTGATTTAATTTCTAATAACTTTGCCTTTCCCTCCCTTTTAAATTGCAGCCACTTCATTTTGTGAGCTTAAATTGTCTGGAATTTAAGGGAAGTGGTGTGGTGTATTAAGAGTGTGATTTTTAACTTGCTTATAATAGTGTAATGTTATACAACTGAAGAGTGAATTAAAGGTTCTTTTTTTCTTGAAAACCTTGAGTCAGTGTTTGCCTGAATCATATCTGATACTGCTCACTTACTCTTGAGATAAGTCTGGCTGCTCCACTACTGATACCACTTTAACTGTGTAGTACAGGCTTGTAACTGTTAGGGAGAATTCTCTTCTAGGGCTAATTTTCCTTACCTATAGAGTCCACCAGCAGCTTTGCTGGATTTCAACGGTTTATTTTTTTCTCCTGCTAAGAGTGAAACCCTTTTTTCCCACTCTTAGACAGATTGCTGGTGTGTGTTTTAGGCTATCTTGTGTGCTTATGGTCTATGGGGTTTTTCTCACCCTCATAGAAATCATCTTATTACAGGTGTGGTACACAGCACCCTCCGTGCCGTACCACAGGGGTGTCGTTGCGACCCCCAAACAGACTCCATACCCTGGGACAGACTACTGTTTCCCAGGGCATGTAAAGTCCCCATAGACTTTACTAGTCAAATCTAATGAACAAAACTAGTACAACCAATCTTACTATGGAGGTACTGGGAAGGGTTAATAGTTTTTCCCTAGTGTTCATTTTCGAGGGGGTGTTAAGCAGAATCCTGTGCAGTTCCCTTGGGGAACACTGCAAAAAGATTAAGACTACAGGAGAAAGCAGTAAACCAAATTGGTAGCAGTCTGTGCACCACCCAGATTTACCTGGTAGCTGTGGCTGAGCAGTCAGACTCCTCTTAAGAAGAGTAGGGCAGTATGTACAGTATACACAATAGGGCCAAAACACAGTAGAGCAAACAAACACTGACCAGAGCTTTGTATAAAAAGTATATAATTATTTATTTAAAACACACTTTATGGCATATACTAGCACTCTCAATCAAAAGCAACACAGTCAGGTAAAGTATAAACACCTCCCTTAATAGTTATCAGACAAGTCAGGGTTAAAACACTACTATTTGTTAGAACAGATGTGAGCGCTTCACCAAGATGGCACTCTGATAATGTAGTTAAAGGGAGAGAAAAAGGCAGGGCATAAGAATAAAACAGTTCCCAACACTTTTAAGAGTTCAGAGCAAGGGGAGAAAGGCAGGTTATACTGTAGAGCCAAAGTTCATAGGCTAGGCCCACTTTAAATGGAGCAAAGCAAAATGTGCCCAGGATCACACGGTTTAAAGTGCACTGAAAATCTTTGCAGAGTGTTCAAAAGAGGTTGGGGAGATTCAAAAGATATAGTTAGAAGGCCTGGAACCAACCCAGTTTAGAAGCCAAGGATTTAAGGGTCACCTTTAGCAATCTGTAGAAAGGGAGGCCAGGCAGGACACAGTACCTTAAAGAGAAAGGAAGCTCCAGCGGGGGCAGTTGTTCCTGGCAGTGGTTGAAGTTCGTGGTTCTGACCAGGGGAAGAGAAGAACTCGTCGAGGAGGGAACGTGGAGTCGTTGCACTGCACAGGGATGAAACCAGCCGTGGAGTTCCCGATTAAAAGGTGCGGTCCTTTTATTCACGGTCAAAAGTGGTGAGCTTGGCTATCCGGCCACCGGGGTGCTTGGCACGGGCGATTCGACCACGTCTTTGGAAGGCGAAAAGGGCGAACTGGTTGATCCGACCAGCTCAGGGGGAGAAGACTCGTCCAGTAGAAGATCTTCTCTTGTCGTCGGGAAAGTGGTGAGGTAGTTGAAGCAGGGTTTCACCGGTGGTGTCGTCGTTGCAGATGGCTCCGCTTCTTCCCTCTTCGGATTCTTAGGTCCTGTGGCGACTTCTGAAGTTCCAGTCCCAAAGGCCCTGCTTTTATGCAGAAAAACCCCCATTCATCAGCCTAGCTGTCAATCACACATGCTAAGTGGTGAGCCGGACGGCTCACCACTGGGCCAATCAGAGTAGAGTGCGACTTGGGTTGCTAAGGCAACGCAGTCCAGGGTACCAATTCCTCCCTCCACCCTTCCTGTGGAACCCAGACAGAGTGGCACCATTTGGAGGGCTTCTGTGGAGAAGCCCGCCAAAATAGTGGGACAAAGGGCTCGACCTTGGTCAGAGTTACAGAGACGGACACAAACGCCATTTTAGAAAAGAGTTCTGGCAAAAAGACCCAACCGGTGATTTAATATTAAATAAATAAACCGGCGATATCTTTAACATTGCACCAAAAAGTGGTGTGTTAAAAATCAATGGGAAAATCCTATAGAGAATATTCCGGTAAATATTTTGCGTGGTAACCACTGCCACCAGCCAGAAACTCGACGAGGGGGGGGGGGGGGGGGCGGGATAGTGCCCCCTCAAAAACAGACCCAGGGGCAATCAAATTACCCCTTACCAGTACTTCCACAATATGATGGTTTGTACTGGTTCTGTTCACAATTTTGGACTAGTAAAGCCAATGGTGACTTTACATGCCCTGGGGGACAGTAGTCAGTCCCAGGGTATGGAGTCTATGTTTGGGGGTCACTGTGACACCCCTGTGGTACTGCACTGAGGGTGCTGTGTACCACACATACAGAAAAACAGATGATACCGTATGGAGTAAAAAGAAACCCCATAGCCCATAAGCACATAACAAGTCAAAGACATACCTCAAATCATGCCTA
The DNA here is from genome assembly GCF_040938575.1 of Ambystoma mexicanum. Taxonomy (NCBI): domain Eukaryota; kingdom Metazoa; phylum Chordata; class Amphibia; order Caudata; family Ambystomatidae; genus Ambystoma; species Ambystoma mexicanum. Next base: position 486,802,258 of record NC_090937.1, on the reverse strand, counting down.
AGAGTGGGAGTAAAAGAGTCTCATTCTTAGCAGGAGAAAAAAACAAACCCCAAAAAACCGGCAAAGCTGCTGGGGGACTCACTAGGTTTGGGAAATTAGCCTTATAAGAGAATTCTCCCTAACAGGGGGTACCGAACAGTCCCTCTCTCAAAAGTTTCTGGTTGGTGGCAGTGTTTATTACCATAAATATTCGACCGCAAATATTTCCCTATGGGATTTTCCCATTGTTCGAGGCTACCACTTTTACTGACAGCCTCTAACATACTGCCAGTTTATTTTTAAAGTAACTTTACTCCGGTAGGTTTTTATTGCCAGAACTTTGATTTAATTCCTTTCGCGTGTCTTTCTCTATAGTCCTAACCCAGGTCGGGGATCCTTTGTTCGTTCTTTTGGCGGGCTTCTGCACAGAAGCCCTCCTCTAGGCGCCACTGAGTCTGGGGTAGACAAGATGTGTGGGAGGGGGAATTGGCACCCTGGACAGGGTTGCATATGCAACCCAAGTCGCACTCTGCCCTGATAGGCTTGGGGCTTCTTCCGCCAGGAGAGCCACCCCACTGTGTGAGTGACAGCTAGGCTGTATGAACGGGGGTCTTGCTGCATAAAAGCAGGGTCCTGAGGACTGGAGGACAAGACGTTGCCACTGGAACTAAGAAGCCGAAGAGGAGAGAAGCCAAAGACATCTGCAACGACTGAACCACTGGTGAAGCCCTGCTGCAGATCCTCACCACTTTTCTCCAACAACTCGAGAAGACCTTCACCTGCAAGAGTCTTCTTCCCTTGAGCTGGTGGGGCCAACCAGTTTGCCAATCGCCTTCCAGGACCTGCCTTGGTCGAATCGCCAGTGCCAAGCACTAGGAGACCGGATAGCCAGGCACCCGTCCACCCGGAGCATACCTTTTATTCGTTTGGCAGCACCGCGGCTGGTTTAATCCCTGGGCAGTGCAGTAACTCGAACCTTCCTTCACGACGAGAGCCTCTCTTCCTCTGCTGGATCTCCCAAACTGCAGGATCTGCCATATAATTCTGCCTAACAAGCTGTGCGAAGGAAGAGAAACCTGAAGAATGGAGAAAGCCCCTAGGATATGTGAACATTGTGGCAAAGCTAAGAGAAAGGAGACATTCTCTAAGCTCTTCAAGAAAGAAGAAGAGACACCAGGGGAAGTGAGTCCTCCCCCTGGGACTTGTGAACATTATGAGAAGTCAAGAGAAGGGAGGCATTCCGTTGAACCCTGTGGAACATCGTTTTTGCACCATTTGGAACTTGCTGTTATAAACTTGGAAAATAACTATGAAAGACCTACTGAGAACACAACACCTTTACACTTTATATTGAGTTGTTACTGTAAGGGCTAGAGTTAAGGTTTTGACACGACGGTGGAATAATCTTTATTTTGACATCCCGATGGACCCCTTTGAGGTTTTTGTTGAGGCAGGGAAACACCTCTTAGCATTAGGTCTAGTGCGGCCTTTCCCCAACCCTACTTTGCATTTAATATATCAAAAATGCCACCTCTGTGTCGATCTTTCACTACCTGCACCCTCAGGCAGACAAGCTGTTTTCCAGAGCCAAGAACCACAGTCACATTGCCCCATAGTTGAGGTAATTCATGGCTGCCGTATTGTCCTCCAGAATTACCACAGTCTTGCATTTCACAGAGCAGAGGAAAAAGACCAGGGCCAGTCTGATCGCCCACCTCTCCAGGAAGTCAATGTGTTCCAGAGACTCTGCGGGAGACCACAGTCGGCTCACCGTTAGGTCTGTCAGGTAAGCGCCCCAGTTACCGTGACCATCGTCACCCCGGGGCAAGGATGACAAAACAATGCGCCTTTCAGCAAGTTGTCATGCATTGGCCCACTGTGGGAGATCCTGATCCACCTGATTCGAGACCTGTAAAAGGTCTGACGTGTGGCTCTGAAACTGCAATCATTGGCAACAGAGAAGCTACTAAAGTGATCTCATGGGCAGCCTCGGCTCCATCTTGGATGCAGGAGGCAATGAGGCCCAGAAAACAGAGGCTGTACTGTTTTTGAGATTGGAGGACTTTTGCCATCCGAAAGATAATCGCCACTCAGTCCTCCGGTGGGTAAGCCCTGCCAAGGTGAGTGTCCAAGTTTGCTCTGATGAACCGGTGAGGCTTGGATGGCAATACTCAAGACCTCTTGAAGTTCAGGGAGCAGGTTGGTGAAAGCACTGAGGGCTGAGGAAAGACTGAACGGTAGGACCTTGAACTGGTAATGGTGTTTGATCCACCACAAACCTTGGGTGCTCCCACTGAACTGGCACATTAAGTAGGCATCCTAAAGGTCCAGGGAAACCAACTGAGGACTTGCAGAATCTGGGTAAGAGCAACCATCCTGAACACACCCGTGCATAGGAACAAGTTCAGCAGCTGCAGATCCATGATGAGGTGCAAGCCTCAATTCTTCTTCAGCACCATAAAATAGGTGGGGTACCAACCCCTTCCCTCCTTCTGAGTTCAGAACTGGCACAGTTGTGCTTTTTCAACAGAAGCTGAAAGACTTCCTTCAGGCAGAGGGGGGTCCGGAGACAAAGATGGCCAAAGCACCACGGTTTGGGGGTCGCTGAAGGAATGGGGGAAATATCCCTGTCTGATCACCTGTAAAGCCCAAGATTCGGACCTGAAAAAGGAAAACCACCCCCGCCCCTCCCCCGGTAACGTGGGGCGAAGCCCTTCACTGGGGTTTAGCGCCCTGGGGTGGGCAAGGACAGAGGCTGCTAAATCACACCCCTCTCCCCTGTGCTGGGAATCCCATCCTATGCCTCTCCGTAAGAACTTGCCCTTCCCTGACTGACCATGGCCTCTCAGGGCAAAGATGGGAAAGAGCGATAAACCCTGCACCGAGACGACATGGCTGTGCGGAAGGCTGCTGTACCGCTAGCCCCAAGCACTTAGACGCCATAGACTATTGGACCTTCTAGAGGGCATCGTCAGCCTTGGTTCCAAAAAGGTTCTGGCCTTCGAAAGGCACATCCAACAGCCTGACCTGGACATCGGCTGCAAAACCAGATGTCCTTAGCCATGAGTGGTGCCCGATCACTGTGCTAGTGGCCATGGACATGCCCGCATGCCATTGTGTCCAGTTCATACTGCAGTATCTGGCATGCCAACTCCTTGCTGTCGGAGACTAAGGACAGGAAACAGGCCCTCATGTCTCCCTCTGGGACGTACTCTGCTGCATTGGCCACCACCGTCTAAAAGCCGAAGGACAACTTTGCCATGGCGCAAGAGGCATTCACGGCCCGCAGTGTAAGACTGCCTAAAGTAAACACTGTATTGCCCCATGTGTCGAACCTCTTACTCTTCCTGTCCGGTAGAAGGGATAGGAAGGTACAAGTCTTCAGACTAGCTGTCGTGACCTGAACCACCCAGCTTTCAGGCGGAGCCTGGGAGGAAAGAAAAGCCGGGGATGACAGTGAGACAGTGGTTCCTCAGCAGATCCCCGTCCACTGCGGGAACAGAGGCAGGTTTCTCCCTAACCTCCAATACAGGGGCCTCCACTGTCACATTGAAAGGCAGAAGCGTCTCTTTTTTGGGGGGCACCGTCCAGAATATCGCAAAGTTGGTATTGGACCAGGGCGGAGCAGATGGCCCTAGAGTACTGGCCACCTTAGCCATCAAGCGCTGGAAGGCGGCTTGAGGTTTTCCTGGGGTGGGAACTGCAAAATGCCCATCTCCAGGGAGGTGTTAAGGACACTGACCCCATGAGGGCCTGTCAGGCCCAGCATGTCCTTACCTTCCCAGTAGAATTCTTACTGGAAATCCCTCACCTCCCTAGAACCCATAGGTTTCAGCCCAAGGGGGACCTGGTCGCCCTCCTCATTATATATGTCGTACATCTTTGACATGAAGGTGTCCATAGTGAGATGAATCCAATGGGGGTCATCACTGCTTTCCCTGGGGCGGCTTCTTCCCGTGTGGCCAAGGGAAGAAGCCACTACCTGATCCTGACCCTGGGGGTGGCCATATGAGAGAGGATCACATGGGGTTTGGGGGAGTAACCTATGTGGAGGTCCCGTAACACTATTGGATGAGACATGGTATTCCTCTCTTAGTTTTGAGGATGACCCTTCCATCGCTGTAGGTAAGGCATGGTAACGAACAATGAAGACAGACAAGTGATCAAAGTTCAAGGGTGTTTATTGAACTTAAAAAGGGGTTAGTTAAACGCTCATCTACTCCTAAATCTATAAATGAGAGCAAGCTACGACCATCAAATAATAAAAATAATGCAGTCCTAGTGGTGTCTGTCAAAATAGAAGGGCCTATACTAATAAACCTATTGCCTTACTTCTAAATACAGAGAGTGTGGGATAACAATGTATGCAAAAAGAAAAGTGTTCAAGAAAGCATATGTCAGGATAGTTGAGCAGTTGGTTTCCCTTCCCCACGTTTTCATCATAGGGCAAGGCGGCACATTGGAACTTTGCATACAGTTCAAAGCACAGACATCAGGGCCTTCTGCCAAAGCCTCTTTTCCAATAAAAATCTCTTACTGTAGAGGGTCTGTCGTAACAAACAAAAAGTCTCAAAGTTCCCTTCTTATCCGGATTTGCATGTGCACAAGTTCTCACTTTCAATGTTCCTTGTGGGTCTCCCTCGTCAGGCTGAGACTCCCGTTTTGTCACAATATTCACACTTGGTCTCCCTCGTTCAGGCTCAGATCCACTTCTTATTACAATATCGAAGACTTTCAAATGTGCGATTTGTTTTGCTTAAACCGTCGCAGTGTGGGATGTTCTGACCCACTAGGCTCTGCCCTGCAACATCACTGTGTGCTGCTTTCATCAAAAACAACAGCATGACCGCCGAAAAGCCCTATGCGCGCTAAAAATCTTTGAGAAGTGCGCAGGGAAACCAGGGTAATAGGCTGCCTTAATCTATTTTGCCTATGTCAGTGGTAAAACAGGAGACCACACTGCCAAAACCTGTCATTGGGCAGCCCACAGAGTGAAATGGAACTACCGGAAAAGGCAGTGCTGCATTGCCAGGAAAACCCAGAAGTGCTCTAAAATCCGTTTTCCTTGGCTGTTGAAATTGCAAAATAATGGTTTCCAAACACCAGAAAAGATCCAACATCCTTGTTGGGTGTTAACCATCACCTTATTTAAGGAATCCCCATTAGCGTAATGTCAGAAGCACATTTCATCACAAAAACATGCACATTCAAAAAGGTGCTTGCCTGGAAAAATATGTCAGATATGGGCGCAGTTCCGCCGCCTGCCTGTGTCAAAGCTCATTTACTTATACTGGCAGTTTAAAACTTGTGTCTTAAAATCAAATTGTGGAAAAGAAGAGAATTGCCATCAAAAGCAATATAGGTTGCTACTATGCAATCTCTATGTTTTAAAAAGACTGGAATTAAGAGATCTGTGTGTATATTTGTTGAAAATGTAAAGTTTATTTAGAAAAGACAATTTTAAACAAAGTGTTTTAAAAGTGAACTGATGCCAGCCACACAGGACTTCAAAAGCACATTCCACAGTTGGAGGTTTATGCCGTGGCATAGGTTGCCACTTCCACTTTTCCCCAGAGGCTGGTCCGGGGCAACTATAGGATTGGAGCCAGAGGTGTCGTTGGCATCCTTTTCTGAATCTCTGGCACCAGGGTGTGTAGGGTCGAGAGGATGTCCAGTGATACATCCCCTCTGAGGAGTGGGCAGTAGGCCCACTGGGCCCAGCACTGCCTGCATTTCCGCCGTCAGTCATCGTTCCCCACATCCTCCTGGATTGTGTGAAAGGACAACTGGGCCTCCTCGGCCGAGGAAGAAATATCCGTGCCCTGGAGTTCGGTTGAGGGCCCCCCCTTTTTGCATCCTGAGGGGTCGGTTTCGGGCTTAGGGTTGGCATCCTCTTCTCTGGTGCCCTCTCAACCAGCTTGGCCGAGGCCTCCCGCCTCAGGGGCATGGCTACCCGGGGCACCGCCCAGGCTACCTTGACCGGGTCAGACCCTTTGGCCTTCGAGAGGGCGGCTGCCACCAATTCGATCGTCGACATCACCTGGGTTGCCTGGGCCTTCTGGGGCAGGTTTGTCACCTTTTCCTGGGCCTTCTTCTCAAGCTTTTCCCGCAGCTTCGCCGGGTTAGCCGATTTCCTCTTCGAGGAGGAGAGATGGCAGAGATGGAGGCCAATGGTGAAGATGAACGTGCCCTGCCCGTCGCAGGACCTACTTGCGCGGCAGCCCGATGGAAACCGACTTGCGGTGCTAGGCCTTGTCTTGGGTACCCACGGATGTAGCGCCCTCAAAGGTCTTAAAACCCCCTCCTCTGACTGGCCGGTCCTGGGTGAGGCATGCCCCTGCTTGCCGTGTGGTGCAGAGGCCTTGGCACTGAGCCACGCCGCCAGCCTACCGTGACGATACTTCATGATTCGCTCCAGATGGAGACAGTAGAGGCACTGGGAGGTGTTTGTCCTCTACAAACACATTCCGCAGTCCGCAGTTGGAGCACAACTTGAAAAGGGAGCTTCCCTCTCTATTCTCCTCCGACATGGTCCAGAGTGCAGAGTAGGTCGAATGGCCTTCTGGAATCTTCGATGAAACTTCAACGATTCTTGCCCTGAGGGGCATTGAAATTCACTGACAAACTGATCCCCGCTTGTCAGCCGAAGGAGCAAAGAAAACGCAGGCTCTATTTGACAAAAAAAGTGCAAAAACCTACTTTACGAGCAAAACACAAGGACTCCCAACACTTGAACGTGCAGTAAAATTCTGAAGATGGCTGCCTGAGGCGGGGCTTAGGTAGAGGGCAGTGTGACCCTGAGTACAGTGATTGGTTTAGAGGAGAAATTATAAATTACTCACCATGGTGACTAATGTAGTCCTAATCCACAGCCCCCTTTCCTCCATACTGTACGGGCATCCCTCGCTAGGGACAGTAGATGGAACCTTTTTCACCATATTTGGAGGCGCAGAGGGGCGCGGCCCTGGGTGCATGCGCTCCCCCGATTCCGCCCACCGGCGCCACTCCTCAGTCCCCTTTGATGCACCGACAATATTACCATTGTCTAATGACACCAGTTTTATTAAGGGGGAGGATGGTGGGACGTATGGAGGAAAGGGGACTATGGACTAGGAGTACATTAGTCACTACAGTAACTTATAATTACTCCTACTTCCCGTCCCCTTTCCTACATACCATTGTCATGATGCCTACCTCCAAGGAGCCAGGTCCGACCCAGCAACCCCAGAGGCAGGCATCATTTCCCCCAGGGGAGTGCCAGCGGGCCCAAGCTGGGGCCCCTTGGACGCAGTGCTGGCGCCTTAGGCGCCAGGCTCATGTTGGACCCCTGTCCTGGCGCCTTAGGCGCCAGGCTCATAAAGCTAGACATGTGTTCAAGTGTTTTAATGTGCACTTACCTGATGCAGACCATGCTGCCACATCCAGGCCCTCTTGAGGCCTGAATGGAACTACTTTACCTGTGGGACTACTTTCCACCTGGGTGTGGTCGGGGAAGGATACATACCTGATCGGAGGAAGGATACACACTTGGGACTTCTTCCAAAGCTATTTAAACCACACCCGATCAGCAACTCACGCTTCGCGTTGTTCTGCTCCTCGCAGCTGGACGCTCACCGTGTCAGCTCCTGCATCTGGACTTCAGCCACGCCTGTCAGCATCCTGGGTCACCTGCAAAGGGAGACAAGAGACCTTACCAGCTAAATCTGCACCACGGAGACATCACCGACGATCCTGAAAGGGAAGACATTATTTTTAAAAGCATTTCGTTACGATCGCTGCAGCGCTGCATTTCACTCACCTTTCCATGGTTCCTCCATCTTCAGCAGCGATCATCCGGATACACAGCCACTTCCCAGAGCCTAGAGAAAAAGACAAGAATAAGAGGTGAGAGAAGGAAGGGAATAAGACTTACCTGTTGGGTCATTCCCATTTCATTTCGGGTCTTGCCGCTTCCAGGCATTTTCCGGACCCCGGCCCCTGTGGGGAAAAAAGACAGACATTGAATGAGCGTATGCAAAGACAGTTCCCGAGCGCTCATCCAGAACTAACCTGCCATTTACTGGAACTGGAACTGCACATTTCACTTTGGGTCGGCGCCATATCTCCGGCATTCCGAACCCCGGCCCCTAAGGGGAAAAAAGACATAAGCATTAGCGCTTGCTGCAAAAAGACAATGAACATTATTATTAAGCTTGGACTTTTGAACTTGCAACAGAACTTTTACAGAGCCTTACCTGAATAGTCAAGCTTACCTGAACTCCCATCAATCCTCAATCCAGTGAAGTAACTGGGTTTCAACGCGCCCCTGCATCAGAAGCAGGATGGAGAGCTCATCCTTCCTGACCCTAAGGTGAGACTTCACGGGGAATCGTGGAAGGGTATCGTGGAGGGTTGGAAGAGAGTGGGAGGCTTGAGCATAACTCAGTCAGTAGGTAATAGTCCCTTTTCACGCACAGGGGAATATTCCTGCGAGCCGGAGAAGCCAGAGTAGAGGGCCCTTCCTGTCCATCTTCAGAGTCCTGCGCTTCACCATAGAAGAAGCATCAGCACTCGAAGCCAGACCTGCGCCTCCGTGGGAATCAGGTGAGCATTACAACCATACTGTATGGGATATTACAAATGAATATAGCCCCAGGGTGGAGAGGTGCCCCTCCTAAAAAAACAAGTTTCTTAATACTACCTGACCAAATGACGGGTCCAACCTGGAGCTGGCATCCAAGCAGTAGTGCTTGCAGAAGGCGTAGCCCATGTTGCTGCCTTGCTGATGACCTGCCACAGAACGCGCTTCTGGAAAGCAACCCCTGTGCCCCTGGCTCTGATAGCGTGGGCATGCATATTTGCGGGGAGTGGCTTGTGCTGCCCCTCGTAAGCCATTTTGTTGGTCATAACCATCCATCTTGCTATGGAGGCCTCTGAAGCCTGATAACCTGGCTTTGACCTACCGAAGGTGACAAAGAGAGCCTCTGATTTGCGGAAGCTCTTGGTTCTGTCCAGGTAAGAATTTTAGAGCGTGCCTAAAATCTAGACAGTGCAGTACCCTCTGGGCCTCGTCCTTTGGGTCCGCGAAGAAAGTAGGTAGCACAATCTCCTCATTCAGGTGAAACGAGGAGATTACCTTAGGTAAGAATTTGAGGTGAGTTCTAAGCACCACCTCCACCAGGAGGGCTGTCTTAATGGCGACTAGCCTGAAGTCCGCGGACGCCATTGGCTCAAATGATTTATGCTGCAAGGTGTCCAAGACCATGTTGAGGTCTCACACCGGGTGTGGCTTCTTGATAGGCGGGAAGAGCCTGGCAAGGCCTGCCAGATGCCTTTTAACCAACGGTTTGGAGGATGAAAATACCTCCTCCTCCGAGTTCTGGTAGGATCCGATGGCTGCCAGATAGATGTGGCATGCGTCTACCTGCACCACAGAGTGTGCAGTTGGATATTATCAACAGTTAGACCTGGGGGCAGCATATTTCAAATCGTTACATTTTTATTAAACATGTATGTTAAAAAACACAACCATCACATATTAACCGCACTGTGTTTTTCATAACTAGGTTCTAAAAAACTATCATACAACTCTACAACAATAGTTTAGGTGACAAAAAATCCTTTGCACTTGGGGGCTGAGTGCTAAATGAGTTCAGTTATTCATGAAACAACATCAGAGTCAATTCTAATATTTCTGTTGTTGGTAATAATATTTTGTGTTTACAACAGGTTCTAGTTGAACTCTTACTAGACATACAGACTAAACATGTTTCTGTTCTCAATGTTGATACGGAACATTCATCAGGAGAGGTGTCACTGTGACTATAATGTTAATAAAAACACTTGATCTTCTTAAGTTTAAGTCATTTACATGCATTGATAGGTGTAACTGTTCTAGCTTGTGGATCCAGTCCTAAAAATTGGGAAGTCCTGAATAAAGCAGGATACCATCCATTGAGTTAACGTGAATTCCTTGTTCAATCTCTAATGGTGTCGTTCGTCTTAAATTGCAGATAACAACCAAAGGACTGACCCTTGTCTGAACGCTGGTGCGTCTGGCTGTATGCCTTAAGAGTGGCTTCCCTGAGGATGGATAAGGATTTGGCAGTCTGTGTACTGTTGTTCTTCTTATCCAGTTCCTGGTCCGTAGTGGAATCTAACAGGTCGCCACCCTCAAAGGAAGGAAAGGTCCAGTATGCGCTCCTGGACGTCTGGGTTGAACTTGGTCGCCCGTAGCAAGGCAGTCCTTCTCATGTCCATAGCAATGCAAATGGCATGGCCCGAAGTGTGGCGTGTAGACTCCATTATGTCTTGCGCTTCAATTCTGGCCTCAGCCAGCCCTGCCTTGAAGCGCGCCTTGCTCAGCACTGGAAGTTCCAGAAGGAAGTCATTGATTTCCCACCAGAGCCTCTGGTTGACAGCGGCGAACATTGCGTCTGCATTAGACTGACAAAGATGAAGGGAAGCATTGGAATGCATTTCCTTCCTGTATGCTACAAGGATCTTCTCTTCCTTACCCAGGAGTGCAGAGGCTGATGTACCTTAAGACGATTGTGGCTTGGAGTAGAACGAAGCTGCGGCGATCTCAGGGGAGTGTTGCTGAGGGTGTGCTGACAGCAAGAGAGGGGTCCCCCCCCATCTGGCTAAACTTGTCGTTGAGGCGCATGTTGGTAGGCTTCGCCAAATGGGGTTTAAGCCATCCCTTTTTGGCAAGTGCCACCACGGCTTTTCGCATTGGAATCCCTGTTCTAGCCGTGGGGCATAGAGTGACGACTTCCGCCAAGACCCCTGCCTCTGGTTGTGCCACCTCAGGCTGAGGAAGCCTGAAGTATTCGGCCAATCCGGTGAGCTGATCAGGGAAGGACTTGGCAGGCGAAGGTATGTCGGGGTTCTCCTCCTCATCCATGTCTGCCAAAGTGCCCTGTTAGTCAGGTGCAGCTGGAGGAGTGTTGGGCGCTGCAACGTACTGACAGGGGAAGGCGGCTGTGGGGCTGCCAAGACTGTTGGAGGTTTGGGAGCCATCATTGTGGGAACTGGCATGGGCAGCATAGGAGCTGGAGGTGCTGTAATCATGGGTGGAGTGGTCGTGGGTGCTAGCGGCAGAACTGGAGGGAGTATGTCCCCGATCACATCCTTGAGGATGATGCCCATCTGCGGAGACCTCCTGAGGGTCAGAAACCTTTTTAAAAACCTGTCCTCACAGGCCGGTGGAGCGCTTGGAGGTGCGGCCATGGGCTGAGACCTGGACACACTATGCCTTACTGTCTGCGGGGTGTATCTACCCTGAGACAATGAAGGGTATGGCATAGGCCACATGCCTGGTGAAGACCAGTCCCACCTGGAAACTCGTTCACCTACCTGGTCACCAAAGGGGGGATGGTGTCGGACGAGCTGCCATTTTATCTGGGCCGGCAGCTATCTTGTTGGGCTGTATGCCACATGCCTGCGTCGTGGTGCTTGTCGCACTGGGCACAGGCCTCTTCGAAGACTCTTGGCGGTGGAGGTTGAGGCCTACCCTGCACCTCAGGAAGGGGCCTGGTAGGCAGACTGCCCTTGGCTGTATCGCCGGTAGTTCTGCGTACGAGCACGACCTTCGACATATGTCCGGTACTAGGGCGTAGACATGGGAATAGAACCTTGCAGTAACTCAGTGCCGTCACCGGTAGGATCTTGCGACCCCTCAGCCTGGCGGCCGATAGCTGTAGCAGCATCGGTACCTACCCTGGTACAAGAAACTGAGAGGTCCCTCCCGCTCATGCGCTTCCTGGGGAAGGAGTCGCCTTTGCGGGATGAGGATGAAAACAGTGCCCCTACCTTGGGCCTGGACTTGTGCTTGACGAATTCCTTTAAGTCCTCTGGAGGCATCCTTCCGAAGGGCTCACTCCACCGAGCTATCCTGTTCTTCAGAGCGCACGGTGTCAGCGTGTCGCACGCGTTACAGCCCTCCGACCGTGGTCGGCCCAAGGTAGAGCGTGGGGGTCAGACATAGGGAAGAGCTCCTCACAGGCTGGACACATGCTGAAGCCCACTGATGTCAACATGCGCCAGGGAGGAGCGTGGCACCAGGGGACAGGGTATCCGATGAAAGACAGGAAAGAATAAGACAAAATAACACTTCTCCAGGGAAGAGCGTGTGGAATAATTACGTCAAAGGCCCAATCCAAGAGCGCTGGTGAAAGCGGTCCTTTCCCGTTAATGCGGAAAAGAAGACTGGGGAGTGGCACCGGTGGGCGGAGTTAGGGGAGCGCCCTCGCGCCTCTAAATTGAAAGGGGAAGAATATTTTTTCAGGTAAAAAAGGTTCCGTCTCCCGTCCCTAGCGATGGACGCATGTACAGTATGGAGGAAAGGGGACGGGACGAATGGGTACTACAGTTTGTAAGTGAAAGTGAAACTGTTTTTTGTTTTACAGAGGATTCCCGGCCTGACGACGGGGAATATTCATGAACATGTTAATCCATGCCAGACCCCATGCTGGAGAACTTAAAGAAATCGAACTGTAAAATAACAAGAGACTGTCAAAGTTGCAAGAGTGCACATTTATTCAAACAATGGTGCAGAAAGCAAACCAAATGAGCTGAATGAGACTAAAAGAAAGCCCCCGAAATACTTAAATAAACCGAAAAGTGGCAGCATAACAAGAGATTGTCAGGTTTACAAGTATACGCAGTAGGAGTATAGGTAGACCTGGCAGGTGAGTATAGCAGGCATTACAAATCACAAGTGTTTGAGAATGTGAGAACAAGTGGTTTGCATATCAACAAAGCCATGGCAGGAGAGTACACCATGCATTTGCAAGCAAGAGGTGTTAATGCAAAAGGCAAGCCCTGGCAAGAGGAGTTTCAGGCAAGGTCAAATTAGACAATGTTATATGAGAGAATCCTGATAGAAAAACAGCAAGAGGTAATCAAAGAGTGTGAATAAAACATATCCCGGAGTAAGAGAAAGCCTGACAGTAGAATACCCAAGGCAGTATTTTGTATACGAATTCGATAGATGTAAAGGAACTCAGAGAACTGCTATTAAGTGAAGTGAAATCCAGGGGAAGGGAATTACCCTCTGGAGCTGTGAGCTATTTGTACTTGGAACTTCTGTGTTGAGTTTAATATTTCGTATTTATTTTTCCATTTGCATAGTGCACTAAGCCCTCAGGCATCAAGGCGCTCTTACATGACCAGTTGCAGGAACATAGCATAAGTGAGAGGAGTTAAGGCAGTACGTAGGTAGAACAAGTTATTCAAATAGGAGTGTTTTTAGACCTATCCGAAAGGTCCAGTAGGAACGTTCTGCTCGGAAAGTTGGCAGGAGTGTGTTTCACTGTTTAGCTGCGATGGTTGGGAAGCTTGAGCGTCCAGCTTTTGTCCGTTTAAATTTGGGCATGGTGAGGAAATGAACATACGCACATCTGGTGGGTCTGAATGAGGTTGTTTTAGTAATTTGCTGTGAGAGGTGGGGGACAGGGGGCTCCAAGGAAAGGCATCTGTGAGTGATTGATAATGTTTTTAAACAAATCCTCTCTCAGAGGGGGAGCCAGTGTGCTTCTCACTGCCGTGATGTGTTCAGGTTTTGGAATGTTCAGTGCTCCTCTGAGGGCATTGTTCTGATGTGCCTGCAAAGAGTGCATTGTAGTAGTCAAGTCTGGAGCCTGGAGTGGCCCAGGCGATAGTGAAGCAGTTTTCAGTGGATAGGAAGAGTCTAGCTACACTGATAAGCTTAGTAGTGTAGGCAGCAGAGGAAGCAATGGAGTTCACATAGCATGTGAGGGCAGGAGTATCGTCCAGGTAGACTCCAAGTGTCTTTACTGACAGAGACTGAGAGGCCCTTAAAGACAAAGGCAGTGTGTACTGGGGTCAAGCTTCTTAAGCATCACAAAAGGGGCCACCAGGAGGATTGCAGTTTTTTCATTTCTTAGGCACAGTCAGTGTCTGGACATCCAGGTTTGAATGGTCGCGAAGACAGAGTTCATTAGGGAGGAGTCGTCCAAGTAGTTGTCAGAGAGAGGGAGTAGTATTTGCATGTCGAGGCATAGTTTATATATGATATGCCGATAGAATCAAGGGAGGTTGAATAGGGGTTTGGTCAAGATATAATACAAGGTTGGAGAGAAACATGACCCTTGCGGAACACCGCAAGAAATAGGTGCAGGGGGGGCCTGGCGTTCTCTGCGAATACTCTGATGGTTCTCTCACCTAGGAAGGAGGAGATCAAGGTTGTGGCTTAAGGCGCCAAGTTTGCTGCTGAGGTCAGGTGATGGCAAAAGATTCTGAGGTCCACCAGGTCGAAGGCGGTCGATAGGTCAAGACGTAGGAGAAGGGTAGGCTTGCCTGCATCTCTATGGTCATTCAGCTGATTCTTAAGGTCCAACAGTGCTGTTTCTGTACCATGGCCAGGGCGGAATCCGGACTGGTGGATTCATAGAATGTGATTTGCTTCCAGGTAATTCAGGATTTACAGGTAGGCTACCCTATCTAGAATTTTAAGTAAGAACGGGACAGTCATGATAGGGTGGTAGTGAAAACGGGTTTGCAGGGTCAAGACAGGGTTTTTTGATGAGGGGAGAACGTCTTGAGGTTCGAGGGGACTATGGCAGAGAAGGAGGCATTGATATACGAGGAAATTAGAGTTGCGGGATACTCTGCACAGTCCTTGACTGAAGCTTCAGGGCAAATGTCTCATTTGCATATAGAAGGTTTAAGACCTTTTAAAATAATCTTAACCTCAGCGACAGAGACATTGGCAAAGCAAAGCAAAATGTGGTAGGTCCTGCCTCTAGGTGGAGAGTGAGGAAATGGGTGATGGAGGCTGGCTTGCGGGTGTGAGCAGGCTTTTTATTTTGCAGGGTGTTGATTTTGCGTTTGGAATATTAGTACACCATAGTCTATCTTTGGTGATGGTAGCCGGGGGGTTGGTGGGGGTTTCAAGTTCCCTAAGGATAGTGAAGATCTCTCTGGTGGCAGATTTGGCATCGGAGATGGAGAAATTACTTACCGTAATGTTCTTTCTATTGATTTTTCTCCTACAGATCCCTCATCTGATAGATATCTTATCTAGCTTCGCTGCATTCGAAAAAACAATTTGACAGGGGGGTGTAGTGGACCACGACTCGTCTATCCGTCTTGCCCAGCACTCGATCGTCAGTGTCGGACGCAACGTCAGGGATCTTATATAAACTCAGTCACTACGCCCCTTACATCAGTTTCCCCTTTGCCCACCTCAAATCCGCCCCCCCCACCAAGATCACCACGCTGCATAGGAAAAGAGTCAACGGGTTAAGCCCACAACAAGTTAAACAGTCAACTTCTAAAGGATGGAAGAACTTTGTACAAGGCACCACAATTTGTAGCGTCCAAAAAGATATATATATTTTTTTAAAGAAACAAACATGCAGCAGAAAAGACCGAAAACTGTCACCAAGGACCATTGCCATGTCATAAAAAGAGAAGATTCACAGCAACCATCGACTTTCTGAGCGGGGATGGACAGGAGGGGAGATGATGAATCTGCGGGAGAAGACTCCATGGAAGGAACATTATAGTAAGTCATTTCTCCTTCAATGGATTCCTTTTCTCCTGCAGATTCCTCAACTGAGAGACTCCCACAGAAGTAGGTGAAGGAGGCGGGCAGAAAGTTAGACTAACATATTTTGAAGCACTGCCCTGCCAAAACACACATCAGCTATGCAAACATCTAAACTATAGTGTTTAGTACAAGTATGAAGAGAGGACCATGATGCTGCACAACAAATATTCCTAACAGGGACCCCCCATTTGTAATGCAGCTGACGAAGAGACCCCCCTAATCAATGTTAGGGAGAATTCTCTTCTAAGGCTAATTTCCCTTACCTATAGAGTCCCCCAGCAGCTTTGCTGGATTTGAAGAGTTTATTTTTTTCTACTGCTAAGAGTGAGACCCTTTTTTTCCCCACTCTTAGGCAGATTGCTAGTGTGTGTTTTAGGCTATCTTGTGTGCTTCTGGTCTATGGGGTTTTTTTCACCCTCATAGGAATCATCTTCTTAACATGTGTGGTACAAAGCACCCTCCGTGCCGTACCACAGGGGTGTTGTAGAGACCCCCAAACATAGACTCCATACCCTGGGACTGACTACTGTCTCCCAGGGCATGTAAAGTCCCCATTGACTTTACTAGTCAATAGTTATGAACTAAACCAGTACAACCCATCTTACTATGGAAGTACTGAAAAGGGTTAATAGTTTTTCCCCAACGTTCATTTTCGAGGGGGTACCGTACAGTTCCCTCTCAAAACTTTCTGGCTGGTGGCAGTGGTTACTACCATAAATATTCGACCGCAAATATTTTTCTACGTGATTTTCCCATTGTTCGAGGCTACCACTTTTAACGACAGCCTCTAACATACCTCTGAGTTATTTTAACATTAACTTTACTCCGGTAGGTTTTTAATTGCCAGAACTTTGATTATATTTCTTTCTCGTGTCTTTCAGTATAATCCTAACCCAGGTCGGGGATCCTTTGTTTGACCTTTTGGCAGGTTTCTGCACAGAAGCCCTCCTCTCTGCGCCACTGAGTCTGGAGTAGACAGGAATAGGCACCTTGGACAGGGTTGCCTACGCAACCAAAGTCGCACTCTGTCCTGATAGGCTGGGGGGTTCTCTCGCCAGGAGAGCCATCCCACTGTGTGAATGACAGCGAAGCTGTATGAATGGAGGTCTTGCTGCATAAAAGCAGGGTCCTGAGGACTGGAGGACAAGACGTCGCCACTGGAACTAAGAAACCGAAGAGGAGAGAAGCTGAAGACATCTGCAACGACTGAACCACCGGTGAAGCCCTGCTGCAGATCCTCACACCTTTTCTCCAATGACTTGAGAAGATCTTCCTCTGCAACAGTCTTCTTCCCTTCAGCTGGTGGGGCCAACCAGTTCGCCAATCGCCTTCCCGGACCTGCCTTGGTTGAATAGCCAGTGAACACCTGGACCGCGATTTAAAGGAGCGTACCTTTTATTCGTCGGGCAGCACCGCGGCTGGTTTCATCCCTGGGCAGTGCAGTAATTCGGACCTTCCTCTACGACGAGAGTCTCTCTTCCTCTGCTGGATCCCCTGAACTGCATGAACTATTATCACCGCAGGAGCCTCTTCCACTTTTAAGGTACATTGTTACGCCAGGCCTCCCGTTTCGTTGGGTACTGCTGAAGGTGTTTTAAATCCTTTACCTACCTACTGGATTGGCCGCCCCTATCCTCTAATATTGTCTTTGACCTTCTGCAACCGCCTTTTTTCGAATCGTTAAAGACTTGACTGCAGCTACTAGAACATTTTGCTCCTGGGCACATTGCCCTGTACCACTGACTCTGGTACAGGCATACTGACTCTGGTTAAATCTGTTACAACTGCCTTCTCTAGATTGCTTCTCACCTAGAAATTTGTTGGTGCACCCAACTCTTATAACCACCTTTTCCTTCCCTCTTTTTAAACTTGTGAAGTACCATTTTGCTCGGTTTTCACCTCAGTATTACATATGCTAAAGTAATGCCTTGCCTAACTTGTTCACAATCGTCTTGGGAAGTGTTGCTGGTGTGTTAAAGAGTATAACCCTGTAAAACTTGTCCTTTCCCTCCCTTTTGAGAGACTGAGAGTGCCATTTCTGCTTGGTTTTCACTGTGCCGTTTTGCTCAGTTTTCACTCTTGCTCAAACTTGTCTACAATTTAAATAGGGAGTTGTGTATACTTTTCTTGACTGATTTAACTTGCTTTTATAACAGTGATTTGTGTGTGAACATCAGAGTGTGTAAAATATATATATATATAATTATATATATAAATTCTTTTGATACCAAGCTTTGGTCAGTGTTTCCTTGCTCCATAGTATTGTAGTCCTAATGTGTAAACCCTGAATACTGCTCATCTCCCTCTTCAGATAAGTCTGACTGCTTAGCCACAGCTACCAACTAAATCTTTGTGGTACAGACTGATACCAAAGGGGATTTATTGCATATACCTGTAGTCTTAATCTTATGTAGTGCTCCCTAAGGGAACTGCACAGGATTCTGCCTAACAATCGAATGCACCCTGATGCCAGACGGTAATTCCCTGCCTGCGGACTGGTAACACTCCACTATGTAGAAGATGATCCAGCGGGACAATGTTTTTATTTTTTTATCGCAAGGCCTTTATGGGTTAAGGAGAAGGCCACGAAGAATTAGCCAGTTCTTCTGAAGTCAGACGTCCTTGCGATGTAGAAACTTAGAGCGCTTTTAGGATCCAGCCGATGGAAACGCTCCTCTATCTTAGAAAGGTGCAGTGGTGGGTAGAAGATGATAGGTCTATGGACTGAGATAGGTGCAATTCAGAGACAATTTTTGGGAGAAGTTCAGGTCTCAACCTGAGCGAGACTTTCTCTGGAAAAAAAAAAACACAGGAAGGGCGGTTTGCAGAAAAAGGCTTGCAAATCACTCAACTAAGTAGCGTATGTAATTGCAACTAGAAAGGCTGTCTTTTGGGAGAGGAGTTGCAAAGAGCAAGTGTTCATAGGCAAAAAGAGAGACACCATCAAATATGTCCACACCAGATTAAGATCCCAATCTGGAACAAAGGGAGTTGGCAGAAATGTATTTACAAGGCACTTCAGGAATTGTGCTAACACAGGTATCGTAAAATACGAACCTTGATCCAAGGACCTCTTAATTACAGACAAGGCCGCCAAATATCCTTTGACTGTGGTGACCTGAAGGGCTGCTGAGGCCAGCGACAGATGGAACTCCCTCACTGTAGTGGTGAGGCAAGAGATGGGGTCAATCTCGCGTTCCCTGCTCCACACCTCAAATCTTTTCCACCTGCACGCATACAACGCTCTTGTAGATGGTCTGAGTGCAGCCATCAACACCTCAAGTACCTCCTCTGAGAGGTCCCCAGTCATCTGACCTCATCCTCACAAGAGTCACGCATGTAGGTTGAGGAACTCTGGGTTCGGGAGATGCACCCAACCTTCCGAATGGGTTAGGAGATCCGACAACCAGAGAGATTGGCAAATGGCCAGATCCAGAAGGTCCAAGGACCAAGTCCACCTCGCCCAGTCTGGTGAGATCAGAATCATGGATGCTCGGAACCTCTTGAAACTCCTGAGAACCCAAAGAATGACTGGAATCAGAGGGAAGGCGTAGTGAAGAGGGATGGTCCAGTACACCAGAAACAAGTCCCCTAGCGCACTGTTAGCTAGGAATTCTCTCGAGCAAAAATTGTCTGCAATTCCTGTTGGATTCTGTGGCACACAGGTCCACTGTTAGGGTACCCCAGCAAGAGAAGACCTCCTCTAGGACTTCCTGGCACATTTCCCACTTCTGTGAGACTGTGCTCTGCCTGCTCAGAGCATCCGCCAAAATGTTCTCTGTCCCTGCCAGATGAACTGCCGAGACAGAGATGCAGTTCTACAATAGCCAGAACCACAGCTGCATCGCCTCTCTGCAGAAGGGGAAGGAATGCACACCACCTTGCTTGCTTAGCTGGAGCATGGCCACGATATTGTCCATCGGAATCAGGACATGCTTCCCCTCCAGAGACGGAACAAACTCCTTCGGGGCTGACCTGATGGCTCGCAACTCCAGCCTGTTGATATGCCACTTGGCTTCCGCTGCCGTCCAAAGGCCACTCACCTGCAAGTCCTCGCAGTGAGCGCCCCAACCCTTCAGAGACGCATCTGTGACCCCATGGGCCTGAGGACATTGAGGCCAGAAGGGTTCCCCCACCATGAGATTCCTGCTGTCTGTCCACCAGAAGAGGTTGTTGACCACATGTCTGGATACCTTGAGAGGATGATCTGAGAGAACTCGGAGGTGCCGTCACCACTGACCCCTTAGAAGTCACTGTAGGGATCTAATATGCAGCCTGGCCTCTGGCACTGGAAAAATACAGGAGGCCATGAGACCTAAGAGGAGGAGGAGGAAAAAAACCGCTGGTAGAGTGGCGTAGTTTAGGAACAAGTCAACCATCTGTACCCTGCTGTTGACTCTCTCTTCGGGAGGCAAGGCCATCCCAACCCGCATGTCTAGGATTTCCCAGATGAAATGGAGCCTATGGACTGGTGTCACATGGGACTTTAAGTGCAGGGAGAAGCCCAGCCTCTGCAGTAGCTGTCAGGTGTCCTCCAGGTGGTACAATACCTGCCCACTGAGTTCCCTCCAATCAGCCAGTCGTCCAGGAATACATGGACCTCGGATATCCTGAGGTGAGCCGCAACTACCGCCATGAGCTTGATGAAGACTCTTGAATCGGAGGTAGGCCTTCGGGGAGCACCTTGAACTTATAGTGTTCGTCCCTTATAATAAACCTCAGGAACATCCTGTGCTTTTGATATATCGGCATATGGAAATAAGCGTACTGCAGATCTATTGACAACAGCCACTCCTGTAGCTCGAGAGCTGAGTGGAGAATTTCTCTCAACATCATCATCCTGAATTTGTCATCCCTTCTTGGGTACTAGGAAATACCGGTAATACCAACCCGATCCTCTCTGTTCGGAAGGTACCTCGTACACGGCACCCTGGAGCTCTGTCCTGGTTGAATCGGAGGTGGAGGTGTTGGGGACGGTCCGGTGTTCTTTTTTTTTTAAACCTTTATTTAAAGAGCGTGTTTGACATTACAACAAGAGTAAAACAGATGGCATTCTCAATAAAATCATAGGACATCAACAAACATTTCACAGAAGTAACTGCATAGTTAATATTACATTCTGGGTGTGGGAGCCAAAGAATAGCATTGGGCATTGGACGTTTAGTGCAAGAGATGTATTTCGTTGGGTGTGTTTTCCAGGTCTTTTGCATCCGACTGGATAAACACTAGCTAACTGAGGTACGGTGGCCATAGGTCTTTGCGTTTGCAGCTCATTGGCTGTAATGTGGACCAACGTTCCTCCTCTGAGAGACAGTTGGGCCGGTTGGGCGGAGCCATAGCAATTAAATACCGCAGACTGCTAGCAACATACACATGCTCGCCAGTTTACGAAGACCTCCCTGTATATGTTCAAGCTGATGAAACAAACAGATGGCTGGTGTGGGGTCCAGTGTACAATTCTATATAGTTGACATAGCATTGCAAACCCAAGCCCAATATTCTAGCAACCTCTGACAGCTCCAAAGCATATGAATATAGTTTGCTTCATTTATGTGGCACTTAGGGCATGAGAGTGATTGAGTGTGTGAGAAATGGTGCAGTCTAGCAGGGGTGTAGTGGAATCGGTGTAACACTTTAAATTGTATCAGCCGAAACCTCAAGGTAAAGGATACTCACACGTCTGCTGACAAAATGCATCCCAACCATCATCAGTGATGTGTTCCCCCAAATCCCTCGACCAGGACTCTCTAAGCCTATTCAGGGGCTTACAGCCTCGGGTCTGCAGTGTATCATACAATCTGGCCACCATCCCACTCGCGGAGACACCTCTTGTGATAGTCTCTAGTAGCGGTTCATCCGGTGGTTGTACCGGAAAGGTATTTCATGTGTGTTTGACTGCCCTACGAAGCACAGTGTATTGTAACCACTGTAGGGATTGCCAGCGCAAAGGTGTTACTAAGTCTCAGCATTCCCTAAAGGAATCCATACTGTACACATCGCTGATCACTCCATACCCATCCATACCCCACTGGCGCGCGTCTGCCTTGTTTATCGCAGGAAATAAGGGTAAAATATTCCAGAGAGGCAAGCCTCTATGGTATGGTCTACGGTAATTCAGTATCCTCCATATGCTGTCCCATGCTAAGGCTGTTACAGTTACTGGATAAGTATATGCCCCTTCTTTGTAGTTTGGTGGAAGTACAAGCGAACATACATCTTGGGCGCCTGCAGCATGTCTTTCGATTTTTAAATGAGGGTGTTGAGCGTTCTCAACAAACCAGTAGGCCGCATAGTGTGCTTGCGCCGCCACCCAGTACCTCTCGAAGGGGCAGCTAGGCCCCCTGTGCCCTATGGCCTAGCCAACGTGTCCCATTTGAGCCGCACCGTGCCAGCGTGCCCCTTAAGGCCGTTAATTGCTCTTTCTAGCACCTCAAAGAATACTGTTCCGGGCCATAATGATATGTTGAGGAAATAATATAGCAACTTCGGGACTACTAGCATTTTAAGAAGTGACCCCTGTCCCGCAATAGTGATTGAAAGTTTTGCCCAGGTATGCAATTTAGCTTGCAACCGTAGTAGGTATTATCCAAGGTTTCGGGTGTACAGGGAGGTCTTGTGAAGAGTAACAATAATTCCTAGGTATTTTATTTCTACCAGGGACCTTGCAAATCCCATTAGGTCTGGGAGGAGGGATTGTTGACTTAGTCAAGGGAAATAGTTCATAGTTGTGCAATTGACTCAGAGCCCAGACAGAGTCCCAAATTCTAGGACGGCGGACATAATTGGCGCCAGATGTCTAGCTGCGTCCCATATAAATAATATTGCATCATCAGCGTATAGTGAGGTCATTTCTGGCTTTCCCACAAGTCTGATTCCTTGTTGCGAATGTTAACTACGGATAGCATCCGCCAACGGCTCTATGACATAACGAACAATAGGGGTGACAGCAGACAGCAATGTCGAGTTCCGCCGCATTTATTGATCGGGGGGATAGGGAACCATTTACATTCACTCTGGCTGCGGGTTGTGTATACAATAGCTTTACGTACTGAACCGCGGACCAAAGGTTTATTTTGCTACTACCGCCCACATGAACTGCCAGGACACAGACTCAAAGGCTTTTCTGATTTCAAGGGTAGCAGCGTCTGCCTGTACCTCCTGGTCTATTTGCGCCAGGATAGCTGGGAGCCCTTCTATGGCCGGGAGATCTCCTCCAGGGAATGGGGCCATCAAGGACTGCCTTGTTGTCTTCTAAGAGGGACGTTTACGGTAGTTCGTCCAGATATTCATCTATATCTTGAGGGGTCATATTAACTGAGTTGGTGTACATCTCTGAGTAGAAGGTGTGAAACTCTCGGCTCACTCCCGTTCCAATGTTCCCGATGTATCTTTTATGGATGGGATGTGCTGGCTACCTAGATCCTGCCATACCATCCTAGCAAACAACCTGCCAGGTCGTTCGCTTGCGCCATACTTCCTTGCCAGATTAGGGCTGTCCAGGAATTTCAGTTCCCTGTCTGCATGTGCCAGGAACTGGTCTAGTTCTGTTTTTTTCTCCCCCAGGACATGACTGTCCAGGCCCGCCTCGTGGTCTTGCAATGGCTGGCACAGGCGGGTTTCACTCGCTTGTATATCTCTACGTATCCCCTTGAGTATCCCACTGTCTGTTGTAAGGGCTACCCCTCGTATATATGCTTTGAAGGCTTCCCATAGGGTCGCCTGTTTGTCTACGGTGCCTGTGTTCAAGTGAAGGTAATCATCAATACACTTTGCCATTTCTGCCGTGAATATGGGATCCAACAATGAATGCGGCTTGAGTCTCTACCCTCGTCTCACGTTTATTGCCTCACCAAGTGTCAGTTCCATCATAACAGGGGAATGATCAGAGAATGTTTATCGGCAGTATATCAGCTCCTTTTAAGTGAGCAAGCAGTGAGTCAGATACTAACCACATGTCTATTCGGGAGTGCGAGTCATGTACTGTTGAATAGTATGAAAATTGTCATGACCCCGGGTTAAGCGCGCTCCACGCGTCTACTAGTCCTAGATCCTTAAGGTCCTGATGGAGCACTTGAGCTGCTCTGGTCAGCTCTCAGGGTTTGGAGCTAGACCTATCTAGGTTAAGGTCCATTATGGTGTTAAAATCGCCTCCCCAAATAGCAGGGACCAAGGGATATTGTGCCAGCAGATCTAACATTGCTGCATAGAAATCAGCATTGTCAATGTTAGGCCTGTATGCGTTAAATAATAAAACCTCCGGGTTACATATCGTCCAGTGCATCAAAACATTCTGCCCTGCCGGGTACACATGGGCTTTAATATGAGTGTATTGTGTAGATTTGTGTATGAGGGTCATCACCTCTCTGCATTGGGTTGAGTACGTCGAATAGTAGCGCTATAGGCCCTAGTTTTTGGTGAAGGCCTTGCAGCACTGCGCTAAAGCGTACGTCTCCTGCAGGAACAGGATGTGTATGTTACGTCGTTCAAAGAATAGCTGCAGGCGGAGCCTCTTAACTGGGTGTCCTAAGCCCCGTACATTCCAACTCATGAATTGTATCGGGTCAGTTCCCATTGGGAAATTTCACACTGTGGTTACAAGTTGCCATTGTGTTACTTATCGAGTGCATACGTACATTTTCCATGCAGTTTCTGCTATTGCCATCTAGGATTGCAAACTTGTCACACATGTTTTATAACTTTACCCCAACTTCCTACCCCTGCCCCCATACCTCTCACAATCAGAGGAATGGCTCCCCCATTGTGAACATCCAAACTACATCTGCAACTCTGAATGGGCGGGGGTGACGGGAGGGGGGGGTCTGTGTGCCAACTACCTCCAGCCCGGCACAGCTGGCTTCAGCGTTTTTAATTTCAAATATGCTCTAACCGGCTGTATAGCAGTCTGGGCAGCAAGTAGCAGACATTCAGTGTAGATTAGGCAGAGTGCCCTCGCTCAGATCCCGGTCTCTCATTTCAGTGTTACTATTAAGGTTTGCAAGTGTGACCTTGGGGAGATTATAGTCCTTCATGATTGTCATCCCGGGAAGTCTTCATCAACAAAGCGCATGGCCTCCTGAACTGATGCCGAGAAGTCCGGGTACAGATAGATTCTGTTTGAGCCAAGTAGTAGCTCACCTTTAGCCCTTGCAGCACGCAGCAGTATGTCTCGGTCACACTAATTTAGGACGCGGGCTATAATCGGGTGCAGAGGGGCCTCGGGTATAGGTTTTGCTGCCAGTGTGCGGTGGGCCCACTCGATAGCAAAGTGCATTGACATCTTCGGGATGTCCAGTATCGACATCAGCATATGTTCCACATAGTCTTCCATTGGTATTTCCACATTATCCTCAGGCATGCCGATTATTCCGAGTGTTGCATTGGGATCTAGGTTCTAGGTTCACATTCTTCTTGCCGATGGTCTGAACTGGTTTAGAGAGCAGTGACATCCGCCCTAAGAGCAGCCACTTCATCTTCAGTAGTGCTCACAAGGCTCACAACTTTGGTAATACGTGTGTATGTTTTATCCATTTAGGCTTTGATGGAGCAGATTGTGCTGCTCATGTCATCTAGTTTGGAATGTAGTGTAGTGAACCCCTCCTGCATGAACTCCATCTTGCGCTGGAGTTCACTAGGGCCCTTTTAGGGAGAATTCTCATTCTATGGCTAATTTCCCTTACCTATAGAGTCCCCCAGCAGCTTTGCTGGATTTGAAGGGTTTGTTTCTTTCTCCTGCTAAGAGTGAGACTCTTTTTCCCACTCTTAGGCATTTTTGCTATGTGTGTTCGAGGCTATTTTTGTGTTTAATGTCTATGGGGTTTTTCTCACCTCCATAGGAACCATCTTTATTCACATGTGTTACACAGCACCCTCCGAGCAGTGACACAGGGATGTTGTAGCGACCCCCAAACATAGACTCCATACCCTGGGACTGACTACTGTCTCCCAGGGCATGTAAAGTCCCAATTGACTTTACTAGTCAATTTTTATGAACTAAACCATCTTACTATGGAGGTACTGAAAGGGTTAATAGTTTTTCCCCTTATGTTCATTTTCGAGAGGGTACCGTACAGTCCCTCTCTCAAAAGTTTCTGGCTGGTGGCAGTGGTTACTACCGTAAATATTCGAGCTTGAATATTTCCCTATGGGATTTTCCCAGTGTTCGAGCCTACAACATTTTCTGACAGACTCTAACATACCGCCGGTGCATTTTAATATTAACTTTACTTCGGTAGATTTTATTTGCCAGAACTTTAATATAACTTCTTTCTCGTGTCTTTCTCTAAACTCCTAACCCAGGTCGGGGATACGTTGTTCGTCCTTCTGGCGGGCTTCTGCAAAGAAGCCCTCCTTTCGGCGCCACCGAGTCTGGGGTGGGTCCATTGTGTGGGAGGGGGTGTAGGACCCCTGGACAGGGTTGCCAGAGTAAACCATGTCGCACTCTATCCTGATAGGCTGGAGGTTCTCCCCCCAAGATGACCACTCCACTGTGTGAGTGACAGCTAGGCTGTATGAATGGGGATCTTTTTGCATAAAAGCAGGGTCCTGAGGACTGGAAGAGCAAGACGTCGCCACTGGAACTAAGAAGCCGAAGAGGAGAGAAGCCAAAGACATCTGCAACGACTGAACCACCAGTGAAGTCCTGCTGCAGCGTCTCACCACTTTTCTCCACACGAGGCACGATCTTCATCTGTAAGAGCATTCTTCCTTTGAGCTGGTGGGGCCAACCAGTTTGCCAATCGCATTCCTGGACCTGCCTTGGTCGAATTGCCAGTACCCTGTACTCGGAGGCCGGATAGCCAGGCACCAGTCCACCTGGACCGCGATTTAAAGGAGCGTACCTTTTATTCGTCGGGCAGCACCGCAGCTGGGTTCATCCCTGGGTAGCGCAGTAACTCGAACCTTCCTCCATGACGAGAGCCTCTCTTCCTCTGCTGGTTCCCCCGAACTGCAGGAACTACCGCCACCGCAGGAGCCACTTCTTCATTTTAAAGGTACATTGTTCCGCCAGGCCGCCCTTTCTTCGCGGTAGAGCTAAAGGTGTTTTAAATCCTTTACCTACCTGTTGGGTTGGCCGCCCCTCTCTCAACATTGTCTTTCACCTTCTGCATCCACCTTTTAAAAATCATTAATCAAAGACTTGACTGCAGCTACAAGAACATTTTGCTCCTGGGCCCTTGCCCTGTACCACTGACTCTGGCACAGGCCTAATAACTGTTAGGCAAAAACCTGTGCAGTTCCCTTAGGGACCACTGCAAAAGGCTTAGGACTACAGGTGTTGGAAGTAAACCCAATTGGTAGCAGTCTGTACCACCCAGATTTACCTGGTAGCTGGTGGCTGAGCAGCCAGCCTTCTCTCAAGAAGAGTTAGACAGTATATAGAGTATAAAAAATAGGTACAGAGGCACAGTAGCACAAGCAAACACTGACCAGAGCTTTGGTATAAAAGTATAAAATTATTTATTTAAAAACACACTTGTAAAATACACTAACACTAATATGGCAAGCAAGTTCAAACAGTCACTATCAATATATATACCTCCCTGATTACTTATTAAACAAGTCTTAGTTAAAACACCACTTATTTGCAGACAGAGGTGAGCGCTTAACCTAAGATGGCACTCCAATAAGTTAGTTAAAAAGGGAGGGAAAAGGCAGAATTAGGAAAACACACAATACCAACACTTTTAAAAGAACCACAGCAAGTCAGAAAAAGGCAGAGTCTACTGTTGAGCAAGAAAGTTCATGGCCATGCCCACTCTGGGAGAGAGCAAGGCGGAATGTGTCCAAGATCACACAGTGGAATGATACTTTGAAAAGTCTTTGCGGATAGTTCAAAAAGGGTTGGATCCGTTCAGAAAAAGTTAGTTAGTAGGTCCCAGGTCACCCCAGGATAGAGAATCAAGGATTTACGGGACACCTTGAACAGTCTGTTGCAAGGGAGACCAAGCGGGACACAGTACCTGAAATGGTGAGAAAGCTCCAGCTGGGGCAGTTGTTCCTGGCGGCGGGTGCAAGTCGGTGCTTCGTCCAGGGGAAGAGAAGATCTCGACGTGGAGGAAAGCAGGAGGTTGTGCACTGCCAGGGAAGAAACCAGCCGCGGAGTTTCCCGGTTAAAAGGTACTACCCTTTTGTTCGCGGTAGTGGTGAAGCATGGCTATCCGGCCGCCGGGGTGCTTGGCACGGGTGATTCGACCACGAGACGATCCAGGAAGGTGAAAAGAAGGCGAACGGGTTAGCCCCACCAGTTCAGAGAAAGAAGACTCTTCAGGATGAAGATCTTCTCTGTCGTCGGGAAGTGGTGAGGCGGTTCAGCAGGGCTCCACCTGTGGTGTCGTCGTTGCAGGTCGGCTCAGCTTCTCCCTCTTCGGATTCTTTGGTCCTGTGGCTACTTCTGAGGTTCCAGCCCCGAAAGCCCTTCTTATATGCAGAAAACCCCCATTCATCAGTCCTACCTGTCACTCACACATGCTACTGGGCCAATCACACAAGAGTGCGACTTGAGTTGCCGAGGCAACTCAATCCAGGGTGCCTAAACCCCCCTCCCACACATTCTGTAGACCCAGACAGAGTGGCACCACTTTTGGAGGCTTCTGTGTAGAAGCCCGCCAAAAAGTGGAACAAAGGGCTTGACTTGGGTTGGAGTTACAGAGGCGAACACAAACGCCATTTTAAAACCGAGTCCTGGCACAAAGACCCAACCAGGGAATAAATATTAAATAAATAACCCGGCGGTATCTTTAACATTGTACCAAAAAAAAGTGGTGCGTTTAAAATGAATGGGAAAATCCCATAGGAAATATTCTGGTGGAATATTTTGCGTGGTAACCACTGCCACCAGCCAGAAACTCGACGAGGGGGGACTGCACAGTGCCCCCTCGAAAAACAGACCCAGGGGCAATCTAATTACCCCTACCAGTACTTCCACAATATGATGGTTTGTACTGGTTCTGTTCGCAATTTAAGACTAGTAAAGTCAATGGTGACTTTACATGCCCTGGGAGACAGTAGTCAGTCCCCGGGTATGGAGTCTATGTTTGGGGGTCACTACGACACCCCTGTGTTACTGCACTGAGGGTGCTGTGTAACACACTTA
The DNA here is from genome assembly GCF_040938575.1 of Ambystoma mexicanum. Lineage (NCBI taxonomy): Eukaryota > Metazoa > Chordata > Amphibia > Caudata > Ambystomatidae > Ambystoma > Ambystoma mexicanum. The sequence continues at coordinate 486,773,630 of NC_090937.1, read as the reverse complement.
CTAAAAACACATGAAACCCTATGGAGTAAAAGACCCCATAGCCCATAAAACACATTACAAAGTCAAAGAATAGCTAAAATCATGTCTAAGAGTGGGAGAAAAAGAGTCTCACTCTTAGCAGGAGAAAAAAATAAACCCCAAATATCCAGCAAAGCTGTTGGGGGACTCACTAGGTTTGGGAAATTAGCCTTAACAGATAATTCTCCCTAACACTGACTCTGGCTAAATTTGTTAGAACTGTGTTCTCTAGATTGCTTCTCAACTAGAACTGTATTGGTGCACCTACTTCTTATAACCACTCTTTCCTTCCCACTTTTAAACCTTGTGAAATGCCATTTTGCTCAGTTTTCATTTAAGTAGTTTCTATTCTGATGCACTGCCTTGCTTAAACTGGTTCACAAACTTATGGGAAGTGTTGCTAGGGTGTTTAAGAAGACATTTCTGTATAACATGTGCTTTCCCTCCCTTGTGAGAAATTGCTAGAGTATCCCTTGTGTGTGGTTTTCACAGTGCCGTATTGTTCAGTTTTCACTCTGGTTCACTTGGTCTACAATTTAACTAGGGAGTGTGTATGTTTCTCTTTGACTTATTTTAACTTGCTTGATGACTGTGATAAATGTGTTTTACTAGACGTGTATAAAATAAATATCCATCTACTTTTTTACTACAAAGTTTTAGTCACTGTTTCCTTGTGCCATAGTACTGTAGGCCTATTGTGTAAACCCTGAATACTGCTCATCTCCCTCTTGAGAGAAGTCTGACTGCTCAGCCACAGCTACCAACTAAATATTTCTAGTAAGGACTGATACCAAAGGGGATTTATTGCTCTCGCCTGTAGTCCTAATCTTGGGTAGTGCTCCCTAAGGGAACTGCACAGGATTCTGCCTAACAGGCCCTGTTGATCTGGACCGTCCCTGAGCCCTCTGCCCCCTTCGGTGTAGTTTTGTTAAACTTGTTGATGGAGCTTTGCTTCTTCCCGGTTCCCTTCGTCATTGCGTTTGCAATGCTAGTGACCGTTACACATATTGTTAAACTGTGAGTGTTTTTCGTATATTCTTCATGTGGTGAGAGGTCCTGTGGCGCTCAGTCACTGTGTAGTGGGGGGGAGAGCTGTCCCGTAGCGCTGCTTTTTTGGAAATCAAGGCTATGCGGCCACTCCTCCTCACATTAATGTAGTGTGGGCCATACTCAGAGTGGGTGTGTCGATACGTCCTAGACGCGTGACCCCTTTACTCACGATGGGCCAGTCCGGTTGTGATCAGTGGCTCCCAGTACTGCCCATTCAACCGTCAATGTATTTCTGAACAGGGTTAGGTGCAAGGGCCACATAGGGGAGCCAGTATGCACCAGTATAGTACTGCAACAGGACTACTCAATGTTATGCCCCTTAAAGATAGCAAGTTAGGGTAGCACAGTCCCAGCATGCCACCAGGGGCCAGTGCCTCAGGACTAAAGTCCGAGGGAGGCCATCCTTCACGCCAGCACCATGTGGCCGGTACAACGCGGTTCACCGGAACCACGCTTGAACAGTGATCAGTCCAGGGGAGTCCAAATGTAGTATGTATGCCACAGCCTGTGAGGGCCCCAGCCGCTCAACCCAGATCAGCCCAACCTCAGCAGAACAGCCCCCTGCAAACGTAGTACATGGGTTGGCCCTTCACATTATTTGGGTCCGGTGGTGAGTCTCCTGGTCCGGCTCCCGCTATGCACCAGGAAGGGCAGTGCCAGCGGGGCCCCCCAGTTCCAGTACACGCACATCGGGGAGCGTTGGGGCGATGGGGCTCGGACCGCAGGTAGCTCCAAAGTCAGGGGGGCCCAGGGGTCTTTCCGTGGTATGTGGACCCAAAGATAATAGGAGCCGTATCCGGTTCACCCTGGCTTCCGCAATGTAGGCCGCACCCACCCGCACAGATCAGAGGGGGGCACAAACCTTGTGGGTGTTGTTGCAGGCTAGGCCGCCTCTGCGGATGTCAGACCATCAAGGTCAAGGGCTAGCAGGTCTTGCCGCAGCTGCGTTGGCGTCACAGCAGTGGCTCTTCCACCACCCAGGGGGCCGGACAGCAGGCGCCGGAGCTTGTAAGGGGGCCAGTATTGTGTGAAGGGCTTCACCCCCGCAGCGGGTGATGGGGTCCGGACGTGCAATGGCCGCTCCAGTGCTGCGCAGCCCAGGGACAGCGTCTGCAGCAGCACCACACCGCATCTCCGGTTCCGCAGCACGGGCCACAAAGGCAGCCTATTCGCTAGCTGTCGGAGCCCTACAGGGGGGGGGGCTCCGGTCTGAGTATCTGCCGTGTCGATCAACAGGATGAGTAGCGTGGATACCAGTGGGGGCCCGTCAATGGCACAGAGGCCTCCGGATGGGCGCCCCGGCCGCTCGGCGGTAAAAGGATTAAGGCGCAAGGTCGCTAGCTGCACTATCGTAGGACACAGCTGCCTCAGTAGGGGGTAGATTGAGGCGACACTTTGCAGGGTTATGCCGCAGCAGTTCCACTAGAGAAGGCTCACTTTGCAGGGATATTCATAGCCGGAGCGTAGATTTCGAAGCCAGACTGATGTGTCGTGTACCGGAGCTTCTATCAGAGGCAGCCATCTTCGTTGGGCGCAACAGCGACCCCTGTCCAGTGGTTTTCTGAAGAAGGGCTGACAATATCCCCACCGAACGACCTGTAGAGCCTAGGCATCGCAAGTAATTCTTTGCCACTGGGGCCAGTACTCTATCCACCACCCACCAAACGGTAAGTAGCGGGAGGGGAAATCAAAGCGGCTTAGGAGGCTGGGTTGCCCCAGCTGCTGTTTGCTGACCCTTAGAAGCCGCCTCCCATCCCCTCCCGGAGAACGAGAAATGCTTCTAGCCGGTGGGAGCTGCACTTTCCTGCCGTAAGGCATATATTGCCTATAGCCCCTCGTCCTACAGGCAAAGCTGAAGGCAGGCTTCGCTGGCTGTGCAGCCAGGCCCAGTGATCTAGCAGCGATTTGTCAGCATTTTGACCGAATGAGAAATCACCCTCGAAGGGCATGTACAGTAATTTGATCTGGACATTAGGCAAAAAGCCTGAAGATTTTAAGTATGCCAGCCTCCTCAGCGTTACAGCCGACAGCATAGATCGGGCCACGTAGTCGGCAATGTCCAGGCCCGTTCGCAGCGACTGCCTGGCTACCTCCTTCCCATCCTCCACCAGCTGCAAGAAGCCCTAGCGCATTTCCCTATCAGGGTTGTACTGTACAGCATTCTCCACTGCCGCCCGAAGACAATGAATATTTTGCAAAGCCACTAGCCACATTCGTAGCTTTAAGGGCCATATTGCCCGATGTGAAAGCCTTTTTGGCCACGGCATCAACCTTCTTCACTTCCCTGTTGGGCGGTAGAGTGGAAGTTGAAGAAGCTGGTCTGGAAGAGACTGTAGCGGCTTGCATAGCAAGCCCGTCCAGAAAATGGTGAGAGGAAAGGAATGACGGGTGCCCTCTAACCGGCCTATACTTCCCGTATATGATTAACTGACAGGGGGGATGGAACAAGGGTACTGCCAGAGAAAGGTGAGAGGGCTGGCAATTGCAGGGTTTAGGGGCATGTTGCGCTCTGTAACTAGACCTTTGTCTAGAATATCAGTCAGGTCGTACCCCTGTACTAGCACTGCTGAAAACTGCAAACCTAAAGTGTCAATGACCCCTTCTACTAAAGCACTGAACTTCACATAGTTATGGGTATAGGGCTGGTGTTGGGGAGAATTCTCATAAATGGCTGATTTCCCTTAATGGATAAGTCCCTCAGCAGCTTTGCTGGATTTCAAGGATTTTTTTTTTTTCACCTGGTAAGAGTGTGAGCCTTTTTCCCACTCTTACATGTGTTTTGCTGTGTGTGTTTTCACTTTTTGTGTGCTCTTGGGCACTGGAGCCTCACCTCCTCCATGGCCTCATTTTTCATGTGCGTTACAGAGCACCTTCAGGGCAGTGACACAGGCTTGACTTTGAGACTTCCCACTGACTCCATTTTCTGTGGCTGACTACTGTCCCCCAAAAGATAAAGTTGCCATTAACTTTATTTTAGTCACTTTAACCACAGACCCACTACACACCATTTTACATGGTATCCTGTAATTTTTTCGAAACCAAAACTTTGGAATGCAATTTTTGAGAATGCAATTTTTGTGAATACATTTTTTCCAATAGTCATTTTTCCGAACAGTCATTTTTGTGAACTTTTTTTTCGAATAGTTTATCTACATTATGGTCTATGGTTAAAAAAAATCCAGTGAGACTTATAGTTAAAAAAATCCATGCTGGTTTATTTTTTTTTCTAATATATTAATATAGCAATTTAATACATTTTTTTTTTACAATTAACAATTTATTTAATTTCTAAGTATACATTTATTTTACTAACTTTTCCTAATGTGTTATGTTACTAGACCAGTAGATGGCGCCATTGTATGATTTTCTGCATTGTCATTGATTTTCTGTTTTTCTATGTCATTATAGTATAACGTGCGACATTCGTCGTTTACATAATGTGTGGGTGGACGCCATTTTGCAAGTTCCTTTCTTTGCGTGGGGCGGTTCTGCTGGAGCTCTCCTTTTTTTTTAAACTTGGATTGTTTTTGTATTGCATCGTGGATTGCGTCATGGTTTATTTATTTTTTTACTTTGCTGCTTTCCGGGTATCATTTTTTCCAATTTTGCATTTTACTACGTCGATTGAAGTCTAATTTTCCATTTTTGGGTTTCTGGATTCTTTTTTCCTTTGGAGTGTGGATTTTTTTTTAATTTGTTGGATTTTGGAGTGTTTTTTTTCTAATACTGGATGGATTTCGGTTCATTTTTGATGGTTGGTTTTTGGCACGGATTCTTTATTCTGGATTCCTTGGATTGGACAACTATGGAGAAATGTGACTTTTTGGGCAATTATTTTTGTGCGGATTCTGTACTCTGGATTGTTTGGATTGGGCAATTATGGCGAAATTGGATTTTTCTGGTGACTTCTTGGTGCGGATTCCAGATTATGGTGAATCTTGGTCTTTTTGGTGATTATTTACTTTTTTTTCAACATTTTAGGTTATATGATAGTGCTTGTAAATAGTTTATAGCATACATTGTATCAAATCTGTTGACTATAGTCACTATACGTTCCTCATAATCCCTGTATTTTTTCTTTTTTTTATGGGTATGTTCCATTGAGATTGTTTGAGCTATTTTAAATTCTTGCGCCACTTGTTCCATTTTTAGGTGCTTTATGAAATGCCAGAGTTTAGGGGTTGCTTATGTTAAAATATTTATTTATTCTGCTGTGCCACCCCTCAAGAATGTTATTGGTTCTTGCTCTGTTTTCTTTCACTGCTAGCTAGCAGTTCCATAGTGAAATTGCAAATTTTGTTTTTCTCCTTGTTCCATTTCGTGTCAGTTGCCCTACCCCAGGTGTTTTCTACGTAGTCTAGTAAGTCTGTAAACTGTTCATTTATTTTGAAGTATTCTGTGTCAATTAGTTTTTCGTAATATGTAATTACCTGTTCCTCGTTAACAAATGCTAATGCAAATATTTGTTTAATGTTGTGTTGAAATTCGCTGTTCTCTATATATTTTGATTACAGTCCTAGATTTTGTATTTTTCACCAAATGGCCTGGCCAAAATGAAAAAAACATCCTTGGATATTTGTGTCTTGGTATATTGATTTAAATGCTTTCATTTGTCCTTGTTCGAAGTCCATTACTACTGGTGTAGGCTTTTTATCTAGAATAGCTTCCTTTATTTTCCCATACATAATATGCAACTGTACAATTCTTTAGTTTTATTTGGCATTAATACATATATCAGCGGTATTACTGTCTCGTTTATGCTGCCGTGTACACTGTAAAACTGTTGAAATGGGTGAGGACATGCTTTAAAGGTTGCGTCGCCATGCCATATTTTTGAATTTCCTAGGTGTAATAAATTGTAATTTGTTGTAAATATTAGTATGTTTTCTTGTTTTGTTTCTAGTGTTGTGAAGAGAAACTGTTCTTTTCTCCCTTTTCAGTTTTTTTTTAAAATATATCCGGAATTTCTATTTCGGCATACGTTCGCGGTGCCATTGGTAAGTTTTCTTTTAGTTGTTTTTTTCTATTAATGCTACGTTGGAGCAGTTTGCTATTTGGGAACTGAGCCGCTATATGAAGCAGGATTTTTAACACTTTCGGCTCATTACCGATCCACTTGCCTCATTTTGGTGTGCCTCAGCATTTTTCTTTATTTCATTTATTGTCTTTTTTATCAGTATAGCAGTATTGTCGGGCATATGATTGCGCTCTCCGCTGCTTCTTATGTTTTCCCCTTCAGTAATTGCTCTTCCCGTACACTTTGTTTATTGGTACTCTGTGCACTTCCAGTACGTTTTTTCTTTCCGTACCATTTCAAACTGTACGTATAGCCTCCATATACTAACTGGTTTCCTCCCATCTGCGACTTCACATACTCGATCGTGTCACTCATCACGTATCTGAAATATATAATTGCTGGTTAATTTTGTTTCCATGTCTTTCTTATAGGTCATATCTTTCATTTTGTCATTACTCATTCCTTTTACCTGTATGTTTCTTCGTTCTCCGGTTCTCTCACACACTGGCAGTTTGTCTTTAACTGTCAGCTGTGTGTCAATGTTTACATAAGGTTCTTTACTCGTTGTCGGTTGTTAGTGTTTTATCGGCATTGCAAGTACTATCTGGTTTTGCTTGTTCGTGGAGGAGGTTTTGAGGGTTGGTGGGAGGAGACTGTTAGGGGGTTGGGGGAGGGGACACCCCCATTTATAACGTGCACATTTTATTTGGTACAATTAACGCGCTCATGTTGTCCCGAGTATAATTATTTAGTATGTACAAAGCTTTTGTTTCAACGGAATGACTTTTTACATGCTTTATATTTGATGTCGAAACTTTTACTTCTGATACTTTTTTTTCGAAACCTTTGTCGACTTTTTTTTCAGTACTATCACTATAAACCTCTTACATGGAGCATTGGAAAGGGTTAATTCTTATCCCTTTTTGTCGGAGTCTCTTGGAGCATTGTTTCGCTCCCTTTACACTAAGACTTGGCTGGAGGCAGTGGTAACTACCCTATTTTTCGTACTCGGGTTATCTTATATAAACATAGTATTGTTTTAGGCTAATATATTAGTCTCAAACATAAACCCGCTCGACCATATATATTTTATTATGGTTCTGGCTGGGTTTATTTGCCATTTATTTTTGTAAATGTCTTTCTCGTGCTTTACTCTGTGCGCCAAACCAGGTTTGGTCCCTTTGTTCTCAGTCTTTTTGCAGGCTTCTGCACAGAAGCCCTCCTTAAGGTGCCTGAAAGTCTGGGTAGGCAGGATGTGAGGGAAGGGTCTTAGGACCCCTGCCATAGGTTCCCTTGGTAACCCAAGTCACACTCCTGTTTGATTGGCTGGGAGACTGTCCTTGCCAGGACAGCCACCCTGCTGTGTGATTGACAGCCAGTCTGTATGAATGGGGGAAAACTGCACAAAAAGCAGGTCTCTGGGACTGGAAAGGGAGAGTCGCCACTGGAACGAAAGAACCAACAAGGAGCTGATGGAAGAGGACCCTTACAACGACTGAACCACCCGGTGAAGCCCTGCTGCAGGTCCGAATCTTCAGAATCCGACGACAGAGAAGATCCTCCAGGACACCTCTTCCGTTGAGCTGGTGGGACCAACCAGTTCGCCCAAACTGCAAGCCAGGACTCCTCCTCTGGTCGAATTCGCTGTACTGAGCTACAGTGGGCCGGACAGCCAGGAAGGTCGGACCCTGCTTGGGTTTTAAGGAGCGCACCTTTTATTCGTTGCTTTGTTCTGCTGCTGGTTTCTTCCCTGGGTAGTGCAGGACACTCCAGTCTTCCTACTTCTTGTCAGTCCGACAGTCGCTTCAGAAACCGTGAGCCTGCAGGAACTACCAGGAACGTTCACCTCAGCTACAGCTTCCTCTCCGTTTTAAGGTACTGTGCAAATCCGGTTGTTCGTTTCGTTCAGCCGTGGTGAAAGTGTTTGAAATCTTTCTCCAAACCGAGGGCTTGTCCTTCTCTTCTCTTTGAACTAACTTTTCTGCCAACCAACCTCGTCCCGAATCAGTGGCACGAACTTTCCCGCAAACTACCCTGAACTGTATTATCTTGAGCAAAAGACTTTTGACCCATTGACTTTGGCCCTAAGGCTTTTCTATCTGATTTTATCATTGTAGTTCCTATTGCTCAATTGCCCCGAGTACTTACTGTTGGTGTGGTTCAAGTTCTATTAACTTTGGTTTTCCCTCCCTTTTAAATTGCTAGAGTGCCATTTTACTCCCACTTCCTTTTGTGAGCTTAACCTGTCTGGAATTTAAGGGAAGTGGTGTGGTGTATTAAGAGTGTGATTTTTAACTTGCTCATAATAGTGTAATGTTATACAACTTAAGAGTGAAATAAATGTATATTCTTTTACTTGAAAACCTTAAGTCAGTGTTTGCCTGAATCATAGTAATTGTTGTCCTTTGTGTAACAATCTGATACTGCTCACTTACTCAAGTCTGGCTGCTCAGCCATCGCTACCACTTTAACTGTGACGTACAGGCTTGTACCAAAGGTGAATTTGTACCGTCACTTGTAGTCTTAATTGTGTGTGCTGTTCCCAAAGGGTACTGCATATAATTCTGCCTAACAACTGGCTTTGCTGGAATTCCAGGTCTGGCGAGGTATCCAAACCGCTGGCCTCATGGAGGCTCTGAGCTAGCTCCAACAATTAGCTATGGTCTTCAAAATAGTCAACACCACCTGCGCCCATGAAAACGGGGTCGGCAACCCCTTGACCTACTGTGTCATCGGTGCCGAAAGAACAAGTTACTTACCCCTGGTAACGTTCTTTCCACTGGATGTTCCTCCCACGTATTCCTCATATTTGTATCTCGCCAGCATTGCTGCTTCGGAAACACAAATTCCACACCAGAGGGCGCTGTGCTCGATTTCGTGGCGTTGATGTCCATCGTGGGCTGCCGTCGGGTATCAACGTCATCAGCAGTACAAATAGCTCGAGCCGCGCCCGTTGGCTTCAGTTCTGAGGAATTGACCAGGCGTAACCCAAGACCACAAGCTCTCAGAAAGCGCAGAGTGTAAAACACGTAAATTTTACGGCGGGGTAGACTGGGGAGGTGTGATTAAGAATACGAGAGAGGAACATCCAGTCGAAAGAACGTTACCAGGGGTAAGTAAATTGTTCTTCAAATGGATTGTGTCCTCCCACGTATTCCTCATCTTTGATAGACTCCAAAAGCAGTGACAATTTGGAGGAGGGAGTACAAATTAATTTAGTCATGGACTGTATGAAGCACGGCCTTTGCAAAAAGACCCTCTTGAGACAAGGTTGAGTCTAAAAAGTAATGCTTTACGAATGTGTGCATAGACAACCAGGTGGCCGCTGCACAGATATCATGTACCGGGACACCCCTTTGGAGAGCCGCAGAAGTTGCCCTGCCCCTAGTCGAATGAGCTTTAGCCCATCTGGAGGTTCATTACCTGCCAGTCTAACATTCTCCAATTGCAAAAATTATCCATCTGGATATAGTCTGTTGGGCTACCGCCAGGCCCAATTTGTGGACAGTATACGAAGAGTTGATCATCTTGCCGCAATTTAGCAAGTCTTGAAATATAAAAGCTTAGAGCCCTTTTAAGGTCTAGCCTGTGAAGCCTTTCTTTCCCCCTTACCTGCATGAGGGGGAGGATAAAAGGTTGGTAGTGTCATCTTCTGCAACAAATGGAAGTCAGAGACTTCCTTAGGCAGGACTGATGCTTCGACTCTGAGGATGCCGATATAAGGAGGCTTACAAGAAAGAGCCTGTAACTCAACTCACCCTGCAGGCCCCTGGTAGGACTGGTTTTAATTTAAGGAGCCTTAGAAGACATGTATGTAATGGCTCGAATAGAATGCATATGAGAAATGTTAGTATCAAATTTAAATCCCAAACAGGCACATGAAATGGGACTGAAGGGTACACGTTAGTGAGACCCTTTAGAAGCTGCACAATCAAGGGTATCTTGAAGTAAGAGACCTCTCTGGAGGAGCGCTTAAAAATGGAAAGCGCAGCCAGGTATCCTTTTATCGTTCCAATCTGGAGCCCCAGATTGACTAAATGTAACAGAAAAGAAAGCACCACAGGAGTGCCACATTGAAATGGATCCACAATCTTATCCTTGCAGTAGTTACTGAACGGCACCGGTACAAGGATTTGTTTGCTGGCAAAATCTCCATTACGACGCCCGGGAGGTCCCAATCCTTGCAGCTCAGCCTCTCAGAAACCTTGCGTTAAGGCTGAGTGTTTTGACCTCTGGATTTGAGAACCCGACCTTCCACTTGCGAGAGAAGATCCTCTCTTTGTGGAAGACATATAGGAGGGCAGATGGACATGTCCATAGATCCAAGTACCAAGTCCTCTTGGCCCAATCCGGAGCAATTAGGATCATGGATTTCCCGAACTTTCTCAACCTCCTGATCACGTGAGGAATGACGGGGACTGGAGGAAATGTGTACAGAAGCGGAAATTCCCAGTCCACTATAAATGCATTCCCTAGAGCTCCTCTTGGAGGAAATTCCCTTGAGCAATACTGTTCGCACTTCCGATTGGCTTTGGTCGCGAACAGATCCACTTGAGGGGTTCCCCAAAGGGTGAAGGACTTCCTGAGCTAGTTCCCACTCGTGGGAGAATGTGCTCTGCCTGGTGAGAGCGTCCGCCACGGTGTTCTGCTCTCCGGCTAGGTGAACTGCAGATAGAGAGATTCCTTCTTGTATTGCCAAGAACCAAAGCTACATTGCCTCTCTGCACAGTGGTAGTGACCCTACACCACCTCGCTTGTTGAGGTAGTACATGGCCACTGTGTTGTCTGTCTTTATCAGGACATTCTTTTCACGTACAGAGGGCAGGAAGGCCTTCAGCGCTAGTCTGATTGCCCTCAGCTCCAAAAGGTTGATGGAGACCAACGACCGCTGATTGTCAGTTCGTTGGTGTGGGCTCCCCACCCCGTGAGTGAGGCATCCGTCACTACGATTATCTCCACCCATGGTTGCCAAAAAGATTCTCCCTTGAGAATATTGTCCTTGCAAGCCCAGCATCGAAGAACATGAGCAACTCTGCTCAGAACATGCAGTAGATCTGACATTCCCTGAGAATTGTGACCACTGAGTCCTGAAACCCATTCAAGGGATCTCATGCTCAGGAGATCCTCTGGCACCAGAAAAATGAAGGGTGCCATGAGGCCAAGCAACCTCAGAAAATCGAAGGCCTGCAGATGCTGGGAATTCTGGAACTTTGTTACCATCTGCAGAATGTGTTGAGCTCTCACCTCGGGAGGCAAGGATTTCCCTGAGGAAGTATCCAGGACTGCTCCGATGAATTGGAGTTTTTGGAATGGTATCATGTGGGACTTCTTGTAGTTGAGGGAGAAGCCCAATCTGTGGAGGGAGTGGCAGGTGATTCTGAGATGTTCCTGGGCCTGTTTGGGTGAAGGAGCCCTGATCAACCAATCGTCCAGGTAGGCGTAGACGTCAATCTCCCCTCTCCTGAGACTCGCTGCCACTACCGCCATCAGTTGTAAAAACCCTTGGGGCGGCGGTCAGCCCGAATGGCGGAACTCAAAACTGATAATGAGAACCGCCAACCGCGAACCTCAGGTACTTTATGTGCTTGAGAGGGATTGGCACATGAAAGTAAGCATCCTGAAGGTCCAATGATACCAACCAGTCTTGGAGTTGGAGAGCCTGAAGGATCTAAGAATGGGTTACCATCTTGAACTTGTCCTTCCTTAGGAACTTGTTCAAGTTTCTCAAGTCCAAGATGGGTCTCAATCCTGCGTCCTTCTTGGGAATGAGAAAGTAGGGGGAATGCCAACCCTTGTTCCTCTCCGCTACAGGTACATGTTCTATTGCACCTTTCTCTAGCAGGGTTAAAATTTCCTGCATAAGAAGCAGATCTGGAATTTTGACAGAGTTGTATCCCGGTGGATGATCTTGAGGCCTTTTTTTGGAAAGGAAGGCAACCCTGGGCTACTGTTTCCAGTGCCAAAGCATCTCAAGTAATGGCCCGCCATTCGTTCATATGAGAGATTCTGCCTCCCACAGGGGTCTTCTGTGTCAAGGCCTCAGAGTGGCTTAAAGGTGGATGCAGCAGTGGCTGAGGGTAAAAGATACTGCTGCTGGGGCTGGAACTCCTCCACCATCTCCACTAAGGACTTTAGCTCGCTACCTTCCTTGCGTTTGTAACTAAATTCTTGTAATTAAATTCTTTATGCTAACTGTAGCTAATGTTGAATATCTTATATTGCTTATGATGCTATTGTATATATAGTGCTCACCCGAACATTGTTAGGTTCTTATTTTGTATATCGTGATTACTAGGTACTGTATATATAATGCCTTCTTGCTATCACAACTCTTTTCCGCACTGTAAACCTATGTACATTTCAAGGTATGACGCTACAAAACCTTCACACTGTAATTACTTTTTCTGCACCAATGTTGTACTAATGCCCTGTTCCAAGATATGCGCCCGGATGCCCTTGGGCCTGGTGCACTATACAAATAAATAAATACAAATAAATACAAATAGCACCCCTTCCTCGTCCACCACGAGGTAATCTTTTTTGTCCTCTTTGTCCGACCCGTCCTCTTCCCTTTCAAAATGAGGAATAGTAACGAAACGGACAACCCTTCCAGGAAGATGAGCCCGAAAAGGGTTGCTGTTGAGGTTGATGTATGGAAGCGCTAAGTGATTTAGCCACCGCCTTCGAGGTCTGAAGCTTCTCCAGACTAATCCGCCTAGCTGCCGAACAACCTCAAGCCGTTTAAGGGCATATTGAGTAGTGTGGCCTGCACATCCGGTGCAAAGCCCGACTTTCTCAACAACGCAAACCTGCGTAGTACGGTGCTAGAAGCCATGGACCTGCTGATGCGGTCAGCGGTGTCCAATCCTGACTGCAGACACTCCCCCACTGCCTCCTTTCCATCCTTCACTAAAGCCAGGAAGCCGTCTCTTTCCTCGCCTTCCAGAATGGGCTCGGCCGCCATGCTAACACAGTCGCACAGGGTGTAAGTAAAACTTGAAAGGGTAAAAGTAACATTAGCAGACTTCAAGGCCATACTGCCCGATGAGATCTTACGAGCCCAGGCATCAACCCTGCTTGGTCAAATAGTCTGGATCAATACTAGAAGGTGTTACGCTCACCTGGTCTCTGTGGGGTCGTTGGGGCACGGTTGCAGCCCCCTTGGAACTGGCTCCCCTTGGTCAGGCTTCATCCCCTGCTCTTGTGTTGTGAACTGCGCTGGTTGTTGGCACTGCCCCTGCGAGAATGTGAGAGGCCGTGAGAATGCTGTGATATGACTGTGGTCCCCCTCGAACCCTTCTTCCCAGAATGTGGTGAGCATGCGCCGACCCATATAGTCTCACCTGTTTAATTATGATGGCGAGCGCTCCATCCTACTTCTCACTGCAGGGGTGCTTTAGATAGACCGAGTTTCTTCACTGGTCCATGTGCGTGGCAGCCCAGACCGGCTGTGGCTGAACCACTTCAAAGGAAAGTATCCTTTCAATAATGATTAATGTCCGTATCTTTAGGTAATGTCTTTCCTTTTCCCCAGTAGGTAATACGAGCCCCAGCGGTAGTTGCGGTGCAAGAAGTGGGCCCCAATGGAAGAAAAGGGAGTTCATGATGTCCCAAAAGGTGGTAAGTTTGATTTTAAGGTCAAGCGTGAGGATTGGTCTAAGCACGACCTTAGCGTAATGTCTTTATTGCTTTTCTAACCTTGTTTTGTCGTTTTCTCTTGCAGGGATCTTCTGGCGATGTCAGACTGAAATGCTGTTATCCGAAGATCTGCCGGCGGGTGAAGGATATCTGGATCCATGATTATGCTGGGCGAAAGTGGACTGGCTGGGAATCAGGTAAGGATGCGCTCCGACTGCGGTTGCTGCTGGGATCAGGTAAGGATGCCCTCTGACTGCGGTTGCTGCTGGGATCAGGTAAGGATGCGCTCCGACTGCGACTGCTGCTGGAATCGGGTAAGGATGCGCTCTGACTGCGGCTGATGCTAGATTCAGGCAAGGATGCACTGCAGGCGGCAGTGAGCGTTACGCTGCTATAAGCAGACTAATGCGAAGCGCATGCGGGCGGGGCAGGCTTTTCTGGACCTTTTCTGTAGTGGAGCTTGTGGTTCTTGCCCAGTGGCCATGACAGAAGGCCTGTATTTTCTGGCAAAGTTCCTGTTTACAGCAAGTCCAGATTCTGGAGTTTCCCAGTTTGCCATGACCTTCCTCTGAAGGACCTCATGAAAAGGTAATACTGGGTCCTTCTGAGGGCCTTGACTCAGAATATCCGTTATATCATCTTGCTCATAGGTGGGAGAATTTCTGCTCCAGCCCACGTACTCAATGACTCTATTCATGAGGCTCCGGTATGCAGAATCCACCTGTTCAGCTGGATCAGGCCAGCCAAATTCCAGCTCCATCAAAATGTCTATACCACTAGCTGACGGGAGAAAATCAAATCCTCTTCAGAGGCTGGCTCTTCCTCATAAATTGAGGGCATAGACTTGAAAGTCTTTCTTCGGTGTAGGTTTATAAGCCTTCTCTAGAAAAGGCAGAGGCCTTGAAATGGTCAAAGTGACCATCGAAGGCGCAGACACTGGCTTTGACAATGGCACTGATGACGCTAATGGCGTTGACACTGGCTTCGACAATGACATCAATGGTGCCTTCGACAATGGCGTCGAAGTCTTCGACAACTCTGTCGATGAAGGTTTTGGCAATAGCCATGTTTTGCTCGGCGTTGCCTTTGACTTTTTGCATCGCCAGGTTTGACTCTGTCGAAAATTAGCTTTTTTTCGGAGATATCGCAGAAGGACTACATTCTTCAGATGATATTGTCGACGATTTCTCGTTGGACCGAGAGCGACTCACCGGTTTGACACTCGGCTTTGCCATGGTAGTCTTTGACATCCCTGGTAGTCTTTAACATCCCTAAATCGTCCGAAGGAGTGACCGGGGCATGGCCTTTGCGGGATTCCTTCGAGCGTGTCGAGGCCACATTCTCAGATACACGCAACATTTCACTCTTGAAAGCATCCCATTTTTGGGGGGGTAATCATTTTTGTTTGGGCACCCGATAGCCTCAGTAGAGGAATCAGATGAACAAGAGGGAGACCTATGGTGTCTCTTCTTCGACGAAGAAGGTCTCGACCGACTCCTCGACTGAGACTTCTTTGACTTTTTGCGCCGGGATGAGTCCCCAGACTTTTTATCCCTCTTCGAATAGGACTTTGAAGCCGCCCTCCACACTGTCAGTTTACCTTGGCGCTCCCTGAGAGCTTTTCCTGTCATGGCCTGAAAGGACCTGCAGTCATCGGTTCTGTGTGCGGAACCCAGGCACCACAGGCAGACGCAGTGGGGATCAGTAAGACATCTTCGCCCGTAGTCCTGGCATTTTTTTAAACCAGACCCTGGGGTCGAATGATTGGAAGATTAAGACATTTCTTGATAAAACTGAAGCGTGCCGTTCAACACTCGAAGCAAAGCTTTCGGAAAAACTTAACTGAAGCCAACTGGCGCAGCTCGAGCCATTTGTACTGCTGATGACGTCGATACCTGGCGGCAGCCCTCCAGGGACATAGATGCCACGACATCGAGCACAGCGGCCTCTGGTGTAGAATTATTGGCGAGAAACAAATATCAAAGATGAGGAATACGTGGGATGACACAATCCATTCAAAATGGTTTACATAGTGCCGAAAAAATTCGGACCGGAAGAGTGGGGTGAAGGATTTATTGACAAGGCTCAGGCATTGGAACCTTGAAAAGCATTGGATGGACCCGGCATCGAGTGCCTGGGCGCCTCCATCCTCAACACTGATGGCGTCGGAACTGGGGCATGTGAGGGGTCGGAAACGCTGAGCGCTGCGCTTGCCTCCGAGGCCTGCTGCTTGGGATAGAGAGGGGACACCTCAGCCTATAGCGGCATGCTTCTTGAACATTTTGAGGATGCAAGGTTTTGAAATCCTCACACTCCTGTTGAGTGGTAGGCTAGGCCAAGGGCTTACCTCTCTCCGTCGACAAATTGGAGTCCCGACGATGGGAGTGATGCCTCTTCTTCTTATGATGAGGAAGAATGGCTCCTTGACTGGGACCCTTTCTTCTTTCACTGATGTTCTCTCTCTGGGTTATGCCCCTCGGTTTTAGCCTCCGAGGACCGAACCACTGACTGTGCCAGAGATTTTGAGGGCAGTCGACCTAGCGCGAGCTTCGCAGCCTGATCGCCAAGGATTTTGGCTGCATTTTGGCACACAATGCACACCAGTCTGTCCTGTGACTCGTGCCGAGACACCAGAGGCATAATTAGAAAAAATATAAAGATTTCTGATGAAAACGTTGAATAAGTCGAAGACTCGACCATGTTCCCAAGCAGCGCGATAAGTGCACAGAAAAAAGGAACTGAGGTATGGGGCGTAGTGACAGATTTATATACAACGCCTTGCATCATAACCGGAGCAGACGATAGAGTACCGGGCAAGATGGACCGACAATCGACGGCCGAGTCGAGGTCCACTATGCCCCCTGTCCCAAATTTTTCAGAAGCAGCGAAGCTGGATGTGATATGTATCAGATGAGTTATCTGCGGCAGAAAAGCAACCCATTGAGACAGGTGTTATAGGAGGTAGACATAGCCAGAATCATAGCGCGTTTATACCGTTTGGAAGCGGAGGTGAACTCGAGCTGGTTTGTTTTGGTTGGTGACTTTCTCCAATTAGCTTCCGCTAACCGTTTATTGGGTTCTACGTTATTTCGCAGCAGTATTTTTCATCGCAGGTTTTTTCATCGCCTTGGTTACCCCCCAATCCCCGCTATTTTTTTTTTATTCCCTTATACCCACAACCATATATTTAATTTTTTAACCCCCCCCAAAAAAAACCATGAGTTTTTTTCGAACTAAAAACAGCGATGAAAAAACACGCGATGAAAAATACAGCAGTGAAATGCGTTGGAGCAGCGGTCGAGAAGGTCCTGTGTAAACCACGAGTCCTGTGGTCTGTGGGTTTTGCTTTTCAAGGTAGTAGAGGGGCAATAGTGTCAATAGATGTAGTAAATACATTTGTGTACAGCTCGGCAAGGGAACTGGGGTCAGTAGGGAGGAAAGACTCGGGTATGAGTGAAATCAGTGCCAGGGCAAAGCACTTCTTGTTTAGGTTGCTGGAGCTGCAGGCTAGTGTCAGGGCAGGGGGGGGGGGCAGGGTGGAATGTCCTATAGGCGATATAGAGAAGTGGATTAAGTGGTGATAGGACCAGGGGCACGTGTTGTGGTGGAAATTGCAACCTGGAAGTTGAGGGCCACAATCCAATCCAGAGTGCGACCTTTGGAGTGCGTTAGCGAGCTAACCCGATGTAGAAAGCCTAGGGCACAGAGTGTTGGCTACCGCTGTAGCAGTACTGACAAGGGGGTCATTGTAGCCAAGATTCAGTTTTCTATGACGGCCAGGATGTCAAGGCTCAATGATGTGATGTCACTGATATCCAAAGCGTGGGCTGGGAGGGACTTAGCATTGATCAAGGCATATTGGAGAGGTGCAGTACATGAGGTGGGGTTGTTACTTTTGGAGTAGGCTGTAGGTCTATAGTTAGGTGCTTGTGCAAAAAGCAGGGTAGAGGGGTCCCTTGTGGTTGGTGTTAAGGGTGGAGGCGAGTTTGGTTCTAGTGTTTTCCTTATGCCTGGCAGACATCCAGGATCTAGACATGGGGAACAGGTGGCCATGCACCCACTTAGGCGGTTGTTCCTGGTAGCCATGTCCTGCGGGCGAGTAGAGTCCTGTGGGTTTTTAGTAGAGCTACAATGGACAGGGTTGTCTGAAGCGTAGTGGTAGACAAGAGCGAGGTCACTGGCAATAGGGTCTTCAGTGGGGCAGAGTCACTGCCTGAAGCACAGATTTCTGAGTTGTACAGCAAGGGGCTGTGCTGGGAGCAAACAGTGTGGTGGGTATGTGCTAGAGCTGCAGATTGGCTGCTTCATGGCGCTACGCCAGTGATTGCCTCAGGGGCAGGTTGTTACCCTTTGTCTGGTACAGTGCATGAGTGTGCTAGGTAATAGCGTGCAGCTGGGGCTAAGCTCAGAGTTTTCCAGGGTTTGGGGAGGCAATGGATGGACCTGAGGGTAAGACAGGAAGGGCGAGGCACCAAGTAGATCACTTGACTGCTGAGGAGGTTGTCTGCTGGTGGGTAGGGCAGGTTTCTTAGGAGTGCTCACTGGCTGGACCGGAGCCGAGTACCTTGGTGTGTGCACAGTTGTGTTGGGGTGCAAAGGCTGTAGCGGGCTTAGATGGAGATGGGAGGGATATTCAGGCATTAGGTAGGGTCTCAGTCTTGGCATAGATATAATCTGGAAACATGAGGCAGATAACGTAAGCGCGTGGGGGAAAGCAAGGGGATAGCGCAGTGCTAGTAAGAACAGCTGCAGGCGGCTTACCTTTGCAGAGCTGGATGTCGCTTTCAGGGTGGGCTGCAGATCGGCAGCAGGTAGTCCTCCGGGTATCCAGATTTGGGTCCACAGCGACAGCGCTGCTCAAAAAGCATGTCCTTGAGGAAAGGGCTGGGGCTGAGGCATCCAGTGCATGACAGGGGCTAAGTTTGATGGCCTTTCCAGTTGGCCTTCCCAGGGGGTCAGCTTCGCCTGCTGGCTCCCGGCAGGATGCAGTATGCAGATGATGCATGGCTAATCGGCTTGCTGTGAAGGCGGGCATTTCGGGGACATCTGGTCTAGTGGATTCTCCTTTGAATCTCGGTCAACCGTTTTAGAGGTGCCGGTTTCTTTTAAAGGTAATAGCCCAATGTGACATGCAGGGTGCTGGATGGACCCAAGATGAAGGTCAGCAGGAGCTGAAAGGCACTCCTGTGCTTTTGAACATGTATACACTTTAAGGCTAAAGACATTTGACTTTCACTTTATAGTTGATTTTAGAATTGAGGGTCAGAATAGTACTTTGGACACAGGACTTGTTGTTTTGGACATTCTGACAAAGGACCGTTAGTTTTGTTTTGATAGGGAAAATATTTCTTAGAGCAGGGACAGTTTCCAAACACATTTTAATAAAAGTCTATGGCCAAAAACATGAATCCACTGTGACCAAGTTACATTCCTGACCCTTAACATTTGGTTTCAGGTATGGGATCAGGTTCAGTTGATAAAAACTGAGGAACCCTCAAGTTTGACAAACTTAGCAACAGAGCTTCCAATCCCACAATAGCTAAAGAACATTATATTGGATTTGATTTATGTAGTAGTAGGGGAAAATTGATACAACCTGGGAACAATGTGTTGATATCCACTGACCTGGTCCTGAACTCCCCTGCAGGTACTTATATTAGACTCACCTCTAAATCAGGTCTAGCCTGGCGACATGAGTTAGAGGTCTCAGCAGGCGTCTTAGACCCTGACTACAGAGGTGACATAGATCCTTATTCAGAACAGTGGGAAAAATGCAAATCAAGTAAATGCTGCAGAAAGAACAGCTCAGGGAATCTGGACCCGAGGAAATTAAGAAAGCTTATATGACAGATGGAGCAAAGGTTTTGGGGAGTCAGATAAAGATTCACAACCCATACCCGAGGCAGTACCACTAAAGATTCTTGGGGAAGAAACTGAAATTATTCCTGATTTGGCGTTTGCCCAAAGAAATGACCCCATGTTAGCTGAGGCTTTCCTTCACGTGTTATATGAGGAGGAAGGCAGACGGAAAGGGAGACATTCTCTTTCCTACATTCTGGGTTCTTATATAGAGGTGATCTTAATCATAATGGGACCGGCCAGGTCTCAGATAATGGTACCCAAAAGCCAAAAAGGAATGGTGTTGGAAATTGCTCACTCATTTAAACGGTGGACATCTGGGAACAGCCAAGACCCAGGGAAAAATTTTAAGCCGTGTATAACATGTTGTACTTACCCTTGCTCTGTGTCAAAAGACCAGTTCTCAAGTACCCCCTCCTGCCCTGCTACAGCCTTTGCTTATAATTCACGTGCCCTTTTCCCAGATAGGCATGGATATAGTTGGACCTCTTGAACCCTCTATGTTGAGAAACCCATATATATTGCTAATTCGGGATTATGCAACAAGATATCCTGAAGCATTCCCATTACGTAACAATACAACACATTTTAAAACATCTAGTCACATTTTGTCTCATGGGTTGGGTTCCCAAAGGAGATCCTAACAGACCAGGGGACTACATTCAAACCATCAGTTTGTGGGTGATCCACAGAATGATTCTATGTCCTAAAAAAATTAGTTCAGGCAGACAGCCAAAACAGGGACATGATACCCTGGGACCTTTTTGCCGCCTGGAAAACACCACAGTCAACAGGGTTTTCCCAATTTTCACTGTTATATGGTAGAGAGCCACGTGACATCCTCGATGTTACGTGAGACATGGGAGGAGCACATCAGCCCTCTCCCAAACAACCAGGCGTGTAAAGGCACACATGGCTACAGTAAGAAGCATAGTCCATGCTCAATTAGTAAATGTACAGCAAGGCCAATAGATCTCTTATCGCAAGAGAATTGCTTAGATCTTTTTCCATTGGACAAAAGGTTCTTGTTCTCCTCCCAACATCTGAGAATAAGATGATGTCCAAATGGCACAGTCCTTTGCCCATTGCATCCAGCTTCTTCTCCTCCTGGTCTGGAGGTACCCTGGCTGCCGGCGATGGATTCGCTGATCCCTTCCTCGCTGCGGCTGAGAACACTGAGTCAGGCAAGGGTTGAGGCCTTAAGTACCTTAGCGTTGAATCTGGTACCCTGTACTTTTTCTCCAATCTGTCACGCAGGGCTGTACTATGGTTCTTCATTAGCGCCAGGCCTTCCTCCCAATGTAGTCCAGGAAGGGAACAGACATGATGGTCTTTCTTCTTGACTCGCGCCACTGGTACAGGAACCCTTCTTTTTTAGTCTCCTTGAAAACCAAATGAAACTGGTCAGAGGCCCTTGACATCATGGAGTGAAAAGATCCAACTTCGTATTGTGGGGAAGCCCTATGGGGCTCGTCCACCTGTGATGTTTCTCAGTCAGCTGGCACAAAGTTGTTGTCCTCGTCGGTGCCCGTAGCCATGTCCGTGCCTGAGTCCGTCGGCAAAGCCGGGGCTCCGGGTGGGGTGGGGTGGGGTCGTGTCGCGATGAGGTGGTGGTGGAGGGTCAGCGTCCCCCCTTAAACTTTCTCACCCAAGTGGGCGTCCTCAACCTCTCAGGATCCAGAGGGTCCTCTTGAAGCGTAGGCCCGTGTGCCAGGGGCATCCTCCACTTTATTTACGTGACCAGTGTGTGCAGAGTCATTAGAATATCCAGCGACACGTCTCTCGGTCTAAGGGTGAAAGGCGTGGTCTGGACTGACGCATCTCCTCTTGCGAGCAGGGGACTTAAGCCGACTGTCCACAGATCCTCCCCCCTTGTGGATCTGTGTAGTAATCATCGGACAGATTATCGTCTTCCTCGTCGGAACTTGAGTAAATCTGCTCCGGTCTATCTGGAGCAGCCTGTGGGTCCACATACCAAAGAGGTTCCACCGGGGGAGGAGAGTCTTCTCCCTCTCAAGAGGCTGCTGGGTCGATGCGGTCGTCGGGTCTTTCCCAGACCTCCGAGTGGCTGATGCCTTCATCGCTGCCTCTGCAGCTGTATCTCGCCTCAGGGGTAAGGACACCCGTGGGGTGGTCGTGGCAGACACTACCTTTGCGGACCCACTCTACTTCAACGCTGTCATGGTGAACATTGTCGACTTTGTCTACGATGTACTCGTCGAGGCCCTCCTTGACAGAGCCCTCGTTGACTCAGTTGACCTGGCAGGCTGAGAGGTCTTAGTGAGCTTTAATGAATGCTCTCCGGACTTGTCCCTCGTCGGTTTATCCGCTGACACAGTTTGGACGGGATTAGGTGCTTTCTTTTGGAAGAGGCCCTTTTCGTTGGCAGGTTCACCGTGCAGGCTGAGGGTGATGGCAATCGCGTTCTGCCTGGCTCTGGACCCACATCAGTGGCGAACCCAGCGTCGGAGCTTGACCTTCTCTTGGAATCCCGCGAGCAGGGCGTCCTCAAAGGATCTCGACCTCCTCCCGGAGGGTGTTCGCACCTCAGATCGGCCGGTCCTAGATATGGCCTGACCCTGCCCGGAGGACAAGTCTGTGGCCTTGCTCGACTTGAGCCATTGCTGACAATATGCGGTAGCTGTCTTTTTTGGTTTTCTTCGAGAAACCACGGCACACCTAGCATCCCTCCTCATAGCGGTCCAGATGCAGGCAATATAAGCATTTATGATGCCGATCTTCCACGAATACATTCCTTAATCCACACTTCGCACAGAGTTTGAAGAGGCTTCTGCTTTCCTTCTTCTCAGACATGTTTGAAAGGCGTGAAGTAAGCCCAAGGCTGGGTCTTCTTGAAACTTCGATGATGATCCGACGGTGGATGAAGATCTTTGCCAGGAGTGGATCCCCGCCGTTGGTCTCTGTCCTTCATTGAAGACGATCAAGCAAAAATCGGCCAAATTCAAAAACGTTTTTTGGAAAAAATCTGAAATAGCACAAAAACAGCTCAGAGAGCAGCTTGAGGACTTCCAACACTGAAGCATGTGGTAAAAATTTGAAGATGGCCTCCAGGAGTGCAGCTTAGGGAGAGGGTGGTCATTGGATGGGGGCAGTATGAGCCCGAAGACGGTGATTGGTTTAGAGGAGGAATACAGTTTTAAAGTGAAAGTGAACTCTTTGTTAAATTTTACCGTGGATTCCCAGCCTGATGACAGGGAATATTCAAGAGCATCCATGCCAGACCCCATGTTGGAGAATATGCTCAAGTCTGACATTATCAAGCCATTTTAGAGTCCTTTGTCATCCCTGATAGTGCTTGTTGACAAACCAGATCAGTCGTGGAGGTTCTGTATCGATTTCAGAAAGGTGAATGCAGTATCCCATTTCAACGGTTCTCATGCCCGGGATAGATTATCTGATTCATCGATTGGGGACTGCTGTCTTTCTTTTCACAATTGATCTGATGAAAGGATACTGGCAAGTAACTGTTAATCACATGCATCCTTTCTCGTGGATAAGCTTAAAAATGTAGAACCACAAATAATAAAATGGAGAGAGGGGGTGAAGGAAGCCGAAGACATAGCTGGATGATTCCTCAGTGAGCTCCAGTGCCAATATCTATCCCATGGACACTAAAATCACTTACAATTGCCTCAATCCACGCCGAAATCAGAGACAGCTTTAGAGCCCTTTGTGCACAGATCCTACAAGTTTGATGGGGCTATGATACCGAATTGCGGAGATCGAACCGTGTGAAGGTGCTCGAATGGAATGTAAAAATGGTGGGAGCACTAAAACCTGACAACTCTGCAGTACACAAGTCGGTGGGAAAGAAGCCACACACCCTGTGGCAAAGAGTCAGGACTGTGGGTTAATCAGGCAGTGACATTGGCCCCCTTTCGCATGGTTGGTACAGCAGAGCGGCATTAAGGTAAAACAGGCGACTCCGGATGATGCGCTGTACCCTGTCTGGTTCGACAGAAGAATGCAGCGTGAAACGCATAGAACTCTGGGGCAGGTGATGACAGGCACCCTGCTGAGCAGAGGGTTGCAGGCGCTCATGATACCTGCCTGACAAATAGATACATGCGTGGCAGGGACGGAATGAAAAATCACCCACTTCAGTCCCTCACTGTCCAATGTCTGGGGAAAAGCCTGACTGTTTAAGATAGAACCAGCGCATCAAGGACTGAATACAAATGGATGGGACAGTACCAACTGCTGCATCCAAATCATCCTGCCGCACCTGGCATACTGCCTTTCACACATCAGACACAATGTCCAGGAAGCCATCCATATCTCTCCCTCGGGCATATGCGCTCAAGTCTCAGCGATTACTGACCACAGCACATGAGTAAACTTTACCAGGACAAGGGAGGTATTCACCACCTTCAAAGCCATTCTCCCTAAAGCAAAAACTTTAGATGCAAACACATGCATCTTTTGGAAGGCTAAACCGGTTAGCAATAGCTGCCTCAACCACGAAGTTCCACAGAGAAGAGTACTGTCGGATGAAAGTGTGGCCACTTGTGGGCCAGCTTTTGTGTTTTTGTGAGCCCCTTGTCAACTGAGTGGAATACACCGATTGCCATAGAGCCAGGGCAGAGTCAGAAAAGGCTGTACTAAGAGGCAAGACCTTTTCACTGGGCATGCTTTTATCTAGGATATCCAACAATTCAGAACGGATCAGAGGCTTGGACGAAACTCTTAGGCCTAAAAGGCATCACAATCTTTTCAACAGTGGTTTGGATGACTAAACAGATGACTCCCAAAATTGGGTGCTGTGTCAAAGCCGCTAGGATCGTGTAGATCATTTGGCAAACCAAAGAGCTCCATCTAGTCTTCCATGAAGTCAGGTAGCTGGGCCTGGTCCAGCACTAGAAGGGGCTTCAGTACATGGGGAATGGTATCCAACTCCTCATGAAAAGTCAACTACACAGATTTTAAAAATCGGGCCTTGGATTTCAGGGTCAAATACACCATTGTCTGCGTTGAGGCCTTAATTTGGAATTTAGGCGCCAAACTAATCGGAGACGCAAAAGCAAAGCATGTGGATACCCCTCCTGAAAATTACTTCCAGCCAATATATTCATTTCAGACATCAACTCTGCCGTTAAGGTGAAGCTGCACCCAGTCAAGGCATAAAAAATGTCAAGCATGTGTATTTTGAACTCCTCCCACTGTTCTTAAGGCGCATGCTTAGAAGGAAACAAGGCCTTACTAAGTTGGCTTTAGTCAGAAGAGTCGCTTTCATGCCTCCAAAATGTGTGTCTCCTCTTCTTATTGATGGAGAAGAAAGACTAGGAGTGAATCGACTATCTACAAACAAGAGTGCAAATGTTCCCTTGCCTCGTTATGCCTCCTTTTCTCCTGCTTCTTTCCAAGGGAATACTTCAGAAGTGATGTAGCCTAGGACAACCTAGCCCACCTTAGCCGCATGCTCCGTGACATCATTGGGATTCATCGACTGACAGGACCCACACTGCTCTACATCATGATCCACCCCGAGACAATTTTGTGTGCATCCGTGATGGACATTTTAGTGTTGCAGTCCTGACAAAGCAAGAATCCTTAAGGCTTTGAGCCAGGCATCATGGCGCAGGAAAAAATTCAAAAGGAGAACAAGTGATATTATGTCACACCTGTATCAATTAGTGGAGTGCAGGTTATTCGCTGCTCGTTGGCTTTTTGTGGGTCTCACAGCAATGTGCACCACTATGTGTTGATTTGAACGATAAGGACTTTCTGTATCATGATTGCATCTTAATATTTTATGATTTGCCAAAATGGTTCAACAGTTTTTTTTATTTTCCTTTGTCATCCTCTCTCCTCAGGGAATTCACATTATCAAGACACTTGTTATCAATATCTATTCATTTGAATTGATGTGGATTTGACAATTTAAGGGATACATTTGTATAGGATGATACTTGCCAACCAATAGCCTTGAGAAAGACCAATCTTGGTCGAAACACCTGCCTGCTAGGGCAAGGCTGTGTGCTATTTGTATCATATGTGGCTAGGGCAAGGTTTTTATTTTTTTATCATATGTGTCGATTAAATCACTTATGATATAACTGGATAAGGGCAATTTTACTGTGTACCCTGTTGGATAATGGTAATTTCGGAAGAGGTTAGGGCAATACCTATGTACACCAGAGTTTGCAGCTATCCCTACTTGGCATAGAGTATAGTTAACAACGTCAACCTTAGTGCACCCTAAACCTGGACTGCCCAAATGACTTCAAATAGAACTGATACCGCACTGTACGTGCCTACATTACTTTTTTCTTGCTAGTATGGGTAGCTTACTTTCCCTATCTGAAACCAATTTTCGTTTGATTTTAACACCTATACTTATATATGCATCTTGACTATCAAAATCATACACTACCCTTATATTTCTCCGATCCTTGACTTTTGTTTGTCTGTTTAGTGTCCTGCCTACCCCCTTTGACATTCATTCTTACAGTCTACCAATTTCCTTTTCACTCTACAGATACGTCTGTTTAGACAAGTGGGCCACAACTCCCCTAAACATGGACAAAACGTAGCCCTTCAAGAACGCTATAGGTAGCAATGTGCGCAGAGAAAAATGCTTAATATAACATATTATATATAATAAGCAGAATACCAAGCTTTACTTCAAGTACCTTTTCTTCCAGGCTTGATACAGTTGCCACATCTAAAGATTTGTCCTGAATGCTTAAAGAATATACTTCGATTTGATGCCTTAACTCATTGACCACACATTTCTGCTGTGCAAGTTCTTCTTGAGCCATCCTCAGTGCATCCTCAATTTCTATCGACTGAAAGAAATGTGCATATATTAGTGATCATAAATAAGAGCCAATATGCATGCGTGTGTGAAATATATAGAATTGTGAGGAAAATTATAAAAACAATTTAAATTCTGAACCAAAAGCAATGTAAAAAATGAAAACATGGTAAAAAATACATATCTAGGACAATAGAATATTTTTGAAAATTTAAATTCAAAAAGCTTTTTCATCAGCTAAAATTGCCATTGTTTTGTGCTAAGATTAGCTGCAGTCATGCATTTCCATGAAACACTGGCTTACTTGTCTCAAACTCATCTGAGCATCCTCATTATGCTTTCCTCCCTCAACTTTCAGTGTTTCCTCTGTGGCCTCCATCTGAGTCATTTCAGAAGTTAGATCTGTCTCACGCTCTCGTAGCTCCTGCAGTTCTGCACACCGTTTCCCTTTTAACATTTCAAATGCAGATTCGCTTGACTTCAATCGCTCTTCAAGCTGTCTAATATCAGAAGATAATTTCTGTTCCAATTCTTTTTTCAGCATTAGGATGTTTTCTTTTTCATTTGTCTTCTTCTGCAGATCTTCCTTTAAAGTTGACAACTGAAAATATATTTGCAAGCACTTAAGAAATTGGGGTAAACATACATAGATGGAGAACTAAAGGTGTGTCTGGCTAGATGACACAACATTAAATTCATCACTGGTGAGTTTGTAGAAAAAAAAGATGATGGCACAAAAGAACAAAGACTTTCATCCGACAGATGACAATTTTAGAAATAGCTTCCATGCAAGTAAAGCTTCAGAAACGTTCAGATAGCAGGAGGCACACTAATGTTCAGGGATGTTGGCACTCACCACCCAAAATTAGACATCACAGGTGTACATATGGAGCGAGAAAAGAGCCAAAACCTCAGTCTTACCCCTGCCCGAGGAAGATTAAGGTTAAGTTACTTAGCAACTATAGAACTGTAAAAGATTTCAAGCACTCCATCAAGGGAGGGCAAAGGGAAATTATCGTCTGAATCTCTGCCCACCCTTTTGCTTTAATGTCCACTATTTTATTGCGTGCCTTCTGCACCTCCTTGGGAAAGCCCCTTTTTGGAACCAAATAAAAAAGAGGAGCTGATCAGTCTCCACGCTCAACATCTCTTGAATTTTGATAATGTATTGTGCGGGCTCCTCATCCTCTCCCATAGTGTACTGCATTATAGACTAAGTCTGGGGTGTCAGGGCATGATCGTCCTAATGTTGTTGAAAGGTGGCCCATCATGCGCATTGTCGTCCAATTTCACTCCCGGATATCCCGCCTTTACTTATATGTCCCCGGCCTGATCACCAACAATTGCCACCAGCAAACTTAATATCCCCCATAGCTAGAGGAACACCTGCCGTCTGTTTATGGAATACGTAAATCCATTTCCCAGTCCCAGCAGTAAGGGTCGGGAGCGCCTTGATGAAGTTATTTGTATCCATCTATGCCCAGGGCATATAATGTGCTCTCCCCAGACCTTTGTATAATAGTAGCATCTGCGGGCCCATCCTCTTCATCCAACACTTCCTTCTTTCTTTGCAAGTGCCCCCAGCCACATCTACTCCTCAATTGCGTCCCTCAGAAGCTTTCCACCTGCGGTATTATATCTGGTGCCAGTTGTCCCTCTTCTTCATCCTCGACCTCGGTTACTGTGTTCCCACCCATCTTCCATCAAATCTCTGTTTTATCGGACCTCACTGTTCCGTATCCCATGCTTCCTAATCGCCTGCCCTCACCCTCTCATCTGGACATGCACATCCTTTATCCGTACTATCCAATCTAAATAAAATGTCTCTTGCCCTCCTTTCATCTAGGCGGCTCCCTTTCTTTCTTCCCTCACTCTGTGCGGTTCTCAATTGTGCCAGCTCTACATGCGCCGCTACCAGCACCTCCTCTAACTCCTGCTGCCCCTTGTAGTCTTGGGGCGGGAATGTACAGCGTTGACGGGGCAGTGGCTGGGGTGGGCACATAGGTCAGGTTACGTTAGTGTATCCCGTTGCTTGGCGAGTTAATGTATATAATCCCTTAAGTTCTGTTGAGGTCCCGACCCCCTCTGTTACGGTGGCCCCTTCATGGGTATCCCACGCACCGCCCTCGTCGGGATCCTCCACGTCCTCAATTATCTTCCAAAGATCTAAAATATCCTTCTGCAGCTGCTTGCCTTTATACTTTGCTGTGAAAAATGTGCTCATGTGTTCTAGCACTCAATTATTATGGGCCCCCTGCTCTGGCCAGGAGTTAGGCATCCCACCTCGTGTCTCTACCACTCATTGCTTGTGGCACTTTTCAATCTTGTCCTTGTAGAATGCCAGCACAATATACATGTGTTCTAAAGAAGTACCTCCTCCCATTTTAGTAAATAAGGCGCTCAGACCTCCTAAACTGACCCTTGCGCGCTGGAGCTGTCTAGGTCAAAACTAGTCTTCTCTCCCCCTCCTTCCTGTCACCCCCCCCAGTTATAGATCCCTTCTCTTCACCCACACCCAAAGCCCACTACACTCACTCAATATACTTAGAATACCCTACCAGCGACGACACGCTTTAGGCCTCCACTCCTCACAAATAGAAAATTGGAATACACTAAAATAACAAGCTAAATTAACAACTAAAAGAACAAATATTACTATATCCAAGCCCACTAATTATGCACTTGTTTACCTCTGTGTCACAAAACAAATGATGCCATCATCTCCCCTGACTTGGGAAGGCTCCCTACACTCCTTTACTTTCCTTATTATTCCTCTTAAAAATGTGTAATTACAAAGTGAAAGAATTCTACTTTACCACACAAACACACCCTTAAGTCCTTCGCACAATCCCTATTTTACACACACACACCACTCCCCTACTTGTAATCACTTAAAAGTGTATACTCACATATGCGTGTTCATCAGACCTCCTCCATCACGGGGTGCCAACAACAGCCTGCACTCTCCCCTGAGCGGTCTCCCGCTTCAAAGAGCAGACAGGAATTCTGTAAAGAAGGCTCCTGCTCACCTCTGGGACTGATTTGTCTGAGACTGGTTGCTGCAAGTGGGCAAAGCCCCTTTGCAGAAGCTGCCTGGAAGCATCCATCGGAGCATGGGTTGCCGCTTACACTAGAATAAATACAACCCGCTAGGGAAAAAGGCCCAAGACACTGCTTGCAAAGATAACAAGTTTTTATTCCTACAAAACAGAGGTGCATCAGCAAAGAACTGTGCTGTGGCAGAACATTCTGGCAAATTGGGAGTGCGCAGTAAGCTAAAAGGACGCCTGGAGTCATCAGTGTCGTCTTAACATACAGTGAAAACCGGCGAGGCTCATTGGCGCAACCCTATACATGGTCGGCCAACTCCGTAGGGGATGCTAGGCCATTGGTCCTAGCCTTCTTGTCCATCTATGCCCCCGTGGGTGCTGCTAGGCTCATCTGCAAGAGAGCAGTGCCTAATAAGCAATTTGTTACTTACTCTATCATTGTAACAGTGGACCTGGCAAACACATATGGGCCCAGGGGGAGAGCAGGGGTCATACCAACTTGCATGCTTCACTTATTCCCAGATGCGCCCGCAACCTCCCAAGGTCTCCCACCTTCGCTTTATAATTCCATCCCTCCCTGGCAGCTCATAGCATAAATCATGTGACCCAAATGTGAAGGCATGATAGCCTTGCTTTCTGATATTTTTGATCGATCAGCAGGGTCTAACAGAATTATGCTTGATGGTCTTGGTATGGCTGGCACTGTGGTATGTGGGGGTCTTGGGATCAAAGCATAGGAGGGCTGTAGCTCTGGCACAGGGGTGTTAGGGCTGAGGGACCATTCTATCTGTATCACGGGATGGTAACTGCCAAGAGGTGCTCTGCCTCCTTCTCGTGGCCTTGCAGAGCACATTCATCCCAGGGCGCGTAGGCCTACAGTCTCAGACAGTGAAAGGCTTGTAATTCCCCGAAGTTCACTCGTGGTGTGGGTTATGTCTGTGCTAATAATGCAGGCCTAATATAACCACGTTTGGTGTTTTCGCTGAACTTGGGCCTACGTTCCAAAATGTCTGCCAATAACTAAGATGGCGTTTACAATTGTCTCTACTATTAGGCTCCCAATGCATGCACTACGTGATCGTGCACTCTCCTGCGTGCACACCACCTCTCCCTGCTCTCTCGAAGTGCGGCCTATCGTTTGCTTCTCATTCAGAATCGCCAAGGGCCATGGGAAGGCCCTCTCTCCTTCCCAACAAGGCCAATGTGCAGAGCCTCAGTATTTAATATATTTATTGGTTATTTGTTATGCGCTCTATACAGCAGACTTGTGTTTCTAGGCACATCAAGACAAGGGAGGGGCAGAAAGGGAAAGGTGAGAAGGAGATGCAACAAAAACGTTCTTGAAACATTAGGAACGTGCAAGTGCTATAGCATGAGAGCAGGACAGAGGGGAGGTTGAAGGAGGGGGAGAAAGGTACAAACAAACAAAACCCTCTGACTAGGTTGTGAGACTATTTAGACTGCATGAGACATTAAAAAGTGGGTCGAAGGGGGAGGAAGGGGAGTGCAGGAGGAGAGAAGGTAAGGGTACAGAATGCAAACAGTTAATAAGTGCAGAAACAAGTAGGTAAACTGCATAAGGAGAACCCAGTCATGCAACTCGGAGAACCAGGTAAAAATGACTACAGCCTGGGAAAGCCTCACTTCAGAGATTGAGGGGGTACATCTGGCATCCAGGCAGGCAAGTCAATGCAAAGCACAGCAAGAATCCATAGTCAAAACTGTGGTTGCAGGAAAATGAATGCACCAAGCAAGGATCCAGAGACATTCGGGGGTTGCAGATAGGTAATGCAAACAAACCAAGACTGCAGGGTCAATCCAAGGTTACGGGTAGGTAAGGAAGTCAAGAAAACAGCAGGATAGCTTACCTGCACAGAGGCAGTAAAACCGCACAAACCCTCCTGTTGAGTTAGTGCAAGGCAGTGCTGTCCGTTATGACTTAAACCAACTTGCTCTGTACCAAGGAGAGAAATGCTACAAGAAACTCAGATCACATATAGTTCTAGCAGCCCGATATGCTCTGAAGTCTCTGGTGGGAAGCATAGGCCACTCACCGTTGGTTTTTCAGGTAAGCCCATCAGCTGTTCAGGGAGCCGTCATTCTGGGCAAACGATGACTCAGCAGGTTATCTTTAATGGGTCACCAATGGAGGTCCTGCGACTCCCTGTTTGAGACCATGATTAGATCGGTCATATTGCCTCAGAACTGGGATCACTAACATTGCAACAGCCACTGAAGAGATCTCTTGCCAGCTTCGTCTCAGCCCTGACATTTTTCTGGGGCCAAAGAGTAAGGCTAAGGCAAGGTGCTAGGGCCTTGTCTTGGATCAGTTGATAGCTGATCATCACTCAATCTTAGTAGGGGTTGTGCGAGTGTGGGGGTGGGAGAAAGTAAAAGGCTTTTCCTGTGCATTTTTCAAAAAATGTCCTAATTGATTTAATGCACCATGAAAGATTGGTGAATAAATGAAGACTGAGGGAGAACCTTAAAGTGTGAAGCATCCTGGAGTTCCAGGGAAGCCAAATTTATGATGCGATCCAGAGCCTCAGGGATGTGGACCAGGGTCCACCTTTGTGAATTCGTACTCGCTCAGAATCAAGGCTCTGAAAATTCAAATTCAGAATTGATCTCAGGCTGTCCCTCTTCTTCTGTACCAAAGTAATGTGCGCACTAAAGCCACACTTTTGCCTGAGACCCAAGTTATATTGCCACATTTTTCAGGAGTGACAACCTTCTCCAGCTGGAGGACACCTCAGTTGACATGAAAGAGAAGGGTTAGGCTCATGGTGGGGTTGGGTGCTATATAAAAGGAAAGCAGTAATCCTGAGAAACTATCTATAAGGCCGGGGGGCGTGGCCATGGGATAAGACAGGACTCCGATGTGCTCCTGCAGATCCTTCATGATCCTGTCCGCATGCTGTGTTTTGGAAAGGCCATAATGCTTTATTTTGGCACCACAGAGGCATGATTATGCGGAGAACACTGATCGCACCTCCATAGTGGATACAATATAGCTCATGGACTGCGAGCCAGAGAAGGAAGGCAGAGCTCAGGCGGTGAGAAACAAGATGGTGGCCACTTGTGCCGAGGAGCCCTGACGAGCTAAAACAGACTGCTAACGGCGGGGAAGTTTCAAACAAGAAGGGCCGATTTACAGCCAATGGAGAGCTGTGCCACGCCAACAAGTATATGCAGCCCCAGCCGTATGCGGCGAGACAGCAGAGCGTATGAGGACAGCCTAAGGGAGCAAAATCCTTGTGGCGGACCTCCCGACACCCACAGACTTATGTGTGGCAACATGTGGGTCTGTTGCAGAAGGATGGATAATCCCGCCGTTTAACGCGAGCGGAGGTGGCAGAAACAGGGGCATATGCATGGCAATAAACGTACAGTGCGTACCGCGAGGACGGTGCCATAATAGCAGAGACTGGAAGCGAGCTGAAGGCTCAGACGGCGGCTCGGACTGAGCAGGGTCGACGCAGCCAGTGCCGGACATTAAAAGACTATGAACATATTGTACACCGCACACAAGACGCGGTAACAAACAAGCGAGAAGCCCCGCCCCGAACTCTTGAAACGGACTAGAAACGGAGGAGTACTGGATTCGTATATACATATATACAGGAAGAACGAAAAGCACACAACACTGTACAGAATTAAAGGGGAACAAGACATCAAACTAAGAAAGATGATACCGCCTGCAGGCTGGAGCAAGTAGCTTTCTGGTCACAAATGAGTGTAATGCGCCAGATGACTTAGGACCACTAGTCCAGCACTGACCTACCTGCAGTTATGAAACGGGCATCAAACGAAGTCAGGAAGCGAAATATTAAGAAGCAGGCCAGGCGAAAGCAGCTAACACAGGGTAGTACTTGGAAACCCTGGAAGCTCCGACAGAGCCACTAACAGAGGGAGGGAAGGTGGTGGTGGAAGCCCATGGCAAACACAGGAAGCAGTGCCATAACTCACTGAGGACAAGAGTAGAACGTTGGCTAGAAAGCTGATCCTTGATAAACCTGTGCGAGGGGTTGATGCGGACTCACTGAAATGTGAAGCCCAAGCTAACAGGTACAAGGCCACGAATACGGCCAAGGTGTGAACGCAGGGCCAAAATAGCGCAGCTCCACACCGGACAGCACTGTTAGGGAGAATTCTCCAAAATGGCTAATTTCCCTTACCGACTGAGTCCCTCGGCAGCTTTGCTGGATTTTCAGGGTATATTTTTTACACCTGTTAAGAGTGTGAGCCTTTTTCCCACTCTTACATGTGTTTTGCTCTGTGAGTTTTTACCAATTGTGTGATCTTGGGCTCTGCAGCCTCACCTACTCCATGGGCATCATTTGTTTGTGTGTCACACAGCACCTTCAGTGCAGTGACACAGGGTTGTTTTTTAGGCTTCCCACTGACTCAATTTTTCTTGGACTGACTACTGTCTCCCAGAAACATCTAAAGTTGCCATTAACTTTATGTAGTATCTTTAAATCACAGACCCAGTACCCCCATCTTACATGGAGTATTGGAAAGGGTTAATTCTTATCCCTTTTTGTCGGTTTCTCTTGAAGCACTGCTTCGCTCCCTTTTCATCAAGACTTGGCTGGTGGCAGTGGTAACTACCCTATTTTTCATACCGCGGTTATCCTAAATAACCATGGTATTTTCTTAGGCTATTTTATTAGCCTCGAACATAAACCAGCTTGACCAGATATATTTCATTTCGGCTCCGGCTGGGTTTATTCGCCGTTCCTTTTTTGTAAAAGTCTTTCTCGTGTTTTACTCTGCGCGCCAAACCATGTTTGGTTCCTTTGTTCACCGTCTTTTCGCGGGCTTCTGCACAGAAGCCCGCCTTAAGGCGCCTGAAAGTCTGGGTAGGCAGGATGTGAGGGAGGGGTCTTAGGACCCCTGCCATGGTTTCCCTTGGTAACCCAAGTCGCACTCCTGTTTGATTGGCTGGGTGACTGTCCTTGCCAGGACAGCCACGCTGCTGTGTGATTGGCAGCCAGGCTGTGTGATTGGGGGAAAACTGCATAAAAAGCACGTCTGTGGGACTGGAAAGGCAGAGTTGCCACTGGAACGAAAGAACCGACGAGGAGCTGACAGAAGAGGATCTCTACAATGACTGAACCGCCTGCTGAATCCTTGCTGCGGGTCCAAATCTTCAAACTCCAACGACAGGAATCTTCTTCCCTTGAGCTGGTGGGACCAACCAGTTCGCCCAAACTTCAAGTCAGGACCCCTCTGGTCGAATTCGCTGTACCGAGCTACAGTGGGCTGGATAGCCAGGAAGGTCGGACCCTGCTTGGGTTTTAAGGAGCAAACCTTTTATTTGTTGCTTTGCTCTGCTGCTGGTTTCTTCCCTGGATAGTGCAGGACCCTCCAGTCTTCCTAATTCTTGTCAGTCCGACAGTCGCTTCAGGAACCGTGAGCCTGCAGGAACTACCAGGAACGTCCACCTCAGCTACAGCTCCCGCTCCGTTTTAAGGTACTGCGCAAATCCGGTTGTTCGTTTCGTTCAGCCGCGGTGAAAGTGTGTGAAATGTTTCTCCAATCTGAGGGCTTGTTCTCTTCTCTTTGAACTAACTTTTCTGCCGACAAAATTCGTCCGGAACTCGTGGCACAAACTTTACCGCAAACTACCCTGAACCGTGTAATCTTGAGCAAAAGACTTTTGACCTATTGACTTTGGCCCCAAGCTTTTTTTACCTGATTCTATCACTGTAGTTCCTCTTGCTCAACTGCCCTGGGTACTTACCTGTTGGTGTGGTTCAATTTCTGCCTAACTTTGTCTTTCCCTCCCAGTTAAATTTCTGCAGTGCCATTTTGCTCCGACTTCATTTTGTGAGCTTAACTTGTCTGGAACTTCTTGGGAGTGATTTGGTGTGATAAGAGTGTGATTTTTAAACTGCTTTACTTTAGTGAGATGTTATGCAACTGATGTATAAATAAATGTATATTCTTTTACTCAGAAACCTTGAGTCAGTGTGTTTGAATCTTAGTAAATGCTGTCCTTTGTGTAACTATTTGATACTGCTCACTTGCTCTTGAGATAAGTCTGGCTGCTCAGCCATTGCTACCACTTTTACTGTGTAGTACAGGCTTGTACCAAAGGTGAGTTTGTACTGTCACTTGTAGTCTTAATTGCATGTGGTGTTCCCAAAGGGCACTGCATATAATTCTGCCCAACAAGCGCAAAACCTGTATAGGGAGGCGGACTGAGGCTCACAACAAGGATCTGAGCCTGGAAGAAGCTGCCGAAAAAGGAGCCCACCCATAACATTGTGACGCAGGCAAACAAAGCCAGTGGAGTGACGAGAGAGATGGCGCTCAAAAACAGTAAAGCTAAAGGGAAACAGCCTACGATGGACATATTCGCCAAACCACTGCCCTCCCCAAACATGTCCGCACAAGCAAGGGACGATACGCTAGGGACGACCAACCCGCCGAGCAACAATCATTTGATCCTGGACGCCATAACAGAGCTGAAATCCTCATGGGGGAGCAAGATTGATGCGGCCATAGCGGAACTTAAAACAGCGCTGGAACTCAAAATCGACGCAGTCGGCGTAGACAGGATGTGAGACCGCTGTCAGAGCGCACAAGCGGCCTAGAAAGTGCAGTGAAAACCAACACAGACGTTAGCATGACCAACGCCAAGGAGGTCCACATATCACAACAACAGGTGCGCAACTTGGAAAGACTAGCAGAAGAGGCGGAAGGGCGAGCAAGACGCAACAACATTCGAGAAGTGGGGCAGCCGGAAGGAAAGGAGGGCTCAGACCGGACAAATTATGTGGAGAACATGCTGATACAAGAGGTAGGAGCAGGCGTTCTCACACAAGGGTTTACAGTCGAGAGAGCGCACAGAGCCCTAACGAAGAGGCCGCAACCGGGAGCCCCCGCCTCCTGAGCAATCATCGCCAAGATATTGAATTATAAAGAGAGAAAAGATCCAGGAATATTTTCCCAAGGGCGGAACGATAAATAGAGCATCAGCGACACCCAGACTACACCATTGTTAGGGAGGATTCTAATTTTATGGCTAATTTCCATTACCTAAAGAGTCCCCCAGCAGCTTTGCTGGATTTAAAGGGTTTGTTTCTTTTTACCTGCTAAGAGTGAGACTCTTTTTCCCCACTCTTAGGCATTTTTGCTATGTGTGTTCTAGGCTATTTTTGTGTTTAATGCCTATGGGATCTTTCTTATCCCCATAGGAACCATCTTTATTCACGTGTTACACAGCACCCTCAGTGCAGTGACACAGGGGTGTCGTAGCGACCTCCAAACAGACTCCATACCCTGGGACTGACTACTGCCTCCCAGGGCATGTAAAGTCCCCATTGACTTTACTAGTCAAATCCTATGAACTAAACCAGTACAACCCATCTTACTATGGAGGTACTGGGAGGGGTTCATCGTTTTTCCCCCAATGTTAATTTTCGAGAGGGTACCCTACAGTCCCTCTCCCAAAAGTTTCTGGCTGGTGGCAGTGGTTACTACCATAAATATTCGACCGCGAATATTTCCCTATGGGATTTTCCCATTGTTCGAGGCTACCACTTTTTCTGACGGCCTCTAACCTACCGCCGGTGTATCTTAATATTAACTTTGCTCTGGTAGGTTTTATTTGCCAGAACTTTAATACAACTTCTTTCTCATGTCTTTCTCTAAACTCCTAATCCTGGTGGAGGATCCTTTGTTCGTCCTTTTGGCGGGCTTCTACCAAGAAGCCCTCCTTTCGGCGCCACTGAGTCTGGGGTGGGTTCATTGTGTGGGAGGGGGAGTAGGACCCCTGGACAGGGTTGCCTTAGCAACCCATGTCGCACTCTATCCCGATAGGCTGGAGGGTCTCCCGCCAAGATGACCACTCCACTGTGAGAGTGACAGCTAGGCTGTATGAATGGGGATCTTTTTGCATAAAAGCAGGGTCCTGAGGACTGGAAGAGCAAGACGTCACCACTGGAACTAAGAAGCCGAAGAGGAGAGAAGCCAAAGACATCTGCAACGACTGAACCACCGGTGAACCCTGCTGCAGCGTCTCACCACTTTTCTCCACGCGACGAGAGAAGATCTTCACCTGCAAGAGCCTTCTTCCCTTGAGCTGGGTGGGCCAACCAGTTTGCCAATCTCCTTCCCGGACATGCCTTGGTCGAATCTCCCGTACCCTGTACTCGGAGGCCGGATAGCCAGGCACCAGTCCACCCGGACCGCGATTTAAAGGAGCATACGTTTTATTCGTCTGGCAGCACCGCGGCTGGTTTCATCACTGGGTAGTGCAGTAACTCGAACCTTCCTCCACGACGAGAGCCCCTCTTCCTCTGCTGGATCACCCAAACTGCAGGAACAACCGCCACCGCAGGAGCCTCATTTAAAGGTACATTGTTCCGCCAGGCCACCCTTTCTTCGCATTAGGACTAAAGGTGTTTTAAATCCTTTACCTACCTGTTGGGTTGGCCGCCCTCCTCTCTGAAACATTGTCTTTTCAACTTCTGCAACCACCTTTTCAAATTCGTTAACCAAAGACTTGACTGCAGCTACAAGAACATTTTGCTCCTGGGCCCTTGCCCTGTACCACTGACTCTGGCACAGGCCTACTGACTCTGGTCACATTTGTTAGATCTGCTTTCTTTAGATTGATTTTCACTGAGAACTGTGTTGGTGCACCCATTTCTTTTAACTACCCTTTTCTTCCCATTCTTAAACATTGTGAAATGCCATTTTGCTCAGTTTTCATTTTCAGTATTGCCTATACTGATGCACTGTCTTGCTGAACTGGTCCCCAAACTGATGGGAAGTGTTGCTAGGGTGTATAAGAAACTATTTCTAGATAACCTGTGTTTTCGCTCCTTTTTGAGGAATTGTTAGAGAATCCCTTGTGTGTCGTTGTCACTGTGCCGTTTTGCTCAGTTTTCACTCTGGTTCACTTGGTCTACAATTCATCTTGGGAGTGTGTATATTTTTCCTTTGACTTAATTTAACTTGCTTGATGACTGTGACACGTGTTTTATTAGAAGTGTATAAAATAAATATATATATATTTTTTTTTAAATACAAAGCTTTGGTCAGTGTTTCCTTGTTCCATAGTCTAGTGGGCCTATTGTGTAAACCCTGAATACTGCTCATCTCCCTCTTGAGATAAGTCTGACTGCTCAGCCACAGCTACCAACTAAATCTTTGTGGTACAGGCTGCTACCAAAGAGGTTTTATTGCTCTCACCTGTAGTCCTAATCTGGTGTAGTGCTCCCTAAGGGAACTGCACTGGATTCTGCCTAACCACCATGCAGGTGTGCAGAGGCAACAGCTGAACTATGTGGCTGTGAAAAGACGGCTGAAGACATCTGGCTTTAAATACATGCTCTTGTACCCCGCGAAACTCAAGGTCCTACACAAGGGCAAGGCATTTTTTTTTTTTAGACACCTGAGGAGACGGCAAGTTGGTTGGCCGCTCAAGGCTGCCCGGAGGACGCAGATGGCCGGAATCGGAGTGGACAGGATAAGTGAACCAACGTCTCAATGTTGAATGACTGGGTGGATGTCAATTTAGCGACTCCAATATTGACATGGTAATGGGATAGTACCAAAACCCTGAGGGGTACACTGGGTATATAAGTAGGGAAGTGAATATTGACCGCTAAAAATACTCATGTGGACTTTTTGGACTGGAATGTACCTATAGATGTCGTCATCCATAAGCCATGCGTGCGCAGCATACTGTGGCACTAAATCAGGAGTTACAAAGGAAGCGTGTTCTTACCCCCAGTAGTTAGATTAGGTGAGACACCAGGTGTTATCCCCCTGCTGTGTCCCAAGTACTGGCAAAGGCCGAGAAAGGACTAGATGCAGGGTAGCCTGAGCTCCAGGGATGCAGCTGGGCAGCAGTTGGGGGGGTGGGGGGTTGGGGAGTTTGATAGGGTGTTAAAGGGAATTGGGGAACGAGCCAACACCTATGATTCACTGCGCATGGAGAAGACAAAGGGGGACAAGGGCGGAAAGGAGTATGGAAGATGGGGGACCTTAAGATAGCGACCTGGAATGTCAGGGGACATAGTTACTTGAAGAGGAATAAGGTCATGATGTATCTGAAGAGACAGAATAGATATTGCCTTAATACAGGAAATTCACTTGAAGAAAGAAAAACGGGGAGCAGTGGGGAGGAAATGGAGAGGGACCACCATAGGAGCAACTTATTCAGCGTATGCCAGAGGGGTGATTACATGGATCGCACCACATGTCCCTTTTAAACTGCTACAGTCTACCATAGAGCCTGATGGGAGGACAGTGCTCATAAGAAGACTAGTGGAAAATAGAGAGCTGAGCATTATCAACATGTATCCCCTGAACTAAGACGCCGTTAGCTATTTCAGAACTCTATATAGTAAGATTAGCCCATATGTCGGGGGAGGACAGTTATATGGGGAGGGGACTTCAACTGCACGTTAGATCCCAGAGTTGACAGATCAGAAGAGAAGCCTACCTCGGTAGCTAGAGCCCTGAGGACGCCTAATGAGTGACTCATCTAGATGATGTTTGGAGGATGCACCATCCACAGGATAGGCAATACTCGCACTACTCAGCCCAACAAAACCTACACACGCGGTTAGATTATATATTTGTGTCATCAGAGATGGTGCCGGAATACAGTCAGAATATAAAGCCACAGTCCTCTCAGACCACTCGCCATTGACTAGAACATGGCAGTACTCGCCGCCCAGGGCACGGATCCCGACATGGAGGCTTGGAGCCGAAGCCTTGAAAGATACAGTTTTCAGGGAGGATCTGTGGAAAGAAATAGTGGAATACTTTCAACAAAACACCAGGAGTGTAGAATCGGGTGGCACATTATCAAGGCATACAAGATGGTGGTGAGGAGACCAGCAGTATCTAAATCTAAAGGCATGCCAGGCGGAATAACACGCGAGCTACAAGAACGAGAAAAGAAACTAGAGGCACTTACGCACCAAAATTGACATTACCCTGAGGAAGCTGGAACCATACTACAATTGCAACAAGATTGTGGGGAGTATTGTGAGAGATTATGTAACCTGAATTATAAAAAAATATGTAGAGAGACAACACGCAGAGTGCGATAAGCCGGGCAGGCTGTTACCCTGGCTATAAAAGAGCGAGACACCCAGACAAACAATTAGAGCAGTACAGGGATGAATGGACAAATACTAGATACTCAATAAGGAGTGACCAAAGAACTTTTGGAGTTTTATCAGCAACTATACAGAGATGTCGAAGGGGGCGAACAGATTGACGCGGCGGAAACATTGGAGGATATCCTCCAATGTTTGGTCCCTGATGCTGTTTATTTTAGCATTGGAAACCCTGGCAATATACTTGAGACAACAATATGGAGAGGTGGGGATCAGCACGAGGGGGGGTGGGGGGGGGGGCACCGCCTGATATCGATGTATGCTGTTGTATTTAAGATACCCTGAGGAGAACCTACAATATATTTTGGAAGTAATGGAGCGATACGCGAGGTTGTCTGGTATAACAGTGAATCCCAGGAAATCATGTATATTCCCCCTGGGCAGATATATAGGGATACCATGAGAGAAATTGCCGGTATTACAGATACAGTGGGAAAAAAGACCTTTAGATACCTGGGTATCAAACGGTCGAGGCCGACTATA
Source organism: Ambystoma mexicanum (assembly GCF_040938575.1). NCBI lineage: Eukaryota > Metazoa > Chordata > Amphibia > Caudata > Ambystomatidae > Ambystoma > Ambystoma mexicanum. Next base: position 486,732,584 of record NC_090937.1, on the reverse strand, counting down.
AACAAAACACAGACGGCGGTGACTAACATTGAGAACAGTATGAGGTTCTGGGCCAGACTCCCCTTGACCATGATGGGGAGGGTGGCATTATTAAGGATGGCAGTGCTGCCTAGGTTGTTGCACTTCTTTGGGAACATGCCACATATAATACCCAAGCGATTCTTTGTTAAACTTCACGGTATGTGTAGGGGGATTCATATGGCACAACACTAGAAACAGAATAGCGCTATGGAAACTTCAAAACACACATGACCAAGGGGGTATTAAATTACCCAACTTCGAGATCTACTATCTGGCCAGCCAACTAATGTGGCTAGGTGGTTATCAGAAGACTTGACATCAGAGTCCAGATTGTTGAGGGCTGAATGTGTCCTGTTATTTCTAAAAGTGGATATGGGTGCCGAAACCACAGCAAGAGAGGAGGACAAGAATGTTGGACTTGGGATGGAGGATTTGGCGAAGGGCTTGCCAGGTCATGGAGAACCCAGCCCGGTGTTCCTGAGAGATGCCACTAGTGGCACTGAATGGAGTAGACGGGCAATTGAGGAAGATAATCTGTAGGCATTGGGAACCGAATGTTATAGCAATGCTAGGAGATATATGGCAAGACGGGAAGGTAATGGAGTTTGACACACTGGTGGAGGACACTGGTCTACACTGGTCTACAACGGAGACAATATATCACTTATAATAGGTTGGTGAGGAAGATCAAAGACACATGGTCAGAAATAGTGCTAGAGGGGGCAGCCAGACACAGCCATAGACACACTTAATGATATATCAGAGGGAGGCCACAAGGTCTCCCGAATTTACGAACTACTGATGTCGAGGGAGGGAAAGGAGGTGCTCCAGTTGAGAAGGGATTGGGAGGAGGAAGCCGGGGAAACTATGAGTGACGGATTGTGGGCGAGGGTTAAGAGATATCACAAGAAGGTGTCCAGAAATGCAAGGTTGCAACAAATCCAGCTATATATTAGCCATAGGGCGTATATGACCCCTCAGAGGATCGCATGTTTTAAGAATGCAGGAATGCACAGGAATGATGCACATGTTTTGAGCGTGCCCGAAAGTAGGGAGGTTCTGGGGGGGAGGGGGGGAGTGGCTCACCTCTTGATTGAGAAGCGGATTAAGCGGATTAAGCTGGAGGTGGATTCTTTGTGGGCGTGCATGTTGGGGGGGGGGGTTTCTAGGCCGCGTAAATTGGAACATGTAAGTAAACTCAAAGACTTGGCGTATATACTGGCTACACGCAGAATTGCCATGGGCTGGAAAGCAAGCAATAGACCAAAAGGTAGAAGTTTGGTGGCATGAACTTCAGAAATGGGTGAATGCAGAAACTGTGGTGTGGAGAGAAGCAGTTAACAGAGGGGGAGATGAAGAAGCAGAGAAATTGAGGGCCTGGAGACACTTAGTAGCTACACTGTCTGAGACGGTCCCAACAGACGATGACTCCTCAGAGGGTGCAGAGGGGAGAGTAGACCCAGATAGAGCGGTGTAGGGTGATGAGGTGGAGTAGGCTCGAGAAAGGGAGGGGGGGGGGGGGGTAAGGGGAAACCAGTGGACAAATCATGAAACTATACATAATCCTGGAAAGCTTTGATTGATGTTCACTGTCTGGTTTCCTTTTGGTTGTTTTTTGTTTGTTAAAACCAATAAAACATTTTTTTTAAAAAACTATCTACAAGGCCATGTCATCAGAGGTGATGTTGCTCTACTCCTGGTACAGTAATGCGTAGAGAAATCATGCTGAGAGGACCGCAGCTGCCTGACAAATCTCACTCTGAGGAACTCCACTCTTTGTGTGAGTGACAAAGGTGCTCTCAATTCTCAAAAGAGTAGGTTACTCGAAGGCTATTTCATATTTTCACATTAATCAAAAAATTAAAGCTACATACCATAGTGACTAGAGTACTCATAATCCTTAGTCCCCTTTCCTCCATCCTTGTGGGCGTCCCCCAACATGGGGACGGTACCTGAACCGTTGGCGGCAAAAAATTAAGCTTTCCCCTTAAATTTAGCATAGCACGTTCAGTCCCCTTTGAACACATCGAATGCTTAGATACCTGGCTACACTTACACATATTAGCCCTTGGCATACTAGCAGGGGGAAGGTTGGTGGCACGTATGGAGGAAAGTGGACGAGTACTCTAGTCACTACGGTGAGTAACTTGAATTAGTCGTACGTCCCACCCCCTTTCCTCCATCCTTGTGTGTGATTCCACCAACCAAGAAATATAGGGTAGATCTGCGATAACCTGCCTCATATCTAGGATGAAGCAAAAAGGTTATTCAGGACAGCCTGACCAAACTGCATCGCATCCAAAGCTGGTGTCCAATGAATAGTGCTTGCAGAAGGCCGACCGAGTAGCCCAAGTAGCCGCCTTGCTGATGATTTCCCAAGAAGCATGTCTCTGAAACGCGACAGCCATAGTCTTGGCTCTGACTGCATGAGCATGAATCCCCCACAGGAACAGACAGGTGTGCCCATGGCCGTATACGCCTCCGAAATGGCCTGAACCATCCAACGGGCGATGGAAGCCTGAGAGCCAGGGGAAGAGCCCCCAAAAGTCAGAAACAGTGTCTCAGACTTCCTGAAGCATTTCATCCGAGATAGATACTTGAGGACTCTCTTAAGACCCAAGGAATGCAGAGCCCTATCCGCCTCAGACTGCGGGTTCAGGAAGAACACTTGCAAGCAGATCTCTTTATTCAGATGAAACAGAGAGGTCACCTTGGGCAAGATGATTGGGTTAGTGCGCAAAATGACCTTGTTGTGAAACATGGTGAAGGGGCTGCACGAAGACAGCACCTGCAGCTCACTAACCCTGCGTGCAGAGATGATAGCCACCAATAAAACAGTCTTTAGTGTCACCAAGTGGATGTCCACATAAGCCATCCGCTTGAAAGGCTTGCATTGACGCAAGAACAACAAGTTACTTACCAAACTGGTAACGTTCTTTCGATGGGATGTTCCTCTGACGTATTCCACATCTATGACAGTTGTGTCCCACAGCTGTGCACTTCGGAAACTTTTCAGCAGAGGGCGTCCTGCGTTGATGGCGTCGAGCCAATGTCCTTCGAGGGCCTCCGTCGAGGGTCGACGTCACCAGATGTTATGTATAGGATGCACGGCGCCCGTTGCCTCAGTTTCGTTTTTCCCCCCCAGAACATGTGACACCAGTCTCCTGTCAGTATAACTGCCTACAGACTTGCGGAAATGGAAGCTGTAATCGCAAAGGACATTTTCCAGAGGGGCAGGCTGGGAGGGCGATGTGGAATACGTCGGAGGAACATCCCATCAAAAGAACGTTACCAGTTTGGTAAGTAACTTGTTCTTCGAAGGGATTGTGTCCTCCGACGTATTCCACATCTATGACAGACTCCCAAAGCAGTTCCACAATATGGAGGAGGGAGAGAATTTAGAATGTGAAATTTAGAGTACTCAATCAAATGGCTGAATAGAGGACTGCCTTACCAAAGGCCAAACCCTGCCCATGGATGGAGTCCAGGGAATAGTGTCTAACAAAAGTATGGACAGAGGCCCAAACGGTAGCATTCAGTGATAGTGAAAACAATCCATCTGGACAAGGTCTGTTTGAAAACAGCCTGACCCAAGCGGTGTCCAGCATAACCTACAAAGAGCTGATCGTCCACTCTGACTAGGGACATCCGTGAAAGATAAAAGCTCAAAGCTCTCCTAGAATCCAACCTATGGAGCCTCTCCTCTTCCTTACCAGGATGCGGAGGAGGATAAAAAGCCGGAAGAACCACCTTCTGACTCAAATAAAATTCAGACACAACCTTCGGAAGAAAAGAAGGTCACACCCGCCGGACAACCCTGTCCTTATGGAAAACAGTAAAGGGTGGCTTGGCAGAAAGTGCCTGCAATTCACTCACTCTGCGTGCGGAAGTAACCGCAACTAAAAACGCAGTTGTAAAAGAAAACAGTCTCAGTGGACAGAAGTGTAAGGGCTCAAACAGAGCTCCCATCAGAAACTTTAAAACCAAACTCAATTCCCAACCTGGCACCTGGAAAGGGGACGGTGGAAACACATTAGACAGTCCTTTCAGAAACTGTGAAATCAAAGGAATCTTAACCTGTGATCCTGTGAGGGAGGCATCCATCACGATCGTCACCTCCGGCCATGGTTGCCAAAACGGTGCCCCCTTCATCAGATTTCCTTAGTCGGCCCACCATAGAAGATCCTGGGCAACCGAGATCGGAATCTGAATGGGATCCGACATCCTGCTGGAAAACTGCGACCACTGCATCTGGAGCACCCACTGCAGGGATCTCATCCGCAGTCTGGCCTCTGGAACCAGAAAAATGCAGCTTGCCATGAGGCCGAGCAACCTTAAGAATTCGAAAGCCGGGAGACTCTGGGCACGTTGAAACTTGTCCACGATCTACAGAATGTGATGAGCTCTCACATGGGGAGGAGAACACTGCCCCAGGGACATGTCGAGCACTGCTCCGATGTATTGGAGCCACTGGGAATGTGTTAAATGCGACTTTTTTAAATTTAGGGAGAAGCCCAGCTTGTGAAGGGAATGGCAGGCGACGGATAGATGGTCCAGGGCTTGCTCGGGAGAACGCACCCTGATCAACCAATCGTCCAGGTAAGGGTAGACGTGAATCCTCCACTCTCCTGAGGTACGCTGCCACAACCACCATCAGCTTGGTGAAGACCCTCGGGCAGAGGTCAATCCGAACGGCAGGACCCGAAACTAAAAATGCAAGTTGCCAGCCGCAAACCTCAGGTACTTCCTGTGCTTGGGATGAATCAGAACATGAAAGTAAGCATCCTTGAGGTCCACAGACACCAACCAATCCTGAAGTTGAAGGGCCTGGAGCACTTGAGAAAGAGTGACCATCTTGAACTTGTCCTTCCTGAGAAGCTTGTTCAACCAACACAAGTCCATGATGGGTCTCAATCCCCAGTCTTTCTTTGGGATCAAAAAATAAGGGTAATACCATCCCTTGTTCCTCTCCGCTACAGGCACCAGTTCTATGGCACCTTTCTCCAGCAGGGATAGGATCTCCTGCGCAAGGAGCGGATCCGGACGCTTCAAAGAGAACTTCCCCGGTGGATTATCATGAGGCCGCTGAAGGAAGGGAAGGCAGTAGCCATGGGCTAGGATATCCAGAACCCACACATCTGAAGTAATGGCACGCAATTCTCCAAGATGCTGTGCAAGTCTGCCCCCAACCGGCAAACCATGGGACATGGCCTCATGACTGAGCTGGCGCGGCTGCAGCAGTGCCTCGGGGCAAAGAGGCAACTGCCCGAGCAGCGTTGGCATCCAGTTCCCCGTCCACCACGGGTACTCTTTCTTACGCTGGCCCCTTTGACTGGCAGCTCCTCTCAATCTACCAAAAGAGGAGTAGAAAAGAAAGGAACCTGCCCTCCATTGCTGTCCCCTAGGACGAAAAGGCAGAGTTTGACGTACTGCCATGCTCAAAGACTTCGGTGCAGCTTTGGAGGTCTGCAACCTCCCAAGGCTCTCGTCAGCCTTGCTGCCAAATAAATGAACGCCATCAAAGGGCATGTTCAGAAGACAGGATTGCACATCAGGAGCAAACCCTGACTTCCGCAACCACGCAAACCTGCGTAGTACGGTGCTCACAGCCATGGACTAGCTGACACAGTCTGCCATGTCCAACCCCGACTGAAGGGATTCACGCATAGCATCCTTGCCGTCACGCACGATGGTTAGGAAGCCATCCCTTTCCTCCCCCTCGGGAATATGCTCAGCCACGTAGGAAAACAGTTCCACAGAGTGTGTGTAAATCTTGCCAGGGCACATGTGGAGTTGACAGCTTTCATTGCCATGCTCCCTGAAGAAAAGACCATCCAAGCCCATCCGTCGAAGCACTCGTCGTCCCTATCCGGAGGGATGGTAGGGTACGCCTGCTGCCTCGAGGTGGCCCTAGCGCCTGAACCACCAAACTCTCAGGAGTGGGGTGAGTGACGAATAGCTGGGGTCGCTAACAGATAAGCGGTACTTTTTCGCCAAATTCTTATTGACCGGCGGAAGCGATTCCGGGGCCTGCCAAGCCGAGGACACCCTTTTTTCAAATTAAGATGGAAGGGCAATACCGGGTCAGAGGGGGGACCTTGGTCCAAGATGTCAGTAAGGTCATCCTGAATAAAATCCTGAGGAGGACTGGACCACCCCAGGTATTCACAAACCCTAGACATGAGCCGCCTGTAGGAAGAGTCTGTATGAGCCCCCGGCTGAGGCCTACCAAACTCAACTTCTGGAGAAGTATCTAGGCCACTGGTGTCATGTAGGGACTGCCGCAACTCCTCCAATGGACTGTCACACAACAATCCCAGAGCCTCATCCTGAGACACAGGATCTTCAATGTCTGACCTTTCCTCCTCCTCAAAAATGTCAGGCAAAGGTTTGGAAAACCCAGCCAAATTGACAGAAGAGGCTCTGGGGCCCAATACCGGCCTCACAGACTTATAGGAAGCCTCAGGAAACTCCTCAGACATATTACGCCCAAAAAGCGCTGAGGGCGCCGAGGGCCTCGACGCCGAAGGCGTTGAGAACATCGACATCAAGACCGGAGGGCTTCGACGCCGGCATCCGCCCCGAGGGTGTCGACGCTGAGACCTTAAGCGTCGACGCCGCTACAGGCGTAGGCTGATAACATGGAATAGCATCGTCCGAGTCTGACTGGCCCGGCGACGAACGAGTGGACGCTGGTGTCGATACCTCCACAGGCTGCAACGGTCTCGCTGGGGACAAGGACCGAGACCTGGACACATGTCTCTTGCTACTGCTCTTGTCAGCACAGGACCTCGAGGGCTCGCGGTGCGAGCCTGAGCACAAAGGCGTGCGAGCCGCAGATCGAGAGCGTTCTCTGCCGGCTTCGTGAGAAGGCGTGACGGGAACCGTGCCTTGCGACTGGAAAATCGCCATCATTTTCTCTTTAAATGCCGCCCACTCCTCCGGCGTCGAGGAGTTCGTGGGACAGGCAACCTTATGCACGGCACCAACCTCCAAAGAGGACAGGGGAGGCGACCGGTGTCGGTGCTTCTGGGAGTGCAGCGAAGACGAGGAATGGTGGGAACCACCCCGGGACCGAGAACCTTGAGCTTCATCCCAACACGAGAGTCACCCCTCGAGTCGTCGGTGGAAACCCTAGACTTCGATCCGGTCTTACGGGACTTCGATGGCTTACCTGCACGGAGCATCCCCTTCCTTTCACACAAGGCCTTGGCTGTTAAAGACTGGCATTTGGAGCAGTCAGTGTTATGCGACTCACCCAGGCACCATAAGCAAATACAGTGCGGTTCAGTCAACGACATCTTGGACTTGCAGTCCCAGCAAGTCTTGAACCCGGACCTTGGAGTCGGAGGGGTAGAAGAAATAGATCTGAAAACCATGGTTTCAAAGGCCAGTGGGGGGGCAACCAGTATGAGGCAGGACCGCACTGAAGCCCGTAACTGGAGGAAGGTCCATTGGAGCAGAGGGGTGGGTGGGAATGCATAACATCTGCAGCCGTGCTAACAAATGTGGAAGGCATCTCCCAAGACCCCTGACCCGACCATAAAGCAAACTGGGGGCACTTGGCATTCCGGGGGGATGCAAACAAATCCAGGTTCGCAAACCCCCAATGCTGGAACAGGGGCAACGACGGGCAGTTGTGATACTCCCACTTGTAGGTGTTGAAACCCAAGCGGCTCAACTGCATTGCTGTCCCCCCGGGAGATGGACTGCTAAAATCCAGATCCCCTCCGTAAGGGCTGATTCCTAGATTGCAACCGCCTCCACGCATAGGGGGAGCGGGGGGGAACGGGTGCCCCCATGCTTATTAAGTTAAAACATTGTAGCAGAATTGTCTGTCTAGACTAGCACCAACGTGTCCCAGAGTAGGGGCAAAAATGCCTTGAGGGCCAGGCCCACTGCACAGAGCTCAAGCAAAATGATATGTAGAAGGGATTCCGCCCTGGAGCATGCTCCATGGATCGCATTGCCCTCCAGAGTGGCCTCCCAGCCCGGAAGAGAGGAGTCCATTGTCACCACCAGGGCAGGCTCTGGTCGGGTGGAGGATCCCACTGAAACATTGCCACCCATAAACCACCAAAGAAGGTTGGGCAGAAGGAAAGGCGGTATAGGGATCGTGTATGACTGAGAACCCATCTCCTTATCCCAATTGGCCGCCAGGTGGAGCTGGAGATGCCTCATCTTGAGGCGAGCGTGCTGGACAGTGAGCACGCAGGAGGTCATCAGGCCCAGAATGTGCTGGAACCACCATGCTGAGGTGGTCGAGTTGGCAGGAAAGTGTCCCACCACGTTGCGGAGGGACATCAGTCTTTCAGGCGTGGGGAACACCCACTGAAGGGTGGTGTTCCAGCAGACCCCTAAGACGACCAGTTCCCGGGACGGGCATAGATGTGATCTCCGCTGGTTGAGGGAAAACCCTAGCTGATCAAGGCTATCCGCCAGCCTCTGACAAGAGTGCACCACCGCTTCTGGCAACTTCGCCCTCACCAGCCAGCGTCGAAGTATAGGTATAGATGATGACCCTGGAAGCAGAGGAGGCCCGCCACTGCATTCATCAACCTCGTGAAGACATGAGGGGTCGAGGTCAGGCCAAAGGGCAGCACCTCGTACTGAAAGTGGTACGACATAATTGTGTACCGCAGAAACGTCCAATGTGGTCGATATATGGGTACATGCAGGTACGCATCCTTGAGGTCAAGGGAACACATCCAGTCCCCCGCACATAGACACTCGGCTATGTGTATAGAAGTAATCATTGTGAAGCGTTTCAGCGGCAAAGACCGATTTAGAAAAGACAGGTCCAGGACTACCCTGAGGCCAGCCAGGTTGTTGTTGGGTACTGCAAAAATCCTGCAATAGTAACAGAAGCCCCTGTCTACTAGAGGAACCGGTTCTATTGCCTGTATCTCCAAGAGTGAAAGGATCTCCTGTAAAAGAGCCGGGGGTCCCATCTGAGGAGGCAGAGGAAAACCAAAGCCTGTAGATACTACGGATTGGATCCACAGGTTGCTGAAAAGATGCTTCCAGGTGTCCTGGAAAAAAGCCAAACGGCCCCTGACAGAGGGAGCAAGTGGAGGTGGATCCCATGGAAAAAGACGACAGACTAGGATTTAGAATATAAAGAGGCAGCGGCCACCACTGAGGAATGAGGCTGCGGGTGGGAGGCAAGGAGGATTGGCTCCCCATCCGTTAGCCTGAACCTTCTGTCCAACTTCTTGTTCAGCTGGACATTGCCCCAGGGCTTCTCCCACACTTTCCGTGCCACCTGCAGCACGTCCCTCTGGAGTGGGATACCAGACTGGGTCATGGTGTGCTTCCCCAAGACCTCTGAGCACCTCAGTCTCCACGGGTGCTACCCCCAAAAACTCTGCCTGACCCTGGAGGCGGTCATGAAAGGCCTTGACAGATGGCGACGCAGACGCTCATCATAATGGGCGTCTGCGTCGCCATCGTCCCTCAGTCCCTTTTTTGCAGGCCGATGGGAGTCTGGGCCCTGGGACACGTGCTGGCAGAGTCCCCCCACCAGTTCCAGAGCCGCAGACAAGGTCAACGGCTGTTGAGGGAGAGGCGCTGGTGGTACTGGAGGAGGGGGAGGGGTTGGTATGACCAGTAGGGCCTGCAACGGAGGAGGGACTGGCACTAGGAGTGAAGGAGGAGCACCCAGAGGAGGCGGCCTATGCAGGATGACCTTCACGATATCCCCCAGGTGCCCCTTCATCTGAGGAAAATGCATGAGGCAGAGGAAACGTTCAAAGAAGCAATCCTAATTTTCGGCCAAGTCCGTCAGGGCTCTGCCCTCTGAGGCGCTGGGCCCTTGTCGAAGCGCTGAGGCGCCTGGTACATGACGGGTAGATGTACCCCTGACAGGGACCAGAACACTGACCCATAAGATATGCTGCCACTTCCCGAAGGAAGGGGGCTGGAATCGTCCTGCAAGGCCCACTCAATGAGCAACAAGACAGGCGGGGCCTGAGCCGAATCCATAATGGCCGCCTGCCTGGCTTGCTGGCACTGCCACGGGCTGTTCTGCCATTTTGAAGCCGTGCACCACACTCTGGGTAGGAGGGCGCGAATGCCCTGAGCTAGGATAGGCTTCATACATGGGAGGATGCAGCTTGGGTCTTGCACCGAAGCAAAAGGTGTCGACTTCAGAGATCACTCAGGTAGGCGCTGAGCCCTCAGCCGGTAGTCGAAACACCCTGGATGACGGCCTCTGAGCGAGCTCTGGTAGGCTGTGAGCCCTCAGCACCCAAGCTGGTAGCCGTGCTGGATCTAGCCGAGGAACAACTCTTGGAGGTGGCACTCGGCAATCCCTTACCCAGTGGGGTAGAAGAAGCAGACTACTCCGATCGTCCTTCCGAGGACAGCCGGGTAGGGTCTCTGGACCCCACAGCTTGGGAGCCGGTAGTCTGAACTGCCTGGAATGGCCCCTCGGATTGAGAACCGGTAGCCTGAGAGTTCTGGTGCCTGCCTGAGACAGAATGCAAGGAACCCTGATCCATGGGACCCCCGGGGAAGGCATCTCTGCATCATGGAGCCGTGCTGAACAGAGGTCCTACTTTGTCTTGAAGAGAGATCCCGGAGACAAAGTCCTTAAGGTGGGGAAGAGGAGAAGTGTGGAAGATCTACCTCCACGATGATAAATGATTCTTCAATGCTTTGTGACAGAGCGCTGCAGACCGCGCACGAGTACAAGCAGTGGTCGGGCCCCACACACTCAAGACAGAGTGCATGGGGCACATCTTGTGAAATATACGTCGGGTGTGGTGAGGCACCAAAGGGAATTGGAAAAATAATCAAAAAACAAGAGGGGAGCAAGCAGAAAGCTAAAGAATTCTCTGCGCTGGCTGCCAGGTCCGACACAGTCTGTGTGGGAAAAGGGACTGGGGTGAGGTGCCGGAGGGTGGGGCGTTTCCACGCCCAAGAACATGCCCTATTCTAAATTTAAAGGGGAAACTCAATTTTTCGCTGCCAAAGGTTCCAGTACCGTCCGCATGTTGGGGGACGCCCACAAGGATGGAGGAAAGGGGGCGGGACGTATGAGTAATTCAGCTGCCTGTCTTTTTCCTACCCACCTCCAAGATCCTTCAAAGGAGGAGAGGTTACGTAGGTTGGACGTCAATAAGGTGTTTAGCATGGGGCGTGGCTACACAGCCGTGCAAGTACTTGTCTCCCGGAGCTACTGTGATCCTTACATGCTTTTATACCGAATATGAGGTTTTTGCAAGCCTACGAATTGGAAATTGCAGTATTGTGTGGAGGAACTTGGTGAGCACTGCTGTGCATCGTATGAGGACTTGAGGTGCTATATTCAAGGAACTTTTGCTGTTTCAAGTCTGAGTTCTAACTCGAACGAAAGAGAACCAAGATGGCGGCGTAGTACAAAGGGAATGCCGCAGAGCACTGATGGTACGAAGCAGGACTAAGCTCCAAGGATGGAAGAGCCAGTGGTGAAGCTTGGAGAGTAAGAAGCTGAGTCGCTGCTGTTGGAACCTGCTCTGGGACGCCTAACACAGCGAGACACTTGAGAACTGCATGTGAGGAGTAGGCACGTACTGGCAACGTGATCGGGGGAGTGCGATCGAGGAACGCTGGCATGGGAGACCGAACAGAGGTTTGAGCAAGCAAGGTAGTGTGCACACCAACAGAGGCTCCAGGCACCATATTTCGGTTGCCTCAGCTACAGCTTCCTCTCCATTTTAGGGTACTGTGCAAATCCGGTTGTTCATTTTGTTCAGCCGCAGTGAAAGTGTTTGAAATCTTTCTCCAAACCGAGGGCTTGTCCTTTTCTTCTCTTTGAACTAACTTTTCTGCCAACCAACCTCGTCCGGAATCCGTGGCACAAACTTTACTGCGAACTACCCTGAACCGTGTGATCTTGAGCAAAAGACTTTTGACCCATTGACTTTGGCTCTAAGCATTTTCTACCTGATTCCATCACTGTAGTTCCTCTTGATCAATTGCCCTGAGTACTTACCTGTTGGTGTGGTTAAATTTCTATTAACTTTGTTTTTCCCTCCTTTTTAAATTGCTGGAGTGCCATTTTGCTCCCACTTCATTTTGTGAGCTTAACCTGTCTTGAACTTATTGGGAGTGGTGTGCTGTATTACGAGTGTGATTTTTAAACTACTTGTAATTGTGTAATGTTATACAACTGAAGAGTGAAATAAATGTATTATTTTACTTGAAAACCTTTATGTCTGTTAGGGAGAATGCTCATTCTGTGGCTAATTTCCCTTACCTAGTGAGTCCCTCAGCAGCTTTGCTGGATTTCTGGAGTTTATGTTTTCCACCTGGTAAGAGTGTGAGCTTTTCCCCCATTCTTACCTGTGTTTTGCCATGTGTATTTCTACTATTTTTGTGATTGTGGACTCTGGAATACAACACTTCAGTACACAGCACCTTCAGTGCATTGACACAGGGTTGTCCCTTAGACTTCCCACTGACTCCATTTTCTGGGGCTGACTACTGTCCCCCAGAAAAGGGTAAAGTTGCCATTAACTATACATAGTCATTTAACCACAGATCCAGTACACCCCATCTTATATGGAGTATTGGAAAGGGTTCATTCTTAGCCCTTTTTATCAATGCCTCTTGGAGCATTGTTTCGCTCCCTTAACATTGAGACTTGGCTGGTGGCAGTGGTACCTAGCCTAATTTTCCTACCGTGATTATATTACATAACGTGGTAACGTTTTAGGCTATTTTAGTAGCCTCGAACTTTAAACCCGCTTGCCCAAACACTTTTTATTTCGGCTCCGGTTGGGTTTAATCGCCATTTCTTTTTGTTAACATCCTTCTCGGGTCTTTCTTTGCGTGGCAAACCAGGTTTGCCTCCTTTGTTCGCCGACCTTTGGCGGGCTTCTGACCAGAAGCCCTCCTTTGGAGTCTGGGTGTCTAGGTGGGCTGAATGTGAGGGAGGGGTGTAGTCACCCCCTGCACAGGGTCTCCTTGGAGACCCAAGTCGCACTTTGTGTTGATTGGCTGAGGTGGTTGTCCGGGCTGGACAACCCCCCTGCTGAGTGATTGACAGCCAGGCTGTGTGAATGGGGGATTTTGGCATAAAAGGCAGGATTCTTGGGCTAGAAGGCAGAGTCGCCACTGGAACTGCAAAGAACCGAAGAGAAGCGGAGAAGAAGATGGCTGCTGCAACCCCCGAATCCCGGTGAAGCCCTGCTGCAGTCCTGAGCTATCTACCCTTCAACGACAAGAGAAGATCCAGTCCGGAGTCTTCTTCCCTTGTGCCTGGTGGGATCAACCAGCTCACCCTTTCAGTCAGAGAATCCTCTCCTGGCTCGAAATCACTTCTGTGCCGTAGTGGTCCAGAAAGCCATCAGAAGAGCCCTCTCCTGATTTAAAGGAGCACACCTTTTATTCATCGTTGTCTTTTTCGCTGCTGCTGCTGGCCTCATCCCTGGGTAGTGCAGATCACTCCAGACATCGTCCTCTTTGTCCGCAAGACTCAAGCTGCAGGAACCGTGAGTCAGCAGGCACTACCAGGAACAACTGCCAAGGCACCAGCTTTTCTCTAAGGGAATAAGGTACTGTGCACATTTGGTCGTTCTCTCCAACTGACCATCCGGAATCGGCGTGAACCCTTTTCCTCCATGAAGATTTGTTCTTTCTTCCTTCTCTCTTTTTACTTTTCCTTCCATCTGACAATATCCAAGTACTCCTGGCATCTTGAATCTCTAACTGTTCAATGTGTGATCCTCGGCAACTGAGCATCTGCTCCATTGACACTGGCGCAGGCCTATTGACTTTAATCTGTATCTCTGAATGAGCCCTCAGATTCCCTTGCCTTGACAAAAGTATTGCTGGTGATTTTATCCCCTTTTCCCTTGTTTGAAATTCTAAAGTACAAAGTGTGGTTTAACTTCATGAGCATTTCTATTTGCGGGTACACGTTACTATAGCAACACCAGTCTGTCAAATCCTAATGTACTTACCTTGAATTTGCTGGAACAAGTGGAAGTGGTTGTGTGTAGTGTATTTTACGTGTGGTTTTGAATTTATAGAAGTGAAGTGTTTTATGAACAGATGGTTTAAAATAAATGTACTTATTTTTTTTTTACCTGAAACCTTGAGTGAGTGTTTGCTTGAGTCACAGTAATTGTGGTCCTTTGTGTAATCTCTACTACTGCTCATTTACTCTTGAGATAAGTGTGGCTGCTCCGCTACTGCTACCACTTGTACCAAAGGTGAACTTGTATTACCACTTGTAGTCTTAATTGTGTGTAGTGGTCCCTAAGGGCACTGTACAGGATTCTGCCTAACACAGTGTTTGCCTGAATCATAGTAATAGCTGTCCTTTGTGTAACTACTTGATACTGCTCACTTACTCTTGAGATAAGTCTGGCTCTTCAGCCACTGCAACCACTTTAACTGTCTAGTACAGGCTTGTATCAAAGGTGAATTTGTAATGTCACTTGTAGTCTTAATTTTGTGTGGTGTTCCCAAAGGGTACTGCATATAATTCTGCCTAACACCGTGTGCATCCGCATGACTACCTTGTCCTTGTGAAAGGTGGTATATGGTTCAGAGGCGACCAGCGCCTGGATCTCGCGGACTCTGCGAGCCGAGGTAAGACCGACTAGTATGTCCGCCTTAATGGTGACCAGCCTGATATCCACGGACACCATTGGCTCAAATGGTTTGTACGCCTGGGCACCCAAGACTATGTTAAGGTCCCACACAGGGTGCGGACTCTTGATGGGCGGGTAGAGCCTATTGAGACCCGTCAGATGTATCTTGACGACAGGGTTGGAGGAGGAAAAAATGCCTTATTCTGTGTTCCTGTAATCCCCAATGGCTGCAAGGTATGTGCGGCAGGTGTCCACCTGTACGCCAGAATGAGCGAGGTGCACTGAAAAGGAGCGCACGTCGTCCAAAATGCACGCCAGGTGGTCAATTCCCTTGGAGTCTGCCCAGTGGCAGAACCTGGTCCATTTACTCTTGTACTGGGCCCTGGTGGCCTTGCTCCTGGCGCCATGTCCCTTCCCTCCTCCTACCATTCATCTCCACTCCACTCCACTCTCATCCCATCCTCTCCCTCTCCCCTGCCCTACCTATCCCCCTCAGTTAATTGCTCTTTTCACTGTTTTTATTGAATGATTCACTATGTATTTGCTTCAGCTGTTATGTTGTTTATGTATTATGTTGTTCAATTGTACAGCGCGCTTTGGCGTAAGGCGCTTAATAAATCAATAAATACAAAATACAATGTATGATCTCCAGATTGGCCTGTGAGAGGCTAAGGTGCCGAAGTGTTACCTACTCAGGTACCACACTGTGAGGGCTAGTTTCCCTAGCGTAGGGTGGATGATTCTGCCCCCTGCTGCGCCAGATGATGTGCTGGGCCCGTCGGAAGGTGTATCCGGGGCACCTCCGAGAGGCAGAGTAGTTCCGAAAACCATGGCCTGGCCGGCAACCATGGAGCTATCAGAATGATGAGGAGTCGGTGAGACTCCTTGATCTTGCAAATTACCCTGTGGTTCAGAGGACTGGGCAGAAAGGTGTAGGCTTTCATGCCGGTCCACTGGAGTTGAAATGTGTCGCCCAGAGAGCCGGGGCCCTGACCTTGCCAGGATGCGAACTGGGGACACTTCTTGTTGTGCCAGGTGGCAAAGAGATCCACTTGTGGGTGACCCCACCTGTTGAAGATCTCCTGAATAACGAGGACGTTTATAGCTGCCACTCGTAATTGTCCGCTCCCAGCCTGTCCGCTTCCAGGTTGGATACCCCCGGGAGGTGGACTGCCGAGAGGTAAATGTCGTTTTCCACGGCCCATTCCCACATGCTGATCGCCAGTCTGTACAGAGAAGGGGATCTGGTGCCTCCCTGCTCTTTGACGTAGTACATGCTGGTCGTGTTGTCTGTCTGGATGACGACAACCTTGCCCTTGAGAAGTGGTAGGAATGCTCTGTGCGCTAGCCAGATGGCATTCAGATCCAACCAATTGATGTGGTGTTCCTGCTCCTGTCACGTCCAGGTGCCGTGGACCGAGAGGACGTCCAGGGTGGCTCCCCAGCCCTCGAGCGAGGAGTCTGGTGGCCTGCGGAGAGGGCTGCCGAAAGGGCTTGTCCATCCGTAGGTTGCAGTCCATGGAGCACAATGTTAGGTCCGGGTGGAGAGATGGAGGAACGTTGATGCTCTCGGATTGCGAACAGCCCGCTCTTGATTCCCGGAGGCCGCGAAGTGCAGCCAAATCCTTCTTATCCTTAGTCTCGTATGCGGCATGGTTAACAGGACCGCTGCCAGTAGACTCCGGAGATGTTGGTACCACCATGCCGAGGTCACCACTCTGCTGAGGAAGTGGGCGGTGGCCCTCTTGATGGCCGAGATTTTGTCCTCCGAAGGGAAGACCCTCTCGGAGCACATTTCCCAAATGAGTTTGCGTAGGCTGCAGCTGTGACTTCTTCAGGTTGAGCGAGAAGCCCAGATCGTGCAGTGTGTTCATAAGGGCATGGGAAGAATGGTGAACCGCTTCCGGAGATGTAGCGCTGAAGAGCCAGTCGTCGAGGTATGGGTAGATGTGGAGGCCCTGCGCTCTGAGGAGGGCCGCCACAGCATTCATGAGTCTGGCAAAGACCCTGGGGGCCGAGTGGAGGCCAAATGGAAGGTCTTTGTATTGGAAATGGTAGCCCATGATCCTGAACCGTAGGAAAGAACGATGGGGCTGCCAAATCAGGACATGTGTCCTTCAGGTCCAGGGAGCACATCCAGTCTCCCTTGTCCAATGTCTCTGCTATAAAAGCTGGCGTAACCATCTTGAATTTCTGCAGGGGTAGGGAGAGGTGAAGGGTGGAAAGGTCCAGCACAACTCTCAGGCCTGCCTGGTTCTTCTTCTGAATGGCGAAAATCCTGGAGTAGAAGCCAAAGCCTCGCTGAGAGGCTGAACTATCCCCACTGTCTGGATCTCTATGAGCGACCGGATCTCCACCAAAAGAGTTGCTGTCCCAACCTGTGGGAGTGAAGGGGAGGAGGGAGGAGAGGCTGGGATAGGAAGGCGGTACCCCGTGGATACTACGGAGAGGATCCAGGGGTCCGCGAAAATCTGGCACCAGAATTGTGCATGGGAGCAAGCCTGCCCGCCCACCGGAGACACGTGGACCCGAAGAGGCGTGTCATGTCTTCTTTCCCTCAAAATATGACGCTGAGGAATATGACTGGGAAAAGCCCTTACTCCCCCTCCCCTCCTTCTTGTTGTTTGAGCCGGTTCTGGAACGGCGAGCGGGCTGCCTGGATCTGCGCTCCTGGAAGCCGCGGAACCCTCCATATGTACGACCCTTTTCTGAGCGCTGCTGCGATTGGGTGTACGATTTGGGCGTGGTCTTTGTAAGAATGGATAGAGACTTTGCCGTTTGTGAGCCGTTTTTCTTTTTGTCCAGCTCTTCATCCGTAGAGGAGTGGAAGAGGCCCTCCCCACACCTCGAACGGTGGATCTAGAATGTGCTCCTGGGCTTAATTTCGTTGCCCGGAGCCAGGCTGTTCTCCTCATGTCTGTGGCAATGCAGATGGCACGGCCTGAGGTATCGATATGAGCCACTGTGGATTCCATGAGGTCATGCGCCACGAGCTCGGCTTCAGCTAGCCCCAATTTAAAGCGTGACTGGCACTGGGTGGGGAGTTCCGGGAGGAAGTCCGCAATTTCCCGCCATAACCTTAGGTTGGCGGCAGCCAGCATTTCATCTGCGTTGGCCTGACGAAGGTGCAAGGATGCGTTGGAGTGGATTTTCTTGCTGTACGCCTCCAAGATCTTCTCCTCCTTGCCTAGCAGCGCCGCAGAGGAGGTGGCGGAGGACAACTGAGGTTTGGAGTATAGTGATGCCGCAGCTATCATCGAGGAGTGTGGCTGAGGATGGGCCGAGAGCAAGTGTGTATCCCCCTCCATCTGCCTGTACTTGGCGTCCAGGCGTCGATTGACCGGCTGGACCGAGTGGGGCTTGAGCCAACCCTTCTTGGCCAGGGAGACTACATCGGTTTGCAGTGGAATCCTGTGTTGGCAGAGGGGGGTCTCATGAGGACTTCAGCCAGAACCCCCTCTGCCGGCTGTTCGACCTCGGGTTGGGGGAGGTCCAGGTACTCTGCCACACCAGCAAGACGTTCGTTGGAAGGCCCTGGTTGTGGATGGCGTGTCCAGATCCTCCTCCTTGTACGTATCCTGCGGATCTGGAGGATCTTGTGGAGGAGGAGGAGTAGATGGCACTGGAGGCTGGGGTTTAGGGACCACAGCCGGAGGATGAGGAGGCGGTGGAGGTTGCAGAGTTGGCTGTGGAGCCGAAGAAGGCGGCTGCACCGGGGCCTGGGGGCACGATGGAGGCGTCTGTGGTGGGGCGGGGTTGACTTCCATGATGGAGTCTTTGATGATAACCCCATCTGAGGAGACCTCATGAGGCCAATAAACCTCTCGAAGAGCACCTCCTCACTGGCCAAAGAGGTGGCAGGGGGTACCGAAAGGGTAGAGGTGGGCTGCTGGAGCCGCTGCGTACCCTGTCCATAAGGATGTAAAGGAAAGCTGCCCTGTGCAAATGAGGGGTAGACTGTAGGCCACGTACCTGGTTGAGGCCAGTCCCACCTTGACACTCGTTCTTCACCAAATTCGTGGAATGGCGTCGGACGGGTGCCTCTTTCTGGCACGGCGGCCATTTTGTCGAGCTGCCTGCCACGTGCCTGCAACATGCCTGCAACGTGGTGCTCGGCCCGCTAGGCCCGGCCTCGTCCAAGACTCTTGCGTGTGGATCACGAGGCCTACCCTGCTCCTCGGGCCTCGGCCCGGAGGTCGGTAGAGCTGCGTTTAGGCGCCCCCTCGGATGTGTTGCCGGTATTAGGGCATAGCCCCTCAGATGTATTGCTGGTGTTAGGGCGTCACCCCTCGGCTATGGTGCTGATAAAAGGGCGTAGACCCGGTACAAGAACCTTCCGGTCCCTCGACACTGCACCCGGGAGGATCCGAGGATCCCTCGACCCGAAGGCCGGTAGCTGTAGCAGCCTCAGTGCACGTGCCGGTAGAATGACCTGCGCGGTCCTTCCCGCAGGGGAGAGTCCCTGGGAAGTAGTCTCCCTTGCAGGGTGCGCTGGAAAATATCAGCCCTACCTTGGGCCTGGTTCGATGCTTCACGAAGTTCTTGAGATCCTCTGGAGGCGACCTCTGGAAGAGTTCCCTCAACCTGGCTAGTCAGTTCTTCAGCGCCTTCTAGGACAGCGAGTCACACGCAGAACATGATTGCCAACCGTGGTCTGGGCCAAGGCAACGTAGGCAGAGGGCGTGGGGGTCTGAAGTTGGGAAGAGCCCGTTGCAGGATGGACACCTGCTGAACCCTGTAGAAGTCGATATGCGCCGGGGAGGAGCGTGACGCCTGAGGACAGAATACCTGAATGATAGATGAGAAAAAAAGACAAAAGAGAAGTATCCGCACGTGGAATTACATGGCTGAAGCCAAACCAGGAGTGCTGGTGAATTCGGCCCGTTCCAGTCGACGCGGAAAAGGGGGCTGAGGTGTGGCGCCGTAGGGCGGAGTCAGGGCAGCACAAGCTCCCTCAGCCGAACCCCCAG
Organism: Ambystoma mexicanum; assembly: GCF_040938575.1. Classification (NCBI taxonomy): domain Eukaryota; kingdom Metazoa; phylum Chordata; class Amphibia; order Caudata; family Ambystomatidae; genus Ambystoma; species Ambystoma mexicanum. The sequence continues at coordinate 486,713,008 of NC_090937.1, read as the reverse complement.
CATGCCTCTAAATTTACAGGGGAAGAAGGTTTTTTTCTGGTGAAAAGGGTTCCGTCTCCCATCCCTTGGAAGGGACGCCCACACAGTATGGAGGAAAGGGGACTGGACGTAAGAGTACAGAGGTAACAAAGCCGCTGCTGAGATCGGTGGACCGGAGGGAGGGCAAACCCTGGCTGAGAAGAGGAGGGGGGCCCTGGGAGTGGGTTATGCAGCTGGGTGGACCGCGACAGGCACCATGCTTCCAAACAAGGCTAAGACACACGAGCAGGACACTGTTATTGCTCGACCAACAAGGAATACAGAATTCTGGAGCATAACATGCAGCTCCTGGAGGGCCCTTTGCTGGAATCTCCTAAGCATCTTGCGTCATATAGAAAGTCAGAGTGGCCCAAAAAAAAACGCCTATGTTGTACTGCTTCTCCGAATAAACCAAGCTGTCCCTGGTCGGAATAAGTGCACGGAGAAGTGCAGTCCTAAACAGAGATGGGCTCACAACGAAGACGCTAATTGGCGCTTCTGGCATTTGCCAGTCGGTCTTCAATGTAGTGCTGCTGCCCTGCTACTACCAACAACGCAGTGAAGTGGACTGCAGGGGAGCACGCCATGTGGGACAAGCAGCACCTGGCAGGAATGCTAAAGTACTCCAGGAAGTAAGCGGTGAGGCCGCGACACGACTTGCCTGCACTGAGAGATTGGCAAGCAGCAGAATGGATACATATGGGTTATAGGAACATTATCACAAGTGCAGTGATACGAGGCGGTGATAAGTCATGGCATCTAAAAACCAAAAGAGCAAAGGGAAACATCTCACCCTGGAGGCATGCACCAAGACTCCGCTCTCAGTGGAGAGCCCTCCCCAAGGAACTTCAACACCTCAAAGGGAGCAGAAGCTTGTGGAAGGAGATCAACCGATTCTTGCGGCCATAGCATTTTAGAAGGAGTCTCTGTAGGCCAAAATAGATGCCATCAGAATTGACGTGACCTTGCTCAGACAGGATAAGAGGGCACTCGCTGATCATATAGGAACGCTTGAAAAGTCAGTGATGGAGAATACAAGTGGCCTCAAAGACACCACGGAAGTAGTCAGGGTACTTTGCCAACAAGTGTGTAACTTGGAGGACAGAGCTGAGGAGGTTATAGGTCAAAGTTTCGACTCAAAAGGGTCGAATGACAAAAGGGGCGAGTCAATTCGACCAAAAAAAGGCCCGAATTTTATTTGTATTTTTTTTGGGGGGGTCCATTTTTGGTGTAAAAACACCTTTCTTTACCTATACTAAAGCAAAAAATATATATATATATATATACATTTTTTTAAAAAATTCGATCCTTTTGTTTTCGGTCTAATTGACTCGACCCTTTTGTCATTCGATCTTTTTGAGTCGAAACTGTGACCGGACACCAGCTGAGGATGCAGAGCGCAGGGCCAGACGCAATAATGTACTTATTATCGGGCTCCCGGAAGGAGAAGAAGGAGCAAACACGACAGAGAACATAGAAACCCTGCTGCAGCAAGAAATTGGTCCAGGGGCCCTCAGTCAAGGCGTCACGGTTGAAAGAGCGCACAGGTCACTGATGAGGAAACCACCAACAGGAGCCCGCCGAGGCCAATAAAAGGCCGGATTTTTAACTACTGTGATAGGGAAAAGATCCTGGAGTACTAAAAGTAGGACGCTTCAATGTGCGTCGGCTATGATAAAAGCATATCCGGACTATACCTTGCAGGTTCAGAAGCAGCAAATGAGCTACATATCGGTCAAGAGGAGGCTGCGGGTGGCTAATCAGAAATGCATCCTGTTGTACCCAGCCAAACTGAAATTGATTCATAAGAGCCATGCAATCTTCTTCGATAATCCTGAGGACGCACATAAATGAATGGATATGCAGAATGTGTCAACCGGAGAATGTAGTCAGGACGCTTGATATCACAAACCTCAGGAAAAGGTTGCTTAATTCAGGAGCTAACAGTGTGGTGCTTACTTCAGATCGCACTACGTGGGAACGTCCTACACCCAAGTTTGCACTAAACTGCACGGATACTAGCAGTTACGTATCCACCCACCGCGCCTTACGCATCAGAACATGATCCTGGGTCAGAGGCGAGAAGTCAGGACACCTGAGCAGGGCTATTGTTGGGGGGGCAGGGTGAGGGAGGGCCTACAAATGCACGCTGGGTGGGGACAGGAAACGCAACATGTGGAGAGTATTTTTTTGGAAGGAGCCTTGCTGTGAAACTGGGGAACTTAAAATAGCATCCTGCAATGTCAGGGGCTTGAACAGTTATATAAAACGTAACAGAGTAATGGCCTATTTGAAACACCAGAAAATAGATATTGCCCTCCTGCAGGAAAGGCACCTCACCAAAGAAAAGCAAAACACTTTGACACGGAAGTGGCTTGGGATGACTGTTGGTTCGCCATACTCAGCATATGCCAGAGGGGTCCTGATATGGGTGGCGCCGACAGTTCCGCTTAGGGTCCTTAAGACCTTCCTAGACAAGAATGGTAGGATGTTCATGCTACAGGGGTTGGGGGAGAATAGGGAGATTTGTGGCATCAATACGCATGCATCAAATCAGGACACGGCAGCATACTTACGATCATTTTATTCCAAGATCAGCTCCTATAGAGACGGCACATTGATATGGGATGGGGGAGGGGAGATTTTAACTGTACACTTAAACCGGCGATGGATAGATCAGACAATAAATACACCCATCCAGTTCCTGCGGCTAAGGCCCTGAGCACGTTACTACATGCATTTAAGCTATCTGATGTATGGAGAGCAATGCACCCACCGGATAGAGTATACTCCCATTACACTGCTTCCAAGAATCTCTACACAAGGTTGGATTATGTGTTTGCTGGTGAGCAAATATTGGGACAGTTTACAAGGGCAGAATATAAGGAGAGGGTGCTTTCGGAACACACACCCCTAGTGGTGGCGTGGCAGTTTCTTCGACCCCATGCTAGAATCCCTACATGGAGACTTAGGGTCGAGGCATTCAAAGATACAGGATTTCGCGAGACTCTGAGGGAAGAGGTGAAAGAATATTTTATACACAACACGGGTAGCGTAAAGTCAGCAGGTACACTGTGGGAGGCCTTTAAAGTGGTGGTGTGAGGGGCGAATATGGTAAAGTCAAAAGGGATTCAGGAGGTGATTGAGACTTGCGTAAAGCAGATGCTAAACTGGAAGCCACCGAGTTGGCTGAGGATAGATCCCGACAACATGTGGAAGGAGACAGACCCGGGCGCCTGTTGGCCTGGCTTTACAAAAGTGAGACCAAGAGGGAAACTATTAGAGCAATAGTGGGGATCTGTGCAAGACGTAGGAGGGGGTGAATAAATGTTTTTACGATTATTATAGGAAGCTATACGAGGAAACCTCAGCATGCCCGATGTCAGAGATTGAGGAGGCATTGTCTCAGATTAATTTACCCAAGCTAGATGTTGATAAAGTACATAGACTGGAGGCCCCCATAACCGCAGAGGAACTAGAACATGTCATACTAGAGCTGTCAACAGGCAAAGTCCCGGGGGCAGACGGACTGCTCGGCGAAGTCTATAAAGAGTATAGAGCTGAGGTTACAGCCCCATTGCTGGCTAAGCTTAACGAGGCGTTGCACATAGGACGACTGCCTGGGTCACTCGGAGTCAATAATGATCCCCCTCTTGAAACCCAGCAAGCCGGCTATGTCGTGCGGCTCATATAGGCCCCTTTCACTGCTGAATCAAAATGGGAAGATCCTCACAGCTCTAATGGCCAACAGGCTTAAACCAGCCATTACTAACCTCATACACTCTGATCAAACGGGATATGTTCCGCATAGACACATCACGAGCAACCTCAGACGATTGCACCACATAAAAGACCATGCCCAAGGCAGCACGCAACAATTAGCAGTGGCCTCGTTGGATGCAGTCAGGGCGTTTGACTCAGTCAGTTGGCCTTGGCTGATAGCAGCGCTGGAGTGGTTTGGTATGGGCCCAATGTATGTTAAATGGGTGTGGTTGCTATATAATGAGCCAATAACAAGGGTGAAAACAGGCACATTTATCTCGGAGCAGTGGCAGATGGGCAAAGGCACGAGGCTAGGTTGCCCGCGCTCCCCCGATGCTCTATCTTGGCACCAGAGCCATTGGCAGTCTTTCTCCAAGAAGAATATCTAGAAGCAGGTATTGCTACACAGGGAGAGAGGCAACTGTACGTGGATGACATGCTTCTGTACCTGCAGAATCCCGAGGTTAATTTGCGATATATCCTAGATGTGTTAGAGTGCTATGCGGCCTTGTCCGGTATTACAATTGATGCCCAGAAGTCGAGCCTGTTACCTCTAGGAAGATACGTGGGACAACCGAGCATACATTACCAGTGATACTGATTAAATGGGAAATTGATACGTTCAGGTACTGGGGAGAACACCATGTCTTTCTGGGCTAGGTTGCCATTGTCAATGATGGGGAGAGCCACTTTGCTAAAGATGGTGGCGCTACCGAGACTACTCCATTATTTTCCCAATGTCCTGTATGCTATCCCACAAACTTTTTTCAGGAGATTGGATGGAATATGTAGGAGCTTCCTGTGGCATGACTAGAGGTGCGGAGTGGCACTTCAGAAGCTCCAGAACTCGTATGAGCAGGGAGGAACAAAAGTGCCCAATTTTGAGGTATGCTTTGTCCCTAGCCAACTGCAATGTGTGACCAAATGGCTGTCCAATGAACAGACACAGGAGTCAAAGTTGCTGCAGGCGGCGGTCGCCCCGTTCTTCCTCAAAGAAGTGATATGGACAACCGTACCTCGCGTATCTCGCCCGCCCTGGTTATTAAAGTTGGGGAGAGCCACATTGCGCCGTGCTTGCCAGCTGCTGGGGAAGGCTACACCATATTCTCCACAGATCCCACTTGATACAATGAATGGGGAAGATAGGCAGACAAGGCTAAATGTGAGGAAGTATTGGGAACCCAGGGGAGTGGCGACAGTGGGAGATATGCTGAAGGAAGGACTGCACCAAGATTTCATGGAACTGGCGGCAGATCTGGGACAACATCTCACGTACACCCGCCTGCTAACTCAACTTAGGCTCAAATGGCCGGTGGCAGAAGGGGTCTACAAGAAGATGAAAAGCTAGAGACCCTTGTGAGGAGGTCAAAGATGCAAGAGAGATAAAAGACAGCCCCATTCTAACTTTCAGACCCAGCACCCAAAATGTTACATCAGCAGGACCGAACAAAACTACATGTCCCATAAACCACCACGGGAAATGGAGACCAGGTGGGGGAAAAGATAAAATGAACAAAGGGAAGCGGTATAGATACAGCCCGGTCATGCGGTACAGTGACAGATACCCACATAGCAGTACAGGTTGGGAGGGACAAAGTGCATGGAGCAGGGGGGAGATAGGAAGGCAAGCTGGCTGCAGGTGTGGGACAAACAGTGCATGGAGCCGGGTGGAGGAGTGAAGGCAAACTGGCTGCAGGTGTGGGAAGTGGGCAGGAAAGGCGGGTGGAAGATGGGAGGAGGGAAGGAGCAAAGTATGAGTTAAAAGAAGCCCCGAGAAACTCATCAGCTGTCTCTCATTACAGCAGCAGCCCTGGCCGGAGAACACAGAGGAGTTGGAGGAATCCCCAGGTGATGTACATTGGGCGTACTAGGAGGCTGAAGGCTCGGCTCTGCGGAGATCCTTATCAAGAGGCAGAGCCTCCACCAGGGAGGCTCGAAGAGAGGCAGCGCCGGGGCAATACTGAAGCGGATTCACTGACAAGGAAATTCTGGCTATAAACCATTTTCAAAGGACAGTGTTTCCGTGGGTTTACCCTCTCTGTTTTTCTTTTTTTCAAAACCCAAGTTGGACAGCTGGCGAAGGAATGGAAAGCTAGTGTCCGGGGAAAGGAATTTATGTGACCTGATTAATTTTCTCTCAAAGAGGAGGCAAGCTGAAGAGGACATTCATGCGAACTCTGAATTGATCCATGTTTTTTGTTTTCCGAGCAAGCCTGCTGAATCACGTTTAAGCATGTTTTGTTGATTATAATGAGAGGCTGTGTGAAAATTTAACTCGGCAATAAATCATACCTTGTGAACTCTGCATTCCGACTACAGTCTACTACTTTACAACCCTTTATGACATTTCAGAGGGAGGACATGAGGTCTCGAAGATATGTGAGTCATTGATGGTCAGGGTGGGAGGTGGGATGCAGCAGGTCAGGCAGAGTTGGGAAGCAGAATTGCAAGAACAATCGTCAGATGAAATGTGGGGTAGGGCAATGGCTTATCACAAGGTGTCCAGAAATGCTAGATTACATAAGATTCAATTGTATGGGACACACAGGGCATACCTGACGCCTGGAAGAATAGCTACGTTTGGCCAAGCGGCAGTACAATCCTGCCAGAAATGTGGATTAATCAACACAGATCTGGTTCATAGGTTCTGAGCCTGTGTAAAGATTAGAAAATTTTGGGATGAGATAGCCCGAGCGTTAGCACGGGCAAGTATCAATTTAGATACTCGAAGGCCTGTCTGCTGGGTAGCTTTGCAAGACACAAGAAAGCTAGACATGTGAATAAATTAAAAGATCTGGCATATATACTGGCAAAACGCAGGATAGCAATGGGGTGGAAAGCACATAAGAGGCAAGTGATAAGGGTGTGGTGGGCAGATCTCCAGAAATGGATGAATGCAGAGACTGTGGCCTGGCAAGAAGCAGCCAGTCATGACCCGGAACAGAGTAATATAGGGCTGGAGGCTTGAAGACAGATATTAATGGACATAACCGCCACTGGGTATGAAGATACAAGTTAAGAGGGTAGGCAAGAAGGGAGTAAGGTATAAGGGAAAGTATTTATGTTATTGGATGCAATGTAGGCCAGAGGGGGCATTGGGAATTTGGGGGGATGGGGGTACAAGCAGACGTACCTTTTTGTGGCTAAGTTGTACACTTATGCAAGTCGGTAAGTTACCATGTTAAACAAAAACAATAAAAATGTGTTGAAAAAGAGGTGTTTAGCATTTTTGGGCTAGGACCGATCAATTCCCTACAGATATCAACTCTTGATTTCCTTCTCCCAGGCTCGAATAGATAAAGCAGTAACAAAACATACCCTATTCCACTCTGAAAAATAGAGAACTATAGAGTTTTATGACAAGGTGTGCAAGGAAGGTCTCACGGCTCACTTGACCAAGGAAGACATGATTGCTATAAAGAATAGAGTCCTTAAGGTCAGGAGACAGAGAGCACAAAGGCATCCGTTCAAATTGGGCAGCCATGAGGAATGAAAGGACCACATCACAGAGTCAAGGAGGATACCCAAAACGAGTTAGTAGGAACATATTTGTTATACATATTAGAAACTGGGCAACCAGTGGAAAGGTGAAGAAATGAAACCTTGTGCAGGAGACCTTTTAAAAATGCATGATTGTGCCAAATTGAAGTCCCTGCCTGGCTAGGGACACAAAAACCACAGACTATTGAAATACGTCACACCATCGGGTCCTGGCTCCTGCACTCAAACTTTCCCAATCTGCACGTATAAATAGATCTACTAGCAGGCCTGCAAGCATCCAGCAACACTTTGATGACTGCCATTCAGCTATCATACTTCATCCACTCAATAGCCACGCATGAAAGCAAAGACACTCCAGGGGGAGCACCCAACCTTCCGACAGACAGCAAGTCTGCAGGCCAAGGAAGGCGCAGAAGCAGGCACATGGTAATTTACTGAATGTCCATGTACCATGTCCTCCGAGTCCAACCTGTGGCAATCAGAATTAGGCAAGAAACAAAACGCCTCATGCTCCCGAAAATCAAAAGGATGGCAGGAACTGGCCAGAATGAGTAGGGGAACCGAAAAGTCCACACCATTAGTAAGGCATCTCCCAAAGCCTGCCAATAGAGGAAATTCCCTTAAAATAAGCAAGTCTGCACTTTGTGGCCTGTCGCAAAAAGCTCAACTGGAGGGGTTCTGAAAGGATCAAATATCTCTCAAAGACCCTCTGGACATAGTACCCATTTGTAGGAAAGCAACCCCTGTCTGCCCAGGCAGTCCACCAGCCCATTCTCACTCTGGCCACATGGGCCACCAAAAGATGTTTTTCTCCGGCATGGAGAACCAGAGTCACATGGCCTCCCTGCACAAGAGGCAACAACCTCACACCCTCACGCGTTGGGGCAAAGCATGGCCATAGCGTTGGCCATCAGCATATGCATAGAACAAGTTACTTACCTGTAACTTTTGTTCTCCAGCATGGGTCCTGCATGGAATCACATGCTCATGAATATTCCCTGTCAGGCTGGGAATCATTGGTAAAAAGAAAGTTTAGCTTAAACTTAAAACTGCTCGTCTCCTCTATAGCCTATCAGCGCCCTTTGGGTCATACTGCCCCCAACCAATGACAGTCGTCCTCCCAAGCTCCTCCCCTGGTGGACATCTTCAGATTTGGTAGAGCACGTTAAAAGTGACAGTATGAACCAAGAAGAGCCAGAGAAGGTAAGGAGGGAGGGGGTTGCATGTGAATTCATACAAGGCACATGCTGGAGAACTAGAGTTACAGTTAAGTAACTTGTTCCTTCTCCAGCATGGGGTCTTGCATGGATTCACATGTTCATGAATATGATTATAAAGCAGTGCATATGCACAACCACAGGAGACAGCAAGGCTCTCAGCACCAATGCACTTACCCCTGGCCCAGGCTCACCTCAAACAAACCGGTTGTGTTGCACCGCTTGGCTGACCAGAGACTCCTCCCTGGAATCCCTGTTGACACAGTACCGTTGTGTGAGGGTGGACCTCCACGAAGCAGATCTGCAGATGTCAAGCAGGAGAACAACAGAGAGAAATGCTGTAGTTGCTGTGATGGCTCTGGTGGAATTAGCTCTTGCCGGCCTGGGAGTGGCCTCTTGGCCAGACGATCGCAGTGCATGACACAGCCTGAGAGCCACCTGGATATGAAAGCCTTAGACAGGGCCTTCCCATGACCCACTGGTCCAAAACTGACAAACAGTTGTGACGTTTTCCGAAAGTCTTTGGTGCGTGCCACGTAGAACTTGAGGGCACGAGCAACGTCCATTGAATGTAACGCCCTTTCAGGAGGCATAAAATGGTTCACGAAGAACACTGGCAGCATCAAAGGCGTGTTGAGATGAAAACCAGATGGACCCTTTGGCATGAAGATGGGATGAGTCTGCAGCCCCACCTTGGAAGTGTGTGAGGACAAATACGGCTGCTTGCAGGAGAGTGCCTGAATATCCCCGATCCGCCTGGTCGAGTTGATCCCCAATAGGAAGGGAAAGCAGTCTTCCACAATAGAATCTTTAAAGGGGCCCGATGCATCAGCTCAAATGGAGGGCCCATAAGCTTATACAGAACTACATTCAGCTCCCAAGCCAGGAGCCTTCACAGACGTAAACCTTCCGAAGAGAGCCTTAAGAAACTCCTTGATGTGCCACTGCGACCACAGAGCTGTAGCCAGTGTGTACTGGGATATGGCAGCAAGATGAACCTTGGGGACATGGCAAAGTAAGCCTTAGCCAGCGAGAGCAAATGCAGGAGGAGCTGCAGAGTAGTTATCCACAGTGGCGTGATCTTCTGCGCCTTGTACCACACTGCGAAGTGCTTCCATTTGTGCCTGTAGCAAGACGGCATAAAGGGAGGTCTGGTCTTGGCCAGGATATTTTTGTATTCCAGCATTTTATAGAGAATTCTATATCAAAGTTATCCCAGTGATCATTTACGGTGCAGAGACATTGTTGCGGTTTCTGTCAACTAACTGGACCAAACTTGACGGCTGCTTCTGGAGGAAAGTTCTGAAACTCCCTATGGGGATTCCAGCGACTGTCATCGCATACAAACTTGCCCGATCGGGTAAGAGTGTAAGCCTTTTTTTCCCACTCTTACATGTGTTTTTCCATGTATAATTCTACTGTTGGTGTGATCTTGGACTCTGGAGCTACACCACTTCACAAGCCCCACTTTTGTGTGCGTTACATAGCACCTTCCGTGTAGTGACACAGGGTTGTCTTTTAGACTTCCCTCTGACTCCATTTTTCTGGGGATGACTACCGTCCCCCCAGAAACAGGTAAAGTTGCCATTTACTTTATGTAGTCATTCAAAACCTACAGACCCAGTACACCCCATCTTACATGGAGTATTGGAAAGGATTAGTTCCTATCCCTCTGTCTGTGCCTCTCTGAGCTTTATTTTGCTCTCTTAACACTAAGACTTGGCTGGTGGTAGTGGTATCTACCCTAACTTTTCTACCGCGATTATACTATAAAAATGTGGTACTGTTTTAGGCTATTATATTAGCCTCGAACTTAAACCCGCTTGACCAAATACTTTTTATTTCGGCTCCGGTTGGGTTTTATCGCCATTTCTTTTTGTTAAAGTCCTTCTTGTGTTTTACTTTGCGCGGCAAACCAGGTTTGCCTTCTTTGTTCACCATCATTTGTAGAAGCCCTCCTCCTGACACCTGTGCGTCTAGGTGGGCTGAATGTGAGGGAGGGGTGTAGTCACCCCCTGCACATGGTCTCCTTGGAGATCCAAGTCAAACTTTGTCTTGATTGGCTGAGGTGGTTGTCCGGGCCGGACAACCCCCTGCTGAGTGATTGACAGCCAGGCTGTGTGAATGGGGGATTTTGGCAGAAAAGGCAGGACTCTTGGGCTGGAAGTCAGAGTCGCCACTGGAACTGCAAAGAACCAAAGAGAAGCAGTGAAGAAGATGGCTGCTGGAACTCCCGAGTTCCGGTGAAGCCCTGCTGCATTCCTGAGCTATCTACCCTTCAACGACAAGAGAAGATTCAGTCCGGAGTCTTCATCCCTTGAGCCTGGTGGGATCAACCAGCTCACCTTCCACAGGCAGAGGATCCTCTTCTTGGTCGAAATCGCTGCACACAGCGGTCTGAATAGCCATCTGAAGAGCCTCTCCTGTTTTTAAAGGAGCGCACATTTTATTCACCGTTGCTTTTGCTGCTGCTGGCTTCATCCCTGGGTAGTGCAGATCGCTCCAGATGTCGTCCTTGTCCCCACAACGGAAGCTTCAGGAACCGCGAGTCTGCAGGAACTACCAGGAGCAACTGCTGTGGCACCAGCTTTTCTTCACACAAATAAGGTACTTTGTCTGACTTCGAGGAACTAGGGTGAACCCCTTTCTTACTCACCAAAGGCTTGTCCTTCTCTTCCTTCCCTCTTATAACTTGCTTCCTCTTTTGACAATATCCAAGTACTCCTGGCAATCTTGAATCGTGAACTGTTCTAACCTTGTGATCCTCGACAACAGGACCCCTGTCCCATTGACACTGGCGCAGGCCTATTGACTTACCTACGTTTTAGAAAGTGTCTCTGGATTCTATCTGCCTTGACAAAAGTATTGCCTATGATTTTTTATCCCCAACTCTCGTGCGTTAATTCATGTGCTAAGTGTGTTTGACTACGGTAACATTTCTGTTTACGGGTACGCTTTTCTTTCGTAAAACCGAATTGGCATTACTGTAAAAAAGTGATTGCGTGATAACCCCCTGTAACGTCTTTGTTTCACAACACCGGTCTGTCAAATCCAAAAGGTACTTACCTTGAATTGTTCTACACAAGGGGAATTGGCTGTGTGTAGTGTATTTGAAGTGTGGTTTTAATTTAATAGAAGTGAAGTGTTTTGTGAACTGATGGTCTAAAAATAAATGTACTTACATTTTTTTACCAGAAACCTTGAGTCAGTGTTTGCTTGAGTCACACACAGTAATTTTAGTCCTTTGTGTAATCTCTACTACTGCTCATTTGCTCTTGAGATAAGTCTGGCTGCTCCGTTACTTCTACCTCTCTAACTGTGTAGTACAGGCTTCTACCAAAGGTGAAATTGTACTACCACCTGTAGTCTTAATCTAGTGTAGTGGTCCCCAAGGGCACTGCCCAGGATTCTGCCTAACACGCCTGTATTTCACCGATCCTGCACGCTAATTTAAGGCCAACCAGTAGAGCAGTCTTTATAGTAACCAGCCTAATATTTGCTGGCTCCATGGGCTCTAAGGGTTTATGGGCCAGGGCGCCCAGCACCAAGTTAAGGTCCCAGACTGCATGAGGACGCTTGACTGGGGGATACATTCTGGTCAGGCCCGCCAAGTGCTTTTTCATCACCGGATTGGAGGAGGAAAACATTTTATCGCCAGAGTTTTTGTTGGCCCCTATGGCCGCCAGATATGAACGACAGGTGCACCCCAGAGAGAGCCAGATGAGCCGAGAAAGATAACACATCGAACAGTGAGCATGTCAGGGGATGTATCTGGTTTGCTGTGGGTCAGTGACCCAACCTGGTCCACTTGCTTCTGTACTGACTTCTTGTGGCGCTGCATCTGGACCCCTGAATTATAGCCAAGTTGTCTTAGGACAGGTGCAGATGCTTCAGGGTGACTTGTTTAGGAACAACGCTGCCAGGGCTAACTTCTGCGGAGCGGGGTGAACCACTGTGCCTCCCTACTGGGACAGTAGGGGGGCTGGACCCACCAGAAGGTGGCCCGGAGGGTGACCCGACAGCCTGAGGAGTACCGAGAACCAAGGCCTGGCTGGCCACCATGGTGCTATCAAGATGGCCCGAAGCCTCTGTGATTCCTTTACCTTGCAGATGACCCTGTGAATCAACGTTGTGGGGGGAAAGGCGTATGCGCTCATGTCGTTCCATTGAATCTGCAACGCGTCCCCCCAGAGAGCCCATGCCCTGACCCATCCAGGACGCAAACTAGTGGCATTTGCTGTTGCTGCTTGTGGCGATTAGGTCCACCTGTGGGTGTCAGCATCTGATGAAGATCTCTCCCAGAACATCCTCGTTCAACTGCCATTTGTAGTTGTCGACCCCGAACCTGCTGAGCCTGTCCGCCTCAATGTTGGATTCCCCCGGGATATGGACTGCGGATAGGTAAATGTTGTTCGCCAGAGCCCACTCCCATATGCCGATTGACAGCCTGCAGAGGGAAGGAGAACTGGTCCCTCCCTGCTTGTTGATGTAATACATGCATGTAGAGCTGTCTGAATGCACACCACTCCGGGGGTGGCTGCCTGAACGGCCTGCCCGCTAACAGGTTGTCATCTATCCTCCACCACAAGAGGTCCTGGTGAAGGTGTTGTGGTAAACTGACTGGGCCTGACTGAGAGCCTGTCTCCTGATTCCAGGAGGCTGAGAAATGCAGCTGCAGCCTCCTCATTTTGAACCTTGTGTGTGGCACTGCCAGGAGACAAGTCGCCATTATGCCTAGCAGGAGCTGGTACCACCACGCCAAGGTTACTGGTCTGCTGAGAAAATGGGCTGCACCGTCTTGATTCCCTTGATCTTGTCCTGAGAGGGGAAGATCTTCTCTACCCTTGTATACCGAATTAACCACAGGAATGTTAAGGACTGCGTGGGAAGTAAATGTGACTTCTTGAGGTTGATGTAGAACCCCAGCTCGAATAACATGTGCATAAGTGTGGCAGCTGTGTACTGGACTCCATCAGGCGAGACTGCTCGGTCGAGCAAGTCGTCGAGGTATGGCTAAATGTGGTGGCCCTGCGCCCAGAGCAGGGCTGCCACCACATTAACCTTGTAAAGACCCTCTGAGCTGAAGTGATGCCAAAAGGAAGAACCTTGTATTGGAAATGACATCCCATGATCTTGAACAGGAGGAAGGAACGATGGGGCTCCCAAATAGGGACGTGCAAGTACGCATCTTTCAGATCCAGGGAGCACATTGAGTCTCCCCCACACAGTGTCTCCGTGATGAGCACTGGAGTAACCATCTTGAATTTTTGAAGGGAAAGGTTCAAGGAAGAAATGTTGAGTACAACTCTCAGGCCTGCCTGGTTCTTTTTCTGTATGGCGATGATACAGGAATAGAAGCCCATGCCTCGTTGTGAGGCTGGAACCTCCTTCACCGCCTGACACACCAAGAGCAAGTGGATCTCCACCAGCAGAATTGCTGTCCCAATCTGCGAGAGTGGGGTGGGGGGAGGAAATGAAGTATCAGCAGGCAGAAGTCTGAGAACACCAGAGAGAGAACCCACGGGTCTGCGAACCTTGCCCACCAGGAATGAAAGTGAAGGGCAAGCCTGCCCCCCACGAGAGAACTGTGGAACTGGATGGCCCCGTGACTCTTTCTTTCCCTCCGAGTCTGGTTCCTGGGAGAGGGACTGGAAGCAACCTTATTTGATGACTTGTGCTGTTTGCTACGGTTCTGGCAGGGTAACCTATCCAGCTGAATTGACCTGCGCTCCTGAAAGCCCCTGAAGCATCGAAGATACAACCTCTGTCAGAGCGTGGGTGACTCCGGCTATAGGTCTTGGGTGCAGACTTAGTCAAGACTGACAGGGATTTAGCTGTTTGGGAGCGGTTTTTCTTTTTATCAAGCTCCTTGTCAGTAGTCTAGTGAAACAAGTCCCCCCCTCCTCCCTCCCTCAAATGGCAGGCCGAGAATGCATTCTTGCACATCAGGGTTACACTGGTTTGCTTTGAGCCAAGCTGTCCTCCTCATGCCAGTGTCAACACAGATAGCCCTGCCCGCGGTGTCAATGTGTGTCACTATAAACTCCATGATATCCTGGGCCACTATCTTTGCCTCTGCCAACCCTGCCTTGAATCTCAACTATGTGCAAGGAGTTCAGGGAAAAAGTCAGCAATCTCCCACCAAAGCTTTTGGTTCACCGCCAACATGGCATCTGCATTGGCATGGCGCAGGTGGAGAGTAGCATTAAAGTATATCCTTTCGCCATAGGCCTCCAGTAGCTTTTCTTCCTTCTCTACAAGGGCTGATTTAGGGGCTGATGAAGTTTGTGGCTTAGAGTACATGCTATCACAGAGGAATGCGGCTGGGGGTGCACCAATAGCAAAAGGGAGTCCCTTTCCGCCTGCCTATACTTGGCGTGTAGGCGCTTATTCGTAGGCTGTGTGGAATACGGCTTTACCCAGCCCTTTTTAGCCAAGGATTGTACATCCTTCTGCAGGAGTATGCCAGTTCTTGTGGTTGGGCGTATGGTCAGCACCTCTGCCAGAACCCCCACCTCAGGTTGTTCAGTCTGCAACTGCCGGATCCCCAGGTACTCGGCCTCTCCCGCCAGCCTCTCGTGGAAGGCCCTAGCTGAGGAGGGATTATACTGATCCTCCTCATCGTCCGTGTCCCCCGCTGTGTCCTGTAGGTCGGGTTCTGCTGGTGGAGGGCTGGGTGTGGATAGATGTGGTGTGCTGACTGGCAGTGCTGGAGGCTGCGGTGGGGGCGGAGCAGCCGTGACGACCTGCACCGGTGAGAGCGCAGGAACCTGGGCCTGAACGGGTACTGGACCAATACCGAAGTTTGAGGAGGTACAGGAGGGAGCATTTCCTTGAGGACCCCCTGAGAATGGTACCAATCTGAGGCGACTTCATGAGGATAAGGAACTTCTTCAAAGAACCTGTCCTCGTGTGCTGGTGAAGGGCTTGGTTATGTGGGAACGGGTCCCTGAACCTGCACCTGCTGCTGTGTTCTTGGCACCCCTTTTCTTACTAGGCCGGGCTCTGAATATCGCCCCTACGCGGGTGTAGTTGTATATGAGGTGGACCAGGTAACAGGTGTTGTCCAGTCCCATATCGACGCGCGTTCCCATGCCTGTGCGCCTGAGTAGGGAGGCTCCGGATGCGCCGCCATTATGTCTGGAGGGGCGGCCATTTTGTCATGCACTGCGCCACGTGTCTGCTGGGACCAGTCTCCGTTTGCACACTTGAGGGGGAAGGCTCGGACCTTCCCCTGCACCTCAGGTAGAGTCCTGGGAGGCGGAGTGCCCTCGGCCATGATGCCAGTAGTGCTAGTGCGTATTGGCGTGCCCTCAGGAGTGATCCCGGTGTCAGAGCAGAGCCCTTCGGGGAGATCCTCAGTACTAGAGCCATGCGGCTCCTCAGCAGTGGGACCGGAAGAATCCTCGGAACCCTCGGCAGGTAGCTCTTGGAGCCTCAGTCACTTTGCTGGTCTTAGGATCTTGAAGTCACCTCCCGCTTGGACGCTTCCCAGGGAAGGAGTAACCCTTGCGGGGTGCAGAAGAGATCAGGCCACCTACCTTTGGCCTGGTCTTCCTTGTTACATATGCCTTGATGTCTTCTGGTGGTGATCTTTCAAACAGCTCCCTCAACCTGGCGAAGCAGTTTTTCAATGAGCGTGTGGACAGTGTGTCGCACGCAGAGCAGCCGACCCAGCTGTGGTCAGGGCCAAGGCACCGGAGGAAGGGCACGTGAGAATCCCACATGGGGAAGGAACTCTTGCAGGCCGGACACCTGCTGAAACCCGCCGTCGTTGACATGCGCCGGGGAGGAGCGTGGCACCAGAGGACAGAGTATTAACTCTGAATATTGCTAAGGAAAAAAAAAATAAAAAGGGAAAACATATCCCAGAGAAGAGTGTGTGGAATTACAAGGCTGGAGGCCTAACCCAGGAGTACTGGTGAAAGCGGCCCGCTCCTTTCGACGCAGAAAAAAGGACTGAGGAATGGCACCGGTGGCCGGAGTCAGGGGGAACGCATGCTATCGGGGCTGCGCCCCCGCACGCTTCCAAATTTAAAGGGGAAGACATGATTTTCTGGTGAAAAAGGTTCTGTCAAGGTTTGGTTTCCTTGTTTGCCGTTCATTGGCGGGCTTCTGCGAAGAAGCCCTTCTTTGGCGTCGGGGTGTCGAGGTGGGCTGCATGTGAGGGAGGGGTTTAGTGAACCCCTGCACAGGGTCTCCTTGGAGACCATAGTCACAATTTGTGTTCATTGGCTGAGATGGTTGTCCGGACTGGACAACCCCCCTGCTGTCTGAGCCAGGCTGTGTGAATGGGGGATTTTGGTATAAAAGGCAGGACTCTTGGGCTGGAAGTCAAAGTCGCCACTGGAACTACAAGAACCGAAGAGAAGCGGAGAAGAAGACGGCTGCTGCAACTCCTGGATGCCTGGTGAAGCCCTGCTGCAGTCCTGAGCTATCTACCCTTCAACGACAGAGAAGGTCCAGCCCGGAGTCTTCTTCCCTTGAGCCTGGTGGGATCAACCAGCTCACCTTCTACAGCCAGAGAATACTCTTCTGGGTTGAAATCACTGCACAGAGCTGTACTGGTCCGGATAGCCATCAGAAGAGCTCTCCTGTTTTTAAGGAGCGCACCTTTTATTCACAGTTGCTTTGCTGCTGCTGGCCTCATCCCTGGGTAGTGCAGATCGCTCCAGACGTCGTCCTTCTTGACCCCACGACTGAAGCTTCAGGAACCGCGAGTCTGCAGGAACTACCAGGAACAACTGCCGTAGCATCAGCTTTCTTCATCTTAATAAGGTACTGTGTCCATTTGGTTGTTATCTCCGTCTGACCTTGAGGAATTGGGGTGAACCCTTTTCCTTGCCAAAAAAAAAAAAAATCTCCCTTTCTTTCCTCCCTCCCTCTTATAACTTTTGCCTCCCTTTGACAATATCCATTACACCTGGCTACATGAATCTCAAACTGTTCTCACTGTGTGATGCTCGACAACAGAGCCCCTGCTCCATGTGACACTGGCGCAGGCCTATTGACTTTTATCTGCCTCTTAGAACACATCCTCTGATTCTATTGCCTTGACAAAAGTATTGCCTATGATTTTTATCCACTATAACATTGTTTTTTACTATGTGCTGAGTGTGTTTGACTACGGTTACATTTCTGTCTGCGGGTACACTTTTCTCTCATAAGACCGAACTGTCATTACTGTCCAAATGTGATCGCGTATTAATCCCCTGGTAACATCTTTGTTTCACAACACCGGTCTGTCAAATCCAAATGCACTTACCTTGAATTGACCTGAACAAGGGGAATTGGTTGTGTGTAGTATATTTACAGTGTGGTTTGATTTAATAGAAGTGAAGTGTTTTGTGAACATATGGTTTAAAAATAAATGTGCTTATATTTTTTAACCAGAAACATTGAGTCAGTGTTTGCTTGAGTCACAGTAATTGTAGTCCTTTGTGTAATCCCCATTACTGCTCATTTGCTCTTGAGATAAGTCTGGCTGCTCAGCCATCGCAACCACTTAACTGCGTAGTACAGGCTTGTACCAAAGGTGAAATTGTACTGCCACTTGTAGTCCTAATCTCATGTAGTGGTCCCTAAGGCTACTGCATGGAATTCTGCCTAACATCCCTCAACCTGTACTCTCCTCATCCCCACTACTCCACCCTCACAACTACACAACACTGAGTATCATTCACTTGACCTACACTTCTTACACTAGCTTAGTCTATTTGCACACCCCACAACCATGCACACAAACTGCTGCACCACTATCACTCTTACACCAATTACATCTCCATTTCTTCACAAAACTTCTCCACAAGCTGGTGCTCCCCCTTTCCTCTGGCTGGTCTATTGGTTGTATTACACCTCAAACTCTGACCTCACCCAAGCCCGCCCTTCCTGTTTCCCGTGGGAGACTATTATCCCCATCTCTATGCCTGTATTGGCCTATGCTCCTAACCGTTCTTGCAGCGTTATTTCCACACAGGTGATGGGAGGGTGTTGATCACCGTACGCAGAATGATTAAAGCCCCTGGTAAGCTCCAGCCCCTTTCTCTGCACTGGGCGGTCATTTAAAGCAATTGTTGTGTAAGCTATGCCCGGTCAGTGTTACTTTAGGGCTTTGCCCCATCCGTCCCTCCCCAGTAAGTTCCTCCTCATGGGGGTTTGCGATTGCCTGCCTCAGTTCCTGGAGGTCTAGGTGGCTCTATGTTTTGGGGTGGTTGCAGGTTGGATGTGGATGTAGAGCGTAGGCTATATTTGCACTGTATGGCTGCGCCTTTCGGTCGTCCCTTATATAGCTTGTGCATGAATTTGTAACACAATACCGGCTTGAAGCGTGCCCCAAGATCCAAGGCAGCTACCAATTTCACTGTGGATAAACACTTGTTTGTATTTTTATGCCTAACACCATCTTTTCTTTCCAGGCTGGATTCCTTGGGCTCCACCTCTGACAGGTTGGAAGCAGGCAGAGTTGCACAGCAACACATTTCAGAAAGGTTTTCTGAAAGTCAACATGTGGAAAAAAAATGAACTGAGGTAGTGGGGAGCAGTGTGAGATATTTATGCAAGTGTGCCATGATATCCAAAGTCTAGGAAGCCGAGATTGGAGGATTAATGATGCCGAGCTACACTACAAACCACACTGGCAAAGTTTCCTGAGAGTAGCTGTTGCTGGATGATATCTACCTAGATGAGCAATCTGAGGGAGGACACAATCTGTTGACACAATATTTTCTTCAAGTAGTCTATGTAGGGGATTTAGCACTGCTACACAAAAAGGATTTCCATTGATGTAAATGGAAATCTCCAAAAATAAATGATGTCCTAAAAATAAGTGTGTAGTGGGAGGATTCCGGCGGTCTTCTATCCGCTTGAGAGGACAAAGGGCCTGGGCTCAGCCACCAGTACAGATTTGGAAAGTAGCTGCTCATTGGCAATAACAGCCAAAATGTTTACTGGAATTCCTCCCGCTTAGGGGTGGACCTGGCACTGGATAAAGGTACCTGTGCCAGAAACCAAGGTAGGTGCCACTTTTAAATCTCATATGCTAGGGAGTGGTTCCTTCAAGATAAGGAGCAGTGTTTTGAAGAGCAAAAGCTTACAAAGTGGCATATATTCCCTTTTCCTCCTCTGGAATGGCCTCCAGGATTAATGGGAGGAGACAAAGCAGGGACACCCCATAGAGGCCTTGCCATAATTTTGCCTACTCTTTACTGTACCACCTTAGGATGCAGAAACTTGTAGGAGCTGTACGGAGCAATGGCATGATCCAGCCTGCACCAGTAGGGATCCAACACAGGCATCAGCATTCCACTGTTCTTAAATGGCTAAAAGCCCAAAGTCTTTGAGGTGACAATGAGCTGCATAAATTGCTTGATGTGTTGTTCGGATTACCACATCAGAGGATGCCATGAGAAAAAATCAGAGGTAATGGGCTATTGTCAAGACCATCTATGCATCCCTGAGATCACATCCGAAGTCATGGGTGACAAGCGGAGCCGAAGCAGTTGCAGTGCAAGCCTGGTACTCTTAAAAAGAAAAATAAAAAAATAAAGTTTTAAGTCCAAACAAGTCTGCACCTGGCACACACTTTCAAAAATTAGATCTGTGGGAGGAAAGTATCAATTAGTAATATTTGACTTGACTAAGCTTTTAAATGTCACATGAAAATCACCAACCCCCACCTAAAAATTAAAACAAGCATGTTTTCGCAGAACGGTAATTCCAGACTCATTGATTCGTTTAAACCTCTCACTAACCAGTTCACAATTCTTTTGAGCATCTTTCTTGAGACTGTCTCTTTCTGCTTTAAGTGTGTCCATTATCTGTTCAAGCTCTGTTTTCCCTCGAATCAAATCTTCAACATCCACTTGTACTTGTTGGAGTTTTTGTGTTGCTGCACATTTTTCTTTTTTTACTGTCTCAAAAGAAGACTCGCAGGCATTCAATCTTTCTTTAAGTTGTCTCATCTCACAAGACAATCTTTGCTCCAGTTCCTCCCGTTCTTTCAGAACAAGTTCTTTTTCACTTTTCTTCTGCTGCAGATCTTCCATTAAAATCAACAACTGTAATTAATAAAATATAGGCTTTGATTTGTTTATCTATATGTACACATTTTAAAAACATTAAGTACCATTATTTGTTCTAACAATGCGGTGTTTGTAAAATGATATTGTTATATGCTGCTTGGCTGAAAGAAGTGTGTGTCACATTTACTAGCAGAAGTTAGACTGAGCTGCGTTACTTTTTCAGGCAACCCACACATGAAAAACTGATTTTTGGGAGAACATCTGCAGGTGGTACGAGCTACAGGGATTAAAGAGGAAACAAAAATATCTAATGTTAACAAAGATGCAATTCTCTCTCATACACTCTTTACACTCATTGGAATGAAACCCAGTAAATTTCACTAAAGCAGAGGTTAGCAAGGCTAGCAGGGAATTAGTTTAGTTTATTGTTCAAATAATAGGGTTAAAAAAATTATAAAATATCAATACAAATTCCTATGACCATTATGGGTAAAGTTGTAAATAACAGTATGCAACTTACTGTATACTTGAACCATGGAAAGCTTGTCAATGTTTAAAAAGGCTCAAACTAAAATGATGTAAGGCTAAACTGATGGCCGCCATAATTACTCTAAATACAATGTGTTCAATTAGGCACAACAAATGGCAGAATATTTATGGCAACAAATAATAACACGTCTAAAGACTCCAAAAGTTTTATT
The DNA here is from genome assembly GCF_040938575.1 of Ambystoma mexicanum. Classification (NCBI taxonomy): domain Eukaryota; kingdom Metazoa; phylum Chordata; class Amphibia; order Caudata; family Ambystomatidae; genus Ambystoma; species Ambystoma mexicanum. The sequence goes on along the minus strand of NC_090937.1, from coordinate 486,691,789 downwards.
AAGAAACACACATTGCTTAACTCTCAGTAATGTTCTTTCTGATGAATTTTCCTCACATGGATTCCTCATCTACGATATCCCTATCCCAGCACAGCAGTTGTGTTATCTGGAAACCTTTCTACCGCTAGGTGGTGGGTTGGGGGGATTAGGGGATGGTAAAGGCAGCTCCACCCAACGCCTCTAAGTGCCCTGTGCCGCACATGAGGTCGGGGGGTCAGGCCACCCTTTTCCCTAACACTCTGAAGCTGAGGGACCGTAGAACCGATGGTGTGCTAGCTTCCCGCAAAGAGGGGCAGGTAGGAAGGGCGATGAGGAATCTGTGGGAGGAAAATCCATCAGAAAGGAAATTACTGAGAAGGAAGTAATTTGTTATTTTAATAGATTCTTTCCTCCCATGGATGTCATCTAGGACCGAGTCCTAAAACAGTGGGTAAATCTGGAGGAGGGAGAAAGCAAGACCACCACCTAAACCAGAAAACTGGAGGACTGCACCCTGGCCCACAAGGGAATATGTTGCACTTTAGCCTTACCTGCACCCTGCTTCGTATGCATGGAATGCTGTGAGTGACGGACGTGGAATGTTGAGTGAGAGAACGTTATGTTCCGAGTGGTTCTGTGAATGTTAGTTGAGAAGACGGGCTGACTGTGAGAGGATGCCGTTGGATGTTCGGTCCCTATGTATTTGCCCGATGTACCTTGTACCTGGAGCCTGAACACAGTAAAGATGTTACTTGCTCCTACACTGATGTCAGTGTCATTCTTGGCAGGGACCCACTACAACAGAATACAAGAAATAATTTTTAGCAAATGTGTGCATAGACACCCACCTTGCTGCCGGTCAAATATCCAGGACAGGTACTCCCCTCTGCAGGGCATAGGTAGCAACCACTCCTTTGATAGAACGAGCTCTGAGACACTCAGGGCCGTCCTTACCAGCCAGTGTAGCATTCTGAGATGCAGAAAATGATCCACCTGGACAGGGTTTGTTTGGTCACAATCCTGCCAGCATGAGCACCAGTGTAACCAATGAAAAGCTGGTCTCTTCCTAGCCTCTCTAGTATGAGAGATGTGGAATTGAAGGGCCTATATCGGGTCCAGCCAATAGAATCATTACTCTGCCTTAGAAGGGTGAGGCAGATGGAAAACGATGCAGAAAGATGGAAATTCTGAGAGATGGACTTCAGAGACGACTATTGTCAGAAAGGAAGGTCTTATTCTCAAGGTTGTGACTTCTTTGAAAAATAAAATAGGGAGATAAAACAGACAATGCCTGTCACACACTCACCCTTCTCACGGAAGTTTAGGCCACCAGGAAAATCGTTTTAAGGGTGAGTAACCTAATAGAACAGTAATGAAGAGGCTCAAATGAAGTGCCTATAAGAAAGGTTAAAAATAAATTCAAACCCCACGCCAGAACCACCAACTGGCGGGGAGGAAAACTGGTTACATAAACCCCCGAAAGAACAGTAGGGATTGTGAAAACTGAACCCTGTTCCAGGGACCTCAAACACCAAAATAGCGTTGAGGTGCCAATCGGCAAGTTCCGCCTGGGCCAAAGAAAGCAGACATTCCAGCACAGGGTATAGTGGACAAGATGAAGTATCCAGGTCCCTCTCCAGGCACCAAACTGAAAATGTAAGCAGACCAGCTATTCAATCTGGATATCCAAGATAATTTCGGAGAAAAAACGAGAATTGAGAAACGACCTAATTATTTTGACCGAAAAACGAAAATTTACTTTTTGCTTTTACTTTTTTTTTTTATAAAAACAGGGGAGTGCCCGCGCCCCCCTCACACTCTCCCACCCTAACTTATACCCTTACCGCCACCTCTTATTTACCTTACGTATGCTAAAATGTCTACTATTTTCAGTCAAATAAATTAGGTAATTTCTCATTCATTTTTTTGTTGTATTAGGTTATTTGTCCACATTCGATTCAATCTAGCCGGCTATGCAATAAAAAGGGAAGAAGGACTTCCTATAGAGCACAGTCCTCCCTGGAGGAGCTGCGAGGGAAGGCATTGTCTATGCCAGAGAAGAAACCCAGAGCTCCGGAGCCAGGCCTTAGACAGAGGAAGGGATGACAGGCAGGTGGACGCAGGCAACAGGCGGTCCCGAGGCTTGGGAAGCTCAACGGCTTCCAGAAGGACAGTTGGTGCAGCGTTGCCGCCGCAGAACAAATGAAGCCTCGCCAAGCAACGGGAGTCCGGCGGCTGACGGAGGAAGCTGGGAGAAGGCAGACACCCTTGCAAAACCAGGAAAACAGGTATGTGAACGGGTTTGGGACCCTAAAAAGCAGAGGAAGTGGTGGCAAGCAAAGATGGGGGAAGAAATAACCCGAACGGAGGGTCTGGGATACTCAAAGCAATATTGAAGAAACTTTGAAGCGCATGATAACATATGGTAGTGCTTGGCACGAGAGTACAACAAGTCTACCTAGGAAAACAACCGTTGAAAACCAGGCGAGTCTGGGACTCGCACCCACATGAGGTCAATCGTTACCTATCCTCCTGGTCACAGTACCGGGGAGAAGAGTGAACCCGGTCAGCTATGCAAAGGAAGAGAAGCCTGGGGAAGGGAGCCAGCCCCTAGGATGTGTTAACATTGTGGCAAAGCTAAGAGAAGAGAGACATTCTCTTATCTCTTCTAGAAAGAGAAAGAGAAACCAGGGGAAGGGTGTCATTGCCCCCTCTGGACTTGTGCCATTGTGAGAAGTCAAGAGAAGGGAGGCATTCTCTTGAACCCTGGAGAACTTTGTTTTTGCACCATTTGGAACTTTTTGTTATGAACTTGGAAAATAATTATGTATGACCTGCTGCACTTTATATTTAGGTATTACTGGGAGAGCTAGAGTTTGGGTTTTGAGAAAATAATAGGCTAATCTTTATTTTGACATCTTAATAAAACCCTTTGCGTTTTCTGTTGAGGCAGGGAAACCCCTCATAGCGTTGGGGCTAGTGGGGTCTTTCCCCAATCCTACTTTTCATTTAATAAAAGTCTGTAGCAATAAAAATGCAAACTGTGTGTCGATCTCTCACTACTGCACACTCAAACAGACACACCGTTCTCCACAGCCCAGAACCACAGTCGCATAACTTCTGACCACACACCACCATTTGTTGAGGTAACGTATGGCCGCTGTGTAGTCCATCAGGATCAGCACAGTCTTGCATTTCACAGAAGAAAGGAAAGCGACCAGGGCCAGCCTGATCGCCCTCCTCTCCAGGAACTTGATGTGTTCCTGAGACTCTGTGGGAGAACCCAGTCTGTTAACCGTTAGGTCTGACAGGTGAGCGCTCCAACCAGTTAGAGATGTGTCCGTGACCATCGTTATCTGGGGCCAAGGTTGGCAAAACAAAGCACCTCTCAGCAAGTTGACTCGCATGGCCAACCATGCGAGATCTTGAGCCACCTGATTTGAGAGCTGTAAAAGGTCTGACATGTGGCCCTGAAACTGCAACCATTGTCAACGGAGAAGACACTGAAGTGATCTCATGCGCAGCCTCGCCTCCAACCAAGATGCAGGAGGCAATGAGGTGCAGGAAACATGAGGCCGGGACATGTTCCTGAGATTGGAGGAAATTGACCATCCGAAAGATTATCACCAAAGCCCTGCCCAGGTGAGTGTCCAAGTTTGCTCTAATGAACCGGAAAGGCTGGAACAGCAAAACCTGAGACTTTTTGAAGTTCAGGAAACAGCCCGAATGCCCTCCCTCCTGATGCGAGGCGCTACCACTGCCAGCAGCTTGGTGAAAGCACTGGGGGCCGAGGAAAGACCGAACGGTAGGACCTTGAACTCGTTATGGTGTTGATCCGCCACAAACCTTGGGTACTTCCTGTGCTTCTACTGAATTGGCACATGAAGTAGGCATCCTAAAGGTCCAGGGAAATCAGTCAGTCCTGCAGATCGAGGAATTGCAGAATCGGGGCTAGAGTAACTATCTTGAACTTGCAAGCCTCATCCATCTTCGGCACCAGAAAATAGGTGGAATACCACCCCTTCCCTCGTTCCAAGTGCAGAACTGACACCATCGTGTTTTTTGGACAGAAGCCGACAGACCTCCTGCAGGTGGATGGGCGTGCAGAGACAAAGATGTGGCCAGAGTGCCATGGTCTCTGGGGCACTGAAGGAATGGGAGGCAATATCCTTATCGGTTGACCTATAAAGCCCAAACTTCGGACGTGGTCTACGACCGTTCAAAGTTGAAAAAGGAAAGCCCCTACTGGTGACGTGTGCCGAAGCCCATCACTGAGGTTTGGCATCCTGGGGTGCAGTAGGAACAGCGGCCGCTGCTTTATCCCCCCCCTCACCTCTTGCCACCCCCCCTTCCCCTGCCAGGGGACCCCATCCTATGCCTCTCGGGTTGCAGCTGCCTTTCCGTGACCGACCATGGCCTCTAATGGCATCTTCCATTAATGTGAATTTGTTGTGCAGGAAATAAAATGAGAAAAACACATCAAGGAGAATATTGATAAATGAAGGTTGCCCCCCGTCTTGCCTCTAGTTATAGGTAACTTCAAGCAAGACACACTGAATATCAAGGTGTGATAAGAAAGCAGCAAGACACATATGAAAGAAATGGAAGGTGGTTGATAAACTATAGTATTTAGTGCATATAGTTAAACTAATTAGTGTTCAAGTTTTAAAACAGTTCTTATTTGTACTTTTATTTGTAGTGCTTTTCTATTATCGGCTCCCCCAGTAGGGGTACCTGATGGTTACACATTGTGTTGTGCTGATGGTCCTCAGGAAAGCTCAGAAGGAAAATCTTTAGTGGAAACTGATGCAAGACACAGCTCGCCTTTTGAGCTGGAAAAACCATTGTGTGAACCTAGGTATTTGATATTTACCTTTATTGAGTGTGATCGTGTTGACACCGGTAATAACCCCACAGTTGTATTGGGAATCTGCATCCTTGTTGGACTACAACCCCAAATAGGTTCTCCAGGTACCGCATCTGTTACAAAATATTTGTGTTACACTTTGCATATAATTTTGTTTTTCATGTGTGAATGAAATTTTAGATATGTTTTTCTATTGAAATATAAATAAATGATTTATTGTTAGACAGGTTCCTTGACCATATGTTGTGACTGAATATAATCACACAACTGTACTATAGTCCTCACCTGTCCTGGTGTGGTATGGAAGGGCGGGGTAGCCTGGGCTCAACCCCCATTTTTTGATAAATGTTACTGTCCCTCATGAGGCAGGTCCCTCTACCCCCCATGTACAAAAAGACGGTCCTTACACCATTCTTTTGTGATGTGACAATAAATGAGCCACAAATAAACAATAACTTACTCACCGTAGTGACTAACTTACTCCTAGTCCATAGTCCCCTTTCCTCCATACTGTAATGGGGGTGTTAGGCAGAATCCTGTGCAGTTCCCTTGGGGAACACTGCAAAAAGATTAAGACTACAGGAGTAAGCAGTAAACCCAATTGGTAGCAGTCTGTACCACCCAGATTTACCTGGTAGCTGTGGCTGAGCAGTCAGACCTCTCTCAAGAAGAGTAGGGCAGTATATAGAGTATACAAAATAGGGCTAAAAACACAGTAGAGCAAACAAACACTGACAAGAGCTTTGTATAAAAAGTATATATTTTTTTTATTTTAAACGCACTTTAGGCAATATACTAGCACTCTAAATAAAAAACAAGTTAAAACACAGTCAGGTAAAGTATACACACCTCCCTTGATAACTATTAGACAAGTCAGAGTTAAAACACCATGATTTGTTAAAACATACGTGAGCACATAACCTAGATGGCACTCCAATAGTTAAGTTAAAGGGAGAGAAAAAGGCAGAGCATAGAAATAAAACAGGTCCCAACACTTTTAGGAGTTATCAGCAAGGGAATAAAGGCAGTATACACTCTAGATCCAAAGTTCATAGGCCAGGCCCACTTTAAAGGGAGCAAAGCGAAATGTGCCCAGGATCACACGGTTTAAAATGCACTAAACGTCTTTGCAGAATGTTCAAAAGAGGTTGGGGCGATTCAAGAAGGTAAAGTTAGAAGGTCTGGGGCCAAACCAGTTGGAAAGCCAAGGATTTAAGGGTCACCTTGGGCAAACTGAAGAAAGGGAGGCCAGGCAGGACACAGTACCTTAAAGAGAGAGGAAGCTCCAGCGGTGGCAGTTGTTCCTGGCAGTGGTTGCAGTTCGTTGTTTCGACCAGGGGAAAAGAGGATCTCATCGAGGAGGAAATGTGGAGTCGATGCACTGCACAGGGATGAAACCAGCCACGGAGTTCGTCGGTAAAAGGTGCGTTCCTTTTATTTGTGGTCAAAGTGGTAAAGCTTGGCTATCCGGCCGCTGGGGTGCTTGGCACGGGCGATTCGACCAAGAGACGTCTTTGGAAGGCGAAGGGGGCGAACTGGTTGGTCCCACCAGCTCAGAGGAAGAAGACTCGTCCAGCAGAAGATCTTCTCTTGTCATTGGGAAAGTGGTGATTTCGTTGCAGCAGGGCTCCACCGGTGGCGTCATCGTTGCAGATGGCTCAGCTTCTTCCCTCTTCGTATTCTTAGTCCTGTGGCTACTTCTGAAGTTCCAGTCCCAAGGGCCCAGCTTTTATGCAGACAAAACCCCATTCAACAGCCTAGCTGTCACTCAAACACGCTAAGTGGTGAGCCGGGCAGCTCACCACTGGGCCAATCAGAATAGAGTGTGAATGAGTTGCTAAGGCAACGCAGTCCAGGGTGCCAATTCCCCTCCCCAGCCATCCTGTGGAACCCAGACAGAGTGGCACCATTTGGAGGGCTTCTGTGGAGAAGCCCGCCAAAACGTGGAACAAAGGGCTCGACCTTGGTCAGAGTTACAGAGACGGACACGAACGCCATTTTAGAGAAGAGTTCTGGCAAAAAGACCCAACCGTTGGTTTAATATTAAATAAATAAACCAGCGGTATCTTTAACATTGCACCAAAAAGTGGTGCGTTTAAAATCAAAGGGAAAATCCCATAGAGAATATTCCGGTGGAATATTTTGCATGGTAACCACTGCCACCGGCCAGAAACTCGACAAGGGGGGACTGGACAGTGCCTCCTTGAAACAAACCCAGTGGCAATATAATTAACCCCGTCCAGTACTTCCACAATATGATGGTTTGTACTGGTTCTGTTCACAATTTAGGACTAGTAAAGTCAATGGTGACTTTACATGCACTGGGAGACAGTAGTCAGTCCCAGGGTATGGAGTCTATGTTTGGGGGTCACTATGACACCCCTGTGTTACTGCACTGAGGGTGCTGTGTAACACATACACAAAAAGAACAAGTTACTTTCTTACCTGGTAACGTTCTTTCGATGGGATGGTCCGACGACGTATTCCATATCTATGACAGGTAATGTCCACAGCTGTGCTGCTTCGGAAAATCTTTGGCGTCTGCGTCGATGACGTTGATGCGCAGTCCCCGAGGACCTCCTCCGACGGCCGATGTCACCCGATGTGATAAGTAGGATGCACGACGCCCATAGCCTCAGTTGTAGTTTTTTTCCCCCAGAACGTGTGCCACCAGTTTTCTGCCAGTCAGGCACACAAGGCCTTGCGGAACGCAAGCTGCAATCGCAAAAGAAATTCTGCAGCGGGGAAGGTAGGGAGGGAGCGATATGGAATACGTCGTCGGACCATCCCATCGAAAGAACGTTACCAGGTAAGAAAGTAACTTGTTCTTCGAGGAGATTGGGTCCTCCGACGTATTCCATATCTATGACAGACTCCCAAAGCAGTACCAAGCAAGGAGGTGGGAAAAGAATTTAGAACACAAATTTAGCATGCCCAATCAAATTGCGGAATAAAGGATTGCCTTGCCAAAGGCCAGATCCTGCCCTCGGATGGAATCGAGGGAGTAGTGCCGTACAAAAATATGTACTGAAGCCCAGGTGGCTGCATCACAGATGTGATGATTAGGAACACCCCTCTGCAGGGCAGTAGACGTAGCCACTCCCCTGGTAGAATGGGCACGCATGCCAGCCGGAGGGTCCTTACCCGCCTAGCGGTAACACTCGGAGAGAGCTAAAATAATCCAACGAGACAAAGTCGGTTTCGTCACAGTTTGTCCCAAACGCTTTCCAGCATAACCAATGAAAAGTTGATCGTCCACTCTGACCCGGGACATGCGCGAAATATAAAAGCTCAACGCTCTCCTAGGATCAAGCCTATGGAGCCTCTCCTCTTCCTTAACAGGATGTGGAGGAGGATAGAACGCCGGAAGAACAACCTTCTGGCTCAAATGAAATTCCGAAACCACCTTCGGAAGAAAAGGAGGACGAACTCCAAGGGCAACCCTGTCCTTATGAAACACAGTGAAGGGTGGCTTAACTGAAAGTGCCTGTAACACACTCACTCTGCGAGCGGAAGTAACCGCAACCAAAAACACAGTTTTCAGAGTTAACAGCCTCAAAGGGCAAGAATGCAAAGGCTCAAACGGAGCACCCATAAGAAACTTAAGAACAAGGTTCAAATCCCAACCGGACAGCAGTGGGAATGACCACTCCACCACAAACGCGTCTCCTAAGGCTCCTTTTGGAGGAAATTCCCGCGAGCAGAACCTTTCGCACTTCCGGTTGAAACTCGAGGCGAAGAGTTCCACTTGAGGGGTCCCCCAAAGGGTGAAGATCTCCAGGAGAATCTCCTGAGCCAGCTCCCACTCGTGAGAGATCGTGCTCTGCCTGCTCAGAGCGTCCGCCGTCTCGTTGTCGTCTCCGGCCAGATGAACGGCCGAGATCAAAACTTCCTGCTGGATGGCCCAGAACTCGAGCTGCTTCGCCTCCCTGCACAGAGGAAGTGACCCTGCCCCCCACCCCTTTTTGTTAAGGTAGTGCATGGCCACCGTGTTGTCCGTTAGAATCAGGACACTCTTCCCTCGCACAGTCGGCAGAAAAGCCTTCAGGGCAAGCATGACGGCCCTCAGCTCCAACAGATTGATATGGAGTCTGGACTCCGACGGAGACCAACGACCACTGACTGTCAACTCGTTGGCATGAGCTCCACATCCCGTGAGGGATGCGTCCGTCACGATCGTCACCTCCGGCCAGGGCAGCCAAAATGGGGCCCCCTTCATCAGATTGCCTTCGACGGCCCACCACAGAAGGTCCTGGGCGACCGAGGGCGGCACCTCAACAGGGTCCGACAGCCTGCCGGAGGGTGAGACCACTGGAGCTTGAGTGTCCATTGCAAAGACCTCATCCGCAGACGAGCCTCTGGCACCAGAAGGATGCAGGGTGCCATGAGGCCGAGCATTCTCAAGAACTCAGACGCTGGGAGATTCTGGGCAAGTTGAAACTTGTGCACCAACTGCTGAATGTGAACAGCCCTCACCTGAGGAGGAAAACAATGCCCCAGGGATGTGTCGAGCACTACTCCGATGTGCTGGAGCCGCTGTGTTGGTGTCAAATGGGACTTCTTTAAATTGAGGGAGAAGCCCAGCTTGTGAAGGGAGTGGCAGGTGATGAACAGATGATCCAGGACTTGCTCGGGAGAGCTCCCCCTGATCAACCAATCGTCCAGGTAGGGGTAGACGTGAATCCCCCCTTTCCTGAGATGCACTGCCACCACCACCATGAGCTTGGTGAAAACCCTCGGGCGGAGGTCAATCCGAACGGCAGGACCCGAAACTGAAAGTGCGAGTCGGCAACCGCGAACCTCAGGTACTTCTTGTGCTTGGGATGGATCGGCACATGGAAGTAAGCGTCCTTGAGGTCGAGAGACACCAACCAGTCCTGAAGTTGAAGGGCCTGGAGGACCTGAGAGAGAGTAACCATATTGAACTTGTCCTTCCTGAGGAGTTTGTTCAAACCGTGCAAGTCCAAGATGGGTCTCAATCCCCCATCTTTCTTCGAAATCAAAAAATAAGGAGAATACCATCCCTTGTTCCTCTCCGCTACAGGCACTAGTTCTATGGCGCCTTTCTCAAGCAGGGCTTGAATTTCCTGCGCAAGGAGCGGATCCGGACTCTTCAAAGAGAGGTTCCCAGGTGGATTGTCGTGAGGCCTCTGCCGAAAGGGAAGACAGTAGCCGTGGGTTATGATCTCCAGAACCCACACATCTGAAGTAATGGCTCGCCACTCTACAAGATGCTGCGACAGCCTTCCCCCAACCGGCAAACTATGGGACCTGGCCTCATGACTGAGTGGTAGCGGCTGCGGCATTGCCTGAGGGCAAAGAGGCAACTGCCCGAGCGGCCTTGGCACCTCGAGTACCCTTGTTTACACCTCTGGCACTCTTACGTTGGCCTCTGACTGCTAGCTCCTCTTGCTTTACTGAAGGACGAGTAGTAGCAAAAGGAACCTCCCCTCCATTGCTGTCCCCTAGGATGAAAAGGCGGAGGTTGTCGAACTGCAGCTTTGGAGGTCTGCAACCTCTCAAGACTCTCGTCAGCCTTGCTGCCAAAAAGATGTTCACCGTCAAAGGGCATGTTGAGGAGCCGGGACTGCACATAAGGAGCGAACCCAGACTTCCGCAACCACGCAAACCTGCGTATTACGGTGCTCGCCGCCATGGACCGGCTGACACAATCTGCCATGTCCAAACCCGACTGAAGGGCCTCACAAATGGCATCCTTGCCATCCTGAACCATAGCAAGGAAACCATCCCGTTCGTCCCCTTGCGGAATATGTTCAGCCGCTAATGCAACACAGTTCCACAGAGTGTGTGTGAAACGAGACAAGGCACATATGAGTTGGCCGCCTGAAGCGCCATACCCCCTGAAGAAAACACTTTCTTCGCCCAGCCGTCAAAACGTTTGTCGTCCCTATCCGGGGGGCTGGTAGGATACGATGCCCGCTTTGCTGTAGCCGCCAGCACCAAACTCTACTGGCTGGATGGTATTTTTGCGACAAAGACTTACCCACTGCCGGGAGACTCTCCGGAGCAGTCCAAGCCGCCGCCACCCTTCTCTGCAGAGCCATATTAAAACAGCAATACCGGGTCAGTGGGGGACCAAGATCAAGGATGTCCGTGAGATCATCCTCCACAAACTCCCCTGGGGGAGCCGACCAACCCAAGTACTCAGTGACCCGAGACATAAGGCTCCGATATGAAGAATCGGCATGAGTGCCAGGCTCCGGCCTACAAAACTCCACCTCCGGAGAGGTGTCCAGTCCACTGGCATCATGCAGTGACTGCCTCAGGTCATCAAACTGGCTATGGCCCGAGATAAGCTCATCTGGTAACGTTACCGGAACCAAGCCTTCATCAGAGCCTTCATCACCCTCTTAAATATACTCCAGGCGGTGAGAGGAAGACATCTGGGGACCAAAGCTGTGCCGGACCTTAGCCAGAGCCTTTCTAGGGGCTAACCCCGTGCCACGGGGCCTCTCCGACACTACCACCTCGAAAGGCGTTGAGGGCGCCTAACGAGTCGGCAACGGCGTGAACAGAAACGGTGTCGAGCGAATCGACGTCGGCTGCAGCGCCGCCAGCATCAACGGCGTCGACACAGGCCCCGAAGCCGGAGCTCCGAGCGTGTCTCCGGACGACCTAGGCGCCGACATCGTCGACGACCCCCTCGGAGGCGGAGCCTCGAGAGAAATCGTAGACTACCTCGGCACCACAGACGTCGACGTCTTCTTCGAAGACGGCACAGGATCACGCGGTCTCGAGCGAGTCGAGGACTGGGACCTGGAATGGGCATGGCGAGAATGGCTACCCTTGTCCGAGCAGGACCTCTCCCACGAGCCGTGCCGACCACCCGAGCCCGAGGGCGTACGAGTGGTGTCTCTCGACCGGTGCCGACCCCACTCGGAGGCGCGGACGGACCGGTGCCCTGCGATTCAACAATCGCTAGCATCTGCTTCCCGAAGGAAGCCCATTCCTCTGGTGTCGCTTGCATGGTGGGATAAGCGACCCGCCGACGGGAGGAGTCCTCAGAAGAGGACCGAGAAGTCGACCAATGCCGGCGCTTCCGAGAATGCCTCGAAGAGGCAGAGGAGTGGCGAGACCGACTCCTGGAAGGAGACCCACTGGACTTCCGACGATGGCGCTGAGAGTCGCCTCTCGAGTCATCCGTCGAAAGACCCATAGACCTCGACTTCCGGGGCTTAGACACCCGACCTACCGACAGCTTCTTCTTGCGTTCCCACAAGGCCTTGGCCATGAGCGACTGGCAGTCGACACAGTCGTCCGTATCGTGGGCCTCCCCGAGGCACCAGAGGCAGGCGTCGTGCGAGTCCGTGACCGACATCTTGGACCCACAGTCCCCGCATTTCTTGAAGCCCAGATGTGGGGTTGAAGACGAAGTAGACATCACCACGAACAGATCTTCACAAAAAACCGAACAGGTTCAACGAACCGAGAAGAAAACAGCAAACTCCAAAGAGTCGAGGCGTACCGAGATGCGCGAAGCAAACACGTTTGCGGAAAAAACTGAACTGAGGCAATGGGCATTGTGCGTTCTACTTATCACATCGGGTGTGACGTCGGCCGTCGGAGGAGGTTCTCGGGGACGGCGTATCGACGTCAGACGCAGAAGATTTTCCAAAGCAGCACGGCTGTGGACATTACCTGTCATAGATATGGAATACGTCGGAGGACCCAATCCCCTCGAAATAGAGGATACTCTATGGGGTAAAAAGAAAACCCCATAGCCCATAAGCACATAAGTCAAAGACATACCTCAAATCATGCCTAAGAGTGGGAGGAAAAGAGTCTCACTCTTAGTAGGAGAAAAGAAAAAAAAAATCCAGCAAAGCTGCTGGGGGACTCACTAGGTTTGGGAAATTAGCCTTATAAGTAGAATTCTCCCTAACAGGCGTCACTCGCTAGGGACAGGAGATGGAACCTTTTTCACCAGAAAAATCATATTCCCCTTTTAAATTTAGGGGCGCTGCACTGGGAGCATGCTCTCCCCTGACTCCGCCCATCAGCGCTACTCCTCAGTCCCCTTTGACGCGTCGACAATATTAACATTGCCTAATGACACGAGTTTTATTAGGAGCGAAGGATGGCGGGACGTATGGAGGAAAGGGGACTATGGGCTAGGAGCACGTTAGTCACTACAGTGAGTAATTTATAATTACTCCTAAGTCCTGCCCCTTTCCTCCATACTGTATGGGCGATTACAACTGAATGTAGCCCTAGGGTGGAGAGTTGCCCCACTTAAGGAAACAAGTTCCTTTGCATTGCCTGACCCAATGCCGCGTCAGACCTGGTGCTGGCATCCAAGCAGTAGTGCTTGCAGAAGGCAGCGGGAGTAGCCCACTTAGCCGCCTTGCTGATAACTGCCATGGAACATGTCTTTGGAAAGCCACCGCCGTGGCCTTAGCTCTCATGGCATGGGCATGCATGTTTGCAGGCAAAGGCTTGTGCTGCCCTTCATACGCCTCCTTGATGGCCATCACCATCCACTATGCTATGGAATCCTTGGAGGCCTGACAGCCAGGTTTCGACCTCCTGAAGGTGACAAAGAGGCGTCTGATTTACAGAAGCTCCAAGTTCTCTCCAGGTAGAATCTTAGCGCACGTCTGACATCCAGACAGCGCAATACCCTCCGAGTGTCATCCTTGGGGTCCGCGAAGAAAGTCGGTATCACTATCTACTCAATTAGGTGAAAAAAGGAGACGACCTTAGGTAGAAATGGAGGCTGTGTTCTGAGCACCACCTTGTCCTTATGAAATGTAGTATATGGCTACCTGGATCTCACTGATTCGTCGCACAGATTTAAGGCCCATTAGGAGGGCCGTCTTAATGGTGACTAGCCTGATGTCCACGGACGCCATCGGTTCGAATGGATTATGCGCCAGGGCGCACAGGACCACACTGAGGTCCCACACTGGGTGTGGTTTCTTGATAGGTGGATACAGCCTAGTCAGGCCCGTCAAGTGCCTCTTACCCACAGGATTAGAGGAAGAAAATACCTCCTCCTCCAAGTTCTTGTAAGCTCCAATGGCCGCCAGATACGTGTGCCGCACCCCTGATTGTGTGAGGTGCGCAAAGAAGGATAGCATGTCGTCCAACGTGCAAGTCAATTGATCAATTTCCTTTGATTCTGCCCAGTGACAGAACCTGGTCCACTTGCTTTTGTACAGGTTCCTGGTAGTGTCGCTCCTAGCACTCTGTATAATAGCCAGGTTAGCCTGTGACAGGTGCAGATGCTTCAAGGTGACCTGGTCAGGAACCACAATGTGAGGGCTAACTTCTGCGGGAAGGGGTGGAGGACCATTCCCCCCTGCTGAGAGAGTAGGTGTACTGGGCCCAGTGGAAGGTGTACCGGGGCCTGGTCCGACAGGCTGAGCAGTTCAGAGAACCATGGTTTTGCTGGCCACCATGGAGCTATCAGGATGACCGGAAGGTTCTACGACTCCCTGATCTTGCAGAGGACCCTGTGGACCAGGGGAGTGGGGTAGGGGGAGAGCATACGCGTTCATGTTTTTCCAAGGGATCTGCATCGCATCATCCAGCGAATCTCTGCCTTGCCCTAGCCAGGAGGCAAACTGGGTGAAGAGGTCCACCTGCGGATGACCCCACCCGTTGGAGATCCCCTGAAGGACCAGCTTGTCCAACTGCCATTCATAGATGTCCGCGCCCAGCCTGCTGAGCCTGTCCGCCTCTAGGTTGGACTCCCCCGGGAGGTGGACTGTGGACACGTGCATGTTTTTCACCAGAGCCCACTCCCAAATGTCGATTGCCAGCCTGCAGAGGGGAGGGGACCGGGTACCACCCTGCTTGTTGATGTAATAAACGCTGGTGGAGCCGTCAGTTTGAATGAGAATCGTATTTCCGGTGATCATGGGTAGGAAGGCTTTGAGAGCAAGCCAGATAGCCATCATCTCGAGCCAGTTGATGTGAGCCAGCTGCTCCTGATGGGACCCTACTCCATGGACACTGTGGCTGTCCAGGGTAGCTCCCATCACTCTAGGGAGGAGTCTGTGGTAATGGTGACTAGATCTTGGTGGAGATGTCGCAGTATGCAGACCTGCTCCGCCCGAGAACCCTTCTCCTGGTTCCAGGAGGCTGAGAAGTGTAGCTGCAGCCGCCTCATTTTGAGACTTGTATGTGGCACTGCAAGGAGACATGCAGATGTGATTCCCAGCAGGTGTTGGTACCACCACACCGAGGTCACTGCTCTGCTGAGAAAATGCTAGTGGCCCTCTTGATAGCTGCAATTGTGTCCGCTGAAGGGAAGATCCTCTCGGACCTCGTGTTGCAGATAAGGCCTAGGAAGCACAGATTCTGCGTGGTCACTAACTGACCTTTTGAGATTAAATCCCAGGTAGTATAGTGTATCCATGAGGGCAGCGGCCGTATGCAGGAACGCCTCTGGCAACCTCGCCCTCCCTAGCTAGTCATCTAGATATGGATAAATGTGATGGCGCTGCACCCCGAGTAGGGCTGCCACTGTGTTCATTAGCCTTGTAAAGACCCTGGGGGCCGAATTGAGTCCGAAGAGTAGAACCCTGAATTGACCTTGAAACCCATCCTGAACCTTATGAAGGACCGATTAGGTTCCCAGATCGGGACGTTCAGATCCAGAGAGCACGTCCTGTCTCCCGCACACAATGTCTCTGATATGAGGGCTGGGGTAACCATCTGGAACTTTTGGAGGTGAAGGGAAAGGTTCAAGCTGGAAAGGTCTAACAACTCTCAGGCCAGCCTGGTTCTTTTTGTGTATGGAGATAAATCCTGAACAGAATCCGTGTCCTGCTGTGAGGCTGGGACTTCCTCCACTGCCTGGCTCGCTGCCAGCAGATTTCAGCCAACAGAGTTGCTGTACCAATCTGTGTGAGCGGAGGGGAGGAAGGAGAAGAAGCAGGAATGGGGAGCCGGAAGCATATGGATACTACTGAGAGAATCCAGGGGTCCGTGAACCTTGTCCACCAGCGGTGTATGTGAAGGGCAAGCCTGCCCCCACCGGAGACTCGTAGATCCGATGGGTCTGTCACAACTTCTTCCCATCTGAGGTTGGGGCTGAGGAGGGGGGACTGGAAAAAAAAACCTTGTTAGCTGCCTTGTGCTGCATGCGCCTGTGCTGCCTAGGGGATCTGTCTGTTTGTCTGGACCGCCACTTCTGGAAGCCTCAGAAGGACCAACCCTTGTCCAATCGCTGGTGCGTTTGGCTGTAGGTTTTAGGAGTGGGTAGATTAAGATTTCGCTATCTGTGAGCTATTCTTTTTCTTATCAAGTTCCTCGTCCGCTGTTGAATGGAACAGGTCACCCCCCTCAAAAGGCAGGTCTAGTATGCGTTCCTGCACATCTGGATTTAATTTTGTCGCCCTGAGCAAAGCCATCCTTCTCATGTCCGTGGCAATACAAATGGCTCGCTCTGAAGTGTCAATGTGGGCCACTGTGGACAACATTATGTCTTGTGCTACTATTTTGTCTTCCGCCAGCCAGGCGTTGAAGCAAGCCTGGCTGTGTATGGGGCGCTCAGGGAGGAAATAGGCAATATCCCGCCACAGCTTCTGGTTGACAGCAGCCAACATGGAGTCAGCCTGGCGCAGGTGGAGAGTGGTGTTGCAATACACTTTCTTCCCAAATGCCCCCAAAAGCATTTCCTCCTTGCCCAGGAGTGCCGAGGTCGAAGTTGCCGAGGAGGATTGTGGCTTGGAGTATAGTGATGCTGCCGCTATCACTCAGGAATGTGGTTGGGGGTGCGCCGACAATAGGAGGGCGCCCCCTTCTGTTTGCCTGTACATAGCATTGAAACGCCGGTTGGTAGGTGGGCTAGAGTGTGGCTTGAACCAACCTTTTTTGGCACGCGCTACAACATCTTTTTGAAGTGAGATTCCTGTTATAGATGTAGGGCTTAGCATGAGCACTTCAGCCAGTACACCCGCCTCTGGTTGTTCCACCTTTGGCTGCAGGATTCCTAGATACTCAGCCAGGCCCGCCAGCCACTTGTGAAAAGCTTTGGCTGATAATGGGGTGTCCGGGTCCTCCTCCTCATCGTCTGTGGCCAATGTTGTGTCCTGTGGGTCCGTGGGAGCCATAGGCGTGCTGGGCACAGGCAGCTGTGGCTTGCTGGTTATCATTGCCGGAGGCTGCTGAGGTGGCAGAGCCGGGGCTGCCGTGACTGGTACAGGCACGGGGGCCGGAGCTGCTGTGACTGGTACAGGCATGGGAGCTGGGGGCTGAGCTGGACCCAGGGGCGGTGTGGCCGTGGGTGTTTGCGAATGTACAGGAGGGAGCATATTCCTGAGGATGGTACCCATCGTGGTGATCTCCTGAGTTCGACAAACTTCTCCAAGAACATGTCTTCACAGGCTGGAGGAGTGCCTGATGGTATAGGCACAAGGGTCGGGCCCTGAGGCCTCTGTGTCCTGGGCGTGCATAGGGTGAAGTATACCTGCCCTGCAAAGTGGATGGACAGGATGCGGACCAAGTGACTGGGGTTGACCAATCCCACCTGGAAGCTCTTTTCCCTGCCTGGTCTCCGAAGGGAAAAGGCATCTGGTGAGCAACCATTTTGTCTGGCCCGGCTGCCATTTTGTTTTGCTCCGTGCCACGTGCCTGCTTTGTGGAACTTGCTGAGCTAGGACCGGCTTCCACCAGTACACTGAGCAGTGGCAGTGGATGAGGCCTAACCTGCACCTCAGGTGGAAGCCTGATAAGCGGAGTGCCCTCGGCTTTGGCGCCGGTAGTGCTGCGTGCGGGCATCCCCGTAGACATGGGTCCAGTGTTAGGGTTGTAGCTCCTCGGGTTGGGACCTGTTAATAGAGCCTTGCGGCCCCTAAGCGGTAGCACCGATAGGATCTTGCAACCCCTCGGCCTGGAGCAGCCTCTGTTGCTGGTCTTAATACCCGATAGGTCCCTCCCGCTTGGGCGCTTCCTTGGGAAGGAGTCATCCTTGCGGGGTGCGGAGGAAAACAGGGCACCTACCTTGGGCCTGGTCTTCTGCTTCACAGACGCTTTGAGGTCCTCTCGGGGTGATCTTCCGAAAGAGCTCCCTCCACCTGGCTAGTTGGTTCTTGAGTGTGCGCGGAGTCAAGATGTTGCACGCGGTACAGCTGTCCCAGCCGTGGTCTGGGCCAAGGCACCAGAGGCAGAGGGTCAGACGTTGGGAAGGTATCTTCGCAGGCTGGGCACCTGCTGAAGCCCGCCATCGTCGAAATGAGCCATGGAGGAGCTTGGCGCCAGAGGACAAAGCAGTACCCAATTATGTAAAAGAAAAAAGACAAGAATACTTCTCTGGGAAAGAGCATGTGGAATTAGTAAGCCAGAGGCCTAACCCAGGGGCGCTGGTGAAAGGGGCCCGTTCCGGTCGATGAGTAAAAGAGGACTGAGGAGTGGCGCCGGTGGGTGGAGTTAAGGGAGCATATGCTCCCAGGGCCTCCCCCCGTGCACATCTAAATTTAAAAGGGGAAGATGATTTTTCTGGTGAAAAAGGTTCTGTCTCCCTAGCGAGGGATGCCCATACAGTATGGAGGAAAGGGGACGGGACGTAGGAGTACCTGTCAGTCTTTCGAAATTCAGATGTTCGAGCAACATTAAAGCTTAAGGCTCTCTTGAGATCAAGGCGGTGGAACCGCTCTTCTTCTTTCGAAGGGTGCAGTGGAGGGTAATAGACAGTTAAGTCAATGGACTGCGAAAGGTGGAATTCAGAGACTACTTAAGAAGGAAGCCAGGCCTGACCCTTAAAGGAAAATTTCTCCTGGAAAAAACGCAGCTGAGGTTTGCAGCACAATGCTTGCAACTCACTAACCCTCCTGGCTGACGTGATTGCAACTAAGAAGGCCGTTTTAAAAGACAGCAGTCTCAAGGAACAGGAATGCATGGGCTCGAATGGAGCCGCCATCAAGTATGTCAAAACCAGATTAAGATCTCAATCTGGCACAACAAAAGGAATTGGCAAAAACCTGTTGAGGACCTTTCAGGAAATGGGCAATGACTGGAATTGTGAAGAAAGAAACTTGATCTGGGGACCTTTTAAACACAGACAAGGCTGCCAAATATCCTTTGACTTTCGTGACCTGCAGGCCCGCTGAGGCCATTGACGGAAGGAACACCATCACTGCAGTGGTGGGGCAAGAGATGGGGTCAATCTTGTGTTCCCTGCACCACGCCTCAAATCTTCTCCACCTACACGGGTGCAAAGACCTGGTAGTGTGTCTGTGTGCAGCCAGCAACACCTCAAGTACTTCCTCAGAGAGGTCCCAGTCATCATACCTCATCCTCTCAGGTCGAGGGACTCTGTGTTAGGGTGAAATACCCAGCCTTCCAACTCGGTCAGGAGATCTGGGCACCGAGGCAACCAGCGAGGTGGACAGATGGTCAAATCCAAGCGGTCTGAGTAGTCCGTTCTCGCCGAGTCTGGGGCGATCAAGATCATGGTTGCCCGAAACCTCTTCAACCACTTGAGAACCCATGGGATGACGGAAACTGGAGTGAAGGCGTAGTGGATAGGGAAGGTGCAATCCACCATTGGTGGGGAGAATTCTGATTTATGGCTAATTTCCCTCACCTAGTGAGTCCCTAAGCAGCTTTGCTGGATTTCTGGGGTTTATTTTTTCCACCTGCTAAGAGTGTGAGCCTTTTTTCCCCAACTCTTACATGCGTTTTGCCATGTGTATTTCTACTGCTGGTGTGATCTTGGACTCTGGAGCTACACCACTCCACGAGCCCCACTTTTGTGTGTTACATAGCACCTTCTGTGCAGTGACACAGGGTTGTCTTTGAGACTTCCCTCTGACTCCATTTTTCAGGGGTTGACTATTGTCCCCCAGAAACAGGTAAAGTTGGCATTTACTTTATGTAGTCATTAAAAAACTACAGACCCAGTACACCCCATCTTACATGGAGTATTGGAAAGGGTTAGCTCCTATCCGTTTTTGTCTGTGCCTCTCTGAGCTTTATTTTGCTCTCTTAACACCAAGACTTGGCTGGTGGCAGTGGTATCTACCATCCTGAATTTGGATTTCCACAGGAATGTTTTCAAGGCCCTGAGGTCCAGAATGGGATGCAGACCCCCCCCTCCCTTCTTGGGTACCAGGAAATAACTGGAATAACAACTCAATCCTCTCTGCTCGGGAGGTACTTGTTAGGCATAAACCTGTGCAGTTCCCTTAGGGACCACTGCAAAAGGCTTAGGACTACATGTTTTGGCAGTAAACCCAATTGGTAGCAGTCTGTACCACCCAGATTTACCTGGTAGCTGTGGCTGAGCAGCCAGACTTCTCTCAAGAAGAGTTAGACAGTATATAGAGTAAACAAAATAGGTACCAAAATAAAGTAGCACAAGCAAACACTGACCAGAGCTTTGGTATAAAAGTATATAATTATTTATTTAAAACACACTTGTAAAATACACTAACACTAATATGGCAAGCAAGTTCAAAACACAGCCACTATCAATATATATACATCCCCGATTACTTACTGAACAAGTCTTAGTTAAAACACCACTTATTTGCAGACAGAGGTGAGCGCTTAACCTAAGATGGCACTCCAATAAGTTAGTTAAAAAGGGAGGGAAAAGGCAGAATTAGGAAAGCACACAATACCAACACTTTTAAAAGAACCAAGCAAGTCAGGAAGGGCAGAGTCTACTGCAGAGCAAGAAAGTTCATAGGCCAGGCCCACTCTGGGAGAGAGCAAGGCGGAATGTGTCCAAGATCACACAGTTGATATGTACTTTAAAAGTCTTTGCAGATAGTTCAAATAGAGTTGGATCAGTTCAGAAAACGTTAGTTAACAGGTCCCAGGTCACCCCAGGATAGAGAGTCAAGGATTTACGGGACACCTTGAACAGTCTGTTGCAAGGGAGACCAGGCGGAACACAGTACCTGAAATGAGAAAGCTCCAGCAGGGGCAGTTGTTCCTGGCAGCGGGTGCAAGTCGGTGCTTCGTCCAGGGGGCGAGAGGATCTCGACGTGGAGGAAAGCTGGAGGTCGTTGCACTGCCAGGGAAGAAACCAGCCGCGGAGTTTCCCGGTTAAAAGGTACTTCGCGGTAGTGGTGAAGCGTGGCTATCCGGCCGTTGGGGTGCTTGGCACGGGCGATTCGACCATGAGACAATCCAGGAAGGAGAAAAAGAGGCCGAACTGGTTATCCCCACCAGTTCAAAGGAAGAAGACTCTCCGGGATGAAGATCTTCTCTGTCATCGGGAAGTGGTGAGGCGGTTCAGCAGGGCTCCACCAGTGGTGTCGTCGTTGCAGGTCGGCTCAGCTTCTCCCTCTTCGGATTCTTTGGTCCTGTGGCGACTTCTCAAGTTCCAGTGCCCAAAACCCTGCTTTTATGCAGAAAACCCCCATTCATCAGTCCTAGCTGTCACACAAACATGCTAAGTGGTGAGCCGGGCAGCTCACCACTGGGCCAATCACACAAGAGTGCCTAAACCCCCCTCCCACACATCCTGTAGACCCAGACAGAGTGGCACCACTTTTGGTGGCTTCTGTGCAGAAGCTCGCCAAAAGTGGAACAAAGGGCTCGACTTGGGTTGGAGTTAAAGAGGCGAACACAAACGAGCCCTGGCAAAAAGACCCAACCGGGGAATAAATATTAAATAAATAACCCGGCGGTATCTTTAACATTGCACCAAAAAAAATGGTGTGTTTAAAATGAATGGGAAAATCCCATAGGAAATATTCCAGTGGAATATTTCGCGTGGTAACCACTGCCACCAGCCAGAAACTCGACGAGGGGGGACTACACAGTGCCCCCTACAAAAACAGACCCAGGGGCAATATAATTACCCCTACTAGTACTTCCACAATATGATGGTTTGTACTGGTTCTGTTCACAATTTAAGACTTGTAAAGTCAATGGTGACTTTACATGCTCTGGGAGACAGTAGTCAGTCCCAGGGTATGGAGTCTATGTTTGGGGGTCACGACGACACCCCTGTGTTACTGCACTGAGGGTGCTGTGTAACACACTTACAAAAACACATGAAACCCTATGGAGTAAAAAACCCCATAGCCCATAAAACACATTTCAAAGTCAAAGGATATCTCAAATCATGTCTAAGAGTGGGAGAAAGAGAGTCTCACTCTTAGCAGGAGAAAAAAATAAACACCAAAAATCCAGCAAAGCTGCTGGGGGACTCACTAGGTTTGGGAAATTAGCCTATACAGAGAATTCTTCCTAACAGTACTTCTTCCACGTCACCATTTAACAACAGGGCTCTCAGTTCTTCCTGAAGCTTCTGTCCAAGTAGGACTGGGGGAGGTGGGGGTCTTTCCGGAGATTTTCTTAAAAAGGCCAGACAATAACCCCACCGAAGGAGCTGTAGAGCCCAAGCATCAGAGGTAATGTCATGATTCCTGCCCCTCATGTCCCCAGCCCTCCAAGATGTCAAGCTGGAGCCAGGCCTCGATCACCTACATGGCCCTCAAGGGCCTCTCCATCCCTCCAAAGACCCACTTGGAGTCAGACTTGGCGCTTGTGGCACCAGACTCATTCACTCCCATAGGATAACATTGGGGATTGGACTTGTAGTGCATTGATGGGGACAAGATGGATGCCCCCCCCACATATTTCGGTCCCCAGAACTGCATGTGCAGTCTAGTCTTTTGGGTGTGGTTCAGCCCAGAGACACCTGGGATAGCCAGAGACTATGTAAGTCACGCCCAGGCTGAGAAACATGCTTTGGTGTTTTCTGCACCTGCAGCGTGACACTCACCATGTTCGGATCGGTCTCCAGTAGGCCTGCATCTTTCTTCTGCGCTCAGCTCCTGGAAGAACAAGAACACCGTTAGGAACAGCCTTACCTTGCGGCGCTTCTGCCCATCATTCATCGCTTCTTCTGTTCTGCGGGCATCTTCGGTGGTGTCATTCCCATCCTGGCACGCTGCTTCCTAAGGAAAAGGGAAAAGAACAGAAAAAGGCATTAGTAAGCATTCAGCAAATCTTTGCTTATTTTTAAAGACTGTACAAGCTTCAAATGCTTACCTGAATCCCAGCCGCTCTGGGGGAACTCGGTCTCCGGAACTTCTCATCCATCTGCAAGAGGGAAAATACACTCCAGGTTAGCGTGGAAACATCTAGAGGCGCCACATCCCGTGCTTACTCACCGCATTTCTTCTTCATAACCGGCATCCACGCTGAAAACGTTGCGGAACCTAAAAGACACAGAAAAAGAACTCCGTTCAATACAAATACGAAAGGGTCGCATCGCGCTCTCACTCACCTTGAGCGCTACTCATCTCAGCAGCACGTCGCCATCCCTGGACGCCAGCCATCATCTAAGGAAGGAAAGGAACGAAGTTAGAGAACTGTTCAAAAGACTCATTATACTTACCTGTCGGACTCTTGCAAGTGAAGTAACTAAGCAGCAACGAGCCCGCATCAATCAACGCGCCCGTGCGCTGAAAGCAGGACGGAGAGCACACTTTCCAAGAAAACAAGGTGAGCTGTGGATCAAAGGGAAGGGTTGGACCCCGGGGAAGAAGGGGTTCAAGCACACCAAGACAATAGGGAGTTAAACTCTACCAATCCTGTGTTTCAGGCCCAGTCTCCATTCAAGTAAGGTAAGGGTTTGAGGTCGTAAGAGGTCAGAACAGGCTGAGTGACGTCCCCGTGGATACCAGGTGAGCGTTACAGGTAATCTCCTGCCACTGTGGCCAACTCCCTAACCATCCGCCAACCGGTAAGTGGTGTGAGGGGAAATCAAATCAGTTTAGAGGGTGGAACCGCGCCTGCCTCGGCTGCAATTTGCTGGCCTCCTGAAGCCCAGCTGCCCCTTCCGGGGCTGGAGAAACGCCTCTGCCCCTGCCTGGCCTGTGGGAGCTGTGCCTTTCTGCCGTACGGTACATAGAACCTTTAGCCTCTGCCTTTAGCGGCAAAGCTGGTGGCAGGTTTGGCCGGCTGAGCAGCTAGGTCCAGTGATTTTGCAGCTAATTGCCAAAGAGTCGTCAGCCTTCTGGCAATTCTCTTTTTCAAAAGGCATGTCCGTAAGCCTATTCTGAACATTTGGAGAGATGCCAGAACTTTTAAGATATCCTTGTCTCAAGACTACTGCCGATCCCATCGAACGGCCCAAGCAGTCGACACGTCCAGGCCTGTATTTGCAGCAACTGCCTGGCCACCTCCGTCGAATCTTCCACCAGCTGTAAAAATCCATCTCGCATTGCACCTTAGGGACGTACTCAGCTTCATGCTTCACAGCTTTTCATGAGTTATAGGAGTATTTTGAGAGTCAGCAGACTACATTGGCGGCTTTCAGAGCCATGCAGGCACAAGTAAAAAACTTCTTGGCCCGTTGCGTCCAACCTTTTAACTTCTCGATCTGGGAGCAGATTAGAAGTAGAGGCCGCAAGTCTGGTGTATATTGTGGTTGCAGGATGAGAAGCCAGAAATGATGGATCTCCTCTTGCGGCCTAAACTTCCCAGTAAAGGTAGATCTGACCGGGGGAATGGAACAGGGATGATGCCACAAGGAGGCTAAGGGATCAGCAATTACCAGATTGAGTGACATGTTGTGTACGGTCACAGGTCCCTCATCCAGTATGTCCGTCAGTTCGTAGCCTGGAGTAGGCACTGACACAGACTTCCACTAGGGCCCTGAACATAGCGCGAGTATGAGATTAGGGCTCGCCATGTTGGAGCTCTAGATACTGTAGACCATGGACCAGTGCCAACAGGTTTGCCTGATCGTCGAATAGAATTGACTCTTCCTGCTTCATGGGATCAATGTCCCTTGATCTTTGTCCTGGCCAGAGCCGAAAATCAAAGAATCCCAACATGGAGAGGGGGACAAAAGACTTGTCACCGATAGTTGGCGCCGACGGTGCATCTTTTGCCGCCGAGGGAATAGTCACCAGCATCGATCGGGGCTTGTGACATCGGGAATGTACGTGACCGATGGCCTCTGGAAGGACCAAGCATCGAGGGCTTTTGCGCCTTTCTCGCTATCGAGCCCGAAGGCTCACCAATGTTGATGGTGTTGACGGTTTAGCACGTGAGGGGTCGGGAGTACCGAGCACCGCTTCCACCACCGAGGCTTGCTTTTCAGGGGCACAACCGCACCTGAAGTTGCCTGCGTTTTAAACATAACCAGCAATTGGCTCTTGAAATCTTCCCACTCTTCTCAAGTGGTCAGACCAGCCGACAGCTTACCTTTCTGCGACAAGCTGGACTTGTGTCGACGAAGGTGGTGCTTCTACTTGAGAGATATTTGTGATGTCATCTTTGATGTCCTGGGTGTTATTTTTTAGCAGTGCATGGTGGTGGCGCGAGTTATGGTTGCTTAGCTTACCATAACTGGTGAATTTCTGGGGGTTTTCGGTTTTACTAAGATTTTTTTCACTGAATATGTCCATACATATATATATATATATATATACACATACACACTACACAAACACTTTTAGAAAAAACAACAGTTGACAAATGAACGAAGCACCTCAAAGTGAAAAGCTGGGTGCGGATTGTGCTTTCAAAGTCCTGTGCTTGCACATTAAATATAAAATAGCTCTTCTGAAAATTGACTTTCCTGATTTTGAGAACTGTCAAGAACGTGAGTATCTGTAGGCCACGAACGGTTACTGGACAGAGTATAACAAAATGCATACATTTCCTGGTGTCGGTACCCTACGTAGGCCTGGAAGCAGCTTTTGAACAGCTAGATCGGTCCTATTTTTGTATTAAACATCATTCGTTGTACCAGTATCAATTGTACAATCTGCGGAATGAAACTAGCATTATGTAGCCAAGGTGCGAGTAGGGGTCTTTTTTAGAACATTGTCAAAAATAGCACTGTGGAATGCAAACTAGCCAATGTCTGAGAAAATGTAATAAAAGTCTTAACATGTGAAATGTTTCTTGTGGATTTACTGCTGGGGAGAGGAAGATGTCGAACAAGCTGGTAGATAAAATCTACTATGATGGGTCAGTCGGCAACTATGGGGGTATCAAACATTTTTATAAAGTGGCTGGGGCCATTGATAAGAAGATCAAATAGGTAATGTGATAAGGGTGGTTATCAGGGGAGGATTCTAACATGCTGCAGTAATCCACTAGAAGTCATTACATCTGCAGGGCTACAATAACTCGGGATTTAAACTGTCAATTTCAAGCAGATTTAATGGATATGACATGCATTACTCACCGTAATAGCATTTCTGATGATTGTATCTGCTTAGATTCACATGCTGTGCATATGGTCCGACATCCAGTGTTAACCGCTGAGTATTGCATCTTGTCTTTCAGGGACCGAAAGGGGACGTTGGCATAGGCGTGTCTGTAACACTATACCTATCGTGATGTGTAGCATACCCAAAGTCCCTCACGCGCTGAGGTCCCTCTGATTGTATTTTTCTGCCATGAGGGAGCCCAAGGCTATTGTGAGCGAGTACATAAAGAGAGAAAGTAGTAAGACGTTTATGTTTCTTCCACCCGAGCAGGGAGGCAGGGTGGGCGCATGTGAATCCAAGCAGATACAACCATCCGAAATGCTATTACGGTGAGTAATGCATGTCTTCTGAAGCTTGTTAATCTGCTTAGAATCACATGCTGTGCATAGACTAGCGAGCAGTACCCGGAGTTGGAGGTGGATTGTGAGAAGGAACAGTAGTGAAAAGATGTCTTAATACTGCTTGTCGCACCTGAGAATCAGACCTAGAATGAGTGTCTAGGCAATAGAGTTTTGTAAAGGTGTGTACAGATCTCCAGGTTGCTGCTTTGCAAATGGACTCAAGGGGAACATTTGCAATGAATGCTATGGAAGCCCCAGTGCCCAGAGTAGAGTGTGCTCTAGGCTTGAAGGGCAGTTCTCTCTTAGCAAGAGTATAACATAGTGTGATGCATTTGACAATCCACCTTGAGATAGCTGATTTAGAGACAGGATCCTCTGCTCTACCAGTTGCCACTGGAAAGTAAAACTGGTTTGTCTTCCTCAGTGATTTTGTTCTTTCCAGGTGAAACATGACTGCCCTGCGCACATCTAGGATGTGTAGGCTCCTTTCGGCCATGCTAGTGGGATTCTGGAAGAACGTGGGTAGTTCAATTGATTGGTTCACATGGAACTTCAAACTGAATTTAGGCGCAAACCGGGGATGAGTGCGCAGAACCACCTTATCCCCGTGGACTGTAACAAAAGGGTCTAGAACTGAATGGGCCTGTAGTTCACTAACCCTTCTAATAGAAGCGATAGCCACTAGGAAGGCTGTTTTATAAGTAAGGTCTTTTAGACTTGCTTTATGCATTGGTTCAAAGGGAGACCCCATGAGTCTGGTCTATACCACTTTCAGAACCCATCTGGGTGCAGAGTTAGAAACGGGGGGATGAATTCTCTTAATCCCTTCCATAAAGGCCTTAATAACAGGTATTTTCCACCACACCACCTTCTGTTGTGACATAGTGTAGGCTGAGAGAGCAGCTAGGTGAACCTTTAGGGAATTAAAAACCAGTCCTGAGTCTAACAAGTAGGTCAGGTACAACACAATGTGGGTAGGAGAGCAGTCAATCGGGTTGATGCCCTTGGTATTGCACCAGATGACAAAACGTTTCCACTTACTGGAATAGCAATACCGGGTGTTAGGTTTCCTAGCTTCCCTAAGTATGTCCATGCATCTCTGAGGGAGTTGAAGGTTATGACCTCAGGAGCCAGGCCGCTAAGATCAGATTTTGTGGGCATGGGTGTAGTGTTTCCCCTCTGTCCTGAGACATGTTGTACGGGCAGGGCAACTTCATCGGAGGGGAGAGCAACATCTCCATCAGATGAGAGAACCAGGGTTGGCGGGACCACATGGGAGCCACCTATATCATTGTCACTGGTTCCTGGTGCATCTTGTGCACTATCTTGTTGAGTAAGGGGTTCGGGGGCAAAGCGTAAACAAATTTCCCTGACCATGTTATCCAAAGCCCGTTCCCCTTGGAGTGGTTCTGGGGGTACCTGGAGGCGTAGTCTTGGCATTGGACGTTCCCCTGAGTGGCGAACAAGTCAATCTCTGGGAAGCCCCATTCTGCGAAGACGTTGGAGACAATGTCTTTGTGTAGACGCCATTCGTACTCTATGGGTAGCGGGAAATCTCAGCTGAGCACGTCCGCCAGAAGGTTGAGTTTTCCATGCCAGGAACGTGTTTGGACAGCAGGAACATCTTGTGTTTGAGAGCCCACATCCAAATGTTCTGGGACAGCTTGGATAGCCCTGGAGAGTGTGTGCCTCCCTGTTTGTTCAGGTAATACATGGCTGTCGTGCTGTCTGTCAAGATCAAAACCGTCTTCCCCTGTAGCTGTGTCTGAAAGGCCTTAAGTCCTTTGAATACTGGCAATAGCTCTAACAGGTTTATGTGGTTGGAGGCTACTTGTGGGGACCATACTACATGTGTGTCTGTTGTAGCAGATGAGCCCCCCATCCCGTGAGAGTGGCTTCTACTACAGGGGTGGTGAAGGTCTTCCCCTTCAAGAGGTTTTCCCTCGACCACCACTGCAGGGTGAGAACCAGGGCTGGTGAGACAACTATTAGATCTTCCCATTGTCCGTTGGCCTGACACCACTGGCTGTTGAGCCACTCTTTCCTGGGACGTATGCGCAGCCGCGCGTGAGGAACTAGATAAATACTTGACGCCATCATTCCTAGCAGTCGCATGGCTTTGCGTACCGTCACTTCCCGACTGGCTACATATTGAGTGATATGAAACAGTATGTTCTGAACCCTCTCGGAGGGGAAGACAAGGCCGTCTTTGGTCCGAGTTAGAGCCCCCAGAAATGTTTTGACTTGACTGGGGTCTAAGCTGGATTTCTTCTCGTTGATGGAGAATCCCAGACTGAACAAGAGGTCTATTGTCTTCTGAGTGGTCAATAGGCATGTTTCGTAAGAGTCCCCTGTTAGGAGCCAGTCGTCGAGGTAAGGGTAAACCGGGATGGATAGTGTGCGCAGATGTGCTGCCGCTACTGCTAGAACCTTTATAAACACCCTTGGCGCTGAGGCAATGCCAAAGTGGAGTACTTTGAATTGATAGTGCCTGTCCTCTATCATGAACCTTAGATATGTTCTGTGCGCTGGCAACACTGAAATATGAAAGCATGCATCTTTCATGTCCAGTGTCGCCATGTAATCCCCCTTTTTCAACAGTGGGATTAATTCCTGCACAGTTACCATACGAAACTTTTGAGGTTTGACAAATTTGTTCGCTGGGCACAAGTCTAGCGCAGGGTGCATGGTGAGGTCCTTTTTGGGTACAAGGAAGTATACAGAATAAATACACTTGTTTACCTGAAGAATGGGGACGGCTTCTATGGCGTCCTTTTCCAGAAGTGTTTCCACTTCTTGTATCAGGATTCGCAGATGGTCCGGCATCAGATGTCCTGTTTTTGGCAGTCTGGTGGTCGGGCAAATTCCACACAGTACCCGTGGGCGACCGTCTTGAGAACCCACTGGTCTGACGTTATCCGCTCCCATGCCGAAAGGAAAGCTGTTAAGCGCCCCCCCTACCCCCGACATGGGAGGGGACGTAGATCCATAGGTCATTTCTGACCAGAGGCTGTGGCTCCCCTGGACTTGTCTTTCCTGCACTGCTTTCCCCAGGGTTGATAGTTGGCAGGGGTGCTGGATGCCTGTCCTGAGTTCCAGGTATTTCCCGTATTATAATGATTTTGTGTGGAACGGATTGGTCCCGAAAGGACCTGCGGGAACCGCTTCCCCTCTGAGGGAGGGCTTTTGGGTGATTTGCTGAAGGGACTTAAGAGTCTCATGCTCCTTTTTGGCAGTCTCAAGGGCATTGTCGACTGCTTTAACAAAGAGATTTGTCTCCTCAACGGGCTTATTAAGAGCTGCTTGGGTTTCCGGCTTGAAAACCGAGTCCCTGAGCCAAGCATGCCATTTGAGCAGGGTGCCTTGAGCTAGCGATCTTCCCAACGTCTCCACAGCATCCAGCGTGTTTTTCAGTACTTTCTGGTTGACCTGCCCACCCTCGGTCACAATGGCAAGTAATTTGGTTCTAGCGGACTCAGGCACCTCCTGGAGACCTTCCTGCAGTAGATTCCACTGCACATCAGCATAACTAGCAAGCAACGTAGTGTTTGCTATGCACGTGGAAAAGGCAGATGCCGTGGTGATTCGTTTTCCCAAGACGTACAGCCTTTTCGACTCTTATCGGGAGGCGCCTCCTGTAGCAAGGGGTACTCCCGCCCGTTTTCGGGTGGTGGTAACCACTAGTGACTCGGGTGTGGCATGACCCTTAATGTATTTAGAGTCAGTAGGCGATGAGCGAAATAATTCTTCCACCCTCAGATTTACTGCCTTAGTCTGGGCTGGTGTGATCAAGGAAGGAGCCCATCTCCTCTTAATGGAATTCAGAAGAGGTATGGCTTGGCTGGAGGGGGGGCTTTTCTTTGAGGATATCTTCCACAAAGTCCTGTTCAGACAAAGCCTCCTGGGTGGCTATTTGAAAATATTCAGCCGCCTTTCTCAAGAAGGCGTTGAATGCCATCTGATCATCCACTGGGGAAGCCGGGCGGGCCGGAGTGGAGGGAGGGGAATCCAAATGTAGGACATCAGAGTCCTGGTCGTGAGTAGGGAGCGCCCATGGTTCTGCCTCAAACTGGTGACTGTCCTCCCAGTCTCCCGTGGGATCCACCTGGTCATCCACAGTGTAGTTTTGTAGGAAGTTCGCATCCTCCTCCTCATCATAAATGTCCTGATACATGTCGATCTGGATCTCGTCTTCAGGGTTGATGGAAGCTTAATCCTCCTGAGGTGGTCTTAAATTTCTCAGAAAATTAGAAGCAGGCACAGAGGGAGGGTCCTCCCGAGGTCTCTTGGGTGTAGGTTGTTCTGAAAGTGAGACAAACTTCTCCAACCTGTCCATACACCCTTCAAATTATTCTCTGGTCCATCTAGATGAACCAGAAGGGTGGACATATTTTATTTTTCTCCCTATGGTGCCGGAATTTGTCTCCAATAGAGCTAGCCAAAGGCACAGGACTCTATACAGTCCTCGTGAGCATCGAGGTGCTGTGACGCGTCTTTCGATGTGTCCGTGGACCGCTCTTGTGCTTCGTCGTCTCGTTCGACCTCTCCTTCAGCCTCACTGGCGAAGCAATCCTAGCAATGCTTCGGAGATGTTCGGAGAAGCAGGGCGATGTGCCGGTTGACTAGGAGGCCTAGCGGTAGATTTTTCTCCTACTTGGCCTTCGGGGGCATCGGAGTGTCAGCTAAGCACGCGTCGAAGGCCGGATGTGTATTGGAGGTAGAGCCCTTTGGTTTAGAAGGCCCAGTTGCAAGACGCTGCTGCGGATGCAGGGAAGGCTGTTGATCTTCAAGATCAGAGGATCCCGTCAAAATTTTCAGTGGTCCTGTTGGAGCTTTCACCCGTTTCGACGGTACCGTTGAAACCAGGGTTGGGGTTGTGTCTTGTACGCCCCTGTCGCTGGGTGTTATCCCCATAGTGTGACTCACGTCAGGCCTAGCAGGGTCAGGGACGGGCATGGCGGACCTAGGAGTGTGTCGTCAGGTCGATGGCATCCGACACGGATGCCTGGTCATCACTAGTACCCCTGTCACTTTCAGCGGGTGCGGCGGTGGTGGAAGAAGACCCAGCCAGCGACATGCCGCAGGCCGCCCACCGCCTAACACGGGGCTCCTTAAGTGTTTTAGGGCACAGGAGTTTACAGGCTGCGCACCGCGCTTCGTCGTAGTCAAGGGGTAGACAATTATTGCACTTAGCGTGCTCGTTCTTGCAAGGATATCTGGCCCTGCAAGAGAGGAAAAATCTAAATGGTGTCCTTTCCATAGCGAAAGGCAATAAAGGCAATGACCAGACCTAGAGGGCAAAGAGGGGGAAAGAGGAGAGACATAGCTGCAAGGATATGGCCACCCCGACCCCACTCTCCCTACTGTGTAGGCCGGCCAGAGGGCCCTGCCACGTTGACTGCTCTGCCGCCGGATCGTAGGCGGCGAAAGTCCACTGCAGTCTTCGGCGTAGTACAGGAACCACCATCGAAATGACTTTAAGGGAATAATCGACAAAGTTGATAACAAGGTGATAATGTCTCTTATGAATGAGCTCCGCAATAGGGCGACCAGTAATCTGGGTGGAAAAAAACAATTTGAGGGACCTCTGCGTGTGAGGGATTTTGGGTACACTACACGTCACGATAGGGATAATGTTACAGACACGCCTATGCCGACGTCCCCTTTCGGTCCCCGAAAGACGAGATACAATACTCTGCGGTTACCACTGGATGTCGGACCATATGCACAGCATGTGATTCTAAGCAGATTAACAGGCATCAGAAATGCAAATTAGCAAAACATATTGGTTGTAAATATGTACCGACGGGCATATATGTCTTATCCAAGTACTTCCAGTAGAACTACAGACTGATGCCAGAAAATAGTTTAACAAGTCATTTAGGAAACTGGACACACCGAACATAGTGACACACCTGTGCAATCACCTTGAGTCGGCCGCCCACTTCTCCCAAGAGGCAATAGACTGGATTCAGTCCTTCCTCAGTAATAGAACTATGCAAGTCTTCTCCCGGTTAGCAGCTGCTGACCCTACGCCCATTACCTGCGGCATGCCACAGGGCTCTTGCGTCTCCCCCACCCTGTACAACATCTTTACGAAGCCCCTTTTCGATGATCTCGATGGTCTGGGTATCACCTACACGAACTACGCAGATGATACCCAGATCCTCATCCCGTTGAAGAGGGATTATGACAAGGATTTGGCCTTTGTAAACAGAGTGTACCTCATCATCCAGGCATGGATGGCCTCACATGGACTATGTCTGACTGATGACAAAACAGAACTCCTCATTCTTGGCACCACAGCAAATATTAACAAACTTAGCCAACACTACCCATCATTTGAAATTGAAAATAACATTATCACTGTGGCCAAGAGGGTAAAAACTCTGGGCTTCTACCTAGATTCCACATTATCATTCATAAAACAGGTAAACGCAATGGCCTCTGCAACCTCCTATACCTGTAAACTTATCAGAGCAGCCAAACCATTCCTATCTTCCAGCATCACTCTGGCTAGAGCTCTGATCCTATCCAAATTAGATTATTGCAATGCCCTATATGTAGGTAGCAACAAATACATCACAAATAAGATTCAAATTTTGCAAAATAACGCTCTAAGAGCAGCCCTAAGTCTCCCGAAGAAAGCCCACATCTCAGACACTAGAAGATCTGTCAACTGGCTCTCCACGAAAGATAAGATCTTCCCCAAATCTGTCTTGTTGATTCACAAATGCCTCCACAACCTGGCCCCTCAATACCTTATAACGAGATTTACTAGACAGTCATCCTACCGCCCTTCCAGAAAGGCCAATGCCAACTTACTATTAGTACCAAGATTCAAACGCACTTTGACCGGAGGGAGCAGCTTCCCTGTCAAAGCAGCATTACAGTAGAACTCACTACCGCCCTCCCTCAGAGAAGACCTTCCTTATCTACAATTCAGGACGAGTCTTATCCAATGGATTAAGGATCATGATAATTAATACACGGGCATTCTTTTCGCCCTGCTAATCTGCTATAACTTAAACCTACAAATTGTGAATTTTGTATGTTACTACACGCATAGTGTACTATTGTAATTACTATATCTATATGCAAACTGTCCTGTATAACCTTTAGGTTGGCACTTGCTACCTATGTTGTCAATGTGTCCTCTATTGTAACCCTATGGGATGCTTTCCAATATGTTCTATGTAACCTAAGCTATACAATCCTCTTGTTACTCCTGCGCCTTGCTTACCTTGGGTTATGTGGGCATTACAAATAATAAAAACAAACATACATACATACATACCAATGTGAAGGGCGCTAAAGAACGTTTGAACTAAATGTTACAAAGCGTTTTGTTGCATTATTTTAGCAGATGCAATACCTCTGGGTTCAAAGTAATCTTAGAGATGTTTATATGGATGTACAACACTAAATACCAAAACTCTATCCAAAACAGCCCCTCATCAGGTTACACCCTATAATGAGTTGACATTATACCACCAGAAGCAGCTTGAAAAAGGCTAAAAAAAAAAAAAAAAAAGAATTTAAAAAAGGGGACCACATGAGGACTGCAAAGCTGAAAGGTGTATTTACCAAACGATATCTGCAAAAGCAAGCAACAGTTGTTAATAGTAGATGAAGAAACCGTCTAGGAGGCAGTGCCCATCTACCCTCTGAAGGCCTATAACAACGAAGTATTTTTTATATGGAGGAATGGCAGAAGATGAAAAATTATCCCCAATGATTATCTTTTTAAATGGCTGTATTTTTGCTAGGACCCTGAGGGACAGATAAGCAAGCGTCCTGATAAGAAGAGGTAAGAAACAAGTTACTTACCTGTAACTGTTGTTCTCCAACATGGGTCTGGCATGGATTCACATGCTCATGAATATTCTCCGTCAGGCCGGGAATCCTCTGTAAGAAATGAAAGCAGTACTGGTTTAAAAGCTTGAACACTGTCTTTCGTCTTGTTATCCAATCACTCTAGAACGGGTCATACTGCACCCATCCAATGATGATCGTCTCCCTGAGTCCCGCCCCGGCAGCATCTTCAGATTGGAAGCATGTGAGGTCCCAGTACGAACCCAGAAGTGCCAAAGCGGGGATGGAGGGAGGGCTCACATGTGAATCCATGCCAGACCCATGCAGGAGAACAACAGTTACAGGTAAGTAACTTGTTCCTTCTCCAGCATGGGGTCTTTCATGGATTCACATGCTCATGAACACGATTATACAGCAGTAACAAAAACACAACTACAGGAGGTGGCGAGGCACAACAGAAGTACAACACTTACCAATGGAACAGACTAAACTCAAACAAACAGGTTGCGCAGCACCACTTGGCCGATCCTGGTCTCCTCCCTGGAATCCCTGTCGGCACCGGAGAATCTCATGAAGGTATGCGTCGACATCCACGTAGTAGCCCTGCAAATGTCCAGCAGGGGAACACCGGAGAGAAATACAGTCGTGGCAGCAATGGCCCTGGTGGAGTGAGCTCTCGGCCAGCCTGGAAGGGGTCTGTTGGTCAGACGATGACCGTGTCTGATGCAGCCGGAGAGCTATCTGGATAAGGAAGCCTTGGACAGGGCCAAGATAACTTGTATAGCGCAAGTTCACCCAAAGGTAACATAACATAACAGGGCCTTCCCCTGATTAACAGGACCAAAGTTCACAAAGAGCTGAGAAGTTTCCTGGAAATCCTTTGAGCGGGTCACATATAACTTCAAGGCACGAGCAACGTCCACCATATGCAGTGACCGTTCAGCAGCCGAAACAGGATTCGGGAAGAAGACGGGAAGTACCAAAGGTACGTTAAGGTGAAACTCAGATGGAAATTTAGGCATGAAGGAGGGGTGAGTGCGCAGCACCACCCTGGTAGGTTGCAATGGTAAGTAGGGGGCTTTGAAGGAAAGAGCTTGAATCTCCAAGTTCCGCCTGGGCGAAGTTATTGCTACCAGGAACGGAGTGTTCCATGAAAGAAACTTGAGAGGAGCACGATGGCTCAAATGGAGGTCCCATGAGCTTGGTGAGGATAGCATTGAGTTCCCAGGCCGGGACAGGAGCCTTTAATGGAGGGAAAAACCTACAGTACTTTTATGAATTACCATAAAGATGGCCTTGTAGGTGAACGGGTGTATTGCGAACTAGCTGCCAGATGCACCTTGACGGAGGCGTGGGCTAAACCAGACGTGGCCAGTGAGAGCAGGTACGGCAAGAGCTGACTAGCAGTGACCCGCAGCGGCTTGATGCCTCAAGTCCTGCACCACACTGTGAAGCGTTTCCCTTTGTCACTGTAGCACGATAGAGTATAGGGCGCTCTGGCCTTGGCAAGAACAGCTTTACATTGCACCAGAATATGTAGTGGCCAAGGCCGCAGGAGCCAGGCCGTGAGGTTCATTAATGCAGGATGGTCCCGCCTTCTCTGGAGAGTAGGTCGGGAAGAGGAGGCAGCTGGATGGCCGGCACCACTGATAAGGTCTGGGTACCAAATCTGGCAGGACCACGCCATGGCGATGAGTATCATCTTGCAGTGGCATCATTAATTGTGTTGATGACGTGTAGCAGGAGAGGAATCGGAGGAAATGTGTACAGGAATTGACCCTCCCATCTGAGTGAGAAGGCGTCCCCCAAGCTCCCTGGCTGAGGAAACCAGGTGACGAACTGCTTGCATTTGGAGTTTGCTGCTGTGGCAAACAGAAGGATTTGTGGACAAGCCCAATGTTAGGCAGAATCCCCTGCAGTACCCTTAGGAAAAACTACAGACAGTTAAGTCTACAAGTGGTAGTACAATTTCACCTTTGGTACAAGCCCGTACTACACAGTTATAGTGGTAGCAGTAGCGGAGCAGCCAGGCTCATCTCAAGAGCAAATGAGCAGTAACAGGGATTACACAAAGGACTACAATTACTGTGACTCAAACAAACACTGACTCAAGGTTGGGCGGCGTGGCTTGGCAGCCATGGACTAGGCTACTCCTTGTGTGAGCTCGAGGACTTGCAAATCGATCCGACAGAGCGGAAGAAAATGCTCTGAAATTCCAAAAAGCAAATGTCAATATGGACATGGGAAGGTGGAGAGACCACAGGGGATACAACGCCATGTAAAAAGCAGGTTCAGAACCCGAGTTGTGGGACTTAGAAGGTTACGGGACGAAGACCGAAGTCCTGGCAAAATGGCAGCGGTCCCAGAACAAAGGGATCTCTGATGTGCAGACTGCTGCCGAATGTGGAACAGATGTGGGCAACGAAGAATACCTGGCCCGCACACGGTGGAGATAGCCCCACACTGCGCAGGATGAGTAGAAGTGTTAGTGCGAAACCAGAAGCCGGTGCCGAGTGCTGATAGACCGCATTGGTGGAGAGCGGACTGAGGAGTATGCGGTCCGTTGGATAAGACGGCCGCAGGAGAGCATCGAGGAGCCTACGTGGTGAGCAGATCCAGAGGCGAAGAAACAGCACGACGAATGGAGGAAGAGTCCCCGGGGACTGCACGCGAAACCAAGCAAGGTCCCAGATGACCACATAAGGGGAGGAGGCAGATAACACTGCGGATGCCCCCGGGAAGCACTATGCATGTGACTTGAACACGGAAAGGAAC
This sequence comes from Ambystoma mexicanum, assembly GCF_040938575.1. NCBI lineage: Eukaryota > Metazoa > Chordata > Amphibia > Caudata > Ambystomatidae > Ambystoma > Ambystoma mexicanum. The sequence continues at coordinate 486,654,848 of NC_090937.1, read as the reverse complement.
TGGAGGAGGGCCAAAAGAAGGGCCTTCATAAGCTAATGCAACAGAAACAAGAAGCTGAGACAACTGCAAGTGGGAAATTACAAGACTGGCCACACATGAAGAAGGAAACACTGCTCATGCTTTGTGAGCACCTTCATGACGACAAACGTGGGTGCCTAGATCCAAAACACCCCAAAGCTATAAACCAGGAGGTTGCTCCCGCGGCCCGGGGGGCCACGCAACGCGCCATACGGACGGAAGGGCCCAGGAGATATTATACTGGGTGGGCCCTGTGGAACAGAGGTGGAAAGAGCCCGAACCCCAGGCAAGAGTGTTCAAGCAGAGTGCCAAAAACAGCGAGAAGCTGATAGATGAGCAGGCATCCCTAGTGACAATAAGCATTGGCCTGCAGGGCACGAGGGCAAGGAGCTGGCAACCTCATGTACCAGGTATGAGGAGCACGGAAAGGCACAAGTGAAAAAAAGCCCAATTGGTAGATCGGCTGAGGGAGCAACTTCACTACCCCCCCAAGGGGCACCCGAATCCCGATAAGACAGAGTAACGTATCTTGCTAGGAGGCGGAAGCCACTGTTGGGCAGGAAAGGAGCGCGTGGCACGTGGGGAGAAGAGGATTGATGAGGCCAAGCTAGGGACCCAGGGCTGAACTCACACAGGGTCCAGACCTCTGAGAACCAATGCATACCTGGTAAGCTCGAGGGACTGAGGAGCTGGGCTTGTAGACACGCGTGTGGCGGCCCTCACACTAAGAGACCAATAGAAGTGCTGGCAGCACCATAAAGAGCTTCGCACGCGTCAAACACAACCGCTGGCTAAACCTGTACCGTGACACAGCCGGTAGTACGCAGCCTTCAACAGAAGACGTCCTGCGTCGAGAACACAAGAGTGATGGCGCACAAGGGAGGCAAAAGCAAAGGGAAGCAGCCTACGATGGACATCTTTGCTAAAAACAAGCCAGACCCCGCACAGTCCCACACAAGCAACAACCACTGCACCAGATGACGGATTGGGGCCGACAAACGACCATCAGATCCTGGCAGCCATAACTAAACTAAAATCCTCATGGGGCGCTGCGATGGCAGACTTGAAGGCGGCCATTGAGACAAAGATAGATGCAGTGGGGATAGAGGTCGGCTTGCTCAGACAAGATGTGCGACCTCTGGCGGAAAGGCCTAGTGACTTTGAGAGTGCAGTAAAAGTCAACACAGAGACCAGCACCACCAACGCTAAGGAGGTCCATATTCTAAAACAGCCAGTGTCGAACCTGGAGAACCGCGCAGAGGAGGCCAAAGGGAGAGCGCGACGCAACAATATATACGCCTGGTAGGCCTGCCGGAGGGAGAAGAAGGCCCAGACCCCACGGACTATGTGGAAAATATACTCATTCAGGAAATTGGGGCCGGCAAGCTCTCACAAGGATTTGCCATAGAACAAGCGCATAGGGCTCTGACGAGGAGACCTCAACCCGGCGCCCCACCCCGGGCAATTATAGCAAAGATTCTGAACTACAGAGACAGAGAGAAAATCCTGGAATTCTTCCAGAAAGGGGGGGGGGGAGAACAATAACGCCAGCATCGGCGACGGTCACTGCGTACCCGGATTACATTATGGCGGTACAGAGACTGCGTTACAGTTATGTGGCGGCGAAAAGAAGATTGCGGACAACGGGCTTCAAGTACATGCTTTTGTATCCTGCGAAACTCAAGGTCCTACACAAAGGCAAGACACTCCGGATGAGGTGATAGAATGGCTGTACGCTCATGGATTCCCGGAGTCTGGCAATGGGCAAAATGGTGAAGAACAAGAGAAATTACCCAACAATACACCAGAAACTGCGTGGGGAGGGTGAAGCTGTAAGGCAGAGGAAGGAAACAATAATGAAGAAGGCGTGAGTAAAGTATTGACTTAACATTGATATCCCTAATGATATGAACAAGCTGGACTGGAATATAGAATTGCATAATGAAACTCTGAGCAGGGAATGCACATTGGTGGATGTCAAAGCAGGAGCCGCTGCAGGCAGAGGACCTAACCCCAGTAGATAGAACAGCGGAAGCGCCAGTAGGGCGACGCTTCCCTGCTGTGCCCAAGTAAACGGGCTAGATGCAGGTGTGCCTGAGATCCAGGGATGGAGCTGGGCTATAGTTGGGAGGGGTGTTGGGGGGGATGGGAGCGGTGAGGGAGGGGTGGGGGTGGGAGTTGAAATGTTTATAGTTAGGGGAAGTTTAAGTTGGGGAATGAGCCTACAAGCAGCAAGAAAAACTCTAGACAGGGACTGCACTTGCAGATGGAGTAGCGGGATGTTAAAAGATCATGGGGGCCTTAAAGTGATCACTTGGAATGTTAGAGGGCTCGATAGCTACCTAAAGAGGAACAAGATTATGATATATCTGCAAAGACAGAAAATAGACTTCGCCCTGATACAGGAGACTCACCTCACACAATAAAGGTTAGAGGTAATCCGGAAGAAGTGGAAGGGGACCGTTGTGGGTGCAACATACTCAGCTTAAGCTAGAGGTGCGATTAGTTGGATAGCAACGCATGTCCCATTCCAGCTACTGCAATCCACAGTGGAAGCGGATGGGAGGATGGTCATAATAAAAGGGCTGGTGGAAAACAAAGAAATAAATATCATCAATACATATGCCCCAAACCAGGACACAGCGGCATACTTTAGAACCCTATACGGCAAACTTGGCATGTGCCTACGGGGGAGGGGGTGGTGATTTGGGGAGGTGATTTCAACTGCACATTAAATCCGAAACTTGACAGATCAGATAACAAAATAGACCCACCCCCTCGGCAAGAGCATTGCAGACACTGCTGATGGATCTCGGGTTTGAGGATGCATGGAGGGCGCATCACCCGCAGGATAGACAATATTCGCATTATTCGGCCCCACAAAATTTGCATACGAGGCTTGGTTATATGTTTGTCACACAAGGACTAATGGCAGTAATAGCGCCGACAGAATATAAAGCGACGGTCCTGTCGGACCACTCACCACTGGGCCTGACATGGCAATACCGACCCCCAAGAGCGAGGATACCGACGTGGCGCCTCAGAGCTGAGGCATTGAAAGATAACATTTTCAGGGAGGATTCGAGAGATGAAATGATACACTTTTTTGAGACCAACACTGGCAGTGTCGAGAATGCTGGTGCGTTATGGGAAGCCTTTAAAGTGGTAGTGAAGGGGATAGCCATAGCTAAGTCCAAGGGACTACAAGGAGGGATAATAAGTGAACTGCAAGAAGCTGAAAAAGAATTAGAGACAGCGTCGAGAAGGGGAGGTACTACCAAGGAAGATAATGAAACAATACTTAGGCTGCAACAGAAATGTGTTGGACTCTGGGAGAGATTATGTAATCTAAGCTATAAAAAATACATAGAGACACAGCATTCTGGAGGTGATAAGCCAGGGAGGGCACTGGCATGGTTATATAAAAGCGAGACCCCCAGACTTACAATCAGAACAATAACAAAGGAAGATGGGCGCATAGTGGACACCCAAGAAGGCGTTCACCGAGAATTCCTAGATTACTACCAACTCCTGTACGGAGATAAGGAGGGCAGCAGTGGTAGGAAAATAAGAGAAACACTGGCAGACATAGGTTGGCCACAAATTAGCGCTGAGGAGCGAGAAGAGCTGGAAGCCCGATCACCCTAGAAGAGCTAGAAGAGGTAGTAGTGCAACTGCCCACCAGCAAGACCCCGGGGGCCGATGGACTCTCTAGTGAATTTTATAAAATGTATAGAAAGGAGGTCCTCCCTCCGCTTTTAGCAATGCTAAATGAGGCGTGGAAAGGCTGCCAGAGTGCCTAAGAGAGGCGATTATAATACTGCTCCCTAAACCCAACAAGCCTGGCAAAGATTGCAGATCATTTAGACCGCTATCAATGCTAAACCAAGACAGCAAAATGCTCACAGCGGTCCTAGCGAACAGAATGAGGAAGGTTAATAACAAATGAATACACCCAGACCAGACCGGGTATGTCCCAAATAAGAATATATCCAACAATCTTAGACAACTCCACCGAGTCATTGAACATGCGAATGGGGACGCGGGTAAAATGGCAATTGTATTGCCATTTTACTCAGTCAAATGGCCTTGGTTGACTGCAGCCCTGACCAGCTATGGGATAGGGCCTGGGTATCTTAAATGGGCCCAGCTATTATATAGCGCACCGCTGGCCAGGGTTAAAACGGGAGCAATAATATCAGAGAAACAAATCAGTAGGGGTACTAGACAGGGATGCTCATGGTCCCCTATGCTGTATATCTTAGCACTAGAGCCCCTGGCGATATACCTAAGGCAACAGTACAACGTAATAGGAATCACCATAAAAGGGGAACCACACTTAATATCCCTGTATGCAGATGATATGCTGTTGTATTTACGCTACCTCGAAGAAAACCTCCAATATGTACTGGAAGTGATGGAGCAATTTGTGTTGCTGTCCAGCATAGCAGTGAACCCCAAAAAATCATGTATATTTCCGCTCGGTAGATACAAAAGGATCCCACTAGAACAATTACCTGTCCTGCAAATACCATGGGAGGTCAACACATTCAGATATCTTGGGTTAGATATTTACCATACGGTCCAGGCAGAGCACCAGCATAATACAGAGAAAGCGATTAAGAGCATCGAAAATAGCATGAAGTTCTGGGTGAAGCTCCCCTTGGCCATGATGGGGAGAGAGGCAATGCTGAAAATGGTCGTCCTGCCTAGATTATTGCATTATTTTGGTAATATACCGTACTTGATACCAAGGTGATTCTTTGCCAGGCTACAGAGCATATGTAGGGAATTCCTCTGGCATGGGACGAGGAAAAAAAAATTCCCTTTGGAAGCTACAAAATCCTTATGATAGAGGGGGGATAAAACTGCCAAACTTTGAAATTTACTATCTAGCAAGCCAACTACAATATGTAGCAAAATGGTTATCAGAAGAACCAACCTCAGAAACTAGTCTGTTCAGATTGGAATGTGCCCCATTCTTCCTAAAGGAAATGATGTGGCTGCCCAAATCAGATATGAAAGAGAGGATGATGATATTGGGACGGGAAATATGGCGTAGGGCCTGTCAGGCAATGGAGAACCCATCCCAGTGTTCCCTGCAAGTGCCATTAGTTGCACTGGCGGGAAAAGAAAGCCAACTAATGATGATGATCAGGAAGCATTGGGAACCAGTAGGGATAGCAACAATGGGAGATATATGGCAAGAGGGGAGGATAAAAGACTTTGGGATGCTGGTGGATGAAACAGGGTTACCTACGGGACAATATATTACATACCACAGGGTGGTGCAGAAGATTAAAGAAACATGGTCCGAAATAATACTAGAGTATCAACCGGATGCCACCATAGATATAATATGTGACATAGCAGAAGGAGGACATGAAATATCTAGAATATATGATCTGGTGATGTCCAAAGTGGGAAAGGAAGTGGTACAACTGAGGCAGGACTGGGAGGAAGAGTTGGGTGCCCCTATGACTGATGGGATGTGGGAGCGAGCCCAAGGTTACCATAACGAAGTGTCAAGGAATGCAAGGTTACAACAAATACAATTCTATATAACTCACAGGGCTTATATGACACCCCAGAGGATAGCTAAATTTTAAAACGCAGGACGACAATCATGCCCCAAATCTAACAAAGAAAACGCCGGAATGGCGCATATGTTTTGGGCTTGTCCATTAATTGAGAGGTTCTGGGGCGAAGTTGCACATAAGCTAGAAGAAAAGGGGATCAAGATAATGGTAGATCCAGCATGGGCATGCCTGATAGGAGGGTTCCCCAGACCACGCAAACTTAAGCATGTAAGTAAATTAAAAGATCTGGCATATATACTTGCAAAGCGCAGAGTCGCCGTGGGATGGAAGATAATAGAAGTGTGGTGGAAAGACCTTCAGAAATGGGCAGAAGCTGAAACCGCAGTATGGCAGGAAGCTGGTATTTCTGGTGGGGAGGAGGAAGCTGAAACTTTGACAGCCTGGAAACATTTAATAGCCATGCTGTTTGGGCCCACAAAAGAATGGTCTTGTGGCCAGGACCCAGTGGGAAACACAGGCAAAGGACTCCCTCTGCAAGATGAAGAAATGGAAAGCGAAGGAGAGTAGGCTGGAGTGGGAGGGAGGGCATGGGAGAAGCAGCAGACACTGATTGATAGCTACAAAATTGATATGTCATAATGTGTACTGCAAGTTTGGTTTGTGTTGTATGTTGAATAAAATTAATAAAATTGTTTTTAAAAAAACACTGACTCAAGGTTTCTGGTTAAAAAATATAAGTACATTTATTTTTAAACCATCTGTTCACAAAACACTTCACTTCTATTAAACAAAACCACACTCTAAATATACTACACACAACCAATTCCTTTGGTTCAGGTCAATTCAGGTTAAGCACATTAGGATTTGACAGACCGGTGAGGTGAAACAAAAGACATTACCGGGGGTTAATATGCGATCACTTTTTGACAGTAATGACAGTTCGGTCTTACGAAAGAAAAGCGTACCCACGGGAAGAATTGTAACCGTAGTCAAAACACATTTAGCACATTGAATAAAAACCAAGGTATAGGAGATAAAAATCACAGGCAATACTTATGTCAAGGCACTCGAATCAGAGGACGTATTCTAGGAGACAGATAAAGTCAATAGGCCTGCTCCAGTGTCAAAGGGAGCAGGGCTCTGTTGTCGAGGATCACACGCTTAGAACAGTTCGAGGTTAACGTTGCCAAGAGTACTTGGATATTGTCAAAGGGAGGTGAAAGTTATAAGAGGGAAGAAAGAAAGGACAAGCCTTCGGCAAGAAAAAGGGGTTCACCCCGATTCCTCAAGGTCGGACGGCGAGAACGACCAAAGGACACAGTAGCTTATTCAAATGAAGAAAGCTGGTGCCACGGCAGTTGTTCCTCGTAGTTCCTGCAGACTCACGGTTCCTGAAGCTTCAGTCGTGGGGACAAGAAGGACGATGTCTGGAGCGATCTGCACTACCCAGGGATGAGGCCAGCAGCAGCAAAGCAACGGTGAATAAAAGGTGCGCTCCTTTAAAAACAGGAGAGGGCTCTTCTGATGGCTATCCGGACCACTACAGTTTCGTGCAGCTATTTCGACCCAGCAGAGGATGCTCTGGCTGTAGAAAGGTGAGCTGGTTGATCCCACCAGGCTCAAGGGAAGAAGACTCCGGACTGGATCTTCTCTGTCGTTGAAGGGTAGGTATCTCAGGACTGCAGTAGGGCTTCACCGGGACTCAGGAGTTGCAGCAGCCGTCTTCTTCTCCGCTTCTCTTTGGTTCTTGTAGTCCCAGTGGCGACTCTGAATTCCAGCCCAAGAGTCCTGCCTTTTATGCCAAAATCCCCCATTCACATAGCCTGGCTGTCAATCACACAGCAGGGGGGTTGTCCAGCCCCGACAACCACCTCAGCCAATGGACACAAAGTGCGACTTGGGTCTCCAAGGAGACCTTGTGCAAGGGGTGACTAAACCCCTCCCTCACATTCAGCCCACCTAGACACCGAGACGCCAAAGGAGGGCTTCTTCGCAGAAGCCCGCCAAAGGACGGCAAAGAAGGCAAACCTGGTTTGCCGTGCAAAGTAAAACACAAGAAGGATATTAACACAAACAAATGGCGATTAAACCTGACCGGAGCCAAAATAAAAAGTATTTGGTCAAGCAGGTTTATGTTCGAGGCTAACACAATAGCCTTAAAACAGTACCACGTTTATTCTATAATCGCAGTAGACAGGTTAGGGTAGATACCACTGCCACCAGCCAAGTATTAGTGTTAAGGGAGCGAAACAAGGCTCCAGGAGGTACAGACAAAAAGGGATCAGAGTTAACCCTTTCCAATACTCCATGTAAGATGGGCTGTATTGGGTCTGTAGGTTAAATGACTACATAAAGTAAATGGCAACTTCAACTATTTCTGGGGGACAGTAGTCAGCCCCAGAAAAATGAAGTCAGTGGGAAGTCTTAGAGACAACCCGGTGTTACTGCACTGAAGGTGCTGTGTAACACACACAAAGTGGGGCACATGGAGTGGTGTGGCTCCAAAGGCCAAGATATCACAAACAGTAGAAATACACATGGCAAAACCCATGTAAGAGTGGGAAAATGGTTCACACTCTTACCAGGTGGAAAAAAAGAAACCCCGGAAATCCAGCAAAGCTGCTGAGGGACTCACTAGGTAAGGGAAATTAGCCATAAATGAGAATTCTCCCTAACACCCCATTGGCGGAACAGGAGTGCTACTTGGTCCTGCTGCATCTCCCATTCATGATCGGAACGAAGTTCCCTGCTGAGGGCATCAACTACAGTGTTCTTTATGCCTGCTAGGTGTAAGGGCACTAGGAACATGTACCGAAGGATCGCTCAGTGCCACAGGGTTTGCGCTTCCAACTACAGAGATGGGGATCGGGGCCCACCCTGCTTTTGAATGTAGAACATCGTGGTGGTGTTGTCTGTGAAAATACTCACCACTAGACCCTTCAGCAGCGGAAAGAAGAACTTGAGAGCCCAGAACACGGGCCGAAGTTTCAGCACATTGATATGCAGATTCTTCTCCTCCAGCAGCCAAAGATCTCTGGCTTGGGACTGTCCAGTGTGGGCACCCCCCAATCCATCTAGCGTAGCATCTGTGGTGATTGTTGCCTGAAAGGGAGGGGTCCACCATGGGATGAATTGCCTGAATTCCAGGTTGAGCGTCAACATGTCTGTCCAACTGCCCATGGCTTAGTGCCACCTGTTGTCCAGAAACTCCTGCAGTGGCCTCATTTGCAGCCTGCAGAACAGGATCAGGTGTACGCAGGATTACATGCCCAGCAGCAATTTGATTGCTAGGATGTTTGCTGATCTGATGGTGGATAGATGATGCACCTTACTCATGATGGCCAGCACTCGGTCCTCCGAGGGAAAAGCAAGAGATGCCACTGTGTTGAGATGTCACCCTAGAAACAGAACATCCTGTGATGGCGTTATACAGGATTTCAGATAATTGATAGAGAATCCGAGCTCTGTTAGCAGGAGTATGGTCTCCTGTGTGTGTTGCGTCGCTAGGCTCAGAGAACGTGACCGGATGAGCCAATCGCCCAGATAAGGGTAAACATGAATGCCCTTGAGACATAGATGCGCCACTACCGGGGCCCAAGCACTTTGTGAATACCCTTGGTTTTGACTTCAGGACAAAGGATAGCGCGTCAAACTGATAGTGATGCCCCAGAACTACGAAGCGTAGGAATTTGATATTTTGGTGAATGGAGACGTGGAAGTAGACATCTTCCAGAGAGCGCTGTCCTGAAATCCCCTTCCTCCAGGTGGCCTAGCACTTGTTGCAACGTGACCATCCTGTACTTTTGGGCTTTTAGGTACTTGTTGAGGCGTCATAAGTCTAGGACTGGCTGCCACCACGGGCCCCCACTGACTTCTTTCGGACCAGAAAGTATCTGGAGTATGTGTCGGAGCCATGGAGTCGCAGCGGGACGGGTTCTATTGCGCCCTTTGCTAGCATGGCTTGCACCTCGGGAGGAGCTGTTTAGTATGTTGCTCCTTCCTCGTTATGGGTGGAATACGAGGGCACCTGCGTTCGAACTCCAGCGTGTGTCCTCACTGCAGAATGTCCAGCACCCATTAGCCTGTAGTGATAGTTTTCCAGGCATTGATTAAATCTGACAGACTGCCTCCCAATAGGGTGCAAAAGTGGGTGACCGGGCCCTGGGCCAAGTCAGGCCTGCTTGGTAATTTGTGTTTTCCTATGCGGGCGCTGACAGCACTGCAAGCCTCCCCCGAAGGTTTGGGATTAACCTCTATACGATTCCTGCGCCGTGGGGCGGGAAGGCTGATGGTAGAAGTGGAGGCGTATCCTTTGAAAGATCTTCTGAATGTACTCCTGGAGGGTTGAAAGGAAGAAGAGCGGCGCTTCTGCATGGTTCCCAGGGACCCTGACGTCTGTGTCCCTTTTATGCCTGAAGTGTCTCATCCACTGCCTTTCCAAAGAGATGATCCCCCTAAGGGGATATAGACCACCTTGGTTTGAACTTTCTGGCCTAAAATTGGTGGCTTTTCCGTCCTAGTCATCCGGCAAGAAACCTACGAGCGGGCCCAGCTTGAACCATAACTCACTATCGTACTGGGCAAGGATTGCTAGGGTGTTGGCGGCCTTGATGGTAGACGCTGCAGTGTATATGATGTGCTTCCCAAATGCATCTAGCTTTCTCCCCTTTTGGTCTGGCAGGACCATGGACTTGGAGGAAGGATTTGCAGAACGTTTGATTGCTGCAACCGAGAGCATTGAATCTGGAGATGGCTGTGAACTGAGATATTTGGGGGCTGAGTCTGGTATCCTGTACATTTTCTCAACCCTGTATACCACTTCGCTGGTGCTGAGCTTGGGGACTTGATCAAGGCTAGGCCCTCTTCCCATAACTCATCCAGTAATGGGACAGACCATATCGACTTCCTAGCTGATGCTCGTCTTTGGTAGAGGAAGCTTTCCTTCTCCTCCTCGGGCACTAAATTAAAGAGGGCAGATGGCCTAGCCATCATGGAGTGGAACAACCCAACTTCATCTGGAGGTGAAGCTCAGGGGGTATCATGGCACCTATTGGTACCCCATCAGCCGGGATGAAGTCGTCAGTCATCCGTGTCCATTGTGTTTGTATCTGTGTTTATCACAATATGAGTCTGCGATGCGTCACCTGGTAGTGTTGGGATAGGTGGTGGCGACAGTGGTTGTCTCAGGGTGGCTGAGCGATGCCTGTGCGGAGGTCTTCGAGGGCTGTACCTGTGGGTGGTCCCTGACTAGCCCGCTATTGGTGGTAGCTGCTGCTGTATCTCTGAGACCAGAGTACTGAGCTCTGTGAAGATGTCTTGGGACTGTTGCCACCTGCATCTAGGCATTCCCGTAGTGTATCATCTTTGGAGCTAGTATAGAAGGCCAAAGGACCACTGAAGTTCTCTCTGTGACCAACTATTTGGTTTGAAAGAGAACGGCCCCCTTGCACTTCCAATTTGCATGCGCTCCCCCTCAGACGGTCTGGGCTCTCTTCCCTTATCCAACTGCACAAAAGGTGTGACCTCTGGTCTATTCCTTTCCCCTTTCCTTTCATTTCATTTCATTTCATTTCATTTCATTTCGACAATGGTCGAGATGTAAAGCTAAATCAATCATTGCCTTGCAAGTAGTAGGTTGCGGTGCTACTTGCGCTATTGCATTCAACTCCTCCCGTAGACCCTGACAGAATAAAACATTTTGCTTGGGCCCCAGCCAAATATGGAGGCTTGCAAGATAGGGCCTGGATCTCTCCCACTCGTCGTGCGGAGGTGATGGCCACGAGGAACACTGTCTTCCATGACAGGAACTTCAAAGGCGCCAAAAGCATAGGCTCGAATGGGCCCCCCCCCCCCATGAGCCTGGTCAGCACCACATTAAGCTCCTACGCCGGGGCAGGAGCCTTCACCGGCGGGAACGATCGGAATAGTCCCTTCATAAATTCCTTCACCAGGCGATGAGACCACAAGGACGCCCGTCCCGTAGTCCCGGTATATCAGGAGATGGCAGCCAGATGTATTTTGATGGAGGCGTGAGCCAGACCAGCTTTGGCCAGCGACAGTAGGTACGGCAGTACTTGAGGGGCCGTAATCTGCAGAGGGTTAATCTTCTGTGCACGGCACCAGACCGAGAACCTCTTCTACTTATGACCGTAACACTTGAGAGTTGAGGACACCCTGGCTTTTGTAAGAACCTCTCTGCAGTCAGCCGGGATATCGTACCCTCCAAACTCTAGTGTTGCAGGAGCCAGGCCTGCAAGTTCAGCGACTGTGGGTCGTGATGGAGAATGGCACCTCCTTCTCTGGAGAGAAGATCTGCATCCGCCGGCAGCTTGACTGGTGGGGACGTTGACAAGTCCAGAAGGTCCGGGAACCAGATCTGCCTCGGCCACGTCGGTGCGATGAGGATCATTCTGCACCTGGACTTCTTGAGCTGGTTGATGAGGCGGAGCAGCAACGGCAACAGACGGAACGCATATAGAAACAGGCCGTCCCGGGGGAACGAGAAAGCATTGCCCATGCTCCTCGGCTGATGGAACCTGCTGGCGAACCTCTGGCACTTGGAGTTCGTCGCCGTCGCGAAAAGGTCGATCCGGGGTTTGCCCCATCGTCAAAAGAGCTGATCCACCTGGTCCTGACATAGTTCCCACTCGTGGCACGAGCGCAGCTCCCTGCTGAGTGAGTCGGCAATGGTGTTTTTTATTCCTGCCTAGTGGAAGGGAACCAGAAACATCCCCTGGGCGACGGCCCAGTGCCACAGATCCTGGGCCTCCTTGGATAGGGCTGGGGATCTGGTGCGACCCTGCTTCCGTATGTAGAACATCGTGGTGGCGTTGTCGGTGAAGATCCTCACCACTTTGCCCTTGAGGGACGGAAGGAACGACTTGAGCGCCCAGAACACTGCTCGGAGTTCCAGAATGTTGATGTGGAGAGACCTCTCCTCCGGGAGCCAAAGGCCTCTTGCGTGGAGATCTCCAGTGTGGGCCCCCCAACCCTCCAGAGAGGCGTCTGTTGTCACTGTCTCCTGAAACGCCGGGGTTTGAAAGTCCGTGCCTGTAGTGAGGTGAGCACGGGTACCCCACCATAGGATCGCCTGACGGAACTCCTTGTCGAGAGGGATCCTGTCCTCGAAGCAGCCAGTCGCCTGAAACCAGCGGGCATCGAGGAACTCCTGTAGCGGACGCATCTGAAGTCTGCAAAGGGGTACCAGATAGATGCATGAGGACATCATCCCGAGGAGGGACTTGATGGACCTCACCCTGGCCACGTCCGTGGCTAGCAGGCACCGCATCGTGCCCAGGATGGTCTTCGCCCTCTCCTCTGACGGGGAGGCCAATTGCCCCACTGTATCGAGCTTCACTCCCAGAAACAGTGCTACTTGCGACGGAACCAGGTGGGATTTGGGGTAGTTGATGGTGAACCCCAGTTCCGTGAGCAGCCGGACGGTCCTCGCTGTGTGTTCGACGGCGAGTTCTCTTGTCCTTGCCCGGATTAGCCAGTCGTCCAAGTAGGGGTAGACGTGGATCCCCTGCAGGCGCAGCCGCACCGCCACTGGTGCCAGGCACTTGGTGAATACCCTGGGTGCCGACTTTAATCCAATGGGCAGGGCTCTGAATTGGTAGTGGCGTCCCTGAACCACGAACCCGAGTAACTTCCTGTGCCCTTTTAGAATGGGGATATGGAAGTAAGCATCCTCCAGGTGCAACGACGATAGGAAGTCGCCCTCCTCCAGCTGTCCAAGCATGTGCTGGAGGGTGACCATCCTGAATTTCTGTGCCTTGATGTATTTGTTTAACCGACGCAGGTCCAGGATGGGGCGCCAGCCGCCTGTCTTCTTTCTGACAAGGAAGTACCTTGAGTACACTCCGGAGCCCCGGAGCCTCCTGGGGACGAGCTTGATGGCACCTTTCTTAAGCATCGCCCTTACCTCCAACAGCAGTTGAGGGACGTGATTCTCCTTCCTGGCCACGGGAGGAATGCGAGGGCACTTCTTTTGGAATTCCAACAAGTGCCCGTTGGCCAGGGTGTCCAGCACCCAACGGTCAGTGGAGATGGACTCCCACACGCTGACGAACTTCGTCAGCAGGGCCTACCACCGGGGTGCTTTGGTGGGGGCCCAACGACACGGCCGGGTCAGTCTTGCTTGGAGGCGGCCTTGCCGCCTTGGCCTCCTTGGCACCGACGGCGGGATCCCCCTTGCTTGCCGCGACTTCTGTAGGCCTCCTGGGAAGAGGAGCGTGCCGCCTGGTGGTTTGTGGAAGAGCCAACGCTGGATCCTTTGGAGGCACTCTGTTTGCCTCCGGAGCTCCGAAAGGGCCGTCGTTGTTGAAGTACCTCTAGGGCCCGGGCCGTCTCTGAGTCCGTCTTGATGCCAGGAGAGACTCGTCCACAGCCTTACCAAAAAGGTTGTTGCCGTCGAACGGCATATCCAACACTCTGGTCTGGACGTCCTGGCAAAAGTCTGTCGCCTTGAGCCATCCTCGTCGTCGGAGGCAAACTCTGTTGCCCAATTGGCGAAATCCGGTATCGGCAATGTCCGTTGCCACCGTTATGGCGTGATCCGACGCCACCTCGCCTTCCTGCAGAATTTGTAGGGCCTCGGCCCTCTTGTCATCAGGTTGAAAGTCTAGCAGGGGAGCTATCTTGAACCAGAGCTCCCTGTCGTAGCGGGCCACAATCGCTAAGGCATTGGCCGCCTTAATCGTCGTCGCCGCCGACGAGATGACTCGTCGTCTCATGGAGTCCAACTTCTTGCCCTCGCTGTCTGGCGGGGAAGTGGAAGCTGCCGCACCCGCTGCTTTCTTCTTAGCCGCTGCCAAGACGACAGAGTCCGGCGTGGGCTGGGCACTGAGGCACAAGGGGGCGGCATCGGGGACTCAGTACTTCTTCTTGTACCAGTGCCCTTTTGGCGGGTGTCGTGGAAGGGTTCTTGAGGACAGCAAGCCCCTCGTACCAGATGTCGCCGAGCAAAGGCACCGAGAGGACAGTCTTCCTCTTGGCCTCTGGTCGTTGGTAAAGAAACCCTTCTTTTTTTGTTCTTCAGGGCAGAGCTGGAAGAGCTCGGATGCCCTGGTTATCATGGCGTGAAAGGAGCCAATTTCGTCGGCTGGAGAAGCCCGAGGGGGGGTGATGACGGGATGTCCGCTGTGTCATCGCCGCCGTCGTCGTCCGTCCCCGTCGCTGTATCTGTCGCTGTATCCTCTCCAGGGTCCGGCGAGGGGGATGAGGGGTCCACAGGCCTCGCGGGCACGAAGGGCGGAGAGGGGTGGACTCTCCTCCACTTGTTCGGAGGGTTTCCCGATGGGCCCGGTTCTGGATCTTCCGTCGGGGTCCGTGGTAATCTCGTCCTTATCTCGGTACATAAGGATTGGATCGCCAACAAAACGGCCGCCGAGCTATCCTGGGGCTCGGGTAATGGCTGCGACGGACGGGGTGGCCGCTACACTGGGCCCTCTTCGTCGATCACGTCAGCGGGGACCACCCCCTGGGATCGAACCTTCTCAAACCTCTCGTTGAGGCCTATGAACCTCTCGTTGAGGCCCTTCTCGGTTTCCACCAGCTCCTCCTCAGAGGCTGATTCCGAGTCTAATGGCCACCGCCCCCCCCCTTTTTCCGCCGGGGACTTCACGGGGGTCTCAACGATGGGCTGGAAAGAGGATTCCCTCCGCGGTGGCAGGGATAGTCTGGGCCCAGAGGCCGATTCCACTGGCGTAGTTTCAGCCGGCTTCACCAGGGTCGCAGCGACCACTTCGATAGAGGCTTTTGCTGGCTGGATCAAAGCCCTCACCACCTTAGGTGCGTCCTGGGCCTTCGCCTTGGGGGGAGGGTCAGCGCCTCGCTCCCCCTTCGAGATCGACCGGGGCCACTCCAGCAGCTTACCCGGGTTCTCGGACTGGCTCGTGGTTGAACGTGCCGGGGAAGTCGCGCCCTGCCTGGCAGCCGAAAAGCCCGACATTTCGGCGCCCCGGTGCCCGGGAACTCGCTGTGCTTGGCCTTCTGTTGGGCCCCCGTTGCCGGGGCGCCCTCACAGGACTTAGAAGCCCGCTCAGACTTTTTCTTCGCCTTCTCACCTCCTGTGCCCTTCTCCAGCCAGGTGGCGAGGCGGGAACGACGATCTTGTTTGGTCCGTTCCGAAAGGTTCTTACAGAACGCACAGTCCTTCTCCACGTGCGTCTTGTCCTCATGAAGGCAATAGAGACATTGCGAATGCTCATCTTCCTTGAAAACTTTTTGTAATCCGCATCCAGGGCAGCACCTGAACAGCTTGGATCCGGGCGTCGAGCTTCCCTTGTCCTGGGCCATGTCCGTTGAGGTAGGCCGCAGATCTTCCGGAATCCTCCAAGAAGCGTAAACTCGACGAAAACTTCACCCTTGAGGGGCGTAGAAGAATTCCGAAACGGGTCCCCGTTATCGTAAGTAGAAACGGTGGAGCTTGAGGCTCGATTAAACTGAAAAAATCTCCTGAAAAAGCGCGAAAAACGCAGCGAAACTCGAGAGCTAAAGCACGAGGACTCCCAATACTTGAGCGTGCGGTAAAAATCTGAGGATGGCTGCTAGAGGCGGGGCTTAGGGAGAGGGCAGTCATTGGCTGGGGGCAGTATGACCCAGAGATCAGCGATTGGTTACTACTAAGAAAGACAGATCAGAAACAAAACTGATACTGATTTTTTCTTTACCGAGGATTCCCAGCCTGACGGGGAATATTCATGAGCATGTGAATCCATGCCAGACCCCATGCTGGAGAATAACACATTTTGCTTGGGCCCCGGCCACTTTGTCTTAATCACCAAGCAAATAAACTGGGTGACATAAGTAACCAAATCTCGAGTTCCCTGGAGTAATGTCAGAAGCTCCTTATGTACCAATGACCCATCCTGTCAATCAAATAACCTCCCAAATTCTGCCAGAAATTAATCCCAATCATACAACATAGGATCCTCTTTTTGTTCTAATGGCATGGCCCATGCTGCTGCATCCCCAGTTAAATAGGAAGTAAGAAATGCAGTTTGTGCCTGCGTACTCTCAAAAGCTGTAGGTTTACATAAAAAATGCAATGGGCACTGCGTCAGAAATGTCATGCATTTCCGAGGATCCCCTGCAAACCGCTCTGGTGAGGCCCACTGTACGTTACTTGTTTGTTGTACTATCACCGTGGGGGGCGACTAGGCCCTCCAGATGCTCCTGCACTTCCTGCTTGTAACTGAGTTCCCAGCGCCACTAAACCCTGAACTTGGGCCTTCAACACTGTGGCTTCCTGTCAAGCATGAGCTAATTCAGACTGAATTTCTTGTAAGTTCGTCAAGACCTCAGCTAAAGGGGTAGTGATCGTGTCCATTTGGCTTGGGTGGCGAATTGACCCCTTATGTGGGGGCGGCTTATTATGTCAAGACAAGAGGGAAGGGTATCGACACCCACCCCAGAAGCCAAATGAACTCGGCCCTCCCACGTGGTTGGCACAGGTTCCTGATGGTAGAATGTACAGGTGACCACATGGCAGCCAATGGGGGAGGAGGGATTAGGGAGAAGTTGTGGACGGAAACCGGGAGTTAGGAACACCGGAAAGAGGGTTGGGTCAACCAGATTGGATAGGTAGGGGAGTTTAGGAAAAGAACATATCTTGATACACATAAAACATAGTAACACATCCTGCAATACCTGACCTATAGACAATTACCCTGATTTCTGCCTGCTACTCCGTCCACTAGTCATTTGCCATCTGATCCCTAGAACCCTTGTCACCAGTGTCCCTCTGCATTGTCCACAAGGCTTTCTGTGGCCTGGGTCCAAAATATCTTCAGCTATCCCTTTGCAAATACCTCCCATCTCAAGCTCTTCGCTCCTCTACCTCTAACTCTCTCCGGGTTAATCGTTTTTCAAAGAAACAAGCTGGGGGTAGATCTCTATCTTTGGCTGGGGCCTCCCTCTGGAGCAGCCTCCCTGCCACTCTAAAACTTGGAGAACCATCTCCGGTTCCGGAAGCACCTAAAGACCTTCCTCTTTGTTTCTGCCTTCTCTCCCCCTCTCCCCTGCTGACCCGCTCTCTCTTGGCACTGTGCACCTGGCCATCCTCTTTCCTCTGGGTCCAGGTACCTGATCACCCTGCCGCCCTCCTGCACTGCCTCCCGGCCACCCCTTACACTGGATGGACTCTATCTGTACCCATACAGCCCCCCCACCCAATTTTCTTCTTTTCTGCACTTATCAGACTTACCCAATCTTTCGCCATAAACACAGCACTTGACACATGCTGGCTGCACTATCACGGTTTATTGCCTCCTTTCTATATTTTTTTTTATTTATTATTTATCTACTCTCCTCTGCTGTGCACTTTCCACTCTCCCCCTTCCATGCACTTTTTCCCTTTTCCCCATGCACTTGTGCTTTCTCAATGTCACTGGGCCTAGTAAAATCGTCGTTTTTTTTGTGTTCTCCCTTGTATCCCCTCCCTTGCCTAGTCGCGCTCTGAAACACCTGTGTAAGAGCGCGATACAAATAAAATATCATAGGATACCAGAACCTTTACAAACAGTATGCTTTCCCACAACATACAGCGAGTCTTGCACATGATAATGGCCTAACATTGAGCATGATACATATGCAGGTAACCTGCGTAGCAACATTAACACACAAGAACAAATGGAAGAGACACGTGGGAATCGCGTCCCAACAAACCCTATATTCTTGTCCCGATAGGCAAATTGATGCGTGAAAGACAAGAAACCAGTACATAAAGTGAGCAATCTTGTCCTTATGGCTGGCACACCTACACGTGTTATTGTCGAGCTTGTTTTGCGAGATGAAACTTATTTTCCCATCACCCCTTGGAATTCCGGGTTTCCTTCACACTGAATTCACTAGTTCATATCCTCAGAGCACAAAACTCTGTTTCCTTCACAGGGAGTTTCACAGACGTTACAACACCTTAAATGCCAAAAGCATAGGAATCAGGGCCATAACCTATACTGAAGATATACTGTCGTGACTGGACAGAACAAACAAGACCAGCGAGTTGCACCAAATTACTTAACTGAAGGCCTGGGAGCCCTGTGAGGCAACCTGGACACTGATGAGTAGATCATGAAGTTCACATCAAGCAGCCCGCATCACTGCCACATGGCCCGGGTCGTCCGTCTCACGCTTCGTACTCGGGAGTTACCCACGCTGAGCGCGATCACCGCCTGCGGGCCCAGGTCTCCCACTGCTGCTTATGCTCACACCTCGCCACGTCCGCCCGTGCTGTAATCCTCTCAATAAACCGCACCTGGCACGGGCAGGCAGTGAACTTTATTTCCACGTGCAGCTGTGTGCTGAGCGCCCTGTGACGCCCTTCTCAGGGAACCTGGATAAAGGAGTCCTGCATCTGTCCGGCCTCCTCCCGTACCACCTGCTAGCGCCTGTTCTGTCCCAGCCTCCATTCCTGACACAACAGTACTTTATCTGTTAAGCTTACACAAAGGGCTGAACCCTCCACCCATGGCACGACTCACGAAATCAGCGGTGTCGAGACAGGCTTGGCAAGCCCCCTCCTTTCCATCAATCATGTCTAAAACCCATCTCCCATCTTCTCTACTGGGAGATCAGTCACCTCAACTACTGTTATCCACAGCACTTGAGTATATTAAAAAAAAAAAAAAAAACACTAATGCCGTTGAATGGCTTCGGGCCATCCTCCCTGCTGCAAAAATGTTTGCTAAAACGTCAGTCTTCTTGGACTCTGTCTGTAGTTAGGTTGGGTGTGTGTGTGGCTGGGCGTGACTTTACCATGGTGGTTTGGACCACCTACCTTTATGGAGTAGGGTGAGCCGAAAGGAAGGGCAAATCATGCACCCCCCTCCAGTTGGCTATACATTTCATCAATTTGGCATCCATGGCAGCCATGGAACATGGCTTCTGTCACTATATGCCCATGGGGTTAGATATGGCTGCATTAAAGGACAATGCTCTGTCTGTGGGCCTTTGTTAAGGATGTCCGTGTGCTCGTAGGTCAGGAGTGGCTTGGCTGGGTTACCCAGCCCTAATCCAGAAACACACTCTCCACTGTCTTTCTGCAATGGGCAATGGGGTGCAGAAAAGAGAATGGTGTTCCGAAACAGCGGAGCACGCAGAAAGAAATCAACTGAGGTATGGGGGGAGTAGTGCATTGATGCATGCACTGCCAACGTTTCATCCGGAGTCTAGGTGCGCAGTAGAGTCATGATGGATCGACACAGAGAGGCACTAAGCCCCCAGTCGAAATAGTTTGAGCTGCCGCTGCTGGACGGGATATCCATCAGATGATGAATCTGCGGGAAAATGCAATCCACTGAAATCTGATCTCAAAGATATGATGGCTGATAAGCCAATATCCAAATCTTGAATTGTGTTGAGAAGGCCTTCTAAAGTTAATGTTTTAGCTATAATAAAAATGTGTCTGACTGCTTCCCTCTCCAAAAACCTTAAAGAGCAGATTCACTACAAGAGTGTCCAGGCTCTAATCCCCAAGAGATGGCTTCAGAATCTTCATGTTACTGTTAGCATTTATCAAAAAATTCCTTCATTCTTGGAAAAGAGCAGGCTTGTCAAGGCTGTATCAGGAGTCATTCGCTTTCGGCTCCAAAACGAACAATTAATATCGGCACCAGTTTTACAGTCAATAGCTTGCTCAGCACCTACTTCAAAAAGGTGCAAAAGTCAATGGAGAGAGTGTAAAGGAAGTCTGTAGCAAGGGGCACTTTTGCCGACTCTGCGCTAAACTGAGATGCAAACTCCTGGGCATCTGGATGCAGTCTTTCCTTGACCAGAGCGGTCTATGATGTGATCAGATAGGTCCACAAGAGGTCTTGCAACCGGTTGAGTTTGGCCCAATACTTAAAGCAAGTCTGAATTGCTCCCATTCACCCAGCATGGAGGAAGACACGGGAACGGAAGATCTGGAATCAGATAATGTTACTGGTGGGGCAGAGTCAGACTCAGAAGAAGGGGATTCTCTGTGTAAACAATCTTGCCTCCTAATTTTCTCTGCCTATCCTAGTATTTTTCCTCACATCTAGATGAGCGGCCTAACAGCTACATTTCTGGGGATGACCGAGAGACAACAGTGACACCCAAAGAGTGCTTCTATGGTGTGTATATCTTGCTGCCACTAAAAGCAGCTTTGCAGACAAGTTCCCGATAGCTGCCTTGGGGTGCATGAAGCAATGAGCTGCATTCTTCCATGTGATGTTCTCTGTTAAGACAACAAAGTGTTGTAGGAGGCTCAGACCCCGGGATGGTGCACCCTAGTTATCACAGGGTTAAAAAAAAAAAAAAAAAAGATTTTGGGGACATTTTCCTGACAAAAGCATTGAAGTGGCAATGCTGTAGAAAATGTCTTCTTCCGTGCTGACTGCAGAAAAGGTAAATGAGGAAGCTGGCTACCAACATACACACGGATGACATCCTTCTGACACCATGATATAAGTCATTTTTGACGCGCCTTTACACAAGTGTTTCTAGGCGCGACAAGGAGGGGAGGACAGAAGGAGGACAAAACAACAATCTTACTAGGCCTTGTGTCATTCAGATTGCGCAAGTGCAGGAAGGTGGGAGGGGGAGAATTGCCAGGGGTGTGGGGGACAGAGGGAAGGGAGAGTGTAAGTAACTCGTAAGTGTTGCCAGGAGTGGCTCATAAGTGCAGAGAGTCAGGGGATGGAGGGTTGCAGATACAGGCCAGGAGGCAGTGCAAGAGCAACTGGTCGTGCAGGAGACCGGTCCCGTAAGTTCAGTAGGTGGCCAGGTAACCAATATGCGCAGCAGACAGGGACATCAGCAAGGGAGAGAGAAAGCGGAAGCGAAAAGGAAGGTCTTGAGTTGCTTCCGAAAACTTAGGTGGTCCTGCTCAAGTTTGAGAGTGGAAGGGAGGCTGTTCCAGAGCGAGGCCTCAGCCGAGGAAAGACATCTACCCCCCCACTCTCTGCCTGGAGAAGTGGCTGACCCTCAGACAGTTGGAGGTGGATGAGCGGAGGGCTCGAGAAGGAAGATAAAGTTGGAAGTAGTGTGGTCTCCAGCACCAGCAAGCATTGTGGACGATGCAGAGGGTCTTGAACTTGATCCTCTGAGCCACATTGAGCCAGTGGGGAGATTTCAGAGCTGGCGAGATACGATCCCTGGGTGTGAGGAGAAGTCTTGCAGTAGAGGCAGGCAGATTTAGAAAGCCTAGAGACGACCAGGGCTCAGGAGACAGTGAGCTTCTGGGGGAAAGTGAGAAAAGGAAGAATACCTCTGAGGAGGTGCAGCTGACAGTGTGACATCTTAGCAACGTCAGAGATGTGAGGAGAGGGTGGGGTCGAAGATGACACCAAGTTTCTTAGCCTCACAGGAAGGAGCAGGTAGAGGGCCCGGGGTGGGCGGCCAGAGAGAGAGAAGGAAGGAGCAGGTGTCCCAATGAGTAGCATGTCAGTCTTACTGGCATTAAGGCAGATATCGTTGGAGGCACACCATTCCTGAATTGAGGACAGACAGTCTGGTATGAGAGCAGGAGCAAAAGAGGCATAGGGGAGCCTGAAGGAGAACTGGGTTTCATGTGCTTAACACTGAAAGTTAGAGCAGAAAGTAGAGTTGCGGTGGGCCAGAGGTGCCAGGTAGTGGTTAAAGGGCCAGGGAGAGAGGTTAGACCCCTGGGGAACACACTTCAAGAGAGAGAGAGATATAAGGGAGGAAAGACCCAAGTTGGACCTGGGAGGGTCGATCAGTGAGAAAAGGAGGTCAACTAGGCAAGGGCCTGAACAGAGATACCCAGGTTGTCACAGAGACGATTGAGCAGGATGGCGTGGTTGACCGTGTCGAAAGCAGAGGATAGATCAAGGAGAATGAGGACAGAAGGAAGGTTAGAGTCAACATTGGAGAGCAGGTCTTCACTGGTGTTCAGGAGAGCAGTTTCCATGCTTCTGGCTGCTCTGAAGCCAGACTGGTGGTCATGGAGACAATAAACAGATTAAGTATGTAGATTAAGCTGGGAGATGCCCAGCTTGTCGAAGGGGTTTGCCTAGGAAATGAGTAATCGAGATCGGGCGATAGTTTGCCAGAGAGGAAGGATCGGCAGAGGGCTTCTTGAGAGAGGGGGATGGGCACAAGGGAGTGCTTAAGGGGGAGGAGATGGTTCCAGTGGCAAAAGAGTGATTGCAGAAATCGGCCAAGGCTAGAGCAAGGGTGTCTATGAGGTCCTTAATGGTTCTGGAGGAGCAGGGGAGCACCTGCTTTGCCGAGACATTCATAGATCGGACTCGTCTAGAAACATCGTCGGGAGTGAACAGAGGGGGAAGGAGGAGAAAGGAAGAGGAGATCTGGCCGGAGAGGGGTCGGAAATGGTAGAGGGCGAGGAAGAGGAGGTAGAGGACGAGAGAGTGGACAGGATGTCGAGAGTTTTAGTGGTGAAATGAGATGCCAGAGCCGTGCAAAGGGCCTAGGAGGGAACAGGAGAGGTAGAGACTACAGCAGGATTGGCCAGCTCCTTGCAGATTTTGAAAAGTTTGGCCGCGTTGTTAGAGGTCGGAGAGTCGCAGGCTTCTTAAAGAGGACAGAGAGTCTGTATTGCCTTTGGAGCAGGCGGCAAGCCAGTTTGCCAGAGGATGCGCTTGATGCCCTACATTTCCGATTAAGGGTGGCGAGGTCGGAATCGTACCAAGAGTTGAACTTGGATGCGGGCTTCAAACGGATCCTCATGACAGGGGCAAGGACATCAAGAGTGTTAGAGATGGAGCGAGACATAGGTGTAGATGGAAGAGAGAAAGTAGGGTCAAAGCCTCCACTCACACACGTTTCATGGGCCGGATGACCGAGAAGGTGGTTGGCAGCGCTGGGGTTGGCTTAACCAGCCTGTAGATGGTGGCCACAGTGAGAGAGAGGCCAGGAGAGGGAGAGCGAGAGAGAGCGAGAGAGAGCGAGAGAGAGCGAGAGAGAGCGAGAGAGAGCGAGCCTACAGACCAGGTATTCAAAGGAGGAGTAGGCCTGTGTAGAAATTACAGTAGCAGGGATCCACTGCGAGAAGATCAGGGCTGCACCCCCACCAGGACGATTGGTTCTGGGTTCGGAGAGGATCTTGAACCCATCAGGGAGGAGAGTGTCAAAACTCATGACAGAGCTGGCAATGAACCAAGTCTCGGTGAGACCGAGTACATCCAAATCAAGCTCTTCCAGGAGACGACAGATGTCGGAGGAGTGTTTCACAGCGGTGCCAGAGTTAAGAGCAGCGAGGTGGAACAGATTGCCACCTTTGCAAGACTTCCGTGGCGGGGTACAAGCTTGAGATACGCCCTGCAGAAGTGTTGGAGGTGCCAGAGAATGGGAAGAGGAGTAAGGAGGAGGAGAAGAAGGCAGGGTAGTCAGAGAGGAAGAAGAGAGTGCCGGAGAGGTGGCAGAGGGAAAAGGCGGTAGATAGGAGTAACAGAGAAGAAAGAAAGTTGTTAAGACTCAAAGTGTCTATCGAAAGGAGGAGATTGGCCGGAGGGCCCTGGATGGTAAAATTTAAGAAGACATTAATGATGGTCTTGGAGGAGTGGAAGGGGGCCAGGAGGGCCTCCCACCAGGTGCCACCATTAATGGGAGACGAGGAAAAAGGAGAGAGAACAGAGTACGTATGGGGGAGGTCCATAGGCCTGGGGAGGGAGCGACAAAGGGGATGTCGGTGAGGAGGAAGCACTGGTGTAGGTATCAATGATAGGGAGGCCTGGGTTGGAGACCAGGATATCCCTTTTGAGCTTCTTCCTGCCAGTAGTAGTGTGAGGGATAGGATAGCTGATAGAATAGTAGCTAGAGAAGATAGGGGTGAAGAGCACCATAGAGGGTGCGGGCGGAGAGTAAGGGGGGGGCACAGGCTAGGGGCAAACAGGAGGGAGGCACACAGGAGGGCAAGAACACTGGAGCCTTGCGGAGTCCTAGCGTGAGTGGAGAAACAGTCGAACGACAAAAGTACACTACAATGGAGCTCAAGGGCGTGCAAATGCAAGTATAGTACAGATTACAAAGCTGGTAGTCTCAGGGGCTCTAGAGGTGAAGAATGGAAAAGCAAGCAATGCAGCACATATGCAATACAATGGTAACACAACAACACAAAATACACAAACACTGGTAATTCAAGGAAACCTGGAAGTAAGAGGAAATACAACCAATGCAGTGGAATTACAATGCAGTGGTGAATACAATACAGTGGAATGACAATACAATTGTCACAGAACGAAAGGGTGTAGGATGCGAGAGACAGGCAGGGAACAATACACTGGACGTGGCTCAGGGGAGCCCGGAGAGGAAGGAACCAGGCCTGAGTTGTGTGGGGAGCAGCACTGAGAAGGATGCACAGGCCGGGGTTGCGGGGACAAGCTGCGTGGGGAGAAGCATAGAGAGGGATGTGCGAGGTGAGGTGAGCGGGGGCCGTTGCATGGGGAGCAACAGAGAGAGGGATGCGCTAGGCCGAAGGAGCACGGACAGGTAACGTGGGGATGCATGTGGCACAAAGAAGGGGGGACTGGGCCTAAATTGCGAGGGAACGCACGTGGCACACAAGGCAGAGGGAACGGGGGCCTAAGTTGCGAAGGGAGTGAGCGTGGGACGGGGAAAAGTGTGGATGCAAGGGCGGGGGATAAGAGGCCAATAAGGGGCCAAGTAGCCTTGATGGAAATGCCCCAAAGCAGTAGGGCATAGGTTGGCTATGAGCTGAACATCTTTACAGAGCAGACTCTCTCTGAAGGGGAATTCTTAGATGAATAATCTGTGGAAGGATATACATATTAGAAGTAGGTATTTTATGGATTTGTTTTATGCAACTATGGAATTCAAATCTTATTTGAAAACAATTCTAAACAAAAGTCCTAGATAGAAAGCTTAGCACCAGAGTTCTTTATTTCTGTCCCACTGTCCCGAGAACACTCAGTCACCTACGTTTGACTATTTCTCCATTTTACTTAAGACTAATATTAAAGTAGAATGTCAACTGTCCTACCTTTTCTTCAAGGGATGATGCTTTTTGCACCCCTGCAGAATTTGTCTCAATATTTATAGAATACTCTGCAGTTTGATTCTTGAACTGGTCAACAACACATTTATTCAGGTCAAGTTCTTCTTGTGTTATACTTTCTGCTTCTTCATTTTCAATTGACTGCAAGACAGTTTGAGGTATTAGAGTCACCATTTAAAAATATTTACTGAAAATACTTTAAAAAGTCCACTTTGGAATAAAAACAATGATAGTTCAATGTGAAATATGGACAGGATATAAAACTAAGTTGAAAACAATACCTATACCTTGCAGGTCTGTATTAACATGAATGGGAAAGCAGAAGCTTGTGGTAAAATATCTTAATGTGTCATGAAAAATCAGATTCCTATAAACCAGTGACTAACCTTTATGATGTTCTTCTGAACATCCTTCTGTAACTGGTCTCGTTCTGTTCTCAGTGCATTTATTGTTTCCTCTAGCTCAGTTTTTTCACTTAATAAATTTGATGCACCGTCTTGTAGTTCCTGTAGTTGCTTCATCGCTTCACAATCTTTCATTTGAACAGTTTGCAATGCAGACTCACTTGCCTTTAGTTTCTCTTCAAGCTGTCGGATTTCCAAAGAACACCTTTCCTCTACCTCTTTTTTTTCATTGAGAATGTGGTCTTTTTCAGAGGTCTTGTGTTGCAGCTCTTCCATTAAAGAAAATAACTGAACACAACATTAGAAAATGTGTTACAAACTCATGCACCCAACATTCTGTAATACAACTGAAGTTCAGAAAAATAAATTCAAATACCTGCAATACGAGATTAAAAACTTACAAGGCACCATGTTAACAATGTGAAGATAAAAGGTAGGTTAATCATTCAATACAATATTGTGACATTTTATTTGGATGATTCTAACATAGCATTAACTGTTCCATAAATTATAAAAATGGGGAAGAATCTTTTTTAGCAGAGTTTCTAGCATTCAGCTTTGTCCAACAGTACAGTACAGAAAAAAACAATTGCTCAGCCACAAAGTTTGTATTGAGCCAATATACACCAGCCTGAGTAGCCACACAAGTGGGCTTGAACTGATAAAACCAGGAGTTTATAGTGCACATTTAGGGACCACCTGGCACCCTTGACTTGTCAAACTTTAACCGTTTCATGCACATTGAATGGCTGGATATTCTAAAGAGCACACAATGGCAAATATGAGAGGATAACGGGGAAGAATGTGGCAGACCAGATGGTACACATCAATAAGGGACTAAAGACGAGACACAATACTGAAATAAAGCAGGATCCTCAGGGACATTAGGTAGGTTCCAGCAAGTTACTTCAATAAAACCACTGGATCCCATCACCCAGGCAGGAGCACTCCAACTGACTGACTGGAACCTTTACTCCAAGCATTCCCTCACTCCCACCATAACATTCTCTCTCTTACATCACCAAGCACCTGCATCCATACCAAGCACAATACAAATGTTACACTGCACATCCTCAGCACTTGTTCACCTGTAAGTAGATCATAAATGTGTACCAAGTATGGCTACACTTTAGCACTCTTGCAAAACTGGCTCAAAACCTTCCAGCTATCACTTATCAATCACATTCTGGCATTCATCTGGGCAATGCTTTTTGGACAAATTACTTACTTCTTGATAATGTTTTTTTCTTATGGACCTTCCTCCCACAGATTCCTCATGTTTGATGTTTATCTCGCGGAGCAGCTGCTCTTCGGAAACCTTTGCACTGGCAAGGCATGCAGTGCGGCCCCACGTTGGCTCTGGACAATGCCTGCACACGCCAGACAGGACATCCGAGCTAGTGTATATATAGAGGCGCTGCACCCTATGACCTCTGGTTCCATACTTTCCCCATAGCACTCTGATGCTGAGGCACCGCAGAACGAAGGTGTTCTAGCTATCTGCTAAGAGGGGCAGATAGGAGGGCGATGAGGAATCCGTGGGAGGAAAGTCCATCCGAAGAACAGTACTGAGAGGCAAGTTATTTGTTCTTCTAATTGACTCCTAAGGATTTCACATCTTTCCTATACTCCCAAAGCAGTACACAGAACTGGCAGAGGGAGGACATTAAGGACGCCACTTAAACCAGAAAACTGTGAAGGACAGCTCTGCCAAAACAAGCATCCTTGCCAGACACTAAATACAAGCAGCATTGCTTAGTTGTGCAATGAAGCCCATGCAGCAGCTTGGCAAATATCCAGAAAAGAGACTTCACTTTGCAGAGCCAAGGTGGCAGCCATTCCCCTGGTGGAGAGAGACCCGAGGGACCTCCTTGCCAGCCAGATCATGGAATTCCGAGATGCAGAGAATGATCCACCTTCACAGGGTCAGTTTAGTCACAGCCCTGCCAGCAAAGGCATCAGAATAACGAACGTAAAGCTGGTCATCTCAACTGGCCTCTCTCGCCCAAGAGACAAATTAGCTGAGGGCCCACAGCTGGTCCAACTGATGGAAACATTCCTCTACCTTGGAAGACTGAGGTGGAGGAAAAAAAACAGGAAGATAGTTACTTTGAGAGAGCTGGAAATCAGACCATCGTTGGGAGGAAGGATGGCCTAGCTCACAACATCACCTTCTCCTTGGAGAAAAACCAAATAGGGAGGAGGTTGAACAGACAATTGGAGCTCACTCACCAGTCTAGCGGAAGTGATGTCAACCAGGAAAATCACCTTAAGGGGGAGCAGCCTTAATGAACATGAATAAAGGGGCTCACATGGAGTGTCAATACACTAAAATTAAATCCCATGCAGGAAAGTACAGGCGTAAGGGAAATATATCACAAAGACACTGCAGGAATTGCATGACTGCAGGGATCGTAAACAATTATCCCTGCTCTGGAGTTCAGTTGAAAACCAAAATGACTGAAAGATACTCCTTCACAGGGCCAATCTATAGGTCCATCGAGACCAAAAGACTGCAGAAAATCAAATCCAAAACACAGAATTCGATGTAAAAACCTGGGTCCGGGTCCAACTCCGGCACAAAAAAGTCCAAAACATACGCCACCTTCAGGTAGAGATGGATTTGGTGAAGGCATTTTATCAGGGGAGTAAATCCAGAACATCCTCCAACAATTTAAATTCCTTACATCTCAACCTTTCAGCAGCCAGTCATGAAGGTTCAGGCTGCAAAGGTTCGGGAGCAGGAGCAAATCCCCCTCCCACAAGTGGGGAAGTATGTCCTCTGCGGTAGGCACCAGGGTGGGCAGAGGACCATGTCCAGAGACTCCGGTTAGCATGTTTACCAGGTCCAATCTGGAGCGATCAAGATCATTGTGGACCGGAACAGGCACAGCCTTCTGAGAGCCAGTGTTATGACAGGAATTGGCAGGAACACAGAACAGGCCAAAGTCCCACTCTACTGCCAGGGCATCCCACAGAGCTCCCTGCGGAGGAGGGAATTCCTCTGAGCAGAACCACTTGCATTTTTTATTCACGCTGAAAGTTAAAAGGTCCACTGCAGGAATACTCAAACAGGAGAAAATATCCTAAAGAACATTCTGACCCCGTCTAAGACTGTCTGCTCCAGTGCGAGTGACCAGGACAGTCTGCTTTTTAAACAGGCTGACTCCAGCCTGGTTGTGGAATACCCACCATTATTGTACATTAGGGCCTCCCCCATACACCACAGAATACGCTACAGGCTTATCAGAATTCATGGCCTTGAAAATAACCTGGAAGGTCGAAACATGCGTCAGCATATGACAATAAAAAAAACTCTTGATACCAAATACTTGTTTTCTTGAGCATGTCTAAAAGAGGATTCAATTCCAATAATACAAGAAACAATTCCTCGAGTATTCAGCGCGTACATGGTTGGTTTCTAATCCAATTGCCTGTTTGCTCAGAATATTCACCAGCATGCACTGCCATCAGACACGCTGTTCTCCAGAGCCCAGAACCACAATCGCATATCTTCTCTACACAAAAGCAAGGAGCCCACATCACCCACCTAGTTGCAGTAATGCATTGCCACATGCATGCTAAAAGCATGCAAAAGCTTAATACTCCAAAGACCTGCAGAACACATGCTTTGACGCCTATGTAAAGAACTAGATACCACCTTTGGAAAATAATCAACAACCAATTGAAATGGCAGATTACAAACCCAAACTAATGGCATTCAAGAATCTACCTGGAAAAAGCATTCAGCAGAAATGTATGCCCAGACGGTTTTGTCAAATAGGCATATCCCTAGTACAAATCTTCAGGAGACCTGGCACCTGTACTTTGAGATAGAAGACATATTGGAAATAATACAAAAAGCAAACCAGTCCAGGGCCACAGGGCCCAGAGGGTCTAGCAAGAACTACCATTAAGGGCAATCTAGTCTTGTGGGCTAATATTTTGCTCACTTGGCTTTGCATATTTTCTTCAACACCAACGTCGCCCCAGCACATGGAAGAATTCTCATATCGTACCTATAATAAAAAAGGGCCAGTGAGCCTCCCTCTATCATCCAAACGTCCTCTTGGACACCTCCAGCAAACATGTTTCTGCTCCGGTATTAAATAAATGTGGGCGAATGCCTGAATGGTTGAAATGTAGGGACCAGAACAACCAATCAGGGTTTAGCAAAGACATAGGCATCTTGTTGAATACCTTGACCTTATCTATGCTCCAACAAAGGACAAAAAATAACAGTTCGCTTTTGTATCTTGCCTGTATAGATTTAACTGGCGCATTTGATATTGGGGAACCGCAAGAAAATTTGGGAAAGATCAAATCACCTTGGTTGCCCTAGATGCTTGGGTAATGTTATTAAACATCTTCATGCCGAATCCAAGTTCCAAATCCGGATGAATTTGGCTGGTGAAATGTTGCACCAGTGCCTACTTTTCAGGGGCTATGACATTGTGGTGTCCTGGTGCCAGCCCTCGTTAATAACTACATACCAGGATTGGGCATCAGGCTGACATGGAGAACTTCCTACCCCTCCACCCCTACCCAATGCTAGGTCATACCTATATCAAACATTTTGTATACACGCATGAAATACTTTTAGATCAAACTTACTTATGTTTTCAGAGATCTTTCGACGTGCTGTCCACATACTTGGAAGACCTGGCGTTGGTATTAAATGTGGCTAAAACCAAGATAAATATCCTAGAATCAGAAGAACCAGGTCATTTTTCTGCTATCTTGGTAAACAAACTAGAAGAGGTCCAGTTGTTGCAACACCTGGGTGCTACAATTAACCAGCGAGGCCCAATGAAGACACTGAAAGATTTACCCAGAATCCTAGCTCATTCTGCTCAGCTACAGAAAATAGATCACACATTTCTGTTTTACCAATAATAAAAAAATTGTAAGGGAATGACAGTTTGCCTGCGTCACATATGGAGCCGATAATAGATTTGAATTAGGTGGATTGAAAGCTCTGATTGCATGGAAGCTTCTTTAAATATTTGTAAAAAATCATGCTTCCTTCTCCAGATTCAGTATATGCCAGGCTTAATGATTGCATGTGAAAATATTCTTGCCAGTATATAAACAAGTGGATCATCAATTGTCTGGAATATTTGAAAAAATTAACTCCTCTACTGAGCTCTACCAGAATCCCATCCTAGTCAAGAAATAACTATGGAGGCCAGATTAGATCTCAAATATCGAAGCATGTAAATCTTATGAACTACTCCCATAGAAAAACCTCACAATAATATTCTTCCAAATGTACAGAAGTTCCCCAATAGGGAAGAGGGCAAATTTACTTCGACCAAGGCTACATTTTTTTCTCTACGATGGACATTCGGGGAATTCAGAGAAAATTACCCATAAATAAAAAATATGCAGATTCTGTATGGACGCAGAAAAGCCTGAAACCCTGGAACACTTATTTACTACGTGGCCCTTCATAAACTACAATCGTTGCAATTCCTTTTGCCATTTTTTTAAAATAAATATAACTATATAATATATTACTCACTGTAATCGTATTTCTGGTGCTTTTATCTGCTTAGATTCACATGCTCTGCATGGTCCGACATCTAGTGGTAGTCACAGAGTATTACAAGATTTGTTTTTGAAACTCGAAATCGGATATGGACAGGGCGTGTTAGAAATACTATCCCTAAGGTGAAGTGTACTGTGCCCATGGTCCTTCACGCATCGAGGTCCTTCAGATTGTTTGTTGCATGAGTACAGATGTAATAAAGCAGAAACAGTGATAACCCAGAAAAACATCCATGCACCTTCTACTCCAGTAGGGGAGGAAGGGTGGGTGCATGTGAACTTAAGCAGATGCAAGCACCAGAAATACGATTACGGTGAGTAATTTTCTATTTAAGTGCCTCTGGTCAAAATTGACCTTTTACACTACTGATACAAACTATTAAAATACAGAGTAAACACATTTGTAAAAACATATAAGTGCATAAATATGCATCGAGATAAGAAAACATTCAAAATACATTTCAATTTAGTAAAAATTAATTACAGTGTCATATCAAAATCAATTAAATTGAAACGATAATGCATCCATTAGGCTACCTTTGTCTAAGATTTTATGAATTTTCCTTCAAAATATAGCTGTTATGATTTTCACTGTGTATCCATTTTCTTTTTCACTAGCTGCCAGATGTGTAACGCAGCAGAGGTCACTACCAGGGACTCTGCACCAAATATGGTGCTCCAAAACTGGTCAGTATGATAGGAGGTAAATTCCTGATAGCCCTTCTTGTAGGCTTCATAGTAATACGGGCAAAGGGTTAGTAAATGACGAGTAGATACTATTTCCCTTTTTCAAAGCGACAGACGCTCTTCCCATCTGATGCCAGATCATGTCCTGGAATTTTCCAAAACTCGCAAACTTTCTAATCGCAAAAGTAGAATAAATATATTTTAATTCGATAATTCCGAGGAACATTTGAGAACAGACCTAGAAGGGTTACAGATCTTTGCCAAATAAGCCAGGGACTGAATTCGATCATAATATGTAGATTTCTTCTGCAGACAGAGGAATAAAATGTGTGCATTCTTAGGCAGTCTTAGCATACCAATGTTGAGGCAATAACTGTCAACCAACTTCTCCATATCCCTAAACCATATACTCTAGGAACGACTATGCTTATGAGGTAATGTACCATTTCAAAAGGATACCTTTGACAGCTTTTGTTTTTCCTGTGTGGAGTTCAAATAGCAAATATGGCTGGACCTTATGCGGTTTAAATCTACATGTTTAAATATACATGTTGGCACAGTGATACGCAAGTGACTGGGCAAGATATCCGCACAGGATGAAGTTTCGACTTGACTGATCCGAACTACAGGGATACAGTCTGTTTGAGTTGTGGGACCTGGTCCTCTCGAAAACTTGGGATGTGTTTCCCGACGCTTACACTTGACTTGGAACTGTAAAACTGTTGAAGACATCTTCCACCTATATTTTGGCAGGAGCGCAAATTGAACCGCTTTTTTGTGTGTTGTCCTGAAGAAGGTCGTTTGAATTGTGGGCGATAGTGGGGTGCCCTCAACAGACCGAAACATACGCAGACAGAGCCCACATAGACACTGTAGTGGCCCAATAAGGCATACCTTGACAAGAAAAATGGTGCCAATGTTATAATAAAGAATAGGTGAAGAGGTGGCAAAGGAGACTGTATTGTAAACTGTTCTTTCTTTTGCATAGCCAGAAAATATGGTGAGGGGGGTGAGTGAGCGAAGATATGAGTGTCTATGAAAGGTGGGAAAAATAAGGTGGTGTTGATATAAATTGATTAGTTGTACAGTATCCATGTTGTTTTAATGGAATTTGTAAAATAATTTTTGGAATAAATTTTGTGTGAACAATTGATAGTAGAGTATTTAATCCAACCTCACGGCCCCAGATCCATGTTCTTGCATATAACTATATTGTTTACCTGAAGGATCGCTGGGAGTACAGGTACCCTTTTGTTTGTGTCTCTATCGGTATAGCTCTCAGGAGGCAGAGTAATGATCGCAATATTTTTGCCTCCATTTTTCCCAGCCAAGTTACCACCCTCTCAGGCACCATCTCCAAAGAGTAAAGAATGCCCAGTACAATTGATAATTTGTAGGCGTTTAACTTAGCTTTGATTGATTGTCCACCCTGCTGAACAATCATTTTGTATTGCCAGCTACTTAGACCAGGCCTTGGGGAGGGTTGAGGGTGACGGGGGGCACCAGGGCAAAGTAAGAGCGTCTTTGTGGCCATAATGACGCCTAACCCATTTAAATTAGCATATTGGTACAGGGAGTCCAATGAGTGTTGTAGACCAATTGCTGTGTGGTCTATAATGACGGCGTCGTCGGCAAAAGTGAGAAAGTGCACATCCAGGTCTCCAAAACGTGGAGCATTATTCTGTGCCGTTCTTAAAGCAGAGACAAAGTCTGCCAGATAGAGATTATGCTGCAGGGGGGCAAGGGTACACCCCTGTTTCAACCCCATATTCGTAGTTAGGGGCTGGGAAAGCTTACCCCAAAATGGGACATTCTTACCCTTACTACTGTGTCGTTATGCAGAAGCTTGATAAAATATAATAAAGAACGACCAGCACCAGTTTTTCACAGTGTCTCACTCTATCGACAGAGTCAAAGGCAGAACAATAGTCTACAAAACAGATATAAAGAGTGGCTTCCGGGTTTTGTAAGGTATCTGATATTCATGTTAATAGCACCCAGATGGAATGAGTGCTACTATATCCTTTCCTGAAGCCCCCGTCTGTGTGTTATCTAGAACGGAATTGTGTTCAGTCCATACGGTTAGCAGTTCCAATGATAAGTTGGAAAAAATCTTGGAACTGTTATCTAGCATGGCCAAGAGTCTAATTTCCAGGATAAATTTGTATGACCTTCTTGTACACAGGTATCAGAATGCACTGCTGCCAGGTAGTAGGGATGCAGCTCGTCTCACAAATGTGCTGGAAAAGTGAACGTAGAATTTCTGCCCAGAGCAAGGGGTCAGTCTTAAATACAATATTACAAAAACCATCGGCCCAGAGGCCTTGGAGACCTTTTGTTTTCAAAATTGTTCTCTCAATATCAGCCTCCATCTTGTGATGCCAAACGAGGGACCCAGTCATTACACTACACTGGTGCGCCATAGCAATCTTAAGATCTTGCCAATATGTTTCGGCTATGACAAGGGCCCAGGTTTCATTCTGCGATCCCACATACAGCCCCTGCAGATTTGCCCATTCTAAAAGCGCGACGTAAATGCCAGAATTTCTTAGTGTCCTGAGTCCTAATCAGTAGATTGATAAAGCACCAGTGTGTGGATGTTTCTTTGTAGCTATATTGCCTTAATCATGCTTTAAGTTTGGCAGTGCGAGTTCTTATATCATTCACAAATATAGAATGCCTTCTCCTGATTCGTCTTATTAATGGATTGACAATGTTTTTCATCTTGGCAATGCCCATATCATATAGTTCCCCATTTATGCCCTGAGATTTTTTACTAATACAATGCAGCTGTGCAAGTAAGCAGTACTTGACCAGCATATCCTTTTGTTCCCAGTTGCATGCATTCAGAACACCAACACCTGATTTTTCTGCTAATCTTGAATAATATTTAAAATGAGTAATATTAAAGGCAGTCCACTTAAGTTTATTCCCCTGTACATTTGGAGTGGGGTTACCAAGAAGACGTTCTCACTATTTTCCAAATAAGACTTGACATTTTAGAGTGCGAGTGGCATGATCACTTATACCAATTGGGCCATTGTGTACTTCTGTAGAACATTTTAGGATTACTGAATTGACAAAGAAAAAATCTATATAATCCGTTCGACCAATTAAGAAAGGAATCATCATTATTCATGGTTACCAACTGAAGACCAAATTCTTCCAGTGCCAGATGCCACTCTCTCCCTTTTGTGACACTGCAGCACTTCTTACCCACCCCCCTTCTTTAGCCTAGTCAAGGCAACAGAGCAGTCCACATTAAAGTCCCCTGATAAAACAATCCCACCCTCGGATATTTACCAAGCCAGACTCTCAGCATGTCAATTGCAGCAGCCATAATTTTCCCAGTAAGATCAGCACCAGGTGGATCGTACAAGGTTATCAGCAACACATTGGAACATCCCAGCGGCTACTTATTCAGCCTGGCACCTAATAGGTTGTCATGCTTGCCGACATCTTTCAACTCTGTTGGACTGTATTGAGCCTTCACAAGTATACATAAACCGCCTTTAGGACAACCCTTAATTGGTTTGTCTGATAAACAGAAAACCAAAGTGTTCCCGTTCATGGAAAAAGGTGTAGTAAGCCAAGTTTCTTGTAACACATACTTGGGCATTGACTAAACGATCCAATCCAGACGGATGATGAAAAGAAAAAAAAAAAAAAGACCCCCGTATATTCCAAGAAATCACACTGAAGGCTGAAATTTCTTGACGCAACCAAGTTCAGCGTGTCATTTGCCTCAACTGTGCCCACTTACCAGCAAGCCTATTCAGTCCCAGATCCGCTATAATTGGCTTTAGAGAGATATAAATTGGAATCAGAGTGTGGATTAGAATAAACAGGCCAATTATTCTGGGGCAATACACTTTTACTGTTCCCCGTAGGCCGAGACGCCAGTAGTTCAAAACCCAAGTCCACGAAAGGTTGAACATGTTTACCGATACGTTCAACGATAATAAGGGAAATGAAAGACACTATTGCCCAATTTGTGAGACTGTTCAATCAAGGCAATTCCAGGCTCTCAATATCCTTGGATGTAATCGTTATTAGATCCGGTATATGCAGTAGTTCTAACAGGATATATTCAAAAAAGGGCAATGAGCAGTGGGATTGACCTCAACAAACTTTATAGCGGTCTCAGGAATTAACAGGGATTGATTCTTCATGGTCTTTTGTTTTGATTCCACTCGTGCAAGCAAGGAATCAGGGATATAGTTATCCTTACTTCCCAAAGTATTTGGGTAATTGGGACCTGAAGAATACACTGTGTATTCCCTGCCTGTTTTTCAAATTACTCATTCTCATGGATGTGGGATTAAATGGGTACATTTTGGCCAATGGTATGTCTCCCCCAAGTTCTGAATATTTGGTTGGTTGCAATTGTGGAGGATGGGTGGATCGTATTATTATGTTCTTTTTCCCTTATCAAATGCTGGTCAATGGCTGAGGTTTCTATAGTATTAGTTAAAAGTGTGGTCATTTGCCCATCTCTGTCTCTGGATTGATGGTCTTCCGTTGATAATGAGCGAGAGCCATTATTTGTGGATATCCATTTGTCCAGAGGTCCTTGAAGCACAACTCTATTAACCCTACCATCACCCATTTCATTGATAACGGTATAAAAACTTGCTGTAGAGGGCAGGGCTATCGGGAAAGGAGGCTTGGTTGATTTATTCAAATTAATAACCTTACTATGTGTTACTCGTTTGCATTCTTTTTTGTTCAATTTTGGAGGTGTTTTATACATGGAAGGTGAGGGGGGCGATTTATCTTCCAGAGCTTCAATGGCTTGGTTCTCTCTGTGGCAGACACCACTTTAACACCACCATGGCATACTTCTACACCATCTGCAATTGAAGCGTTGTCTGGGACATTGCCACCACCTTGCGAGGACCGCCTCCAATTTCCTAAGCCTCTGGTATTAGACATATAATTGGTATTTGAAGGTGTTTGAAGCTGTAACTTCTCTCTGGACTCGCTTTTTATTGTTGAAAATCACATCTCGAGATTTACCAATGCTACTGCTGGGGTTAGCTTCAGGAGGTGATATAGCACTGTATTGGACACTTGACTGCCCACAAGACCAGCAACATCAAGGAAGGCACTTATTTTTGGTTAGATCACATCCTCCTTATTAAACATGTCCCATATGTCCTTTTTTGGGCGAGGGAGCATGTTAGAATCTCACTGGTTGCTGTTAAGAAGGATTTCTGAACTCTGACCTGAAGGGGCAGAGGTTCAGAAGGCCAGCCAAGTTTCTTGGAACAGGGTAACCTCTGGACAAGCCAGACCAATCAGGGTAGCTATGGCAGGCGGTCAAGACTAAGTCTCAGGCGGGGAGAGGGTGACTGAAGGACCTCAATAAGCACACACAGCAACGACAATTACAAATTACTCCAGACAGGTGTGATATCAAAAATAGACAAATTTATTACAAGGCCAAAAAGAGGAGCCTTGTGCTCAATAGTACATGCACGCACTTGTGCTGATGGGTGGAATAGGGTCTCTTCAAGGGTCTGTAGCAGCTCAGGAAGGTGGATGAGGCGATGCAGAACAGGTTCCCACTATTCAAGTACGAACTCCACTTGAAGGCAGAGGCAGTTTGAGAGTGTGGGATGGAGTCGCTATTTCACAATAGCTGTGGAAAGGAGAGGGGCCCATAGGGGCTACTCGTGCGTAAAAATGGACACTTGAGCTAGGGGCCACCGATTGGGGTAAGGAATACTCACCGGTCCCCGACGCAAGCAGACCCAAACTTCGCCAGTTCAGTCCTTCGCTGGCAGGTTCGAATGCGGCAAAAAGGATGTCTCGTCACCTTTCAGTCCCTAAACTACAGCGATGATTCCCAAACGGGACAGTGGCGATTTCTCCACTACGGGTGGAGGAATCGACCCAGTTTCATTGCAGCAGGCTTCAGGGGTAGTAGGCAGAATTATATGCAGTACCCTTTGGGAACACCACACACACAATTAAGACTACACGTGACAGTACAAATTCACCTTTGGTACAAGCCTGTACTACACTGTTAAAGTGGTAGCAGTAGCGGAGCAGACAGACTTATCTCAAAAGTAAGTGAGCAGTACAAGATAGTTACACAAAGGACAGCAATTACTATGACTCAGGCAAACACTGACTCAAGGTTTCCAAGTAAAAGAATATACATTTATTTCACTCTTCAGTTGTATAACATTACACTATTATAAGCAAGTCAAAAATCACAATCTTAATACACCACAACACTTCCCTTAAATTCCAGACAAGTTAAGCTCACAAAATGAAGTGGGAGCAAAATGGCACTCCAGCAATTTAAAAGGGAGGGAAAGAGAAGGGTTATTAGAAATTAAATCAAACCAACAGGTAAGTACTCATGGCAGTTGAACAAGAGGAACTTCATTGAGGAGATCAGATAGAAAAGGCTTAAGGCCAAAGTCAATGGTTCCAAAGTATTTTGCTCAAGATCACACAGTTCAGGGTAGTTTGCAGTAAAGTTTGTGGCACGGTTTCCAGACTAGGTTGGTTGAGAGAAAAGTTAGTTCAAAGAGAAGAGAAGGACAAGCCTTTGGATTGGAGAAAGATTTCAAACACTTTCACTGCGGATGAACGAAAAGAGCAACCGGATTTGCACAGTACCTTAAAACGGAGAGGGAGCTGTAGTTGAGGCGGACGTTCCTGGTGGTTTCTGCAGGCTCACGGTTCCTGAAGCGACTGTCGGACTGACACAAAGTAGGAAGACTGGAGGGTCCTGCGCCACCCAGGGAAGAAACCAGCAGCAGAGCAAAACAACAAATAAAAGGTGCGCTCCTTAAAACCCAAGCAGGGTCCGACCTTTCTGGCTATCCGGCCCACTGTAGCGCTGTACAGCGAATTCGACCAGAGGAGGGGTCCTGGCTTGCAGTTTGGGTCAACTCGTTAATCCCACCAGCTCAAGGGAAGAAGTTTCCTGGAGGATTTTCTCTGTAGTCCGATTCTGAAGATTCGGACCTGCAGCAGGGCTTCACCGGGCGGTTCAGTGGTTGTAGGGGTCCCTCTTCCATCAGCTCCTCATAGGTTCTTTCGTTCCAGTGGCGCGACTGCCTTTCCAGTCCCAGAGACCTGCTTTTTATGCAGTTTTCCCCAATTCATACAGCCTGGCTGTTAATCACACAGCAGGGTGGCTGTCCTGACAAGAACAGTCCCCTTAGCCAATCAAACAGGAGTGCGACTTGGGTAACCAAGGGAACCCATGGCAGGGATCCGAAGATCCCGGCCTCACAGCCTGACTACCTAGACTTTCAGGCGCCTTAAGGAGGGCTTCTGTGCAGAAACCCGTGAAAAGATAGCAAACAAAGGATTCATCCCAGGTTTGGCGTGCAGAGAAAAACAAGAGAAAGACTAAACAAAAAGAAATGGCGAATAAACCCAGCCGGAGCCAAAATAAAATATATTTGGTCAAGCGGTTTTATGTTCGAGGCTAATATAATAGCCTAAAACAATAGCATGGTTATATAAGATAACCATAGTAGAAAAGTTAGGGTAGTTACCACTGCCACCAGCCAAGTCTTAATGTGAAGGGAGCGAAACAATGCTCTAAGAGACACAGACAAAAAGGGATAAGAGTTAACCCTTTCCAATACTCCATGTAACAGGGAGTGTACTGGGTCTGTGGTTTAAAGTGAATAAAATAAAGTTAAAGGCAACTTTACCTTTTCTGGAACACAGTAGTCAGCCCCAGAAAATGGAGTCAGTGGGAAGTCTCAAAGACAACCCTGTGTCACTGCACTGAAGGTGCTGTGTAACGCACATGAAAAATATGAGCCCATGGAGTGGGTGAGGCTCAAGTGCTCAAGATCACACAAAAAGTGAAAACACACACAGCAAAACACATGTAAGATTGGGGAAAAAAAGGCTCACACTCTTACCAGGTGAAAAAAATAAATCCTAGGAATCCAGCAAAGCTGCTGAGGGACTCATTAGGTAAGGAAAATTAGCCATTTATGGGAATTCTCCCTAACACTGGGCAAGAGGGTCACAAATGCAGCGAACTTGCACAGGACGTTGCCACAGCAGGGCAACACGATAACTGCGCTTACTTCGGTCCTCGCGCACTCCTCTCACTTCAGATCTGGGAACGCCAGGTGTACGAAATTCGGTGTGAGGGTACCGTGGACAAAGAGCTAGCAGTATACCAAATTTCGAGGACCTCCTCGAAACTGCGGCGGTGACGGAGCAAAGCAACTGGGTAAACTAGTCAGTCCACTGGTTGGCCCAGGGACACTTCCGAGAAAGCTTACCTGCAGGGTTTGATGAAGGTGCCGAGAATAGTTGGTCCCACTATTCCAATGGGTCGAAGCATCTTCGCAGACCTCCTAGGACAACCAGATGCAGAGGGGTCCCACGGGACGACAGCAGGCTCAAGGTGTCAAAGCTTCCAGCAGGTCACCAGCGGTTCCTTGACTCAGATTTGTAGTTGCAGGATACTTGGATCCTATACTTTGTTCAGGGAGATCGACATGGTAGTGGTGTTTACAGACTCCTCTTATCCAACGTTCCCTTCGCGCCAAAACAGAGGACCCAATGGGAGATCTGCTCACAAAGACACACTCCATACGTGGACCAATCACGAACCACGGTGGTCCCATGCATTCATGGCACTCCAGACTCTCTGGCACCCAGGATGTGTATTGGAATCAGACATTCCAGCCCACATCCTGGAGGCACACACAAGGCATGAGGAAGCCTGCAAAAGCATTGGGATTTGCGGGAAAGCGCATGACCAAATAAGGACTGACCAGGGTCGACTCGACCTGGGGAAGGTGAAGGGGCAAGATGGCCAAAGGACAGGACTAAGAACCTCGTGGCAACTTTGGGACCAGGCCACCTATTCGTGCCAAACGCAGTTAACGCAGTTAACATGGCAGGAAAGGGTTATAAATAATGCAAAAAGATAGCTGCCACAAGTCCTGTCCATGACACATCTGCACAGTT
This sequence comes from Ambystoma mexicanum, assembly GCF_040938575.1. Classification (NCBI taxonomy): domain Eukaryota; kingdom Metazoa; phylum Chordata; class Amphibia; order Caudata; family Ambystomatidae; genus Ambystoma; species Ambystoma mexicanum. Next base: position 486,613,716 of record NC_090937.1, on the reverse strand, counting down.
CATAAAAAGTCCAGCGAGAGTATCTAGGGCCTTTGGAAATGACTATAGACCCAAGTGCACTGTATGGTAAGATACATTGCACACTTGTTACATGTTGCACAAAAGTCTCCCAGTACTGACTGTCTTAAGGGCATGAGGGAACGCCCAGAGGAGTGCAGTTGATGGCTGTGCTTCTCTGGCAAGTTCAGTCAATGGTGTCTAAACAGCAGCAAAAAGTCTGGGGTTTGACACATGGAGGGAAAATGACATACAATTATGAAATCTTTCCTAACAGTTGCGGAACCGCTTTCCCTTGCAGGAGGCAAAGCTCTTTAACCAATACAAGTGCTGTTTGTGATTAGTCATTCTAGGAGTTTTATGTGGGAGGAACAAATATATAATGAAGATGTATACTAGTTTGAAGCTCAGGGTTACTCACTGGAGGAGTCCCACCAGTCTCAGCCTAGAAGCCGCAGAGCTGCTCTCGCCTTTGCTCCGCTTTCTTGCACATCTGCATTACTTATGAGAAACCAGGCTGGATTGTGGCTCAGAGCCCTGGATTCCCGCAACTCAGATAGTAGAGTCTCGAGCCAATGGAATGCAGATGCCAAGCCGATATTGCTCCCAGGCAATCAAAAAAGCTATGGTGCCAGAAGTGTAAGCCGCAGGCTAACTGACAGCTCCGTATTCAGAAACCCCTGCAGAACTGCACTCGCCTTTGCTTGCGCCTTCGCGCACGTCTGCAGTACTTATGAGGAACCAGGCTGGCTTGTGGCTCAGACTGAGTAATGTAGCCCTGCTGGAGCTAGTGGATCTGCTTAAATCACATGCTCTGCATAGATTAGCAGGCAGTTTCTGGAGAAGGAGGTGGGAAGTGAGAAGGTATAGCGGCAAAGATGTTTAAAACCGCTTGTCCCACCTGTGAATCTGCTTTAGAGTGAGCGTCAATGCAATAATGCAGTGTGAAAGTATGAACGGAGCTCCATGTAGCAGCTTTGCAAATGGCGTCTAGAGGGACGTATGCAGTGAAGGCTAAGGTAGCTCCTGTACCTCTGGTACAGTGAGCCCTGGGAGTAAAAGGTAAAACTTCTGGATAGGGAATAGTAGAGCTGTATGTACCAGACTATCCATTTGCAGATGGCGTTTGATGTGATCGCCCTCTCTCGCAGGTGCTTTGGAAACAAAGAGCTGGTCTGTTTTCCTTGGAAGTTTAGCTTTGTTCACATAGTGCAAGACCGCCCTCCGTACATCAAGTGTATGGAGGCTCCTTTCTGCTGAGTTGGATGGATTCTGAAAGAAGGTCAAAAGTTCTATGGATAACATGGAACTTTGAGATGAACTTGGGTGAAAACCTAGGATGTGTTCTGAGGACAACCTTGTCCTTGTGTATTATGACAAAAGGATCTTGTACAGACAAAGCCTGTATCTCACCGACTCGTCTTATAGAGGTGATGGCAACTAGAAATGCAGTTTTCAAAGTTAGATGTTTAAGGCTGGCCTTGTGCATGAGGTCACAAGGTGGACCCATAAGCTTGGCAGCACAACATGAAGATCCCAACCAGGTGAAAGGTTGGAAATTTGGGAGTTAGCCCTTTTACCCCTTCCATGAATGCTTTAATGACAGGAACATTCCACCAGTACACCTTGATTTTGTGAAGTGGTGTAGGCTGATAGGGCTGCCAGATGTACTTTGATGGAGTTGAATACTAGGCCGGAGTCTAGTAGGTAAAGCATGAAATGTAGACTGTTAGCTTGGGAACATTCTGTTGGGTTTAGTGTTTGCGACCTACACCATATCACAAACCTCTTCCACTTATTGAAATCACAGTGTCTGGATTTGGGTTTTCGTGCCTATATCCATAGACCTTTGTGGAAGATTTAAGTGGCCAAATTCTATGCCTTCAGGAGCCAAGCTGCCAAGTACATATATTGGGGGTGGGGATGGAGAGATGCTCCCTTGTGTTGGGTTGGCAGGTTGTAAGGGCATGGGAGCTTAATTGGGTCGCACCCACCAGTTTGCGCAGATGTGGAAACCAAGGTTGTCTGGCCCACAAAGGAGCAACCAGGAGTAGAGTTACTTGTTCCTGGTGCCTCTCTTGTACTATTTTGCTCTGGAGTGGCGTTAGGGAGAATTCTCATTCTATGACTAATTTCCCTTACCTAGTGAGTCCCTCAGCAGCTTTGCTGGATTTCTGGGTTTTTTTTCCACTTGGTAAGAGTGTGAACCCTTTTCCCACTCTTACAGTGTATTTTTGTGTGTGTTGTACTTTTAGTGCTCATGGGCTATGGAGTCTCACCAACTCCCTAGGCATCATCTTTTGTGTGTTACACAGCACTTTCAGTGTAGTAACACAGGGCAGTCTTTTAGACTTCCAACTGACTCCATTTTTCTGGGGCTGACTACTGTCCCCCAGAAACATGTAAAGTTCCCATTAACTTTATATAGTCACATTTACCACAGATCCAGTACACACCATCTTACATGGTGTATTGGAATGGGTTAACGATTATCCCTTTTTATCTGTGCCTCTTGGAGCTTTGTTTAGCTCCCTTAACACTAAGACTTGGCTGGTGGCAGTGATATCTACCCTAACTTTTCTACTGCGGTTATATTATGGAACGTGGTAATGTTTTAGGCTAATATAGTAGCCTCGAACATGAAACCCTCTTGACCATACTGGTTTTAATTTAGCACCGGTTGGGTTTCGTCGCCATTTCTTCTTGTTAAAATCTTTCTTGTGTTTTACTTTGCGCGGCAAACCAGGTTTGCCCCCTTTGTTCACTGTGGTTTGGCAGGCTTCTCTCGAGAAGCCCTCCTTTTGGCGCCTGGGTGTCTTGGTGGGCTGAATATGAGGGAGGGGTGTAGTCACCCCCTGCACAGGGTCTCCTTGGAGACCCAAGTCGCACTTTGTATTGATTGGCTGAGGTGGTTGTCCGGGCTGGACAACCCACCTGCTGAGTGATTGACAGCCAGGCTGTGTCAATGTGGAATTTTGGCATAAAAGGCAGGACTCTTGGGCTGGAATTCAGAGTCGCCACTGGAACTGCAAAGAACCTAAGAGAAGCAGAGAAGAAGACGGCTGCTGCAATCCTGAGTCCCGGTGAAGCCCTGCTGCAGTCCTGAGCTATCTACCCTTCAACGACGAGAAGATCCAGTCCGGAGTCTTCCTCCCTTGAGCCTGGTGAGTTCAACCAGCTCACCTTCCACAGGCAGAGGATACTCTTCTTGGTCGAAATCGCTGCACACAGCTGTAGTGGTCCGGATAGCCATCTGAAGAGCCTCTCCTGTTTTTAAAGGAGCGAACCTTTTATTCACCGTTGCTTTTGCTGCTGGCTTCATCCCTGGGTAGTGCAGATCGCTCCAGACATCGTCCTTGTCCCCACGACTGAAGCTTCAGGAACTGTGAGTCTGCAGGAACTACCAGGAACAACTGCCGTGGCACCAGCTTTTCTTCATACAAATAAGGTACTGTGCCCGACTTCGAGGAACTAAGGTGAACCCCTTTCTCCTCACCAAAGGCTTGTCCTTATCTTCCTTCCCTCTAATAACTTTTGCTTCCCCTTTTCACAACATCTCAGTACTCCTGGCAATCTCGAATCGTGAACTGTTCTAACCTTGTGATCCTCGACATCAGGACCCCTGTCCCATTGACACTGGCGCAGGCCTATTGACTTTTATCTATGTTTTAGAAAGTGTCTCTTGATTCTATCTGCCTTGACAAAAGTATTGCCTATGATTTTTATCCCCAACTCTCTTGTGTTAATTCATGTGCTAAGTATGTTTGATTACGGTAACAGTTCTGTTCGCGGGTACGCTTCTCTTTCGTAAAACAGAACCGTCATTACTGTCAAAAAGTGATTGCATGATAACCCCCGGTAACGTCTTTGTTTCACAACATCGGTCTGTCAAATCCAAAGGTACTTACCTTGAATTGTTCTGCACAAGCGGAATTGGTTGTGTGTAGTGTATTATAAGTGTGGTTTTAATTTAATAGAAGTGAAGTGTTTTGTGAACAGATGGTCTCAAAATAAATAAACTTATATTTTTTAACCAGAAACATTGCGTCAGTGTTTGCTTGAGTCACAGTAATTGTAGTCCTTTGTGTAATCTCTACTACTGCTCATTTGCTCTTGAGATAAGTCTGGCTGCTCCGCTACTGCTACCAAAAAGGTGAAATTGTACTACCACCTGTAGTCTTAATCTTGTGTAGTGGTCCCTAAGGGCACTGCCCAGGATTCTGCCTAACAAGTGGTGTCGGGAGTATGGGGACGGGGGGAGGCAGGCAGAAGGGACCGTAAGCAATTTCCCTGACCAGTACATCCACAGAGCTTTCCCATTGGACCCTGGTTGGGGAAACCTGGATGCAAAGTCTTGGCATTGCGTCTTTAGGCTTCTGGCGAACAAGTCTAAGAGGGGTGACCCCATTGTGAGAAAATTCTGTCTAGGATATCTTTGTTGAGTTGCCACTCGTGTTCTTCTGGTAGCGGGTATATGCTTAGAATGTCTGTCAGAGAATTGAGTTCCCCTGGAACATGTTGAAAGGTTAGGAACATGTACCGCTTGAGTACCGACGTCCATATTTTTTGGGATAGCTTAGATAGACTGAGTGTGTGTGCCTCCCCGTTTGTTTATGTAGAACATGGCAGTGGTGCTGTCTGTAAGGACTTTCACTGTTTGACCTGTAAGATGTTGCTGAAAGGCTTGCAGAACTTTGAGGACTGCCGAAAGTTCCAGGAAGTTGATGTGTCTTTGGGCTGTAGCACGTGTCCACTGGACGTGGGCTGTGTGGTGAAGGAAGTGAACTCCCCATCCGGCAAGTGAGGCGTTTGTAGTTCGGATCGCTTGTGCTGGTGGAACCCGGAAGGGGTTTCCTTTTAGCAGGTTGTCCATGGACCACTAGCGAAGAGCTTGTACCAGGGTTAGCGAAACAACCTCTAGATCGTCCCCACTGACTGCTTGCCTGAGCCCATTGTTTCGCTAACCATTCCTGCATTGGGCGCATGGACTGGCGCGCGTGGGGAACCAAGTGAAAGCATGAGGCCATCATCCCGAGCAGGCGCATTGCTTTGCGTACAGTTATCTGGCGCCCGGTCTTGTAGTGAGGTACTTGTAACAGCATGTTTTGTACTCTCTCGTTTGACGGGAAAACGAACTCCTCATTTTCTTTTTAGAATTTTTTCCAGAAATTGTTTTATTTGGCTAGGGACTAGACTTGATTTCTTCTGGTTGATGTAAAAGCCCAGAATGAAAAGAAGGATTTGAGGAGATTCCCCAGTAATTAGCAAGTCATCCAGATGAACAAGTTACTTACCCCTGGTAACCTTCTTGCGACTGGATGTTCCTCCCATGTATTCCTCGTCTTTGATATTCAATATCCAGCCTCAGCAGCTTCGGAATTATTTTTTTCGGCAGAGGGCGTTGTGCGTCGATGCAGTCAACTTGATGTCCCTCAAGGGCTTCGGTCTCGAGGATGATGTAAACGAAGGCATATATAGCACACACAGCGCCCTTTGGCTTCAGTTCTGTTTTTTCGTGCCATTCTCCAGCAACACCACACGTTTGACCATACCAGGCTCTGAAGGAGCGAAAGCTGTAATAGCATGGGAAATCCTACTGCGGGGTAGGCTCGGAGGGCCATGAGGAATATGTGGGAGGAACATCCAGTCGAAGACGGTTACCCGGAGTAATAAACCTGTTCTTCGAAAGGTTTGTGTCCGTCCACGTATTCCTCATCTTTGATAGATTCCCAAAGCAGTGTTTATTTTGGTGGAGGGAGTAAGAATTTAGCCATCAATGGTTTCCATGAACAGAATGGAGGAAGCTTTTTAAATATCAAGGCAGTAATGCTTTGTGAAAGTGTGTATTGTAGACCACGTAGCTACCTCACAAATGTTTTTAATCGGAACACCTCTTTGCAGAGCAGAAGAAGTAGCCATGCCCCTGGTGTAATGGGCCCTCAAGCCTTCTGGGGGATCTTTGGCCGCCAGCCTGTAGCATTCTGAAATTGTGATGGAATGTCCCTCTCTTACCACCCAACGAAAACAATTTCGGGGACTTTTTGACATTGGATCCCAACAAATGACTACAGATAAAAGATGGGCGGCAATTCTTAGCGGAAAGAACAATAAACATATATATACAGTATCTCTTTACCTTCAAAACATCCTTGACCTCACGAAAAAGAAATCTTAAAACCAAGCGGCCCTCTCCAATTCCTCTGCCTCTCGTCACTGAAGCCTTTTATCTCTAGCTTCATGCCCATTTAATCTTTCTCTTTCCTTCCACGAATTAAAATGATGGAAAAGTTTGAGACCAAACTAAAACATCTAAAAAAAAAAAAAAAAAAAAAAAAATTGCTAGAATAATGAATCTGGATAATGTCTACTTAGTTACAGCCTGACCCAATCTGTGACCTGTAAAATCTATAAATAGTTTATCACCCAGACGAAGTTTGGACAATCTAGACATGTAGAAGATTAGAAGTCTACGTGGATCTAATCTGTGCAACCTCTCTTCCTCCTTGCCAGGATGAGGTGGAGAATAGAAAGTGGGTAACACAATCTATTGTCCAACATTAAAATCTGAAATTATTTTAGGCAAAATGAAGGGTTAACCCTCAGGACGACCTTGTGGAATACTGTAAAGGGTGGTTTAGATGATAGTGGCTGCAACTCACTCACTCTACGGGCTGAAGTTAGTGCTAGTAACAAGATGGTCTTGAACATTAGTAACCTTAAGCAACATGAATGGAGTGGTTCAAATGGTGCACATGTAAGACATTTTAACACCAGATTAAGGTCCAAAACAGGAACCTGAAAAATAGATGGAGGGAACACATTTGTGAGTACCTTCAGAAATTGTATTACCAGGGGTATCATAAAATATGAAGTTTCTGAAGACGAGTGCTTGAAGATGGATAGCGCAGCCGAATAGCCTTTAATTGTTCCAAACTGGAGCGCCAGATTGGCTAGGTACAGCAGAAAGGACAACACCTCTGGTGTTTTACATAGCAAAGGGTCCACATTATTTTCCCAGCACGAGCTGCAGAATGTGTTCCAACGGCAGCTGTACAAAGACTTAGTTGCTGGCCTTCTGGCCGAAAGAAAAATCTCCATTATGTCATCCAGGAGGCCCCAATCATAGTTCAGCCTCTCAGAAACCATGCGTGAAGGCTGAGTGTCTTGACCTCTGGATGAAGAACACAACTCTCCTCTCATGAGAGAAGGTCCTCTCTTTGTGAAAGACGTATTAGAGGGCAAATGGACATGCCCAGAAGGTCTGGGTAAAATGTCCTCCTGGCCCAATCCGAGGCAATTAGGATAATTGATTTCCAGAACTTTCTCAACCTCCTGTTCACGTGCGGGATGACGGGGACTGGAGGAAAAACATACAGAAGTGGAAACTCCCAGTCCATCATGAACGCGTCTCCTAGAGCTCCTCTTGGGGGAAATTCCCTGGAACAGTACAGTTGACACTTCCGGGTTGACACTGGTTGCGAACAGATCCACTTGAGGAGTTTCCCAAAGGGCGAAGATCTCCAGGAGAATCTCCTGAGCCAGCTCCCACTCGTGAGAGATCGTGCTCTGCCTGCTCAGAGCGTCCGCCGTCTCGTTGTCGTCCCCGGCAAGATGAACAGCCGAGATCGAAACTTCCTGCTGGATGGTCCAGAACTCGAGCTGCATCGCCTCCCTGCACAGAGGAAGTGACCCTGCCCCCCCATTTTTTGTTGAGGTAGTGCTTGGCCACTGTGTTGTCCATTAGAATCAGGACACTCTTCCCTCGCACAGTCGGGAGAAAAGCCTTCAGGGCAAGCCTGACAGCCCTCAGCTCCAACAGATTGATATGGAGTCTGGACTCCGACGGAGACCAACGACCGCTGACTGTCAACTCGTTGGCATGAGCTCCCCACCCCGCAAGGGATGCGTCCGTCACGATCGTCACCTCAGGCCAGCGCAGCCAAAATGGGGCCCCATTCATCAGATTGCCTTCGACGGACCACCACAGAAGGTCCTGGGCGACTGAGGGAGGCACCTGAACAGGGTCCGACAGCCTGCCGGAGGACTGAGACCACTGGAGCTTGAGTGCCCACTGCAAAGATCTCATCCGCAGACCAGCCTCTGGCACCAGAAGAATGCAGGATGCCATGAGGACGAGCAGTCTCAAGGACTCGGACGCTGGGAGATTCTGGGCAAGTTGAAACTTGTGCACCATCTGCTGAATGTGAAGAGCCCTCACCTGGGGAGGAAAACACTGCCCCAGGGATGTGTCGAGCACTGCTCCGATGTACTGGAGCCGCTGGGTTGGCGTCAAATGGGACTTATTTAAATTGAGGGAGAAGCCCAGCTTGTGAAGGGAGTGGCAGGTGACGGACAGATGATCCAGGACTTGCTCGGGAGAGCTCCCCCTGATCAACCAATCGTCCAGGTAGGGGTAGATGTGAATCCCCCCCTTTCCTGAGATGCGCTGCCACCACCACCATGAGCTTGGTGAATACCCTCAGGGCGGAGGTCAATCCGAACGGCAGGACCCGAAACTGAAAGTGCGAGTCGCCAACCGCGAACCTCAGGTACTTCTTGTGCTTGGGATCGGCACATGGAAGTAAGCGTCCTTGAGGTCGAGCGACACCAACCAGTCCTGAAGTTGAAGGGCCTGGAGGACTTGAGAGAGAGTAACAATCTTGAACTTGTCCTTCCTCAGGAGTTTGTTCAAACCACGCAAGTCCATGATGGGTCTCAATGGCCCATCTTTCTTCGAAATCAAAAAATAAGGGGAATACCATCCCTTGTTCCTCTCCGCTACATGTACCAGTTCTATGGCACCTTTCTCCAGCAGGGCTTGAATTTCCTGCGCAAGGACCGGATCCGGACTCTTCAAAGAGAGGTTCCCAGGTGGATTGTCGTGAGGCCTCTGCCGAAAAGGAAGACAGTAGCCATGGGTTATGATCTCCAGAACCCACACATCTGAAGTAATGGCACGCCACTCTACAAGATGCTGTGCCAGCCTTCCCCCAACCGGCGAACCATGGGACCTGGCCTCATGACTGAGTGGTAGCGGCTGCGGCGTTGCCAGAGGGCAAAGAGGCAACTGCCCGAGCTGCCTTGGCACCTCAAGTACCTTGTTTCCACCTCTGGCACTCTTACGGTGGCCTCTTTGACTGACAGCTCCTTTTGCTTTACTGAAGGACCAGTAATAGCGAAAAGAACCTCCCCTCCATTGTTGGCCCCTAGGACGAAAAGGCAGAGGTTGCTGAACTGCAGCGCCCAACGACTTCGCTGCAGCTTTGGAGGTCTGCAACCTCTCAAGGCTCTCGTCAGCCTTGCTGCCAAAAAGATGTTCACCGTCAAAGGACATGTTGAGGAGCCGGGACTGCACATCAGGAGCGAAACCAGACTTCCGCAACCACGCAAACCTGCGTATTACGGTGCTCACCGACATGGACCGGCTGACACAATCTGCCATGTCCAAACCCGACTTAACGGCCTCACACATCGCATCCTTGCCATCCTGAACCATAGCAAGGAAACCATCCCGTTCGTCCCCTTCGGGAATATGTTCAGCCGCTAATGCAACACAGTTCCACAGAGTGTGTGTGAAACGAGGCAAGGCACATATGGAGTTGGCCGTCTGACGCGCCATACCCCCTGAAGAAAAAACGTTCTTTGCCCAGCCGTCAAAACATTTGTCGTCCCTATCCGGAGGGATGGTAGGATACGACGCCTGCTTTGCCGGGGCCGTAGCCGCCTGCACCACCAAACTCTCCGGAGTGGGGTGCCTGGACAAGTAGCAGGGGTCGCTACTGGCTGGACGGTATTTTCGCGACAAAGACTTGCCCACTGCCGGGAGACTCTCCGGAGCAGTCCAAGCCACCGCCACCCTTCTGTGCAGAGCCATATGAAACGGCAGTGCAGGGTCAGTGGGGGGACCAAGATCAAGGATGTCCGTGAGATCATCCTGAACGAACTCCACTGGGGGAGCCGACCATCCCAAGTACTCGGTGACCCGAGAAATAAGGCGCCGGTATGAAGAATCGGCAGGAGTGCCAGGGTCCGGCCTACAAAACTCCACCTCCGGAGAGGTGTCCAGTCAACTGGCATCATGCAGTGACTGCTCAGGTCATCAAACTAGCAATGGCCCGAGAGAAGCTCATCTGGTACCGTAACCGGAACCAAGCCTTCAGAGCCTTCATCACCCTCTGAAATGTACTCCAGGCGGTGAGAGGAAGACCTGGGGACCAAAGCTATGCCTGACCTTAGCCAGAGCCTTTCTAGGGGCTAACCCCGTGCCACGGGGCCCCTCCGACACCACCTCCTCGAAAGACGTCGAGGGCGCCGAACGAGTCGGCGCCGAGCGAATCAGCATCAGCTGCAGCGCCGCCAGCATCGACGGCGTCGACACAGGCCTCGAAGCCGGAGCTCCGAGCGTGTCTCTCGACAACCTAGGCGCCAACATCGTCGACGACCCCCTCGGAGCCACAGGCGTCGAGGTCTTCCTCGAAGACGGCACAGGATCATGCGGTCTCGAGCGCGTCGAGGACCGGGACCTGGAACGGGCATGGCGAGAACGGCTACCCTTGTCCGAGCGGGACCTTTCCCGTGAGCCGTGCCGACCACCCGAGCCCGAAGGCGTACGAGCGGTGTCTCTCAACCGGTGCCGACCGACCCCACTCGGAGGCGCGGACGGACCGGTGCCCTGCGATTCAAGAATCGCTAACATCTGTGCATTCCTCCGGTGTCGCTTGCATGGTGGGATAAGCGACCCGCCGACGGGCAGAGTCCTCGGAAGAGGACGGGGAAGGCGACAGATGCCGGTGCTTCCAGGAATGCCTCGAAGAGGCGGAGGAGTGGCGAGACCGACTCCTGGAAGGAGACCCACTGGACTTCCGACGATGACGCGGAGAGTCGCCTCTCGAGTCATCTGCCGAAAGCCTCGCAGACCTCGACCTCCGGGGCTTAGACACCCGACCTACCGACAGCTTCTTCTTGCGCTCCCGCAAGGCCTTGGCTGTGAGTGACTGGCAGTCGACTGTCGTCCGTATCGTGGGCCTCCCAGAGGCACCAGAGGCAGGCATCGTGCGAGTCCGTGACCGACATCTTGGACCCACAGTCCCCGCATTTCTTGAAGCCCAGACGCGGGGTTGAAGACGAAGTAGACACAAACAGGTTTTCACAAAAACCGAACAGGTTCAACGAACCGAGAAGAATACAGCAAACTCCAAAGAGTCGAGGCGTACTGAGATTCACGAAGCGAACACGTTCGCGGAAAAAACGGAACTGAGGCTACGGGCGTCGTGTGTCCTCCTTATCACATCGGGTGACGTTGGCCGTCGGAGGAGGTCCTCGGGGACGGCGCATCGACGTCATCGACCCAGGAGCCGAAGATTTTCCGAAGTAGCACAGCTGTGGACATTACCTGTCATAGATATGGAATACGTCGGAGGACCCAATCCCCTCGAAATTATATATACGAAGCAGCTGAAGCTGAATTTGAATATTAAAAATGAGGAATACGTGGGAGGACACACTACATTCGAAAATAGTATAGGGGGATTGATTCTCGGTGCAGGTGTGCTGCCACAACTGCAAGCATCTTTGTGAATACTCTTGGCGCTGAGGCATTGCCGAAGTGGAGTACTTTGAACTTGTAGTGAACTCACGCTATCTTGAAACTCATATTTCCTGTGCGCAGGGAGCATTGAATTATCAAAGCATGCATCTTTCATATCCAATGTCGCCATGTAGTCCCCCCGTTAAGAGTGGGATTACTTCTTGAACCGTGGTCATGCTAGTACTGGGTTAATGGAACTTCTTTCTTTGGCACTGGGTGGTACGTTGAATAAATACCCTGATTTGCTGTGACGATCTCCATCGCGTCCTTCTCCAGCAGTACCTTTACTTATAACATTATGCCTCTCTTTTGGCATCATTTTCCTCTGTCTTGGGAGGCGGTTGGGTGTTTTTTTAACAGTTTGATACAGTACCCGCCTACCACGGTGGGCAACTCCCACTTGTCAGACGTTATCCCCTCACATGCTTGGGTGAAGTGTGAGATTCGACCTCCTACTGGAGTGGCATGGGAGGGGGCCTGCAGAGGTGTGTCATTGTTTGAGAGGGGTGGAGCCTCTCCCAGGTGATGTTCTGCCTCTTCCTCTGGATCTTTTATTTTCTCTTTGGAAGAGGAAGATTGTCTCTAGTTTAAAACCACAATGGCTGAGCTAGGCGTGGCGCTTGAGAGTGCCTTCTGCGATGATATGGCCTGGAGTGTCTGCTGCATCAAGATTATTTTTGAGGATGCAGTTTCATACCTGCTTGCCCTCTGCAATAGTGCTTAACAATCGCAAATTTAGGGGTTCTGCTTTGACCGGGTGTTCCAAGTCATCCGACATCTGGCTAGATATGGCTGTCATAAGTGTAGTGTTTGCGATTCTAGCTTGATATGCCGTTGAGGAGGCTACATTCCTTCTGAAAGTATAGTTATTTTTGCTTTCTCTGTCTGGAGGGGCTTCAGTCTACGCCAGAGGTATGCCAGCCCTCTTTCTGGTAGTGGTGACGATTAGAGAATCAGGATTTAGCTGACCCCTAATGTACAGAGGGTCTGTGGGCGCTGGCCTGAATAATCTCTATTCGGGGGTTAACCGCCCTTGTGAGACTAGGCGCAAGTAGAAAGGGCTGTATACATCTTTGTGCAGACTAACAGTGGGATAAACTGAGTGGCGGACTTCCTGTCTCTCAAAATGTCCTCCACAAAGTCCTTGTCCACTTGTGCCTCTTGGGTGTCAATACTAAAGTGTTAGGCAGCCTTCCGCAGCAGTTCATTGTATTGTAGTTGGATGTCTACAGGAGAATCTGCTACAGGCTGGTCTTGGTGGTCAGGTGACTGGATTACTTCGTAGTCATCATCGTCGTATAGTATTGGTCCCGACTATATAGGTCTCTGAGAACCAGGGTCTTGTGACCATGAGAGATCCACATTATACATGTCCTGAAAGGGGTCTATGTAGGTGGATGCCAAGGGCCTAGGACAGAGGTGCTAGGCTGTGGCTCAAGACTAGGTATTTTGGCATGGGGTTGATGTGCTGAAGTCCCTGGCTGTGAGGCATCTCCAAGGAACGTTAGTTCTTCTGGATCCTTGTGCATAAAGTCGACAAAGCATGACATCCTCTTTAAAATTCTGTTAAACTGTTCAGGAGCATAGTTACATGAAGATGGAAAACCTGACATGGTAGTGGCGTTTTGGGAGGGTGCCTGGCCCTTGTGATGCAAAGCCCCTGACAGTTGGTCTACAGGGGAAAAATACCTTTTTTGGTGACTGTGTGTTTAACAGGGTAGCAGGGCCTTTTTAAAAAAAAATTAATTCTTGCATTTTCACTGTTTGTTTGGGGGACGCTGCTGCGCCTTTCGCCGCCTGATTTTCGGCACGCGAGAGTAGGGCCTTTTTGTACATAGTCTGTTTTCCGGGGCCTATCATGAGGCAAAGGCATAAGCAATGGCCCAGAGGACAGGGAATATCTTGAGGCTTTTTCTGAGAACACTGCGTGGGCTTCGATGCTCGCCGATTTCGTCGAATGTTGGCCGTGGGGTATGCGCTTAATGTTCTTGGATATGTGTGAGCTATGGCCGTTGGGTGTCGTCTCTGTCACAGAGCCGTTGGCATGCTTATTGGAGTCAGGGGCCCACACATGGGGTTCCGACAAACCCTTCTCACCTTTGGCGTCACTAAGGACAGAGATACTGCCCTCGCAGGAGTCCTCCGTCACGTCCGTGGATGCTTCGGTCTGCATTGCGTGGACGGCCCCGCGTTTGGTGCAATGATCTTTGAGAGTTTAGGGGCAGAAAAGCTTGCAGGACTTGCAAAGCTTTTTGGGGTGATCCCTAGGGAGACCGTAATTGCACAGTCGGTGCTCGTCTTTCCGCAGGAATTTTCGATGGCAGGTAGGGCGCAATTTAAAAGGAGTTTTGTCCATTATTAATGAAAAGTGCAGTTAGGCGAGAGGAAGGGCATGGCAGAATATGCATTCTGTTAAAGTCAGTATGAAGAACTCCCCCCTCTCTCCTTAATGTAAGTGCTGAAGCCCGAAGAGGCCTGTGAAGGCTGTGCCTGGTCGTCGATTCAGTCAAGTCATCGACGATCGAGTTGTCCATCGAAAGACAATCAAGCAGTAGGGTGACGCTGTGGCAAAAGCAGACAAAGAAAAAAAAGTCTACAAATAAACGTTCACTAGTCAAAACCATCAGCCTTGAAAAGGAACTCGGCAACTTGCGACTGACCACAGTGGCGCAAAGAAACGACTGAGGGACCTCGACGTGTGAAGGGCCATGGGTACAGTACACGTCACACTAGGGATAGTATTACTAACACGCCCTGTCCACGTCAGTTTTCAAAAACAAATCTGGTAACGCTTTGTGACTACCACAAGATGTTGGACTATGCAGAGCATGCAATCTAAGCGCCAGGAAAAAAATAAATTACACACACACACACACACACACACACACACACACACACACACACACACACACACACACACACACACACACACACACACACACACACACACACACACACAGTGGAAGCTGCAGTAACTTAAAGGAAATGTATTTTGTAATCAATCATGTACTGTGTAAACATTTGTAAAACATTTTCTAATTAAAGCATAACAATAAAATAGAATGATACATGGCCACAGTGTTGTCCGTCAGGAACAGCACTGTTTTGTCTCTCACAGAGGGGAGAAAGGCGACCAAGGTCAGCTTGATCAACCCGAGCAAATTCCTTTGCTCCTGACACACTGATGGGGACCCACAGGCTTCTAACCGCAAGGTCTTGGCATTGAGCACCCCAGCCTTTTAAGAAATGCATCTGTGACCAGGGTCACTTGGGGCCAAGGTTGCAGAATAAACACCTCTCAGCAAGTTGTCTTTCAGGGACCACCATTGCAGGTCTCTGGACACACACACGCACACACACACACACACACAGGGACCTTAAGACCACCCATGAAAATAAGACCACTGAACTCAAACGCCACTGTAGCGACCCAATGAGAAGCTGAGGCTCTGTCAACGCAAGGATGCAGGAGGCCTTACGTGCCAGCAATCGCAGAAAATTTCAGGCAGGAACCTGTTTCTGTGGTTGGAGGGCTTGGACAATCTTGCATATGTTTGCCATTCTGTCCTCAGGTGAGAAATCCCAGCCCAGGTGAGTGTCCAAGATAGTGCTGATAGATCAGCGGGACAAGGATAGCGAACCCTGAAACTTCGACAAGTTCAGGGAGAAGCCCAAGTTGTGCAATAGGCTACACATCCAGTACAAGTGTGGGCAACCCGGTCTGGGGGGCGGGCTACAACAAGCCAGTAGTCCAGATCTGGAAAACATGAATGCCTGCTCTACTGAAGTGAGCTGCCACCACTGCTAGCAGCTTGGTGAAAACCCTGGGTTCCAGAGAATGTCAGAACGGTAGGACCTTGAACTGGTAGTGACCGTTAAGCCCCACCTTCAATCTCAGGTCTTTCCTACGGCTCCTGTGAATGGCCACATGGAAGTAAGTATCCTTGGTTTACAGGGAGACCAGCCGATTGTTCAGCCCCAGGGTCTAAATGATCCGGGAGAGCGTGGTCCTTGGATAAGTACAAGTTCAGAAATCGCAGAACCATGATGGGATTGAGACCTCCGTCCTTTTTTGAAACCATAAAATAGGTTTAATACCAACTCATCCCTCGTTCCGAGCAGCGTACCAGTTCTAGGGCCACTTTGGCGAGAAGCTGATCATCTCCAGCAAGGGGTGCCGGGGTGGGTGGGGGGAAGGGGAGGCTAAGAGATCCAGCTGCAAGGATTGGTGAACCAGAGGGTGCTCTGGAGAACGAAGAGCTGGTGGACGATGTGTAAGCCCAGGCATCTGAAGTGGTAATCAACCATTCCTTGCCAAACTAGGATATTCAGCCGCACACAGGGGTCTGGTAGCCGAAGTCGACTTCTGAGAGGCTTTGTGCTGGGGGTTGCTGAGGGTACAGTGGAGGCAGCGGCGCACCCTCTGTACACATCTCTGCACCTGCCCTCAAATAGACAACACTTTGCTTGCCTGCCCGAGGGAGTTTAACTTACTTTAGGCATAGGAGGAAAGGGCGCAAGCACCTACCTGCAGGGCTTGCTGGATACTGTTGCTGGACTACTAAATGCAGCAACTTTGCGGTTGCTTTTGAGGTCTAAAACTTTTGCATGGACTTTTGACTGTGAGTTGGTTTTAAAAATTAAACCATACCTAATTGTAACGCGCTAATTACCGAATGCCAGTCTCTAAGCACGGGACCTGGATTTGAACATCCGTTGCTTTGCATTGCTTCCAAGACAAATGTGTTGTCCCTTTGCTATCTTCCCTGCCCTTACACAAGTAGATCAATCTACAAACAGATTAAAAATGAGTAAAATAGATTTAACATGCCAAATTAAAAACAAAAAAAAGGAAAGAAAGGGAAGAATATATATACATATCAAAGACATCGTCATGACACTAAATTACATTTGAATGATCAAAATCAGCCAAAATCAAATCATTGTGATGCTGTGCTCATTTCATGTTAAAATTCAAAATTATCCAAAAGGTCACAATGTTTTCAAAAATCTACACTGTGCTAATACTAAGCCTATGTTAATACCCATCATAATTCTATGCCATAGAAGTTCACCAAAGTAGAAATGGGAGGAAGCTACACATTTCTCAAACAAGTCTAATATGGGGTGTTCCAGTGCAGTATATATAGTTGGGTGCTTTATAGTTTTGTCTGGAGCACGACAAAGTCTACACAATCGTTTATGCTTAAGAAGGCCCTATCTGGAACCAAGACACTTTAGAATAGACACCTTGTTCCATTGCAGTCTTAGATACCTCGCTCTACCCCTATTGCAAGGAAAAAGGTGAATATATTTTAGCACTTTCATGCGATTTCTAATATATTTAGAATATTCGGAGTAGAGGGGATATGTATTATGTTGTTCGACAGTTTTTCACCCCCAACATTTTTTTTAGCACTATGGGGCTAAATTTACCAACTCCAAAATATTCAAACCAATTTCCTGCAAAATGGTTTAATACGATCTAACAAACTTTCCTAGAGTTATAGAAGTCTTATTGGATGTTAATGTCAATGAAAAGAGTTAGTCAAAGGGTTAAGCATTTTAGCAAAAAAAATGTTTTTTCTAATCAACAATACTATCCGAGATACTAAGGCCTAGTTCATGTCTTATTACATTTTGGTATAGATAGTGGAAGTCCTAGGGTGTTTTTCCAAATAACACCATCTATGTTTTTAAGCTGTTTGCCTACGTCTTGCAAAGTAACATCTAGACCATAAGTTGGAATCAGTACGATTTTCATACGATAATATTTCAAAAGTGGGATTAATGTATATTTGCAAAACCTCCTGTGAATTCTTTTGAATTGGGCAAGAAGGGGGTTTTGCTAGGAGATATAGTCCAGTTCCAAGTCTGGACCTCTAAATGGAGGACTGGTTTGAGTCGTTCAATCCCAAGTAGGTAAGGATTCTTACCTTTTCAAGCATAATGTTACCTATGATATTTTTTGTTCGTAAATATCATAATGTTGTTGCCATTCACCAGAAGGTTGTGATCAGCGTAATAACTAATAATGGAGTCCAATTTCCTTTGTAACCCCAAAGCGATTTGTCCTAAAATAGCAGGTCATCTGCAAAAGCAAACCAGTGAATAGGAAGTGAGCCTAATTTTACAGCCAAGCAATTTAAGATGTACCATCAATCTCCAATACCAGTAATGTTGAGGTTAAACAACATAGTGGCTAACATGTAACCCAGTCTGAATGTCACATGTCTATCACCCATATTAGAGAACCCAGTATTTTCAGCCAGATTGGGATTTCAGGATTTTTGTGAAGGAGCATAATGGGCTTGAGTATGTCATTTGGAATACCTAAATATGTAAGCGTAAGCTAGAGTTTCTCCCTAATAACCCCATCAAATGCATTGGACATATCCATACTGGCATTGTATATGATTTGTCCAAGCGTCTGTTTTGCTTTTCGGACACATGTTATGACATCAGAACTACTCACCCTATTACACGGGCCAAATGTTCTTGGACTCGGGAAGGCAATAATACACATCTAGACCAACAATTGGAATATAATTGGCTCTTTACAGGACCTTTATTCACACAGATTATATGCATACAAATGCAATTGGTTATGCATAAACACACAAACAAGGAAAGTTACAAAGGGGCTACATCAACGTTAGTGCACTTGTAGGAGAAAACTTCTTCTCTGCCATGACGACACTACACAGACCCAAGGCAGGTAGGCAGAGAGGTCACACGTACTAACGGGGTCTGGAGCAGAGCGTCCTCCCTCTCAGCGAGAATTCATCACCCGGTGTTCTAATTTTCTCTCTTCCCATCAGGATGCCTCTCTTCTTATGGGGGACAAGTCCCCACCCCTCATAGGTTGTAAACTGTCCCCTGGCCATCAAGCATAGGAGGAAAAGACCAGAAGATTCCTGACAGTAGTTAAAAAACCCAGCTTTTCTTCTGCATGCTCTTTCCCAGCAACCCTTATCAATGCACCTGAACATCTCAGACTCCTTTCTCGGATCGTCTTTGAGCGAACAATACAACTATCCTTCATAGTGAGCACCCCAGTTTCATAATATAATATTGCAATCATTGCAGAATTCATGTCTGCCTTAAAACTGATCTCACAGAAATGTAGACTTTCACTGTGGTTTGTAAGTGAATGTCCAAAATGGGCACGCACCAGTGTCATGTTTTAGCCCATTTTCGCACATGCATTACATTCCACCCTTTGGACAATCAACTGCCATATCCAAATGAAACAAAAGACTGTTTCGGAAACTGACGAAATATCCTCAACAGATTCGGAATACAAGAAATACAACAACTAAAACAAAAAACTCAGCAAAAACACACATAAAAATAGAACGCAATGCCTCCGGAATCCATTAAAACAATCGATCCCACCAGTTCCCGGTCTGGTCCTGAGTGTTTTGGAAAATCTGGTCTCTCAAACTGACAATGTGCTTTTCAAAAGAATGGGAATGATCATCTAGATCAAAACAACACATTCCAGCGTTGTAACCCAAATTATGTTTAAAAAACAATCAATAGCAGCCCTGTTCTGCAAATAGCCTTTCTAAAATGTCTATTGTATAACAGAAGCTCAGTCAAAGCTTGAGAGGTTTCATTAAGTCCCTTAACTACCACGAAGGCCCATCTAAGGATTTATAGCCGCCAGCAGCTAAACCCTAAAGGAAAATGCAAGCACCAAAACCTCAGGTTCAGATAACAAATACACATTAGCATCACAGTCAGGTGACAGGCGAATATGACCAGAACGCGTACAAAGACGAAAAGCAGGCTGCAAGGAAAACCTCATCAAACTAAGGTGTGTCAAAGCACAAGGGCCATCAGAAATGTTAGCAGGAATAGAAGAGTAGGTAAGGTTACTGCAGGAAAATAGCCAACCAGTCTAAAGCTTCACATGTCATATATGACTGGCAGTCAAAACAGTAACATTACAGTACATGTCATTAGACACATCAGTACAAACAGAGATAGATCGAGCACAAACGATTTTCAAAATCAGTGCTACTTTGCAGGGTCTGGAGAAAAAATGTTTCAGAAAAAACAAGATATTAGTGTACACTCACTCATGAAAATAACATTTGTCAGCGGGAACATGACTCCATTTTCTCTTCCATGGTTCCATTACAAGAACAACTTGGCCCTCCCCTGCTGCAATTACATCTGCCGGAACCGGCGGATCGCTAGGTTTTTCAACCCAAACCTTTGCTCCTGGAACGATTCTGTCTGATGAGCCAAAACCTTTATTCCCCACGTGTAGTTATCACAGTGGGTGGATCTTCCCCCCCCCCTTTTTTTTTTTTTACCATAGACAGCATTACAGGTACAATAATTCACTGCACCACCCTATCACATTTATGGATAGGTAGAATTTTCTCTCCACTATTGATTAGGATCACTTTAATCTCTCCTTGATAGTCAGCATCGACAATCCCTCCCAATACCTGGATTCCTCTCAATGCTAATCGAGATCTAGGGGCAATTAATCCCATATGTTCTGATGGAATTTCTACTCCAATTCCTGTGTCAATAACACTGATTCTTCTGGGTTCAAGTCTAATCTCTTCCCTCGCATGTAAATCCACCCCTGCCGACTCTGGTGTTGCTCGATTAAGGAGATAGTGCTCCAGGTGATATTTCCCCAATACATAATTCGGTTTCATTTGCAAGGCTGGCGTCCACATACGCATTAATGGGGTCTCACCATCGGCGATTGGTCTGTTATTCAACACTTGTACCGCGTCTAGGATGCGTTCATTGCAATCGGTTCAAGCCCCACTATGTACAACATGGGTGACAATGGACATCCTTGTCTGGTGCCCCTTTGGATATACCAGGCCGATGACACAGTCCTCTCAGGTTTCACCCTCGCCACTGGTGTGGTGTACAATACTTTAATCCATCTAATAAATTTTTCCCCAAACCCAAATTCTTTTAGCACTGCCAATAACCACTCATAGTATATGGAGTTGAACGCTTTAATAGCATCCAGAGACGATATTGCGTATTGTGCCCGTGCATCTGCTGTTTGCGCCATTACATGTTGCAGTCTGTGCATATTTGCAGCTTTGTTGCGGCCATGTATAAAGCCATTCTGGTCATTGTGCACTAAGCCTCCCACCATCCTGGATAGTTGTGTGGACAATATAGTTTTCAGTATTTTAACAACGTAGTTCAGCATTGCTAGTGGGCGATATGAATCGCATTCATCCATGAGCTTCCCCGGTTTGGGTACTGGGATTACAAGTGTCTCTCTCATGCTTTTCGGCAGTGCCCCTACTTCGTACGCTTCCCTGAACATCTCATGGAGTATCAGGGTCAGGGTCAAACCATATACCTTGTAGAACTCTGGGGGGAGCCCGTCGCTTCGGGACACAAATCCATAGAAAGAACATCACGGTAAGTCATTTCTCCTTCAATGGATTGCCTTTCTCCTGCAGATTCCTCACCTGATAGACGCCCCAAGCAGTGGAACAATAAAGGGTGCAGAAAGTTCACAGTAACAGATTTTGTAGCACTGCCCTGCCAAAGCGCCCGTCAGCCCCATGGGCAACGTCCAGACTGTAGTACCTCGTAAAATGTATGGAGTGAGGAGCACGTGGCCGCTCTGCAAATGTGCCTAACTGGTAACCCACTTTGCAAGGGCGTAGATGTGGAGAACCTCTTGTTGAGTGTGTCCAGATGCCAGTAGGCATTTCCCTGCTTGCATACTGATCGCATTCTGCAATGCATAAGATAATCTACCGGGATAGCGTCTGCTTGGTAACAGCAAGACCTTTCGGGGCTAGAGAATAGACCACAAACAATTAATCAGACTACCGAAATTCTGATGTCCTTGCAATGTAAAAACTCAAGGCTCTTTTGAGGTCTAACCGATGGAAGAGCACCGCTTCCTTAGAAGGGGCGGTAGTGGGTAAGACCGGCAGGTCTATGGCTTGTGACAGGTGAAACTCAGATACCACCTTCGGCAGGAACCCAAGCCTTACTTTAACGGAGACCTTCTCATGAAAAAACAGCAAAAATAGGGGTTTACAACAAAGAGCCTGCAATTCGCTGCCGCCTAGCAGATGTAATCACAACCAAGTAGGCTGTCTTTAGAGTGAGCAGCCACAAACAACAGGAGTGCAAGGCCTATCAAGAAAGTCAAAACCAGACTTAAATCCCGATCTGGGACAACAAAGGTAGATGGTGGAAACTTATTCACAAGGCCTTTAAGGAATTGGGGCATAACCAAGATCGTAAAAGAGGAACCTTGATCCGGGGACCTCTAGAACACAGACAAGGCAGCCAATAATCCTTTGACCGTGAAAACCTGAAGGCCTGCTGAGGCCAGTGACGGAAAGAACTCAATTACTGTAGTGGTGGGGCAAGAGATGGGGTCAATCTCACATTCTCTGCACCACACCTCAAATCTTCTCCACCTACACGCATACAGGGATCTCGCAGATTGTCTGCGTGCAGCCAGGCACACCTCGAATACCTCCTCAGAGAGGTCCTAGTCATCATACCTCATCCTCTCAAGAGCCATGCATGTGGAGGGATTCCGGGTTTAGTGCAGCACCCAACCTATCCGATTGGGTTAGGACAGGGAGCCCCAACCTTTTGTGCGCAATGAGCAAAATCGGCATATCAAATTAAATGGTGAGCAACATCCATTTTTCGACGGAACATATCGGTGCCCAGTTGGCGTACAAATGATTGCAACACAAATTAGAAATGTAACAAAGTTAAAACTGCGTATAGAACATTTAATTTGCAGTACTTAATAGTTATTTGGGCCACGTGTTATTCTAGTCAAGGAAATGTGCAAGGCCTTTATCTTCATTTGACGTTAAGTGGTTGTTTACAAGAAATGTTGAGGAAATTGAGTCGTCAGTAGTACATTTTTAGACATATAGGACCAGTCCAGCTGTTCAAAAATAGAGTAGGAGTAAATAAACATTACCAAGGGTTTCAGGTTCCCGGGCAAAATATTGGTGCAAATGTATGGACAGTAAAATTGGCCACAAACGGAGCACTGACTTTTCAGGTCTACTGAGATTCTGCCTAGGATTTGATGGCATCTTTAATGGCAAAATGGTGCATTCCTAAGCACGCAAGATCAGCAATACTGTTCCACAGTCATTGATGACTGTATTGTGGATGTTTTTTTTCTTCAGGAATGTTATGAAATGTTACATTTCTTATTGATCAAAGAGTAAACGCAATCATCTTCAGTTCATTTTCCAATGGCCAGAGTAGGCACCACGAAGAAGATATCTGACAGCCCGAGAGGCTGGTTGGTGATTCCTACGCTCGAAAAAGGAGGCATTGGAAAGATTTACTAAATCACAAGAAATTAAGATATTCTCTTAAAACTGTTGAACAGTTCAGAGGCCACCAAGGAAAGCGTCAGTTTAAGTCTTTAGGAGAAATTATCCAGGACAGAGCTATTGGCAAACCGTGCCCACAAGTTCAAGATTTCCAGGTTATAGAAAGG
Organism: Ambystoma mexicanum; assembly: GCF_040938575.1. Taxonomy (NCBI): domain Eukaryota; kingdom Metazoa; phylum Chordata; class Amphibia; order Caudata; family Ambystomatidae; genus Ambystoma; species Ambystoma mexicanum. The sequence continues at coordinate 486,590,632 of NC_090937.1, read as the reverse complement.
GAGTTTGGTGGCATGTCAACAGTACCGTTACTGCCACTTGGTCCAGCGGTATCACTGCCAGATATCAAGTGGTGGTTTGGCAGTGTTAGTCCCCAATTATAGAGGCTGTACGACTCCAGGGTGGATTTCAACGGTATTTGATTGATAGAAACATAATGTGATGTAATTTACATTTTATTGGAGTCTGTGACAAATCTGTGGATGCTGTCCCTACTTCCCTATGGGGGAAGACCATTCCCATGGGGCCAGGGCGATATGTCCTTGGTACAATAGTTCCCATGAGGGTGGTGCACAGGGAGAGGATCACATGGGAGAGGAAACCCCTCATGGGACTAGGAACGACCCTACCCTGAGAACGCAATATCCTCGCCAATCACCAGACCCTAAACCCCCCCCCCCCCACTTCCTGTAACCCAAAGAACAACCACTTCCCTAATAGGCTCATGAGCTATAGTCGCCCTGCCTTTTCCCTAGATAAGTACTGGGACTATGAAGAGCACAACCGACCCAAGGGAGATCAACGGTAGAAATACTGAGAGGAAGAAGAATGGGGAAGAGTTGAAAGATATGCTATTGACAACCACTGAGATAAACAAGATGCATGGAGGAATGTAGTGTGTTCCGCATAACCAATATGAGCATTCTAGACAACTTGGAATAAGTACTGGGATGAAGAGGAGGAGCGGAGGCATGAAGAGTTCTCCTAAGAACCACAATGAGCAGTCTAGTTGTTGCTGGCTGCTCTTTGGCCAATGCAGAGTAGAAAAGGAAGAGGGATTTTGGAAGAAGTTGTCTAGTCCGCCATGAAGGAGCTGAAGGAGCCAGCACGATGCAGGAAGGTGCAAGAAAGCACACCAGGATGCCAAGAGGAGAGCTGGAAGGACAAGGGCCAGTCCACAGTGGAAGGACCAGAAGGCGAGCTGGCAGAGAGAAGCTCCCAGTGTTTCTGCAGAAAGGGAAGTGCGTGAAAGGAAGACCACTCTGCCTTAGGAAATATTGACACTGCAGTGTTCCTGGGCAGACCAGAAAGGGGGAGCACTCAGGCTGGCTGGCGGCAAACTAAGACAGTGCAGTCAACATCTTAATAGTCACAGTTCCTGGCAGGCATGTGAACCATATCTGTCTGCCAACAAGAGAAACCTAAGGGTCTGGGACCCACCAAACGAAAGCAACATAAGTCCTTTTCCTTGTGGCGGTACTTGGGAGGAAAGGGATCCAAGTACCCACACACAAAGAAGGGGGGTTTGGGACCCACTACACGAGAAACGCACAAGTCCTCTTCCTCATGGTGGTACTTGAGCGAAGAGGGCTCCCAGTTCCCGAACATAAAGAGGGGTCTGAGGCCCAATCCCATGAGAAGCAGGGAAACCACAGAGTAATTTACTAAGGACCATACTTGGCAGGGAAGTGAACCAAGTTGGCCCAAGCGGAAAGAGAGCAGCAGAGATCTGGGACCTACAAGAGAAGGAACCAGGGCAAAGGGGTCATTGCCCCTGGTTGAGGTCCAATAAATAGAAAGTTGCCAAGAGAAGGAACCAGGACAAGGGAGTTGTTGCCCCTGGTGGTTGCAAAGTTTGTGCAACAGAGAAATATCTAAGAACTTTATGAACTTTGGGTTTGGAACCTTTGTTACTTGGAACTCTGATTGGATCAACAACCATTTCTTTTAAGAAGACCTTTTGGTTTTTATAGGTTATTCAATAGTGTGATGGATGGAAATAGGCTTCGGACTTGTGACCGTGGACTATTTACTTTAGACAAGACATCCTGACAGTTTCCTTAGTTTTGGTTGAGGAAGGGAAACCCGTCTTAGCTTGAAGGAAAGGCAGGAGATTCCCCAGTCCACCGCCCTTTTACTTTCAATAAAAGTATGTGTCAATCAACATGAGCCCACTGTGTCCGAGTCCTACTTCTAAATTCTTACAGGTCACTAATGGTTTAAGTCTTATCCAACGTGATACGCAGATATCTCAGCAACTGTCCAATATACACGATTGTGGAATTATAGATTGTTTTCCAACACTAATAAAGGTGACAAGCAGGGATTTCAGTTGGTCCCAATGTATTCCTTTTGGATGTTGATTCTAGTACTTCTCTTAGGAAAATTAATCCACTCTCCACCTGAACAGCTATTTTGAACTTGCCCCCAGCTGGTCTCCAACAGGGCCTGCTAAACACAAGTTACTATTTTGGGAATTACAGTTTGAAATTAAATATAATAAAAACAAAAATTATGGCTTTCAGGCAAAGGGTGAAACCTTGTAGCTAGTTTTTAAATCAATGTAGAGATGAGGGGGCAGTCTCATGTTTATTTGAGCCTACTCTTCTGAAAGAGCTGTGCTTGCGTCAGTCATTTTAAGAAGATAGCTGAAAAGGCATCTTTAATGATTAAATGGCTTGTTACGTTGTTATTCCAAGTTTGCTTCATTCTGATTGGAGAAGTGTCTGGAGGTATACAAGACAAAGGTCTGCTCCATGATTTTAAGGCCGCAAAATCTAGGGTGGTTAGTACTGTCATTTCCTGGAGGGGTTGCAAAATACATTCCTGTGCCAAATAGCAGGTCTCCCAGCAGATACACCTGCTAGCGCCTTGTGAGCTGAATTGGGGGTGTTCAATTTGAAAGTGTCAGGCCAGTTAAGAATGTTCCTTATTTTTGAAAAGCACATCTGGGATTTTCTGCTAATCATAAAGTGAATTTCAGTGCAAGTGTGATTATAGCCTCTCCTGGTGAAGAAAAATAATTGTGATTATGGGCAGCTGTAAGGCACTGTCCATTTCGATAGGGATGGGATATAACTAAATTTGGTGCATTAAGTCACTTCAAAAGCAAGAGCTTGTCCGATGCAAAAAGAGTCAGAAGTCAAAAATATACATAGGCTGCCCACTTTAGCCTTATATACAGACTTCGTGCAGATATAAGATGGCAAGGAGAAATCTGTGGAATAAGATCCCCAGAATGCAGGAGCCTGGTGGTAATGGTACGTTTAAATGTACCCACTCCTCAATAAATTAAGTGTACAGGAGAAAGCACAAAGTGCGCTTAAAATAGGGTCAAATATTTAGTTAATTTTCTGTTAATTTGCCGTTGTTTCTCTGTTTTGCATAAGCATTGAATGCATGGGAGCTATGTTATATATAATTAATTGTAATGATCAGACTTTTATATATAGCAAGGTTGAATATGTTAAAGTTGCTTTTTTATTTTGGGCTTGTTCTGTGTGAATTGTATGAAAAATATGAAACATGTTTTTAAATGTTGCTGACTTAATGGAGAAATACGATTAAATATTAATTAGTTCTTCAGGTCATTACATCGTAGGCTTTAAAAATCACTTAATTGGGCCTTTGGAGGTTACCTCCTGAGAATTATTTGGGAACGTTATTGCAAATGTTGTGTTTTAAAGCTCCAGAAGGCTGCTGCATTGGTGGAAAAGTGGTTAGGAATAAAAATAATACATTTCTCAATTATTTGGAGCCTATTTTCTCAGCCCAAAAGGGATTTTACACAAGACTTAGTGGCAAACATTGGTCAAACCTTTGAGCATTTGATGACCACTTTGTAGAGGGGTGTGGTGGTGTTAACTAAGCATTTGAATCAATTAATTTGCTTGTTAGTTTAAACCTATTAACAGTAACTTGATTGGAATACAGGGCAAATTAATTATGAAAAATGAGGCATGCATTTACTGTATCTGCCCATTAACCATGTGACAGATGGGCAGAGCATCAAACGATGACCATTTTTCCGCTAGGACACTATGTAATAATAAATACAGGTGACACCAAAATAAATATTGTCGATAAATATGCATGGTGGCATCAAACGCAAAACCTCACTTGTACAGAAAGTGTGCAAGCACATTATTTAATAAAAGAAAGTTGGGTATGCATACCACCTTCTTGTCCATTATGCTCACACTAGCTGTACCAAGGAAAAGAATATGCCAATTTTCTCCATGACACAAACATGGTTCAAATATTGTACTCATTAATACATTTGTCAGCTGGGCAAAGTAACTGGAGATGATAGGGTTTTAGCAATGACACTACCATAACAAGTAAGGACATTTACTGAAAAATGATGTGCATGGTGGCACCAAACACAAATCTTGCATGTATAAAAATAAGCCCACTGGAAACATAGCGGCTCATTGTCCAACATTCTTGCACAGTCCAGCACTCTGTCCTGACTACAGTGCTACTGAGGTCTCATCCATTCAGCACCTCCTACTAGGCCTCCACACCATGGCCCAGAGCAACTGGCGAGCAACAATTTAGGGTGCCACGAGCAACATGTTGCTCCCGAGCTATACGTTGGGGATCGATCCGGGTTCGATGAGGAAACCCGGAGAGGTGGGCAGAAGGTCTGAGTACCATGTCCTCCTCGCCCAGTTGGGGCGATCAAGATCATGGTTGCTCTAAACCTCTTCAACCTACTGAAAACCCAAAGAGGACAGGAATCGGAGGGAAGGCGTAGTGGAGAGGGAAGATCCAATCAACCAGAAACGAGTAGCCTAACGTGCCGCTCACTGGGAATTGCCTCGACCAAAACTGTCTGCCCTTCCTGTTGGACTCCGAGGCAAAAAAGTCTACTGATGCAGTACCCTAGACAGCGAAGTCCTCCTCTAGGACTTCCTGGCACACTTCCAACTCATGTGATACCGTGCTCTGCCTGTTCAGAGCATCCGGCAAACTGTTCTCTGTCCCCACCAGATTAATTGCAGAGACAGAGATCTGTTTTTTTAATTGCCAGAACCACAGCTGAAGCGCCTCCCTGCAGAGGGGGAGGGAGCGCACGCCCCCTGCTTGTTCAGGTAGTGTATGACCACCGTACTGTCCTTCAGAATCAGGACATGCTTCTCCTTCGATGGGGCCAACCTGATGGCTCGCAACTATAGCCTGTTGATGTGCACCTGGCTTCCATTGCTGACAAAAGGACGTTCACGTGCAAGTCCTCGCAGTGAGCACCCCAAGCCTTCAGAGACGCATCCGTGACCACTCAGGCCTGAGGCCATGAAGGCCAGAAGGGATCCCCCGTCATCAGATTGCTGTGGTTGGCCAGCCAACCAAGGTTGACCACTGACCTGGACACCCTCGGGGAATCCATAAGGGTTTCGAGGTACTGGGACCACTGACCGAAACGGAGCAACATTTAAAAAAATGTTTATTTATGGTTTACACAAACCTTTACAAAAAATCATGACAAATCTCATAAGAAAACATCAACATTCATCAGCTCCAAGATTCGTTGCATTTTAAAATAAGAAACAAAAAAAAAACCTTTCCACTTAAGATCCATAAAACAATTCATAGTGTTTAAGCTACATGTAGCTCCTATAACATTCCAATTTAAAGTATATTAAAATACACATATTATGCCAAAATTCAAGTAAAGTGAATTAGTCCCTGCTAAAATCTTTTACATCTTTTCAGCATATTATACATTTTTTGTCAACCTTCATATAATACTTAACAGCACCACATGAAACTTTACGTCAAAACATCTTAAATGCCAATTATAAAATTAAAGCTAAATTCTCTTTGATGATCCTTAGTAGATGCACGAAGGCAAAAGTTAAGGGGTTGTAGTTCCCCCATCATCCTTTCCCATAGGAATTCCAAGCAATCCGCAAAATTCGGATCAACACATTTCATTAAGAGATTTGTCCGGGCTGCTCTGAATTGGTGGCACTGAAGTACCACATTTTTAAGCGTTTCTAGAGGCTCAAGACAATTATCAAATCTACACTTCACCTGCTTCGTGCCACTCTGTGCACCCACCCAATGCCTGCATCGTTCTCTAGTTTGAAATTTAAAACGTATAAAGTACATTTGAGTATCCATACAAGGGAATATGCTAATGTATAAGCAGCAGGGCGTGCTTTATCTGTACATTTTGCATATTCTGAAAACATACTATAATTCTTTAGTTGGTCCAATGTGCGAATCCAATCCTGCTTGAATAATTTTTTTTTTACAAAAGCAGGCCTTAGACAAAGATTGTTGTTCATTATCAAAAGGTCAGCTAACACCCTCTGCATTCGTATTTGAAATTGATTAAATGAATCAACGCATTTGGACGCAATGACGCCCTGTAAATCTTGATATATAGAGTTTTTGGGTGGATTCAAGATTTTTGCATAGTTTGTTAAACAACCATACACTGCCCTACATGATAACGATGGCAAGCCCAATTCATGGTGTAGAACGCAGTTTGGAATAGAGTGTGCTAAACACGGAGCACTCTTTATTAAACACCCCTGTAGAGAGTCAAGAATTGGGCTAAGATCGAATAAGCACAAGTCCAAAGTATACAATATTACAGCTTGCACTTTCATAAGCAAAAAATCACGCATCCGAATTAAAGAAAATCGACAATATTTGGAATAGATTATCCTTATTTGGCTTGTAAAGGGGCTCACTTTCTGTTTGAGCCTCTCTTTCCACAATTGAACAGAAGAACAAGTTACTTACCAACTGTAACGTTCTTTCGACTGGATGTTCCTCCCATGTATTCCTCATCTTGTGATAATTCGTTATCTCCAGCTTCGGAAAAAAAATATCTCGGCAGAGGGCGCTGTGCTCGAGGTTGTGGCGTCGATTGTCCCTCGACGAGCTCCATACCGTGTCGACGTTACCGATGGTATAAATAGCTCGAGCAGCGCCCGTTGCTTCAGTTCTGTTTTTTCGATGATATATATATATATATATATATATATAAGAGGAACACCCAGGCGTGCCCCCTGACCGATACATTCGTGAGAGGAAAGTGTAAGAAACGTAAAACTGTACTGCGGGGTAGGGTGGGAGGGTCGATGAGGAATACGTGGGAGGAACATCCAGTCGAAAGAACGTTACAGTTGTTAAGTAACTTGTTCTTCAAATGGATTGTGTCCTCCCACGTATTCCTCATCTTGTGATAGGCTCCCATAGCAGTATCAATTTTGGAGGCGGGAGTACTAATTTCAGTTTTCGTGGACTGAATGCAGAACTGCCCTGGCAAATAAACCCACATTAGAGGAGGCAGTATCCAAACAATAATGTTTAACAAAAGTATGCATTGTTTTCCAGGTTGCAGCTGCACAAATGTCTGCTGCCGGGACTCCCCTCAGAGCCGCAGAAGTAGCCATTCCCCTTGTAGAATGGGCACGAAGCCCATCTGGTGGTTCTTTTCCCGCTAATCTGTAGCATTCAACTATGGTTAATATGATCCAGCGGGAAATGTCTGTTTTGTTACAGATGAGCCTAATTTATGACCAGTATAACCCACAAATAGTTGGTCATCTTGTCTCAATTTAGCCATCCGTGAGATGTAAAAACTAAGAGCCCTCTTGGGATCTAGTCTGTGTAATCTCTCCTCTTCCTTGCCCAGATGAGGAGGAGGATAAAAAGTTGGTAGTACTATTTTTTGTTTCAAATGGAAGTCCGAGACTACTTTTGGCAAGAACAAAGGTTCAACTTTAAGGACTACCTTATCCTTATAAAAGATAGTATATGGTGGTTTGCATGAGAAAGCCTGAAGTTCGCTAACCCTGCGGGCTGATGCTAGGGCCACAAGAAGGACAGTTTTTAAAGTTAAAAGCCTCAATGGACATGAATGCAGAGGCTCAAAAGGTATGCAAGTCAAGAATTTTAGTACTAAATTTAAATCCCAAGTTGGTACATGAAAAGGTACTGGCGGGTATACATTAGTAAGCCCTTTTAAGAATTGAATTATTAACGGTATTTTGAAATATGGAACCTCTTCCGAGGAGCGCTTGAAAATGGACAGCGCAGTAAGGTATCCTTTGATTGTTCGTATCTGGAGCTCCAGATTAGCTAGATGTATGTAGCAGAAAAGAAAGCACCATTGGGGTGCCACACTGAAAAGGATCCACATCCTTGTCTTTGCACCAGTTACTAAACTTGTTCCAGCGACATCGGTACAAAGATTTTGTTGCTGGTCTTCTGGCCGAAAGCAAGATTTCCATTACATCATCCGGAAGATCCCAATCCTTGTATCTGAACCTCTCAGAAACCATGCGTGAAGGTTGAGTGCCTTGACCTCTGGATGGAGAACCCAACCTTCCTCTTGCGAGAGAAGATCCTCTCTTTGCGGAAGACGTACTGGGGGGCAGATGGACATGTCTAGAAGGTCCGGGTACAACATTCTCCTGGCCCAATGCGGGGCAATTAGGATCATGGTTTTCCTGAACTTTCTCAACCTCTTGATTACTTGAGGAATCACGGGGACTGGGGGAAACTCGTACAGTAGTGGACATTTCCACTCCACTATGAATGCGTCTCCCAGAGCTCCTCTTTGAGGAAATTCCCTTGAGCAGTACTGATCGCACTTCCGGTTGATCGTGGTGGCGAACAGATCCACTTGAGGGGTTCCCCAAAGGGCGAAGATCTCCAGAAGGACTTCCTGAGCTATCTCCCACTCGTGAGAGACCGTGCTCTGCCTGCTCAGAGCGTCCGCCGCCGTGTTCTTCTCTCCTGCTAGGTGAATTGCTGATAGAGAAATTCCTTCTTGTATTGCCCAGAACCATAGCTGCATTGCCTCTCTGCACAGTGGTAGTGACCCTACTCCTCCTCTTTTGTTGAGGTTGTACATGGCCACCGTGTTGTCCGTCATTATCAGGACATTCTTTCCCCTGTACAGAGGGCAGAAAGGCCTTCAGAGCTAGTCCGATTGCCCTCAGCTCCAACAGGTTGATGTGTAGTTTGGACTCCGATGGAGACCAACGACCGCTGATTGTCAGATCGTTGGTGTGTGCTCCCCACCCCGTGAGTGAGGCGTCCGTCACTACTGTCATCTCCGGCCATGGTTTCCAAAAAGACTCTCCCTTGAGAATGTTGTCGTTGCAAGCCCACCATAGAAGATCCTGAGCAACTGCGCTCGGGACTTGCAGAAGATCCGCCATATTCCCTGAGAACTGGGACCACTACTGAGTTCTGAGTGCCCATTGAAGGGATCTCATTCTCAACCTGGCCCCTGGTACTAGGAAAATGCATGATGCCATGAGGCCGAGCAACCTGAGAAAATCGAAGGCTGGTAGACGTTGGGCATTCTGGAACGTCTTTACCATCTGCTGGATGTGGAGAGCTCTCACTTCGGGAGGCAAGACTTTTCCCGAGGAAGTGTCCAAGACTGCTCCGATAAACTGGAGCTTCTGGGATGGTATCATGTGGGACTTCTTGAAATTGAGGGAGAAGCCCAATTTGTGGAGGAAGTGGCAGGTGATCGAAAGATGTTCCTGAGCTTGTTCTGGAGAACTTGCTCTGATCAACCAGTCGTCCAGGTAGGGATATATGTGAATACCTCCTCTCCTGAGACTTGCTGCCACAACCGCCAATAGTTTGGTGAAAACCCTCGGGGCGGAGGTCAACCAAAATGGCAGAACTCGAAACTGATAATGAGAATTGCCAATCGCGAACCTCAGGTACTTTCTGTGCTTTGGATGGATTGGCACATGAAAGTAAGCATCCTGAAGGTCCAATGATACCAACCAATCTTGGAGTTGGAGAGCCTGAATGAAAGAGTCACCATCTTGAATTTGTCCTTCCTGAGGAACTTGTTCAAGTTTCTCAAGTTATGTTATGTTATGTTACTTTGCATTTATATAGCGCCTTATGTACCATTGGTATAGTCTCAAGGCGCTGGTAGGTTGAACGCCCTCAGGAACCGAAGTTCAAGTCAGTAGAGAGAGTATAAAGGCGTCAAAGATGCGTGTGCGCACCGTATATGTGTGCTGCAGGTGTAGCATTCATGTGGAGGCAGCTTCTTAGCATTAGGTGTGGTGGTTGAGGCGTATGTGTTCGTTCTGGCCGGATTATCCAGATCGATTGAGGCTGCGTTAGGCCTGAGGAGAACGCCGGCTGGAGGGTGTAACCAGCAGTGTTTAGTTAGAGTGATGTGTAGTATGAGGAAGATGTTGGTATGAGAACAGCTATACTCAAGTCCAAGATGGGTCTCAGTCCTCCGTCCTTTTTTGGGATGAGAAAATATGGGAAGTACCAACCCCTGTTCCTCTCCGCTACAGGTACCAGTTCTATGGCACCTTTCTCTAGCAGGGTTAAAATGTCCTGCAACAGGAGCGGATCTGGAATTTTGGCTGAGTTGGCTCCCGGTGGATGATTCTGAGGGCTTTTTAGGAAGGGGAGGCAGTAACCTTGGGCTACTGTTTCCAGTGCCCAAGCATCTGAGGTAATGCTCCGCCATTCCTTCAGATGTTGAGAGATCCTGCCTCCCGCTGGTGTTTTGTGTAACAAGGCCTCAGAGGGATTTGGAGGCGGCTGCAGGAGTGGCTGAGGATACAGAAGCCGCTCCTGAGGCGGATTTTGCAGCTCTTCCTCGTGCTCCACGAGGGAAGTTTCTTTTGCCCCTTTGAGAAGCCTGTCCTCTTCCTCTACCAAAAGAGGAGTAGTATCGAAAAGAACAACCCCTCCAGGAAGATGAGCCGGAATAGGGTTTTAGAGGCTGGCACAAAGAGGCGCTAAGTGATTTAGCTGCCGCTTTCGAGGTCTGAAGTTTTTCTAGGCTTTCATCAGCCTTTCTGCCAAAGAGCCTTGAGCCATCAAAGGGCATGTTGAGGATTCTAGCTTGCACGTCTGGTGCAAACTTCGACTTCCTCAACCACGCAAATCTGCGTAGCACAACGCTTGCAGCCATGGATCTGCTGATACTATCAGCAGTATCCAGTCCAGACTGGAGACATTCCCCCATTGCCTCCTTCCCGTCTTTGACTATATTCAGGAAGCCTTCCCTTTCCTCGCCTTCCGGAATATGATCAGCCGCCGCCGAAATAAGTCCCACAGGGTATGGGTAAACCTGGCTAGGGTACAGGTGACATTTGCCGAATTAAGTGCCATACTGCCTGACGTGAAAACTTTACGTGCCCAGGCATCCATTTTTTTATCCTCTCTATCTGGAGGGATAGTTGGATAAGCAGTTTGTTTTGAAGTAGATGCTACCTGAATGACTAAACTCTCTGGAGTCGGATGTTTATTCAAATATTCAGGATCCGTTCCAGCTGGTCTATATTTTCTTGGAAAAGTGCTATCTGCAGCAACAATAGTCTCTGGTTTCTCCCAGTTTTTCTCCACAGTCCTTTGAAGGGCCCTGTGAAAAGGGAGAACAGGATCTTTGAGGTCCCTTGACGATTATATCCGTCATGTCATCTTGTTCAAAAATGGGTGAAGTATTACCCCAACCCATATATTCAACTACCCTGGTCATAAGATCCCTGTACCCAGCATCTGCATGCTCTGCAGGATCAGGTTTGGCGAACCCTAATTCTGGGGATGTGTCAACTCCACTGGCAAAATGTAGAGTATCACTCGGGTCTCTCATTCTAGATTCCTGGTCAATAACTTCCTCAGGAACTTGTCTTGTACCATAAGTAACTCCCAAAGGAGTAACCTCATCTTCTTCTGAAGCAGACTCTTCATAAATTGCTGACAAGATTTGAAAAAGTCTGACCTGGGCAAAGGAGTGAATCTCCTTTCTTCCTCTTCCATCTGCTTCGAAGGAATTGGCAAATCCTTCAAAGTTGTCGAAGGGGTCTTCGAAGTCTTCGAAGATGACTTCGATAATGGCGCTGAGGATGTTTTCGGCTTTGGAGTCGAAATTATCGACGCCGAAGGCATCGAAGTCTTCGACAACTTGTGTTTCTTGTATTGCACTGGAGAAGTGCTCGACTCTCGAAGAGTCTTCGACGGTTTTACGTTGACTCGAGTTTTTTTAGATTCCTCGACGCTACCGGTCTTTGCCATGGTAGCTTTGGACTTCCCTTTGTCGTCCAATGGAGCGACTTTAGGGGTATGGCTTTTTCGAGGGTCTTTCGAGGGGGTCGGGCCGCGTTCTCGAAAAACCTCCATCATCTTTTTGCAGAATTTTTCCCACTTACTGGGAGAATCCGATTTAGTCGGACAACGAATTTCTTCGGTCGACTCTGAAGAAGAAGATGATGATGATGAGGGAGATCTATGTCTCCTCTTCATTTTTTTCGATGATGACAAAGTGTCTCGATCTACTCCTAGATCGAGATCTCTTTGAGTGCCTATGGTGATCCGATTCCTTAGAATCAGTCGCTTTCTTGTGTCTTTTTGACATAGCCTTCTTTGAGGCCTCCCTCCCCACCGACAGTTTACTTCTCCTCTCACGAAGAGCTTTCTCGGTCATAGATTAGCAGGACCCGCAGTAGTCTGTTCGTTGACTGGAACCGAGACACCAGAGACAAATCCGGTGGGGATCGGTGATCGACATCTTAGACCCACAATCTGCACACTTCTTGAACCCAGTCCTGGGTGTCGAAGACGTTGAAGATGACATTTTCTTCACAGAAAATAGAAGCGCGCCATTCTCGACAGCGAAGCGATCGGAAAAACGGAACTAAAGCAACGGGCGCGGCTCGAGCTATTTATACCATCGGTGACGTCGACACGGTACAGAGCCCGTCGAGACACAATCGACGCCACGACCTCGAGCACAGCGCCCTCTGGCGAGAACATTTTTTACCCAAGCTGGAGATAACGAATTATCACAAGATGAGGAATACTTTGGAGGACACAATCCATTCGAAGAGTTATTACTCAATAATTAGATTAGAAAATTAGATCATTCTCAGACATTTGAAGAATTACCTCGCCACCAATCTTCCATTTATAAACTTTCAGCTTCCTCCCTGCGGTAAACACGATTGTACTCGTTTTTGTTGCATTGGGTGTCAAGCTCTGAGCATTGGCGTATATCTCAAATGAAAGTAACTTAGCTTGAAGTCCAGCTGGGGTAGTATCTAGTAGAATATCATCATCGGCGAATGCTAGCCTGTGCATTCGCAATGCTCCCATTCTCACTGTGTTCATTCCCCTAGCTATCCACTGTTTCTCCAAATCACGCATGTAGAGATTGAAAAGGGTTGCTGCCAAGTTGCAGACTTGTTTCAAGCCCATGTGAGTTTTTCTGGGTTCCGTGAGAGCACCCTGCGTGGTAACCCTAACTCTATATGCTGTGTTGTTATGGAGCATGGCAATCCAGTAAATCAATCTTGATCCATAGTAAATATCTCACTACAGTATCAAAGGCTGATGTCCTATCTATACTAGCAACATAAACAGGATATGCGCTCCCTTCTTTTTTATTCCTGCTAGTACATGTGCCAGGATGGTTGCGTTCAATGTAGTACCCATATCCCTTCTGAATCCGATTTGAAATTTAGATAGAATATTATGTTGGACTATGAACTTGTCCAAATCATAAAGAACTAAGATGGCAAATATTTTAGCAACAATATCTATTAAATGGAATGGGACGATAGTTATTCGGATTTCTATGATCACCTTTTTTGTAAACAGGTACAATAATTGATGTACCCCAGTTGTTAGGTATGTTACCGGTTTGAAAGATTATGTCATATGTATCTTTTAGAATCTCAGCCCATAATACTGGGTCAGTCTTATATGCACAAGATGGGATTCAGTCAGGGCCCGGAGCTTTAGAATGGGTAAGTTTGTTAATTGCTCATATGATATCCTGTTTGGTCTAGTTAAAGAATTCCCTGTCAATAACTTTCTGATGACAGTATCTAGTAGGAATAAAGCATGCTGGCAGGCTAAATTTCTCATATATGTACTTTACCTATACATCAGATGGAATAACGTACGCAACGGTTCCACCAGATTTTAAGCTGGGTTTACGTATTACTGCCCATATTGATTGAGTATCATGTTTACAAATTGCTCTAATCATAGCACAAATTTGGATAGTCTCAGTAAGTTGAATTGATCCGAGTTTGTTCCTATATTGTTGGGGAGTGCGTTTTTTTATTATTAAAAATTTTTTTATTGACTTGACAGCTCAACAAAAAACCAGAGGATGCCACAAGGCACCAGCGCAATTTGCAAACAGTACGAGCAATAAACAATACACATTGCGTGAATATAGCATATCAATAACCAGCAATATACAGAGTATTAATAACATGCCCCGGAACAGAATGCTATTTAGGGGGAACCACCAGGGGAGGTAGAGGAGGAGGTGGAGGGTGAAGTCATGGCAGAAATATAGTCGCGGAATATCGGCCAGATGTCCCTCGGCCTGGAGTGGGGATGCTGCATAGCACTCCAGGACTGCTCAGTATCGTGAGCCCATGTGACCGATCTGAGCCATTGGGTATAGGTGGGCGCTCTAGGGCGGAGCCAACAGAGTAATATATAGCGGACTGCCAGTAGCATGCAGAGGCCTGCCAATTTCCTGACATCACGGGGCAACTGTGGGAGATCATGGAATAGGCAGTGCAGTGGGGTGGGGGTAATTGGGTGTTCTAGAATGTCAGATAATGTAGAGCAAATGTCTAGCCAAAATTGGGACAAATGGGGGCATAGCCACAACATGTGCATATAAGAGGCCTGATCTGCGCCGCACCTAGGACAAGTGGGGGGGGGGGGTTGGCAGGAAACATACGGTGGAGTCTCATGGGTGTATGATGGTACCTGTGTAGGGCTTTAAACTGAATGAGTTTAAATTAAGTGTTGTAGGAAACCTCGTGGGTCCGAGCGCACATCCGTGCCCACTTCTCGTCAGTGATCTCGGTACCAAGGTCCTCCCCCCATCTGCGTCTCAGCTCGGTAAAGTGGGGGGCCGCTCTGGTCTGCAAAAGGAGTAGAGCCTCAACACTTTACCTCTGAAGGAGAGATAGGAGCAGAGCTCCTCAACTATAGGTTCATCAGTGGGCAAGGCGGGGAAGTCTGGATAAGTGGACTTGAGATGTGCTCAAAGCGAAGAATACTGTAGCCACACCGAGGGACGGCGCCTGAGTAGGGAGGGGGGGGAGGGCAGACCATTCCATGAAGTTCCCCTGTTCAAAGACATCGCATAAAGTCAGGAAGCCAGCAGAGGCCCAGCGGGCGACCACCGAAAGTGGGATGTGTGGAACATCAGGAAGGAAGTTCCACAAAGGCAGATCCCCATGGAACGGGCGGGGTGTGCCGACCATGGAGTTTAGTCAGCGCCAGGGATGTACAAGCCACCGGATTCGTCGAGTTTAACGCAGGGGGCATTGGCTGGAGGACCACCCGATCACTGTCACAGACAGCTAGCTTCTCAAGGCGAACATGGGGGTGCGGGGGGTATCAGTGGTGTTGAACCAGAATGCAGCAAACTGCGATTGGGCCACCACCCAGTATCTGATAAAATCGGGTGTGCTAAAGCCGCCCAACGCCTTAGGGGCAGTTAGTGTAGTCAATTTGAGCCGGACGGCCCCAGAGTGCCAGAGGAAGGTGTTACATATGGTGCGTAGTGTTTGGAAAAATGTATCCCCAGGCCACAGGGGCAGGTTGGTGAAACGATACAGTAATTGAGGTAATACAATCATTTTGAGTATGCCTATTCTGTGTAACGCTCACCTGATTCCCGTAGAGGCGCCGGTCTTGACTGGGCGTATACCGTATCTTCAAAGGTGATGTGTAACACACGGCTGGCTCTTTGGGCTGGACCTCTGTGCACTGTATGTCTGGCTCGAAGGGTAAGATGTCTGCAGATAGAAAATGTGGGATTAATGAACTGGGTTATTGAATGTCTCTCTCTTCTTCCCTTTCTCTTCTCCTGTAGAACCCCAAAGGTTAACGCTCTCACCTTAGGTAAGTGAACGCTGTGCTCTCCATCTGCCTCGAGGCAGGGTGCTGTAACCAGTTTCTTCACTGGATAAGGGGAGCAGGCCTCTTGACTTCAGAGGACCGCTGTCCGTCGTTTACTGCACGAACGGTAAGTTTCGAGTAATTCTAATGTCTTTAAAGTCTTTAGTAATGATGTCTCTTGTTTTGCAGGGTTCCGGCGATGGAGGATGGCGGGCTGAAGTGAGTTGAAGATGGAGCCCGTGTGATGAATAGAAGCGCCTGGAAGCACGTAAGTAAGCGCTTGTTGCCTGCTTCACGATGCGCTCTAACTGTCTTTTTATTTTGCAGGTACAAGTTCGGGGCGGCTGCAGGGTGCCGGAATACCCACTGGGTTAGATGTGGAAAGGAGTAATGGCACGTGAGTATTAAAGTTCCCCAATGTCTTTAAACGCACCTTGTTTTGTCTTTCAGATGCGGGATGCAGCGCCGAAGGCCTCCGGAGCGTGCGAAGAGTTGGTAAGCTTTTGTCTTTCAGATGCCGGAATGCAGCGCGAGGAGTTGGTGACAGCCGATGGACCAGGTAAGTGAAGAGCTGTCACTGAAGACCGTAATGCTAACCTGTTCTTTCTTGTCTTTATAGGTGTTGCTGAAGACTGGATTCAGAATGGTAAGCCTTTTTCCTTAGGCCCAGGATCAGATGCAGAAGACATGATGAGCGTTCTGCTGCGGAGGATGCAGAATAACGCAAAGCAAGATTCATCCATCGGGTGTGATTTAAATAGCCTCCTGTAGTGCTTAGGTGTCTCCTTCCACAGCCACGCCTAAGAAAAGAGTTCCTGCTTTCCAGAAGAGTTCCAGTGTTCTGAATCTAGGGAGTGGCTCCTGCCCCACCCAACAGGAAAAGTAGTTCCAAACAGAAGAGGATCAGAGACTCAACTGGCAGGCAAGTAAGCAGCATGGTCTGCTGCAGGTAAGTCCACCCAAGCATTATGAGCCCTGCGCTTCCAGCGCTGGGACTGGGCATATTTATGAGCCTGGTGCCACTGGCGCCAGGACTGGGTCCAAAAGGTCCCAATTGGGACTGGTTGGCACTCGGAACCTGGGTTATGGATCTGCTTCCAAGGGAGTTGGGAAAACCCTGACCTTTTGGAAGCAGAGATCATGACATTCTGCCTGCTAGCGAGAGGGGAGCTTAGTCCAGCTTGAGGTTTTAGTCTGGAGGGTAGTTAAATAGTTATGATAATTGTCACGTAGCTGTGACGTGTGCCGGGGGACCACCACCCCTAGGTAGGTGAAGCTAGAGGAAGCCCAGGTGAACCCAGGTAGATCCGGAGGGGGTTGTGTCGAATCCGTGAGTGGGAATAATGTAGACTTGGAGCAATTGACCGTCAAACCGGATATGTCCCCAAATCGAGCCACGTCTGTCAGTATAGGTAAGAGATTAACTTCAGGGGATCGAACAAACAGCAGGGTATCGTCAGTATAAAGGGAGATTACGTCAGTCTGGCCAGATGTGCACCCCTCTGTGCGAGTGTGACTGCCGAATCATGTCAGCGAAGGGTTCCATGGCAATAGCAAAAATGAGTGGGGAAAAGGGGCATCCCTGGTGTGTTCCTCTAAATATCTGAAATGGGGAAGAGCATCTGTCTTCCGTACGAATCTTGGCCGACGGGGCGGTGTAAAGGAGCTTTATCCAGGAGCGGAAGTTGGGGCCGAATTTACATTTCTCGAGGACGCACCACAGGTATTTCCAAGCGACTGAATCAAATGCCTTTTGCATGTCTGATGTGGCCGCCACTGCGTGTGTGGCCGGGTCGATTCTGTTGAGTACATTAAAGAGTTGCCGTAAATTTAGGGAGGTGGATCTGCCAGGGACAAAGCCAGCTTGGTCTGGATGAACAATGTGGGACATATACGGTCCCAAGCGGTTGGCAAGTAGTTTGGCAAATATTTTAATATCGCTATTAATCAACGAGAGGGGTCGGTAGGAGCTACACTGCGTAGGCGCTTTACCAGGTTTGAGGAGCTACGTAATCAATGCCTCATGGAGAGTTGGCGGAAGTATGCCTATGTCGCATGACTCCTCCCACAAGGCCAGCAGGTGCGGCGCTAGTTGGGCTTTGTATAGTTTATAGAAATCCATTGGGAGCCCATCAGGGCCGGGAGCCTTCCCCGCTGCCAGTGACAAAATGGCCTCCACGATTTCCTCTAGGATAAAGGGCCTCTCAAGGAAGGCACTAGTGTCGGCTGATAGGACTGATAACGGGAGGTTCTCCAAGTAGGAATTGATTTCAGAAATCTGGGCGGTGTCAACCTCCAAGTACAGGTAAGTGTAGAACGCGAGGAACTCAGAATTGATATCTTGAGGGGAGGTGGCGAGTGTGCCATCTAGTCTAGCAATGGCCGGTATGTTGGGGGCACCAAGTTCGCGGCGCAGCAGCCTAGCCAACATTCTCCCGGGGCGCTCACCCTCGCCGTATTTCCTCGCCAAACGAAGGGAGTCCAGGAACTTAACCTCGCGTTCAGCAAGGCCACGGAACCTGTCCAGCTCAGTGCCCAGACTCACCAAGGTAGGCGGGGAGTGATCTACAGCGTATTGGGATTCATAAGCAGTTAGGGCCAATTCACTGGTGGCTATGTCAGCACGGATGCTCTTAAGGATGCCACTGCTCTTAGAGATGGCGACTCCTCTAGTGTGTGCCTTAAAGGCTTCCCATAGCACGGCATGCGCAGAGACAGAATTTAAGTTAATCTCGAAATATTCTCCAATAGAGGATTCAAGCTCGGAGGCAAAAACCTAGTTGAGAAGCACATGAGGACTCATCCTCCACGGTCTTGTTTTGTTGGAGTCTGATCCCCAGTTTAACGAAATTAGTACTGGTGAGTGGTCCGACAGTGCCCTGGGGAGAATGGCCAAGCGAGTAACGCATCTAATCAGTAAGTCTGTGACCAGCCATCTATCTATTCTAGAGTGGGAATTGTGCACTGAGGAGGAAAAGGAGTAAGTACGGTCATCGGGATACATTAGGCGCCAAGCGTCCACCTCTGCCAAGCGGGGGAGCGAAGTCAAGATAGAGTAGGCCGCACTAGACAGTTGACTAGGGTGAGACCCGGACCTATCCAATGTGACATCTAATATCGTATTGAAATCCCTGCCCCATAAAATAGGAATCAAGGGGTAGCTCTCAAGTAAAGTGGCTAGGTGAAGGTAGAAGTCGGGGTCGTCGACGTTCGGACCGTATATGTTCAGAATGATTGTCTCCTGACGTTGTAAAATACCTGTGATGAGTACAAATCTTCCAAGTGGATCTATGTGAGATTGATGACAGGAGAACTTTAGACTACTATGTATTAGGATGAGGGTGCCTCGATTCTGAGTGGAATAATTAGTGTAATATCTCTGGGGGCCCAATTGTCTGGCGAATCGTTCACATTGCTCTGAGGGAGCGTGGGTTTCCTGAAGGCAAAGGATCTTTGCCCCGTGGCGTTCGGCGTGGAGCTGGATCTGCCGCATCTTCTTATAATTGCCTAGTCCCCTGACATTCCAGCTCATAAAGGTCAGAGAAGTATCAGCCATATTCATATGAGTGGCAGTGGAATAAACAAAGGTGGATTCCAGGGTCGTGTAAAGTGTGTACCTTAGGTGTATGCAGTCGGTTGACTGCATATATGAATTGCTTGGGCGCTGTGCCTGCGGGGCCTCCGGAGGCTGTCAAGACATTTTTAAACCAGAACGTTCCTTCCAACCCCCCGCCCACATCCCTCCCCCAATCAGAGGGACGAAACCCGAACAAAACCAGAACAAAAAACTTTTAGGCATCAGCGCCTGGGGGACTGTTAGCTTCCGGGCGATGGTGGCCAGACTGGGGAGAGCGTAAGGAGGTACACTACGTAATAGGTTAAGGTGGAGCATTTATAGTGTGCAGGTTACATCGGGACAAAAACCGTAGGCAAGGGCCCACGGGGAAATACGATGGGGCCACGCGCTCCGACACAGCGCCAAAAGAATCAGGTATAATCATGGTTAGAGAGGGGCCAGGGTGTCGGAATTTGATACGGAAATGGGTGGGTTGAGAAACCAGGGTAGCTTTGGGCCGTGAGTCCAACATGAACCAGACAGTACGGTCTATGATGCAACAGTATGGTAACGAAACATCACCTATATGGAAAGGTAAAGGGGCAACAGAAGCAACCTGCGCAGTAGTAGGCTACGATGAAAAGTGCCCATAGTGAGGGAGGGATCGCCGTGGCGGTCCGATCCCGCAGCCCAGGTATACTAATAGATGATGAAACATGCGAGTCATATTAACATTGCTTAGATCAGCCAGGTATGTGTTTGTCTATAAACTTCGAAGCCTCTTCTGGGATGGTAAAGAAATACGTTTGGTTAGAGTGTTCAATCCTCAGTTTGGCGGGGAAAAGCATGGAGTACTTGACTCCTAAGTCTCGGAGTCTCTTCTTCACCGCAAGGAAGGTTTTACGCTCTTGTTGGAAAGCCACCGAGTAATCCAGATACAAGTGTATTCTATCGCCCCCAGATGCAACTCCCCTTTGGCCCTGGCCGCCTGGAGCAGGGAATCACGATCGCGGAAGTTGAGGATTCTGGCTATGATGGGACGGGGCGGGGCACCAGGCCTGGGCTTGGCAGATAAGGATCGGTGGGCTCCCTCCAAACAAATTGTGCCGAAAGCTTGGGGTTATCCAGAAGCGACAGGAGGGTGCGTTCCACGTAATCCTCCATGGACTCTCGGGTGTTGTCCTCCGGTATTCCAACAATGCAGAGGTTATTCCTCCTGGAGCGGGATTCGAGGTCATCGTTTTTCTTTTCGACCACAGAGACCCGGCTGGTCAAGGTGGTTACATCGGTGCGCAGGGAGGTCAGGTCGTCCTCTGTGGTGCCAACCCTCGTCTCAATCTCCACGACCCTGGTGTCCGTCCTCTCAATATGGGCCTTTATAGATGAGATGGTCCCATTCATATCGTCTAACTTAGTATGGAGTGTCGTGAAGCCCTCTCGCATGTACTCCAGCATTTTCTGCGAGTCGTCAGAGGTGGAGGGTGCAGTGGTCGTCGGCGATTCCTCCAGAGGGTCAGCTAGTGGCTTGGAGGGGGTCTTAGCGAACATGTTTAGTGACATTTGCTTCTTATTAGAGCCGGCTCCCTTAGTCATGGTGGAAAGCAGAGCTATAAGTTCAGGAGAGCTATGAATTGAGAGCAGTGGGAGCGCAGTCGTGAGGAGTCCAGAGCAAGCGGTTCACTGCGGGGAGGGAGAGAGCGAGCAGTCAACATTCCTGTAGTGTAGATTGGCTGCTTCACTGCGAGGTGGGGGAAGGCGAGCAGACAATGTTCCCGTGGCAGGTGGGAGGGCATTCAGCAGTGGTACAGGCAGGCAACCGTTGCAGGTCCAAGGGGAACCAGGAAGTACACAGAGACCACAGTATCACCGTGCTCGAGATGGCTCCCCGCACAGCCCAGGCACGCCGCTGTGTGTAGTAGAAGTGAATGGTAGGAGCAGCATGAAGCCAGCCAGTCGGTAACAAGTTATGCTCCCCTTAGTTGCCGTGGGCACTGGGGGGCAGGAAACAGTCCAACCCCGAGCTGGGTGCGTGAGACCCAGGAGTGGTGGTATGGGACCAGGGGGGTGGCCCGCCCGGAACAGAGAGATGGTGGTTGGCAGGATCACGCCAATAGGTCCGCCACGTTGGTACTGGGCGGCAAGAACACCGGGAAGCCGAAGGTTTGTGGTGCTGGTGATCGCAGGCTTGGTGCAGCACGCCGGTTCAAGTAGCAGGAGATAGGGGGAACGGCAGCGGCGCAGTGCGGCGTAGGCCCCCAGCTGCAGCGTGTGTCCCCACAGATCCGGGGGGGGTGAACAATACCAGGAGAGGTATCACCAGCGTGGGGGGCACAGTGCCCAAAGCGCCGCCGCGTAGAAGTATGGCGGCCTGCGAGGCGCGCCTGTAGTGAGCGGGGTTGACAACCCGGGATCACCGGGGCTAGTAACAACTCCCCCCGCCCCCCCTACCTTGCCATGAGTAGAGTCCCGTGTTCCGTGGAGGGGGGCGGCAGAGGGAGAGCAAGTGAGCAGGCTGAGGGGGAGACGACCTGCGGCAATGTCTACGTCCCCCGCCGTGTGGGACCAGGAAGCGGGAGACTCCGGGACCTTCAGGCACCAAGGAGTTAGCGGGCGGAGGTGACTGTGTGGCCCAGTGGAGTCCCCGGCGGTTTGCAAGAGCTTGATCCGGAGAGTGCCGGGTTGGTCCACCGGCCGCGGCGGCTCGGTCCGCTCTGAAGGGCTCTGATGCCCCTCCCCCACGGCAGCCTGCAGCGCCACGCTCCCTGGTGTCGGAGTGAGTCGCAGTCGCTGGAGCCGCAGCACGGCCCGGGCTAGGCACACGCAGCCCCTGTCCGAGCGGGGAGCACAGCAGGTAAGCAGGAAAGCAGGGTGAAGGAGTGAGGTCCTGCAGCAAAGTCTTCGTCACCCGCCGTGTGATTCCAGGGGGCGGGGGACTCCGGGACCCACAGGCCCCCACGAAGTTAGCAGGCGGAGGTGGTTGTCCGTCTCAGTGGATTCCACGGCAGCGTGCAGGGGCTTGGTCCGGGGAATGCCGGGTGGATCCGTCAGTCACAGCGGCTCGGCTACTGACATGCGCTTTAAGAGCTCGAAGTTCCTTGTTCTTATTGCATTTAAGCAATCTCACTTTAAAATCAAACTTATGCGTTGTAGCAGTAGTTTTAGGTTTCTGTTTGGACTGTAAGGATGTAATAGCATGGGAAACTATACCGGACACAATCTTTTCCCTCAAAAAACAACATACCCTAGGATGCCAAATCTGGGCAGCAAAATAATTAAGTTCTATTCATATCTTCTCAGCTAGCTTCCGGCAGAGCATAGGGCACCACCTGAGAGAAATATCACTACGCTTATTCTCAGTTAGTGCCAGTAACTTGTCCATAGCAAGTCCTAGATGAGATATTCTAGTGGATAATTGAATTGGTGCGTGGTTCCAGTGGGTCACAGAATGAATTATTACGGGTCTACACAAGGTAGCAGTAAGTTTGTTATTGCAAAATAGTAAATCATGGAAGTTGACATGCCACAATACCATGTGTATTTAGGGATTTAGGGCATGACTTCAAAGAATTTACAAAACTAATCTCCCAGTTTTCAAAGTGCGATATCCATATAAGGCCTCTACGCCAAGCCCTAGTGTTGCCATCAAGTTGTATACTCGATATGTCACTATTACTAGCTGAACACATTGAGTTTAAGTCACCCTCCATTATTATTTTATAGTTGGAGTTGTATAACAATAGACTCTAAAAGCAATTATCCAATTTATCAAACATGTCATCAATGGGCGCTTTCGCTGGATTCCAATATAGTTATCAACAAAATCGGATCCTGTGTCTTTATACCAAATATAATTCTACAGCTAGGATATTTTCAGCTATATACACATCTGGAATTACAATTAATATGAATGTCAATGGCAATAGCCAGCCCACCCATCGGACAACCCCCATTACCCTTGATTGCCTTTGAGCAATAGGTGTTTTATCCATGTAACATCAATTCTCTAGTACTCATGGTTTCTTGGAAGAAATAACATTGAAATTTCGCACAGGGGGAAGAGTAGACAACCATTTGAGGAGGTTAGGATGGCCACATGAATTCCATGAAATTATGGTAAAAACATTATTGGTCAATTGCCAATTCTGATGCTCATCTGTTTTGATAGTAAACATTGACCGTAACAGTGGTTCAACTCAGGCTAATTCTTTTTTCCCATCAGCATTTAACAGTAAATGGGTTATACACATTTTCTCATCAGAAGTGCCGCCTGCACCTCCATTTGATAGCTCCACCTCCCTTTCCTGCTGGGGACTGGGTTGTTCAAAAAACATGGTGGCCACCAGCTCATTGTTAAAGGTGTGAAATTGAAAACCAAGCTCCAACAAGTCTGCATGATATCCTCAAATATATTTTAAAAAACTTGCAGTGGGTAGATAACATATCATCCTGCAGTTATTCTCACGTGCTAGAGAAATTCTCTCGAAATCTCTGAGTTAGAATTCTCAGAACTGGGATGCGGGCAATCAAATCCATCCAATAACGACGGTTGATTCTTGCTCCACACAATATCTCAGGGTTACCCCCAAGCCCTATAATGTTATAGGCTTTTTGCCCTTCATCATCCCTTTTAGACACACTTGTCTCTTTCGTCATATTATTAGTATTGTTGCCCCTTCTCGTTTCTAGGGCAAGAGGGTGACCATGCAGGGCATTCGAGTCTTCACCGGCACACTGAAGGGTCTCCTTCTTCGGGATCTTGTAAACCAGTCCCATTATTATATTCAGATACGGCTCCTTTTAAATTTAGTTCATTCATAAGTACTTCTGCGCTTAACGCACCGCAGTCTAATGCTGTTTTCAAAGAACTCATTATTTCTGCACAAGGATGATTGTTATTAAGAATAGGAAATATCTCATCAGGTATGTTAGATGCAAGAGACATCTTCTGTGCACTATAGAACATGATTTCCCGGAACCACCAATTATGACAGTCATTTTGAACTGGCAAGTTCCTCAGATTTGGCTGCGAGTGCAAAGCGCTACATGCTTCCGTATATGTAACATTTCGAATAGCATCGGCCTTGTCCACTTTTGAATTATCTTCAAAGCCTATGCTAGTCGAGTCACTGTGTTGAGGTTCAATGTCTTTTACACGAGGCACAAGCGTACGTTTCATATACTCTTTAGGAAAATAATTCAACAGGTTTAGATTTTTTTGAATTATCAATGCATAAAGAGGTAGTAGGGTCAATTGTTTTCTCACTTCGTACCTCCTTCCCTCTGCCTCCAGTCAATATGACAACATTTGGAAGCTTAAGGACCAGACACACACCAGCTGTTACCAGCTGGTAGCCCTATGCTGCACTCCTTGTGGGACTTAGTCCCCGTAGTTTTATTGGAACCTCGTAAACCCAATCCAACTCCCTACAGGAGATGTTTAGGCCCACGAGGGTCGCTTCTGTAAGTTTGTTATAATACTATCAGCATTCCCAAAGTTTACATACTATTCAATCAATCAACAATGTATATAAAACTCTGTCCATCTGCTTGTCTACAGACAGGAAACACAAGGCTGAGACAAGACAGAAATTAGGCAGATGAAGTATTTTTATGTTTTACAAATTTGCAACCACGCTATTACAGAATAGTGGGATATCATTACAACAAAATGATATATTCAAAAATTCTGAAACAATGACAGTAATATAGTTGAGCTGAAAAACAGTTCTCACAAACACCAAAATGTGTTCCGAGGTTTATAAACAATATAACATATTAATTAACAAAGGGATTCATTTGTGGCTGAACAAAATGACCACATTAACATGATTGCCCTTCTGGGCAGTGTAATTCTTTCTGCTCAGAGCTTCCTAAACACACTTGTATCAAACCATGTGTGCCGACGCGTTTCGGATTAAACAAAATCCATCTTCAGGGCAGGGTGCGTTACAGTTTCAACAGTGTTCATTCATAATTCCTAAAGAGGGTAAGGATAAACTAATTAGACCTCTATAGTACCAAGGATATTTATCAAGTAGCTCTCAAGTGAAGCAAGGCACTAACCTTAATTCCTGTGTACATAGACTATACGAGTAACTACCTATGTGGTAAATGTAAAGATAGAGTACATATTAAGTGTTCATTCAAAGGCAAGAGTCGAATTCTCAAGTGATCCATATGAAATCTAGTCTACTCACCCGGAAGGAAGACAAATACTTCTACCCGTTTAATGTAATGGTAACAGGCTGTGATTTCCAGTGAACAATGGCTGGAGGCAAGAAGAGAGGTCAAAGGTGTTCAGTAGATGTTTGGTGAATGTGTCCCCTGGCAGTTGTTAAGGCATTAAACTCAATGAGGTTAAGTATTAACTAAGATTCTCCCATCGATAATTCTTATACTCATATAGGGAGTAAAGTGAGCTTCCTACTGTATATACATTCGTGGAGAATATATTACAAGACAACTAGTAGGGCATAAAAAGTAGTGCAGTCAATGACTTGTAGGGAGTTGGATTGGGTTTACGAGGTTCCAATAAAACTACGGGGACTAAGCCCTACAAGGAGTGCAGCATAGGGCTACTATCTGGTAACAGCTGGTGTGTGTCTGGTGCTTTTGTTTTGTGAATCCCGAGTGGCCTCGAGATTCTCCCTGCTGCACCTGAAATCCTATTGGAATGAATCACATGGATTCCTATGACTATACCTTACCCTACTGACCTGAGTATATACTACAACACTGTTGTGCCTCCCACCCTACACTTTGTTCTATTCTCGCTACGGTGGGCACAATTAGGGAGTGCACACTCTTTACTAACCTCCTCCAATCTATTCTTATTTAATTACCTTATCTCAAAACCGTACAACAAACTTACATAGGACAATGTCCTTTGCAAAAATTGACGCTACCACCAATAATAGAGCCGAATCGCTGGGCTTTAGCGAGGAAGAAGCAAAGAGGATTTTAGGCCTCATTAAATCAACAGGAGACTAGCTGATGTCCTCTGACAAACCCGAAGCACTTATCAAACAACTCGAGTGGAAGATACGTAGAGAAATAAACTTGAAGCTACACGCAACTACATTAGCACATTACTACAAGGCACAAAGAATTCCGCAAGGACTAAGAGTGAACCTAGAGCCAACCTTGTGCAAGGAAAATCCAAACTTCATGAAGAAATACAGACAAATCCTCAATAAGTGTTCGTTAGACCTTATCTTACTGACGATTGAAGAACTTTCTCATAACATAACCCTTGATGAAGAAATTGACACCATTAAAGGAACTCTCAGCAAGAGCTTTACTGCAGACCAGCTAAAACAAGTCTTGGATGAAACCAATGAAAAATTGGCTAAGGACAAACCGGAGCTGGAGATCAAGAAGATACGAACATTCAGACGTGACACCCAGGACTACAAACTCAACATAGTTTATACCTGGCAAGAGTATTACGGTCAGAGGACCCCCAGACCTTTCCAACAACGCACACCTAGAGCGGGACCTTCAAACGCAGACACCACCTCTTCAGAAGTATCAAGTACGGAACTTGAGGTAACCACTGACACAGGGATACCAACACCTTCCACCTCAGGGACTGAGGAGAATTCTCCAAGGACAGTTCCTTTTTTAGAAAAAGACCAACTAGACGTGGACAAGGGAAGAAAAAAAATCAGAGAGGAAGAAACAGACCGGGAAAAAGATATAGTGGTGAATATCTCATCATACCAACTGTCACGCATGGAATCAAGAGTCCTACACAAAGGTCTTTCTTTTGTACCACAGTACAATACCAATCTTCTGAGAGAAAAGATTGATTTTTTTTAAATTGATGAGGAAACTTAAATTAAAAGTCTTTTTTAATGACCTCGCAGAAGAAAAGGACACAAGGGAAACTTCAGAATTTCTCAAACTCACACCAAAGAGTGTATTCAATCCTCCTATCACCAATCACGTGTCGACAGTGTTTGAGAAAACTGTGTTGGACCAGTTTAAGAAAATTCCCTTCAGAACCAAGGAAAGAAGCAACTTCGCGAAGATCGAACGACAAATGCTCAAAAGGTTACTTGACAACAGCGAGATCATCTTCAAACCCACAGACAAGGGAGGAGCCCTTGTCCTGATGGATAAGATCAACTACATTGCAGAAATTGAACAACTAGCGGATCGAGAAACCTATAAGGAAGTGGACTACAATCCAACTGAACAAGTTAGGAACCTGATAAAGGAGGTCCTGGACGAGGCAGAAATAAGAGAAGTGATCTCAGAAAAAACATGTAGATTCTTGGTAAAGACGCACCCAATCAATCTGGTGATATATATCCTCCCAGAAATTCACAAGAGACTTACAGACCCTCCTGGGAGAGCCATTATAGCGGCAACAGACAGCATCTTGGAACCATTGGCAAAATATTTGGACAAAATCTTACAACCCCTCATATAGGAAACCCCGACTTATATCAAGGACACTACCCACTTTTTGAAAAAACTCAAGGAGATTGTGTTCGTCGAAGAAGAGGATACCCTGTTTACTATGGATGTAACCTCTCTGTACACGAATATTGCACATGAGGCTGGTCTTGAGGCCGTCGAATGGTTACTACTAAATTGTGACAACTGTCAGGGTGACAAGCTATTTGTGTTCATATTGCTCAAATTGGTGCTAATGAACAATTTCTTCAGATTTCAGGACAGATTCTACTTACAAGTCTCAGGAACCAGCATGGGGGCCGCAATGGCCCCAGGTTATGCAAACACCTACATGTATCATTTAGAAACAGAGCACGTCTTGACATCGGCAAGGTGGCTACGTCATCTAACCATCTTCGTAAGATACGTTGAGGATGTGTTTGGCATTTGGTTGGGTTCTGACGAGGAATTACAGGAATTCTGTATGATGAATGAAATGCACCCGAGGATTACGTTTACCACCGAAACAAGCAAAGCCACGATCAATTTCTTGGACATCGAAGTCTATCTTAAGGGGGATAATCTGGAGACCTGGACCTTCACTAAAGCCACCGACAGAAATAGCCCCCTACTGGCAACAAGTTTTCATCCTCGCAGGGCAACTGACAGTGTCCCCCCCTAAGCCAATTTTTACGTTATCGTAGAAACATCTCAGAAGATACTGAATTTGTGAGACAATCGGCATCTCTACGTCACAAGTTCATGAGAAGAGGCTACAACCCGACCACCTTAGCCCAGATTGAGGAGAAAGTGGAAACCATAGAGACACCCTACTGAAACCCAAAGAGCGGAACAAAGATGATTCAATGGTCTATGTTACCACATACTCGGCTCAGAGCAAAAAAATCAGGAGTATTATCCAAAGAAATTGCCCAATGCTGCAAATGGACCCTTCAACACAACTACTCTTTCAACAATTGCCAATTTTCGCTTACAGGAATAGCAGTGCCCTAAGAAATAGTCTGGTCAGAGCAGACTTACCCTTGCATCATGGGACTGCCAGCTTTGCAGTAACATCCTTCTAGGTAACACAATTTCACACACAGGAAAGCCCACTACACTAAAACATTCATGTACTTGTGATTCCACAAATGTTGTCTATGCGCTTAAATGCCCCTGTGGTTTCTATTATGTTGGGATTACCATGAGAAAGGCGAAACTGCGTTGGACTGAGCATAAATCCAACATCCGGACAAAAAGTCTCAGATCCCCAGTATCAATGCACTTTTTAGAAGCAAGACATAGCATTGCCCAACTGAAGTGTATGATTCTGGAACAAGTAAATTTGGGACCAAAAGAGGGGCATGTCCATAAGAGACTACTCCAGAGGGTGATTGCTTGGATTGATCTTTTGGGTTGTCTAAGCCCAAGAGGAATGAATTGTGAATTCGATCTGATGTGTTTTCTTTAGATCTTTTAGTGATTGGTGTAATGTCGCTTGTAGATTGTCATGGTAGAATGTTAGCGTAGTGCTTTTAACAGTGTACCTCTAAGCACCAAGCACAGTATGCTTGAGGCCAGATCTTGAGCAAGAGTCATGGTTATAACGGAGTTCACTTGATACTTGTGATTATATGTCTTGGAGGCAACCAATATATTCAACTGTCAGGTTCACTGTGATATTCCAGATTGTGAATGGCTTAGACACCGGGGGACCCAATTATAGTCAATATCATTTGAGTCTTGTTACAGGTAGCTAGTTAACCCACCGACTGATCAGAATGTGAACGGTATCTATACCACAAGATTGACACAATGGGCATGTATTTATTGGTTATGTCTAGCGGCCTCACTGAGGTCCAAGAGTAATGAATCTTGATATGATTGGTTTCGACAGCATACCATTAATGGAGTGACCCTTGGGTAGAGAGGAGTGACTGGGTTCTCTGATCGCCCCGCACTCACCAGATGGTCACCATAACTACCTAGCAGGAGGTACGGGCCCTGCGCAGTAGATTACTACCTTGGCGCAACTCCTCCCGCCCTTAATGCTCTTAACCCCAGTTACCGCACTCCAAGTGACAGCGGAAGGTAGGTGCACCACGCAGTTGCATACTGCTCTGATGCCCCCCTCCCGCCCTTAATCTTCCTTTGAGAGCCCCTGCATCTTGACTTACCTGTGATCACTATTAGACCGCTATCTCCTCATTGTACACTCCCTATTGTGATACCATACAGCATTATCCCCATAACAACTGCACTGGTGTACATAATCAGCTGCGCCTTACAGGACACCCAAATCCACACTTATTTCCTGTTTAATACATGGACACGCGCACACTTAAGTGCCGCCGCACAGTTGGGACGCGCATGCGTGCAACAATTAGATCGATTTCGGCACCACTGTGTTTAGACACTTTTTTATATATCTTTTTTTGGGCCCTAGACCCTTGCATTACTCCAGTCTAGTGAAGAGAGGATGATTTATTGATGGGCGTACTGCAAGCTCCATGCTGCAGACGCGCAGTCCCACACAAAGATGGAAGTCAGGAGCCTAGATGTGCATGCGTGCCGGCTTCATGACTACCATGTAAACAAGTCACAAACGAGCAGCGCGTCTTGGCGACGGGCTGCTCGGTCTTCCTTGGAGTTACATGGTTTTACAAGGTGAGTGTCTTTATTGAGATACCCTAAGCATTCACTGCTCCATGCTCATTGAGACGGTTACTTAATGCAGTTTGTCGCCCTATTATTGGAGAATGTGTCAGCATTCCGACACACATCAGACCTTGCTAGGTGTATGTTAGAGTGAAATTCTCACCCCGCATGAGTGGTGTGTTTCGTTTTAGTCACAGACATTATGTCCAGTAACTCGGTACGAGTGCAGTATTTAGAGCAAGTCATTGACTGCACTACTTTTTATGCCCTACTAGTTGTCTTGTAATATATTCTCCACGAATGTACATACAGTAGGAAGCTCAATTTACTCCCTATATGAGTATAAGAATTATCGATGGGAGAATCTTAGTTAATCCTTAACCTCATTGGGTTTAATGCCTTAACAACTGCCAGGAGACCCATTCACCAAACATCTACTGAACACCTTTTACCTCTCTTCTTGCCTCCTGCCATTGTTCACTGGAAATCACAGCCTGTTACCATTACATTACCAGGGGAGCGGTATTTGTCTTCATTCCGGGTGAGTAGACTAGATTTCATATGCATCACTTGAGAATTCGACTCTTGCCTTTGAATGAACACTTGCTATGTACTCTATCTTTACATTTACCACATAGGTAGTTACCCGTATATTCTACGTACACAGGAATTAAGGTTAGTACTTCGCTTCACTTGAGAGCTACTTGATAAATCTCATTGGTACCATAGAGGTCTAATTAGTTTATCCTTGCCCTCTTTAGGAATTATGAATAAACACTGTTGAAACTGTAACATACCCAGCCATGAAGATGGATTTTATTTAATCCGAAACACGTCAGCACACATGGTTTGATACGATTGTGTTTAGGAAGCTCTGAGCAGAAAGAATTACGCTGCCCAGAAGGACAATCATGTCAATGTGGTCATTTTGTTAAACCACAAATGAATCCCTTTGTTAATTAAATATGTTATATTGTTTATAAACCTCGGAACACATTTTGGTGTTTGAGAACTGTTTCTCAGCTCAACTGTATTACTGTCATTGTTTCAGAATTTGTGAATATCTCATTTTGTTGTAATGATATCCCACACTATTATGTAATAGCGTGGTTGCAAATGTGACTTTTTTTTTTAAAACATAAAAATACTTCATCTGCCTAATTTCTGTCTTGTCTCAGCCTTGTGGTTCCTGTCTCTAGACGAGCAGATGGACAGAGTTTTATATACATTGTTGATTGATTGAATAGTATGTAAACTTTGGGAATGCTGATAGTATAACAAACTTACAGAAGTGACCCTGGTGGGCCTAAACATCTCCTGTAGGGAGTTGGATTGGGTTTAGGAGGTTCCAATAAAACTACGGGGACTAAGTCTAACAAGGAGTGCAGCATAGGGCTACCAGCTGGTAACAGCTGGTGTGTGTCTGGTGCTTTTGTTTTGTGAATCCTGAGTGGCCTCGAGATTCTCCCTGCTGCACCTGAAATCCTATTGGAATGAATCACATGGATTCTTATGACTATACCTTACCCTACTGACCTGAGTATATACTACAACACTGTTGTGCCTCCCACCCTACACTTTGTTCTAACATTTGGAAGGTTACCCTCTTGTACGTTATTTTTTGTAGCTGTAAGAGGGTGCACAGGGGTACCAAACCTACCCCCCAATGACCTTCAATTGTAACAAAAGTGCCCGACTCTCCTCAGTGAGTTGCTCAACTACAATTGTTTCATCATTAGCTAAGTTAACGTATGGGAGTTTATCGATATATTGATCCACATGCTGTATTACATCATGTAATAGGAGCAATTTGAGTGATCTCATTTGCAGCCTGGTCTCTGGCACTAGAAAAATGTGGGATGCTAAGAGGTGGAGGAAGGAAGCTGCTGGTAAGGCGGTGTGGTTCCGGAACAGGTTCACCATCTGCACAATGTGGTTGACATGTGGGGGGGGGGGGGGGTGGGGACTGCACCGATGAACTGGAGCTTCTGGACTGGCGTCGCATGGGACCTTCCAAGTTCAGGGAGAATCCCAGCCTGTGGAGTAGTGAACAGGTGTCCTCTAGGTGGGACAAAACCCGCTCTGCCAGCTTCCCTCAGACCAGCCAGTCGTTCACGTACGGGAATACGCAGACACAGGACCTCCTGAGGAGAGCTGAGACTACTGCAATGAGCTTGGTGAAGACACTTGGAGCAGAGGTCAACCCAAAGGGAAGCACCTGGAACTGATAGTGCTTGTCCCCTATGAGGAACCTCAGGAACTTCCTGTGCTTGCGATATAACGGCACATGGAAATAAGCATCCTGCAGATCTATTGACAGTTTATAGTGATATTTTCGAATGGCATATTTTCGAATGCCATTATGTTGAGGCAATTTTACAGAATTTTTTATTTTTTTTATTTTATGTTTAAAATGGGGGGGTTCCCGCCAAACCCGTTTATTTGAACACTTTTTTTTTTTACTTACCAAACAAAACAAAAAAACCATAAAATTAAAAAAAAAAAATACTCGAAAAAAACATTTGGCAAAATGTTTTCGACATTATGGTGTTTTGAAAATATGTATTCGAAAATATGACCGGATACCCTATTGACACCAGTCAGTCAATTCGAGAGCAAGTAGAATTTCTCTCAATGTCACCATCTTGAACTTCTCCTTCCTCCGGAACTAGTTCAAGGCCTTGAGGACCAGGAACGGACAGAGACAACCTCCCTTTTTGGGTACCAGGAAATACCAGCCCGATCCTCTCTGCTCGTGAGGTGTACCTCTTGCATGGCACCCTTCGACAACAGGGCTTGCAGTTCTTCCTGGAGCTCCTGTCCAGGTAGGGTTGCAGGTGGTGGGGGGTCTGTACAGCGGTTTCCTTATGAAGTGCAGACAACCCCACTGCACAAGCTTCAGGGTCCAGGCATCTGAGGTAATCTCCCGCCATTGGGGCCAATGCTCTGACAGCCGTCCACCAACAGGTAAGTTGTCGGAGGGGAAAATAAAACTCGCTTAGAGGGTGGGAAGGGGACCTAGTTATCCTTGAGAGTGAAGACTGGGTGGCGGCCATGGTGTTAGCCAGGGAAATTAATATGTCGGCCCAGATGGGCTGATCCAATTTAAACATCCTACATAGGGTGTACTACTCAAGAAATCGGCTACCCAGGATGGGTAGCGCCAAGACGGCCACGTGTCTTAAATGTGGGGAAGCCGAGGGAACGTTTTAGCACATGCTGTGGAATTGTAGGCTGGTTTCAACCCTGTGGGACGCAGTCCTCTGCAAACTGGCTAGGGTGTTGGGTAGGGCAGCCCCAAGGATCGCAAAATGCTGCTTATACACAATAAAGGGGGTGATCAAGGGTACAGGTCAGAAAACCGATTGATGGCAATTGCGGCAATGGTGGTCAAGAGAGACCTGGTGGCTAGATGGGGTTCCAGAGACATGCCAAAAGTGGTGACCTGGGACATGGGAATGGAGCATTGCTGCAGCAAGGAAAAGATAACATACCGGTCCAGAGGGATGCAGGGTAAATACTTGAAAATATGAGGGAAATGGGAGGACTATGCAGACTAAAGGGGGGGAGCTCACCAATAGGGTGATATCATGGACCAGGTGGAGAACAACAGGGAGCGGGAGTGGAAGCAGTGTGGGGGAGTTATTGAAGAGACAGGAAATCCACATTGGGTACATGGTTTTATGTTTGCAAAATGTTAAGTGTATAAAAATAAAAAAGCCGCCTTCTTATCCACAGGCAGATATTGAAGAAGTCTGCCATGTCTCGCCAAAGTTTTTGATTTGCTGCTGCAAGCAAGGCGTCCGCATTAGCCTGCCATATAGTCTGCCATAAATGTAGGTCAGAATTAAGGTACACCTTTTTTCCACAGACCAAGAATTTTTGCCCTAGTTTGAGAACAGAGCTGCAGTAGCTGGCCCGATGCAGTAGATGCTTGCGGCTTTAAAAGGAGGTCTGCCGCAGAGGGCACTGATGGTGATTCTCTGAGCTAAACTGAGATGAAAACTCCTGGGCATGTGGCTGCAGTATTTTCGCTGACAAGAGCGATCTAAGGGGTGAGCAGCTGGGTCCACAAGAGGTCTCGCAACAGGTTGAGTTTGGCCAAACACTTAAAACAAGTTTGAATTGCTACCACTCAACCTGCGTAGAGGAAGACATGGGAAAGGAAGATGTGGGATCACTTGATGTTACTGGTGAGCCAGACTCAGAAGAAGGGATTCTCTGTATAAACAATCATGCACCCTAATTTTCTTTGCCTATCCTATTCTTCCCTCAGATCCAGATGAGCGCTCTCACAGCTACATGTCTGGGGATGACGTGGAGACAACGGAGACACCCAAAGAGAACTATGGTGTGTGCATCTTGCTGCCACTGAAAGCAGCTTTGAAGCCCAATTCCAGATTGCCTTGGGGTACATGGAGCAATGAGCTGCATTCTTCCTGTCATGGTCTCTATTAAGACAATAAAGAGTTATACGAGGCTCAGACCCGGGAACAGTGAGTCCGCAGTTACCACAGTGTTAAAGGCACAAGTTACTTACCTGTAACGCCTGTTCTCCAGCATTGGTCTGGCATGCATTCACATGAATATTCCCTGTCGTCAGGCTGGAAATCCTCGGTAAAAAAGAAAGCAGTTTCGCTTTAGCCAGAAAAGTGTGTTTTTCTCCTACAACCAATCACTGTCCTTTGGGTCATACTGCCCCATCAAATGAGTCTCGTTAAGCTCTACCCGTGGTAGCCATCTTCAGATTTAGTAGAGCATGTAAAGTGGCAGTATGAACCAAGAAGAGCCAAAGAGGGGAAAGAGGGTGTTCACATGTGAATCCATGCCACACCCATGCTGGAGAACCACAGCTGGAGAACAGGAGTTACAAGTAAGTAACTTGTTCCTTATCCAGCATGGGGTCTGGCATGGACTCACATGCTTTGAATACGATTGCACAGCAGTACATAAACGCAAGGATCAACAGAAGCAATTAAGCGAACAGGTTGCCTAGAAGCGCTTGGCTGACTCCGGGCCCCTCCCTGGAATCCCGTTGGATGCAGTGAAATCTCGTGAAGGTGTGGGTGGACCTCCATGTAGCAGCCCTACACATGTTGAGCAGGGGGACACCAGAGAGAAAAACTGTTGTTGCAGCGATGGCTCTGATAGAATGCACTCTCGACAACCTGGAAGAGGGCTGTTGGCCAGATGATGACATGCATGATGTAGCCATATAGCCACCTGGAGATGGAATCCTATGACAGGGCCTTTCTGTGATTCACAGGTCCAAAGTTCACAAAGTTGAGATGTCTTCTGAAAATCTTACGCGTGACAAAACCTCAAGGCACAAGCAACGTCCAGCGAATGCAATGTTCTTTAAACCGGTGTAGAAAGATTCAGGAAGAAGACTGGCGAACCAAAGGCACAGTGAGGTGGAATTCTGAAGGAACCTTCGGGATAAAGCGTGGAAGGATAAGTACGGCTGCTTGCAGGAAAGGGCCTGGTTCTTGCCAACCTGCCTGGCCGAGGTGATGGCCAGTAAGAAAGCAGCCTTTTACAAAAGAAACTTAAAAGGGACCTGATGCATCGGTTCAAATGGCCCGCCCTACCCCCTCATATGAGCTTAGTCAAAACCACCTTGAGCTCCAAAGCTGGAGCAGGAGCCTTCACTGGTAGAAAAGTCCTCAAGAGGCCTTTAAGGAACTCCTTGATGAGCCTGTGCGACCACAGTGAGGGCTTACCAGGTACCCTGGTGTAAAAGCATATGGCAGCCAGATGAACCTTGATAGAAGTGACCGCAACCTTGTACTGCAGTATCTGAAAAGGAGTTCCTTGCGCGAGATGTAGAGCCAGCCGGAATTCGTGGGTGAGGGCGATCTTGTCCGTCCAAGTGCCTTGCAGCCACTGTGTGTCCAGAAACTCTTGAAGAGGCCTCATTTGAAGCCTGAAAAACGGGTCGAGGTGGAGGAGGACAACATCATGCCCAACAGCGACTGAATTGAGCATACTGTTGCAGATTGTGCCGACAGGCGCTGTACCTTCCCCAGGATGGCTGCCATCCTCTCCTCTGAGGGCGTAGCCAGGCATGCAACCATGTTGAGATGGGCACCCTAGAACAGAACGTTGTGATGGCTCGACGCAGGATTTTGGATAATTGATGGAGAATCCGAGTTCCGTCAGCAGGTGTAAATCCCTGCTGTGTGCAGGTTCGCCTGCATGCATGAGTGGGAGCAGATGAGCCAGTCGTCCAGATAGGGGTAGACGTGAACTCCTTTGAGACGCAAATGTTCCGCCACGGGGGCCAAGCACTTCGTGAACAACAACAGGGCTGATTTCAGGCCGACGGGCAAAGTCTTGAACTGATAGTGCCGCCCTTTGACCGCAAAACATAGAAACTTACAATATTTTGGGTGGAGAGGGATGTGAAAGTAGGCATCTTAGAGTTCCAAAGTGGCCAGGAAATCCAGCTGTTGGAGCACATGCTGCAACGTGTCCATCCTGAACTTCTGGGACTTAAAGTACTTGTTAAGGCGTCCTGAGTCTAGGATTGGCCGCCACATTCCAGCCATTTTCCAGACCAGAAAGTATCTGGAGTACACCCCTTTCCTTAACATGGCTTGAACCTCCTGCAACAGTTGAGCCATTTATAGGTATTGACGCACCACAGGAGGAATGTGCAGGTACCTGTGTTGGAATTCCAAGGTGTGCCCTTGATGAAGGACGTCCAGCACCCATTTGTCGGTGGTGATGGTCTTCCACTGGTCGTCAAAGTTTGCTAGCCGGCCCTCAATGGGGTGCAAAAGTGGGGGCCGGAATCTATGGCTGGTTAAGGCCTGCTTAGGGGTCTGTGTCTGGGCCTGCAGGCAGCAGCGACGCTGGACTCCTCTGCCGTAGGCCTGTGAACAGCCTCTGTAGGCTTCCTGGGCTGTGGAACAGGGCAGCTGACAATAGGGAGTGATATACCACACGGAGAACCTGCTGGACTTCCCTCTCGAGGACCAAAAGGACTACGACCTACACTGCTGCAGCATCCCCAGAGAGCATGCCGTCTTTGTATCAGTCTTAATTGGTTAGAGCGGCTCATCAACAGCCTGATCCAGCAGATTGTCTCCATCAAAGGGCATGTCCACTACCTTGGACTGGACGTCTGCCCTGAAGTTGGTGGCCTTCAGCCGGCTTTGGAATCGGATGGCCAATCCATTGCCCATCTGGTGGAACCCGGAATCCGCAATGTCCAGCACCACTTTGTTGGTGTGGTCCAAAGCCAATGCACCTTCCTGGAATAGGGCCTTAATCTTGTCCTATGGCAGAAGTACAAATTGGGCCAGAGCTTAGACAAGAGCTCCGTGACATAGCGAGACAGGATGGCCAGGGCATTGGCAGCCTTGTTGGGCAGAATCCTGTGCAGTGCGCTTAGGGACCACTACACACAATTAAGACTACAGGTGGCAATACAAGTTTTACCTTTGGTACAAGCCTGTACTACTATGTCAGAGTGGTAGTAGTGGTGGAGCAGCCAGGCTTATCTCAAGAGTATATGAGCAGTAGCAGAGATTACACAAAGGGACCACAATTACTGTGACTCAAGCAAACACTGACTCAAAGTTTCAGGCAAAAGATATAAGTACATTTATTTTTAAACCATTTGTTATAAACACAACACTTCTATTAAACTCAAATAAAAACCACACATTAAATATACTACAACTAACCAATTCACTTTGTACAGTAAGTCTCAAGGTAAGTACCCTGTGTTTGAATGAACCGGTGTTGCGAACAAAACACGTTACCGCAAATACGATTGCGATCACTTTTTGACAGTTCGGTCTACTAAATAAACGTGTATCCGTGACATGAAATGCTACCAGGACAAAAACGCACTTGGCACCCGAGATACCCAGAGGGAGTTGGAGGCAAAAATCACTGGAAATATTTTGGTTAGGCAGGCAGAATCAAGAAAAACTCACAGACAGGAGATCAAAAGTCAAAGGGCCGGAGCCAGAGTCGAAAGACACCGGGGCCTGTTGCCGAAGATAACACAGTCAGACAGTTCACGATTCAACGTAGCCAAAAGTACTTCAATATTGTCAATGTTCGGAAGCAAAAGTTATAAGAAGGAGGGAAGACAAGGGCAAGCCTTGGAAATGAAGAAAAGAGATTGACCCAGTTTCCGGAAGTAGAACACAGTACCTTGTTCCAATGGTGCAGCTGGTGCCCTGGCAGTTGTTCCTGTTGGTTTCCCGCAGACCCACGATTCCTGGAGCTTCGCTGTGAAGGACGTCGTCTGAAGGGGGTCTGCACCACACAGGGATGAAGCCGGCAGCAGCGACGAGGAATAAAAGGTGAGCTCCTTAAAAACAGGAGAGGCTTTTCAGGTGCCTATCCGGACCACTACAGCAGTGTGCAGCGATTTAGACCTAGGAAGAGGATCCTCTGGCTGTGGAAGATGAGGTGGTTATCCCCACCAAGCTCAATGGAAGACGACTCCAGACTGGATCTTCTCTGAGTCGTTGAAGGGAAGATAGCTAAGGACTGCAGCAGGGCTTCACCAGGACAGGGTAGTTGCAGCAGCCGTCGTTCTCTCCTCTCTTCTTCGGTTCCTTGTAGTTCCAGTGGCGACTGACTTCTAGCCTAAGAGACCTGCCTTTTATGCGAAAAACCCCCATTCACACAGCCTGGCTGTCAATCACCCCGCAGGGGGGTTGTCCAGCCCGGACAACTACCCTGGCCAATCATGACAAAGTGTGACTTGGGTTTCCTAGGATACCCTGTGCAGCGGGTGACTACACCCCTCCGTCACATTCAGCCCACCTAGACACCCAGGCGCCTTGAGGAGGGCTTCTGAGCAGAAGCCCGCCAAAAGACAGTGAACAAAGAAGGCGAACCTAGTTTGCCGCGCAAAGTAAAACACAAGAAGGACTTTAACAGAAAGAAATGGCGAATAAACCCAAACGGAGCCAAAAGAAAAACGATTTGGTCAAGCGGGTTTATGTTCGAGGCTAATATAATAGCCAAGAACAGTACCACGTATATCTAATATAATCGTGGTAGAAAAGTTAGGGTAGATACCACTGCCACCAGCCAAGTCTAAATGTTAAAAGAGCGAAACAATGCTCTAGGAGGTACAGATAAAAAGGGGTACGAATTAACCCTTTCCAGTACTCCATGGAAGATGGGGTGTACAAGATCTGTGGTAGATTCACTAGGTAAAGTTAATGGTAACTTTACCCTTTTCTGGGGGACGGTAGTCACCTCAGAAATGGAGTCGAGGGAAGTCTCAAAGACAACCCTGTGCCACGGCACTGAAGGTGCTGTGTGACACAACAAGAAGAGGGCTACTGAAGTGGTGTACTTCAGAGTCCACCATCACAAAAACAGGTAGAAACACATAGCAAAACACAGGTAAGAGTGGGGGAAAAATCTTTCACTCTTACCAAGTGGAAAAAATAAACTCCAGAAGTCCAGCAAAGCTGCTGGGGGACTCACTAGGTGAGGGAAATTAGCCATAGATGAGAATTCTCCCTAACAAACATCAATGGTGGCGGCCATTTTATAAATGATACGCTTGTCTGCCGCATCTAGCTTCTTCCCCTTTTGGTCCGGAGGCATGGTGGAAGATGACCGATTCGAGAATCGCTTCCTGGCGGCGGCAAACACCACAGAGTCTGGAGAAGGCTGTGGTCTCAAGTACAGTGGAGCCGAGTCTGGGACTCTGAACTTCATTTCCAGCCTGTCTCTCTTGAAAACTGTGGTACTTGACGTCTCCATCAGGGCCAAACCTTCCTCCCAGACATCATCCAACAGAGGGATTGACATGACGCTCATCCGTGAGGACCATTGGTATTGGAATCCTCACCTGTAACTGTTCTCCAGCATTGGTCTGCCATGGATTCATATGTGCATGAATATTCCCAGTAGTCAAATTGGGAATCCTTGGTTAAAAAAAAAAAAAAAAAAAAAAAAAAAAAAAAAAATGCATTTTTAAAAAAACAGTCTTGCTTTAAGAAAACTCAAATCTGCCTTTCTAGCAATAACCAATCACTGTAGCCTGGGTCATACTGCACCCATCCAATGACGATTGTCTCCCTAAGTCCCCGCCCCTGTCGGCCATCTTCATATTCGAAGCACACAAGGTGCCAGTATGAACCCCAGAAGAACTACAGCGGGGATGGAGGGAGAGTTTGCATGTGAATCCATGCTGGAGAACAACAGTTACAGGTAAGTAACTTGTTCCTTCTCCAGCATGGGGTCTGGCATGGATACACATGCTCATGAATAGGACTATACAGCAGTACATAGAAACAAGACCATGGGAGGTGGCAAGGCTCAACAGAAGTGCATTCACTTACCCCTGGAACTGACTCTCCTCAGACAAACAGGTTGCACAGCACTGCCTGGCCAACTCTGAACTCCCGGAAATCCCTTTCGACACAGCAGAACTTTGTGATGGTGTGCGTCCACCTTCGCGTAGCAGCCCTGCAAATGTCCAGAGAAAAGCCTGTGTTGCAGCGATGGCTCTGGTGGAGCGGGCTCTCGCCCAGCCTAGAAGTGGGTCAGTTGGCTAGTCGGTGACACTGCGCGATGCAGCCAAAGAACAACCTGGATATGGACGCCTTCGGCAGGGCCCTCCCATGATTCACAGGTCTAAAGATCAGAGTTGAGAAGTCTTCCTGAAAGCCTTTGTGTGTGTCACAAAGAACTTCAAAGCACGAGCAACGTCCAGCGTATGCAGCGACCTTTCCATGGGCGATGAAGGATTCGGATTTATAGGAACTCATAAGGGACCTTCGGGATAAAGAATGGATGTGTCCTTAGTACCACCTTTGTAACATGGAAGTATAAGTAAGGGTGTTTGCAGCACAGGGCCTGGATTTCTCCCACTCTCCTGGCAGAGGTGATGGCCACCAAGAAAGCGGTTTCCCCATCAGAGAAACTGCAGGGAAGCTTGATATAGAGGTTTAAAAGGAGGTCCCAAAAGATTTGTAAGCACTACGTTGAGTTCTCAGGTCAGGGCAGGGGCCTTGACAGGAGGGAAAGTCCTAAAGAGGTCCTTCAGGAATTCCTCGACTAGTCTGTGACCACAACAACGCTCTGCCTGGTGAACATGTGTATCAGGAAATGGCAGTAAAATGCACCTTTATGGATGCGTGAGCCAGGCCAGCCTTGGCCAGTGACAGCAGGTATGGTAGAAGTTGTGGAGCAGTAACCTGAAGAGGAGCGAGCCTCTGGGCTCTGCACCACGTTGTGATTCTCTTCTATTTGTGTGTGTAACACTTGCACGTAGAAGGCGCACTAGCTGTGGCAGCGTT
Source organism: Ambystoma mexicanum (assembly GCF_040938575.1). Classification (NCBI taxonomy): domain Eukaryota; kingdom Metazoa; phylum Chordata; class Amphibia; order Caudata; family Ambystomatidae; genus Ambystoma; species Ambystoma mexicanum. The sequence continues at coordinate 486,549,105 of NC_090937.1, read as the reverse complement.
TGAGAGTGATGAGCGTGTTTATCACACGTAACAGCAGCAGTATCGGGGGAAATGCGTAAAGGAAGAGGCCTTCCCAATTGAAGGAGAACGCATCCCTCATGCACCCCAACTGGGGAAACCTGCTGGCGAACTTCTGGCATTTTGCGTTCAATGCTGTCGCAAACAGGTCAATCTGGGGTTGGCTCCACATGCTGAAAAGACACGACTGGTGCAGCTCCCTTTCGTGGTAGGATCGCAGCTCCCTGCTGAGACAGTCTGCAATTGTGTTCTTTATGCCATCGAGGTGGAATCGTATAAGAAACATGTCTTGAAGAATGGTCCAATGCCATAGCTCTTGTGCCTCCATGGAGAGAGCAGGGGAACAGTTTCAGCAATGCTTCCGGATGTAGAACATCGTGGTCGTATTGTCTTTGAAAATCCTTGAGAGTCTGGAACACTGGCCAGGACACTGCCCATAGCTCTAGGATGTTGATGTGGCATGAGATTGAACTGTGTGGGCCCCCCATCGATCAAGGGAGGCGTCCGTGGTGACTGTCGCCTGAAACAGAGGGGCTTGAAATGGCGCTCCTTGTGTGAGGCGTCTGACTCCCTACCAACAAATGGCTTCTCTGAATTCCTTGTTGAGGGCAATTCTGTCTGCCCATTTGCCTCTGACCTGGAGCCACCTGGTGTCTAGGAATTCTTGCAGCAGTCTCATCTGAAGCCTGCAGATTGGAATCAGGGAATGCAGGATGTCGTAAGCCGACAGACATGGAACAGGTTACTTACCTGTAACTGTTGTTCTCCAGCTTGTGTCTGGCATGGATTCACATGCTCATGAATATTCCCCGTCAGGCTGGGAATCCTCGGTAAAGAAAAAAATCAGTATCAGTTTCGTTTCTGATCTGTCTTTCTTAGTAGTAACCAATCACTGGTCTCTGGGTCATACTGCCCCCAGCCAATGAATGCCCTCTCCCTAAACCCCGTCCCTAGCAGCCATCCTCAGATTTGGTAGCACGTAAAGTGGTGTATGACCAAGCGAAGAGCCGCAGAGGGGTAGGAGGGATGGTTTGCATGTGAAACCATGCCAGACCCATGCTGGAGAACAACAGTTACAGGTAAGTAACTTGTTCCCTCTCCAGCATGGGGTCTGGCATGGATTCACATGCTCATGAATATAAGAATACATAGCAGTAGACACATGCACAACCACTGGAGGTGGCAAGGCTCAACATTAAGCATTACATAAACTCAACATTAAGCAACTCTTACCTCGTCACCAGGCCCACCTTCAGGCGAACAGGTTGCGCAGCACTGCTTGGCCGACTCTGGACTCCTCCCTGGAATCCTAGTCAACGCAGTAGAATTTCGTGAAGGTGTGCGTCAACCTCCACGTAGCAGCCCTCCAGATGTACAGCAGGGGCACACCAGACAAAAACGCTGTAGTCGCAGTGATCGCTCTGGTCAAATGGACTCTCGGACAGCCGGGCAACAGTCCGTTTGCCAACCGATGACCGTGCATGATGCAGCCGGAGAGCCATCTGGAAATGGAAGCCTTCGAGAGGGCCTTCCCTTGATTCACCGGTCCAAAGTTTACAAAAAACTGTGATGTCTTCCGAAAACTCTCTGTGCGGTTCACGTAGAACTTGAGCGCTCTAGCTACATCCAGCGAGTGCAAAGTCCTCTCGGCCGGCGACAAAGGCGACGGGAAGAAAACTGGCAACACCAAGGGCTCATTGAGGTGTAAGTCCGATGGCACCTTGGGCATGAAGGAGGGGTGCGTCCTCGGCACCACCCTCGTCTCGTGGAAAGTCAAGTATGGAGGCTTGCAGGATAGGGCCTGGATCTCTCCCACTCGTTGTGCGGAGGTGATGGCCAAAAGGAACACTGTTTTCCACGACAGAAATTTCAACGGTGCCGAATGCAGAGGCTCGAATGGTGGCCCCATGAGCCTGGTCAGCATCACGTTTAGCTCCAACGCCGGGGCCGGGGTTTCACCGGCGGGAACAATCGGAACAGTCCCTTCATAAACTCCTTCACCAAGCGATGAGACCAAAGGGATGACCGTCCCGTAGTTCTGGTCTAACGGGAAATTGATGCAAGATGGATCTCAATGGAAGCGTGAGCTAGGCCCGCCTTGGCCAGCGACAGCAGGTATGCCAGCATTTGAGGGGCCGTAATTCGCTGAGGGTTAATCTTCTGTGCACGGCACCAGACAGAGCACCTCTTCCACTTGTGTCCGTAGCACTTCAGAGTTGATGCCCTGGCCTTTGCAAGCACCTCCTTGCAGTCCGCCGGGATATCGTACCCTCCAAACTCTAGTGCTGCAGGAGCCAGGCCTGCAAGTTCAGCGACTCCGGGTCGTGATGGAGGATGGCGCCTCCTCCTCTGGAGAGGAGATCTGCCTCTGTCGACAGGCTGACTGGGGGGGGGGGACACTGACAAGTCCAGAAGGTCCGGGAACCAGATCAGTCTCGGCCATGCCAGTGCGACGAGGATCATCCTGCACCGGGACCTCCTGAGTTGGTTGATGAGTCGGAGCAGCAACAGCAACCGATGGAACGCATACAGGAACAGGCCGTCCCAGGGGAACGAGAAAGTATCGCCCATGCTCCTCGGCTGGGGAAAACTGCTGGCGAACCTCTGGCATTTGGTGTTCATCGCAAAAAGGTCGACCTGGGGTTTGCCCCATCGTTGGAAAAGGCGATCCACTTGATTCTGACGCAGCTCCCACTTGTGGCACGAGCGCAGCTCCCTGCTGAGTGAGTCAGCAATGACGTTCTTTATTCCTGCTAGATGGAAGGGCACCAGAAAAATCCCCTCGGCGATGGCCCAGTGCCACAGATCCTGGGCCTCCTTGGACAGGGCTGGGGATCTGGTGCCTCCCTGCTTCTGGATGTAGAACATCGTGGTGGTGTTGTCGGTGAAGACCCTCAGCACCTTGCCCTTGAGGGATGGGAGAAACTACCTGAGGGCCCAGAACACTGCTCGCAGCTCCAGGATGTTGATGTGGAGTGACCTCTCCTCCGGGAGCCTGCAGATCTCCGATGTGCGCTCCCCATCCCTCCAGGGAGGCGTCCGTCGTCACCGTCTCCTGATATACTGGGGTCTGAAAGTCCTTGCCAGCCGTGAGATGTGCGCGGGTGCCCAACCATCGGATCGCTTGGCGGAAAGCCTCGTTGAGCGGGATCCTGTCTTCGGAGCTGCCAGTTGCTTGTATCCAACAGGCATCGAGGAACTCTTGTAGAGGACGCATCCGTAGCCTGCACAGGCGCACGAGGTAGATGCATGAGGGGCATCATTCCGAGCAGGGACTTGATGGATCTCACCCTGGCCACGTCCGCGGCCAGCAGGCGCTGCACCTTGCCCAAGATGGCCTTCATCCGTTCCTCCGACGGTGAGGCCAATTGCGCCACTGTATCGAGCTTGGCTCCCAGAAACAGTGCAACCTGCGACGGGATCAGGTGGGATTTCGAGTAGATGATGGAGAATCCCAGGTCCTTGAGAAGTTGGACGGTCTCCAATGTGTGTTCGACAGTGAGTTCTCTTGTCCTTGGACGGATGAGCCAATCGTCCAGGTAGGGGTAGACGTGGATCCCCCGAAGGCGCAGCCGCACCACCACTGGTGCGAGGCACTTGGTGAACACCCAGGGTGCCAACTTCAGCCCGAATGGCAGGGCCTTGAATTGGTAGTGCCGCCCCTGGACTATGAATCTGAGAAACATTCGGTGTCCTTTTAGAATGGGGATGTGGAAGTAAGCATCCTCCTAGTCCAGCGACGATAGCAAGTCGCCCTCCTCCAGCTGTCCCAGCACGTGCTGGAGGGTGACCATCCTGAACTTTTGCGCCTTGATGTACTTGTTTAACCGCCGCAGGTCCAGCATTGGGACACCAACCGCCTGCCTTCTTTCTGATGAGGAAGTACCTTGAGTATACTCCGGAGCCCCGGAGCCTCTTGGGGACGAGCTCGATGGCACCTTTCTTGAGCATCACCCTTACTTCTAACAGCAGTTGAGGGACGTGATTTTCCTTCCTGGCCACGGGAGGAATGCGGGGGCACTTTAGAAATTCGAGAGTGTGCCTGTGGGCCAGGGCATCCAGCACCCAACGGTGGGTGGAGATGGACTCCCACACGCTGACTAACTTCGCCAGCCGGCCTCCCACCGGGGTGCTCAGGTGGGGGCCCGACGCTACAGCCGGTTCAGTCCTGCTTGGAGGCGGCCTTGCCACCTTGGCGACTACAACGAGATCCTCCTGACTTGCTGCATCCTCTGTAGGCCTCCTGCGACAAGAAGCGGGCCACCTGGCGGTACATCGAGGAGCCACCGCCGGATCCCTTGGAGGCACCCTGTCTGCCTCCGGCCTTTCCGAAAGGGCGGCCATCGTTGCTTCAACACTCCCAAGGCCCGAGCCGTCTCTGTGTCGGCCTTGATGGCCTCAAGTGACTCATCCACTATTTGTCCAAACAGGTTGTTCCCGTCGAAGGGCATGTCCAAAACTCTGGTTTGCACGTCCTGGTGGAAATCAGTTGCCTTGAGCCATCCCCGCCGTCGAAGGCAAACACTGTTGCCCAACTGGCGGAATCCGGTGTTAGTGATATCCGTGGCCACCGTTATGGCGTGGTCCGACGCCACCTCACCTTCCTGCAGGATCTCCAGGGCCTCCGACCTATATGAAGTCCAGCAGGGGAGCGATCTTGTACCACAGCTCCCTGTCGTAGCTGGCCACAATCGCTAGGGCGTTGGCCGCCTTGTCGTTGCCGCAGACGAGATGACTCGTCGTCCCATGGCGTCCAGCTTCTTTCCCTCGCCGTCAGGTGGGGAGGTCGAAGTCAAGGATGACGCCCCTGCCGCTTTTTTCTTGCCCACCGCCGAGATGACCAAATCCGGGGTCGGCTGTGCCCTAAGGCACAAAGGGGAGGAATCGGGGGACCAGGTACTTCTTCTCGTACCGATCCCCCTTGGCAGGCGTCGTGGACAGGTTCTTTAGGAGAACAAGTCCCTCCTCCCAGATGTCGTCAATCAATGGTACCATGAGGACCGTCTTCCTCTTGGCCTTGCGCCGCTGATAGAGGAAACCTTCCTTCTTCTGTTCCTCAGGGCAGAGTTGAAAAAGCTCGGGTGCCCTGGCAATCATGGCGTGGAAGGAGCCAATTTCGTCTGCTGGGGAGGCCCGAGGGAGTGGTGATGGAAGGCCCGTCCCATCGTCACCACTGTCGTCATTCGTCCCCGTCATGGCCGGCTCCGTTCCCGTGTCATCCCCGGGGACATGGGAAGGAGAAGAAGGCTGAGTGGGCCGCGAGGGCTGAAAAGGAGGGGGGGAGGGAGGAGAACTCTCCTCTGCTTCTTCGGAGGGCTTCCCGACGGGTCCGGATCCGTTGGGGCGAGGGGCAATCTCGGCCTTATCTCCGTGCATAAGGTTTGGATTGCCATCAAAATGGCCACCAAATTGTCCTGAGGCTCGGGCCCCGACTACGAAGGTTGGTTGCTCCTCTACGGGAGTCTTGTCGGCACCGCTCTCTTCGTCCGCCTCCTCAGGGTTCCCCCCGTGGGACCGGACCTCCTCGAACCTCTTGTTGAGGCCCTGCACAACTTCAACCAGCTCCTCCTCAGAGGCTGTATCCGTGTCCGTGACGACCACCGCCCCCCCTCTTTTTCCACCGGGGTCTTCGCGGGGGTCTTATCGATGGGCTGAAAAGAGTATTCCCTCTGTGGCAGCAGGGAAACTCTGGGCCCCGAAGTCGCCTCCACTGGGTTAGCCTCCACAGGCTTTGCCAGAGCCGCTGCGACTCCCTCGATAGAGGCCTTCTCCTGGTGAGTCAAGGCCTTCACCACCTTGGGCGCGCTTGAGGCCTTCACTTTGGGATCGAGATCGACCGGGGCCTCTCCAGCAGCTTAGCCGGGTTCTCGGATTTTCTCTTTGCCGAGCCAGAGCGCTGGCTCGTGGTTCATGGCGTCAGTGAAAGTGTGCCCTGCCTGCCAGCCGAAGAGCCGGACCCTCCGGCGCTCCGGTGCCCGCGGACATGCAGTGCTTTGCCTTCTGTTGAGCCCCCGTCGCCGGGGCGCCCTCACAGGACTTAGAAGATCGCTCGGACTACTTCTTCCCACCTGCTGGGCCCTTCTCCAGCCAGCTTGCGAGGCGGATGCGACGATCACTCATAGTCCGTTCCGACAAGTACTTGCAAAACGCACAATCCTTCTCCACGTGAGTTTGGTCTTCGTGAAGGCAGTAGAGACATCTCGAATGCTCATTCTCCTTGAAAACATTCTGTAATCCGCATCGAGGGCAGTTCCTGAACAGCTTGGATCCGGGTGTCGAGCTTCCCTTGTCCTGGGCCATGTCCACGAGGTAGGTCTCAGATCTTCTGGAATCTTCCAAGAAGCGTAACTCGCCGAAAACTCCAACTTTGAGGGGTGTCGAAAATTCCGAAACTGGTCCCCGTTTATCAGAAGTAGAAACGGTGGAGCTTGAGGCTCGATTGACTGAAAAAATGAGATAAAACTCCTTGAAAAAACGCAAAACGCAGTAAAAGCTCGAGAGCTATAGCACGAGGACTCCCAACACTTGAACGTGCGGTAAAAATCTGAGGATGGCTGCCAGGGGCGGGGCTTAGGGAGAGGGCAGTCATTGGCTGGGGGCAGTATGACCCAGAGACCAGTGATTGGTTACTACTAAGAAAGACCGATCAGAAACGAAACTGATACTGATTTTGTCTTTACCGAGGATTCCCAGCCTGACGAAGGGGAATATTCATGAGCATGTGAATCCATGCCAGACCCCATGCTGGAGAATGACTAATATGGCTGCCACTCTCGCAACTGAGGGGAACGCCAGAGATGCCAGTGTTGAGACCGTAACCTAGAAACAGTGCTTTCTGCGATGGCAAAAGGAAGGATTTCGGATAGTTGACTGTAAGAAGGCAAATGGTCCCCTTGGTGTGCTGTACAGCCAGCTCTTCAGTAGGGGGGACTGGACGAGGTAGTCATCCAAGTATGGGTAAATGTGAATGCCCTTGAGGCGCAGGTGGGCTGCCACCGGTGCTAGCAATTCGTGAATAATCTCAGCACTGATTTTAACCAGAAAGGAAGTGCATTGAACTCGTAATGACACCCCAAGAACACAAAGCTTAGGAACTTCCTGTGTTTTGGGAGTATGGGGAAGGGAAAGTAGCAATCCTCTACGGCTAGCATCGCCATGGAGTCCCCTTTTTCCAGTTGGTTGAGCACATTTTGCAATGGGACCATCCTGAACTTCAGAGACTTTAGGTATTTGTTGAGGTGCCGTAGGTCGAGGATTGGATGCCACCCCTGTTAGGCAGAATCCTGTGCAGTTCCATTGGGGAACACAAAAAGATTAAGACTACAGGAGTAAGCAGTAAACCCAATTGGTAGCAGTCTGCACCACCCAGATTTACCTGGTAGCTGTGGCTGAGCAGTCACACCTCTCTCAAGAAGAGTAGGGCAGTATATAGAGTATACACAATAGGGCTAAAAACACAGTAGAGCAAACAAACACTGACCAGAGCTTTGTATAAAAAGTATATAATTATTTATTTAAAACACACTTTAGGCAATATACTAGCACTCTAAATCAAAAGCAAGTTAAAACACAGTCAGGTAAAGTATACACCCCCCCCTTGATAACTATCAATATCACGATTTGTTAAACAGCTGTGAGCACATAACCTGATGGCACTCCAATAGTTCAGTTACACGGAGAGAAAAAGGCAGAGCATAGAAATATAACGGGTCCCAACACTTTTAGGAGTTCTCAGCAAGGGAATAAAGGCAGTAAATACTGTAGAGCCAAAGTTCATGGGCCAGGCCCACTTCAAATGGAGCAAAGCGAAATGTGCCCAGGATCACACGGATTAAAATGCACTAAAAGTCTTTGCAGAATATTCAAAAGTGGTTCGGGTGATTCAAGAAGGTAAGGTTAGAAGGTCTGGGGCCAACCCAGTTGGCGAGCCAAGGATTTAAGGGTCACCTTGGGCAAACCGAAGAAAGGAAGGCCAGGCAGGACACAGTACCTTAAACAGAGAGGAGGGTCCAGCGGTGGCAGTTGTTCCTGGCAGTGGTTGCAGTTCGTTGTTTCGACCAGGGGAAAGAGAGGATCTCGTCGAGGAGGAAACGTGGAGTCGTTGGACTGCGCAGGGATGGAACCAGCTGCGGAGTTCGTCAATAAAAGGTGCGTTGCTTTTATTCGCGATCAAAGTGGTGAAGCTTGGCTATCCCGCCGCCGGGGTGCTTGCCACGGGCGATTCGACCAAGAGACCTCTTTGGAAGGCGAAAAGGGGCGAACTGGTTGGTCCCACCAGCTCAGAGGAAGAAGACTCATCCAGCAGAAGATCTTCTCTTGTCATCGGGAAAGTGGTGAGGTAGTTGCAGCAGGGCTTCACCGGTGGTGTCGTCGTTGCAGATGGCTCAGCTTCTTCCCTCTTTGGATTCTTAGGTCCTGTGGAGACTTCTGAAGTTCCAGTCCCAAAGGCCCTGCTTTTATGTAGAAAAAGCCCCATTCATCAGCCTAGCTGTCAATCACACATGCTAAGTGGTGAGCCGGGCGGCTCACCACTGGGCCAATCAGAGTAGAGTAAGACTTGGGTTGCTGAGGCAACGCAGTCCAGGGTGCCAATTCCCCCCTCCACCCTTCCTGTCGAAACCAGACAGAGTGGCACCATTTGGAGGGGTTCTATGGAGAAGCCTGCCAAAAAAGTGGAACAAAGGGCTCGACATTGGTCAGAGTTACAGAGACGGACACGAACGCCATTTTAGAAAAGAGTTCTGGCAAAAAAGACCCAACCGTTAATTTAATATTAAATAAATAAACCGGCGGTATCTTTAACATTGCACCAAAAAGTGGTGCGTTTAAAATCAATGGGAAAATCCCAAAGAAAATATTTTGGTGGAATATTTTGCGTGGTAACCACTGCCACCAGCTAGAAACTCGGCAAGGGGGGACTGGACAGTGTCCCCTCGAAAACAGACCCAGGGGCAATATAATTAACCTCTTCCAGTACTTCCACAATATGATGGTTTGTACTGGTTCTGTTCATAATTTAAGACTAGTAAAGTCAATGGTGACTTTACATGCCCTGGGAGACAGTAGTCAGTCCCAGGGTATGGAGTCTATGTTTGGGGGTCACTATGACACCCCTGTGTTACTACACTAAGGGTGCTGTGTAACACATACACAAAAAACACAGGACTCTATGGAGTAAAAGACCACATAGCCCAAAATCACACAAATAGTCAGAGACATACCTCAAATCATGCCTAAGAGTGGGAGTAAAAGAGTCTCACTCTTAGCAGGAGAAAAAAAATCAAACCCCAAAAATCCAGCAAAGCTGCTGGGGCACTCACTAGGTTTGGGAAATTAGCCTTATAAGAGAATTCTCCCTAACACCCACTGACTTCTTTCGGACTAGAAAATATCTGGAGAATACGCCAGATCCTAGGTAGTGTGGGGGGACGGGTTCTATCGCACCCCCCCCTTCTTTAACATTGCCTGTACCTCCTGCTGCAGTTGCTTTATGTGCAGCTCCTTTCTCGCCACTGGAGAGATGTGTGGACACCAGTGTTTGAATTCCAGGGTGGTCCCTTTACGTTCTATGTCCAGAACCCATTTGTCTGTGGCGATATTCTCCCACTCCTTGACTAATTGTGTTAAGTGGCCCCCCCCACCAGGGGTGAAAGTGGGGGTGGGGGTCCGGGCCCTCTGACTGTTCAGGCTTGCTTGGGTGTTTGCGCCTTCGCTGTGTACATCGACGCTGCGATTCACTGCCAAAACCCTTCGACCAGCCTCTGTATGACTCTTGTGAGGAAGAGTGAGAGGGTTGGCGGTAGAAGGAGGTTGGTTAGCCTTTAGACCGTCTGAACTTTCCTCCGGATGACCGAAAGGAAGAAGTCCGCCGCTGTTGTAGGGTCCCTAGGGACCTAGCAGTCTGTGTCCTTCTCGAGTTCCTGCAATGTATAACCACTGCCTTGGAAACAGGTTGTCCCCTTCCAAAGACATATGGAGAACCTTTGCCTGCATGTCCGGCCTGAAATTAGTGGCCTTGAGCCATCCTTGTCTTCTCAGGGCCAATTACCCATCTGATGGAAACCTGAGTCTGTCATATCTAGGGCTATCGTGATAGCATGATATAAAGCCACCTCTCCTCCTTGAAACCAAGCTAGGGCCCCTGTCTTTCTGACTTTAGGGAGGAAATCAAGGATTTGGCCCAATTTGTACCAAAGCTCCCTATAGTAGTAAACTATTATCGCCAGGGCGTTCGCAGCCTTGACCAAGGAGGTGGCTGTGTATATAATGCGTTTGCCATGGCGTCCAGTTTCTTGCCATCCTGGTTCGGAGGAAGCAGAAACCTTTAGGACGGGTTTGCTGACCCTTTAGCTGCTGCCCTGAGGCCGCTGAGACCACCAAGTGTGGGGACAGCTGGGAACTCGGACACTTTGGTGCCGAGTCTGGAAGCCTGTATTTTCTCTCCAGCCTATCCTGTCTGGGTGGAGACAAGTTTGGGGCCTTCATAAGGGCTAGGCCTTCTTCCCATACGTCGTCCAGGAGTGGAACTGACATTACCGTCTTTCTGGATGAAGCTCTCCTCTCAGATAAAAACCCTTCCTTTTTCATCTCTTTGGGTGCCAAATTGAACAAGGTAGATGCGCCCTTGCTAACATGGAGTGGAAGGAGCCCACCTCGTCTGGAGGGTATGCCCTGGGGGTGTCGTCTGCGTTCAGCATAGTGTTATCAGCTGTTAAGTCATCAAACTCGCCTGTATCATCCGCACCTGTATCCTCCTCTGCCGCTGTCAGGGGCGGGTCTTCCACCATGCGTGGTGTGCCTGCCTAGGCAGTGGTGGTTGTGAGCAAGCTCTATGCCTTGGAGGGCTGTACTCAGTGGTGGGATCCACTGGAGGCAGCTGAAGAGGCAGGTGTTGCTGTATCTCTAATACAAGAGTGCGTAGGGTAGTAAGGATGTCTAGGGACAAATCTGTAGAGCCTTATGGGCTCTCGACGGGCCAGCATCTCCTGATGATCTTATAGGACTATAACGCTCCCTCAAGTGTTGAGCCTGGGGGTCCTCCCTCCTCTGAACCAACAACGTCCTGCAATTCCTCCTCAGAACTGTATATCACACTTACTGGATCCTCCATCCTCTTAACCGTTTCCTCTTGACAAGGAAAAGACGAAACTGGAGCCTTTATTGACTGCGTAGTCGTGGTCAGAGCAGTAGTAGTTGGTCGAGGAGGAAGGACAATTCTCGTAGAATATTTCGTTGTCACCGATGTTGTGGACGAAGTAGCGGATGCTGCAGTATTCAGCAACCGAGCCGTTGATGGGGCCGATGAGGGGGTTGTAGCAGGCTCCCTCCCAGAGGACGGGGCAGCTGTTGATGAGGATTTCACCGCTGACGCAGTGGTAGATGCTGGTCACATCACTGGTGTCTGTGGATCGCAACTGTTTTGTCGATGACAAGGGTCTAGATGAAGACCTTTGTCTCCCCAATGCGATATTCTTTGCCCGTTTTGTTTTTCGATGAAGCACCATGTTTTGATCAGGACAACGATTTTCCAGAAGAGACGCCACTCACCGGCAAGCTTGCCTTTGACGGTGAGCATCCAAACACGAACTGAGACCTGTGGAAGTGGCGACCCTGGTCCGATGCGCAGCCTGGTGTTTTGCCTTCTTATGAGTCTCCTGTGAGAGCCTCTTCGGCAGATCTCGACCTCTAGCTCGACGAAAAGTTCCAGAGGGCGACTGGATCTAGACTCTGAACTCCTAAGAGCCGCGCCCTTCTCCTCTTTCAGCCAAGCCACTAGACCGCGCCAAGAGTCCCTCTTCGTTTTGGCAGAGAAACCCTGACAGATTTCGCAGCCGGGGTGTAGATAATAGAGACACCGCGATTGCTGGCTTTACACATAGACGTTCCTCAAGCTACATCTGGCGCACGGCTTAAAAAGGCTCCTCTCTCCTTCCTCAAACATGGCGAGGCATGAAGTAGGCCTCAGCTAGGCCTTGAAACTTCAACACGAGGATCCAACTGTGTAGCAGTCGATCGTCACTGGCAAACGAAGCCCTGTTGCCAGACTGGAAAATGGACAGCAAAAGGGTATGTTTTGACCAAAAAACTGAGGATTATTCATTGAAAACTGCTAAAATAGAAGTTCTGATCGTAGAGTAACTGTAGAGGACTCCTAGCACTGAAACGTGCTATAACAATCTGAAGATGGCCGACAGCAGCAGGACTTATGGAGGCGATCGTTCTTGGATGGGTGCAGTATGGCTACAGTGATTGCTAGAAAGGCAGTTTTGAGTTTTCTTAAAGGAAGACCGCTTTCTTTTTACAGAGGATTCACAGTCTGACTAAAGGGAATGTTCATGAGCATGTGAATCCATGTCAGACCCAGTGGTGGAGAAACAGCTCTTTCCTCTTTTCCTCCGATACAAAACTGAAAAGAGCAGAGGCCCTCGAAATCATGTAGTTTAAAGAGCCAACCTCATCCAATGGCGAGGCCCTGTTGGGCTCGTCAGCACTCAGCAGGCTCCCCGTATGCCGGGACATGGTCAACATACTCTTCAGTATGAGCCGCAGTAGTGTCCGTATCGGTGTTGGTGCGTGGGAGCAATGTACAAATTAGAAGTAGTTATTTTATGGCTTTGTTTTAATTAACTATGGAATACAAATCTTATATGAAAATATTTCACAACAAATTCCTATAAAGCTTAGTATGGCAGTTCTTTATGTCCACTGACCCGAGAACATTCCTGCAATCACTTGGGTTTGATTATTTCTCCACTTGCACTGATAACAAATTTGAAGTACAATGTCAACTGTCATACCTTTTCTTCAAGGGATGACGCAGTTTGTGTGCCTGCAGAATTCTTGTCAATATGTATAGAATACGCTGCAGTTTGATTCTTAAACTGGTCAACAAGACATTTATTCAGCTCAAGTTCTTCTTGTGTTATACATTGTGCATCTTCCTTTTCAATTGACTGCAAGACAATTTGAGGTATTATAGTCACCATTTAAAAATATTTGCTGAAAAAGCTTAAAAATGTAAAGTCTGCTTTGGACAGTTCAATGTGAAATATGGACAGAGTATAAAACTAAGTTGAAAACAATACCTATACAATTACATGTCTGTAGTAACATTAATGGAAAAGCAGCAGCTTGTGGTAAAATATTTTCATGTGTCATGAAAAATCAGATTCCTATAAACCAATGACTAACCTTTATAATATTCTTCTGGACATCTTCCTGTAACTGGTCTCTTTCTTTTCTCAGTGCATTTATTGTTTGCTCTAGTGCGTTTTTTTCCCTTAACAAATTTGATGCACCCTCTTGTAGTTCCTGCAGTTGCTTCATCGCTTCACAATCTTTCATTTGTACAGTTTCCAATGCAGACTGGCTTGCCTTTAATTTCTCTTCAAGCTGTCGCACTTCCAAAGACCACTTTTCCTCTACCTCTTTTTTTTCATTTAGAATTTGATCTTTTTCAGAGGTCTTGTGTGGCTGCTCTTCCAATAAAGAAAATAACTGTACAAAATATTAGAAAATGTGTCACAAACTCATGCATCTAACAATCTATTATACAACTAAAGTTCAGAAAAAATAAGTTCAATCACCTGCAATACGAGATAATTTACAAGGGACCATGTAAATAACACTAAGATAAAAGCTAGTTTAATAATTTAATTTATTTGGAGGATTCGAAGCATCTCACATGAAAAAGCCTAGAATTAAGTGTTCAACAAACTATAAAAAGAAAATGGGGCAGAATCTTTTTTAGCAGAGTTTGTCTGTAAAAGGAGAAATTGCTCACCGTAATGATCTTTCAATGGATTCTTCTCCCGCAGATTCCTCATCTTGATAGATATCCATCATCGAGGTCTGCTATTCGGAAACTTTTCGACAGGGGGCGTAGCGGACCTTGACTCGGCCCTCCATCATCAATCGGTCTTGCTCGGCTCTCTATCGTTGGCACCGGAAGTGATGTCAGGCATGTATATAGAGCACATCACTACGCCACATGCTTCAGTTCCTCCATTGTCCCCCCCCCCCCCACACCTGAACACTGCAGAATGAAAAACCACAGGAGGAGGCTAATCAGCCACTAAAAACTTTACCATGGCTACATCCCAACATGGTGATCCCAAACAACGAGTGAAATTATTTTTCTTTTTTGGGAAATAAGACAAACTGTCATCCAAGAGTCATCACCAGATGTCGTCTTGTCTGGACAGAATCGACTTTCTGAGCGGGGATCGATGGGAAGGTCGGTGAGGAATCTGCGGGCGAAGAATCCATAGAAACATCATTACAGTGAGTAATTTCTCCTTGAATTGGATTGCTTTTCTCCCGCAGATTCCTCATCTTGATAAACTCCACAAGCAGTTAGACTAACGGAGGAGGGCAGAGGTTTTAAACGAAGATTCTGAAAAAGCACCTGCTAAACTGTGCATCAGCTCCCCGTGCAACATCCAAGGCATAGTGCTTGGTGAATGTATGCAAGGATGCCTAAGTGGCTGCCCAAACAGGAACCCTCTCTGGAAGGCTGTAGAGGCTGAAACCCCTCTGGTTGATGTTAGGGAGAATTCTCATCTATGGCTAATTTCCATCACCTATTGAGACCCCCAGCAGCTTTGCTGAACTTCTGGAGTTTTTTTCCACTTGGTAAGAGCGAGAGCTTTTCCCCCACTCTTACATGTGTTTTGCTGTGTGTTTTCACCTGTTTTTGTGATTGTGGGCTCTGAAGTACACCACTTCAGTAGCCCCCTTCTTTGTGTGCGTCACACAGCACCTTCTGTGCAGTGGCACAGGGTTGTCGTTCAGACTCCCACCGACTCGATTTCTGAGGCGACTACTGTCCCCAAGAAAAGGGTAAAGTTACCATTAACTTTACATAGTCAATCTACCACAGGTCCATTACACCCCCCCTTCCATGGAGTACTGGAAAGGGTTAGTTCGTATCCCTTTTTATCTGTACCTCCTAGAGCACTGTTTTGCTCTTAACATTTAGACATGGCTGGTGGCAGTGGTATCTATCCTAACTTTCTACCACGGTTATCTTATATAACGGTGGTAATATTGTAGGCTATTGTGTTAGCCTAGAAACTTAAACCCGCTTGACCAAATCCTTTTTCTTTTGGCTCCGGTGCGGTTCATTCACCATTTCTTTTTGTTAAACTCCTTCTTGTGTTTTGCTTTGTGCGGCAAACCAGGTTTGCCTTCTTTGGTCGCTGTCTTTTGGCGGGCTTCTACCTAGAAGTCCTCCTCAAGGCGCTTGGGTGTCTAGGTGGGCTGAATGTGAGGGAGGGGTGTAGTCACCCCTGCACAGGGTATCCTAGGAAACCCAAGTCGCACTTTGTCACGATTGGTCAAGGTGGTTGTCCGGGCTGGACAACCCCCCTGCTGAGTGATTGACAGCCAGGCTGTGTGAATGGGGGTTTTGCGCATAAAAGGCAGGTCTCTTGGGCTAGAAGTCAGAAAGTCGCCACTGGAACTACAAGGAACCGACGAGAAGCGGAGAGAACGACGGCTGCTGCAACTACCCCGTCCCGGTGAAGCCCTGCTGCAGTCCTGAGCTATCTACCTTCAACGACTCAGAGAAGATCCAGTCCGGAGTCTTCTTCCCTTGAGCTTGGTGGGGATAACCAGCTCATCTTCCACAGCTAGAGGATCCTCTTCCTTGGTCGAAATCGCTGCACATAGCTGTAGTGGTCCGGATAGCCACCGTTAGGGAGAATTCTCTGTTAAGGCTAATTTCCCAAACCTAGTGAGTCCCCCAGCAGCTTTGCTGGATTTCTGGGGTTTATTATTTTCTCCTGCTAAGAGTGAGACTCTTTCTCCCACTCTTAGACATGATTTGAGATATCCTTTGACTTTGTAATGTGTTTTATGGGCTATGGGGTCCTTTACTCCATAGGGTTTCATGTGGTTTTTGGTAAGTGTGTTACACAGCACCCTCAGTGCAGTAACACAGGGGTGTCATAGTGACCCCCAAACATAGAATCCATACACTGGGACTGACTACTGTCTCCCAGGGCAGGTAAAGTCACCATTGACTTTACTAGTCTTAAATTGTGAACAGAACCAGTACAAACCATCATATTGTGGAAGTACTGGTAGGGGTAATTAGATTGCCCCTGGGTCTGTTTTTCGAGGGGGCACTGTGCAGTCCCCCCCTCGTCGAGTTTCTGGCTGGTGGCAGTGGTTACCACGCAAAATATTCCACCAGAATATTTCCTATGGGAATTTCCCACTCATTTTAAACGCACCACTTTTGGGTGCAATGTTAAAGATACCGCCGGGTTATTTATTTAATATTTATTCCCCGGTTGGGTCTTTTTGCCAGGACTCGGTTTTAAAATGGCGTTTGTGTTCGCCTCTGTAACTCCAACCCAAGTCGAGCCCTCTGTTCCACTTTTTGGCGGGCTTCTCCACAGAAGTCTCCAAAAGTGGTGCCACTCTGTCTGGGTCTACAGGATGTGTGGGAGGGGGGTTTAGGCACCCTGGACTGAGTTGCCTCGGCAACTCAAGTCGCACTCTTGTGTGATTGGCCCAGTGGTGAGCCGCCCGGCTCACCACTTAGCATGTTTGAGTGACAGCTAGGACTGATGAATGGGGGTTTTCTGCATAAAAGCAGGGCTTTGGGGACTGGAACTTCAGAAGTCGCCACAGGACCAAAGAATCCAAAGAGGGAGAAGCTGAGCTGACCTTCAACGACGACACCACCGGTGGAGCCCTGCTGAACCGTCTCACCACCTCCCAATGACAGAGAAGATCTTCATCCCGGAGAGTCTTCTTCCTCGGAACTGGTGGGGATAACCAGGTCGCTCTCTTTTCGCCTTCCTGGATCGTCTCGTGGTCGAAACGCCCGTGCCAAGCACCTCGGCGGCTGGATAGCCACGCTTCACCACTACCGCGAATAAAAGGGTAGTACCTTTTAACCGGGAAACTCGGCGGCTGGTTTCTTCCCTGGCAGTGCAACGACCTTCAGCTTTCCTCCACGTCGAGATCTTCTCTTCCCCAGGACGAAGCACCGACTTGCACCCGCTGCCAGGAACAACTGTCCCCGCTGGTGCTTTCTCACCATTTCAGATACTGTGTCCCACCTGGTCTCCCTTGCAACAGACTGTCCAAGGTGTCCCGTAAATCCTTGACTTTCTATCCTGGGGTGACTTGGGACCTCGTAACTAACTTTTCCTGACTTGATTCAACCCTTTTTGAACTCTTTGCAAAGACTCTTGAAAAGTACTATTCAACTGTGTGACTCTGCCTTTTCTGACTTGCTCTGGTTCTCTTAAAGAGTTGGTATTGTGTATGTTACTAATTCTGCCTGTCCGCAGAGTCCTTGGTGTCTGGGAAGCTCTGCCTGTGAGTTCCCTTGTGAGCGTCCCTGCAAGGGGTTAACTTTTTGCCTTGCGAGGAGGAGGCGGGTTTACTAACACAAAACCCCCCGGAAGCGCGAAGCGCGCGGAGTCTGCAGAGTCCTTGGTGTCCTTTGTGGCGTTGGGTGTGGGAGCAGTCCGCTCTTGCTGTTCTTGCTCCTGCTGTTTGTCGTGCCTGAGCTGCCCTGCACAGATTGCTGAACTTCAGCCCTCTGCCCAGGGATTGTCATTTTACCAAACCTGCACGCACGCAAGGTACGGTGTTTGCTGTATTCTGTGACTTTTTATCACTTATCGTGGTTCACTCGTCCTCAATTAAGGCTTGCTGGAGGGGCGAAGGGGGAGAGACGGACTACGGCAGCTCCTCAAGCTGTCGGGCGTTCCCTGCCCTCCAGCCCCTGGACTTTTGTACAGTGTATCTGTGAGCCCCCTGGGCCTTGGTCCGGCTCTACAACCCTTGTTATTGTCTTTGCGTTCACAATCCCTGTTCATCTATTTATCTGGAAACTTCTTTTGACTCTGAGGAGGAAGAAAAAGTGGCGTTTTCTAAACCTCTGCCATTGACTCTTGTAAGGGTGGTAAAGCTTTTTGCTAACCATAGGTTTGGGTCCTTACTTGCCCTTACCTGGCTACGGTCTTTCCACCACCCATCTACTCATTAATTATTTAGCTATGGTTTGGGGATTGTGAACCACCGTGCTCTATTTAGTACGATCCTATTTTTCATCCCATGGTTTTAATTTTGTATAATATTTGCTCAATTGCACTTAATCCATTTTAATATTTATATATATATATTTATCATATATTACTTGGGGTTTTTATAAGAGTGTAATTTTCTTTTTTATATTGTTTAGTACTTAGCGCCTATTTCTGAAGAGTGTGTGAGGGGGCTGCGAGATTTCCTTTTCTCTCCCCCTCTTCTCCAACTGTTGCCTTACCTTTGGCTTATACTGGCTTGTCCGGTTTTTTAGCCTTTCTTAATTTTGTTTTTTTAGGAGCCGGCCACGGGGTGAGTTCCCTTCTTAACTCTACCCTTTTAATTATTCTACTCTATGGGGAAGAGAAAAGCAGGAGAGGGAGGGGTTGGGGTCGCTAGTAAAAGGGCGAAAAAACCTAAAAATGTTACTTCTACCCAAGTCACCAAACCCCCAAAAGCAGCAATTAAAACCCTACCGAAACTTGGTGTAACCTCATCCCAGAGATCCTTGGACTTTTATATGGATGCCATGGCAAACAAAATAGTTAACTGTATGAATGCGGTTGAACCCGCCTCTAGAGAGGTTGTTCCCCGGGGCGAGGGACTGGGCTTGGAGGATATGAAGGGACAGGGGGATGTTGATAGGGGCGTTATGTCTAGGGGGGATGTGACTGTCTTTAGTGTGGTGACGCCTCCTCATTTACTGTCGCAACCCATGCACCCCGTGGAGGGGGCCCCCAGAATTAATGGTAGGATCTTGGCAGAAAGGGAATCTGGGTTACTAGACTGCTCCACCGCTAGTGAGAGCGATAAAGAATGGTTGAGGCCTTACTGGAGGAGAAGCTTAAGCCTTTACAGTTGTTGTTAAACTCTTTGAAGGGGCTTAAAGAGGGGGTTTTAACCACCTTGGCTATTATGGATGATTCCATTAGGGCTATATCTCTTAAACTGTCTGATCTGTCCGTTATTGTTGAGGAAAGGGGTTTAGAGGACTGGCGGTGTAAGTGTCCATCAACCGCCCCCTTATCTAGGGAAACCGCTTCCAAGGGTAAGAAGGTTATACCTCCACAAGGGTGCTGTCAGGAGGTGTTGATCATTGAAGACCAGGACGACGTACCAGGGGCCAAAAAGAGGCCAAATGGGCCTGTGAGGGATAGGGAGAGTGATAAACAGGAAATAACTAAGTGAAAAGGGGCTGGGGAGTGGGCGGGGGACTAATACAATCCTGAACCTACCCCCGGAAGCGGTCCCCTTTGTGGAGATTATTACTGGTCTGCCCGGGCTGCCAACGGGAAGTTTTGAATCTACTCTTTCCTTAATTAACAAGGCCTCGCACTGGATCAACTTGAATCTGGTAGGACCTAAGATTGACCCCAAAATGATTCGTATGGCCAGGCGTGTGGGATGGGTGGGGAACAGACCTAAGAATCTGAGTGGGGACTGTGTGGTAATCACCTTTTCTGATGCTCAGATCACGGACTATCTTCTGAATACCAACTTAGCCCGGGGCCTTAAGCCCAATGGCAACAAATTGTCCAGTAAATTACTCCCTTTGGATTATTTCTATATCCCTGGCGGGGGAAGGAAGATGCCGATTCAAATGTTGGGAAGTAGGCAAAATGGAGGTTTTGGAGAACCAAATATTAATCGGAGTAGAAAGTTACCGATTAATAGCCCCCTGGTCGGTTGGAGTACAATCTCTTCCAACAAGGGCCAGCGTAATGCCCCGGTAAAGAACGTTCCAGCACCCTTACCTCTGGAAAACCATTTTGAGATCTTGACGTCCTGTGAGGATGTGGAATGACAAGAGGTTGTAACCGAGGCCGGGGTATTGGCGTCGACCCCTTTTGTATTCCACAGGAGTTTGGCCATAGACCGTCTGTAATTGCGCCTGCTTTCTTGGAATATAGCCGGCGCAACGTGGAAACTAAAGCTGGGTCCAGTGATGGAACTCCTTCAAGCTAACTCTATAGTCCTACTTCAAGAAACCTGGGCTCTAGAACCCCCACACCTAGATGGCTTTATTTCGTTTGATATCCCAGCCAACAAAAAACCGAGAGGTAGACTCTTTGGTGGTTTGTGTATTTTGATTAAGACCGCTCGGAATGTGGGATTGAGGTGATACCAACAGGGCTGGACTTTTTGCAGGTAGCATCTCTAACAACTAGGATGGGGAAGGTAATCTGCATCATCAATTTTTATAATAGCCCTCACATTTCTGATTTGGAGAGACTATCTAAGGTCAAAAGGTTCATTGAGAACCTGTTGTCCAAGGAAGGCAGGAAGTTTACCTTCTGTATCTGGGGTGGGCATTTTAATCTAAAAATGGGGGGGGGTTGGACCTGGGTGTTCTTGACCCCCTTGAGGATCAGGTAGAGAACATCCTGCCTAGGAGTATGAGAGATGGGAGAGTTTGCCCGAAGGGTCTTCAGTTTAACTCCTGGTTGCTGGAATGGGGGTTCCGTATTGTTAATGGCCGAAAGGCACCAGACATACCAGGGGAGGGGACGTTTAAGAATCACCAAGGCTGTTCAACAATTGATTATTTTTGCATCTCAGTAAACCTCTGGGAACGTGTTGTGAGCTTTGAGGTGCAGGCGGACACCCAAAGCGACCCTCTGCCCATCTGTCTTACCCTTAAGGGCTTGTTGGGGGAACGGGAATCGCTGGCCATAGCCCCCAGCCCACGGCTGGGAGTACCCTCGGGTTCTAGAAGAATTAAATGGGGTACCATCTTAGAGGAGGGGCTACACTTTTTCCTTAAGGGAGAATAACTCGCTTGTGATGGACATATTGGGCAATCATCAATCTGCACATGTAATTGTAGAGAAATTTGTAGAATTATTGGCTGCACTAACATCAAAATTCTCTAAAACTATAAAGGCCAATGGTAATGTATTAAAAAGAGGATGGTTTGATGAGGCCTGCAAAAATGCAAAGAAATCTCTGTTGAGAACCCTAAAGGACCCAATTAGTTGCAGATCGAAGATCGCACAAGACAGGAAAACCTACCAACAGGAGATAAAGAGAAGGAAACTGGAGTTAGAACAGGTAGCCTGGGAAGGTTTTTTGAATGCCGCCATGAAGGGGGATCAGAAGGCTTTTTGGGCATTTGTAAAAAGCGGACCGGAGGGATGTTGGTCCAACGTGGGGAGTGGCACCCATGTGGAAGAAGGGGCATGGTTGGCGCATTTTGGTAGCCTATTTGGGTCTGAACATTCAGAGGTCGAGTCAGACTTTAGTGGCCCCTGCCTGACGTTGGAGGAGATTGCTAAGGCAATCAGGCTTCAAGCACATAACCGTCCCCCTGGCCCAGACATGATACCCTCGGATCTGTTTCAGGACCCAGTTGATTTGTGGGCCCCACTTCTGACCGTGGCGTTTAATGCTTGTCTAAAAGCGAGGAAATATCCTCCCTCGTGGAAGAGGGCAATAATATTCCCTATCTTTAAAAAGGGAGACTTGTCTAGCCCCGGTGCATACAGGCCAATTTCCTTGCTAGACTCATCGTTCAAAATTTTTGGGAGAATACTGCTGGCCCGAATTGAATCCTGGCTTGGGGAACAGTCAGTTCTCTCCGACATCCAATTTGGGTTCCGCCCTGGAGTGGGCACGACAGAACAGAGCCTTAACTTGTACTTGCTGGTGGCTAATTCTGTGTTTTGTCGGGGCGAGGCTGTCTATCTAGCTTTTATGGACCTAAGCACTGCCTTTGATAAAGTAGATAGAGCTAAGCTCTGGGCAGTGCTTGGGTCCTTAGGGTGCCCAGGGGAAATTTGACAGGCTCTGGTTGACCTCCATACGGATAATGAGGCCTGTGTTCGCAGTGGCTCTGGGGGGCACTGCACGGCTTTCTTTCAGGTGGGGTGTGGTGTGAGGCAGGGTTGTGTACTGGCTCCCATTTGCTTCTGCCTTTACATTAATGGCCTCTCACAGGACCTGATTGGTGTATTGGCTGATTTTCTAGTTTTGGGAGGAAGGGGGTTCACAGTATTGGCCTATGCTGATGACACTGTCCTTCTTGCAAGAACACCTAGGGCCCTACAGGTATTGATTAATGCCTACTCAATGTTCATGGATAATTTGGGCTTAAAAATCAACTCTAAGAAATCTGCAGTAATGGCATGCGTGGGTAGAAAACGTCCTGTGCCCATGAAACCCATGCTATGTGCAGGTGAAATCATCCCCAGAGTTAGGACTTTTGACTACCTTGGAATATGTTTTTCGGAGGCCTTAAATGGTAAAGACCATGTGGCCAAACAATCTGTTAAGATGAGCCAACAGATAGGTGGAATCTTTCGATTTATGTCGAAGTGTAGGGGCCGGCTTCTGGATGTGATCCTTAAGATCTATGGTACCCAAACTGCGGCTTCCACTTTGTACGTGGAGCTATCTGGGGCTTCCAGAATGCGGCGGAAATCCAGAGTAAGGAGAGCAAATTCTTTAAAAACCTGCTCGGGCTCCCGTCCAGTGCATCTGGAATAGCCGTCCACAGGGAGTTAGGTGTG
This sequence comes from Ambystoma mexicanum, assembly GCF_040938575.1. Classification (NCBI taxonomy): domain Eukaryota; kingdom Metazoa; phylum Chordata; class Amphibia; order Caudata; family Ambystomatidae; genus Ambystoma; species Ambystoma mexicanum. The sequence continues at coordinate 486,526,528 of NC_090937.1, read as the reverse complement.
GAGTTTTGGGAACATCAGTGGGCGCTGGCCCCTCTTATTTTGGGTCAGGCTGTGGGCCAATGAGCATGCTTCCTTGTGTCATACTATTATTCGCACTGTGCTGGGCAAATGTGACTGGAAAAGAATCCCCTGGCTAGCGTATGTCTTTTCAACTCTGGGTGAAGCCAACTTAGGTGCCCTTTTTCCGCCTGATACTCTTTTGTCCAAAAGTGAGGGGACTGTCTACAAAGCCATGCTGGGTGAAACCTTAGTTAGAAAAATAATTTTGCTAGAGTATGGCCATAGAAACGGTGAACTTCACTCAAGCATTAGCTGCCTAACTGGAATCCAACCTTACTTGCTTTGGAGTACGTTAAAAAAGGACAGGTGGTTGATTACGAGGGCACGGTTCGATTGCCTTCGGCTGCAAGGCAACACTCATAAGTGGAAGGGTTTTCCCGACTCAGCAGGCTGCTCGGTTTGTGGGCACTGTAGAGAGGATCTCTCTCATTTGCTATTCTTATGTACAGGGTATGCAGGTATACGTAAAGCGACCCTGATTCTTGCCCTTAAGAAGTCGATGATCCGCACACACACAGGACTGCTCTTGTGTTTCTTTTAAGTGCTGAAACAGTTTACACCGCATGGGCTCTTTTGACGTTCTTGAAAAGAGCGATGTATTTCAGAAATCGCATTCTGAAACTGCAAGGTGGTGAAGGTCTGTAATAAAACATAATAGTACTCGTAATGGGTTAAAGTATTCTGTACTGTTTTTTGTATGACCCATCACTAAACTATACTTTAATGTAGCCCATGATGAGGTAACCATTCGATTGCTAATTGTATGCTGCCTTTGTAAACGTTTATCGATCCTATTTTTATGGAATTGCAATTTTAAGATTTTGTAATTTGGTCAGTGTAATAATTGTGTTTACTTGTTTAATGGTTGCTTTTACACAACCGAATAAACTTCTTTGACTTGACTTTATCTCTCCCTTTTTAATTAACTTATTGGAGTGCCATCTTAGGTTAAGCGCTCACCTCTGTCTGAAAATAAGTGGTGTTTTAACTGAGACTTGTTCAATAAGTGATCAGGTATGAATATATATTAATAGTGTCTGTGTTTGAACTTGCTTGCCATATTAGTGTTAGTGTATTTTACAAAGTGTGTTTTTAAATAAATATATACTTTTATACCCAAGCTCTGGGTCAGTGTTTGCTTGTGCTACTGTATTTTGGTACCCATCTTGTATACTCTATATACTGTCTAACTCTTCTTGAGAGAAGTCTGGCTGCTCAGCCACAGCTACCAGGTAAATCTGGGAGGTAGAGACTGTTACCAATTGGGTTTACTGCCAACACCTGTAGTCTTAAGCCTTTTGCAGTTGTCCCTAAGTGAACTGCACAGATTTCTGCCTAACAGCCACCTGAAGAGCCTCTCCTGTTTTTAAGGAGGGCACCTTTTATTCCGTTTTCGCTGCTGCCGGCCTCATCCCTGTGTGGTGCAGACCCCCCTTCAGACGTCCCCCTTCACAACGAATCTCCAGGAATCGTGGGTCTGCGGGAAACCACTAGGAACAACTTCCAGGGCACCAGCTGCACCGTTGGAAGAAGGTACTGTGTTCTGCTTGAGGAAACTGGGTGAATCCCTTTTCTTCATTTCCAAGGCTTGCCCTTGTCTTCCCTCCTTCTTATAACTTTTGCTTCCGAACATTGACAACATCGAAGTACTTTTGGCTACGTTGAATCTCGAACTATCTGACTGTGTGATCCTCAGCAACAGGCCCCAGTGTCTCTCAACCCTGGCTCCGGCCCTTTGACGTTTGAGCTCCTGTCTTTGAGTGTTTCTTGATTCTGCCTACCTAACCAAAATATTGCCTGTGATTTTTGCCTCCAACTCCCTCTGGGTATCTCAGGTGCTAAGTGTGTTTTTACCCCGGTAGCATTTTATGTAACGGATACGCGATTAGTTAGTAGACCGAACTGTCAAAAAGTGATCGCAATTGTATTCGCAGTAACGTGTTTTGTTCGTAACACCGGTGCATTCAATATAGGGTACTTACCTTGAGACTTACTGTACAAAGTGAATTGGTTAGTTGTAGTATATTTAACGTGTGGTTTTTATTTAAGTTTAATAGAAGTGTTGTGTTTATAACTAATGGTTTAAAAATAAATGTACTTATATTTTTTACCTGAAACCTTCAGTCAGTGTTTGCTCGAGTCGCAGTAATTGTGGTCCCTTGGTGTAATCTCTGCTACTGCTCATATACTCTTGAGATAAGCCTGGCTGCTCCTCTACTGCTACCACTATAACTTAGTAGTACAGGATTGTACTAAAGGTAAAACTTGTATTGCCACCTGTGGTCTTAATCGTGTGTAGTGGTCCCTAAGGGCACTGCACAGGATTCTGCCTAATAGTTGAGTGGACCCTGAAGCCTGCTGGAAGCTCCATGCCTGCTAATTGGTAACACTCGGATATGCACAAAATAATCCAACTTGACAGGGTTTGTTTAGTGATGGCAAGACCTTTTCTAGACAAGGAATGGGCCAAAAACAAATGGTCTGACTTCCGAAACTTATAGGTTCAAGCAAAAATGGAAACCTAACGCTCTCTTGGGATCAGGGCGGTGGAACCGCTCTTCCTCTTTCGAGGGATGTGGAGGAGGGTAAAAGACAGGTAAATCAATAGACTGACAGATGAAACTCTTAAAACATCTTAGGAAGGAATCCGGGCATGACTTTGAGAAGGTTTGCAGCACAAGGCTTGCAGCTCGCTAACCCTCCAGGCAGATGTGATCACAACCAGGAAGGCTGTCTTAAGGCATAACAGTAGCAAAGAACATGAGTGCATAGGCTTAAACAGAGACGCCATCAAGTAGGTCAAAACCAGATTAAGATCCCAATCTTGGACAACAGACGGGGTTGGGGGAAACTTGTTCAGAAGGCCCTTCAGAAACTGGGCCATGACCGGAATAGTAAAAAAAGGAACCTTGGTCTGGGGACCTCTTGAACACAGACAGGACCGCCAAATACCCTTTGACTGTGGCAACCTGAAGGCCTGAAGAGGCCAGTGACAGAAGGAACTCCATCACTGTGGCGGTGGGGCAAGAATTAGGGTCAGTCTCGCAATCCCTGAATCAAGCCTCAAATCCTCTGCACCTGCACACGTACAGAGATCTTGTAAAAGGTCTGTGTGCAGCCGACAGCACCTCAAGTACCTCCTCTGAGAGGTCCCAGTGATCATAGCTCATCCTCTCAAGAGCCATGCATGTAGGTTGAGGGAATCCGGGGTCGGGTGGCGCACTCGACCCTCCAACTGGTTTAGGAGATCCGGACGCCGAGGCAACCAGTGAGGTGGACAGATGGTCACATCCAGGAGATACGAGTACCACGATCTCCTTGCATAATCCAGGTCGATCAAGATCATGGTCGCTCGAAATCTCTTCAACCTACTGAGAACCAAAGGAAAGACAGGAACCTGGGTTGGGGGGGTGTAGGGGGGGGGGGGGGAGTCGTCGTCGTGTAGTGGAGAGGGAAGATCCAATCCACCAGAAACGCATCCCCCAGTCTACCGTTCGCTGGGAATTCCCTCGAGCAAAACTGTTTGCACTTCCTGTTGGACTTCATGGCGAACAGACCCGCTGCTGGGGTACTCCAGAGAGTGAAGACCTCCTCTAGGACTTCCTGGCATCCTTCCCACTCATGTAAGACCCTGCTCTGCCTGTTCAGAGCATCCGCCAAGGTGTCCTCTGCCCCTGCCAGATGAACTGCAGAGACCGAGATTTGGTTCTCTCGCAACCAGAAACACAGCTGAATTGCCTCTGTGCAGAGTGGGAAGGAGAGCACACCACCCTGCTTGTTGAGTTAGTGCATGGCCACACTGTTGTCCGTTAGGACGAAGACATGCTTCCCTCAGAGACGTGGCAAAAGCCCTCAGGGCTAACGTGATGGCCCGTAACTCCAGCCTGTTGATGTGCCACCTGGTTTCTGATGGAGAACAGAGGCAGCTCACCTGCAAATCCTCGCAGCGGGCACCCCAACCCTTCAGGGAAGCATCTGACACGACTCAGGCCTGGGACCAAGGAGGCCAGAAGGGTTCCTCCCGCCAAGAGATTGCTGCGCATGTTCCACCAACCGAGTTCACGGACTACCTGGACGGACACTGAAAGGCGATCCGTGAGCGCGCCCAGCTATTGAGACCGCTGGCACCTCAGGAGCCACTGGAGGGATCTCATATGCAGCCTGGCCTCTGGCACTTAAAAATACAGGTGGCCATGAGACCCAAGAGGCGGAGAAAGGAAGCCGCCGGAAGGGTGGCGTGGTTCTGAAACAAATGCACAATCTGGGCTATGTTGCTGACTCTCCTCAGGAGGAAAAGCCTTCCCCATCCGGGCGTCTAGGACTTCTCCGATGAACTGAAGCCGCTGAACTGTTGTCAAATGGGACTTTGTCAAGTTGAGGGAGAAGTCCAGCCTGTGCAGTAGAAGGCAGGTGTCCTCTAAATGAGACAAAACCTGCCCCGCCGACTTCCCTCAGATCAGGCAGTCGTCCAGGTATGGAAATACATAGACCCCGGATCTCCTGAGGTTAGTCGCAACTACCGCCATGAGCTTGGTGAAGACCCTTGGCGCGGGGGACAACCCAAAGGGAAGCACTCTGAACTGATGGTGCTTGTTCCCTATGGGGAAATTTAAGAACTTCCTCTGCTTTTGGTGTATGGGCACATGGAAATAGCATCCTGTAGGTGTATTGGCACTAGCCAGTCCTGAAGTTCAAGAGCGTGGAGAATCTCTCTCAACGTCACCATCTGAATGTGTCTTACCTCATGAACTTGTTCAAGACCCAAAGGTCTGGGATGGGACAGAGACCTCTTTCCTTTTTGGGCACGAGAAAATACTGGGAAAACCAGCCCGACCCTCCTCTGATTGGGAGGTACCTACCTCTTCCACAGGAACCCTTAAACAACAGGGCTCTCAGTTCTTCCTGGAACTCCTTCCCCGGTTGGATTGGGGGAGGTGAAGGTATGTCTGAAGTCCTCTTTAGAAAAGGCAAATAATAACCGAATCAACTGCAGGGCCCAGGCCTCAGAAGTTATTTCCTGCTACTGGGGCCAATGCCCTGACAACCGTTCACGCACCGGTGCATCATGGGAGGGGCAAATCAAAAAGGCTTAGAGGGTGCGGGCGCCCCTAACGCAGTAGATGCTTGCTGGCCTCAAGAGGACCCTTTGCACCTTCCGGGACACAAGAAGCGCCTCTGCCCTTGTCTGGCTGGCGGGAGCTGCATCTTCCTTCCATAGGTTACCTAACGTCTATAGCCTCTGCCCCTGGAGGTGAAGTTGAAGGCAGGTTTGGCCGGCTGCGCTGCTAGGTCCAATGATTTAGCAGCCATCTTGGATTCCTTAAATATCTCCAAGGATTCGTCTGCTTTCTGGCCAAAAAGCATATCACCTACAAAAGGCATGTCCAGCAGCCTGTTCTGAACATTCAGAGAGAAGACAGAAGTTTTTAGATAGGCTTGGCATCTCATTACTACTGCTGAAACACATTGCTCTGCCAATGCAGTCTGCTACGTCCAGGCCAGTTTGCAATGACAGCTTGGCTACCTCCTTCCCATCCTCCACCAGCTGTAAAAATCTGTCCCACATGGCACCCTCAGGGACTTATTCAGCAGCATGTTCCACATATATTTTTTAAATTTTTTATTTTATTGGCCTATACAAACCTTTAAAAGAGAAAAATCACTTATTGTGAGTATCAGAATCAGTGTGTATCATCGCTGCACTTTATCTCTTAAACATAATCAAGCCATAGTTGTATCGTTTAGCTTATTGTAACGCTCACCTGGTTCCCACGGAGGCGCGGCGTCGAAGGCGCAGAACTCTGAAGATGGACAGGAAGGGCCCCTCTATTCTGGCTTCCCTGGCTCGTTGGATACCCTCCTGTGCGTGAAAAGGGAGTATTACCAACTGTGGAACAATGCTCAAGCCTCCCACTCCCTTCCAACCCTCCACGATACCTCCTCCACGATTCCCCGTGAAGCCTCACCTTAGGGTTTGGAAGGATGAGCTCTCCATCCTGCTTCTGATCCAGGGGCGCGTTGAAACCCAGTTACTTCACTGGATTGAGGATTGATGGGAGTTCAGGTAAGCTTGACTGTTCAGGTAAGGCGCTGTAAAAGTTCTGTTCAAAAGTTCAAGCTTAATAATAATGTTCGTTGTCTAATTGCAGCAAGCGCTAATGCTTATGTCTTTTTCCCCTTAGGGGCCGGGGTTCGGAGTGCCGGAGATATGGCGCCGACCCGAAGTGAAACAGTTCTGGATGAGCGCTCAGGTAATGTCTTTGCATTCGCTCATTCAATGTCTTTGTCTTTTTTCCCCATAGGGGCCGGGGTCCGGAGATGCCAGGAAGCGGCTGGACCCGAAATGCAGTGGGAATAATCCAACAGGTAAGACTTAAAAGGAAACTGAGCTTTCCTTATTCCTTTTCTCCCTCTTACCTTTGTTCTTGTCTTTTTTCCTCTAGGCGCCGGGGCGTAGCTGAATTCGGAAGATCGCTGCTGAAGATGGAAGCGCCTTGCAAAGGTGAGTAAAATGCAGCGCTGCAGTGATCGAAACAAAATGCCTTTAAAATGATGTCTTCCTTTTCAGGGCCGTTGGAGAAATGACTCCGGGATGCAGATTTAGCAGGTAAGGGCTTTTCTTCTCCTATTCTCTGCCTTTCTCCCCTTGCAGGTGTTCCAGGGTGCTGGCAGGCGTGGCTGAAGTCAGGATGCAGGAGCTGACACGGTGAGCGTCCAGCTGCTAGGTGCAGAACAACGCGAAGCACGTGTGGCTGTTCGGGTGGGGTTTAAATAGCCTTGGAAGAAGTTCCTGGTATGTATCCTTCCACCAATCAGGTATGTATCCTTCCCCGACCACACCCGGGTGGTGAAGTAGTCCTACAGGTTAAGTAGTCCCATTCAGGCCTCAAGAGGGCCTGGATGAAGCAGCAAGGTCTGCATCAGGTAAGTGTGCACCCAAGCACTTAAACACATATCCTCTTCTATGAGCCTGGCGCCTAAGGCGCCAGGACTGGGGTCCGCTATGAGCCTGGCGCCTAAGGCGCCAGGACTGAGTCCAAAGGGCCCCGACTTGGGCCCGCTGAGACTTCCCTGGGGAAAATGATGTCTGCCTCTGGGGTTGCTGGGCCCGGCCTGGCTCCTTGGAGGTAGGCATCATGACAGTACCCCCCCTCAAGGCCCCTCCCAAGGTCTTTTCCTCCGGGGGTTTTGGTTTGTGCGGGAATTTTCAATGGAATCGTTGAATTAATCGTGGTGCGTGAACATAGTTACTGGGTTCCCAAGATCTTTCCTGAGGTCCATATCCTTTCCAATCAACAAGATAGAAGAGTTTCGACTTAACTATCTTGGAATCTAAAATGTCTTTCACTTCGAATTCTAATTCTCCATCAATTTGGACAGGGCCTGGGGGCTCAGACAGTCTGGTTCCAGGTTGTGCTGGTTTTAGAAGAGATGCGTGAAAAACGGGATGAATCCGCATGTTGGATGGTAAATCGAGTTTAAAGGCCACTGGGTTGATAATAGCTTTGATGGAGTAAGGCCCAATGAATCTGGGATTAAAAGTTTGCTGTCCCTTGAGGGGTAGATGTTTAGTTGCTAGCCATACCTGATCTCCTACTTGGTAAGGAGGAGTTTTACTTCGTGCAAATCAGCGTTTTCTTTATACTTTTTCTTGGCTTGCTGTAAGTGGGTTGTAGCTTCTTTGAAGGCTTGGGTTATTGTGGAATGTAGGTGATTTACTGCAGGCATCTCCAGGGTCAGAGGTGGATCTAGGTCAGAGGTCCGAGGATGGTGACCATACAGGGTATAAAAAGGAGTCTGTCCGGTTCCAGAATGCACTGAATTGTTGTATGCATATTCTGCAATCCAAAGGATGTCTTTCCAATTTAACTCGGATTGGTGTAACATGCACCGCAGATATTGCTCGAGAGTCTGATTGGTTCTCTCGGTTTGTCCGTCGGTCTGGGGGTGGTGGCTGGTGGATAACCGCACGTCTATTTGTGCTAGTTGGCAACATTTCTTCCAAAAGTGTTAGATAAATTTACTTCCACGGTCTGAGACTAATATGGAAGGGAAACCATGTAACCGCACTATATTTTCCATGAATTCCTTGGCTAAGGTGGAAGCTGACGGCAATCCTTTTAAAGGGATAAAATGGGCCATTTTGGAGAATAGATCCACTATTACGAGAATCGTGTTGTAACCACCACAAGGAGGCAGGTCAGTTATAAAGTCCATTGACAAGGTGTGCCAAGGTGCTGGTGGAATGTCCAAAGGTTGATGTAGGCCGGCTGGCCTTTTCTTTTGACTCTTATTTTGGGCACAGATTCCGCAAGACAACACAAATGACTATGTCTTTTCTCCAAGAAGGCCACCAGAAGTGGCGTTTGATCTTTTCTTCTGTTTTCGCGATACCGGGGTGTCCTTCCATTAATGATTCATGATGACGGGTAATGATAAGTTCCTGCAATTCTTTACTTGGCAGAATTAACCGCTCTTGGAAGTAGGGTAAATCATCCTTAACGGTGTAGTGAGGACCCTTTTGACTCCATTCCAGTAAGGCAGAAGAGTCAAAAAGCTGTTTTACTTGAGCTTGGATGTCCTCAATGGTTTGCAATGAAGTCAAGCCCAGAATTCTTTGTGCCGGTATGATTGGCACAGGTTCTAAACTCAAATTGGGTTCTTCCATACTTATCCGGGATAAGGCATCTGCCTTACCATTCTTGCAGCCAGGGCGATAGGTAATTACAAAATCAAATTCCGCAAAGAATAAAGCCCATCGGAGTTGTCGCGAAGATTGAGCTTTGGCCGTCTTTAAATACTGCAAATTTCTGTGGTCCGTAATTACGGTGATGGTGTGTCTTGCACCGAGAAGATAGTGACGCCAAGCCTTGAAAGCTGATTTAATAGCCAGTAGTTCTTTGTCGGTAATTGCGTAATTGAGTTCAGGTGGAGAGAATTTTCTGGACCAAAAGGCTACAGGGTGTAGTTGGTTAGTTTCTGGTTTTCTTTGCGACAGGACAGCTCCCATGGCCGAACTGGATGCATCGGTTTCCACGATGTAAGGGAGATCTGAGCGCGGGTGCTTCAATACAGGTGCAGAGGTGAATTTGGTTTTCAGGTCCTGAAAGGCTTGTTCAGCCTCAAGAGTCCATTCAAAGCGTTTATTTTTCTTTAGGAGAGCTGTGATGGGTTGAACAGTTCGAGAAAATTCCGGGATGAACCTTCGATAGAAATTGGCAAAGCCAAGCATGCTTTGCACTCCCTTCACAGAGCTAGGAGATGGCCATTTGAGAATGGCGTCCACTTTCCGCGAGTCCATTCGGATTCCTTGAGGTGTCAGGATGAATCCGAGAAACTCCACTTCTGTGGTATGAAAAACGCATTTTTCGAGCTTGGCAAATAATTTGTGCTGGCGCAATTTCTCAAGAACTGCCCTAACATGGTTTCTGTGATCAGATTCTGAGGAGGAATACACCAGGATGTCGTCAATATAAACGATGACACAAACATCGATAAGTTCCCGAAGAACATCATTCATGAAGTACTGAAAGGCGGCAGGTGCGTTGCACAAACCGAAGGGCATTACTTGATATTCGAAGAGCCCAAATTTGGTGCTGAATGCAGTCTTCCACTCGTCGCCCTCTTTTATACGTACCAGGTGGTAAGCTCCTCGGAGATCTAGCTTGGTGTACACACGAGCATCTTTTACTTGGTCGATAAGCTCAGGTATCAGGGGCAAAGGGTAACGATTCTTAATCGTTATCTGATTTAGGGCGCGGTAGTCAATACAGGCCCTAAGGTCTCCTTCCTTTTTAGGTACGAAGAACAAAGCGGAAGAGACTGGTGACTTTGATGGGCGAATGAAGCCATTGGCCAGGTATTGATCCAAATACTGGCGCAAATGCAGGTTCTCAGGTTCAGTAAGAGCATAAATCCTACTACAAGGTAGTTGTGCATTGGGTACCAAGTCGATTTGGCAATCGTAAGATCGATGGGGAGGTAAGGTGTTAGCCTGCTCTTTCTGAAAAACGTCTTGGAATTCTTGGTATTCAGATGGTAGCTGTACAGGGGTGGAAGTTACAGAGGCTAGACCCATAGCTGGATTCCTTGGGTAACAGGTTGGTTCACAATCAGGAAAAGTTATCTTCTTTGCTCGCCAGTCTATTCTCGGATTATGTGTTTCTAACCAAGGGATACCAAGAAGTACTTGAAATTGTGGGGCCTTGATCACATCAAACACGATTGCTTCCCGATGTCCGTCCTGACCCACCAGAGGGATTTCAACTGTGGAATGCGTTACAGGCCCTGAGGCTATTTCGGTTCCATCAACTGTAGTAATTACATCTTGGGTTACTTTCGGGCAGAGAGGAAGCTTAATCCTGGAAGCCAATTCACGGTCTATGTAATTTCCAATTGCTCCACTGTCTCTGTATGCTTTTATAGCATGCAACTGCTGAGGCTGTTTTGGGTTCACAAGCACCATTGGCATGACAAAATGCGAGGTCAAAGAGTTTGTTTTCAAGCTCGGCGAGCGGACCCCTACGCTTGTCGGGCTAGGTCGTTTCCCGAACCAGGTGTCAATAACTCATTATCAGTGGCTCCAACCACCTTCTTGGGTGGTTTAACTGGACCACTTTGAAGAAAGTGACCGGAAGTTCCGCAATACAGACAAAGTTGCATTTGTCGCCTTCTCTCTCGTTCCTTCTGCGTTAATGGTCCTTTAACACTGCCAATTTGCATAGGTTTGGAAACGTCAGTACTCTTGGAGTTAACGTGGGTCTTGATAGGTACTCTGGTTTCATACTTGAGCCGATCTGCTTTTCTATTTTGAAGTCTGTGATCAAGTTGAACCACTAAGTCTATGTAGTCTGCGCAGGCCTGGGGTGGATCTACTATCTGAGCTATAACATCTTTAAGCTCTCCGCGCAGGCCTCGATGAAACAATGTGATCCTTTTATTTTCAGGCCATCCGGTTTCCACAACTAGTCTATTAAAGGTGGCGATATAGGACAAAAGATCCTGATTACCTTGTCGTAAGGATAGCAGTTCGTTGTCAAGGGCCTGTCCCTGCGAGTGTCGAGCGAACAATCTTTCCATGCTGGTCTGGAAGCCCTGGAAATCCCGGAGAATGGGATCATCCTGATTTACCAATGGAATAGACCAATCGGCAGCACAGCCACTGAGGTAAGATAGTACAAAGGCTACTTTGGTCTGGTCGTTGGGGAAGGCCCCGGGCCTGCATAAAAAGTGTAAACGGCATTGGTTCATAAAAACGGCATATTTCTTGGGATCCCCCGCAAAACGTTCCGGCGGGGCCAAAGGCATGTGTCCAGGTAGATTGATTTGTACCGGGTTATTCGAACCCATTGTTGTAGAAATATCTCCGGAAACAGGTAAAGGAGTGTGCTCTGCATGGCCCTGCAATAACCTTTTGGCCAGATCATCAGTTCTTTCCTTGGATAGGATTAGTTCCCTTCTGAGAGCATTAGTCTCCTGGCGGGCTGAGTGCACTTCTGCCCGTAATTCCCCTAAAAGATGGGCCAGCTGATCTGTCTCGGAAGTCTCCATAGCGTCCAGGTGGGAAATTGTGGTAAGGCTTCGTGTTCTGTAACGCTCACCTGGTTCCCACGGAGGCGCGGCGTCGAAGGCGCAGAACTCTGAAGATGGACAGGAAGGGCCCCTCTATTCTGGCTTCCCTGGCTCGTTGGATACCCTCCTGTGCGTGAAAAGGGAGTATTACCAACTGTGGAACAATGCTCAAGCCTCCCACTCCCTTCCAGCCCTCCACGATACCTCCTCCACGATTCCCCGTGAAGCCTCACCTTAGGGTTTGGAAGGATGGGCTCTCCATCCTGCTTCTGATGCAGGGGCGCGTTGAAACCCAGTTACTTCACTGGATTGAGGATTGATGGGAGTTCAGGTAAGCTTGACTGTTCAGGTAAGGCGCTGTAAAAGTTCTGTTCAAAAGTTCAAGCTTAATAATAATGTTTGTTGTCTAATTGCAGCAAGCGCTAATGCTTATGTCTTTTTCCCCTTAGGGGCCGGGGTTCGGAGTGTCGGAGATATGGCGCCGACCCGAAGTGAAACAGTTCTGGATGAGCGCTCAGGTAATGTCTTTGCATTCGCTCATTCAATGTCTTTGTCTTTTTTCCCCATAGGGGCCGGGGTTCGGAGATGCCAGGAAGCGGCAGGACCCGAAATGCAGTGGGAATAATCCAACAGGTAAGACTTAAAAGGAAACTGAGCTTTCCTTATTCCTTTTCTCCCTCTCACCTTTGTTCTTGTCTTTTTTCATCTAGGCGCCGGGGTGTAGCTGAATTCGGAAGATCGCTGCTGAAGATGGAAGCGCCTTGCAAAGGTGAGTAAAATGCAGCGCTGCAGCGATCGAAACAAAATGCCTTTAAAATGATGTCTTCCTTTTCAGGGCCGTTGGAGAAATGACTCCGGGATGCAGATTTAGCAGGTAAGGGCTTTTCTTCTCCTATTCTCTTCCTTTCTCCCCTTGCAGGTGTTCCAGGGTGCTGGCAGGCGTGGCTGAAGTCAGGATGCAGGAGCTGACACGGTGAGCGTCCAGCTGCTAGGTGCAGAACAACGCGAAGCACGTGTGGCTGTTCGGGTGGGGTTTAAATAGCCTTGGAAGAAGTTCCTGGTATGTATCCTTCCACCAATCAGGTATGTATCCTTCCCCGACCACACCCGGGTGGTGAAGTAGTCCTACAGGTAAAGTAGTCCCATTCAGGCCTCAAGAGGGCCTGGATGAAGCAGCAAGGTCTGCATCAGGTAAGTGTGCACCCAAGCACTTAAACACATATCCTCTTCTATGAGCCTGGCGCCTAAGGCGCCAGGACTGGGGTCCGCTATGAGCCTGGCGCCTAAGGCGCCAGGACTGAGTCCAAAGGGCCCCGACTTGGGCCCGCTGAGACTTCCCTGGGGAAAATGATGTCTGCCTCTGGGGTTGCTGGGCCCGGCCTGGCTCCTTGGAGGTAGGCATCATGACACTTATGTTATTCCAGTGCTCTACTAATGAGGGAAATACTGAATCAATCTCTTGGTCCTTTAGAGTCTGTATTTTCCAGGCATCTCTCTATGTCAGCCAAAAGAAATTTTAGTGCAAAAATCAGTTTTTTGTTCACCGCGGCGAACAACTGTTGCCACCACTCTTCAGCGTCCATCGTTAAGTGTCTACCAGCAATGGACCTAGGTGTATCATTCTCTGCACTCGCAGGTCAGGGCAAAATAGTGTAAGATGTTTAATTGTTTCGTCGTTGATGTGACAAAAGTGCCACTTTGTATTAATTTCACCCATACCGGTCCAATGGCTGATTCTGTCTTTGGTCTTAAACAGGTTTAGGCGAAAGCGCAAGTAGATCATTCTCCTTTTATTGTCCGGACAAAAAGCCACATAGTTTTGCAAACTATTGTGAGCTCTGGCTTCGCTGGGCACGTCTTTCATTATTTTCAAGCCCCTTCTTTTTTCTCTAGTTAGAATCCAGACCTGGTTCCATATTTTTTCCTTTACCAAGTCTGGATTCTCTTGCAGCGTTTTCACATCTGTATCGAATATTTCCAGGATTTGTTCACATCTTTTGTTCCATAAGGATAGTAAACATTCAGGATTTCTACTGCCAGGATTGTGTATAATTCTAAACTGCAGAGTTACATCTTTCATGATGGTCTTTCTAAACAGAGCTAGGGTATTCCAGCTAATTCGGCCTCGGATGGAAATCAAACTTAACTTATAACGAATACAAGCTGATGGAGTGCCATTGGGTAGTTGGAGAACTTTTACCCAGAAGATGTTTTCCAAGGTTGACCATAAATCTTCGGAACAACCAAAGGCATTTTCAGCTCCAAATATTAAAGCTGAAACCACTTTCTGCTGATAAAAAAGTTATCACTGGCTTCAATGAAAACTTTCCATATTTTTTGTTCAATATCAGGGCCTGGCAAGCAAATTGCCGGCACCTTGCTTTAACAATCTCCACCCAAGGGCCGTCGTTTATATTTGCACTGATCTGCATGCCAAGGAATCTGGTGTTTTTAACACTACTTAGTGTTTCTCTGCCTAGGTGCCATTTGAATTTTATGTTGGACCCTGTTTGCAGGTTTTGCAAAGTTAGTATTTCACTCTTGGCATTATTTATATGCAGGCCGTTGTTGTTCACATAGCATTTCAGTGCATCCATTTTGCGCAGTTGTCTGATAGAATCAGATCATCGGCATACAGCATCCAAATTAACAATGACCCATGGATTTTAGGGGAGAAAGATCGGGGACCTTCAATTGCAATACCAATGTCTGACAAGAACAAATGAAAGATTATGGAGGATAAGGGACAACCTTGCTTCACGCCACAATATGTGTTAATGTCCTCCGTTAGAGAGCCACTTTGGTCTAGCCGGACGTTGATGGTAGTGGCAGTATGCAGTTCTTTAATTGCAGCTAAGAGGCTCTCAGGACAGCCCCATTTCTGCATCTTTGTCCAACACATTGTGTATAGGCGCTATATAAATAAACGATCATATCATAAAGTAGTTCTTGATCAATGGTGTTGAAAGCGTGCGAGAAGTCAATTAAGGCCAAATAAACTTTTCTACCTGTTCTTATAGCCTCCATTTTTAGCAAGTTTATTAACAAGAGGATTAAGCCACAACCAACTCCTGTGACAAATCCAGTTTGTCGCACGTCCGTGTTTCCACTTTACGAAATCCAGTGTAGTAATTTATTTTTCAGCGTTGTGGCATACACCTTTCCCAGCACATCCAGGAGGGCTATCGGGCAATAGTTTTTGGGATCTGCCCGATTCCCTTTTTTGAATATGGGGATGATGATGTCGTTCTTCCAGGATTTCGGGGTGGAGCACTCAATGGAAATTCTGGAAAATAGCTCAGTGCATAGATCAGCCCATTTATCTGGATTTTGTTTCAAGGTAAAGTTAGTGAGACCATCAGGTCCAGGGGCCTTTGGGCATTTGCTTGTCTAATTATCAACATAATGTCTTACTTGTCAAATTCTAGATTCCATCTTTCAAGAGCCAGTAGTTTCGGATTAGGCCACTGCCCTTTTTTACTGAAAAGTTCTGTGAAGTGAATGAACCATACTACTTCAGTTACCAGGTTGATCATCAGGGCCGCTTGAGGAGCCCCTTCATTATTCAGAATCTTCCAGAATTCAGAGCAGTTTTATTTCCCATCTTTTGCATTATGGACTTCGCTTCATTTTGGAACATAAGTGCTTTGTGCGCCCTCAGCTAGTTTTTATATTTTGGTTTGGCTGCGCACTTTGCTGGTATATATGTCGCAGCCACCTTGGTTTTTATGTGTCTGATGGCGGCGTGCAGTTCCCGCTTCTTTCTCAGGACTGCCACTGTTAGGGAGAATTCTCATTATGGATAATTTCCCTTACCTAGCGAGTCCCTCAGCAGCTTTGCTGGATTTCTGGGGTTTATTTCTTTCACCTGGTAAGAGTGTGAACCTTTTTCCCCACTTTTACATATGTTTTGCCATGTGTATTTCAACTGTTTGTGTGATCTTGGGCTCTGGAGCCACACCACTCCATGAGCCCAACTTTTTGTGTGTGTTACCCAGCACCTTCGGTGCAGTGACACAGGGTTGTCTCGAAGACTTCCCACTGACTCCATTTTTCTGGGGCTGACTACTGTCCCCCAGAAACAGGTAAAGTTGCCATTTACTTAATGTAGTCATTTAAACTGCAGACCCAGTACACCCCATTTTACATGGAGTACTGGAAAGGGTTAATTCCTACCCCTTTCTGTCTACACCTCTTGGAGCTATGTTTCGCTCCCTTAACAGTAAGACTTGGATGGTGGCAGTGGTACCTACCTTATCTTTTCTACCGCGATTATAGTATATAAACGTGGCACTGTTTTAAACCCGCTTGACAAATAATTTTTAATTTGGCTCCGGTCGGGTTTTATCGCCATTTCTTTTTATTAAAATCCTTCTTGTGTTTTACTTTGCGCGGCAAAACAGGTTTGCCTTCTCTGTTCGCCGACCTTGCCGGGCTTCTGTCCAGAAGCCCTCCTTTGGCGTCTGGGTGTATAGGTGGGCTGAATGTGAGGGAGGGGTTTAGTCACCCCCTGCACAGGGTCTCCTCTGGAGACCAAAGTCACACTTTGTATTGATTGGCTGAGGTGGTTGTCCGGGCCGGACAACCCCCCTGCTGAATGATTGACAGCCAGGCTGTGTGAATAGGGGATTTTGGCATAAAAGGCAAGACTCTGGGGCTGGAAGTCAGAGTCGCCACTGGAACTGCAAGGAACCGAAGAGAAGCGGAGAAGAAGACAGCTGCTGCAACTCCCGAGTCCCGGTGAAGCCCTGCTGCAGTCCTGAGCTATGTACCCTACAACGTCAAAAGAATATCCAGTCCGGAGTCTCCTTCCCTTGAGCCTGGTGGTATCAACCAGCTCACCTTCTACAGCCAGAGGATCCTCTTCTTGGTCAAAATCGCTGCACGCAGCTGGAGTGGTCAGGATAGCCATCTGAAGAGCCTCTCCTGTTTTAAAGGAGCGTACCTTTTATTCACTGTTGCTTTTTTGCTGCAGGCCAAATCCCAGGGTAGTGCAGATCGCTCCAGACATCGTCGTCCTTGGCCCCACGACTGAAGCTCCAGGAACTGTGAGTCTGCAGGAATTAACAGGAACAACTGACGTGGCACCAGCTTTTCTTCAAACTAATAAGGTACTGTGTCCGACTTCGAGGAATTGGGGTGAACCCTTTTCTCCTCACCAAAGGCTTGTCCTTATCTTCCTTCCCTCTTATAACTTTTGCCTCCCTTTCGACAATATCCAAGTACTCCTGGCAATCTCGAATCGTGAACTGTTCCAACCTTGTGATCCTCGACAACATGACCCCTGTCCCATTTGACACTGGCGCAGGCCTATTGACTTATCTACGTTTTAGAAAGTATCCTCTGATTCTATCTGCCTTGACAAAAGTATTGCCTAGGATTTTTATCGCCTATTTTCTTGTGTTAATTCATGTGCTAAGTGTGTTTGACTTTGGTAACATTTCTTCTCGCGGGTACGCCTTTCTTTCGTAAAACCGAGCTGTCATTACTGTCAAAAAGAGATTGCGTATTAACCCACGGTAACGTCTTTGTTTCACACTACCAGTCCGTCAAATCCAATGTACTTACCTTGAATTGAACTGCACAAGGGGAATTGATTGTGTGTAGTATATTTGAAGTGTGATTTTAATTTAATAGAAATGAAGTGTTTTATGAACAGATGGTTTAAAATAAATGTACTTATATTTTTTAACCAGAAAACTTGAGTCAGTGTTTGCTTGAGTCACAGTAATTGTAGTCCTTTGTGTAATCTCTACTACAGCTCATTTGCTCTTGAGATACGTCTGGCTGCTCCGCTACTGCTACCACCAACTGTAGTACAGGCTTTTACCAAAGGTGAAATTGTACTACCACCTGTATTCTTAATCATGTGTAGTGGTCCCTAAGAGCACTGCCCAGGATTCTGCCAAACAGCCACGTCAAATGTATGTATGTTTGTTTGCATAATCTGGGATTCTCGTTCCATGCTTTTTTTCTACAAATTGTTGCAGTAGGTGGCTGTATTCAATTCCAAGTTCCTTATCGATGTAAGCTTTAATGATTTGTGTAACTTCCACTGGCTGGTGTTTTAGCCTTACTCGATTGGATTCAACTGAGATCCGATGTTTCCATGATTTACTATCAGGCTGTCTTATTCTTGACATGGACAGGAATACCTTTTCATGATCACTGTGAGGCGTGGGGGTAACCTGTAAGGATTTAGTTGCCGGATGTATTTTGGCCGATACGTCAAGGATTGGCCGGTATATCCTTATTGGTGTTTCCATTTAGCATGACGAGGTTTCTTAGGTCCATCTCCATGAGCCATTTCGCTGCAAGTGTATTGGATGTAAGGCTAGATTCAACATCCTTCAATTTTGTCAAGAAGCAATTGATGTTTAGGTCACCGCATACGATGAGGTTTGCTTTCTCATCCATCTCTAAGATCTCGTCGATCAATGTCGAGACTTGATCTATAAAGTACGTGGTGCCTGCTGCCGAGTGATTCCAGTATATAGATTGACTATATGAAGGTGGCTGTCGTTGGTATTTGGATTCTTAGTTGTGACAATAGTTGAGACTTGTATGAAGGCTGACGGGTTCACCGATTTAGTAATGCGACACCCAGAGCTCTTCTTTATGAACGTTAGTAAGCCAGCCATGGGTTGTCCTTTAAGTTTTTTTAATGCTGGTTTAATAGCCACTTCATATTCATCGATTATCGGGCAGACGTCCAGCCAGGTTTCTTGGAGACAAGCCACATCTAGACCATCCAACCAGGGTTCTTGAAATAGATGTGAAAACAACCTGGTGTTCCAGGATCCAATCATGAGGAGAACAGACTCCTCTTCTACATGGCATTATTGGTTCGCGGTCTACTTAAGAGCTTCAGCCAGCCAGCTCCAATCATTTGTTCTTGCGTTTAATTCCTTTGGATATGTATGATCCGTGTACTTAAGGTCTGGATCATTACTTCTCTTTATTGTAATCTGGATGTTCTCATTGTCAGTCATCTTTTTCGCTGATGCAATTTTGGCGAGGGCTGGCGTCAGACCCTTCCCGTTATTCGCAGGGAGTGTACGCTCACTCAGTGTCGGGCAGCCCACAATTGTCTTCACATCATTGACAATGTTTCTCGTAATGAATGAGTCTTCAAATCTTACTTCTGGACATTTTTTCGTGAGATTTTTTTCTTTTTCAGTTTGTTGAATGTCCAAAACTTCGGATATGTCAAAGCCCAGAGACATGAGGGCAGATGCAGCCTCTAGCACAATGTCAAAGACAATTTTAGAGCGAAAGTGCAGAATGATTTTGTTATTTTGGTCTTCTATGAATTCCGCTGTTTTGACGTCATCAGATCGGATGGTCCTGAGACAAGGAACACAGTGGAATAGGCGTAGGATGTTTGTGCGATATTAACTTGTTGCAACTCTCAACATGTTCGAGCCAAGCTCTGTGAGGAGTTTGGGCTTTTCTCTGAGTCTTTTTTCATTTTGATTTTTGGCCCAAGACACTTTCACAGGGCACATTTAGCCACATCCGCAAGTCGATTATCGTCTGTTTTGGCTCTGAGTTTACTCTCATGATGATTTAGTGAGTTCACAGACCCCTTCTCATGATGTTTTAAATCCAGTCGGGGCGGTACCACCGATGTCTCTCCTGAGATTTTCTGAGGCCAAGAAGACCTTGTTACGGTCCAATTCCATCCGCCTTTCTTCCATCGTTTTGAAGATAGGACTTGGGGAAACAGCAGGCGTGTCAATTTGTTTGTCAGTCTTTTGTTTCAACATACAGATTCTATTGGCGCCTACTGGTATCTGTTTGGCCCCGTAACACTGTCTTCAGCTTCTGTAAGATTGGTTATAGGTTCCGATTGGGCGCTCTCGTCATCTATCTCGGCCTCCGCTCCTTCCGTTTCCTGTTCTTGTGGGGCTTTGTCCACATCCATCACTTCAGTCTCTGTCTCTTCTTGGTCGTCTTCATACACTGATAAGTCCATTAAGTCAATTGTGGCTTCCTTGGTGCCTTTTAATGTTTGCGGCAACATTTGGGTGTTTTCAGGCAAGGAGGAAACTGTGGATTCCTTTTTAGCAAGGGTCACTCTCTCCTCTCTGATGTTGTGTACAGTAACATTTACTGTTTTGAGGTTTCGAAGACATTTTCTAGAATCGTTACATCTGCGCTGTTTTGTTGCAAGTTGATTCGTTTTTTTGGGTTGAGTGAGCATTTTAGTACAGTCATCAGCTTTTTGTTCAGAGGTTCCTTTGAATATGGCAAATATTTGGGTATTATTTTCGCTAGACCGTGGAGCAGAAGCTTTTAGCACTTCATGGTCGATGGATTGACCAAATACTGGAGCAGAGGTTGTTGGATTTTGTGGGGTCCATAATTGCGGGATTGTCAACTCCTTTGCTGATTTCCAAAATGCTTGCAAAGGTCGCACTTTTTGGAAAAGTTTCTTGCACCTGTATTGTTGTTGAGTGTATGTGACGATTTATAGAAGCAGCGCACAATGAGTGATGTGGAGGCAGTGTTTTGTCGGAATTTATTACATCGCAAGTGCTTTTTTTGTCTCTTTCAGCTGAATATTCTAGTCTCTTTGGGCAGATGATCAGGGTCTTGTAAATTTGGCTAGGTCTCATTAACGAGGAATGCAGTGATTCTACTCCCAAGTCATTAGATTTTGGTTTTCTCCTGACAGCCAGCTGTGTTACAATTTCCACTAGCACTTTCATCTGGTATATGTGCTAGTTCTGGTGACAAATTGGGAATCCGCTCCTGAGCACATACGCCATTTATTTCTTGAGCACTCCGATTTTTGATGCAGCAGGTTCAGTGCTTCTCTTGCAATATCAGTAAATAATCTTTTATACAGTTTAATGTTTTCCTTTTGGGCATTTAGTGTGGCAAGAGACGCCTCTTTTTTTTACCGATTCTCCATGAGCTTTTTTCGAGAGTGTGGTGTCTCTTTCCAAGTTTACTAATATTGAGTTCATTAGCGCCACCAGGGTTGCCAAATCCTTGACATTATCATTAATTTGCTCATACAGCTTTAGAAACGGTGCAATCGTGATGGCCATTGAGGACATCAACAAATGTTGTAGCTCTTTTATCAGGCTCTTATTAGATTTTCGTCTAGAGTGATGATGATATTTTTGTGGCACTTTGGAACATCTGACTTTTGGGTAGTCACGTTCTATGAATGAGGAGTCCCTTGTGTGACACTGCAGAGAAGAAGAGCTCAGGTCATAGCTTCCATCCTTCTTTGTAGATGTTTCTAGCGTTCTTTTTAGTTTTACCAGTTTTTTTGATGGGGTGCATGTGAGGCGTTGACAGTTGGAACGCCGAGCTTGAGAGCAAGAGAGTGGTGGAGATGAATTCAAGTCTGCTTGTCTTTGAATACTCTGTCCACAGTTCCAGGGGGACAGTGGGACCCCCATACAGGTTTTTTTTTTCAAGTAAGATCATTGGCCCCGACGTCTCTCTCATACGGGTCATGTGGCTTTTTTCAAGTCCAGGAGCCCCAGCTCCAGTTTTGTTAGTTTTATTACATGCCTTATTCATTTGAGCTATATCATGCAAGATCTCATTAACAACTTCTAAGGAATTCCTTCTGGTGCTGTTTGCAAAAGGCTCACCTTTCCCCTTAGGCGAATGCAATTGCAAATTTGGATGGCAGAAGACCTCGTCGTCCATGATAGGAAGACTTCCAATGGTGGTAGGCATTGAGGCGGTTTTCAAACCAGCACTAGGTGAAGACATATGGCAGAGGGCAGATTCCAAGTCCTGGACTGCCGCTGTACCTGCTACAGATTCTGAAAGAATGGGGGATTCTGAGATCTGCATGCCAACCTGTTTTGCTTTCAGCAATTTCAGCAAGTGCCATGCCAAGACTCAAGTATGGTACAAATGGTGCAAGGGGCGCACTGGGTTCAGTTTCACCTTCAGTAGTGAATGTTAACCTGTCATTTGCATTAATGCTTTTACTGTTGGAGAGGACGTCGGCGCTTTCATGCAGACCAAATGAGTTCCAGTGTGTGAGAAAAAAATTCATCATGTTAGGGAGAATTCTCATTCTATGGCTAATTTCCCTTACCTATAGAGTCCCCCAGCAGCTTTGCTGGATTTGAAGGGTTTGTTTTTTTCTCCTGCTAAGAGTGTGACTCTCTTTCCCACTCTTAGGCATAATTGCTATGTGTGTTCTAGGCTATTTTTTGTGTTTAATGTCTATGGGGTTTATCTCACCTTCATAGAAACCATCTTTATCCACATGTGTCACACGGCACTCTCCGTGCAGTGACCCAGGGGTGTCGTAGCGACACCCAAACAGACTTCATACCCTGGGACTGACTACTGTCTCCCAGGGCATGTAAAGTCCCCATTGACTTTACTAGTCAATCTTTAGGAACTAAACCAGTAAAACCCATCTTGCTATGGAGGTACTGGCAAGGGTTAATAGTTTTTCCCTTATGTTAATTTTCGAGAGGGTACCGTACAGTCCCTCTCTCAAAAGTTAATGGCTGGTGGCAGTGGTTACTACCAAAAATATACGACCGCAAATATTTCCCTATGGGATTTTCCCATTGTTCGAGGCTACCACATTTACTGACAGCCTCTAACATACCGCCGGTTTATTCTTACATTAACTTTACTCCGGTAGGTTTTATTTGCCAGAACTATAGAACTTCTTTCTCGTGTCTTTCTCTAAACTCCTAACCCAGGTCGGGGATCCTTCATTCGTCCTTTTGGCGGGCTTCTGCCAAGAAGCCTTCCTTTCCGCGCCACCAAGTCTGGGGTGGATCCATTGTGTGGGAGGGGGAGTAGGACCCTTGGACAGGGTTGCCTCAGCAACCCATGTCGCACTCTGCCCTGATAGGCTGGAGGATCACCCGCCAGGATGACCACTCCACTGTGTGAGTGACAGCTAGGCTGTATGAATGGGGATCTTTTTGTATAAAAGTAGGGTCCTGAGGACTGGAAGAGCAAGACGTTGCCACTGGAACTAAGAAGTCGAAGAGGAGAGAAGCCAAAGACATCTGCACCAACTGAACCACCGATGAAGGCCTGCTGCAGCGTCTCACCACTCCACACGACGAGAGAAGATCTTCATCTGCAAGAGCCTTCTTCCCTTGAGCTGGTGGGGCCAACCAGTTTGCCAATCGCCTTCCTGGACCTGCCTTGGTCAAATTGCCAGTGCCCTGCACTCGGAGACAGGATAGCCAGGTACCCGTCCACCCTGACCGTGATTTAAAGGAGCGTACCTTTTATTTGTTTGGCAGCACCGTGGCTGGTTACATCCCTGGGCAGTGCAGTAACTCTAACCTTCCTCCACGACGAGAGTCTCACTTCCTCTGCTGGATCTCCAGAACTGCAGGAACTGCCAGGAACAACCGCCACCGCAGGCGCCTCTTCTACATTTTAAGGTACTTTGTTCCGCCAGGCCTCCCTTTTCGTTTGATAGCGCTAAAGGTTTTTAAATACTTTACCTACCTGCTGGGTCTAAAATTGTCTTTCACCTTCTGCACCCACCTTTTCGAATCGTTTAACAAAGACTTGACTGCAGCTACAAGAACATTTTGCTCCTGGGCTCTTTGCTCTGTACCATTGACTCTGGCACAGGCCTATTGACTGTGGCTGTACCTGTTATAACTGCCTTCTCTAGATTGCTTCTCAACTAGAACTGTGTTGCTGCACCTAACTCTTATAACCAACTTTTCCTTCCCACTTTAAAAACTTGTGAAGTGCCATTTTGCTTGGTCTTCAACTAAGTATTATACATGCCAAAGTACTGCCTTGCCTAAACGTGTTCACAAACTTATTGGGAAGTGTTGCTAGGGTGACTAAGAGTATTTTCCTGTCTAACTTGTTCTTTCCTTCCCTTGTGAGAAATTGCTGTGTTTGGTTTTCACTGTGCCATTTTGCTCAGTTTTCACTCTTGCTCAAACTTGTCTACAATTTAACCAGGGAGTTGTGTATACTTTTCTTGACTGATATTAACTTGCTTTAATAACTGTGATTTATGTGTTGAACTAGAAATGTGTAAATAAATATATATATTCTTGTTAATACAAAGCTTTGGTCAGTGTTTCCTTGTACCATAGTACTGTAGCCCATAGTACTGTAGCCCTATTGTGTAAACCCTGAATACTGCTCATCTCCCTCTTGAGATAAGTCTGACTGCTTAGTCACAGCTACCAACTAAATCTTTGTGGTACAGACTGATACCAAAGGGGATGTATTGCTCATACCTGTAGTCTTAATCTTCTGTAGTGCTCCCTAAGGGAACTGCACAGGATTCTGCCCAACACATCAGCGGATTCGGAAGAATCCACTGAACATCTTCCACATCTTCCACATCTTCCGTCTACCTCGCCGAACGCTGGCGCTCCACACGCTTCATACACCCCATGCGCCGAGGCACTTATCACAGAGGCGGGCTCCTGGCCGACACCAGGCATGAAGTCATCAGTGGCACTGCCCCCTCCAGGCACAACACCCTCGCCCAACCGCCTCTCCACCGAAGGGACCTTCGAGGGCGACAATGGGCCGATCTCCGCCTCCCTGCTGCACCCCAGGCTCGGCCCCCCTCCCCCAGGTAAGGTCAATGTGGCGGACTGGGCGGGTAGGGTCACAATGCTTGTAGTGGAGCGTAGAGAGGCTGAAGAGGCTGGCGCGGCTGGAGGGACAGCGCCATTTAATGGCTCCTGAAGCAAAAGTGAAGGAGGCTCAGAGCCGGGTGTCAAGTGTCTTACGGGGCTCAGTGCACATTTTTCGTTTTCATCTTCCGTGCAAATAATGTCACAAGTCGAGGCATTGATTATCATGATTAGTTGCGTAGTTGGTACTTACGCTAGTTGTTGTCGTCGTCGTCGTCTCTATTTCGGGGGCAGCCACAGCACTCAGATGCATAACTGCTGAGACAGAGTTCCAATGGCGCAATTGTAGTCTGGTGTGCGGGAGGTGGGAGGACGCTCAGAGCGGGGGTCCGTTTTGGGCATTATCCTTCCCACGTTGGGCATCCTCGCACCCTCGCACCCAAACACCAAAACACACTGCACGCTCCACGTGTGCTAGGTGTTTTGAGCTGCTTCCTCCAGGAAGCAGTGATGAAAGTAGTAGACAGACTCCAACAGGCTCTTGGGACAGAAGAAAGAGCCCAGGCAGTCTCAGGCTCACCAAAACACACCTTCCATAAACCAAAGGAGTACTCGGCAAATCCACAGGCTATGTTTGTGGCTTTGAGCACCATGCTGCCAGAGGTGAACACCTTTCTGGCAAAAGCGTCTGATTTCTTCCCCTCTCTGTCCCTAGGCAGATTGGAAGTTGATCCCTGAACTTGATATTAGCATGGGTATATCCAGACCACTGCCGTCTTGTAGACCCTGAGCTAGAGTCAATAAATCAGCCTGGTCGTCGAAAAAGTCGATGCTGCCGGCTCCCGGGTAAACGTGGTCTAGTAGATCATCTGGCTTACCTATGCCAAATATGGATTGCATCGAGTCTTAGAAACCAGATCTCGACAGCGGCACAAATAAACTGTTGCCGACTGTCGGCATCAAAAGCTTGAGAATAGGTCTCAAAGCCAAAGCTCTCGATGCCCAAGATTCTTTCGGTGCCGAGGGACGCTCCAATGACTGATGGGTGTCGTGAGCCTGGGCCCTACGGCCCTCCAGCGACTTATGTCTGGTAGACGTAACACCCAATGTGGTTTTCAATATCAACAGAGTGGCTGGCTTGGTGTCGGGAGCACCGAGCACCACTTATGCCAATAAAGCTTGCTGGTCGGGGGCTAGAACCATACCTATAGCAGCTTGTTGCCTAAACATATCAAGCATGGAATTTTTAAAACATTCCCACTCTTTCCGAGTCGTTGGCCCTGCGAAGGGCTTACCTCGTTCTGACGACGAGCTGGACTTGTGTCGATGGCGGTGGTGTTGCTTCTTCTTCCGTGAGGAAGATGACGAGGAATGGCTCCTGGAGTGGGAGAGTTTTAGTATTCTTGCAATGTCGTTCATTCCCTTTGTTAGGGGTGGGCTCCTCAGTCTCGGCCTCCAAAGACCAGACGAGGGGTCGTGCCAGAGATTTGGCGACCAGTCGGCCCAAAGCCAGTTAGTTACCTGGCCCTCTCATGCAGGGAGGTCGGCTACATCTTTGAGCACATTGCCCAGGCCTCCGTGTCGTGACCAACACCTAGGCACCAGAGACACCTCGTGGGGGTCAGTTACGGACATTTTGGCCACCCACTTTTGCCCACCCGATCGCAGCATCGCATGAAGATCCAAAACCCTGTGAGACGACACTGCGCTGAGGTTTTCTTAGAAAACATACAACTAGGTTAAAAAAAAAAAGAGTAAACTCGAGTCGTGCTCCCAATGCAGCGTGGAAGCGCACAAAAAAAGAAACTGAAGCATGGGGCATAGTGACGTGCTATGACTATCAATTCCAGAGCCAACAATCGAGAGCCGAGCAAGACGGATTGACGGCCAAGTCGAGGTCCACTACGCCCCCTTTTGAAAAGTTTCCGAACAGAAAAGCTGGATGATGGATATCTATCAAGATGAGGAATCTGCGGGAGAAAAGCAGTCCATTGAAATGAACATTCAGCTTTGTCTAACAGTACAGAAAAAACATTTGCTCATCCACAAAATTTGTTTTGAGCCACTATGAACCAGCCTGAGTAACCACACAAGTGGACTTGAACTGAAAATGTTAAAACAGTAACTTACAATGTGCATTTAGGGACCACCTGGCACCCATAACTTCTCAAACGTTAACTGTTTACACAATGGATAAAATGAGAGGATGGTAGGGACCAGTGTTGCAGACCAGATGCAACACAGCAGTAAGGTATTAAAGGAGAGACAAGTTACAGTGCACATCCTCAGCACTTAGTACACATGTATGATATACCTGCAGGTGCCTAAGTAAGGCTACAATTTGGCACTCTTGCAAAACATGGCTGGAAGGCTTTGAACCAATCAATATCTGGCATGCCAATGGGCAAGGATTTCACATCTGTAATAGATTCCCAAAGCAGTACATAGAACTGGAGGACAGAGAATAGTAAGGACACTACCTAAACCAGAAACTCTGAAGCACAGCTCTGCCAAAACAAGAATCCTGGCCAGAAACTGAATTCAAGCAGTACTGCTTAGGGAAATTGAGCAATGAAAGCACACACAGGTGCTTGGAAAATATCCAGAAAAAGGACTACACTTTGCAGAGCCAACGTGGCAGCCATTCCCCTGGTGGAGGGAGTACCGAGGGACCTCCTTGCAAGTCAGATCATAGCATTCCGGGATGCAGAGAATGGTCCACCTTGACTGTCAGTTTGGTCACAGCCCTGCCAGCACAGGCACCAGAATAACTAACGAAAAGCTGGTAATCTTTCCTGGCCTCGGTCGTCCAAGAGACAAACTAGCTGAGGGCCCACAGCTGGTCCACCAGGTGGAAAAGTTCCTCTACCTTGGAAAACTGAGGTGGAGGAAAAAAGACAGGAAGATAGATCTTTTGAGAGAGATGGAAATCTGAGACCCCTGTTGGAAGGATGGCCTGACTCTCAACGTCACCTTCTCCTTGGAGAAAAACCAAGTAGGGAGGTTTAACAGACAACTGTTAGGGAGAATTCTCATTTTATGGCTAATTTCCCTTACATATAGAGTCCCCCAGCAGCTTTGCTGGATTTGAAGGGTTTATTTCTTTTTACCTGCTAAGAGTGAGACTCTTTTTCCCACTCTTAGGCATTTTTGCTATGTGTGTGCTAGGCTATTTTTGTGTTTAATGCCTATGGGATCTTTTCTCTCACCCATAGGAACCATCTTTATGCACATGTGTCCCACAGCACCCTGCGTGCGGTGACACAGGGGTGTCGTAGCGACCCCCAAACAGACTCCATACCCTGGGACTGACTACTGTCTGCATTGACTTTACTAGTCGATTGTTATGAACTTAACCAGTACACCCCATCTTAATATGGACGTACTGGAAGGGATTCATAGTTTTTCCCCTATGTTCATTTTCGAGAGGGTACCTTAAAGTCCCCCTCTACAGTTTAAGTTTCTGGCTGGTGGCAGTGGTTACTACCTTTTATATTCGACCGCAAATATTTCTCTATGGGATTTACAATTTTTTTTCGAGGCTACCACTTTTACCGACAGCCTCTAACATACCGCCGTTTTTTTTAATTATTAACTTTACTCTGGTAGGTTTTATTTGCCAGAACTTTGTTAAAACTTTTTCTCGAATCTTACTCCATTTTCCTAAGTCAGGCCGGGGATCCTTTGTTCGTCCTTTTGGTGGGCTTCTGCCAAGTGTTAAGGAGAATTCTCTTATAAGGCTCATTTCCCAAACCTAGTGAGTCCCCCACCATCTTTGCTGGATTTTTTTTTTCTCCTGCTAAGAGTGAGACTCTTTTACTCCCACTCTTAGGCATGATTTGAGGTAGGTCATTGACTTGTTATGTGCTTATGGGCTATGGGGTTCCTTTTTACTGCATAGGGTATCATCTGTTTTTCTTTATGTGTGGTACACAGCACCCTCAGTGCAGTACCACAGGGGTGTCACAGTGAACCCCAAACATAGACTCCATACCCTGGGACTGACTACTGTGTCCCAGGGCATGTAAAGTCACCATTGGCTTTACTAGTCCAAAATTGTGAACAGAACCAGTACAAACCATCATATTGTGGAAGTACTGGTAAGGGGTAATTCAATTGCCCCTGGGTCTGTTTTCGAGGGGGCACTGTTCCGTCCCCCCCTCGTCGAGTTTCTGGCTGGTGGCAGTGGTTACCACGCAAAATATTCCCCCGGAATATTCTCTATGGGATTTTCCCATTGATTTTAAACGCACCACTTGTTGGTGCAATGTTAAAGATACCGCCGGTTTATTTATTTAATATTAAATCACCGGTTGGTTCTTTTTGCCAGGACTCGATTCTAAAATGGCGTTTGTGTCCGTCTCTGTAACTCTGACCAAGGTCGAGCCCTTTGTTCCAATATTTTGGCTGGCTTCTCCCCAGAAGCCCTCCAAGTGATGCCACTCTATCTTGGTTCCACAGAAAGGGTGGAGGGGGGAATTGGCACCCCGGACTGCGTTGCCTTAGCAACCCAAGTCGCACTCTACTCTGATTGGCCCAGTGGTGAGCCGCCCGGCTCACCAGTTAGCATGTGTGATTGACAGCTAGGCTGATGAATGGGGGTTTTTCTGCATAAAAGCAGTGCCTTTGGGACTGGAACTTCAGAAGTCGCCACAGGACCTAAGAATCAGACGAGGGATGAAGCTGAGCCATCTGCGACGACGACACCACTGGTGAAGCCCTGCTGCAGCTACCTCACTACTTTCCCGACGACAAGAGAAGATCTTCTGCTGGACGGGTCTTCTTCCTCTGAGCTGGTGGGACCAACCAGTTCACCCTTTTTCACCTTCCAAAGACGGCCCTTGGTCGGATCGCCCGTGACAAGCACCCCGGCAGCCGGATAGCCAAGCTCACCACTTTTGACCGCAAATAAAAGGACCGCACCTTTTAATCGGGAACTCTGCGGCTGGTTTCATCCCTGTGCAGTGCAACGACTCCAAGTTTACTCCTCGACGAGATCCTCTCTTCCCCTGGCCGGAACAGCGAACTGCAACCACTGCCAGGAACGACTGCCCCCGCTGGAGCTTCCTTTCTCTTTAAGGTACTGTGTTCTGCCTGGCCTCCCTTTCTACAGATTGCTAAAGGTGACCCTTAAATCCTTGGCTTCTATACTGGGTTGGCTCCAGACCTCTAACTATATCTTTTGAATCACCCCAACCTCTTTTGAACACTCTGCAAGGACTTATAGTGCGCTTTAAACCGTGTGATCCTGAGGACATTTTGCTTTGCTCCATTTAAAGTGGGCCTGGCCTATGAACTTTGGCTCTACCGTATAACCTGCCTTTCTCCCTTTGCTCTGAACTCTTAAAAGTGTTGGGAACTGTTTTATGTTATGTTCTGCCTTTTCTCTCCCTTTTTAACCTAAACTATTGGAGTGCCATCTAGGTTAAGCGCTCACTTCTGTCTTAACAAATAGTTGTGCTTTAACCCTGACTTGTCTGATAGTTATCAAGGGAAGTGTGTATACTTAACTGACTGTTTTAGATTACTTTTCATTGAGAGTGCTAGTGTATTATCTAAAGTGTGTTTTAAATAAATAACTATATACTTTTTATACAAAGCTCTGGTCAGTGTTTGTTTGCTCTACTGTATTTTGGCCCTATTGTGTATACTCTGCATACTGCCCTACTCTTCTTGAGAGAAGTCTGACTGCTCGGCCACAGCTACAAGGTAAATCTGGGTGGTGCAGACTGCTACCAATTGGGTTTACTGCTGCTCCTGTAGTCTTAATCTTTTTGCAGTGTTCCCCAAGGGAACTGCACAGGATTCTACCTAACACCAAGAAGCCCTCCTTTCGGCGCCACTGAGTCTGGGGTGGGTCTGTTTGGGAGGGGGAGTAGAACCCCCGGACAGAGATGCCACAGCAACTCAGGTCGCACTCAAACCTGAAGAAGACAACTCCACTGTGAGTGACAGCTAGTTTCTATGAATGGGTCTCTTTCTGCATAAAAGCAGGGTCCTGAGGACTGGAAGAGCAAGACATCGCCACTGGAACTACGGAACCAAAGGGAAGAGAAACCAGAGACATCTTCAGCATCTACACCACCGGTGAAGCCCTGCCGGATGGTCTCGCCACTTTTCTTCCACATGACGAGAGGAGATCTTCAGCGAAGGAGTCTCCTTCCCTTGAGCTGGTGGGGTCAACCCGTTCACCTTTCGCACCCTCGGACCTGCCTTGGTCGACTCGACAGTGCCCCGCATTTGAAGACCGGATAGCCAGGCAGCTATCGACCCGGACCGTGATTAAAAGGATCGTACCTTTTAAACTTCGTTTGACAGCACCGCGGCTGGTTTCATCCCTGGGTAGTGCAGCGACTCGAACCTTCCTCCACGACGAGAGCCTCTCTTCCACTGTTGGACCCCTCGACCTGCAGGAACTACCAGGAACAACCGCCACTGCAGGAGCCACTTCTCCGCTTTTAAGGTACATTGTTCTGCCAGGTCGCCCTTTCTCTGTGGTAGTCCTAAAGGTGTTTTAAATCCTTTAACTACTTGTGGGGTCGGCCACCCTCTCTCAACATTGTCTTTCGCCTTGCATCTACCTCTTCAAAAGTTTTCTACTAAAGACTTGACTGCAGCTACAAGAACATTTTTCCTCCTAAACTCTTGGTCCTGTACCACTGACTCTGGCTCAGGCCTATTGACTGTCTGATTTGTTAGATCTGCTCTCATTAGATTAGTTTACAATGAGAAATGTGTTGATGCACCTAAATCTTATAAACCCCTCTTCCTTTCTTCTGTTTTAACTGGTGGAGTGCCATTTTGCTCAGTTTTCATTCACTTGTCTTTTGGTTAAAGTGTTACTGTGCATTACTTGTTCACAAAACTTCAGCGAAGTGTTGCTAGGGGGTGTCTGAAGATATCTCGGTTTAACTTGTACTTTCCATCCCTTTCGTTGAATGGGTAGAGTGCCATTTGCACTAGGTTTTCACTGTGCCATTTTGCTCAGTTTTCACTATACCGCAAACTTGTCTACAATTGAATAGGGAATTGCATAAGCTTTTCTTTTGACTAAACTTAACTTACTTTATTAACTGTGATCTATGTGTTGACTTAGGAGTGTATAAAATAAATATACTCTTTTTAATACAAAACTTTGGTCAGTGTTTCCTTGCTCCATAGTACTGTACTACCTATTGTGTCAACCCTGAATACTGCTCATCTCCCTCTTGAGATAAGTCTGACTGCTCAGCCACAGCTACCAACTAAATCTTCGTGGTACAGACTGCTACCGGTCAAGTGGCACAGCGAGTAGAGCGCCCGCTTTGACACCCGTGCAGAGCCTGTTAACGCAGGTTCGAATCCCGGCAGGGCCAAACTCAGCCTTTCATCCTTCCGAGGTCGATAAATGAGCACCACACACCGTGGGTAATAATAAGCAGCGCTCAGATACCTGAGGGTTTGTAGCGCTATATAAAAGCCTAATTATTATTATTATTATTATTATTATTATTATTACCACAGGGGATTTATTGCTCTCACCTCTGGTCCTAATCTGGGGTAGTGCTCCCTAAGGGAACTGCCCTGGATTCTGCCTAGCAACAACTGGATCTCAATCACCAGTCTAGCAGAAGTGATAGCAACCAGGAAAATCACCTTAAGGGGGAGACACCTTAATGAACAGGAATAAAGGGGCTCACAATGAGCGTCCATTAGAAATGTTAACACTACATTTTCATCCCACACAGGAAAGTACAGGCTTGGGGAAACATATTACAAAGACCCTGCAGGAATTGCATAACCATGGGGATCTTGAACAATTACCCTACTTTGGCGTTCACTTGAAAAGCAAAAAGGCTGCAAGGTACCCCTTCACAGTGCCAATCTGTAGGCCCATCCAGGCTAAACGACAGCAGAAAATACAAAACACAGGCTGTAGTGTAATAAAAGGGGTCCAGGTCCCTCTCCGGCACCAAGTCCAAAGCATAAGCAACATGCAGAATTTATGAGCAGCTCTATGGCAACGAAACAGCAGGTATCGCAAGGGATATCGGAGACGTCTTGTCAGAGATCAGGCTGCCCTTTCTGGACCGGAGGCAAGCAGAAATGCTGGACGCACCAGTCTCGGAAGATGAACTGAAGGCAGTCATACTCACACTGCCTTCTGGCAAAACACCAGGGGCACACTGCCTCCAGGCAGAATTTCATAAGGAATATGCAAACCAGCTCACACCTAAACTCTTGGAGATGCTGGAGGAGGCAACCGAGAAGGGCCGCTTGCCGAGCAGCTTGAGAGAATCCATTATAGTGCCAAGACTCAAGCCCAACAAGCCTCGACTGGAATTTATTTATTTATTTTATGCGGCTCATACAGACCTCTCTCAATGGTGAACCAGGATTGTAAAATTCTAACTGCGCTCCTGGTGCACCGACTGAGGAACGTGATTGGTGCCTTTATACACCCTGATCAAATGGGATATATTCCCGCCAGGAGTACCTCTTGTAACTTGCACAGATTGCACCATGTCATAGATAGACGCAGGAATGCGGAATCTGACTATGTGGTGGCCTCCTTAGATGCAGTCAAGGCGTTCGACTCAGTTGCAGCACCCCGGGGTGGGTCTGCAATTCTTGCAGTGGGTAAAACTAATATATATGATAGCGAGGGCGCAAGTTAGGACTGGGAAACATATCGGGAAGAAGGGACCTGCGCAAGGGAACCAAACAGGGGTGTATGTAAAAAAGCACCCAAGCACACAAGACTATTGGATACTGAAGAAGCTTGTTACACGAGCGGAACGCGTGGCCTTTTTCCACCCTGGAGGGTGAGTGTTTTTATACTTGTCTCATGTGGGTAGGCACACCATTTGTTTTTGCTTTTAATGTTGTGTGGTGCACGTACATTTTGAAATAAAGATTACTTGTTTTTAAAATAAGGTAGGAAGGTCTTGTGTGCTTTTTTTTTTTTACATACTCTGTTTTTTTGTAGTGTTACAACCTGAGTGAAGTATGTGTTTTTGCATGTTTGTAAAAATCTAGCCGATTTACACCCTTAAGCACCAGCCTTTTCCCTCCTAAAATAAACCTGGCTGCTCAGCCATAGCTACCAGACCTTTTGGGTAGTTCAGGCCTGTACTACGAATTGGAGCCCTGCACACTAAAAGGAGAGTCTTCTTTAGTAAAACGCCTGGGAACGGCGAAAACCCATACAGAAGTTGTAAATTGCAGTGCACCATCAACTGGTCCCCCAGTACTCCTCTCAGGGGAAAGTCCCTGGAGAAGAACAGCTTGCACTTCCTGTTGGAACTGGGTATGACCATATCCACTCGAAGGGTGAAGATCTCTGAAACGACCTACTGGTTCAACTCCCACTAAGACACAAGCCTACTCAAGGTGTCTGTGGTTATGTTTTCTGTCCAGGCTAGATGAACTGCCAACAAAGCGATCTTGTGCTTCAACACCCAAAACCAGAGCTGCGTTGCATCATTGTAGAGGGGCTGTGACCTTGTACTTTCCATCTTGCAGAGATCGTTCAAGGCTACTGCGCCGTCTGTCATGGTCAGAACAGTTTTCCACTGTATTGAAGTCAAAAGGTGCATCAGAATAAGTGATAGACCTAAACTCCAACAGGTTTATGTGGAGTCTAGTCTCTGACAGGGAGCACAACCCACTCACAGCTTGTTCAGCTGTGCGCCCCAGCCCTTAAAGGGGGCATCCATACCCACAGTCACCAAAAAGATTCTCTCACCATCAAGGTCTGTCTGAGTCTGCAAATTTAAAGAGGTGATGGCTGGAAGTTTTAGAATGAATCTTAACCTCTGACATTGCTCTGGGCAAACCACCAGACCATTGTTCTTCGCCTGCCAAGCCATTACAGAAGGGAAAAGATCATATGCAAATCAGAAGGGATATCAACTAGCAGTTCGGGCTGGACTGCCCCTTTTGGGGTAGGACCAAGCCTGATTGGCATATGATTTTTCCCCTTTTGTAATGGCTTGGCAGGCTAAAAATGATTGTCTGGAGGGTTGCTCAGATCTGTACACGTGGTTATGATTTATTCAAAACCTTCCATCCATCACCTTTTTGTTTTGCTGCTGTCTGTGAGTCTACCACATTAGATCCTGCCTGACCCTGTTGGGAACCTGAAATCGGTCAGTCATGCTGGCTAAGAAATGTGACAACCTAGACCCCATTGAAGGGACACGAGTCTCATTTAGGCCTGTGGCACAAGGAAAATGCAGGATGCCATGAGATTTACCAATCGTAGTAAGTCCATGCACAGCAGTGTGTGAGCCTTGAAACTTTCTGAACATCTGCTCAATGTGCAAAGTCCTGACCACGGGAGGGAAAGCCTTCCCTGAGGAAGAGTTCAGGACTGCTCCGATGAACTGTTGCGTTTAGGAGGATGTCACATGGGACTTCTTGAAGTCGAGGGAGAAGACCAGATTATGCAGGAGGCGGCAGGTGTGCATGAGATGTTCTTGAACCTGCGTCAGCAAGTGGGCTCCAATAAGCCAATTGTCCAGGTAAGGGAAGATGCAAATCAACCACTCCTTAGACTGGCTACCACCAACAACAACTTTGTGAAGACCCTCGGGAAGAGGGGAGCCCAAAAAGGTAGAACCTGAAACTGATACTGGGCACTGCAAGTCACAAACCTCATGTACTCTGTGCTTTAGATGAATGGGCACATTAAGCATTCTGAAGGTCAACAGCTAGTCCCTGTAACTCCAGGAATATCTGAGTGCTACCATCTTGAAATTGTCCTTCCCAGAGGAACTTGTTCCAAAACCCTAAGTCGAGGAAGGGTTGCAGTCTTCTGTCCTTTTTCGTTACTGAGCAATCTTAGACCTGAAGGTAACCTTCTCAGCAGAGATGGCATTTCTTGCTGAAGTAGAGGATGTGGAGTCCAAAAAGGGTGTGCAGGTGGGGACAATTTGGAGAGCACAGCAAGAATTTGAGACAGTAGACCTGGGTTATCATTTGACTAACCCATGCACCCTAACCAATGCACCACCATCCTTTGGAGTACAGGGCTAACCTTCCTCCCACTAGTGAGCGGTGGAAGAACTTTTCAAAGTGGCTTTGTGGTAGCCTTTGCTCCACGAAGGACAGAGGACAAATTTGGTTGAGAACACTTACCCCCTATCTCTGCTTGCTCTAGAGTACTTTCTCTGCTCCTGCCTAGTCTGTGTTTGACATGTACCTCTTTGGCTACAGGCAGTAATGTAGCAAAAGGGCCTGCCCCATCAACCTTGTGTAGTTGGTTGAGCTGGCTGTTGGTGTACCATACTGTTGCCCCAACGATTTTGCAGCAGCCTTCGAAGCTTGAAGCTTTTCAAGGTAGTCATCAGACTTTAGTCCAAAAAAATTAGTGCCATCTAAGGGCATGTCAAGTAACTTTGGCTGGACATCCCAGGCAAAACAATATTTTCTCAAACAGGAAAATCTTTGATACTGAGCTGGTGCTCATAGCTCTAACATTTTTCTGCATCAAGCCCAGACTACCTCCTTACCATCTGGGAAAGGTCGTTCCATCCTTCAGGAATATATTCCGCTGACCCACATTACTGCCCACAATGTAAATGTACTCACTAATGGCTTTCAGAGCCGTGCTACGGAAGCAAAAACGTTTGATGATGGATCATACTTTTTGGCATCCGTATTGGGAGGTAAAGATGGCTAGACACTGACAAATCTACGGTATTTATCCCCCGCTTGGGTAGGGGGCCTCACAGTTCCATGAGGAAATCTCTATGAGAAAAACACTAAGTTTAAATGGGAATTAATATGCCTGCAGATTTGCTGAATGCTTGCTAATGCCTTTTTTCTGTTCTTTTCCCTTTTCCTTAGGAAGCGGTGTGTCGGGATGGGAATGACACAGCCGAAGATGCCCGCAGAACAGAAGGAGCGATGAATGATGGGCAGAAGCACCGCAAGGTAAGGCTGTTCCTAACGGTGTTCTTGTTCTTGCAGGAGCTGAACGCAGAAGAAAGATGCAGGCCTACTGGAGACCGATCCGAACACGGTGTCACGCTGCAGGTGCAGAAAACACAAAGCATGTTTCTCAGCCTGGGCGTGGCTTAAATAGTCTCTGGGTATCCCAGGTGTCTCTGGGCTGAACCACACCCAAAAGACTAGACTACACATGCAGTTCTGGGAACCGAAATATGTGGGGGGCATCCATCTTGTCCCCATCAATGCACTACAAGTCCAATCCCCAATGTTATCCTATGGGGGTGAGTGAGTCTGGTGCCACAAGCGCCAAGTGTGACTCCAAGTGGGTCTTTGGAGGGATGGAGAGGCCCTTGAGAGCCATGTAGGTGATCGTGGC
Organism: Ambystoma mexicanum; assembly: GCF_040938575.1. NCBI lineage: Eukaryota > Metazoa > Chordata > Amphibia > Caudata > Ambystomatidae > Ambystoma > Ambystoma mexicanum. The sequence goes on along the minus strand of NC_090937.1, from coordinate 486,490,009 downwards.
CTAGCTCCAGCCTGACATCTTGGAGGGCTGGGATCATGAGGGGCAGGAATCATGACAGCACTCCCCCCCCAACCCCCCCCAAGGCCCTTCTCAAGGTGGCTCTTCTGTCTGGTCCTGGTTTGTTTGGATGGTTTTGATGAAATCGTCTAAGCAAGTGAGGTGCATGGATGTACTCACAAGGCTCCCATATCCTGTCTTGTGGACCATACCCTTTCCAGTCAACTAAGTAGTATAATTTGGATCTGACGTACTTTGAATCCAGGATGTCCTTGACTTCGAATTCTGGCTCACCGGCGACTACTACTGGCTGCGGTGGTGTTGCTACCCGGGTCCAAGGTTGAACAGGTTTAAGGAGAGACACGTGGAACACAGGATGAATCTGCATGTTTGATGGCAGAGCTAGTCTGACCGCCACAGGATTTATCACGGAGGTGACGGTGAATGGACCGAGGTATCTTGGACGGAAAGTTTGGGTTCCTTTAATAGACACCTGTTTAGATGCCAGCCAGACTTTGTCTCCCACTTGGTAGTTGGGGGCCTTTGTTCGGTGTTGATCAGCAAACTTCTTTTGGCGATTCTTAGCTTGAAGTAGGTGTTCAGCTGCCCTTTTAAAGGTTTGAGAAATGGTTGTGTGCAAGGTTTTGACTGCTGGCATTTCCAGGGTTGTAGGAACGTCCAACTCAGAAGTACGTGGGTACCTGCCATACATGGTATAAAAGGGTGTCTGCCCAGTGCTGGTGTGTAGGGAATTATTATAAGCATATTCAGCTATCCATAATAGGATGAACCAGCTTCCTTCAGCTTGGTGTAGCATGCAAGCCAGATACTGCTCGAGCGTCTGATTTGTCCTCTCAGTTTGACCATCCATTTGGGGATGGTGACTGGTGGATAGCCGGATGTCGATCTGGGCCATAGAGCAGCATTTTCTCCAGAAGTTAGATACGAATTGAGTACCTCGGTCTGAGACCAAAACTGAAGGAAACCCCTGGAGCCGTACGATGCCTTCAAGAAACACCTTTGCCAGAGTGGAAGCATTTGGGAGCCCCTTAAGAGGAATGAAATGTGCCATTTTTTGAAAATAGGTCCACGACCACAAGAATAGTGTTAAACCCTTGACTGGGTGGTAAGTCAGTAATAAAATCGAGGGACAACGTGTGCCAGGGTGCTTGCGGGATTTCCAATGATTGTAATAGCCCAGCAGGTTTCTGCTTGGATGACTTGTTTTGAGCACACACTCCACAAGATAGGAAGAATTGGATAATGTCTTTACGCCACGTGGGCCACCAATAATTTCGTTTTACCTTGGCTAGGGATTTAGCAATTCCGGGGTGGCCCTCGATCAAGGAATCATGATAACCGGACATGACTTGTTCTAGTAGTTCCTGGTTTGGTAAGAATAAACGATTCCTGAAGTAGGGCAACTGATCTTTTTATCATGTAATGTTCTCCTTATGCACTCCACGCTTGTAATTGCTCCGGACTCATCAGGTTTTGGATTTCTTCATGTAATTTTTTCTGAGTTATGGTTGCTGTGATTCCTAGGAGCTTGTCACTCGGGATGATTGCTATTGGGTTAGGGGTCTGATACCCTTGCTCTTCCACTCCTATACGGGAAAGGGCATCGGCCTTCACGTTTTTGACCCCTGGTCGAAATGTAATCACAGTCATATTCAGCAAAAAAAATAACCCATCATAGTTGTCGTGAGGATTGGGCCTTTGCCGTTTTTAGGTACTGGAGGTTCCAGTGGTCAGTTATTACGGTGATTGAGTGTCTGGCGCCCAAGAGGTAGTGCCACCATGCCTTAAAGGCTGACTTAATGGCCAGGAGTTCTTTGTCTGTGGTAACGTAATTGAGTTCAGGGGGTGTGAATTTACGCGACCAGAAGGCAACAGGGTGTAACTGGCCCGTTTCGGGGGCCTTTTGTGAGAGGACGGCTCCCGTAGCCATGCTTGAGGCATCCGTTTCCACCAGGTATGGGAGATCAGGGCGAGGGTGGCGTAAGATTGGGGCAGATGTGAATCTTTCTTTGAGTTCCTGGAAAGCTTCCTCGGCTTCTGTTGTCCACTGGAACTTTTTATTGCTTTTCCTTAGCAATGACGTGATGGGATGCACGATTTGTGAAAATCCTGGGATGAACCGGCGGTAGAAGTTTGCAAAACCCAGCATACTTTGAACCCCCCTTGAATGAATTTGGGGATGGCCAGTTCAGGCTAGCATCTACCTTGTGTGCATCCATTCGGATTCCATTCGGGCTGAGAATAAAGCCCAGGAATTCCACCTCGGAGACGTGGAATGTGCACTTTTCGAGCTTGGTGTAGAGCTGGTGTTGACGAAGTTTCTCCAATACGGATCGGACGTGTTTAACGTGGTCCTGCTTTGATGCGGAATATACTAGAATATCGTCGATGTACACTAGAGCACAGACATCAATCAATTCCCGTACGACATCGTTCATGAAGTATTGAAATGCTGCAGGTGCATTGCAAAGACCAAAGGGCATTACTTGATATTCGTACAAGCCGTATTTGGTGCGAAAAGCAGTTTTACATTCGTCCCCCTGTTTTACGCGAACAAGGTGATAAGACCCCCCCCTCAGGTCTAGTTTTGTGTAGATTTGGGCATCTTTGACTTGATCAAGCAATTCAGGGATCAGTTGCAGGGAGTAGCTTTTTTTTACGGTAATCTGGTTCAGTGCGCGATAGTCGAAGCATGTTCTCAAGTCCCCCTCCTTTTTCGGTACGAAGAAAAGAGGACTTGCTGCTGGAGACTGAGGGATGGATGAACCCGTTGGCCAGGTATTTGTCAAGATAGGCCTTCAGGTGCTGGTTTTCTGGTTCCGTGAGTGCATAAACTCTACACTTGCCGGGCTGGGGAGTTTTCCGATTCCTTGATGGTATCTTCCTTGTCCCTGGCCCCTACCGTCCTCGGTGGCCTCACAGGGCACTCTTTAAGGAAATGACCTGACCTTCCACAGTACAGACATAACTGCTGCTGTGTCCTTTTATCCCTTTCTGCTTTAGTCAAGGGGGATCTGACCCCCCCCCCCCGATTTGCATTGATTCTCCTGAACCTTCCGTTGTGCGGGCAATATTGTCCTTTGAACGCACATACATAGGGCGAGGGTCCGGTCTGGTTCGATCTGCTCTACGGTCCTGCAACCTATGATCCAGTTGAACAACAAGATTAATGAATTCTGAGCAGTCTTTCGGGGGGTTCACTACTTGTGCGAGAACATCCTTGAGCTCCCCCTGCAACCCCCGATGAAATAACGTGGTTCTCTTCTCCACTGGCCATTCTCCTTCAACTAAGAGAGTCTATTGAATGTGGCTATGTATGTTAATAGGTCTCGATTCCCTTGGCGTAGGGACAGAAGTTCGTTGTCTAATGGCTGCCCACGAGTACGACGGGCGAACAGCTTTTCCATCTCCTGCTGAAAGCCCCTGAAGTCATGCAGCAAAGGATCGTCTTGTGCTACAAAGGGTACAGACCAGTCCGAGGCGCTACCACTCAGGTAGGATAGCACAAAAGCGACCTGTGATTGGTCATTCGGAAAGGCCCATGGTCTACAAAGGAAGTGCAGGTGGCACTGGTTCATGAACTTTGCAAACCTCTTGGGATCCCCTGTAAATCGTTCGGGCGGGGCCAAGGGAACTGCCCCAGGAAGGGTTATCTGAACGGGATTGGCTGATGGTGCTGGCATCGAGGGCACGCTTCCCGGCAATGGTGCATGCCCTGCTTGTGACTGGAGAAGTTGCCGGCTTAAATCATCAGTGCGTTCTTTGGCTATCAGCTCTCTCCTCAGGGTGTTGGTCTCCTGCCTGGCTGCATGTACTTCGGAACATAGCTGCCCCAACATGTGGGCTAACTGGTCGGTTTCTGACGTTTCCATGACGCCCAGGTGGATTTTGAGGTGAAGCTTTGTGTTCTGTAACGCTCACCTGGTATCCACGGAGACGTCACTCAGCCTGTTCTGACCTCTTACGACCTCGAACCCTTCCCTGGAGTCTACTCGACTGGAGACTGGGCCTGAAACACAGGATTGATAGAGTTTAACTCCCCATTGTCTCTGTGTGCTTGAACCCCTTCTTCCCCGGGGTCCAACCCTTCCCTTTGATCCACAGCTCACCTTGTTTTCTTGGAAAGTGTGCTCTCCGTCCTGCTTTCAGCGCAGGCTCGTTGCTGCCTAGTTACTTCACTGGCAACAGTCCGACAGGTAAGTATAATGAGTCTTTTGAACAGTTCTCTAACTTCGTTCCTTTCCTTCCTTAGATGATGGCCGGCGTCTGGGGATGGCGACGTGCTGCTGAGATGAGTAGCGCTGAAGGTGAGTGAGAGTGGGATGCGCAATGCGACCCTTTCGGATTTGTATTGAACCGAGTTCTTTTTCTGTGTCTTTTAGGTGCCGCAACGAATTCAGCGTGGATGCCGGTTATGAAGAAGAAATGCGGTGAGTAAGCGCTGTATGCGACGCCTCTAGATATTTCCACGCTAACCTGGAGTGTCTTTTCCCTCTTGCAGATGGATGAGAAGTTCCGGAGACAGAGTTCCCCCAGAGCGGCTGGGATTCAAGTAAGCGTCTGAAGCTCGTACAGTCTTTAAAAATAAGCGTAGATTTGCTGAATGCTTACTAATGCCTTTTTTCTGTTCTTTTCCCTTTTCTTTAAGAAGCAGCGTGCTGGGATGGGAATGACACCGCCGTAGATGCCCGCAGCACAGAAGGAGCGATGAATGATGGGCAGAAGCGCTGCAAGGTAAGGCTGTTCCTAACAGTGTTCTTGTTCTTGCAGGAGCTGAGCGCAGAAGAAAGATGCAGGCCTACTGGAGACCGATCCAAACACTGATTGTCACGCTGCAGGTGCAGAAAACACAAAGCATGTTTCTCAGCCTGGGCGTGGCTTAAATAGTCTCTGGGTATCCCAGGTGTCTCTGGGCTGAACCACACCCAAAAGACTACACTGCACATGCAGTTCTGGGAACCGAAATATGTGGGGGCATCCATCTTGTCCCCATCAATGCACTACAAGTCCAATCCCCAATGTTATCCTATGGGAGTGAGTGAGTCTGGTGCCACAAACGCCAAGTCTGACTCCAAGTGGGTCTTTGGAGGGATGGAGAGGCCCTTGAGGGCCATGTAGGTGATCGTGGCCTGGCTCCAGCCTGACATCTTTGGGAGGACATGAGGGGCAGGAATCGTGACACAAAGAAATTAAATGCCCTTTAAGAGTCGGCGGCAAACAAAGAAACAAATGAACCCAACGAGTAGAAGAGAACTTGCGCAGAGGAGAGCCTTTGACAAAGGAACATCCTGGAGGGGTGGAGCGCTTCTGGGCCACGGAGCAAGCTGCAGCGCGATAGAATCAAAGGAGCAGAGATGAACGGCGGAAGGCCGGCAAAGTCCAATGGAACTACCGCTGCAGAGACCAGGTTGTGAAGACTGCCCCGCTTGGTGGTGTGATCACGAAGTTCACGTGGTGTGCTTGGAGTCCACGACTAAACGCTGATACCGAGCACATCGATGGGCACAAGTCCTCCACTCTGCCTGTGTGTGTGGGGATTGCCGAGGCAGGCAGGTTGAGAAACAGATGCAGAGACCAGAGAGCAAACCAGGGGAAGACGCTGTGACTGAAAGCCAAACCTCAGTAACCAGCCCAACACTGACAAAGGTAGTAGGTGCTCCAGGGAAGGGGGAGTCTACTAGGAACAAGTTAAGTAACTGTGAATGGGGGTTACGGGAGCCTGAGAATACCAAAGTGTGAACAATGATGAGAGCCACACGTGTTGTCAAGTATAGAAACTGGTAAGAACCCTAGTCACAGGCACTGGGTCAGTGGTTCAGATTTGTGATATTATCCTGTTCTCAAGATCTTTCTTTCAAATGATCACAGAGACCGCTCATTAGTTTCCAGGAGGCCATCACAGCCTGACAGAGTTGAAAACCACCTTGAGCCCATCTTTTCAGAGGCCAGCGCCCACAATAATGTTCCAAACACCTGCCACATGCTTTGAAAAAGACCCTGGAGGGTCAAAACATGTTTTGGATAAACCCTGTTATTAAACCCACCACGTGACCAACCAATTAAGACTAGTTTTGATTTCTTGAGAACAGAATAACATCACAAATCAGAACCACTGACCCAGCACCTGTATGACTAGGGTTCTAACCAGTTTCTGTCCAACCCAATTGCGAGCCGGAGGGGTGCCGTCTCCCCAAAACCCCATTACTGGCAGCAGAGTACGGAACATAATGAAAATGATCAGCACAGTGATCTTCATATTCTAGTGCCCTACCTTTCCCTACTGTTGTCAAGTATAAGTAATCAGGAAGGCCAGGAGGGCCCTATAAGGGACACTGAGAAAATAATTAATAGAACAGAATCTGGAGGATTCAGCCTATTACAGGAGGAAGATCAGGAAAAGCATACAAGTAAGTGGGGAAAGGTTATGGGAAGGATCCCTGTGTGTAAAGATGTTAAGACTTTAAATGTATACCACGAATTACAGAATCTCTTGAGGTGCAAGGAGGATTCAAGAACTTTCTTTATTGACTTTAAATAATAAAAGTGTTTTCCATTGGAACCAAGAACACTACCCCAAGAAGAAGCCCAATGAGTTTGGTCAAGAGAAGTCTTAACCAGAAGCACAGTAGTCTGGTCTTTTATGTTATTTTTCCATAGTGGTAGGGCAAGATAGAATTAGCTTTTGGATGGAGAACATTATTTTAACGTTCAAGACTAGAATGCTTTGCGAGAGTCCAGATCTGTAGATGCAGGCCGACATTTCTTCACTAGGATTTGACAGCAGCTGCAGAACATGGCCAGTAGCACCTCAAGTACCTCCTCCGAGAGGTCCCAATCATACCTCATCCTCTCAAGAGCCATGCATGTAGGTTGAGGGATCCCGGGTTCGGGTGGAGTACCGGCCTTCGGACTGAGATAGGCGATCTAGCCGACGAGGTAACCTGAGAGGTGGGTAGATGGCCAAGTCCAGAAGCTCACAGTACCATGTTCTCCTCACTCAATCTATGGTGATCAAAAACCTCCTCAACCTCCTGAGACCCACAGAATGACGGAAATCGGAGGGAGCGCATAGCTGAGATCGAAGGCCAACTTCACCAAAAATGCATTTCCCAGTGCACCTCTCACTGGGAATTCCCTTGAGCAAAATTGTTTGCACTTCCTGTTGGACTCTATGGCAAATAGATCCACTGCGGGGTACCCCACCGAGAGAAGACCTTCTCTAAGACTTCCTGGCACATTTCATTTAAGACTGTGCTCTGCCTTCTCAGAGCGTCCACCAATCAGTTCTCCGTCCCTGCCAGATGTACTGCTGAGACATAGGTCTGATTCTCTAAAATCCAGAATCACAGCTGCATCAACTCTCTCCAAAGGGGAGGGGAGTGCACGCCACCGTGCTTATTCAGTTAGTGCATGGCCACCGAAATGTCTGCCATAATCAGGATGTGCTTCTCTTTTAGAGAGGGTGCAAATGATTTCAGGGCTAACCTGATCGCTCACAGGTCCAAAATTTTGACGTGCCATTGAGCTTCCATTGCGGACTAAAGACTGCTCTGCTCACCTGCAAATCCTCAAAGTGAGCGCCCAAACCCTTCAGTGAACATCCGTGAGCACCCTGGACTGGGGCTATGGAGGCCAGAAAGGTTCCCCCGCTAACATGTTTTTGCCGCTAGCCCACCAAGAGAGATTGTTGGCCACCGACCTGGACACTTTTACAATATCCTTTAAAGTGCTGAAGTACTGGGACCACTGACACTGCAGGATCTATTGTAGAGACCGCATTTGTAGTCTGGCCTCTGGCACTAGAAAAATGCAGGAGGCCATGAGACCTAAGCGGCGGAGGAAGGAAACCGCTGATAAGGTGATGTGGCGCTGGATCTTTGTGCTGGTGTCGTGTGGGACTTCTTTAAGTTCAGGGAGGAGAAGCCCAACCTGTGGAATAGTGAGCAAGTGTTTGAGATGGGACAAAAATTACTCCGTCGACTTCCCTCGGATCAACCAGTCGTCCAGGTATAGGAACACATGAATGCCGGATCACCATTAGTGGGCTGCGACTACCGCTATCAGCTTGGTGAAAACCCTTGGAGCTGAAGTCAACCCAAAGCGGAACACCTTGAACTGTTAGGGCTTCTACCCCATGAGGAATCTCAGGAATTTCCTGTGCTTCTGGTGGATCCACACATGGAAATATGCTTCATGGAGATCTATTGACACAAGCCAGTCCTGAAGCCTGAGAGCATCGAGAATTTCTCTCAAAGTCACCATCTTAAAGTTGTGAATTCTCAGGAATTTATTCAAGGCCCTGAGGTCCAAGATTGCACTGAGTCATCCAAGACGCCACTGAGTCCTCACCCCCCCCCTTTTTGGGTACCAGGAAATACTGGGAATACCAGCCTGATCCTCTCTGCTCTGGAGGTACCTCTGCCAAGGCACCCTTCAAAAGGAGGGCTTGCAGCTTTTCCTGGAGCTTCTGTTCAGTTTACTGAGCAGGAGGGGGTGTCTGTCTGGCTGCCTTTTTAAGAAAGGTTGACAGTAACCCGATTTGACAAATGGCGCGTCCAGGTATCAGAGATAATCTCCCACCATTGGGGCCAGTGCTCGCCTATCTGTCCTCAACCAGGGAAACGTGGGGGGAGAAATCAAAGCGGTTTGAAGGCAGAGCCACCCCAGCTGCTGCTGGTGCTGTCTGCTGGCCTCTAGAAGCCCCCTTGCCACTTCTGGAGGGGCGGGAAACATATTTACATCCTGGTTGCAAGAGCAGAGTCTTCGTGCCAGAGGGGGCGTAATGTCGGTATCCTCTGCCCATTGAGGCAAAGCCAAAGGCGGGTTTAGCTGGCCGCCGAACATCTAGGCCCATAGACTTGGTAGCAAGCTTTGAGTCCTTCAATTGCTCAATTGACTCATTGGCATTTGTATGCCCATACGGATGAGGCTACCGCGTCTCCAAATCTGGAGAGGTGTCCAGGCCACTGGCATCAGAGGCCTTCAGCCAAGAGTAAATCTGCCTGCTCCGCTAAAAAGTCCTCAAAAATTGTCGTCATTGTGTCAAAAAACTCAGTTCTCAATTGCAGGATGTACGAACGTTTGGCTATTGACACCAATACAGATGGTCCTGTGTCAACCAGCGCTGAAAGACGCTTATCGGCACTGGTTGCCCACTGGCTACCATAGGCGCTGAAGCCATATTGGTCAAACTCAGCGCCAAGCCCGAGGGCTTTGACATCAGGGTGGCCAGTTTGCAGCCGGGGTTACCAGGTGCCACTGCAGCCAACAAAGCTGCTTCGTGGAATCACCCGTACCTGCAGCCGCTTTCTGAAACCTGTTGAGCATCTGCTCTTTGAAAGTCTTCCACTCTGCCTTTGATGTAGGTCTGACCGACGACTTAACAGGTTTATCCGACAAGTCAGATCGGTGCCTGCGTGGATTACGTCTTTTCTTTTTATGAAAGGAAGAGGAGTGGCTCAGAGAGTGTGACCTCTTTATTTACTTCTTCCGACGCCTATCCTCCTTTCAGGAGTGGGCCCCTCTATCGAGCTCCAAAGACCAGCCGGTCTGCCACGAGTTTTACAGACCTCTCCTGTAGCAATTACAGGTTCATCTTCCTACAAGACTCTCAGTCCTCAGCGACGTAAACGACAATGACACCACATGCAGACACTGTTTGGGTCCGTGATAGACATTTAGGAACTGCAGTCCTTGCAGCACTTGCAGCCTGACACCTTGGGAGTAGACATGGCTTCGAAATCATCTCAAACGACGAATTAGGGGGAAGGTGGAATGGAGGGAAGATGGACATGTCTAGAAGGTCGAGATACCATGTCCTTCTGGACAAATCCGGAGCAATTAGGATCACAGACTTCCCGAACTTCCTCAACCGCCTGATGACATGAGGATTGATGGGAACTGTTGGGAATGCTTAGAAGAGTGGAAATTGCCAGTCCACTACAAACATGTCCCCCAGTGCTCCTCTCTGAGGAAATTCCCTGGACCAGAACAGGTCACATTTGCTGTTGATAGTGGATGCAAACAGATCAACTTGAGGTGTTCCCTAAAGTGCGAAGACCTCAAGAAAGACTTCTTCAGCTAACTCCCACACGTGGGAGACTGTGGTCTGCCCCACCATTGCATTTGTTCTGTAGCACCCAAAGTAAATTCTGCATTGCCTCCCTGCACAGTAGTAGTGATCTACACTTCCTCTCTTGTTGAAGTAATGCACAGCCACTGTGTTCATCATTATTAAGACCTTCTTCCCCCGTATGCCTGTCAAAAAGGCCATCACCGGCAGTCTGATTGCCCTCTGCTTTAAAAGCTTTATGTGCAGTCTGGATTCAAATGGGGACCAAAGACCTAATCGTAAGATCGCTCATGTGAGCTCCACAGTCCTCGAGGGAATAATCTTTGGCTACTATTATCTCCGGACAGGGTTTGCCAAAAAGGATCCCCCCCATCATCAGACTCTCCTCGCAGGTCAACTGCAGGAGATCGAGTGCAATCTTGCGCAGGACATGATGAATGTCCATCATCATGCTTGAAATTTGTTACCATTGGGATCCGAGGGTCCACTCGAGGGACCTCATCCTTAGGCGGGCTTCTGGCACCAGAAATTAATAGTTTCCCACTGTAGTGACTAACCTACTCTTAGTCCATAGTCCTCTTTCCTCCACACTGTTTGGCCGTCCCTAACCAGGGACAGGAGACCTTTTTCACCAGAAAAAATCTTCTTCCCCTTTAAATTTAAAGGGGTGCGGAGTCTTGGGAGCATGCGGTCGCCTGACTCCGCCCACCGGCGTCACTCCTCAGTCCCCACTGACGCACCTACAATGATCAGCATTGCATAATGACACCAGTATTATATGTGGGGGTTGGTGGGACGTATGGAGGAAAGGGGACTATGGACTAAGTACGTTAGTCACTACGGTGATTAACTATTAATTACTCTTAAATCCTGTCCCCTTTCCTCCATACTGTATGGGCGATTACAATTTAATGTAGCCCCCAGGGTGGAGAGGAACCCCTCCTTACGAAAACAGGTTTCTTAGATCTGCCTGCCTGAATGCCGCGTCTGACCTAGATGCAGCGTCCAGACAGTAGTGTTTACAGAAAGCCGAAATGGTGGCCCAGGTAGCCGCCCTGCTGATTACCTGCCACGGCACATGCCATGGCCGTGGCCTTGGCTCTGACCGCATGGGCATGTAAGTTAGCTGGCACTGGTTTGTGCTGGCCCTCACAGGCCTCCTTGATGGCCGCAACCATCCACCGAAATTGACAAAGCGTCCGACTTGTAGAAGTCCTTGGTTCTCTCCAGGTAGTATTTCAACTCACGCCTGACATTCAGACAGTGCAACACCCTGAGGCTCCTCCTTGGGGTCGGCAAAGAAAGTGCGTAAGACTATTTCCTCGTTGAGGTGGAAGGAGGTGGTCATCTGGGTTAGGAAAGAAGGGTGCGTCCGCAGGATGTCCTTGTGAAAAGAGGTATAGGGTTCTGATGCCACCAGAGACTGGATCTCACCGACTCTGCGTGCTGAGGTGAGACCCACGAGCAGAGCTGTCTTTAGGGTGACCAGCCTGATGTCCGCGGACGCCATAGGCTGGAAAGGTTTGGGCGCCAAAGCGCCCAACACAACATTGAGGTCCCACACGGGTGTGGTTTCTTTATAGGTGGGTAAAGCCTGTGGAGTCCCGCCAGATGTCGCTTGACCACCGGGATGGAGGAAGAGAAGAGGCCCTCCTCTGAATTCCTTTAAGCCCCTATGGCTGCCAAATAGGTGCGGCATGTATCCACCTGCACACCGGAGTGGGCGAGGTGTGCTGAAAAGGACGTCATCCAAGGCGCACTTAAGAGGGTCGATCGCCCTAGAGTCGGCACAATGACAGAATGTAGACCATTTACTCTTATATTGGCTCCTAGAAGCCTTGCTTCTAGCACCTTGGATTATCTCTAGGTTAGCCTGAGATAGGCTTAAGTGTTTCAGTGTGATCTGCTCAGGAAACACGCTGCAAGGGCTAGCTTGTGAGGAGCAGAGTGTAGTACCCTGCCCCCCTGCTGGGCCAGGAAAGGAGCTGGGCCCAGCGGTAGGTGAATAGGTGGTCTGTCAGATAGGCTGAGAAGCTCAGAGAACCACATGCCATGGCCTTGCGGGCCACCAGGGAGCTATTAAAATGATGCTGAGGTGCCAGGATTCCTTTACTTTGCAGATCACCCAGCGGACCAGGGGTCAGGCTCTTCTTCTCATGTCCGTGGCCATGCAGCGGGCAGAGGTATCGATGTGGGACAAAGTGGACTCCATTATGTGCTGCGCTACCAGTCTGGATTCTCTTAGCCCCGCCTTGAAGCGTGCTTGGCTATGTGCGGGAACTTCTGGGAGGAAGTCCGCAGGTTCCCAATTTGGTTAACAGCTGCCAGCATGGCATCGGCTTGACGCAGGTGCAAGGAGGCGTTGGAGTACAACTTTTTCCCGTACGCCTTTAAGTTCTTCTCCTCCTTGCCTAGCAGTGCCGAGGACAAGGTGGTTGAGTTATGGCCGAAGGGTAGCACCTTGTTTTGGAAATGGCAGCCCATGATCCTGAACCGTAGAAAGAACCAATGAGGCTGCCAAATAGTGATGTGTAGATTCGTATCCTTCAGATCCCGGAAGCACATTCAGTCTCCCCTGTTGAGTGTCTCCGCAATGAGTTCTGGCGTAACCATCTTACATTTTTGTAGAGGAAGGGAGAGGTTTAGGGTGGAAAGGTCGAACACAACTCTCAGACCAGCCTGGTTCTTCAGTATGGTGAACATCCTGGAATAGAAGCTCAAGCCTCGCTGGGAGGGACTTCTTCCACTTTCCCAATCTGTGGGAGAGGAGGGGAAGAGTGAGGAGAGGAAGGGACCAGTAGGCGGTACCCCGTGGATTCTACAGAGAGGATCCAGGGGTCTTAAAAGTTTTGGTGCCAGCATTGCACATGGAAGGCAAGCCTGAAGCGCCATACCCCCTGCAGAAAACACTTTCTTCGCCCAGCCGTCAAAACGCTTGTCGTCCCTATCAGGAGGGATGGTAGGATACGACGCCTGCTTTGCCGGGGTCGTAGCCGCCTGCACCAACAAACTCTCCGGAGTGGGGTGCTTGGTCAAGTAGCAGGGGTCGCTACTGGCTGGGCGGTATTTTCGCGGCAAAGACTTGCCCACTGCCGGGAGACTCTCCGGAGCAATCCAAGCCGCTGCCACCCTCCTCTGTAGAGCCATATGGAACGGCAGTACCGGGTCAGTTGATGGACCTTGGTCGAGGATATCCGTAAGGTCATCCTGAAGAAAATCCCCTGGGGGAGCAGACCACCCCAAGTACTTGGTGACCCTAGACATAAGGCGCCGGTACGAGAAGTCGGCATGAGTGCCAGGCTCAGGCCTACAAAACTCCACCTCCGGAGAGGTGTCCAGCCCACTGGCATCGTACAGGGACTGCCTCAGGTCCTCAATTTGGCTATGGCCCAAGAGAATCTCGTCTGGCACCGTATCAGAAACCATGCCATCATCAGAGCCCTCATCCACCTCTGAAATAAACTCCAGATGGTGGTAAGAAGGCACAGAATGTTGACCAAAGCCATGCTTGATGTGGGCCAGAGCCTTTCTAGGGGGTTCCACCGAGCCCCAGGGTACCCCCGTCGAAACAGCCTCGAAAGGAGTCAAGTGAATCGACGTCGAACGCGCCGCCGACAGCATCGACTGCGTTGACACAGGCCTCGAGGCCAGAGCCCCGAGCGTGTCCCTCGACAGCCTGGGCGCCGATGGCGTTGATGACTTCTTCGGAGGCGGGGCCACGAAAGAGTCCGTCGACGACCTTGGCGTCGACGTCTTCCTCAAAGACACCAGAGGTGCACACGGTCTCGAGCGAGTCCAGGACCTGGACCTGGACCTAGAACGGGCATGACGAGAACGATTCCCCTTGTCCGAGCGGAACCTCTCCCGCAAATCATGCCGACCACCCGAGCCCAAGGCGTGCGAGCTGTGTCTCTCGACCGATCACGACCGACCCCACTCGAGGCGCGGACGGACCAGTGCCCTGCGATTCGAGAATCGCTAACATTTTCTTCCCGAAGAAAGCCCATTCCTCCGGCATCGCATGCTTGGTGGGATAAGCGACCCGCCGACAGGCGGAATCCTCTGATGAGGACGGGGAAGGCGACCGATGACGGCGCTTTCGGGAGTGCCTCGAAGAGGCAGAGGAGTGGCGGGACCAACTCCGGGACCGAGACCCACTGGACTTCCGACGACAATGCGGAGAGTCGCTCCTCGAATCGTCCGTCGAAAGCCCCGCAGACCTCGACTTCCGTGGCTTGGACACCTTACCTACTGACAACTTCTTCTTGCGCTCCCGCAAGGCTTTGGACGTGAGCGACTGGCAGTCGACACAGTCATCCGTGTCATGGGCCTCCCCGAGGCACCACAGGCAGGCGTCATGCGAGTCCGTCACCGACATCTTGGACCCACAGTCCCCGCACTTCTTAAAGCCCGGAAGCGGGGTGGAAGACGAGGTAGACATCTTCACGAAGAATATACTTCACAATACGAAGAGGTTCGAAGAACCGAGAAAGAACAGAAACTCCAAAGCGTCGAGGCGCGCTGAGATCTCCGAAGCGAACACGTTCGCGGAAAAAACGGAACTGAGGCTACGGGCGTCGTGCGTCCTACTTATAACATCCAGTGACGTCGGCCGTCAGAGGAGGTCCTCGAGGGCGGCATATCGACGTCATAGACACAGGACCCAGACCACGAAGATTTTCTGAAGCAGCACAGCTGTGGTGATTATATGTCATAGATATGGAATACATCGGAGGACCCAATCCCCTCGAATGACTTATCAGGTCTGTGGATGCTAGTCTGCAATTTTTATTTTTTAAATCAATGTTACCATTTTTCAAAACATAGCCAACATTTTTAACCGAATGAACAAATGACTCATGTAAATTGCTCCCAATCCCTCCCCCCTACATGCACTGCAACAAACAGCACCTATATCACTGTCAAGGCAAACAAATGTATACATCAATCATCGTATTGCTGTACCATGGTAGGCTAACAACCATACTTGTAAAAAATAAAATAAAAAGGTAGCCAGGTCCCCTCTATGTCTATTCGTGCCTCATCCAACAAGTGCATCAGATACTACATATCATATATGGACCTTGCTTACCGTACCCATTCCTTTTCAGTGGGTGTACCCCCCCTTATTCCTGTACTGCGCCACGCAGCTCCTTGCTGCCATTAGCATGGTGCGGACCATATTACTTTCCTCCCCCATGTCGTCCTTCTCATACACCCCAAACAGCAGCAAACTTGGCGACAGAGGCCTTTGCATGCCATCCAAATCTTTGAGCCACCCAAAGTCCTACGGCCAGTATATCTGTATCAGTGAGCAGCTCCACCAGATATGATAATAGTCACTATGTGCCTGTTAAAAAACACTAACCGCACAAGTCCACCCCGGATACATCTTTGCCAGGGCTGCCGGTGGGTAATGCCATTTATGTATCAAATTGAACGGCTGCATTCGGTATTGCAGGGACAACATGGACATCTTAACCCTCCTACATATCTTGCCCCACAACTTGTCTGTTATGTCTATCGCCAAGTCTTTGACCCACTTCGCCTCTGTCGGAAGTATATCAACAGGTTGGCTCCGTCTAAACTCCCCATATTGTCGAGATAAGCAACCTTTCGTGTTGGTTTCTTCCAACAGTAGTTTTTCAAAGGGGTGAGCTCCCTGCATACATTTTTTCCCCAGTCCGGGTTCATCAGCACTCCTTTCAGCTGAAAATACCAAAAGGCCGAAAGCTCCCCCATACCAAAACACTCCTCCAGACGGGCCAAAGACATGAACTTGCCTTCCTCCCACAACTGCCCCGCCCTAGACACCCCTGGCTCATACCACAACTGGAACCTTAAAGGGTCTACAATGAAATTTCTCAGGGGTGGTGTCCAGATACAGCAGAGGCGCGAGGGCCACGTCGACAACCAACGGGTAGCGAAACTCTCGTGCCAAGGTGACCAAAACACTGCTATGATAGGGTGTGTAAGGGCACATCTGGGGATCTCCTTCTGTGGGACCCATATCCACTCACCCAACAAAAAAGGCTCCAGGACCATGTTGTTCATATGTACCCATTGTTTCTTTGAGCTGGGGTCTAGGTGGTCCAACATAAT
The DNA here is from genome assembly GCF_040938575.1 of Ambystoma mexicanum. Taxonomy (NCBI): domain Eukaryota; kingdom Metazoa; phylum Chordata; class Amphibia; order Caudata; family Ambystomatidae; genus Ambystoma; species Ambystoma mexicanum. Next base: position 486,473,817 of record NC_090937.1, on the reverse strand, counting down.
TTCCAATAGGACTGCCCTGTAATAAGCCATGAAGTCTGTTCTGTTTCGGTAGCACCAACTTTCTATAGGCCACCCAGGGCTTTGCTACGGCCCACAAGAAACTTAGAAGAGCTTTTTGGGCATAGGCCAAAAAGGGGTCTGGAATCACTGTGGGGAGCATCTGAAAGAAAAACAACAGCTTGGGGAGGACCATCATCTTGATGCAATTCAAATGTGCCATGCAAGAAACTGATCGATTCCAAACGCTGCAAGTCAGCCTGTATCTTGCCTCAACGCGGGAGATCATTCTTTTCAAACAAATCCCCAGCATCTCGTTATCTCGATCCCAAGATAGCGGAATCCCTCACTCTGCATCGTGAATCCCCATTCACTCACCAAGCTCCCGTCCTCCTGACTCCAAGTCCTAGCTAGAAATGCCACAGACTTGTCAATGTTAACCTTAAACCCTGTTAGTTCGCCATATTCCTCCAGTCCCTTTAGAAGGGCTGGCACTGAGGCCCGTGGATCCGCGAGGTAGAGCAATGCATCATCCGCAAACAGATTCACCTTATATTCCCGCTCTCCCATTGTTACCCCCGTTATGTCCCTACTTCCGTGCAGGCCAATTACCCAGGGATCGATAACCAGTGTGTACAGCAAGGGCGACAAGGGGCACCCCTTTCCTGGTACCTCTGCTCAGCATTATGGACCTGGACACCCCACTGTTCACCACCACTCTTGCCTTTGGGGAAGAGTACAGGGCCGAGATCCAACCCATCCATCACTCTCCCATGCCAATCTCCCCCATGACCCCCTTTCATAAAGGACAACTTGACCCTGTCAAATGCCTTTTCGGCATCAAGGGAGAGGACTAAACCTGCCTCCGTTTATACTCCAAGGTTCTTTAAATATGTGAAAATGTAATCGTAACTGTTACAAGTTACTCCGCGCTTGGAACTAATACTTTCAGTTAGTTGTCCAGAAGTAACAACAAACTTAATCAATAATGAAAGTCTTAAGAATGATCCAAACATTGACTTTAAGGTAGTATTCTCGTATTTAAATTTTGCAATATTCCATAGATATAGCCGACACGTGTTTCGACCCGGTCGTTATCAAGGCCTCAGGAAACATGAGGACGCTAAGAGAGACCAAGGATCATTTTATCCTGGGATTGATCCCATTAAACAGATGAGAGTTACTCCATGAACAATTGCTACAAGTTAGTTCCGAGAAAATGTACATTTGCTTCTGAAGTCAGACTGATGGGTCTTTTGAGATTCTTGCACTTAATTTGTTTCCTCGAGGCCTTCATAACGACCAAATTGGTCGAAATACGTGTAAGCTATATCTATGGAATATTGCAAAATTTAAATACAAGAATTCTACCTTAAAGTCAATGTTTGGATCATTCTTAAGACTTTAATTATTGATTAAGTTTGTTGTTACTTCTGGACTACTAACTGAAAGTATTAGTTCCAAGCGCAGAGTTTGTCTTGTAACAGTTAGGATTACATTTTCACTGCAATTTGAACCTTTTGTGGAAGGTTCATAGTTATTGAGACTCCCGCTGATGGATCCTTCTTTTTTGAAGTCTCCATAGGTTTGGTAAATAGCGCACAGTAACCTGTATCTAATCCACGACTTAGGTGCTTTTTTTTAATTGTCATTCAATATGTGTAGGGTCTTTCTTAAATGACACAGCCTTGCCTGTTTTGCATAAATCAAGACAGGGTCTGGGTGAACCAGTCAGGGGAGATCCATCTCCAGCCGAGACACTAATATCCTCATAAATACCTTTGCGTCTACATTTAGCAATGATATAGGCCTATATGGATGCAGAACTCGTCTGGCCCTTACACTGATTGGGGATAACTGCTATTAGTGCTTCAGAAAAGGTGGGGGGCATGTCCTCTGCACTCAGGATGGAATTAAAAACCTTGTCCATGGGTCCCGCCACGACTTCTTGAAACTGCTAGTAAAAATCACTTGTATAGTAGTCCTCTCCCAGCACCTTACCTGGCTTAAGGTGGCTTATAGTCAATCGGACCTCCTACCCCATGATGTCAGCATCCAACATAGACCGCTCCACCCTAGTCAGCCGCTGGATAGATGCTTCCCCAAATACTCTTGCACCCCACTCTCTCCAAGCGTGTGGCTGGGCGTACAGGTTTTCATAATAGTCTGTGAAACGATCAGGGATACTCTCCTAAAAGCCAATCATTCTCCCCTCTTCATCCCGTAGGTTGTGGACCCTCCTCTCTGTCCTGCATTTCCTAACCCTGTTCGCCAAAAACATCCCCACCCTGTCGCCTCTCATATAAAACCATTTTTGGTGTAACCCATCTTCTTCAAAACCTCCCCTAACAAGAGCGAGTAGTTCCTGCCGTTTATCCCGCATTGCCCCCCGTAATTGCTCGCAGTCCAAACCCTGCAAGGGTAAAAATACTCTCCTCCAAGCACCACTTTACTGCCTCAAACCGGCCTCCAAAACCCCTCATCAACTAGAACTCCCTCAATTGCATGGCGCATGACAGGACCATCCCCACGCCCTCTTGTGTACTCGTTTTGTGCAAGGCCCAGTATGTTTGGCCAATATCGTCCCTTTTAAGGCATGCTCCTTCCCCTGCCTATAAAGAGTTTCTTGCAGGAAAAGCACAGCTACCCAGGATTTATGGAGCGGGTTCAGCGTGAGGGATCTCTATTCAGGGAATTCTTCCCCTTAACATTAAGCGTAGCTGGCTTCCAACTAGTCATTTCCCCACTGCAGATGCCACCTCCAGTGCCTACCCATGGTCAGGCCTGTTCCCCACCTCTGTTGTGACAAAAATGCATGTATTCTGCCTCTGCCCTTTTTTTTTTTTTTTCGAAATTTCAGTTTTATTGGTTTTACAAAAGGGAATTTGAACAGTGTCATACAAACATTACTTTCAAAGCGAATTGTGGAAAAGGAAAAAGAAAAAAAAAAGAAAAATCATATCGTTCATATCGTCACCTTGACATTGTACAACTAGAAATAGATCTAATTTGGCATGTCACTTCTGCATTTCCCCTTGCAAGTCCGTTAGCGGGGCGAGAAGTGTCCAATCACTCTGTGTTATAGTCTTTGGGGAAAACTTGGCATAGACATTAAACAAAGCATTTGTCGAAAAAAAAACAGCATTAAACAGGCACAGTCAGCTAATTCAATGAATCTCATTAGTCATTCATGCACATTTCGCACAGAACTCGGACCATTCGCTCTCAAAGGAGGTACGGTCTCCGTGGAGGGCAGCGGTTAGACTGTCCATTCTGAAAATATTGCGGGCAACATTTATCCATTCTGTCTTGGTGGGGAGGGTCGGCCTCTTCCAGGTCATCGTGAGGCAGGCTTGCGCGGCCAGCAGCAGCCCTAGGACCATTTTGGGAACTTTCATGATTGTCTCATCATCTTCCACTAGACCAAACAAAACCAGCAAAGGGTGTTTTTGTCTCCCCTCCTTCTCCAATTCTTTGATCCAGCTGAGAATTTCATCCCAATATTTTTGTACCGCACCGCATCCCCTCCACATGTGCCAACAGTCTGCCTTCTGCCCACAGCCCCTCCAACAGTATGGGCTCACATCTTGCTACATTTTCACAATTCTGAGTGGGTCATACTGCCACCTGTACAAGAGTTTGATTGCATGCAACTTGTATTGGCACGATATTGAGGATTTTGCTGTCTGTCTACATATTCGCAGCCATAATGCTTGTGATAGGTGTCTTACCAGGTCGGAATCGCATCTGGATATTAAGTTGATTGAGGCGGCTATGTACACCCCTAGCAATGCAGTATACATTGCACTCATTAGGCCTCTGGAGCTCGTATATGTGTCCAGAATTTTTTCGAAGGGTGTAACGTCCCTCTGCAATTGTTCCTTCCATATGTCTCGGGTCATAACGCCTTTTAGTTTGAGGTACTGAAACACTGACAGTGGGCCTATGGCAAGTGCCTCTTCGAGGTCTTGTATCTTTATGAAAGCTTTGTCCCTCCATAATTGCGCGGCTCTTTCTAGCCCTGCCTCATACCACGACTGGTAGCTCAATGGTTCGGGTATGTCATCGTAGATTCCCGGCACCCAGAGATGTCCCAACGGGGACGGCCATGAGGTAACCCCTTCCTTGTGAGGTTTCCGGATCGCCCAGATGGTTCCTAAAATGAGATGATTTTTAATGCTATTTCGCAATTGAGGGGCCGGAACCCAGAGCCACTCTCCTAAAGTATATAGGCAGAGGTGAAAGTTGTCCAGAGCTATCCACTGTAGATCTGTCCGCTGCCTCAGATGTGGAATTAATATTTGTAATTGGGCTGCCCTATAATAAAGCTCCAGATCCGGGAGGCCTACTCCCGCATCATCCTTTCTGAGATGCAGGAGGGCTTTTGGAACTCTGGGTTTTCTATTCTGCATAGGAAGGTCATCAGCGATTTCCTAGTAGCAGTGAAGTAGTTAGCAGACATTTTGATTGGGAGCATCTGGAAAAGATACAAAATCTTTGGGAGTATTACCATTTTGATGGCGTTTAGACGGCCTAACCAAGATATTGTGAGTTTAGCCCATCTCTCCATGTCATTCTGCAGTATCAATGACAAAGGAGGGAAGTTAGCCTGATACAACGTATCGGGTTCCCGGGTGACATTGATGCCCAAATATTTGAGTGTAGTGAGGCTCACCTTCATTCCCAAGGGGGCAAACCTCTCTATTTCACTGTCTGTTTTCGTCAATCGGAAACAATATTGATTTCTCAGTATTAATTTTGAGCCCGCTAACTGCCTATATTCATTTATTATATCTAGCACTGCAGGGACAGAATCGAGTGGATCAGTAAGGTGTAGGAGTATATCATCAGCATATAAGCCTAATTTATATTCTTTGTCTCACACTCTAATGCCTTTTACCCCATCGTCAAGTCTCAATTTTTGTTGTAAAGGTTCCAGGGATAAGACAAATAAAATGGCGGATAGCAGACAACTGTGCCTCATCCTCCTTTCTAACGGGAACCATCTGGAGTAGCCACCATTCACGGACACCGATGTTTGTGGGCATGTGTATAAGGCTTTTATGGCAAGACGTAGCTTTGGCCCTAATCCTATTTCAACAAGGACCTCTTCTAGAAAGTCCCAGGCGACCCTGTCGAATGTCTTGTCGGCGTCAAGCGATAGTAGGGTTGGGTCACCTGGGATAGCCTGTGCTTCATGTATCAGATGGAGTGTTTTTCTCATTGTATCAGATCCCTGCCTCCCCATCACAAAGCCAACCTGGTCTGGGTGTATTAATCGAGGTAAGTGGGTTTCGAGACGGGCTGCTATGATCCTCGCATATATTTTAGCATCTATATTGAGGAGTGATATTGGTCGATAAGAGCTAGTGTTTCGGATCTCTGCCTTCCTTCGGTATGACTGAGTAGGGCCTGAGCAAAAGATGGGGTTGCTCGTCCTGTTTCAAAGATGTCATTAAATAGGGTTGCTAAGAAGGGGGCAAGGAACGCGGAAAATGATTTATAGAAGCCGGGGGTGAATCCGTCATCACCCAGGGCCTTTCCGTTTTTTAAGCGTTTGATAGCCTCCATTACTATTTCTTCACTGACTGGTACGTCTAGGGATTCAGCTTCTGTTGGGGTCAGCGTCGGGATTTTTGCCTTCTTGAGGTAATTCATGATGGTGCCTGACCGGGGAGGTAGGTCATTAGTATATAAGTCTAAATAAAAGAAGGCAAACCCCTCACGTATCCCCTCAGGGGAGGTCTCTCTTGTGTTTGCCAGTGTGCCGTCTAACATCTCTATCATATCTATCCACCTCTCCGCCCTTTGTGCGCAGAGTATGGCCGCTAGGAGGGTGTCTGCTTTGTCACCTTTCTCAAACTTTTTGTTTCAAGTATTGCAGGGTCTGAGTTACTTTGCCACTTCCAAAATGTTTCGCTCCTCCCTTAGCTCTTTAGCCTCATTAATATATATCGTCCTTTCAAGTGGAAATGATTGTACTTGCTTTTCTACCTCATTCTGATGTTTTTTTCTAGTAGAGTGCGTTCTCTTTTTTTCCGGGCACCTTCCCTAATGAGGATACCTCTCCACGTGGCTTTCGCTGCTTCCAACACCGAGATCTTTGCAATCTCACCTGTATCGTTAGCAACAAAATTGTTTGATTTCGTTTTCCAGGTCTTCCCTGAAAATTGTGTCCACCCATAATGTTTCATTACATCTCCACTTTGTGGTGCAGGAAGTGTACCCCTCCCATTGTATCTCTAACATGACCATATCATGGTCTGACCAGGCGATGGGGCGTATGTTCACAGTCTGTGTTGTGCGGAGGAGGCCACCGGAGAGAAATAGTCAATCCGTGTAAGGGTCTCATGTGGGATGGAGCGAAAGGTGAAACCGCTCTCTGACGGGTGGAGGTGGCGCCAGCTGTCGGTGACGCCATACACGGAGAGGGTCTGTTTAATATCGGCTTCTTGTGATTGTGAGGGGTTGGGTACACCTGCTTTGCCCTGCCTATCTAGGGAAGAGTTCATCCAGGTGTTGAAGTCACCCCCAAGGACTGTATGACCTTGTGCCATAGTGAATACTTTCTCAGTGATTTTGTGGAGGAATCTTTTCTGGCCCTGGTTGGGGGCGTAGATTGTGGCATGGGTAATGGGTGTGTTGTGAATAGTCCCTACGACCAGTGCGGCCCTACCTTCATTGTCAACCCAAGTTTTCAGGACGGTCATTCGCAGGTTCTTACGGACCAGGATCCCCACACCAGCCCTTTTCGTTATTCCAGAGCTCCATAAGGAGAGACCTATGCCGCTGCTTGGAATTGCCCTTTCTTTTCCCTTCGTATACCGCGTTTCTTGGAGGAATAGTATATCAATATTAGAGCGTTTGAATTCTCGGGCCACCAAGAAGCGTTTCGTGGGGGAGTTTAGGCCCTTTACATTTAGTGTGCATATGCACAATAGGTTAATGTCAGATTTGGTCGACATTGGGAGTGCTTAATGTCTGTTCGATTAAAAGATGTGCCTCTTTCTGTGCCTCTGTTATTTCGTGAAAGTTTCCGTTTGCCATTGGTTCTCTGATAGTGAGAGGCAGTATGGTAACATTAACAGTTTCCAGTAAACTTGTCTCACACATTAGACATTGCAGGTGAAGTTCTTGTCAATTCCCTCTGTCCCCTCCCTCCCCCCTCTTCAATGGGTCAGCTCAGTGATGAGTCCATCCCTCCCCCCACCCTCTGCGGCGTCCGATTCGGCTGTCGGACCACCAGTGAAGACCGCACAACAAGCGGCCCTACTCATGTTACAATACAACTTAACTCTGAGCCCCCACATGTAGTCACTTACGATAGATCAGACACCTCCTGTAGCCCTTATGCAACATAGCGTCTATTGAAGTATCGTGTTCCGGGCATATTCTAGATCTAGTCCATTACCCCCCCTCTTCCCTTTGGTACCTCTGTTCATCGGGATCACCTGCCGGTCTCCATCAGGTAGCTGTTGCTTGGGGTTCACGTCTACCACCGGACAATCTCCTTCCACACCCGTTTTCAGGTAGTGCATCCAGAGGTAGACCGCTGGATTGGGGCTGGGGAGGCAATGATCCATGTCTGAGGAGGCGTTCATCCTCCTGTATTTTCTGGTTCCTTGCATTTTCCTTCGGCGAGGGCCTCTGGTATGCCATTCTCCATTCTCGTTCCTCTGATCGCCCGCGGCTGCTCCCTCCGCTTGGGTGCCCAGTAGGTCCGCAATACAGTTAGCGATATCCCTTTCAGAGATCAGTTTTATCTTTGTGCCATCCCATTCGAACGTGCGGGAAAATGGATATACCCATTGATATCGTATCCCCTTGTTTTAAAGGAGTTTGGTGATCGGCAGGCATTTTCTCCTCAAGGCCAGTGTGAGGGAAGATAAGTCTTGAAAAATTGTGATGTTTGCTTCTCCCATTGCGATCTGTGGCATCAGTCTGGCTTTTTCCAGGATTCGGGCTCTATCTGCATAATTATGGAATCAAGCTAATACCATTCTCGGGCCACCTGGCTTGCCTCCGGCTCTATGAATCCGGTCAATTTTTGGCTCATCTACCGTGTCGTCTTTGAATAGTTGTTTCAGGATGTCATATAGTTTTTTTTTAGATGAGACTCAGTTTCCCCTTCCATCTCGGGAATGCCAAAAACCTGTATGTTGTTGCAGCGTTCTCTATTCTCCAAATCATCAATCTTCAGCCGGATTTCCTCTTTGTTTTCAAGTTTTGCGAGACGCTGGTCTATTTGCATCTCAAGTGTACTCAGTGAGGTTTAGTTATGTTCGACTTCCTCAAGCCTATCCTCCATTTTGTCCATTCTGTTCGTGATATTATCAATCTTGTTCCCAATATCCGCTCTCATACTTCTCATTTCGGTGAGCAGATCAGCGATGTCCGCTTTGGTCGTTGCCGCCTCGGATCCTTTTGAGGCCATGTTCGTGCACCAAGGTGACAAGGATGTGTCTGGGGCCAGGGAGAACTGGTATTTCGCTAGTTTCTGCTTAACGTTCATAGAGGAGAGGCCTGCAAGTTTGACAGTAGAAGTGGGCCTGACTGCCGTGCCCGACTGCCGTTGGTTAGGACTGCAGCGGGTTGATAGGAGGGATAAGTGGTGACCGGTGTTTTGTGGACACTCCTTTCGGCGAAGATTACTTTGAGGGCAATTTTAGCTCAGACTGGCATACCTTAACTTCTGGTTTCAGGAATAAGTTCTCTGGGTTAAGGCTTTGCGGACAGAGTGACTTCAGATTGATTCCAGGAGTTCGCTGAAAGATTTTGTGGGACTTTGCCGTGCCCCTTACGATTGCGTGTGTAGCTCCTATAATGCGGACCGGGTACATCCGTTACTTTGAGAGTTTGTGACTGTGGGCGATTGGGATGGTGAGGGGCAAGCCGCGTCCGAGGAGGGCACACACCCCACGATCTGGGGGCCCAACCCTCGGATCTCCAGTTAGTTTGTGGTCCCTTGCTATCTTGTCAGGGGTTCATTCAGTGTGCGCGCTCTAAAACCTTGTCATCCAGGGCATGTAAGGCAAGCTTCTTCCCTGGCAGCCCAACCGACCTTGTCAGGAGCATACCAGCGTAGTTCGCGGTCAATCAGCCGGTCGTAGAGGTAGACTTGGATGAAAGTAGCTTTTGGTAGAGAGACTTATGATAGCAGGCCATAGGGATTAAGCCGTGTACATACAGTGAGTCCCATCAGGCCTTTACGCGCACTCAGGGCAGGTTAAGCGTTTGGTTTGGCTGTGGCGAGTTCCTGGGTATGACCTTCCGTTGGGAGCAGAGCCCATGTGTTGTATGATTACTGGGCCGTGTCACCAAGAGCAGGGAGGTCCAGGCGGCCCAGCGGAAATTTGATGGGGTCTCATACGCAGGGAGGTGGTGAACCTTGCTGGGGCGCCGAGACGCGACTGATCGATTGGCAGACACCGAAAGAATTGGTGCCGGATGGCAGCTAATATGGGTGCTCCGGCGCTCCTGCCTCACACCCTCCGGGGTGTAACCGATTCCCGGCACCCGGGAAGCCGCGACTGAGGCTCCGTGGTGGAACAACAGAGTCCGTCCTTCGCGGGGGCGGGAGTCCTCCAGTCAGTTTCTTTGTCTGTGGCAGTTTTACCTAGCCGGAGGATGTCCCGGTGACAGCAGGCACCCTACCTGCGGGGCTCCAGTGGGTTGCAGAGTTCTCGGAGGCCGATATGGAGCGTTGCGGCGGCCGGCTGTAATCGAGCACGTATTAACATGCGGCCGTTCGGACGTCAGCTTTGGTCTCATAGCGATCCTTTCAAGGGTTGTTCAGCCGTTACTTTCAGGGGGCTCCAGGGAACTCTTATGTTGTGTGATCCGAGGCAGGCTGCTCTCGTTGCAGTCGGGCGGGGAGTTTTGCTATTTAGGCCAAGCCGTGGAGGCATATACGGCTATAGCAGGCCTGCTGCGCAGATTTCCCTCAAGGTGTCTTGCAGCGGTTTCTCGATGAAGCGGGCACCGATTTTGGTCGGATTTTTTCCCCAGGGTGTGCGCGTTAACTTCTAACACCAGAATCTGTCGAATTTCCATACAGGGGGGGGGGGGTCCCGTGGTGGGGGCTCAGTCCACTATGCAGGGCCTTGATGCGGAGCTCACACGGAGAGGCTTGTCATCCGTGCGCCCCCTTGTGGCCAGTCTGCCTCTGCCCTTTTAACCCCCAATAACAAACCCAACATTATCAAATCCCTTGCATAGCATTCCATTGCCCCCCACGCAAACATGCAACATTGAAAAGAGAAAATTCTCCTTGAACTAGTCACTCCATGAAACTCGTACCCCACTCTGTCCTCCCCCAGAGCAAAAACAACCAGTCCTAGAGAGATCTCAGGCAAAGGGTGCCAGGACCCCCCGATGAACAGACAACTTCCAATGTTGCAATGGGCCCCCTTCATGTGGTCTCCTTGCGAGGGAAGGAGGTGTTAAGTCTCTAGAATTTCCTGACCCTTGAATTTTACGCCTTCCCTTCCCGACCCTCCCCTCTGAGGTTGTCTTGTCGGGGCCAACAGGTCCTCCAGAGCCCATTTGAATTTCTCCTCCGACACCAGCTGATACCTCACTCCTTCCTGTTCAAAAACGGGCACGAAAACGTATCCCCACCTGTACCTCACCCCTTTCTCTTGAAGCCTCCTGGTAAGGGGGCCACACACAGAAGGGTATGGGCCGAAAGGACCTGAAATATAGCCACTTTGGAGTCCTCAAATTTGTTGTGCCCCGTGTGCCCTGCCTTCCCCAAAATGTGTGCCTTGTCGCAATAGTAATGCAGCCTGGCCAAAACAGAGCCAAGGCCCCCTGCTTCTGCCACCGGCTTGTTGCACCCTGTCCAAGGCCACCTGCTGACCTTCCTATAATCTCCCGGATTTTTCGTTCTAGTCCGGCCAAGGATTCCCCCTTTTTCTCCCGCAGGCCAAAAATACAGAGGTTATTGATCCTCTCCCTATTTTCAGTGTCATCCACTTTGAGACATAGTTTCTCCTCCCGCCTTTCGACTTCTCGGAGACTGGCCCCCATCTGTGATTCAAGGATTGCTGACGAGGCATGATTCGCCTCCATCCCTTCCATCCGCTTCTCCAGAGTGACCATCTTCGTCGACAGGTCTGCCACTTTGCCCCCATGTGCATTCCCATTCCACATATTTTCTCCAGTATTACTGGAATGTCGCTTTTAATGGGGCCAGTCTCCGCAGTGCAGGGGTGAGGTCCTCACTTTCCCTTCGCTTTTGCCATCTCTCTGCAGTCAGTGGCACTGCGAGAGTGCAACTTTCCAGCTCATCCACCCGGGGAACCCCAGCCTGTATCCCACTTTCGGGCAGCTCCCAGTTCGTGACTCCGCTGGTCGCCCCCCTCACCTTTGTACCACACCCAGTTGCCAATGGGGTGTGTACAGTCCACTCAGGTCAGCAGGACCACTACCGCCCCAGTTACTCGACTTGTAACAGTTTTCTGGATGCACACTTCCAGACTGGGCCACCTTTCACTGGGTCCTTAAACCATTATTCTGCCTTGGCATCGGGCCATCCAGGGCCTTACCCGACTAATGGGCATTCTGCAAACTCCCAATCCACCAGCGTCCATAAGGAATCAAACTGCCCCCCCACCCATGCCGTGTGCCACTCCTTCAGGCCTGCCCCCCCATACACCCCCCCTTAGAACTTCCTCACAAAAATTGTCAACTACCACATGAGGCCACTATCCTGTGGCCCTGCAACAGCCCTATACTGATTCTTTGCATTAAAAAGTCCCAGGGAGTCATTGCCTCCAGGACCCCTGTACCTACACTACCTTCTGCAGCACAATGCCCCCCTGTACCTCCACTAACTTCCACAGCACGATGCCCTTTGGTGCAGCACCCCTGAAGTCTACAGGGAGTCCCATGCTAGATCCTCAGAATCCAACGATGCAGCCTCCAATGCTCCGGGGGAGGGCCCCACTTCTCTCGTCTTCCTCAAGCTGTGATCAGCTGACCAGGCAGTGTACAGCGCACCTGCAGGTGGTGCTTCTCTGTGCCCCGTTCCTACACCGGGCCTCCCACAGTCAGCGAAGCGGCTCTGGGTCTATGTGCTCAGCTGTAGCTCACTTCGCCATGGCGGCCTGGACCAAACTATGCCCGCGGGAACACCATCAATGATGGGGCCACTCTCTTGCAGCCTCCACGGATCTTGAGCACTGCCGTGGCACTGGGTTCGCTCCTGCCCTCTGCCTCCCCAGCCAGCAAAGCTCTGCAAGCCTCGCCTGCAGGGGGCACCGTTGTGGGCACTGGTGCTCCCCTGAAGCCCTGCAGCCTGCTTTCACCACCACCACCCCAAGCCTCGCACCAAGGAGCTGGCAACTCCTGTTTGCGGGGCCGGGCCTAACCACCTCTCAAACCACCAGTGAAACAGCTCTTCTGCAGCCCGGGGACACCGTCGGCAAGGATCCCGTGTGCACAACTCTGCAGCAGCTCCTCAATTCACCAGGCCAGGGGACGGAGTTTAGCAGTCAGGCATTCATTTTGCCTGCACCCCATGGTGGCCTCCCCTGCATTTTATTTTGTTATCAAGTCCTTACGAACTGCAGCCGCAGAGCAGGTGTTTTTTCCATTACTCCAGAAGTGGTTCCCTAAGGCCTCTGACACCTTAACCATAATCTTCCAGTAAGAGGCATAAGGATGTGGATACTGATCAGGCTGGGCAAAATGAACCTCCTGGAAGGTGTCAAGCCACTGGCATCTTTCAGCTCTGTTGCTAACTCTGCCATCCTGTCTCCCTCCGATACAAATTCCTATGTAGTGTGAAAACCTAAAGGCGCAAAGCCGAAGGGTAGCTGGTCTTCTTCCCCATATAAAATGCTGTAAAATAAGAACTGAAGTCTTTCCTCGAGTGAGGGCATTTATGTCTACATCTACGTTGTGTTGGCTGTCGACTGGCCTCTAGAAGGAGGCGCCGAAGAGACATTGAAAAGCGCTGAAGGAGCAGTGGTTACCGACTGTGTCAAAGGCACTAAGTCTTCAACGTAGAATTCAGGCATGTGAGATGAGTCCTTTTTAGACACCCTGCAGAATGGGTCGGGTGCTTTGGGTTCTGTACTTTTTGCTTCTTCCACTGAGGTGGTTATGGGGGGTACTTTCCTTAACACTTCCATCTATTTCCACTGAATTCCGCCCACTTTTCGGCCGAAGTAGACTTGAAAAACGTACACATCTTTCAAGTGAGGTGTCAGTCGATGAGTGCCTGTGCAGTCTCGTCTTATCAGCAATGGGAGGGTATGGTTGGATCTTTTTCTCTCGCTCAAGTTTTTATGCCTCTCTGTGGACCTCACTGCCACCCTGCAGCTTCTCCCTTCGAGCAAATTTGACTTAAAATGGGTGGTACTGGACAACTTGGATGCAGAGCACCCAAGAGCCAGCTACAACACTCTTTCAATACCTTTGGTGCCCTTAATTGACACAAAAAGCAATCTCTCTTGAAATCAGCGCTGATACAAAGAAAAATTCTGTGATGAACCATTACTGGCACTTTGGTGTCACACTCCTCACATCTCCTAACAAGTCGGATGGCTCTGATGTTGACATTCTCACAAGAGAATGTTTTTTGGTCAAATTATTCAGAGGTGCAAAGATAGTTCCGAAAAAGTGTGCTGGCATGCAGAAAAAAGGTACAGAGGCTATGGGGCGTGGTACAAGTTCTATGTACAGATGCCAATGACACATACAGCCTAGACAATGAACAGCGCAGAGGCACCTAGACACCAAAGCCACATGGCGCCCCCTGCTGTGGAAAGGCTTCTGAGATCTGCTAAGCAGGAAAAATATAGATGAGGAATCTATGGGAAGCCTAATCCATTCGAAAAAACATTCACTGTCTGAAGTGGTGAAAGGCAGAGAACAGCAAAGTCTACGTTAATGCCTCCTGGCTCAAGGGGGATTGGGCTGTCCAGACATCCACAAATATATGGCAGCACAGTTGAAGGTTGTCACAGACTAGATTAGGGGTGAGACTGATAGGTCATAGGTACATATGAAATGGCAGGATCCTACATATGGGCACAGGATAGATGGTCGGAGGGATGTTGTAAAATGAGTGATGTTCAAAATGGGAAATGTTTGAAAAATGTAAACAGTAGATTGGTGTTGGTGAAAGCAGCTATAATTTCCAGGGTCCTTATAAGAATGCTTTACATACATCTTACTGACTGAACTAGTGCAAATGGGGAGACAAAGAGGGTAGGAGAAGGGAATAGGTTTCCCAGTGGATATTGAGATTTGGTCAACACAGTGGACAGTTAGGGTGAGAATTGTCTGCAGATTACAACTTGCCGAGCTTGAACGCACAATTATGCATAGGTGACACTAAACACATACAAGACTACACCCAATCCCACCCATAAATTCCAATAAATGCTGGAAGTAATGTAATTAAGTAATGTCAGATGTACACATTTATTGGGGGTGCCCTAAACTCCAAGATTTTTGGTTGGAGGTAAGATCAGGGATAGCCAGGATCCTGGAATGAGTGATTGCAATCGACCCTGGTCTGCTCATCTTGGGTTTAACTAAACATGTACCAGAGGTGCACGGTCTGTCACAATAACGCGATGCATGGCATTTTAATGGCCTCAAGATGGCGTATGACGACGAGGAGGAAGAAGAAACCACGTAAAAGTTAATTTTGGCTAGATAAGATTGTCAAATTTTGAATATGGAATGGCCGACTGCCTACTGGAGGAGCTACATCCAAATCTCACGTCACATGCGTGGGGACTGTCTTGAGACAAGCAGCAGGGGGAAGTGAGGCTGTGGGCTGTCTGTCATCCACTATAGAGATTCGGAATTTCATGTGTACGACAATGCTCGTCCAGATACGGAAATGCATGAACTACGCATCTCCTGAGGTGAGCCGCAACTACCGACATGAGCTTGGTGAATACCCCTGGCGCGGAGGTCAACCCAAAGGGAAGCACTTCGAACTGATAGTGCTCGTCGCCTATGAGGAACCTTAAGACCTTTCTGTGCTTTTGATGCATCGGCACATGGCAATAAGCGTCCTGTAGGTCTATTGACACCAGCCAGTCCTGTAGTTCGAGGGCCTGGAGAATCTCTCTCAATGGCACCATCCCGAATTTGGCCTTCCTCAGGAACTTGCTCAAGGTCTGAGGTCCATGAACGCACAGAGACCTCCTCCCTTCTTGGGCAGTAGGAAATACCGGGAATACCAACCCGACCCTCTCTGACCAGGAGGCACCTCTTCCACAGCAACGTTCGACAACAGGGCCCTCTCAGTTCTTCCGGGAGCTCCTGTCCAGGTTGGACTGAGGGAGCTGGAGGTCTGACTGGAGGCCTTTTTAGAAAAGGAGGACAATAATCCCACTGAATCAACTGCAGGGCCCAGGCATCAGAAGTTATTTCCTGCGACTGGGACCAATGCCCTGCCAACCATCCAACGGGTGCATCGTGGTAGGGGAAATCAAAGCCGCTTAGAGGGCTTGGGTGGCCCTGCCGCTTCTTGTTGGCCTCGAGAGGCCCCTCTGCCCCTTACAGGATGCGAGAAGCACCTCTGCCCTTGCCTGGCTTGCAGGAGCTGTGCCTTCCTGCCATAGGGCACATAACGTCTATAGCCTCGGCCCCTGGAGGCGAAGCTGAAGGAGGGTTTGGCCAGCTGCACCGCTAGGCTCAATGATTTTGCAGCCAACTTAGATTCCTTGAATTTCTCCAAGGATATGCCTGCTTTCTGCCCGAAAAGCATCTCACCTTCAAAGGTCATGTCCAGCAACCAGTTTTGAACATTTGGAGAGAAGCCATAAGTTTTTAGATAGGCTTGGCGGTGGTCGGTCAAAATCTCAAAAAAAAAAAATCTCGAAAATAAAAAGTCGAATTACTCTTTTTTAAATTATATATTTATTTAGGAGTCCGGGATAAAAAAAAATGGCTAAAAAAAATAAATAAATAAAAGGGTGTTGGGGGGGACCCCCCATTTCGAATAAAAAAACGGCATAACATTTTTTTTTTTTGAGATTTTATTTTTCGATTTTATCACTATAAACCAGGCTTCGCGTCTCATTACAACTGCTGAAAACATTGAACGTCCAGGCCCCTTTGTAAAGACTGCTTGGCTACATCCTTCCCATCCTCCACCAGCTGTAAAAATCCATCCCGCATGGCACCCTCAGGGATGTATTCCACAGCATATACAGCCTTCCATAAGAAAAAAAAAAGTACTTGGCGAATCCACATGCTACGTTAGTGGCTTTGTGTGCCATGCTACCAGAGGTAAACACCGTTCTGACCAATGCGTCATATTTCTTCCAGTCTCTGTCCGTAGGCAGATTAGAGATGGATGCCACAGGCCTGGTGGAAATAGTGGCAGCCTGTATAACCAACCCTTCCGGGGAAGGGTGTGTGGCAAACAAAGAAGGGTCTCCTCTTGCCGGCCTATACTTCCCTGTAAAATTGGCATTGACAGGGGGGAATGCCAACAAGGGTGCTGCCATAAGGAGGCCAAAAGCGGTGCCGCTTCTTCTGCAAGGAAGATGAGGAATGGCTCCTGGAATCGACCGTTTCTTGGTTTTCTTGCAATGTTGTTTCTTCCACTTGTCGGGAGTGGGCTCCCCAGTCTCAGCCTCCAAAGACCAGACGAGCGACCGTGCCAAAGACTTGGCGCATGGTCAGCCCAAACCAGTTTCCGAGCGCTCTCACGTAGGGGTTTCGGCTGCATCTTTGCGCATGACGAGCATGTCTCTGTGTCGTGACTAACACCTAGATACTATAGACAGATGTCATGGGGTTCGGTCAGACCTTTTGGCCTTGCAATCGCAGAATCGCTACAAGCCCGAAACCCTGCGAGACGGCATTGCATCGAGGTTTTCGAAGAAAAACATACACCGTACAAAAAGAACGTGGAATAAACTCGAGTCATGCTCCCGATGCAGCGTGCGGAAGAAAGGAACTAAAGTGTGGGGCATAGTGACGTGCAATTTATACACAACGCCTGACAATCGAGAGCCAGGCAAGACGGATCGACAGCCGAGTCGAGGTCCACTACGCCCCCCTGTCCAAATGTTTCCAAACATCAGAGCTGGATGATGGATATCTATAATATGAGGAATCTGCAGGAGAAAAGCAATCCATTAAAACATTACTGGTTATCAACCTATATTGTAATTATCGAGAGCTGAGTCACGAATAATGGAGTGCTTAGAACTAATTCTTCTGCGACATCAGAGTACGAATTAAAGGAATCATGTAATTATTGCTGGTGATTTTAATATGGATTGTCTACCTAACCCTCATATCAAGGAAGTTGGCCCTGAATGGAGTAATGTGTGTGAGGTCAGAGGGGTTCAAAATAGCAATGGGATCTTGCCCCTTTAGGGTAGACTTAGGTGGCAATGAAGAGACCAGTTTGAGAATCAACTTCATTTTTGTATTAACTAATTTGTTCCAGCGATGCAAGTACTTCTGTGTCAGCAATGGGGACCCTAGCGATCACTCTGTACTATTGGGGAATTGTACCTGTCCTTACTACGTACACACTGCACAGGGTACCGAGATTAAGAACAATGCGAAAAACAGAATACTATTGAACTAGAAGTCCATGACTAGGTTTATGGAGGTCTTCGGAGAGGCGTGGCATGGATAACAAAAGAAAATGCAATCAACTATTATGCAATGTTTTTTGCAGTACTGTGGAAGATCATTTTTCCTAAATTTCTGGGGTTCAGGGACATTCCTCGAAGGAGTCATTATTTGCCTGAGATTCAGGATATTAAGAGATGAGAAGGAATATTATTAGAAAGCGCAAAAACATCTCCCAAATGACATTGACAGAATCACCAGAATGAGAAATGAAAAGACTAATTATAAGAAAAAAAGAAACGGTTTGCGTGCCATGAAACATCAAAGGGCAGAGGGAATTATGCTATCCAGCATCCTGAAAACTCTGAAAAGAGTTTTTGGAAGTTAATGATTTAAAAAAGGTAATTGTCAATTGGTATTACAGGAAAACCCAAATGAAGAGGATGTTTGGATAGCTCATTTTTCTGAGTTATATTATTCGAAAGTTGAGTCTTGCTCATATGTTAAAATGGGTGATGCATGGGATTTTGATTGTAAGGATACTGAAGGCATAATTTGAAGACCTAGCCAGTCTAGAGCCCCAGGGCCAAATGGTCTTTGTAATGTGATTCTTAAATTTGATCCTACGTTTTGGACCTCTTTATTATACAAGTTATTTAAATCTGTCCCAAATCAGCAGAACACTCCGGCAATGTGGCACACTGCCATAATAGTACCCATCTTTAAAAAAAGAGATGCATACAATCCACTGAATTACAGGCCGATAGTACTCCTAGATACAGACTCTAAAATATTACGAGCTCCCTCTCCCCTTCCCTCCCTCCCGCCTCCCAGCCCGCCCCCACTCCGCTGTGATTGGCTGTTTGCTCAGGCACCTCCAAAGGATGTATTCCGGCACTGCTCCCTGCTCGCCTGTTTTTTGGATGGCAATGCAGGTGAGTGCACATGTGCCTGGGCCTCCATTTTTGTTGTTCCCACATTCATGTGTGCACCCCAGCACTCGTTCCGAGCTCTATCTCCCCTTCCTTTCCCTTCCTTCCTCCCTCCCTCCCTCCCCACCTCCCAGTCCACCCCTCACCCCGATAGGATCAATAGATGGCCTTAACTGGCATTCCCAGGGCAGCCCTCTGCCCGTGCAGCCCCATGCCTAAATGGTTCCACTGTATTCATTCTCACATCTAGATAGTCTGCACAAATATCATTGAGTGTAGCCTAATATCTTCACTGTGAAAAGTTGCATCTAGAAAGTGTGCCTAATAGCGTCACTGTGGTATAGTTGAATCTAGAAAGTGTGCCTAATATCATCACTGTGCTAATGTTTAGTGGATGGAGTGGATATATTTCTGTATATCTCTGTATCTCCTGTTCTGTTAGGCATATGCTATTGTTAGGCAGAAACCTGTGCAGCTCCCTTTGGGAACACTGCAAAAGATTTAGGACTACAGGTGTTAGCAGTAAACCCACTTGGTAGCAGTCTGTACCGCCCAGATTTACCTGGTAGCTGTGGCTGAGCAGTCAGACTTCCCTCAAGAAGAGTTAGGCAGTATGCAAAGTATACACAATGGGCACTCAGACACAATAGCACAAGCAAACACTGACCAGAGCTTTGGTATCAAGGTATATAATTATTTATTTAAAGACACACTGATTGAAACACTCCAGCACTATTATTGTAAATCGCTCTCAATATAGTTACTATTATTATATATACATGCCTTATTCCTTATCAGACAAGTCTTAGTTAACACCGCTTATTTCCAGACAGAGGTGAGCGCTTAACTATAGATGGCACTCCAATAAGTTAACGAAAAAGGGAGGGAAAAAGGCAGAAGGTAGAAAAATACACCACACTAATAGTTAGGAACTCTTAAGCAAGGCAGGAAAGTCAAAAGTTACTTGTGAGCCAAAGTCCATAGGCCGGGCCCACTCTTGGAGAGAGCAGGGCACAAATGCACCCAAGATCACACAATGACAACAGGCTTAAAAAGTCTTGCAGGGAGTTCAGAAAGGTTTTAGTTAGGCTCAGAAAAGTTTAGCCAGGGTGTTCCATGTTAACCCAGGTTCGAAAGCCAGGGGCTAAATCTACCCCGTACAGTCGGTTGCAAGGGAAGCCAGGCGGAACACAGTACCTTATGTAGGAAGGATCCTTCAGCGGGGGCAGTTGTTCATGGCAGCGGGTGCAAGTCGCGGCGTCGTCCAGAGGAAGAGGAGATCTCGACGTGGAGGAAAGATGAAGGTCGTTGCACTGCCAGGGAAGAAACCAGCCGCAGAGTTTTCCGGTTAAAGGTCCTATCCTTTGATTCGCGGTAGTGGTAAAACGTGGTATCCCGGTTGCCGGGGTGCTTGGCACAGGCAAGGCGGCCACGAGATGCTCCACGAAGTGAAAAAGGAAGCAGACTGGTTATCCCCACCAGTCGAAGGAAGAAGACTCTCCGGGCTGGAGATCTCTGTCGTTGGGAAAAGTGGTGAGACGGTTCAGCAGGGCTCCACCGGTGGTGTCGTAGCAGGTCGGCTCAGCTTCTCCCCCGTCGGATTCTTAAGTCCTGTGGCGACTTCTGACGTTTCAGTCCCCAAAGCCCTGCTTTTATGCAGAAAACCCCCATTCACTCAGCCTAGCTGTCACTCAAACATGCTAAGTGGTGAGCCGGCCGGCTCACCACTTGGGCCAATCAGGACGGAGTGCGACTTGAGTTGCCTAGGCAACTCAGTCCAGGGTGCCTAAATCCCCCTCCACCCCTCCTAAGTACCCCAGACAGAGTGGCACCACTTTGGAGGGCTTCTGTGGAGAAGCCCGCCAAAAAGTGGAACAAAGGGCTCAACTTGGGTTGGAGTCACAGAAGCGAACACAAACGCCATTTTAGAACCGAGTTCTGGCAAAAAATACCAACCAGAGAATAATAAATAAATAAACCGGCGGTATGTTCGCGGCTATAGGAATTAAATAATTAAAGTTGGTAGCCTCGAACAATGGGAAATCCCATAGGGATATATTCGCGGTCGAATATAAAAAGTAGTATCCACTGCCACCAGCCAAAACTCGATCAGGGGGACGAAGACGTGCCCCCTCGACTAACAGACCC
Organism: Ambystoma mexicanum; assembly: GCF_040938575.1. NCBI lineage: Eukaryota > Metazoa > Chordata > Amphibia > Caudata > Ambystomatidae > Ambystoma > Ambystoma mexicanum. The sequence goes on along the minus strand of NC_090937.1, from coordinate 486,453,172 downwards.
CGGGGCAATCGAATTGCCCCGGCCAGTACATCCACAATATGATGGTTTGTACTGGTTATGTTCAGAATTTAAGACTAGTAAAGTCAATGGTGACTTTACATTGCCTGGGAGACAGTAGTCAGTCCCAGGGTATGGAGTCTATATTGTGGGGTCACTATGACACCCCTTTGTTACTGCACTGAGGGTGCTGTGTAACACATCACAAAAACACATGAAGCCCTATGGAGTAAAAGACCCCATAGCCCACTAAACACATCTAGAGTCAAAGAAACACACTCAAATCATGCCCAAGAGTGAGGGTAAAAGAGTCTCACTCTTGGCAGGAGAAAAAAATAAACCCCACAAATCCAGCAAAGCTGCTGGAGGACTCACCAGGTTAGTAACTTCAGCCTAAACAGGGAATTCTCCTTCACAGCTATGTAACAGTACCCCCGTTATATACGTATGCCGCTATACACGCTCCCTGTCCTGCTCTCGTGCTTGGTCGCAAGTGCTTTACTGATAACCACCATGTCACACTACTACGCTTGCTCTCTCCCATACACCATCATTCAACTAGAACACAGCTATGCTATGACACATTCAGCCTAGCTGTTCTCATACTAAGATGACCCCACAAACACCTCATCATCCTAATAAAACACAGCTAGCTGAGCACATTCCAGCTATCTTAGGCGTCTCCTCAGGCCTAACGCAGCCAGAACTCAGTCTGGGTGTCCACCCTCCAGACTGAACACATCCAACTGATTTCCTCAGCACCACACCTACTACTAAAAGCGGCTATCATGCAACAACCACACCAGCTGCACACATATCCGGTGCGCCCATACGACACACTCTCTCTCTACTGACTTGAACTGCGGTTTCCAAGGGCGTTCAACCTACCAGCGCTTTGAGGTCATACCAATGATACATAAGGCGCTATATAAATGCCAAGTAACATAACATGTACTGGTTGAGCTGTCTGCTTGTGCAACCCGCGCGGGTGAGCTTAAAGCAAATCAAGTTGGGTTCAGAAAGGTGGTTGGGACCAATCTAGCAGACCTCATTATAGATCATCTGCAACAGATGTTTTATGATGTAATTATTATTTTTTTCATTTTGAACGATGGTGCATCGTTATGTATTATTTTGTGTTAATGTCTACCCTTTAACTGCAGCGGACTAGATATCTCGTCCTCCACACTGCTTGCTAAAAATGCCAAGATGGCACAATGTCGTTTTGCCTTCTTTGGGGGCAAATTGGTGCTGGTTTGCACCAATTTATTTTATTTATATATTTCTAAAGCGATGGAGCCCGCAAGCATCAGAGCGTTATAACAAAACATATCATGACAAAGTAACAAACAATACACAATCGAGGGAGCAGCGGGGCATACAACAAACACAATCATAGTTCATCCTAGAAAGAAAAAAACATTCTTCACAATGGGCGTTATTACTCAGGATTAGCACACTGCAAGATTTAGGATAGACTAACCCCTAGGTAAGTATTTACATTTGCTAAGGAAAACTGGGAGGTTGCTGCCCCCACAACCAACCAGTGCAAAGTCTCTGTTTTCCTGAGCACACCACTCACATCTCGAGCTTGTGTAGTATTTTCAGGTCTGAAAGCCCGACCACATGGGACGGGAGCCAGGCCAGAACTTTAGTCTTTAGAGCATCTCTCGATTCTCTCCCAACTGGCTTCTCTATATTGGTGCGAACAAAGGTCCCGTCAACCATGACATTTTTTAGAGTCTTGTCCCTAAGCACCGGCATACACAGTTTGCTTACATGTAAGGTTTTTGAGATGGATGATAGAGTACCTGCATTCATAGGTCAGCCTGAGACCGGTCGGCCTCGCTTGGTCTTAATTGAATCCACAAAAGCTGAAGAATTAGGGCCTAGCAACTGTTTACCTATTTCAAGGGGAGAAACCAGAAGCCCAACCTTTGAGTGGCGGCCGATGACAGGGCTTAGATCTTTCAACGTTGACTGCGTGGTTTATGAGGCCCTATATATTTTCCCCAGTGGAGGAGCCAACTGACTACCATTAATCAGTTGACTTACATACTGCTGAGACATAGGAGGGATTAAAAGATCAGTCTGGCATGCTTTATCTAACTTGATCATATGATAGTTCCCTACACAGTTATCCAGGGAATCCAATCACGTGCATAAATCTTCAAAACTGTTTGACAGGTTTAATTCTTTAATTATGTTGGCCTTTACCAACACTCATTGTTCCGGAGTAGTCTGCTTCTGTACATTATCTTCCGAAGTGGGCTGTGATAATACTGCAGGCAGAATTTGAGGCTTGGGATTATACTCAATCCTTATTGTATCAGGCAAAGATGTTATAGATGAGGAAGGCAGATAGGTACTCATTACTTTTATTGGTACACATATAGTAACTTGAGACTTAGGATTAGACTCAGTTCTCATTACCTCGGACAGGGATACAGTAGGTGAAGAAAGCATACGATTACTCTTATTTACTGGAAGGTAATTAGTAACCTCAGTTGTAGTTACTTTAGCCATAATACAAATCGGCTAATTGTTTCCACTATACAAAGCAGAAACATCAACGACAGAGGACACATCTGTCCTCTCCGTACGCAACCTTTGCCTCCTCCGTGAGCTCAGCGCTTGGACTCCTGCTAAGCGGTCCCCTTTAGGGGCCTGAGAATTAGTCGTAGGTGTAACGTGTGTAATGGTTTATAGTGAAAAAACCGAATTACAAAATCTCGAAAAAAAAAAATCTCAAATTTTTTTTTTAATACGTTTTTATTTCGAAATGGGGGGGTCCCCCCCCCCCAACCCCCCTTTTTTTCTTTTACCCTTTTTTTATACTTACCTGAACCCACAAATACATATAAATAAATAAATAAATAATTCGAGATTTTTTTTGCGCGATTTTGGATTCGAGATTTTGGTAATTCGATATTTTGTTTTCGTTTTTTTGACCGACCACCATGTGTAATACATATGTATGAGCGCGAGACATATAAAATATCAACCACTATAATTTCAGCCAGTCGAACCCCGTTAACACATGGAGAGACGGCTGTGGGAGTAGTTGTTGGAATCATTTCCCAGACCTGACCTAGGGGGAGTCGGAGGCCATTTATCTTTTACCAGTCATACCGCATATTTTTTCGGTATACTTTTAATTACCTTTTTCCTTTCCCCAGGCATCCTGAGTAAAGAATCAGTGGGGGCTGGGTCACCGGTACAGAAAAGCGATTACAAGTAAAGAAAACAAAAAGGGCCGTTTGCTGGCCAAAGCGCAGAAATGCCCTGTAACTGAAGTGGTTGATAAGGGCAACAGACACTGTGTGTCAAGTGCCCAAGCTAATCAGACCAATAAAGCTGTAAAAACAGCTGCTAAATAAGGCAAACTATCAGAAAGGACTCACAGCAAACAGGCGGCATGAGAGGCTCTATGAGAGGCTCGAAACCCCTTCCCTTCCTTCTCAGCTCCTCGCTCGCTGCACACAGCAGCTAGAGGAAAGGACCTTGGAACATCTCGGGAACGTGAAGCTGCACTACTAATGGCTGCCTCTGATGCTCTCTCTCGACTTTAATCTGGTACCAAAGAAGGCAAAACATTCCACTATATGTAGAGTGGCAAACTTGGTGGCTGGCTTAGTGCCAGTGGCCCGCCCTCTCATGAATCCACCCACAAAGGAACATATATTTTTTGCTTCCCTGGGGCAGCAAAATTGAGATTCTGGCCCCATTTTGTCACCGCTTGGAAGCAGACGGCAGCACACCCGGATGTCCTGGATCTCTGGCTGGGGCGGGATGGATACCCCACCGCGGCTCCTTGGGAAGGCAGCTGGGCTTGGGGACGGTCGACCCACATGGGAGACCGGCACTCAAGGATGGGCCAGCACCCCTGGCAGTCCTGGATGTCTGGTCATGCCACGTTACAGCTGTTCCCTCCGGTGAGGGATGAGGACCATGCAGGGAGGGGTCCCTAGGACCACCGATGGGCGTGGAGACTGTCGACCCACATGGGAGATAGGCGCCCGCCTTTCTCGACTTTAATGCAAATCTTGCTGTCCATGGTTTGACTATCGATGCTGAAAGGTCCTGTGTGGTCAGTGTCGATGGAGTGAAGAATGCGGCAGTCGACGAAGAAGTCAGTGGCTTCGACAATCCTTGAATCTTTGTCAAGAACTTCACCGCTCCTTTGTTTTTCAGCACAAAAGAATACCAGGCAGCTTTTTAGGGTGTGGTGGGCACTTCCCGGCGAAAGAGAGAATGGGCGTGCCCACTTTCTAAAACACCATTATGTTGCAAAATTCTTCCCACTTTTACGCCAAAGAGGTTTCAGAAGAGAAGCATTCCTGTTTTTCTAGCGACGAGTCAGTGGATGAGTGCCACCTCCTTCTCTTCTTCGCCGATGAGTTAGAAGACGAATGATGGGACCCACTCCTGTAGTGAGTACTCTTCTGGTGCTTCTTTGACCCTTTTCTCTCCCTCTCCAATGGTTTTTCAGGTGCAGAGTTTTTTCCTTAGTCAGTTGTGCATTTCAATGACATCGAACAGTGACTTTGAAGTCAAACTACGCAAGGCCAATTTGGATGGTCTCTCCTTTAGGCTTTTGGAGTCATATCTTGCCATGAGCAGAAATCTTCCACAGACAAATTCGGTGGGGGGTCAGTTGGCGACATTTTGGCGCTGTAATCGCAGTACTTCTTAATACGCAAAGGTTTCAGAGTCGACAAAATGCAAAAAGGGAATTTCTCCGAGACAAATTTACGTGTTATCGAGTAGCATGCTGGACATGCAGAAAAAAGGAATTTAGGTCACAGGGCTGCATGCACGCTAATTCTATAGACTTCACATCTGGTCCCGAAGCTAATGTCTCGAGGATGCTCTACGCCAGACCGCACAATGCCCCCTGCTGGAAAAACATTTCCAAGAGTGTTACAAAGCATGAGAATAGATTTTAAAATGAGGAATCCGTGGGTGGACACAATCCATTAGAAGGTGCTCAGACCAGGCAACCATCCAAATATGTTGGATATGAAACCCCACCAGAAAAAAATAAGTTTGCTACCATATATATGAGTTTGGTAAATACTCTCGGAGCAGAGATCAATCTGAATAGGAGGGAATGTACTGAAAAAAACCTCCTACTGATGGTGAACCTCAAACCTCTGATGAAGTGCCAATATTGGAACATGAAGATGTGCATCAGAGTTCCAGAGAGCAAAACCAATCTTCCACTTGAACTGATCCCAGGATTTGGGCAGGTGTGACCATCTTGAACTTTTTGTTGGGGAGAAAAAGATTGATGGTAGAAAGGTCTAGGATTGCCTGCAGGCACGCCCGTTTCCTCTTGGGCAGAGAACAGACCGGAGTCGAGACCCTTCTCCATCCTGTGCAGGGAACCAGCTTCCAAGTCTTTCATGGAAAGGAGCTTGTTGGCCTATGTCAAAAGAGGAGTCGAGCTTATCTGGACGAGAGAAAGGGATGAAGGCAGAAGAAGAGGTACAGAAAGATGGTAGCCCTTGTAGACTATGGAGAGAGTGCAAGGGTCCGGAGAGATGGTCTGCAATACGAAACATGAGGGAGCCTGCAGCTGACCGATCTGTGGCCTCGGCTTGAACAGTCATTGCTTCCTTGGGTCCGCTGGAGCTGTAGGAGGAGGATCTGACAAAGAAGCCATTTGAAGAGAAGTGATGCTGCTTCCTTCAACAGCGGATGAGCGACCTGCTGGAATTTCTGGCTTTCCTGTTCAGGTAGCCACGAAATTCACCGAAGCATTGTTGTCTAGCCTGCCTCCAGAAAGAGGCTGGAAAGATTGAAAAGAATGGTTGGAGAGGACCACCAGAGACTTCACGGTCTGGGTTGAGGTATTTCTTTTATTTCTCTTTGTCCGTGGGTGGGTGAAACTAATCTGAACCATCGAGGAGCAAGTCCAGTACCTGTCGTAAACATCCGGAGTAAACCTGGTAGCATGCATCCATGCCATTTTGTGCATGTTGGGACAAAGGGCCAGGCCCCTACTGGAGGTATGAATGTGGTGGCCCACAGCTTTGAACGGGTCCCGAGCAACAAGTTTGGCCCCATCATCTTTGATTTAAATTCCTGTTTCTTCTCTGTGAGGAAGAAAGCCCAATAAATTCCAATTTCCATCCAAAGCTTTTGGTTAGCAGGGACCAAAAGCCAGTCAGCACTGGAGTGTCTGAAGTGCAATGAGGCACTGGCATAGATCTCGATACTATAGGCCCCCAGAAGTTTGTTGTCCTTACTCAATATGGCTGGTGAGGAGGAGCAGCTGCCTGAAGTAGAAGGCTTAGCGTAAAGGGATGCAAGGTACCACCACCAAGGGTGGTTGTGGGTGCATGGTGAAGCACAATTTGTAATAAGTGTGGTGCCTATAACGTGCATCAAGTAAGTTTGTTGTTGGTGCCTGGCACTGAGTGGGGGTTTGGGCTAAAATTGCAAGCTTCAGCCAGAACGTCCTTCTGGATTTTTACGCTGGATCTACGGGAGAATGAGAGCCAGGCCCTCAGAAAGGACACTGGTCTCTTGTTGATGCTCTTCGTGAGTGTGAGTTTCAAGGAATGCTCAAATGCTGAACATCCAGTTCTAGACAGCCCGAGGCTGAATGAGGAATATCGTCTTCAGCTTCGCTTTACAAATCCTTGCCCTGCCAGTCAGAAAGATCTGTGGTTGAAGCAGATGGCTATTTAGGTGGCAGCAGAACCTCTGAGAGGCTGTGTTGCAGTGCCAACAGAGAATCGGACAGCACAGGCATAGTCAGCTGTAGGGAACGGGCCAAGGAGCCTGGGGAGGCTTGGTGCGCCTGTGGCCATACTTTAAAGGTGTAGTCGATAGAGGAGTGACTGGAGGAGACTGGGAGACTGGAGATGCAGGCGTCCAAAGCATCATCTGACTAATAATCCCCTTAATATACCCCATCATGGCTCTAGACCTCAACTAACCTGTCGAAAAACCAGTTCTCTCGGTTAGTCCGAGATTGTCTGTCTTCATAACCCACGTGGCTGTTGACGGCACAGGAGGATGGAACAAGTTACTTACCTGTAACTGTTGTTCTCCAGCGTGAGTCTGGCATGGATTCACATGCTCATGAATATTCCCCGTTGTCAGGCCGGGAATCCTCGGTAAAGAAAAAAATCAGTATCAGTTTTGTTTCTGATCTGTCTTCATCACTGATCTCTGTGTCATACTGCCCCCAGCCAATAACTGCCCTCTACCTAAGCCCCTCCCCTGGCAGCCATCCTCAGATTTGGTAGCACGTAAAGTGGCAGTATGACCAAGTGAAGAGCCGCAGAGGGGAAGGAGGGAGGGTTCGCATGTGAATCCATGCCAGACCCACGCTGGAGAACTACAGTTACAGGTAAGTAACTTGTTCCTTTCTCCAGCATGGGGTCTGGCATGGATTCACATGCTCATGAATAGAAGAATACATAGCAGTATACACATGCACAACGACGGGAGGTGGCAACAGGCTCAACATTAAGCAATACAACAACAACTCAACATTAAGCATCTCTTACCTCCTCACCAGGCTCACCTTAAGCGAACAGGTTGCGCAGCACTGCTTGGCCGACCCTGGAGTCCCGATCGACACAGTAGAATCTTGTGAAGGTGTGCATCGACCTCCACGTAGCAGCCCTGCAGATGTCCAGCAGGGGCACACCTGACAGGAACGCAGTGGTAGCAGCGATCGCTCTCGTCGAATGGGCTCTCGGACGGCCGAGCAGCGGTCGGTTTGCCAACCGGTGACAGTGTATGATGCAGCCGGAGAGGCATCTGGAAATGGAAGCCTTCGAGAGAGCCTTCTCTTGATTCACAGGTCCAAAGTTCACAAACAGCTGTGATGTCTTCCGAAAACTCTTCGTGCGGTCCACGTAGAACTTCAGCGCTCTAGCCACATTCAGCGAGTGCAAAGTCCTCTCGGCCGGAGACGAAGGCGACGGGAAGAAAACTGGCAACACCAAGGGCTCGTTGAGGTGGAAGTCCGACGGCACCTTAGGCATAAAGGAGGGGTGCATCCTCAGCACCACCCTCGTGTCGTGAAAAGTCAAGTATGGAGGCTTGCAAGATAGGGCCTGGATCTCTCCCACTTGTCGTGCGGAGGTGATGGCCACAAGAAATGCTGTCTTCCACGACAGGAACTTCAACGGCGCCGAATGCATGGGCTCGAATGGGGCACCCATGAGCCTGGTCAGCACCACGTTGAGCTCCCACGCCGTGGTAGGGGCCTTCACCGGCGGGAACGATCGGAATAATCCCTTCATAAATTCCTTCACCAGGCGATGAGACCACAAGGACGCCCATCCTGTAGTTCTGGTGTATCGGAAGATGGCAGCCAGATGTATCTTGATGGAGGCGTGAGCCAGTCCAGCTTTGGCCAGCGACAGTAGGTACGGCAATACTTGAGGGGGCGTAATCCGCAGAGGGTTAATCTTCTGTGCACGGCACCAGACAGAGAACCTCTTCCACTTATGTCCATAGCATTTGAGAGTTGAGGACGCCCTGGCTTTTGCAAGAACCTCTCTGCAGTCAGCCGGGATATCGTATCCTCACAACTCTAGTGCTGCAGGAGCCAAGCCTGCAAGTTCAGCGACTCCGGGTCGTGATGGAGAATGGCCCCTCCTTCTCTGGAGAGAAGATCTGCGTCCGTCGCCAGCTTGATAGGTGGGGACGCTGACAAGTCCAGAAGGTCCAGGAACCAGATCTGTCTGGGACGAGGATGCGACGAGGATCATCCTGCACCTGGACCTCTTGAGCTGGTTGATGAGACGGAGAAGCTACGGCAACGGAGGGAACGCGTACAGGAACAGACCGTCCCAAGGGAACGAGAAAGCATCGCCCATGCTCCTCGGTTGTGCGAACCTGTTGGCGAACCTCTGGCACTTGGAGTTCGTCGCCGTCGCTAACAGGTCGATCTGGGGTTCGCACCACCGTTGAAAGAGCCGATCCACCTGGTCCTGGCGTAGTTCCCACTCGTGGCACGAGCGCAGCTCCCTGCTGAGTGAGTCGGCAATGGTGTTTTTTATTCCTGCCAGGTGGAAGGGAACCAGAAAACATCCCCTGGGCGACGGCCCAGTGCCACAGATCCTGGGCCTCCTTGGATAGGGCTGGGGATCTGGTGCCTCCCTGTTTCCAGATGTAGAACATCATGGTGGTGTTGTCGGTGAAGATCCTCACCACTTTGTCCTTGAGGGACGGAAGGAACGATTTGAGCGCCCAGAACACGGCTCATAGCTCCAGGATGTTGATGTGAAGAGACCTCTCCTCCGGGAGCCAGAGGCCTCTAGCGTGGAGATCTCCGGTGCGGGCCCCCCATCCCTCCAGGGAGGTGTCCGTCGTTACAGTCTCCTGATACGCTGGGGCCTGAAAGTCCATGCCTGCCGCAAGGTGCGCACGGGCACCCCACCATAGAATCGCCCGACGGAACTCCTCGTCGAGCGGGATCCTGTCTTTGAAGCTGCCCACCGCTTGAATCCAGCGGGCGTCGAGGAACTCTTGTAGCGGACGCATCCGAAGTCTGCAAAGGGGCACAAGGTAGATGCATGAGGACATCATCCCGAGGAGGGACTTGATGGACCTCACTCTGGCCACATCCATGGCTAACAGGCGCTGCACCTTGCCCAAAATGGCCTTCGTCCTTGCTTCCGACAGAGATGCCAATCGCTTCACTGTATCGAGCTTCGCTCCCAGAAACAGTGCCACCTGCGACGGGACCAGATGGGATTTGGGGTAGTTGATGGCGAATCTCAGCTCCGTGAGCAGGTGGACAGGTGGCCGGTCCTCGCTGTGTGTGCAACGGAGAGTTGTCTTGACCTTGCACGGATTAGCCAGTCGTCCAGGTAGGGGTAGACGTGGATCCCTTGCAGGAACAGCCGCGCTGTCACAGGTGCGAGGCACTTGGTGAACACGCTGGGTGCTGACTTTAATCCGACCGGCAGGGCTCTGAATTGGTAGTGACGCCCCTGGACTATGAATCTGAGGAACTTTGTGTCCTTTTAGAATGGGGATGTGGAAGTAAGCATCCTCCAGGTCCAGTGACGATAGGAAGTCGCCCTCCTCCAGCTGTCCCAGCACGTGCTGGAGGGTGACCATCCTGAATTTCTGTGCCTTGATGTACTTGTTCAACCGACGCAGGTCCAGGATGGGGCGCCAACCGCCTGTCTTCTTTCTGACGAGGAAGTATCTTGAGTATACTCCGGAGCCCCGGAGCCTCTTGGGGACGAGCTAAATGGCACCCTTCTTGAGCATCGCCCTTACCTCCAACAGCAGTTGAGGGACGTGATTCTCTTTCCTGGCCACGGGAAGAATGCGAGGACACTTCTTTTGAAATTCTAGTGAGTGTCCGCGGGCCAGGGTGTCCAGCACCCAACGGTCGGTGGGGATGGACTCCCACACGCTGACGAACTTCGTCAGCTGGCCTCCCACCGGGGTGCTTCGGTGGGGCCCCGACGCTACGGCCGGTTCAGTCCTGCTTGGAAGAGGCCTTGCCGACAGCGGCGAGACCCTCCTTGCTTGCCGCGGCCTCTGTATGCCTCCTGGGACGAGGAGCGGGCCGCCTGGTGGTAAGTAGAAGAGCCACCGCTGGATCCCTTGGAGGCTCCCTCTCTGCCTCCAGAGCTCCGAAAGGGCCGCCGTTGCTGAAGGACTCCTAGGGCTCGGGCTGTTTCCGTGTCTGTCTTGATGGCCTGTAGGGACTCATCCTCCATCTTTACAAACAGGTTGTTGCCGTCGAACGGCATGTCCAACACTCTGGTCTGGACGTCCTGGCGAAAGTCTGTCGCCTTGAGCCATCCTCTTCGTCGGAGGCAAACCCTGTTGCCCAGTTGGCGAAATCTGGTATCGGCAATGTCCGTTGCCACCGTTATGGCGTGATCCGACACCACCTCACCTTCCTGCAGAATCTGTAGGGCCTCCGCCCTCTTGTCGTCCGGTAGGAAGTCTAGCAGAGGAGCTATCTTGAACCAAAGCTCCCTGTCGTAACAGGCCACAATTGCTAAGGCATTGGCCGCCTTAATCGTCGTCGCCGCCGACGAGATCACTCGTCATCCCATGGCGTCCAACTTCTTGCCCTCGCTGTCCGGTGGGGAAGTGGAAGTTGAAGCCGCCGCACCCACTGCTTTCTTCTTGGCCGAGACGACAGAGTCCGGCGTGGGCTGGGCCCTGAGGCACAAGGGGGCGGCACCGAGGACCCGGTACTTCTTCTCGTACCTGTCCCTCTTGGCGGGTGTCGTGGAAGGGTTCTTGAGGATAGCCAGCCCCTCGTCCCAGATGTCGTTGAGCAACGGCACCGCGAGGACCGTCTTTCTCTTGGCCTCTCGTCGTTGGTAAAGAAAACCTTCCTTTTTCTGTTCCTCAGGAGAGAGCTGGAAGAGCTCGGATGCCCTGGCTATCATGGCGTGAAAAGAGACAATTTTGTCGGGAGGAGAGGCCCGGGGGGGGGGGTGTTCCGGGGGATTTGATGACGGGGTGTCCGTTGTGTCATGGCCGCCGTCGTCCATCGCTATATCTGTCGCCGTATCCTCCCGAGGGTCCGGCGAGGGTCATGACGGGTCCACAGGCCTCCCGGGCACGAAGGGCAGAGCAGGGTGGACTCTCCTCCGCTTGTTCGGAGGACTTCTCGACGGACCTGGTTCTGGATCCTCTGTCGGGGTCCGTGGTAATCTCGTCCTTATCTCAGTACATAAGGATTGGATCGCCAACAAAATGGCCGCCGAGCTATCCTGGGGCTCGGGTAATGGCTGTGACGGACGAGATGGCTGCTCCACTGGGCCCTCGTCGTCGCTATCTTCGATCACATCAGCGGGAACCTTCCCCCTGGGATCGTACCTTCTCGAACCTCTCATTGAGGCCTATGAACCTCTCGTTGAGGCCTTTCACGTTTTCCACCGGATCCTCCTCGGAGGCTGAATCTGAGTCCGTAATGGCCACGCCCCCCTCCTCTTTTTCTGTCGGGGTCTTCACGGGAGTCTTAACGATGGTCTGGAAAGAGGATTCCCTCTGCGGTGGCAGGGAAACTCTGGGCCCGAGGCCACCTCCACTGGCATAGCCTCTGCTGGCTTCGCCAGGGCCACTGCGACAACCTCGATAGAGGCCTTTGCCGGGTGGATCAAGGCCCTCACCACCTTAGGTGCGTCCTGGGCCTTCGCTTTGGGGGGGGGGGTCATTGCCTCGCTCCACCTCGGCTCCCTTCGAGATGGACCGGGGCCTCTGCAGAAGCTTACCTGGGTTCTCGGACTTCCTCTTCCCCGAACCATAGCGCTGGCTCGTGGTTGATCGTGCCGGGGAAGTCGCGCCCTGCCTGGCAGCCGAGGAGCCCGACCTTTCGGCGCTCCCGGTGCCCGCGGACTTGCGGTGCTTGGCCTTCTGTTGGGCCCCCGTCGCCAGGGCGCCCTCACAGGATTTAGTAGACCGCTCAGACTTTTTCTTCACCTTCTCACCTGCTGTGCCCTTCTCCAGCCAGGCGGCGAGGCAGGAACGACGATCTTGCTTGGTCCGTTCCGACAGGTTCTTGCAGAACGCACAGTCCTTCTCCACGTATGTCTTGTCCTCATGAGGGCAGTAGACTCATCTCGATTGTTCGTCCTCCTTGAAAACATTTTGCAATCCGCATCCTGGGCAGCTCCTGAACAGCTTGGATCCGGGCGTCGAGCTTCCCTTGTCCTGGGCCATGTCCGTTAAGGTAGGCCACAGATCTTCTGGAATCCTCCAAGAAGCATAACTCGACGAAAACTTCACCCTTGAGGGGCGTAGAAGAATTCTGAAATGGGTCCCCGTTATCGGAAGTAGAAACGGTGGAGCTTGAGGCTCGATTAACCGAAAAAAGAGAAAAATCTCCTGAAAAAGCGCGAAAACTCAGTAAAAGCTCGAGAGCTAAAACACGAGGACTCCCAACACTTGAACGTGTTGTAAAAATCTGAGGATGGCTGCCAGGGGAGGGGTAGAGGGCAGTCATTGGCTGGGGGTAGTATGACCCAGAGATCAGCGATTGGTTACTACTAAGAAAGACAGATCAGAAACAAAACTGATACTGATTTTTTCTTTACCGAAGATTCCCGGCCAGACGACGGGGAATATTCATGAGCATGTGAATCCATGCCAGACCCCATGCTGGAGAAGAGGAATATATGACAACATAGATGGACCTCATTATGGCGGTCTATAGCAATTCATCCAAGGTGTAGGAGTCCATGGATGAGGTGCAGATGATTAAGTCTAAAAAGAAGTGGGTAAGTTGTTGGATTGCCAGCACAAACGCAGCACTAATGATCCTGTGGCACTCTGGGTGTCCGAGGAACCAGAGATTCAGAGTCTTTGGGTGTAGACCTCACTGCCATCTCTCCTGGCGAATAACTGGCAGGTGGTCCCAGGCCAATGACATGGGAGTCCAGTGGAAGGCATTGCCATGCGACCTGTGCGTGAATGCTCCCTTGATGTACTGGTGCACTCCTGGAGCACGATTATCTTTTGGTTGGCCACTTTGTGAAAAACTGCGGCCTGAACAGGGAGGGACATGTGGGCATTTATCTACCAACATGGAGGCCCTGGAGTTGGGTCTAGAGAGACCCTTGGAATGAATACCAACAACAGGGACTATGGGAGCCTTTAACAAAGGGCCAGGAGATATCAAAGTACCCATAGCGAGGTCATTGTTGGTAAATCTGCCCCCTCAGCATTTAATCTGGTACTAGGCTCTAAAGAACCCTCTGCCCTAGAGCCGGGCTGAGTGGATACGGCCTCAGGGCCACCCCTGCATGCAGAGGACCCAGGTAAGTAGTCAATGCGCTGTGGTGCCTGTGAAAAAAGGGTAAACACTGAGCGTAAAGTGATCCAAAGTTGGTCTCTGATTAACTCCTTCACAGAATGCGGTGGGGAAGTGCCAAAAAGATTGCTCCACCAACAAGCTGTCAACGAAGCAAGTGGGAACCAAGAGCTGAATACGATAGGAAAGCTTTCCAGACGTGGTTGGGGCCCAGGCACATCAAACAGAACATGTCTGATGCCGAGGTGTTCCTGGTGCAGGATGCTCAGGAGGTAAATCCTGGTATAACCAGCATACAACGAAGATATAGAGGTGAAACTGGAGGTGAAAATACACAAGGAATTCAAAAAGAAAAATCTTTCATGAGGGGGAAGCTACAGCAAAGAGAGAAGAATGTTTGCAGCTGTGCATGAAGAGTCCAGTACCGCCAAGCAGTAAAAAGGAATGATGGTTGAGGCTAGTGGGAGGAGTCAGCAAGAGTAGGGGCAACCAGGCACACCCGTGCGTGAAACAAATTTAAAAAGGAAGTTGTTCTTTTGCAATGCATAAAGCTCCACTCCCTGCGCTGTCGGCAAGACTCCCATCAGTATGGAGGAAAGGGGACAGGTCGTAAGAGCAATACAAGATGACAAACTACTCTAGATCCAATATCACCAAGACAAATACATATGAAGGATACATACCACTTCTGGCAACTACAGAATACAAACAATTGGACACCTTATTGGAGCAAAGGTTATTTTGATTTGAAACTTAATTTGTTAGCTTATCCAACCCACTTCTACAATTACTGTACCATTGTAACTGAAAAATACGAGCGTAATTTGACAACTTTTCATGAATCTATTTCATAATACTCCATTGAGGTTTCAATACAATCTTTGATCGGCAGCAGCAAAAACTACTAAACGCTGATTAAGCATTGCAAAATCTACTTTTCATAATGTTACTAACAAAATTCACTGACCTCTTTTTTCCGATTAATGTCATTCATTGTGGCCTGATGTTCTTCCTTAAGAACCTCAAATTGCTGCATCAATTCAAAGTACTCTTGTTGAGTCTGTTCATATTTTGGCTGAAGGCTTGCTAAATGCTCCTCTGCCTTTTCCAAACTGTCCATCAATATTTTGTTTTGAGATTCCCTATCATTTAGAGTCAAAACAAGCATGTCTTTTTCTGCCGTTATGCCGCAGAGCTCTTCAGATATTTCACACACCTACATAAAAGAGATGAAGGAAATGCTCTAAAACTGTACACGTTTAAACATATTGCAGCGTATTGAACAATGGAACATGTTATTTTGCCCTTTGCTAACAAGTGAATTAAATCTTTAGATTGAGCATAGACTGAAGATCCCAAACTAACTAGGAATTTTAAACTACAGAACGCCAATAGAACCTCCATAACATCTCTTTATTGGGACAGCCAGAAGACAGCTGTCCACTGTCTGGAAAGGTGCGTTCTCCCAAGTAAAAACGTACAAGGAATATAGAAGCACATGCATTTATTAAAGTCTCACAGTATTTATTCCATTCATTTTTTAAAATAGAACATCCCAAAGGTAAGAGCTTTTTACCTGTAAGCAATGGAATTTGCTTGTTGCTACTGCTCACAGTTAAAGGAATATCAATATATCTTTATAGACCTGCAGCGAAGGCCATAACCGCGTTATGGTCCCTGAAGACCGAGTTAATGAGGGACCATAACACCCGGTACTGCCTGAGCTGCAGGTCTATAAATCTTTTAGAACACCCTCCGTGCCCTTCTGAACTTGGTGCAGTGAATGTGCTAAAGAGCAGGATTCACTGCGCCAAATCAGGACGCCCAGGCTCCACCAATATTTTGAAGTGGGCATGGACGTCCTCGTAGTGCACGACAGTGCACCTTCAGTAGTGCGCCTGTTTTTGTCATAACGGGCACAATCCTGAAATTCAACAGCATTTTTGTTAAATAACGACATATTCGTTATGTTACAAAAATGCCGCTGATAACACAGTGTATATAAACACTTTCATACACATCAAAGTAAGTAGCTGCAACGTTGCACAATTCAACATTGAAGCTGCGTGCTTTGATGTATATGAAAGTGTACATATATACACCCGTGTGGTGTATATGAACACCTTCATATACACCAAAGCAAGCAGCTTCAACGTTGTATTCTATAACGTTGAAGCAGCTTACTTAGGTGTGCATGAAAATGTTCATATGCACCACAGGGTTATATGAACACTTTCATATACACCAAAGCAAGCAGCTTCAATATTGCACGAATACAACGTTGAATCTGCTTCTTTGGCGTATGTGAAAGTGTTCACATACACCAATGCCGGCAGCTCCGCAGGAAAAACATAAGTAATTACAGCCCGATTTGGGGTCTAATCAATCTGCAGGCTATACCAGTTCATATAGCCCGCAGATTGACCAATCAACATTGCGAAACACACGCTAGGGTGTTCTAATTTTATATATTTAATGAAAATTACAGGGAAAACTATGCATTTTTGGCACAGAAATCCTTATAAAACGAACTTATTTTTTTTTTTTTACAGAGCGGAGTACCAGTGTCCTTAACAATGGGTGAAAGGATGTTGATATAAGACCAGAAGATGCAGGGGTGGTGGGGGGCGTCAGTCAAAGGAGTCAATACAAGTTCAAGAGTTTTTATTGAAATCAAATAAAAACTCTTAACTGACCCTACATCTATGAGGAAGTTCCCTTCCTTTGTAAACAAAAACTAAGGCTGCTCGTCAAAGTCCAAATCAAATAGTCCAGAGTCCAAATACTAGGTAGGTAACTGGCCCTACCACTTTACAAAATCTAACTAAAAGGAAAAAGGGAGGCTTGCACAACAGCCTCGGAATGGGCTTCAGCCTGGCCCAACTCATGTACTTCTTTTCAGTCTCAAATTTCCTTGGAAATATATCATCACAGTTCACAATCTTCTAATAAGGTTTTTGGCTAAAATTACAAATATCCTCTGTTTTCTCCCCCAGCCCACTCCCTTTGAAAACAAATATTCTTTTTACTTAACCTTTTCTCAGTTTACCAGTGATCAAATCCCTTCAGGATCCTTTCTAAACGCACTTCTCTGTATCACACCTGTGCGGCACTGGAACTCCCACAAGGCTTTTTGATAGGTATACTGCTTCTCAGTTAAATTAATAACCATAAGCCGCCTGCCCTCTCGGGTATTGCAGCTTCCTGTTTGGTTGGCGGCTTCCCCGGCTATGACATATAGTGTTGGTATCTCTTTCACTCTCTTTGTCTGCTTTCCCAACCTTGATATAAAGCATATGCTCCTTTCACTTCATTTTACATAGGGTGTGCTCGCCTTCGGCTCCCTTAGGTTTTTGAATGGTTGGCAGCTTCCCCAGTCTCGATATACATTGTTCGTATCCCTTGCATTCTGTTTTACCTTGACCCGGTGCCCATTCCATTCCTTTCGGCTCTTTTACTGCTGTCGCTTTCGGCACTCTCACAAACCGATGTTCGTAGTGCTGACTGGCTTTCTCACTTTGGGATGATCCGCTTATCTCTTGGTTCTCGTATCATCTGCAAAGACACTTGCCGTGTGGAGCTCGGGAATACAGGCTCCGTTCCTTCACCTGGTCTCGGCATCAGTTGCCTAGCCCCAGGCTCCACCACTGTTCTATGGTTGTCACACCACCAGGGAAGACTGCTCTCTATCTCCGTCCCTCTCTTGACTGGGGCAACTTGCTCGGTCAAACTGTCTGCTGTGCAGCATCCAGTTGGCGGGCCTGACTTCCTCAACGCCTCTGCTGGATGTGCCCCATGACATACTCTCCACCTAAGCTTGCCTCTGCATAGCGAGTACTCTCCTCCCTCCATAGGAGTGTCTCCATTCACAGTTATTCTTGTGTTTAAGTACGTCATCAAAATCGAAAAGGGTGTGCCCTCCTTCTGATAAAACCGAGTATTACCTGAAGCCAACAGGGTTGAAGGAAGATCACCACTGGTAGTTGTAGTCAAAACATGAGAACACACTTTTTTCCAAGTCCCATTTAGGCAAACAATTTATTTCTGTCGGGGAGGCCCTCTGACTGGGAGTCCTTGTCCCAGAGAGGGGAGACACTCCAGTGAGATTCCACTTGCCCAAACCCCTAGGGATGGTTTTGAGGAGCAGGCTCCCCTCTGGGTAGAAAGGACAAATTCACCAAATTCATCACACAAGTTAGAAACATGAACCAAGGACAGCAGACCATGACAGAGGAACAGGATAGTGGAGAAAGTGGTAAGTTTTAGGATGAAGGGGTAAAGGATAAGTGATCTGGGCGATCGTAGAGAGGTAGGGGAGAGGAGTACACATAAATGTAGTGGCATACAATGCTATGCAAGTGGTTCTTCTGAAAGATAAAGTTACTCACCATACTGACTAACGTACACCTAGTCCATAATCACCTTTCCTCCATACTTGCGAGATATTCCGTCCTTTGGGATGGGACCAGAGCACTTTTTGGTAGCATCCAAAACATTGTCCTTTTTCTTTTTACACTGGCCCAGAGCATGCATGGCTATAGCCCTGCCTTCCTGAGCCCTGCCCAGCCCATCACTTTCAGTCCTTTTCGATCGCCAAGGTAGGTAGACATTAGCAATTAGGTGCATATTTAGCATTGAGTGGGTGGGTCTACGGAGGAAAGGGGACTATGGACTAAGAGTAAGTTAGACACTAGGGTGAGTAACTTCCTTACTCCTACGTCAGGTCCCCTTTCCTGCATACCGGTTGGAGATTCCCAGGCACTGACGTATAAAAAAAGAATGGGCGGATGGATTAAACTCCCCCAGTTAAAGAAGTTTCTGAGGACCGCTTCACCAAATTGAGCGTCAGCCCTAGAGCAGAGGTTGAGACAATGTTTACAAAACGCAGAGGGAGAGTCCCCAGTTACCGCCTTGCTGATGGTTTCCTGGTAGCGTACTTTTGGAAAGCTACAGAGGTTGCTGTACCCCGCACGAGATGTGCATGGATGCGTTTGGGAGCCTAAATGCCTTGTAGTATGTGGACTTCCGTGATACAAGAAACTATCCAGCAGGAGACTGTAGCACTTGGGGGCCTGTGTTCCATTTTTGGCATACTCAAATGTTACAAAAAGATGAGAAGAAATTCTGAAGTCCATTGTCCTATCAAGAGAGAATTGAAGAGCTTGTCATGTCAATGTTGTATAGGACCCGTTTCGTGTCTGAAGAGGGGTCTGGAAAAAACACTGTCAAGGTAACATTAATTACCGCTTTATCCCTATTTATCATCCCTATGTAAGGACATAAAGGAGTCTTCAATGCACAGAGTCTACAGTTTGTCAATTCTTCCTGAAGTGATGGTGACCAGGAAGGCACCTTCCAGGTGAGTTATTAAAGATCCACAGTCACCAAGGGTTCAAACTGCTTATGACCAAAACGTGTTGAGTACCACACTGAGGTCCCATTTTGCCAAAGGAGGCTTGATAGGTGGAAAAAGATGTAGCAGGCCATTCAAAATATTTTATCACTCGGTTTGAGAGCGTGAACAAAGAAGAATCAGTGTTCAGGTATGCCCCGATACCCGACAGGTATGTATGGCAAGAATACATATGAATACCTGAGGAGGCGAGGTCTAAGATAAAGGAAAGGATGCTATCCAGCAATGCTTGACAAGGGTTGATCCTTTTGTTTAGGCACCAATGAGAGAAGCAGAGGTTTGAGCACTGCCGGCATAATATGCGTATTATCATTGGATGGACTGAACTGCGCCAACAACCTGATCTCAGGAACCAGGCTGCTAAGTTCAGCGATTATGTGGAGGGTTGCCACACTTGTTGATCGTACTAGTACAGGAGATTGGTAATATACAGCATTTGAAACAGCAGAGAGACGAACAGGGTCTTCGCTCTGAAAACCAGAAACTGTCTGGCCACCAATGAGCTATAAAAACACCACTGTGCAGTCTTTCGCTTCCCACAGCCTCAGCAAGGGACAATGAATCCAAGGGTGGGGAGGAAAAGATAACTCCCACACTCTAATTCCAGGCAGGAAATCTCCAGGTCATCCCCCAGGGAGCCTGGGACCAGCCCCTTCCTGGAAGCATACAGGAAAGGTTTCTTATTGCTGTGTGTACCAAACAGGGCTATACTCTGGGTCTCCTACTCACTGAAGAGATGGGAAAGAACTTGATCATTTAATTCCCATACATGGTTTGCTCAAGACCAGAGGCTGAAGGAATCAGCCGCTGTCTTTGCCAGAGATGTGCAACATGTAAACCAAATTCCTTTTGTTCCATCCCATTTCCATATCCATATCTTTAGGGATAGCTAAATTAGGGAAAGGGACTTGCCCCTCCCCCCCTTGCTTGTTTACGTAAAACATTGAGACTGAGTTGTCGGTCCTGATTCAAACTACTTTGTTGGTGATGCTGGCCTGGAAAGATTTCAGGTACAGAAAAATAGGTAGTAATTCGGGGTAATTGATGTGGTGTTACCTGCCTGAGATACCACAGGTCGAACACCTCCATGTGACCCAGGGTCATCCCCCATCCCGAGAAGGAAAGGGAGGAATCCGTTAACTTCACATGAGGACACTTCTGAAAAGGTGATACCCCTCCAAGAGGTTGGAGTAGTCCAACCTCTATTTGAGGTCAGGAATCATCTCTGGAATTACTCAAATCAATTGAGTCTCTGGATCCGTCGCCCGAGACCAGGTCTGTGTAACAGCTAATTGTGTATGCCTTATTTTTAACCTTGCTAAAGGAAAATCTAAGACACAGGAAGCCATCAAGCCCAGAAGCCTCTGGAACCACCATGCCGACATGTGGGATGAATTCAAGAAAGACTTTGGCCATCGTCATGTTCCAGCGGAAACCTACGAAAATCTGTTCTTGCGAGATCATCATTGAAGACTTCATACAGTTTACTGATGACCCCAGTTTGAATAGAAGCTTTTGGGATACTGCTTTCTGGGAGCAGCAACATCTGAGGAGACAGTCGTCCAAATAAGGATAGACGTGAACTCGCCAAAGCCTGACAAAAGCCATCACTGCTATAACCTTGGTAAAGACTCTTGGCGCCAAGCTCAGTACAAAGGGAAGGACTCGATACGGAAAATGTTCTGCCTGACCAAAAAACCAAAGTATCTGGAACAGAAGTCCGACTTTTGGAGGTAAGAAGATTTCGCTGCTGGAGCTTTTGTGAGGATGGACATTGATTTTGCTGTAAAAATACTTGTGTTGGTTTTTTCAAGCTCATCATCGGCAGAGCTATGGAAGAGCTCTTTACCCTCAATGGTCCAGAACTGTCTCTTGGAACTCCTCTGTGAACTTGGCTGCATGGAGCTACGCTTGGCTGGTGACAGACTCCAATCATAAGACCACGCGCCAAAGTATCCATATGATGTTCCACGACTTATAATAGGTCTTGAGCCAGAACCCTGGAGTCTGATAGACCGGTCTTAAAATGGTCCTGGGAAATGAACTGCTCAAACTCAGAGCTCCATCCAGAGTTTTAGGTTGGCTGCAGACAGGACAGCTTCAGTATTTGCAAACGCAGTTCTCCAACTCAGTCAAGCAAACACGGTCTTCCAAATGCGCTCCACAGTGTTATTTTCCTTTGACAAGACTTCTGATGCCGAGGAGGAAGATGACAGACTTTGAATGAAGGGTAGCCAATGCCACCGCCGGAGCTGGAAGAGGGCATGTGGTTAAAGGAATTTCCTCAGATGCTTGAAGCCTGTAGCAAGCATCGGTTTGTTTGTGTTGGCCCATGTGAGGTTTTCCCCACACTTTCCTTGCTTCAGCCAAGATATCTTTCTAAAGGAAAAGGCCTGAACAATCCTGCGTTCTCAGAATGAGTACTCCTTTCAAAACTCCTGTCTGTGAGGTAGAAGGCTCTGGTGCCGGGTTGTCTAAATAAGGTCAATCACTCATGAAACGCCTTGATTGACAAAGGCGGCTCCCCTTCTTCCTCATGTACATCCACCACGCCCTTATCGGCAGAACTTTCAGTAGGAGGCACCAGGTGCAGAGCATGTGGCACAGGCTCAGGCTCCTTTGGCTCAGGAGGTCGCTCCACTGTTGGTGGAGGAGGAGGAACTTCCACTGGCTTTGGGGTTCCTGTGGACTGAGGAAATCCTCCAGAAAGAGGTCTTTGAAGTGGGTCTTCATTGGTTCCGAACGCATCAGGTTTTGGAAACGGCTGAAAAATGCATCCACAAGATTGTCTTGGCTGTGGAGATGGTATTGGACTGCTGAACGGATTCTGCCTACACGATTCAGTTGACACTAGCACCAAAGAGGCCCTGAACCACAGAATGTAGAGTAACGGTTCTGAGAAAGGAGGAAGAGAGACTGTTGATGGTAGAAGCAGTCTCGTATGTAGATTCCAATACACTCTAGGACTGTAAGGGTCTCTTCCCAAAGAGGCAGACAGCAAAGACTTGGACCTGGTATCCGAACCAGATGCAGATGACGGCGCAGACAAAATGGGCAACGTCATCGACACCCAAGAAGCCGGTATTCAGAGACGGTGGTAATGTGCATCACAGATTTGACAGAAGCCATGGCAGATTTGGTAGTTATTTTAGGATCTTTCGATGGTTCTTTAGCCCTTTTTGAGGGATCGACTGAGTTGGTAGATGTGGACTCTGGAAGTACCTCTACCCATTTTGCTCCCACAGCCTGTTTAGCCCCTCTAAGGGAAACCTTGGAATTTAATCTGGTTTTACAAGCCCTGGTACAGGGATCCTCAGGGTTATTCCAGTGCCTTTAGCCCCCCCCCCTCACCCCAAAAGGTGGAACCTTTGAGGGGACTCTGGTATTCAGTTAAGTCCCTGAGTGGGGCACCTCAGGGCACAGTGGTTTAGGTCAGGTAGATAAGGAATTTGGAGGAGGGAAACCAGCAGTTGGTAATGGAAGTGGTAGCTGGGGAGAAAGGTGTGAAAATAGGAGTGGAAATTGAACCAAAGACGATGGAAAGATCAGAAGGAGAAGGAGCAGTGGAGATAGAGGTGGAGAGTTGAGAGGAGATCAGAATAAGGTCAAGGGAGTTCCCATTTGAAAGGATGGGGAGCCGAGGTTAAAGTCATCAGTGGAAAAGACATGGCTATGAGGAGGAAGGGAGATAATTAGTGTGGAGGGGTGGTCAATAAATTGTCAAGCGGACTATGTGGCCGATAGAGAGATATAATATGAATGGCATAGGGAGCAGTGCTTGTGGAGATGAGTATTCGAAAGAAGAACTAGTGGGAGATAAGGGAGAAGGAGCGAGAGGATGTTTGGACGAGGCAAAGAATCCTACACCACCATCCCTACAGGTTGGGCAGGGAGAGTGGGTGTAGGTGTAGGCAGGGCTGTGAAGGTCAGCAAGGGTTTCAGAGTCTGAGGGAGGAAATCAGGTTTCTGTAAGGGTAATGAGGTCAAGAGAGGGATAATGGTAAAGAAGTCAGTTCAAGGTAAAGAAAGTCTTGTTACAGACATATGGTGCATTCCACTGAATAAAATAAAAGAGTAAGATATAGAAGCATACTGATGTTGAGTCTGCTAAGTAGAGGCGCTTTGGGGGTAGATGGGAGAAGAGAAGTGTGATGAGTTAGACCCTGGGTTTAGGTCAGTCGTATGGGTACCTAAAACAACAGGCAATCTTTAAGGTAACAGTGGACAGCAATCAAGGCCAATTCTTAGGAGGGAAGCCGAGTAGACAAGATACAGGTTTACAAAATATTTGTAAGATCTCAGACTGGACCCTAGCTACATGTAATTAAGAAACTGTCTACAAGTTTGGCCATTTACACTGCTCTTGAAAGACTTAAAACACTGTGTTAGAGGTCATCTCTTTAGACTACCTCCTGGATATATTAACATCTCTGCCAGATAGTCCAATGTCTCAAAATGCGAGCAATAACTGTCTGAACTTTATGCCAATCTAAGAGACTTAATTTGTAATTTAGTTTCTCATATTTTATCAGATATTTTTATTGCTGTTAATTAGGAATATTTTGTTGTGCATTGTGAAAGGTTAAACATACATCCTTCCTTCTACACATGCAAATTCAATAACTCAATTTCCCAATGTTGCTCTCTTTCAAGTGAAGCAGTTCACAGAAGATTGGTGTGCTATAAAACGACAAAATAACATACAAATAAATGAAATAACTTTGACAGAGGTATTATGAAAATATACGTTTTACCTTTTTCGAGGTAGCAAATTGTTGATGAAGGTCACACAAAGTAGGCAATTTGGGATCTGAAAGTCCCTCCAAGTGAAAGTAACCTGACACTACTTCTTAGTGTCAACCACAAAGCTAAACTTCAATTGAGACCCTTAGATAATAAATTGGAGTCTTTTTTGCCCCAGTTTATGTGTTTTTATCTTTTTGAAACAAACAAATGATACTTTATCATTAACATACAACATTGCTACCTTCTTTGTCACAATTAAGCTCTCCCGTCCCAATTTGACCATTTTTATCACAGGTTTCGATTAGTACTTACATTGGCGACTCTGAGATTCAATCTCAGAAAATAGTATGGGACGGAGATGCTTTTCATCGGCAAAGCGAGATACGTTGCTGTGATTCTGCAAAGTCCCCAATGCTGAAGAGGGTTTTGCTTCAGGATCACTCCAGTGTCTGAAGGCAAGCATAGTGAAGGGAACCTTCAACAATTTTGACTACTGGTTATCAATGCTTGGGCACGCCTAAAGTGAAGTCAACAGTGGTAGGTCAAAGGGTCCTGAGGCAAGTCCGCAGAAGTGGAAGAGGCTCTTCAAGCAATAGGGGGCCAGCTATGAAGCCACCTGTGATGCTGTTTTGCAGATTGGAAGATCTGCAAAAGGGGTAAGGTGCTCCTCTCTGACTCATAGACCGGTCCAGAATGGGAAGTGCAGACTGTGCGAAGGAGACAGGGGTCAGGTATAAGATGTCATTTCAAGCAGACATTACCTTTGTGTTTCTTCCTGATTGTAGATTTTGTTTTCCGCCTGAAACCCATTGGATGTTCATGCTCTTGGCGTCATGTGCTAACACCTCCCCATTTCGGGTACACAGCCACTGGGCAGGAAGATTTTGCAGGAAGTGGGTGATCATTGAAGTTTGACGACTCATATGTTGGCTGGTTTAAAGGAACATAATATTAGCTTACGATTCACTACGAGTTAACACAGAACTTTGTTGTCAATGCAGTTCACGGAACAGTACAGAACTGCTTCAATTCCTATTCAGTTGGACAGAACCCTTTGTGCTTCTGGACTCATCCCCATGTTTGAATAACTATGGTTGCGGATACCTGGGATCCATGGGAGATGATAAAGAGGTTAACTGGTGCAAGTCAATTTCTTTCAAATTTCTGGTGGGCACAGCCTCACTAGGGGTCATATAGACTTCTGGGCTTTCAGATATGAATTCAGGCATGAATGTCAAAACAAGATATAATCTATTTGTGAATGGTAGCCAAGTGGTATTGGTACATAAAAGGATGAGGCCCCAGGGTAGCAAGTTGCATTGTCAAGCACAACCAACTCTTCGATCGCTTGATGGGGTGATAAATATGTACATGGCTATTCCTTGAAATCAATAGCAAAGGTTGTAAAGAACCCTTTGAGAATCCTTACTGCTGGCTCTTTAGCATCTCACATGTCTGACAGCATT
This sequence comes from Ambystoma mexicanum, assembly GCF_040938575.1. Lineage (NCBI taxonomy): Eukaryota > Metazoa > Chordata > Amphibia > Caudata > Ambystomatidae > Ambystoma > Ambystoma mexicanum. The sequence continues at coordinate 486,427,785 of NC_090937.1, read as the reverse complement.
TCATCATACTGCACCAGGCCAGTAAAAGCAACAAGACATGACCTTATGTCTTGGTTCCTTCCAAATGTGTCATTGGTACGGGCCAGATTCATTACTGATCAATGAAATGGTTCTGTAACAATAGCCAGCAAAGTTTCCAGTCACTGCTGGAATAAGGTTACAGCCTGTATCCTATCAGTTGATATTCCGGTCTGCCTAGCTGGTCTTTGGAGGGGCTTTTTCTAATGGAGTTGGCCATTTATGGAGTCGAGGGGGATGCGGATCTCTTGCCTAAAGGTATCTTTTGGAGCATACTGGCTGGAAACTGGTTTGGGTTTTGGAGATGGTCCGAAACTATTTTTAATTGCAGAATTCTAGGAACCAAAACCTCAGGTTCTTAGATTATTTATAACGCCCAAAGGCCTCAGTGCACGAAAGGTTCCATCTACTCCACCTTCGAATAGCTGATATTTTCAAAAAATCAGTTGATCTACATCACCATTTTTCTCTCAAAGGGGAGTTCCCCAAAACGTACTCAGACTGCATATAAGATGCCTGCCGACAGCTCAAAAATAAGTTCTCCAATGTGCATCCAACTCCGGGTCAGATTCTCCCAAAGTAGTCTTTTGGGATCGTGATCTGTATGTCATTTTGAGCCAAACACTGGAAGTGCATGTAGACAGTACACACTTGTTTCTGGCCACGACTGCACTGTCTCTGGATTACACAAGAGCTTCTTGTCCCAAGTACGGCTCCAACGTGATCACTAGCAAATGTCTCTGGGATTTGAGCCCCATGTACAGTTCAAGCAAAGGTATCTACTAAATCTCCTTCAGGCTGCCTGCCTGGTGTACAAGTGAGTGGGTGAGTGTCACTAGACCTCCTGGCCTACTGCACAGCTCAGTTTTCCCACACCATTGTGGTGTGTTTGCTTGAGGACCACTCTGGGTCCGACTGATTTTCAACCTACCGTGTGGTCTCTGGTTTTCCAGCCCCTCTTGGGCCATTTGGAATCTCAGTTCCTCCTCCTCCTCCTTGGTTCCTCAACCCCATCTTGGCTATTTGGCATCTCTCACCTTCTTGGGGTCTGGCTGGGTCCGCTCTCCTCCCTGGTTCCTGGGCACACTGCGTACCTTGTTCAGTGTGGCAGCGTTCCTTGGGGGAGGAGGTCTCCCAGTTTGGTGCAGAACATCCGTTCCAGCTTCTCCTCAGGCTTTCACGTCAGTCCTTTCAATCAGCTAATGACAGGACTTTGGCATCAGTTGGAGCAGGCGCTTGTCAGCCACTTTCTATGCTGCAGTGACAGCTCTTCTCCAGCTCCATTCTTGTAACGGGGAGCAGTGCTCCGTGGGTTCTCTCGTCCCTCCACTGTCCATGCGGGCTGCATGATGTCGCTTCCTGGCTCTTCCTCGAATGGGGAAATTCCCTCCGCTGTGTTATTCTGCAGGATTGAGTGTCTTCTGCACTCTCTTTTAGTGTCAATCTCACAGGACCAGTATGTTCCTCACTGTAAGTCTATGAGACAAGGGCGGGTAACATCGCTGCTAAGTGTGGGCCTATCTCCAAAGGGGTCAGGGGATGGGTGCTAACCCCCAGTGGGATCTTGCTTGCCTGTCCCCTAGGGGGCCTTAAACTTAGCAGGATCATGTCCCTATCCCCAAAGGTGGAGGCTGCCCCTTGGGGAGAGGGGACGTATTCCCTGGACGTATTCCCTGGATTCGTCAGACCACTTGGAATGATTATTTGATCATATGTATTATGTTTGACCAAAAAGGGTATATATTCAGGCATTCCTAAAACAGGTGCAATAGTGAGTCTTGACCAATACAATTTCAAGTTAATCCTGTTCAGACTTTCAGGAACAAAATGCCAATGAAAAAATACATTCTAGTTTAGTTTACTCAACTGAATGATCCTACAGGACAAGCCCATTCTTTGCCAAATCAGTCCCAACACTACTTTAGACAATCTGTCCACACAATTTTCACAAAAACCCTTACATACAGTCAAGTCAGCATGGACTAAAGGAGCCTCAATCAACCCGTAAAGGTTAATCAGCAGTCTACTTTCCTTACTCAAAAACAACCATTGTTCAGCCAGCAAAAAAAAAAAAAAAGTATCATCCGGGAGTGACACTGAGTGTGTTGATCACTCGTTGCAGGAGTGGAAATGGAGGGAAGGCGTAAAGGAAAAGACCCTCCCACAGGAACGAGAAAACATCCCCCATACTCTACGGTTGCAGGAACCTGTTGGCGAACCTCTGCCACTGGAGTTGGTCGGCGTTGCAAAGAGATCGATCTGGGGTTGGCCTCATTGGCAGAATAGCAGATCCACTTGGGCTTGGCAAAGCTCCCACTCACGGCAAGAACGTAGCTCCCTGCTGAGCAAGTCTGCAATGGTGTTCTTGGTGCCCGCCAAGTGGAACGGGACGAGAAACCTGTCCTGACGAATGGCCCAGAGCCACAGCTCTTGAGCCTCCTTGGAAAGTTCCAGCAAGCGCGTTCCGCCCTGCTTCTGGATGTAGAACATGGTGGTGGTGTCGGTGAAGATCCTCCTCACCTTGCCCTTCAGCAATGGCAGGAAGGACCAGAGGGGCCCAGAAGACAGGCCAAAGTTCAGGACATTGATGCGAAGAGCCATTTCATCTGGTAGCCAGAGGCTTGGGGCATGGAACTACCCGGTGTGGGTGCCCCAACCTTCCTGGGAAGCATCTGTGGTGGTTTTCGCCTGGTACAGTGGGACTCGGAACGGGGCCCCTTCCGGTAGGTGAGGTCTAACGTCCCACCACCATATCGCCCAACGAAAGTCCTTGTTGAGGGTGATCATGTCCGTCCAGGATCCGGAGACCTGCAACCCCCTTGCATCCAGAAACTGCTGTAGATGTCTAATGCGTAGTCTGCACAAGCAGATGAGGTTGATACAGGAGGACATCATGCCCATCTGTGACTTGATGGCTCGCTCCGTAGCCGACCGTGCCGACGATAGATGCTGTACCTTCCCCAGGATGGCTATCACTCTCTCTTCCGAGGGCGACGCTACACACTTCTCTGTGTTGAGACAGGCAGCCAGTAACAGAGCTTTCTGTGATATCTCCAAACAGGATTTCGGATAGTTTGTGGAAAATCCCAGATTGTCCAGCAGTTGCACGGTCCTAGTCGTGTGTTTGCTCACCAGCGCACAAAAGCAGGAGCGGACAAGACAATCATCCAGATAAAGGTAGACCTGGATGCCCATGAGACGAAGGTGCACTGCCACCAGAGCCAAGCACTTTGTAAAGACCCTTGGGGGGGCGGGGGTGACTTCAGGTCGAAGGGGTGCGCCTTGAACTGATAGTGCCATCCATGCACCATGAAACATAGGAATTTGCAGTGTTTCCTATGGATGGGGATGTGGAAGTAGGCGTCCTCCAGATGCAGAGACACCAGAAAGTCGACTTGTTCCAGGTGGCCAAACACGTTTTGCAACGTGACCATCCTGAATTTCTAGGACTTTAAGTACTTGTTGAGGAGTCTTTGGTCCCGGATCGGCTCCACCCTCCTGTCTTCTTTCGGACCAGAAAGTATTTGGAGTACACTCCAGAGCTCCGAAGGCGCTAGGGGGACAGGCTCCATCGCCATCTTCTTTAAAATGGCGTGGACCTCCTGTAGCAGCTGCACCACATGCTGTTCTTGTCGAGCCACAGGGGGAACACGAGGACACCTGCGTTGGAACTCCGGGGTGTGCCTCTGGTCGAGCACATCCGGCACCCATCTGTCAGTGATGTTGGTCTTCCACGTGCTGCCGATCGTTGCCAGCCGGCCACCCAGTGGGGTACACAAGTGGGGGCCCGAGTCCACGGCCAGTTCAGGCCTGTTCAGATGTTATATCCCTTGGAGGATCTGCCAGACTTCGATCTCGAGGAACGAAAGGACGACCAGCGTTGCTGTAGGGTACCCAGCAAACGCACTGTCTCCGTGTCCGCTTTGATCACCTGCAGAGACTTGTCACTTTTTTGCCATAGAGATTCTCTCCATGAAATGAACGTCTGGCCTGAAGTTTGTCGCTTTGAGCCATCCCTGCCACCGACGAGACACTCCGTTGGCCATTTGTTGGAAAGCTGTGTCTGTGTTTTCCACCACCACAGTGATGGTGTAGTCAGAGTCCACTCCCCCCCTCCCCTAATCCCCCACCCAGGAACAGGGCCAGTGCTTCCACCTTATTGCCTAGTAAGACTTCCAGAATCAAGCAGTATAGATGACGCTTTTTCCCATCGCGCCTAGCTTATCCCCCAACTGGTCTGGAGGAACCATGTACGCAGACAACAGGTTAGCCGACTGTTTTCTGGCCGCATCGGAGACAACAGTCTGGTGAAGGTTGGGACCTCAGACACTTGGGGGGTGAGTCCAGGACTCGCATTGCTGGTACAGAAACCCTTCTTTCTTAGTCTCCTCCGGCACCAGTTGAAACAGCTCTGAGGTCCATGACATCATGGCATGCAAAGAGGCAACCTCATCCTGGGGAGAGGGCCTGTGGGGTGCATCCCTGCCTGACGGTTCCCCATCAGCTGGTACAAAGTCATCTGCTTTGTCGGTGTCCATCGCTGCAGCTGCTGCATCATTGCCTGTGTCCACTGCTGGATCCCCTGTTGGAGTTACAACTCGAGGAGGAGGAGGTGTCTGGCGACGCCTTGGACCAATTGAGTCCTTAAGGTATTATTTGCAACCTAAATGCAATCTTGACAGCGAGCTCACTATTGTTGGCTGATAGTGAGATGATCCATTTTCTTTAACTCACTTACAAATCCAAAGCCTTTCACCATGCATACAACACTTTTAGGGTTAGTATTATTCTCTAATTGAATTCCATCACACAACATGGGGTCCTGAACCTCATAATCCATATGTACTATATTGGCAACTGCCACCTCATGTTTAAAAACATTCTAAAGTGAACTTTATCATCAGTTCATTAACAGTAGATACCACATTTTCTACTATGCGACCAAAATAACCCCTAACAGTTTTCTCATTTTATCCGAGATAACAACCATACCTAAGAAGCACGCTTCACCAAATAACGCACCATGATCGCATTGCTCTATAGATACCTTTTCAATACATTCAAACAAGTGCGAGAAGTACTGTCACAGAAATACCGTATTTCTATAATTTCCCATGCTCTTCAGAATCTTATTATACAGTAACATTATTTCATTCAAATGTTTGAGACTCTAGTAACACCGAACTAAAGGTAAATGTAGTTATTTGAAATTGAACTTCGAGTTAAGCTACTTTCCCCTTACTAAAATGGCGACTATAACACCACAAACATAACGAAGCCGTCAAATCACTTGCACGTGATCACTGCACGCAATGTGTCATCATGCCATTTAAATCAGCCACGCACGTATCCACAATGATGATTTCAACAACTGAATAGAGTTCGGCTATCATACCGATGCTCAACTTGACTTTTCGTTCTCTTTCCAAACAAAGGTAAGCCGCCGCATTTAACGATGACATCTACCTAACTTACTCCTTCTCATTTATTCTTTTCTCTCCTAATAGCAACTGTAAGAATTATATTCACACATAGCTCAAACAACTAACTGAGCAAACCAGGATATCAAGCTACTTATAACCCTCCTGAGGAACCAATACTACAATATTGGAGAAACACGTGTCGAGGGAATTAGGTATACCAAGAACTTTATTATGAAGTAATAACTAAGGACCTTCAGTACACAAGCAACAACCTAGGATTCTAACTGTGGAAATAACAGTTTAGCAACACCTAGGTTTCTATCTGTGAAAAAAACTCTAAATGGATCCTGCAAGTAACAAGTGCCAAACTTTACTATAAGGAAATAATAAGGACTTCAAGGACATAAACAACAAGAAATAGCCCTTAATGTGCAAACACCACTATGGGAAACCAACTATATAAACTTTACTAGGCACTTACTTTACTTCCCCCTTTTGTGAATAGAACATTAGGGCTCAGGACACTTTCTCTATTCAAAATCTACCAAGATTGGATCACTAATAAATACCAATTCTTATCCACTTTCATGCTTCCGCCTGTTATTTCCTGAACTACTCCAGTCTGAAGGCGCTACCTAAAGGTAATACAATCCTCTTTTTCAATTGAGTCCTTAGCCTTGCACTGTGTCGGACTATCAGGAGGTGGACCAGTAGGGCTCTTGGGTGGACCATGGCCCGGTGTGGGAGGCAGCCTCTGTTGGATCTTGGACAACTGCATGTGCAGTGTCTGTAGGATGTCCAAGGACATGCCCCTCGGTTGAGGTGTGAAAGGAATGAGTGGTGGAGCTTCCGGACTGGTGTGCTTCTTCATTGATGTGATAAACTGCACTCTCCACTGAGGCCCTTCCAGTGAGATGGGTTCCTGGCCCCCTTCATGGTTCGAATAGCAACCACCGGGCAGATCATCCTCCCACTCGTCCGAGCAGGTATAAATGTTTACCGGCTTCTTCGGGGCAGCCGCTGGCCACGCATCCTTCTTTGGGTCGGCAGGTGCTCTTTCCCTCTCCAGTGACTCCTGAGGCAGGGGCGACCAGAGGAACAGTCCCCATCTCAGGGGCCTTCAGAGGTGCCACAGCAGTTGTTTCATGCCTTGGCGGCAGCAATACATGAGGAGTAGGCGTGGCCGTGACTGTGAAAACTACCTTTGTGGCTAGCCCCCTTTTTGACAAAGATGTGATGGCTGTCGACGAGGTTGTCGACGGAGCGGTAGGAGCCTTTTTGGACGTCTATGCTGAAGTTGCCCTGGCGGGCTGATCTGCAGTTAACGAGGGTATCAGCAATGGGGGCACTGAAGTGGCACCTTTCGATTTTTCGTTCAATGTCTTATCTGCTGATGGCAAGCAGAGTATGGACGGGGTCAAGGACTTTCTCTTCGAAGGAGCACTCCTCACCGGTAGGCTCGCTGTGGAAGTAGATGGTGACGGTAACCTTGTCCATCCCGCGCTGGTTCCCGCAGCCGCGGCTAACACAGGGGACACACATCAAGTGGCCTGGCCTTATGAACCCCTCGTAGTTGAGCCGTCCCTCAAAGGATCTCAACCTCTTTTCCCAGGTAGTGCATTCATGAGGCCTTACCAGATTTTAACTAGGCCGCCAGTCTGCTGTAGCAGTCTTTTAAAAAAATCCCTGGCAGACCTCGCATCCCTCTTCATCGTGGCCCAGATGCAGGCATTGTGGTGTCGATCCTCGACATGCACGTTCATAAATCCACACTTGGTAGAGCGTTTAAAGAGGCATCTCCCATCTTTGGCCATGGTGGAAAGGCGCGCACTAGGCCCAAGCACAGGCCTTCTGGAAAACTCGAATCTCCGCTGCCGGTAATTGACCTTCGGTCGAACAAGAAGACAAAAATCTGACAAAATCTAACAAATTTGCTGAAAAAACACTCAAAATATGAAAACGGCTCAGAAAGCAACAAGAGGACTCCCAACACTGAAGCGTGCAGTAAAATCTGCAGATGGCCACGAGGGGTGGAGCTTAGGGAGAGGACTGTCATTGGATGGGGGCAGTAAGAGGAAGATATTTTGAGAGACATTAAAATCTGATACCACCGTTGGAAGGAAATGGGATCTCACTCTCATTGGGGGTCATTACGACTATGGAGGTAAGTACCGTCACGGCTGCTGCCGGAGTCATGAATTTTGCAGCACCCGGCAAAGGGCAATTACCGGGGCATCACAGCCCCGGCGGACCCGGTAATTGCCCATTGCCGGGTGCCGCAAAATATTACCCCCCCCCATTCCCATTTGAGTCCCATTGGACTCAGTGGGAATGGGAAGGAGGGATGCATGAATGGTGCCATTGCATCCGTCTATATATGCGAGCGGGTGCCTTTTAGTCCGATAGGCCAGACCTGGCGGGCTGAAAGGCACCCGCTCGCATAACTCGTAGTTTGCCGGTCCGGTAACAATGGTCCCGGCAAGCTTAACGGTACTGTTGTTACCGGACCGGCAAACTTGTAATGAGGCCCAATGTCACTGTTGGGAAAGATTTCATTTATGTGCAATTTTCCTTCCATTTATGTACCCTCCAAACTTTTAGCTTTTGTTTGGCTATCCTAACCTGACTTTTTCCAGTGGAGCCCAGCCTTCAGCTGAACTCCCCTGGGCATTTGCTCACTTGTTATGGGAAAACTGACACCTCCTTCAGGCTGTCAGTACCGGGAAACTATCTTTCCCTTAGTCTTTGACTATGTTGCCATGTCTTGGTAACTTTTTAACAGTGTGCAATGTACCTTCCAGTACCGTGCGCTGGGGTCCCTTTTTGTTTTATGTCCCTAGACACCCTCAAAGGATTTTTTGGTGATTGTAAGAGTATGCCTGGGACGAACTGGTGGCAGCAGTTACTTTTCATAATGTTTTACTTCTTTTTACTGACCCAAACCGCGTTTGGCTCAAGACTGTGGCCAGATCTGAAAATGGAAGAGGCACAAAGTCTTTTGTTCTGTCCCATGGCCATTTTGTCCCTTGCCTTCACCCAGGTCAAGTAACCCGTGTTTTCCTTATTTGATCATGCAGCCTTCTGCGAAAACCGATCTCTTTTGCGGGCTTCTGCCTGTCACGTATGTGTGCCCAGAAAGCGGGCAAGCACTGCCTGGTCCCAATCCACATTACTGGTGTCAGGATGTCTGGAGAGCCCTCGATTTTGGAACAAAGCTAATCTTCGGTAACAGAAGGGGCTCTGCAGCCATTACAGGTTGATCACCTGTGTTCTCACTGAACTACAGAAGGAGCCAAGTCTCCTACACAAAGAACATGACTTGTGAAACTGCTGGAGATGATTTGGAAGGTTTTGGCACCCTTTGCCCTCTGCTGACCAGTCGGACCCCTGCTTTCTTCATCGATCAATAAGGCCTGCCAAGGCACTTCGCCCCTTTGCAGTAGTGGGAAGAACTACTCTCGGCACCCTCTGCTTACCCACCCAACAAGCCTCTTCGGAAGTGTTCCTGTGCCATCCAGCGATCTGTCCAGCTCTACCTCAGGGTAACCCACAGCACCGCCGCAGTCTCGAGTGGGAACCCGAGACTTGGGACATCGCTTGCCTGTGGCTCCGTGCATTCTCACGCCCGCATCCACAATTCCCACATTACTACCTGGTGGTGATGGTCGCTATAGACCTCTTCTGTTCTGCTCTCCTGTGCCCTGAAGCAAGCTGTACCGGAATTTTATTCATACCTCCTTCGGAAGCTGAGAAAAGGCAACTGTCCCGTTATGGACGATTGTTCTCCACCGCAGCAGCTGAGAGCCGCAGCGCTGTGAAAACTGCAGGACTCGAACCTATCAGCGACCTCGACTAAACTGGCAGTTTGGTCCGGACTTTGCCGAGCATCAGTGACTACTTGTATCACTTACCGGTGGCCCCCTGGCACAACCGATGATTTTTATGCATTTGTTATGCACAAGTATTCCTTAAAGGTATTCAAACTTGGCTGGGTTAGCCTGTGTTCCCTAGCTATACTCACCTTTTGTACACTGCTTTACCGCCACTGGCAGAGCCTACTCGAATAGTGGGAACCAATTCGAGACTTGCTACAGCCCTTCCAAGAAGACCCACTTTCTGTTCATCTGCGCGATCACACATTTGCACTGTTGAGCATAAGGCTCCCCACTTCTTAGGGTTGAACTCGAAAGTTAGGGAACAAACTCTTAATACCTAATGCCATTTGTGCGTTAAATTAACCTTCTCCTTATAGGTTGTGGTTGTATCTTGTCACTGAATTTCATTAGGAAACTAATGTATATATAGTTTAAAGATTTGTTTGATAACTGTTTTCTCATTGCTAAAGTTACTTGTGTCTATTTGGTCCAGCCGACAAATGTAGAAGATAATTTTCTAATACACTTGTCGAAGAGTAATTTGTGGTTCATTACTGTGTGTGCTCATTGTGGGCTTCCGATCACTGTCACCCCTCCTGAGACCTAGTCTTGACAGCTACCAAGATTGATCTGGCTTGTCCAGAAGGTTCCCCTGTTTCACTAAACTGACGGTGGCCTCCTAAACTTCTGCCCATCAGGCCAGGGTTTAGAAATCCATTGTAACAGTCAGCTTCTCGTTAAAGAAAATCAAATGGGGAGAATTAACAGATAACACCTGTAGCTCACTTACCCGTCTCGCGGAAGTAATGGCAATCAGGAAATCATTTTATGGGTGAGCAATATAATAGAACAAGAATGAAGGGGCTCAAACGGAGCTCCCATAACGAATGTCAAAACCAAATATAAATCCTACGCAGGGATAACAAACTGGCATGGAGGAAACTGGTTAAAATAACCCTGGAATAACTGCATAACTGTAGGGATTATAAAGAACAAGCCCTGGTCCAGGCACCTCTTGAAAACCAAAATAGTGGTGAGATATCCCTTTACAGTGTCAATCTGCAGGCCCGCTTGGGCCAAGGACAGAAACAAATCTAAAACATTGGATTAAAAGGATGGATAGAGGGCCTAGATCACTCTCGTACCAAGCTGAAAATGTATGCCATCTGAAGGCATACACAGAATTAGTGGAGTGTCTCTGAGCTGAAAAACAAAGGACGTTTTCCTACAAACCCCAACTCCTTGTATTTCAGCAGCAAAGCATGATCGTTCAGGCTGCTGACGTTCAGGTGGAGCATGCGCCCTTCTGACTGGGAGAGCAAATACAATATCCTCAGGAGGTGCCAAGGAGGGCAGATGGACAAGTTCAGCATCTCTGCATACCACATATTCTGAGCAACATATGGAGCGATAAGGATCACTGTGGTTGTTAACAGGCACAAACTTCTGAGAACCAGCAGAATGACAGGCCAGGGCAGGGATTGTCAGGAACACAGAGGTTGAATGTCAACTTGAACGTTAGTGCTGAACCAGAGCTTCCACACTAGGAAATTCACTGGAGCATAACAACTCACACTTCCTGTTCATACTGAAACCAAGAGGTGCACTTGAGGAGTCGCCCAAAAGGAGATTACAAAAGAAAAGTGGTGATGGCTGGAAGGTTTAGAATAAATCTTAACCTCTGGCATTGCTCTAGGCAACCCTCCAGACCAGCGTTCTTTGTCTATTAAGCCATTACAAAAGGGGAAAGACCATATGCAAATCATGCTTGGTCCCACCCCCAAAAGGGGCATTCCAGCCCGAATCCCTTGGTGACATCCCATCTGCACAAGACCACAAGCATCCCCAGACGTGTTTCAGCCTCATTGGGCATTATCAGTGAGGCGTAGCTTGGGTCTCTAGGCCCAGCAGGCACTGGGAAGCACGCCAGGTTGACACTAGCAAGATGAAAGCAGTGATGGGTGTAAGGTTTAGAATACATCTTAACCTCTGGCATTGCTCTGGGCAACCCTCCAGACCATCGTTCTTTACCTGCCAAGCCATTACAAAAGGGGATAGACCATATGAAGTTCAGGCAGGGCTGCTCCCAATTGGTGGGAGTACCTTACTGATTTGCATATGGCTGTACCCCTTTTGCAATGGCACAGACACGCTGTTAGGGAGAATTCTCTGTTTAGGCTGAATTGCCTAACCTAGTGAGTCCCCCAGCAGCTTTGCTGGATTTTTGGGGTTTATTTTTTTTCTCCTGCCAAGAGCGAGACTTTTACCCTCACTCTTGGACATGATTTGAGTGTGTTTCTTTGAATCTAGATGTGTCTAATGGGCTATGGGGTCTTTTACTCCATAGGGTTTCATGTGTTTTTGTGATGTGTGTTACACAGCACCCTCCGTGCAGTAACACAGGGGTGTCATAGTGACCCCCCAGTATAGACTCCATACCCTGGGACTGACTACTGTCTCCCATGGCATGTAAAGTCACCATTGACTCTACTAGTCTTAAATTTTGAACAGAACCAGAACAAACCATCATATTGTGGACGTACTGGCTGGGGCAATTCGATTGCCCCAGGGTCTGTTAGTCGAGGGGGCACGTCTCCGTTCCCCCTGATCGAGTTGTGGCTGGTGGCAGTGGATACTACTTTTTATATTCAACCGCGAATATTTTCCTATGGGATTTCCCATTGTTTTAGGCTACTATCTTTATTTAATTATTTAAGGTAGCCTCGAACATAGCGCCGGTTTATTTAATTAAATATTAATTCTCCGGTTGGTATTTTTTGCCAAAACTTGATTCTAAAATGGCGTTTGTGTTCTCTTCTGTGACTCCAACCCAAGTCGAGCCCTTTGTTCCACTTTTTGGCGGGCTCCACAGAAGCCCTCCAAAGTGATGCCACTATGTCTCGGGTACTTAGGCGGGGTGGAGGGGAATTTAGGCACCCTGGACTGAGTTGCCGAGGCAACTCAAGTCGCACTCCGTCCTGATTGGCCCAAGTGCACCACTTAGCATGTTTGAGTGACAGCTAGGCTGAGTGAATGGGGGTTTGCTGCATAAAAGCAGGGCTTTGGGGACTGGAACTTCAGAAGTCGCCACAGGACCTAAGAATCCGACGAGGGAGAAGCTGAGCCGACCTGCCACGACACCACGACCGGTGGAGCCCTGCTGGACCGTCTCACCACTTTTCCCAACGACAGAGGAGATCTCCCGCCGGAGAGTCTTCTTCCTTTAACTGGTGGGGATAACCAGTTTCACCGTCTTTTCGCTTCCCCGACGTATCTCCTGGCCGCCTTGCCCGTGCTAAGCACCCCGGCAACTGGGATACCACGTTTTACCACAACCGCGAGATAAAGGTATCACCTTTTACCAGAAAACTCCACGGCTGGTTTCTGCCCTGGTAGTGCAACGACCTGCATCTTTCCTCCACGTCGAGATCTTCTCTTCCCCTGGACGATGCCGCAACTTACAACCACTACCAGGAACAACTGCCACCGCTGGAGGATCCTTCCCACTTAAGGTACCGTGTCCCGGCCGGCTTCCCTTGCAACCGACTGTACGGGGAAGATTTAGCCCCCGGCTTTCGAACCTGGGTTAGCCTGGGACACCCTGGCTAAACTTTTCTAAAGCCTCTCTAAACTCTTTTCTGAACCCTCTGCAAGACTTTCTAAGCCTAGTGTAACTGTGTGATCTTGGGCGCATTTGTGCTCTGCTCTCTCTAAGAGTGGGCGCAGCCGTTGGACTTTGGCTCACCAGTGACTTTTTGCTCTCTGCCTTGCTAATAGTGTTCCTGAATCGTAGAGTGGTGTAATCCTGCATATTCTGTCTTTTTCCCTCCCTTTTCCACAACCTTAGTAGAGTGCAATCTAGTTAAGCGCTCACCTCTGTATGAAAATAAGTGGCGTTTACTGTGATTTTCTAATAAGGGGAAAAGGGGTGTATATATCATAATAGTAACTGTGTTTGGAATATTTTATAATAAGAGTGCTGGAGTGTTTCACTGTGTGTTTATAAATAATTATATACTTTGATACCAAAGCTCTGGTCAGTGTTTGCTTATATTATTGTATCTAAGTGCCTATTGGGTATACTTTGCATACTGCCTAACTCTTCTTGAGGGAAGTCTGACTGCTCAGCCACAGCTACTAGGTAAATCTGGGTGGTACAGACTGCTACCAAGTGGGGTTACTGCTAACACCTGTAGTCTTAAATCTTTTGCAGTGGTCCCTAAGGGAACTGCACAGGTTTCTGCCTAACACACGCTAAAGAATGGTGATGAAGGTTGCCCAAAGCAGTACCAGTGGTTCAGATTAATTCAAAATCTTCCACCCATCATTGTTTTGGTTACAGATTGTCTCCCGACGTGTGAGAGGGTATGCTCAGACGTGGGTCCCTTACTCGCTGCACCATAGGAAACCAAGCTGCACCTGAAACATGTCTGTGTTGCTTGTTTTTCCGTGCAGAGGGGACATGGACTGGCAGTTCGGGAAGGGCTGCTCCCATTGGCGGCAGTACCTAGCCGATTCGCATATGCCTGGACCCATTTTGCAATATTGCAGACGGGCTAAAGAATGGTGGTGAAGGTTGCCCAGAGCAGTGTCAGCGGTTCAGATTAATTCAAAACCTTCCATCCATCACTGTTTTGTTCCCAAAAGGAGATCTCCAGACCTTAACGGCAGACCTCGAATTTGCAGGCGTTCAAAGTTTGTCTACTGAAGCATGGAACAAGTTACTAACCTGCAACTCCTGTTCTCCAGCATGGGTGTGGCATGGATTCACATGCTCATGAATATTCCGGTCGTCAGGCTGGGAATCCTCTGTAAAAAGAAAAGCAGTTTCGCTTTAGCCTGAAAATTGAATTTCTCCTCTAAACCAATCACTATCCTTTGGGTCATACTGCCCCTATCCAATGACAGTTGTCTCCCTGAGCTCCACCCCTGGTGGACATCTTCAGCTTTGGTAAGCACGCAAAGTGGCAGTATGAACCAAGAAGAGCCACAGAGTGGAAGGCAGGAGGGTTTGCATGTGAATCCATGCCAGACCCAAGCTGGAGACCATGATTTACAGGTAAGTAACTTGTTCCTTCTCCAGAATGGGGTCTGGCATGGATTCACAAGCACATGAATACGATTACACAGCAGAACATATACACAACCACAGGGTGGTGGCAAAGCTCAACAGAAGCAATACACGTACCCCTGTAAGAGACGCACCTCAAATAAACAGGTTATGTAGCACCACTTGGCCGACCCGGGACTCCTGACTGGAATCACTGTAAATGCAGTAGACGGTTGTGAAGGTGTGGGTGGGACATTCACGTAGCAGCCCTGCAGATGTCGAGCAGGGGAACATCCGAGCGAAACGCCATTGTCGCTGGTGGAATGGGCTCTCGTCCAGCCAGGAAGAGGTCTGTTGGCCAGACGATGACCGTACATAATGCAGCTGGAGCGCCACCTGGATATGGAAGCCTTAAACAGGGCCTTCCCATGATTCACAGGTCCAAAATTCACAAAAAGTTGAGAAGTCCTCCGAAAGTCCTTCGTCCATTCTACATAAAACTTCAAGGCACAAGCAACATCCAGCGAATGCAATGTTCTTTCTGCCGGCGTAGATGGATTTGGGAAGAAGACTGGCAGGACCAAAGGCTTGTTGAGATGGAATTCTGAAGGAAACTTCGATAAAAAGGTGGCGTGGGACCGCAGCACCACCCTCGTATCGTGCGAAAACAAGTACAGCTGCTTGCAAGAGAGTGCCTGATCTCCCCGGCCCACCTGGCAGAGGTGATGGCCACCAAACAAACTGTCTTCCACGAGGCAAACTTCAAAGGCGCTTGAGGCATTGGTTCAAATGAGGGTGCACATGAGCTTCGTCAAGACCATGTTGAGCTCCCAACCTGAAACAGGAGCCTTCACTGGCAGAAAAGTGCTGAAAAGGCCCTTGAGGAAATCCTCGAGGGGCCTCTGCGACCACAGGGAGGGCTTACCAGGCATTCTGGTGTAACTGGATATGACAGCCAGGTGCACCTTGGTAGAGACGTGGGCTAGGCTAGGCTAGCCTTGGCCAGGGAAAGCAGGTACAGAAGGTGCTGCGGAGCAGTGACATGCAGCAGCATAGTTTCCGGAGTCCTGCACCACACTGAAGCGTTTCCATTTATAGCCATAGCAAGACAACGTAGAGGAAGCTCTGGCCTTGGCTAGGATCTTCTTACATTCCAGTGGCAGGGAATAATGCCCAAACTCTAGGACTGCAGTAGGCAGGCCGTGATGCTCAGCATAGCCGGTACATGGTGCACTATCGCCCCGCCTTTTCTGCCGAGAAGATATGGGAGGGGAGGCAGCAAAACGGAAGTAACTACTGACAGATGGAGCAGGTCTGGGTACCAGATATGTCGAGTCCACGCCGGAGCAATGAGTATCATGCGGCAATGACCCTGTCGGAGTGTGTTTTTTATTGTTTTTGTTTTGTTTATTTATATGGTGCACCAAACCCAGAGGTATCTGGGCGCATTTTACATAGACTTACAAGTATACTTTTGGCATGAGTTACAGTATTTACAATAGGATACAGTATTTACAATTGATTAGACCAGGTTAATCAAGGACTATATACAAGTGGTACAGGAGCAGAAGCAAATACATTGACTATTCATTGGCAGCCTGTGTCAGTGGATACAGTGTCAGGGGTTCATACCCCCAAGTTAGGCACGCTTAGACAGTACAGTTGTGTCAGTGGTCATTAGTTATAAGCCACTTTATAGTGTCTAACATAAAGCTATGAAAAGGTTGGTCGGCTCTCAGGGAAGGAGGGAGGGCATTCCAAGTTTGTGCTGCCATAAAAGGGAAACCGCTCCCCCTGCTTTTTTTTGTTTAAATCTAGGAACGACTAGGCAGAATGAATTGACTGTCTTAGTGGGTTATACGGTACATTTTTTTATGATTCTCTCAGAGAGATAGCTTGGGGCCATTTGATTAAGTAAGGCGTTTATGCATTAATCAGACCGTTTTCAACACCATTTTGTCCTTGGTCGCGAGCCATTTGTTCTGTCTCCTTAGTTCTGAAATATGCTCTCTCCTTGGTATGCCAAGTGCTGTTCTGAGCGCATTGGTTTGAAAGATTTGGATTTTAACAATGTACTTACTCGTACCTAGGTACAGTACATTACAATAATCCAGTTTAGAGGGGATAAGGGCTCTAGCTAAGATCGTACAACTTTCTTTGGAAAGAAAGGTTTTGCAGGCTCTGATCAATTTACAAGTGTAAGCTGTGGAGGAAGCCATGGAATTAACTTGCTTACTTAGAGAGAGTAGAATCTAGGTAAAAACCTAAGGTTTTTACTTCTTTAGACACTTTAATGTTATTCCCATTGATATTGAAGGAGGTGTATTTAGTACTAAGTTTGTTAAGATTGGCTGTGGTGCAAGTATCAAGATCACAGTTTTATCGTCATTCAGGCATAGGCTCTGTGTGGCCATCCATGCCTGAATGATTGAGTAGATTTTATTCACCAGTGCCAGGTCCCCGTCATACTCTCCAGTAAGTGCTATGAGGATCTGGGTGTCCTCTGCATAGTTCGTGTAGGTGACACCCAGATGGTCCAAGTCATCGAATAATGGCTTTGTGAATATATTATACATAGTTGGAGACGCAAGAACCTTGTGGCACACCACAGGTTATTGGGATAGGGTCAGCGGCTGCTAAGGGTGAGAAGACTCATCTTCCTGTTGTTCAAGAAAGACTTGATCCAGGTAATGGAATCCTGTGAGAAGAGAGCCGCTAAGGCAAGGTGTGTACAGAGTACTTTGTGATCCACCAAGTCGAAGGCGGCAGAAAGATCAAGGAGAAGTAGCAAGGCCATTTTTCCTTCATCTTTAAGTTCCTCTATCTGAGTCTTTAGATCTAATAGTGCAGTTTCAGTACCGTGTTGAGACCTAAAGTCAGATTGGCGGACTCCTAAGAGGCCATTAGTTTCTAGGTACTCCTGTATCTGAATGTGGGCCACCTTGTCAAGTATCTTGAGAAGGAACGGTACAGTGGCGATCGGCCTGTAGTTAGTAGGAATGGTAGGGTCCAATGCTTGTTTTATTAGTAGGGGTAAAACCCAAGACCCCTTAAGGCTGCTAGGGACGGTGCCAGAAGAGAACGAGGCGTCAATTTGGAAATAAAGTGTGCTAGGTCTCTAGCGGCGTCTTTAATAATCTGAGCTGGGCAGCTGTCTCCTCGACACCTTGTAGGTTTGAGGGAAGTAATTATTTTTTCTACCTCTTGGATGGAAACTGGAGTGAAACTGAAGCGATGAGGCGGTTTAGTTAAGGGAATTTTAGGTGTGCAGTGCTTCCCTGAGTTAGGCAGCAGGTTACCTCTTTTGTCTAAAATCTTATTCTGGAGGAGGGCAATTTTATTTGCTAGGGCGTTCTGGATATTAGTACCCCATTGTTTTTCCTTCAGGCAGTCCGTCTGAGCTATAGGAGCGTCAATTTCTCTTAGAATTGTGAAAAGTTCCTTGGTACTGGAGCTAGCTTTATTGATCCTATCATTGCAAGTTTCCTGTTTGGTACGTATTGTTTCTTTTTTGTAGGTGGCAGCTATATTGATCAGATTTGTTTCATTTTCCTCAGTAGGTTAAGTGTCTCCAAAGGACTTCTAGTTTTCTTTTTTCCACTCTCAAAGATTTTAGTTGGGGAGTGAACCAAGAGTTCAGGTGAGCTCCAGGTTTACTTTTCCACATTTTGAGAGGGGCGACTTCATCTAAAGCTTTAGCCATGGTAGCATTGTAAACATCTACTAAGATGTCTGGGTTAGAGGAGGATGGCAAAAGGTTAAGGGTTAGGAGAGGTATAATCCTGTCCACAGTGATAATCCTTTTGTTCCTCGTAATAAGTGGGGGTGCAATTAAGTTGACCTTGGACGAAGGTAAGTTGGCTAGGATGGTGAAGTAAAGGAGGAAGTGAACTGACAAAGTTTGGGGCGTAATAACGGTGATCGAGGCTTCACAATTAAGGTCTGCTACCCAATCAAGGGTTCTACCTTTGTCATGGGTAGCCTGGGTCACTCTTTGGGAGAAAACAAATTCAGAAAGCACAGTAGAGATTGAGGCAGAGTACTTGTCATTAGGATAATTGAACACCAAGTTAAGATCCCCAAGCAGTAATATTTGGGTAGACATTGTGTTATTAGATAGAATTAAGGATATGCCTTCTTCAAAGGAGCCGATCGGCCCTGGTGGTCTGTAGATTAAGTGGACTGTTAACATACCAGAATTGGCATAGGGTAATTTAATTGTGAGTAGTTCACAGGAGTTGGCAAATGGTGAAGGGGCTATTCTCATGGCTAAGTTATTAAGTTAGACTTGGCGATGAGGGCAATGCCTCAGCCTCTGTAATCAGCTCTGTCTGCTGTTAAGATGATGTAGTTGTCAGGTACTGCAAGTAAGAGGGCAGGGCCTGCAGCTGCATGTAGCCAAGACTCAGATTGCTAAGAAGTCAAGGTTGTCAACCGTAATCAGGTCTGCTATCTCGGTGGCATGTGCCACCAGTGATCTGTCGTTAATTAAGGCACCCTCAATATTGACAGTATTGGTAATGAATGGGGGGGATAGTTTGTTTGCACAGGCTTACTTTATCAATCACACATGGATTCGTGACTATAGTATTATTTTCCCTTATGCCATTAGTTTTGGTTTTCTAGTTGTTTCTCATATTAGGAATACCAATATGTTTGCCCTGCCTGGTTTTATTATTGGGGCTTTGATTGGAGTCTTTGGCATTGTTATTAGTTTTGATATTGTAGTTATCCTTATTAGAAGGTGCTGTTTTAGCTAGGGGTTTGTTAATTGGTGGTTCATAGAGTTTGGATAATCTAGCACAAAGTTTATTATTTCGGACTATATTGGAACAGGGTAAATTAGTCTTCCTGAGGAGGCTTTTGGTATTTAGAATAGTATGTGGCAGGTAGTTAAAAGCCACTCCACTAGTGTATTCTGATTGTGCGGAATTATTGTCCAAGTTCATCGTAGTTATAAATCTAGTAGGTTTAATAGTTGACAGTTGATTGCCAATTTTAAGTCGTGGCAGGAATGTAGAAGGTTTAATTTCCTGTGGCAGGAAGGTTTTGTATGCCATAGTGCTGTATTGGTAGACACAGTAGATGGAGCCTACTCCT
The DNA here is from genome assembly GCF_040938575.1 of Ambystoma mexicanum. Taxonomy (NCBI): domain Eukaryota; kingdom Metazoa; phylum Chordata; class Amphibia; order Caudata; family Ambystomatidae; genus Ambystoma; species Ambystoma mexicanum. The sequence continues at coordinate 486,408,319 of NC_090937.1, read as the reverse complement.
TTAGTCAGTAGACTTACAGCCAGTAAGGAATTTAGTAATTTAAGCAGCGAGTAAGCAATAACATGCATAGTGGTAGTAGTTTGCCACAGATGTTGATAAAATACTGTGGTTTTGAGAGGACAATTTATAGGTGTACCGGACCACAGTGACAAGTAGTTGGTGATACTAGGCACTAGGTAAATGAACTAGGCATAAGCGTTGCATTCACACTGTGCAGATGGCAGAGCTAGGGCAGATGTATTAGCCATTTGTAGGTAAAAAAATAGTAAAGGTAGATTATACATGGCAACATCAATCACACGGTAATCCCCTAAGAATACAATATCCTAGATAGGCTAGATACCTTGCTCAAGGCGCTAACAGAATATCATAGGCTGCTCATAGAGCTTAGAAGAGCAAGTGGCTAAATTTAGGTTCAATGGCAGTATTTAAATACTATGAGTTTGAAATTGCAATATAGAGGGACCGCTAAGCCATGAGGAAGATATCAGTGGGTAAAACAATATAATAAAGGACTGATCATAAGGCATTGCACTATGGACACGTGCTAAGCATTACCATATGAAGTGAACGCTTAAACAGTGCAATGGTCACTGGTAATCTAGGGTGGCACAATAGAGAATGCGGGAAACAATCATTATATTAGTGTACATATGGTTAGAATATGTTAGGTTATACATTCCGTTGAAGTATGCAGGAAAGGGGGGGGGGGTGTGTGTGTGTATGTGTGTATATATATATATATATATATATATATATCGAAATGCTGGGGCGCACTGAGACATAGAAGACTGACAGCAAAGTGCCGTTAGCACTTAAGCGTAACAGATTGAAGGCATAATACGGTAAATTAGACATGTGCACCCAGGCTCACTAGGCAGAAGGATATAGCTAGCAGCATTAGTAATCATACTGTAAAGATGAAACTGTATAGGTATCGTCACACGAAGCATGGGTACAAGGGCTCCCTCGGTCGTGGCCGGGTAATGCAGGTAGTAAAATAATGGAACGAGAGGGACACGGTCTCCTCCTGGTCACATTGCAAGCGGGGGTACATTCAGCAAGGACTAACAGTACAGTATTTAGATGGGGAAAAAAAAGTCCAGAGTCCAGATCCTGCTAGGCAGTTAAGTAGGTAGAGCATTCATTTGGCAGTGTTACTGTGAAGCTCGCAATAATGGATTGATCAGAACTAATGTCAATGTCACTAAAGCTCTATGATGCTTGGCAGCGTAAAGTGCGTTTGAGAGGTCTTTACCGGTTATTTCCGGGCAGGAGAAGAGATGAGGCGAGGCAGGCAAGGTGTCTGGACCCTTGGCTCCGTCAGGCGAAGACCGGCTAAGACAGGCACTAGCCTTATTGGGCAGGACTTTGAGGAGCAGGCCGGCTATCGCCTTCCGGTTGCGGCAACCTGCTCAAAAGAAAGCAGGGACCAATCGGGTTAGCCGCATTGACCTTAGTTGCTGGGCAACCAGATCAACAAGCATAGGCGGTGGCCATCTTAAATGATTCTCGTGGTCGTAGACAGTGATTCAGGTGGTCACACAGTAGTAGCGGGATCGGAGGGAAAGCGTACAGGTACAGCCTCTCCCACAGGAATGAGAAGGTAACTGCCAGACTCCTCAGCTGAGGCTACCCGCTGGCACTTGGATTTGTTCGCCGTTGCAAAGAGATCGATCTGCGGCAGACCCCAATTGCGGACGAGAAGAGATACTTTATCCTGACGAAGCTCCCATTCGTGGCAGGCACACAGCTCATGCTGAGTGAGTCTTCAATGGTGTTCTTTATGCCTGCCAGGTGAAAGAGGACGAGGAGCCCTAAGGGCCCTCAGGTCTTTCCTGCCATTGCTGCAAGGGAATGTGGTGAGAATCTTCACGGACAACACCACCACTGTTAGGGAGAATTCCCTCTACCTTCGAGCCCTCCAGCTCTTTAGCTATATTTTGGGGCTTTGAACTTTTAATTTTCAACGTGTTTTACTTTTTTGTTCTTTGGTTATGGAGTTTTAAAGCAACTCCATAGGCATCATCTTTTTCTGTCACACAGCACATTCAGTGCAGTGGCACAGTGATGTCTTTCAGACTTCCCAAGGTTTAAATACCTCTTCTGGGACTGACTACTGTCTCCCAGAGCATGTAAAGTTAAATTGACTTTACTAGTCTCTTTAAATTTACAGACGCAGCACACACTATCTTCCTATAGAGTGCTGGAGGGGTTGCCTAGCTTCCCCTGAGTCAAAACACTCATGTAACAGTCAAATGTTACCCTTTCCTACTTTAAATGGCTGGTGGCAGTGGTTTAGATCAAACTACCGTGATTTTTCCCGACTGCCAACAACGGTAACTAAAAATCGGGTCAGCCATGTTTTTCAATATGGCACCCCAGACCATTCTGTAAAAACAGACTCTGGTAGACTTTTTTCGCCATTTTTTTTAGAAAAGGTCCTTCTTGTGTTTGTCTCTGCACGCCACGCCAAACCAGGTTTGGTCCCTTTGTTCATTGGCCTTTGGCAGGCTTCAGTGCTGAAGCCCTCCTCCGAGTGTCTGAGATGGACAGGATGTGAGGGAGGTTCCCGAAACTCCCTGTGCTTAGTCTCCTAGGAGACCTGAATGCACTGTAGTGTGATTGGTCAGCTGGCTGTCTAGCAAGGACAGCCACCCTGCTGTGTGAGTGACAGCCAGGCTGGAATGAATGGGGGAAAACTGTTTAAAAGCAGGTCTCTGGTACTTGGAAAGCAGAGTCGACCAATGGAACGAAAGAACCGAAGACGAGCTGAAGGAAGATGACTGCTGAAACTCCTGGACCACCGGTGAAGCCCCGCTGCAGGTCCGAATTGCCCGAAACTCCATCGACAGAGAAGCCCATCAAGTTAACTTCTTCCCTTAAGTTTGCTGGGAACAACCAACTTGCAAGCCACCTGGACACTTCCCCCAGCCTGGTCTAATTTTCTTCAGAGTGCTGTTGAAAACCGGATAGCCAGGGAGAAGGAAACCAGCACCTGGACTTTAAGGCACTCACACCTTAAACCGACATTTTGCTAAGCTTTTGGCCTCATCCCTGGGCAGTGCAGGAACCTCGCAACTTCCTCCTTGTCCCCACGACTGAAGGTCAGGAATAGCGAGATCTGCTCAAACTGCCAGGAACAACTGCCTGAGCTACAGCTTTTCTTCAAATCTAAGGTACTGTGCAAACGCGGTCCGGAAATCTTTTCGACCACGATGAAAGTTTGTGAAACATTCCCGACTTCGAAGGCTTGTCCTTCCCTAAACATTTGTCTAATTTTTCGCCTAGCCAAACTCTTCTAAGATCCGTGGCAAAGACTTAACTGTTTACTACCAGAACTGTGCTTTCCAATACAAAGACTTAACCATTGACTTTGGCCCAGGCCTACAAACTGAATTGCTGGTTGTAGTTTACTGAAACCCTGCCTATGAAAGTTGTGCTGCTGATTCTTATAACCTTGTCTTTTTACCCCTTTGAAAAGTATCTGAAGTGCCATTTTGCTCCCACTTCAGGGAAGCTGAACTTGTTCAGTAACTTATTGGTTGTGTATTTGTGGTTTATTAGTTTATGATACTGAGCTGCTCTTGCTAGTGTAATGTTTTCAAACTGACTGTGTAAATAAATGCATATTCTTTTACCAAGAAACCTTGAGTAAGTGTTTGTTTGAATCACTGTATTTGTTGGCCCTTTGTGTAACTTGTTCTATTGCTCACTTTACTCTTGAGATAAGTCTGGCTGCTCAGCCATCGCTACCACTTTACTGTGTAGTAGAGGCTTGTACCAAAGGTACAATTGTACTTACACTTGTAGTCTTAATTGTGTGTAGTGTTCCCAAAGGGTACTGCACATGATTCTGCCTAACTAACTACCATGTTCTGCATTCAGAAGTACAGTGGGATGCACTCCCCGGACCAGCACCACATTGTTTGGGCTTTCAGGGAGTGCATACCACCCTGCTTCTGGATGCAGAACATGGTGGTGGTGGTGTCCGTGCAGATTCTCATCACCTTCCCTTGCAGCAATGGCAGGAAAGACCTGAGGGCCCAGAGGGCTCCTCGTCCTCTTTCACCTGGCAGGCATAAAGAACTTTTATTTGACTTCTGGGGATGGGGCGTCCTTAAAGGACCTCAACCTCTTCTCCTAGGGATTTCACTCATGGAACCAGCCGATCCTAGATGATGCATGACCGTTCCCAGAAACATCGCCAGGGACCTTCCCCAACTTGAGCCACGCTGCTAACCTGCTGTACCACCCCTTTTTTGTCTTCTTCGAAAAACCACATCAAATCTCACATCCTTCCTCATTGGGGTCCGGATGCAGCAATACAAACATTTGCGAAGCCAATCTTCGACATACACATTTCTGTCCATATTTCACGCATATCTTGAAGAGGCTCCTCTTCTCCTCAGACATGGTGTAAGGCGTGAAGTAAGTCTATGCCTCGCAAAGAGAAGATCCGCGATGAAAGAACTCTGCTACCGGTAGTCGACCTATGGTGGAACGATGGAACAAAAATCGGTCAAAAACACAATTTTATTGAAAATACTCGAAATATAATAAGGCTCGAAGAGCAAGAAGAGAGGACTCCCAACACTGAAATGTGCAGTAAAAATCTGAAGATTTCCACTAGGGGTGGAGCATAGGGAGACGACTCGTTAGATGCGGGCAGTATGACCCCAAAAGACAGTGGTTGGTTTAGAGGAGAAATGCAGGCTAGCTAAACTGCTATTCTTTTTACTGAGGATTCCAAGCCTGACGACGGGGAAGATTCATGAGCATGTGAATTCATACCAGACCCCCATGCTGGAGAACCTCTGTGAAATTCTCGCTTCTTGCCAGATCGGATTATGTTAGAGTGATGCTGTTCTCCACAGGCTAAAACCACATTCACATTGCTTCTCTGCACAGAGGCAAGGACCCCACACCACCTTGTTTGTTGAGGAAGTGCATGGCCACTGTTTTGTCCGTTAGGATTAGCACAGTCTTGCGTTTCACAGAGTGGAGGAACGCAACCAGGGCCTGCCTGATCACCCTCAGCTCTAGCAAGTTCATATGTTCCTGAGACTCTGCAAAAGACCACAGTGCGCCCACTGTCAGATTTGACAGGGGAACGTGCCAACCTGCCAGAGATGTGTCCGTGATCACCGTCACTTGGGACCAAGGTTGACGAAACAACACCTCTCAGCAAATAGTTTCACACAAGATCCTGAGCCATCTTGTCAAAAGACCTGTAAACGGTCTGACATGTGGCCATGAAGAAACAACCATTGGCAACGGAAAAGCCATTGACGCCATTGCATGTGCAGCCTCACTCCAGTACCACTAGGATGCAGGAGGCTAGTAGGACCAGAAGGCACAAAAAGGAAGAGGCCGGGACTTGCTGCTGGGATTGGAGGACATTGACCAAACAAAAGTTGTCAGTCACTTGGTCTTTGGGTGGGAATGTCCTGCCAAGGCGAGTGTCCAAGACTGCTCTGATAAATCAGAAAGACTCGGACAGGGAAACTTGAGACTTTTTTGAAGATCAGGAAAAAGCCGAAGCTCTGCACTATAGTGCATGTGCAGAGTAGATATTCCGACTCTAGATCTGGGGAGCAAGCTTGGACGAGCAGTCATCCAGGTAGGGAAAGACATGAATGCCCTCCCCTCTGAGATTAGCCACCGCCACTGCTAGCAGCTGGATGAAAACCTTGGGAGCCAAAGGAAGGCAGGACTCTGAAATTGGTATTTGTATTTATTGTTTTATATAGCGCCTTAATCCAAGGCGCTTTACAATGAACAAAATATACATTAAACATGGAACAGTAGAAGCTATAACGATAAACCTGAATCAAACCAGAAAATCAGCATGTAGAACAATTTACATATGAGAAAGAAGAGGGGGGGTGGAGAAAGAAGGGGGGGGAGAGAGTAGCGAGTAAGGTGAATAGTAGGAAGAAGGGAGATTTAGAATAGAAGGGGAAGATAAAGAACAAAGAAGGGTAGAAGAAAGAGGGGAAGAGGGGGAAGGGAATCAGGGACGGGAATGAAAAAGATGAGATTTCAATCAATGAAGAGCGGAAGAAAGAATAGGAAGGGGAGGAACGGATAGAGAAAGGTAGGGAGTTCCAGTGTAAGGGGGCAAGGAGCTGAAAGGAGTGGAAACGAGAAGAGGCACAGGGGGAGAGGGGGAGACAGAGTAAGAATAGATTGGCAGAACGTAGGGAGCGAGAGGGGGTTTAAAATCAGAGAAGAGAGGAGAGGTAAGGAGGAGCAAGGTTGTGAAGAGATTTAAAGACCAGACAAAGGAAGTGATATTTAAGTTGGGAATGGAAAGGAAGCCATCCTAGCTTAGAAAGTGAGTTGGAAATGGAGTCATGAGGAGAGAGAAGACAGAGGGTGCGGATGGCAGAGTGATAAAGGAGACAGTGTCGGAGGCGGCCTCTGTAACTGCCGGTTGGCTTGTGTGGAGGTGCGGCTTGACACGTAGCGTGACGCTTCACATTGCAGCAAAGCGGAGCGAATAGTCCGTTACTCTAACGGCTTGAGGATCGGTTCGAGGATTAAGGCGGCTTACGGCGCAGAACCCAGTGTTTTGTGCGGAGACCCACGACGCGCCAACTAGATCTCCCCCCCCTGCACTGACACTGCCATTGACTCTGGCAGAACTTACCGAGGTGAGGTGAGCCAATTTAGTGGGCATGCGGGGCAATGGCAGGGGTTGTCGGGTTGTGGGTTGGTGGGGGACAGACTGGGACAAAATTAGGCAAAATTAACTGAAACACCCTGAGCCAGCCAGAACAGGGTATTGGCGAGTCCTGGTTGGGGGAAAACACCAAAGTAGCATTCTGGTGCCGGTCCCTTGCATCCGAAGTGGGTATCCCGAGTTAGAGGTGGCCCATTGAGTGAAGTGACCTCCAGCGACAAGAGGCGGCAGTGTGTGCTTCCTAGCCCCTCGACCACTCCTGCCTCTATGGTAGAATTGTGAGCAGAAACTGCGAGTTGAGGGTAGAACGGGGAGCTGAACTGTTAACCATAAACCCTGACCAGCCATGCCATCAGCATAGGGAATGTCCACTGCATCATCACCCTTGCTTCCTGTCGAGGAAGACCACTGGTGCCTTCGGAGCTCGCGTTTGCGAGGGGAAGATTTACCTAACCAAACACACTAAACGAACGGCTTGGAGCTTGGAGCTCTGTTTAAAACCAAAGGGGAAAGGGGGTGCTATTCAAACGAACATAGCACCGTTAGTAAACATCTGCTCGTCAATGTCAGCCAACACCAAGGTACAGAGGATCCTGTTCTCGGGTGAGAGGTCAGAGGACCCTGATAATGACACCCAGGCTTTGGCCGAAGAGCCCCACCAACCTGGGCTTGATATGAACATCCGAGACCCTGGCTCCAGTCGCCCATTACCCCGCAGCCCCCCGCCGGCCTCTGGGGACAGAGTATCGAGACAAGAGGCGCCAGGGGTGGTGCGGGGTGGGGAGCGGTTGGGGAACTGTCCCTCAAACCTCCAGCACGAAGGGAGTGTGGGCGAAGGTGGACGGTGCAATGAAAACCCAGAAGGTGAAGAGGGTTTGTGCTCCGAAGTAGCCCTGGCTCCTCCTTCTGAAAATATGGTGAGCGTGCAAGTCTTGGTACACTCGGAACCCAACCTTGTTAAAGCTTTTCCCTTAGTGGGAACCAGTCCTTTGGAGAATAGTCCTTTGGAGAGTAGAGATGTGGATTCCAATAGCAAAAAGCGCCCACGATCTTCAGTCTCGCAAAAAACTACAGGCAACCAAACACAAAAACTACCTACTCTATCCAAAAAGTCTTACAAGAAAGATAAATCATTAGTGTTAAAAAACACTAAAAACAACACCGCGACATCCACTAACCTGAGAGACTATTTTGATCTTAGAACCCATGACAGATTTGAAAGAGGTGGTGAGCTTACTGACTCGGAAATTCTGGAGGCACTCAATGAGTGTCCGCCAATTGCTAAACTGAGAAGAATTGAACAACATTTGCCTCTGAATGAGACCCCCCCCTACAGGAAGTCGGTACAACTATCTATGAGTACCCGTACGTCGGCTAGATCTAAGGCCACTCAGACAATTACATTTGCACAGACTGCAAATTCCAAGGAATCAACTATCATTGTACCTTCAGAGGTTATGACGATACAGTCTCCCACCCCGGAGACGGAACCAAAGGAATGAAAAACGCCCCCCCATCACGGATCACAGCCATACACAAATGATGCCTACGACCAACAATAAGATCAACATGTTGGAGCCTCTAGAAAACCCTGTGCCTCCAGGCAATTGCGTGAAGGTAGTCATGGGCATGTATGACCAGACTGAAAACCGAGCCCCAACTGACCGGCGGGGAGGTGTTGAAGGATCCCTCCAATGAAGTGACAAAAACAACTAAACCCCTCAGTCAAGGTTCGTCTATCAACGGGAAAATCCGCTTAGCAAAACCTAATGCTGACCAAGGGCTTTGGGATCCTCTAAACGTGGCAGGACGGCGCAGACACTCTTTGGATTTTCAAAGATCACATACTCCACCTCGATCTGCGACGGGCCGTCTCTGGTCAAAATCACCAGAGAAAGGAACATCTAATCCTTATACAACCTCTACTAGGGGAAATACAATGCCAAAAAAAACAGACATGCTATCAATAATATCCACAGTGACAATCGCACTTGCCCCTTTCATGAAGCTATACGAAGGGGTCAGTGACACCTTGAAAGATCACACATCCATACAAGCCTCACTGTTGGCAAAAATAACGTTTTTTGATGCTTATATAATGACTCGGGAGAGAGAAGAATCAAGACCTAACCAAGAAGGGAACTTAGTCCCCTTGAGTGGCTGCCGAGAACATCACATTACATCAATAAGCAAGTAGTAAGGTCACAGAATCACAGGAAAACACTACGATTGACTTAACGAAGACCTGTAAAGTCAATGTCGCAACTTCAAAGGATACAATAACCAAGGGAACGGAACATGAACCAAGTAAAAAACGGGACACTTTGGAACCAGTGTTTATTATCAACAAGCCTGGCAAAGTAGTTCCCAAATCGTGTACGCGATTGACAAAAAAGACAAACAGCAACGAGTTGAATACAAGAGCTGAGAGAGCAGTCCCAACACTATCTTCAACAACTAGTAAGTCACCTATAACAACAAAGGACTTTTTGAAATCTGGGGCCTTAATGAACATAAGCACATACTCCATCGAAGACCCACTTATTGAGAAGAGTTCGGACAACCTAGAAGCTGCGATATATAGCAGTGCACAAATTTCTGCTACTCGGATCCAGACAAAGCCAGGTACAGATGGAAGGTCAAATGATGATAAAGAAGCAAAAACAAAAGTTCGAATGGAACAAAGGGTGGGAAGAGATATTCAAGAACATAACGAGGAAAAGAGACAAAGAAAGGGTCGATAGAGAGTGTGATAATCACAGACACGATGGAGGCCTCTTACGGAAACATAAGAGCTGTATAACTCCCCCCCCCCCCCCCCACCTGGGAGAGTAAATGGATCACGTAGAAAGTCCCCCAGATGGTCAGTAGAGCCTCAGAAGAATCGTCTGGAACATTCCACTACACATCAAAGACAGAAAGGTATAACAGAGAGCCTAACCGAAAAACGGATACAAGATGGATAATGAAATTACAACAGATTGAGGGCAACGATGACTAAGTAATTTTGAATCGGAGCTCGGTGTTAAAGTTCTTTAGCTACATTCCCTCACTAAAAAAGATAAGAACTGATGATCTACTTATTATAGACCCCAGCAATCGACAAGGGAAAGTTTCTGCCCACTTATACATTACATCCTCTACTATTAAACGCAATTTAAAAGAGGACACTGAGAAACTGCTGAAAATGGGCTACAACCTCACAGAGTCAAGCAGAGAGATCCCTGTCAAATCAGGAGAAAAATGGACATCTGATGAGATTCGTCTCTGGCAAAGACGAAGAACAGAGGACGGCAAACATAAGAAAGAAAGACGACGGGATTACAAAGAGACCAATGACAGATCTACTCATGGCCGGAGCCTGCGTGTCAACCGAAGAGAAAGTTACGTAGAGGAACACTCAAATCATGTTTGGAATGTTCAGAGCACGAAGCCCTCACAGGTTGTAGCTACAAACAACGCCACCAGGACTAAGATCCACACGCAAATTCCATCTTCAACTCGGCACGCTACCATAAACTCAACTTCTTCGACAAGAGCAGAAAAAACAGGCACTGAGGAGCCTTTTACGAAACAATCCCCAGTACGGAGTCTGTGGGCATGGCTTCCAAACGTACTATCAAAACAACGGAAAAGATAGCAACCCTAGAGCATGGCAATCCTCTTCACAAGGAACAGGATCCAATGAAAGAAATTAAGCTATTCTCTTGGAAAACTAGGGGTCATGGTCACCTGACAGTTGCTGGCGATACAAAATTAACTGAATACCACATTCTCTGCTTACAAGAGACCTGGTTGACCGATCTCCCCTCACTCGATGGTTATGAGGTTTTCCTTGTTCCAGCAAGGAAGGGCCTATTTGGCCGACCGACTTCAGGAATCCAGACGTCCATCCATTATAGAAGTGGCATCCTCGCTCCAGAAATATTGACAAGTAATCATTTTCTGTTAATGAGCAATTCTGAATATTTACTGGAACCCTGTCATTATGGAAACCGACACATTTCTTCTAAGCCATTGATGAGGCGACTTCAGTTCATCTAGCATCTCATTTGCTGATTTGCGGAGACTTAAACAGCTCATGCTCCATGAAAAATCTGGAAGAAAGTGTCAGAAATAACTCTTCACAATCAGACCGAGAGGGAAAGCATGGCTAAAACTAATGACTTCACGCAAACTGCATAATATTAGCAAAAACATCTTACCTACATGGGAGCGCAGGGCACTTCAAACCATGATTGATTACATCTTTGCCTCAAGTGACTTAGCGCAATCAATCACAGCATTTGAAGTGATACGAACTCAGGCTAGTGATAACAACTTACTGTGCGTCACTTGGCCTTCACCCAAACCTCTGGCTACAAAATCCATCAGCCATTTGGAAACTAATTCCCAAGGTTCAAGGTTAAAGATGTCAAAAGCAACTATAAAAGACCTACACTATCAATACGAGACCGTAGACTGCACGGAAATCACCCGTCACATGGACTATTTACCTTTACTTGAAATTTACAACAAAAAAAAGGGGGGTACAAAGAAAGCAGTCGAGCCTAGGAAACATGTGTTTGACAAAGTTCTGGTCAAGAAAAGAACTAAGAAAAGTGAAGAGAAAAGCAAAATGCCTTGGCCCATTAAAATTCGATCAGTTAGTGATGGAAGCCTCTCGGAGCTACAAATCGTGGCTGAATCACCATCGTCGGCAATTATACCAACAAGACGCAGAGGCTATCCAAATAGTGCTCCAGGGATATAAGAGCCGGGAATTCTGGTCACTCCTCAATTCAACTTGTTCAAAAGAAGAACTCACTATTTTAAATAACATAGGTGAAACAGTATGGACACACTTTTTCAAAACCTTGTTCTCTTCACCTACAGCAAACCAGATTGTCAAACAGAAAACGAAAATAATTGACCAGGTGGAGTGGGTCCCTTTGGATGACTATGAAGGCATAATAAGGCAGATCAAGATCCTCAAGAACTCTAGAGTGCCTGGCCCGGATGGCATTACAAACTTGGACCTCAAGGCCTTTCCCGAAGAGTGGGCAGCGCTTCTAAGCAAAATCTTCCAAAGATGCGCCAAATTCAAGACTGTCCCAAACTCATGGAAATCAGCGACGGTAGTACCCATATATAAGAAAGGAAACAAGAGGGAAACGGCAAACTATCGGCCAATAGCATTATTGGACTTGTATTGGAAAGGTTTACTGGCCCCTTCTGTTAACCAAATTCAAAGCCTGGGCAAAAACAGCTCCATGCGAAGATTTCCTACAAACAGGGTTAAAAAAAAAACTGCAGTACATCAGCTAACATTCTGACCCTGAACATCCTGAAACACAAGGTCCTGGAGGGCGGTCCACGAATATTCATTGTCTCCGTGGACCTTACCCAGGCATTTGATCAGGTGGATAGGTCACTCTTATGGGAAAAACTAACAGCCTGGGATTGTCCCCCTGCCCTGTTAGAGCCGATCAAAGCTCTGTACTCAGAAACCAACATGAGAGTTCGTCTTGATCAACAGGGACTCCTGTCGGCCCAAATCCAGACGGAAAGGGGAGTCAAACAGGGGTGCCCATTGGCACCGGCCTTGTTTTTGGCGTTTTTAGGAGACATCAAGGAGCCGGAAACTGACTTTTAAAGTTTCCTCCCGAAGCTGGGTAAAACTCAAATAGGCTCCTGTACGCCGACGACGTGACCCCCTCCTCGACTTCACGTTGATAGGGCTCCAACGTCAACTCAGTAATCTCCAGGCTTATATGAACAAAAACAACTTAGAGAGTAATGAAGCTAAAACCAAGGTGATGATGGTGTCGAAAGGAGTCAAGACCAAGGAAAAACCCCTACAGGGGAAAGTGATTGAGAAAGTGGCCGGATTTAAATACTTGGGGGTGATGTTGGACAACACAAAAAACGAGACAGGAATGCAGAAATTTCTGAAGGCCAAAACAAGAAAACTGACAGCGCAAGGGCATGCAATAGACAGGAAATTTGGCCGCTTCTCGCTGATTCTGGTTATCAACTTTTACAAGGCGAAGGCCGTCCCGACTAACTCATGGAGCTGAGGCGATGACAAATATTCCCTAGTTTTTTGGATCACCTTGGAAGCAAGTTTTTGGAGAAAAATCCTGGGTCTTCCTACTTGTGTCCCGATGGCCTGTATTATCACCTTGGAAGCAAGTTTTTGGAGAAAAATCCTGGGTCTTCCTACCTGTGTCCCGATGGCCTGTATTAGAAAGGAACTCAACCTACTCTCTTTCTCGGCTTCAGTGAGTTGGAACTCCTTGATGCTCTACCACAAATGTTTGCTTGTGGAAAGACCCTCTGTTTACAACTTGATCATACAAGAAATAAAAGATGCTGGCTGCAAGATGCTTACTAGATGGGCCCAGAGAAGTCAAGAAATTCTTCACGAGGTGGCCCTGGACGAGGAAACCCTTATGAACAACCCAGTGTAGGTATTGAAAAAATTCAAAGAGCTTGATTGGATCAAGACGGGCGAGAAAGCATCGGCATATAGATTGACTCACCTACATTGGAATCACAAAAAATTAAACGAGATACAACCATTTATCAAATTATCTCCATCAAAAAAATCCTGAAACTTGTTTTTGAGAGCAAGACTGAATCTATTACCTACAAACGAAATCCTCTCTATACGGGGGGCTGGCCACCACAGTCGGATGCAGACTTTGTGGTTCTGCTGAAACGAAAGTCTATCCGCCACTTACTCTTGTGTTGCCCTGGTACCCTCAAGCCAAGATCGCTCTACTTGAAGCGTTTATTCTCAAACTTCGTGCTGCAGGATGAAGACCTTTGCTGGTCAAGACTGATGACGGGAGAAAAAAAAACTGCTGGATGTTGGCAACATACAACATCCTACAAGATGTTTTAAAAAAACTTCCCGTCACAAAAGGACCTGGTGCCTGAGCAAATGGTTAAATGATGTATTGAGTGATGATTCTTAGTGTAAATTTTATCCTCAAACTTCTGTTCTCTTCTATGAAATTGAGCTACTTCTTCAATTGTAAAAATCTTAAAAATTAAAACACAATAAAAAAATACAAAAAATAAAGGGATTTCAGGGGAGCAGGTGGGAAGCGGGAAGACCAAAGAAGAGAGGAGAACAATAGAAAAGACGAGAAAAGATCAGGGAGGAGATTAAAAGTTTAGTAGCATGGAAGGTGAGAGAGGAACGAACTTTGCGGATGTTAAAGAGATGATAGCGACATGCCTGAGAGTTGAGGGAGATATGATGGGTAAATGTTAGGGAGAATTCTCTGTATAGGCTAATTTCCCAAACCTAGTTAGTCCCCCAGCAGCTTTGCTGGATTTTTGGGGTTTATTTTTTTCCGCTAAGAGTGAGACTCTTTTTCTCCCACTCTTAGGCATGATTTGAGAATGTCCTTTGACTCTAATGTGTTTTATGGGCTATGGGATCTTTTACTCCATAGGGCTTCATGTGTTTTTGGTATGTGTGTTACACAGCACCCTCAGTGCAGTAACAGGGGTGTCATAGTGACCACCAAACATAGACTCCATACCCTGGGACTGACTACTGTCTCCCAGGGCATGTAAAGTCACCATTGACTTTACTAGTCTTAAATTGTGAACAGAACCAGTACAAACCATCATAATGTGGAAGTACTGGTAGGGGTAATTAGATTGCCCCTGGGTCTGTTTTTTGAGGAGGCACTGTGCAGTTCCCCCTCGTCGAGTTTCTGGCTGGTGGCAGTGGTTACCACGCAAAATATTCCACTGGAATATTTCCTATGGGATTTTCACATTCATTTTAAACGCACCACTTCTTTGGTGCAATGTTAAAGATACCCCTGGGTTATTTATTTAATATTTATTCCCCGGTTGTTTTTTTTTGCCAGGACTCGGTTTTAAAATGGCATTTGTGTTCGCCTCTGTAACTCCAACCCAAGTCGAGCCCTTTGTTCCACTTTTTGGCGGGCTTCTACACAGAAGCCTCCAAAAGTGGCGCCACTCTGTCTGGGTCTACAGGATGTGTGGGAGGGGGAATAGGCACCCTAGACTGAGTTGCCTCAAGTCGCACTCTTGTGTGATTGGCCCAGTGGTGGGCCACCCGGCTCACCACTTACCATGTTTGAATGACAGCTAGGACTGATGAATGGGGATTTTCTGCATAAAAGCAGGGCTTTGGGGACTGGAACTTCAGAAGTCGCCACAGGACCTAAAGAATCCGAAGAAGGAGAAGCTGAGCCGACCTGCAACAACGACACCACCAGTGGAGCCCTGCTGAACCGACTCACCACTTCCCAATGACAGAGAAGATCTTCTTCCTGGAGAGTCTTCTTCCTTTGAACTGGTGGGGTTAACCAGTTCGCCCTCTTTTCGACTTCCTGGATCGTCTCGTGGTCGAATCGCCCGTGCCAAGCACCCCGGCGGCCGGATTGCCGCGCTTCACCACTACCGCAAATAAAAGGGTAGTACCTTTTAACCGGGAAACTCCGCGGCTGGTTTCTTTCCTGGCAGTGAAAGGACCACCAGCTTTCCTCCACATCGAGATCTTCTCTTCCCCTGGATGAAGCACTGACTTGCACCCGCTGCCAGGAGCAACTGCCCCCGCTGGAGTTTTCTCACCATTTCAGGTACTGTGTCCCGCCTGGTCTCCCTTGCAACAGACTGTTCAAGGTGTCCCGTAAATCCTTGACCCTCTATCCTGGGGTGACCTGGGACCTGTTAACTAACTTTTCTGAACTGATCCAACTCCTTTTTGAACTATCTGCAAAGACTTTTAAAGTGTAATTCAACTGTGTGATCTTGGGCACATTCCGCCTTGCTCTCTCCAAGAGTGGGCCTGGCCTGTGAACTTTTTGCTCTACAGTAGACTCTGCCTTTCTTGACTTGCTGTGGTTCTTTTAAAAGTGTTGGTATTGTGTGCTTTCCTAATTCTGCCTTTTCCCTCCCTTTTTAAATAATTATTGGAGTGCCATCTTGGTGGTTAAGCGCTCACCTCTGTGTGGATGATAAGTGGTGTTCTTTTCCTAAGACATGTCGAATAATTAATCAGGGAGGTGTATATATTTCTAGTGACTGTGTTTGAATTGAACTTGCTTGACATTAGTGCCAGTGTATTTTTACAAGTGTGTTTTTAAATAAATAATGATATACTTTGATACCAAAGCTCTGGTCAGTGTTTGCTTGTGCTACTGTATTTTTGTACCTAATGTGAATACTCCATATACTGCCTAACTCTTCTTGAGAGAAGTCTGACTGCTCAGCCACAGCTACCAGGTAAATCTGGGTGGTACAGACTGCTACCAATTGGGTTTACTGCCAACCCCTGTAGTCTTATGCTTTTTGCAGTGGGTGGTCCCTAGGGGAATGGCACAGGTTTCTGCCTAACAGTAAATGAAAGGGAAGAGTCCAAATAAATGGCAAGATTACGAGCATGGTTGGAGATAGGGAGACTAGAAGGGGGGAAATTGAATAGAGGGAGGGGGTGAAGGAAGAGGAATTGTGTTAGATGGAAACAAAAAGACTTCAGTCTTGTCAGTGTTAAGAGAGTGATAGTGAGATGACATCCAATTTCTAATAGCTGTAAGACAGGATGAGACACTGAGATGTATGTCAGAGGTGAAGGAAGAAAAGGAGAGGAACAGTTGGGTGTCATCGGCATAAAAATGATGAGAAATCCCCAAGGAGGAGATGATAGGAGCGAGGAGTGAAGTATATAGAGAAAACAAGAAGGGTCTGAGGACAGAGCCTTGGGGAACACTGTAATAAAGGGGGAAGGTAGAAGAAGTTCTTCCGCCCCAGGAAACGGCGAAAGAGCGGTGGGAGAGAGAAGAGGAGAGCCAGTTAAGAACCGAGCCTTTGAAACCAAGGGAGGAAAGAGTGTTGAGAAGTAAGGGATGATCGACAGTGTTGAAAGCAGCGGAAAGGTCAAGGAGGATAAGGATTGAGGATTGCTTAGAATAGCGAGCAGTAAAGAGAGCGTTAAGAACGTAGGTAAGAGCAGACTCCGCAGTGTGTTTGGGATGGAAGCCAGATTGCAAAGGGGGAAGGAGAGAGTGGGTAGTGACAAAAGTAGAGAGTTGAGAATATGCCAAGCGTTCAAGTAATTTAGAGAGAAAAGGTAAAAGTGAGATTGGGTGAAAGTTGGATGCGAGGAGAGGATTAGCAGAAGGTTTCTTCAATATAGGGATAATAGTGGCATGCTTGAAGGCAGAAGTGAAGGTGGCCATAGATAGACAAGTATTGAAGAAGGAGGTTAGATAGGGTAAGAGATGGGGGTAGATCTTGGGAATAAGAAGCGTTGGGATGGGGTCAGAGGGGGCTGCCGTAGGGTGGGATTTAGTTAAGAGGAGAGAAACATCAGAGGGAGTGATAGGAGAAAAAGTAGACATTTGAACTGAAGAGGAATCTATGGAGGGGAGGGGAATAAGAAGGAGAACATACAATTTGTTGGCGAAGAGAAGTTATTTTTTCAGAGAAGAAGTTGGCAGAGAAGAGAGGTCCGGAGCGGGTGGGGAGAGGAGACGAGAGAGGATATGAAAGATGTGATGAGGATGAGAAGCTTGGGAGTGAAGAAGGTTAGAAAAGTATGAGCGTTTGACGGATTTAAGGCAGGATTCATATAGGGAATGATAAGAGAATTAGGTGGTTTGGTTAGGAATAGAGAGGGATTTGAGGCAGCAACGCTCAAGGCGACGGAGGAGACGACGCATGGTGAGGAGAGAGAGCCAGGGTTGGGAGGGCTTGGGAGTAGGGCGGAAAGAGGAGAGGGGGTGTAGTAGATCGAGACTAGAGGAAATGGAGGAGAAAAGAGAGGATGAGGCAAGATCAGCGGGGAGGGAGGATAAATCAGAGAGGGGTGGAAGAGATGAAGAGCAGGCATCAATGAAGAGTGAGGGGTTAAAGTTCCAGAGATCATGTTGAGACAAAGATATGGATGAGGGTAAAGGAGAGGGAGATTTAAAGCTGGGAGAAAGCGAAAAAGAGAGCAGAGCATGATCAGACAGATGGATGGGTAAAGAGGAGACAGGAGAGGAGGAGTAGGTGGAATTAAAGATGCATTCAAGAGTGGAACCAGAAGAGAGTCGGAGAGGAGAGAGAAGGCAGGAATCTAGGATTGAGGTAAGAGGTGAGGGTTGAGGGGAGGTGCGAAGGTGAAGGTTGAAATCACCAAGTACAGTGAGGGGAGAAGGGGAGGGGGAGATGAGAGAGAGGAGGTGGTCAAGGTCATCATAAAAAGAGGAGAGGGGGCCAGGAGGTCTATAGATAATTAGGAAGGAAATGGAGTGAGGATGAGTAAAGGATTTATATAGGTATTCAAACGAAGGGAAAGTAGGAAGGGTTAGTGAAGAATTGGATAAAAGGTATTTAGGAGGGAAGAGGATACCAACACCTCCTCCACGACGAGAAGGGCGAGAGACATGAGAAAAGGAAGAGGAAGGGGTAGTAAGAGAGGCAGGGACAGTAGAGTTGTGAGGTGAGATCCAAGTTTGTTAGACAGAGGAAATTAAGGTTGAAACGAAAAAACATGTCCAAAACAGATGCAGTCTTATTACAAAGGGATCTGGCATGTCCCCCACCCCCCCACCCACAGGCCAACCATGGCAGACAAACATTGGCTTTGCACCCTGCGGTGCTGGGTGGATGGTGGCTGCAGCCTCTCCCCATGTGGGGGCACCTAACCAACTGCATCTCAGGAAGCACTTGCCCTGTAGTCTTTCCAGGGCGGCCTGGCCTCTAATCCGCAGAGCATAGGAACCCGAAGAGCAAAACTGGCGTCTAGAAGATGTGGAGCGCTGCTGCATGGCTAGGCCCAACGGCTTCTCCATGTTCCTTCGATGTCTGAAATTTCTCGAGTGTCATCAGCTTTAGCCCCAAACAGGTTTTGGCCATCAAAAGGCAAGTCCAAAAGTTTAGCCTGGAAATCATGCGCGAAGGCTGACATCCTCATCCAATAGTGGTGCCCAAACACTGCCTGTGGTCGTGGACCTGCCAACAAAGTCCGCTTTGTCCAGTCGTGGCTTCAGAATCTGGCGTGACGCCTCCCTGCCGCCTGTTACCTTAGACAGGAAGCAGTCTCTCATATCCCCTGCATTCGTCACAGCAGACCTCCGTCCAAAAGAGAATTTTGCCAGGGTTCAAGACAAGTTTACTAAGTGAAGGGCGAGGGTGCCTGATGCAAAAACCTTATCTAAGCATCTAGTTTTGTTTTACACTCAACCTGCGCCATCAAGCTCTGCTTGGAAGCACGAGTGTATAGGAAAGCTGGGTCAAAGGGGGCAGAGAGACACTTCTTTGCTATCTCCCTGTCAACTGCAGATGCGGTCTCCTCCCATACCTAGAGTATGGGGGCCTCTGATGTCAAATTACAGCAGGGATCCCCAACGTGTAGCTCAGGAGCAACATGTTGCTCATGGCACCCTAAATTGTTGCTCGCCAGTTGCTCTTGGCCATGATGTGGAGGCCTAGAAGGAGGTGCTGAATGGATGAGACCTCAGTAGCACTGTAGTCAGGACAGAGTCCTGGACTGTGAAAGAATGTTGGCCAATGAGCCGCTGTGTTTCCAGCAGGCTTATTTTTATACATGCAAGATTTGTGTTTGGTGCCACCATGCACATAATTTTTCAGTAAATGCCCTTATTTGTTATGGTAGTGACATTGCTAAAACCCTGTCCTCTCCAGTTAATTTGCCCAACTGACAAATATATTAATGAGTACAATATTTGAACCATGTTTGTGTCATGGAGAAAATTGGCCTATTCTGTTCCTTGGTACAGGTAGTATGAGCACAATGGACAAGGAGGTGGTATGCATACCCAACTTTGCTTTATTAAATAATGTGCATGCACACTTTCTGTACAAGTGAGGTTTGTGTCTGTTGCCACCATGCATATTTATCGACAATATTCATTTTGATGCCACCTCTGTTTATTATTACATAGTGTCCTAGCGGAAAAATGGTCATCGATTGATACTCTGCCCATCTGTCACATGGTTAATGGGCAGAAACGGTAAATGCATGCCACATTTTTCATAATTAATTTGCCCTATATTCCAATCCAATTAAGCTATTGTTAATAGGTTTAAACTAACAAGCCAATTAATTGATTCAAATACTTTGTTAACACCACCACATCCCTCTATGAAGTGGTCATCAAATGCTCAAAGGTCTGACCAATGTTTGCCACTAAGTCTTGTGTGAAATCTCTTTTGGGCAGAGAAAATCGGCTCCAAATAATTAAGAAAGTTATTATTTTTATTCCTAATCATTTTTCACCAATGCAACAGCCTTCTGGAGCTTTAAAACACATTTGCCATAACATTCCCATATAATTCTCAGGAGGTAACCTTCAAAGGTCCAATGAGGTGATCTGTAAAGCGTACCATGTAATGACCTGAAGTACTAATTAATATTTAATCATATTTCTCCATTAAGTCAGCAACATTTAAAAACATGTTTCATATTTTTCATACAATTCACACAGAACAAGCCCAAAATAGAAAAGCAACTTTAACATATTTAAACCTGCTATATATAAAAGCCTGATCATTACAATTAATTGTATATAACATAGCTCTGATGTAGTTCACGCTTATGCAAAACAGAGAAACAATGGCAAATTAACAGAAAATGAACCAAATCTTTGACACCTATTTTGAAAGCGCACTTTGTGCTTCCTCCTGCACACTTTCATAATTTATTGAGGAGTGGGTACATTTTAACGTACCATTACCACCAGCCTCCTGCATTCTGGGTATCTTATTTCACAGATTTCTCCTTGCCATTTTATAGGTGTATGCAAGTCTGTATATAAGGCTAAAGTGGGCAGCCTATGTATATTTTGGACATCTGACTCTTTTTCCATCAGACAAGCTCTTGCTTTTGGAGCTATTTTGAGGAGACTTAATGCGCCAAATACAGTTATATCCCATCCCTATCCAAATGGACAGTGCCTTACAACCACCCATAACCACAGTATTTTTCTTCACATGGGGAGGCTACAATCGCACTTGCACTGAAATTCACTTTATGATAAGCAGAAAATCCCAGATGTGCTTTTAACTGGCTTGGCACTTTCAAATTGAACACCCCCAATTCAGCTCACAAGACACTAGCAAGGTGTATCTGCGGGGAGACCTGCTATTTGGCACAGGAATTTATTTTGCAACCCCTCCAGGAAATGACAGTTCTAACCACCCTAGATTTTGCAGCCTTAAAATCATGGATCAGACATTTGTCTTATATACCTCCAGTCACTTCTCCAATCAGAATGCCGCAAACTTGAAATTACAACGTAAAAAGCCATTTAATCACTAATGATGCCTTTTCAACTATTTTCTTTAAATGACTGACGCAAGCACAGCTCTTTCAGAAGAGTAGGCTCAAATAAAAATGAGACTGCCCCCTCATCTCTACATTCATTTAAAAACTAGCTACAAGGTTTCATCCTTTGCCTGAATACCATCATTTTAGTTTTTATTATATTTCATTTCAAACTGTAATTCTCAAAATAGTAACATGTGTTTAGCAGGCCCTGTTGGAGACCTGCAGGGGGCAAGGCCAAAATAGCTGTGTCTTCTGCATAAGGAAGCATGCTTCAAAATGAACCCTTCAGGCGGAGGGTGGATTAACTTTCCTAAGAGAAGTACTAGAATCGACATCCAAAAGGAATACATTGGGACCAAACGGACATCCCTGCTTGTCACATTTATTGGTGTTGGAAAACAATGTATAATTCGTAATCTTGTATATTGGACTGATGCTGAGATGTCTGCATATCACGTTGGAAAAGACTTTATAAAAAAAAAACAATAGTGATCTGTAGGAATGTAGGAGTAGGACTCAGACACAGTGGGCTCATGTTGATTGACATATACTTTTATTGAAAGTAAAATGGTGGGGGACTGGGGAAACGCCTCTATTTCCCTAAAGCTAAGACGGTTTACCTTCCTCAACAAAAACTAAGGAAACTGTCAGGATGTCTTGTCTAAAGTAAATAGTCCACTGTCACAAGTCCGAAGCCTATTTCCATCTCTCACACTATTGACTAACCTATAAAAAACCAAAGGTCTTAATTCAGAATAATTGTTTGTAGATCCAATCAAAGAGTTCCAAGTAACAAAGGTTCCAAACCCAAATTTCTTAAATGTAAAATAGAGTTCCATACAGTTCTTAGATATTTCTCCATTGCACAAACTTCGCAACAACCAGGGGCAATGACGCTCTTGTCCTGGTTCCTTCTCTTGGAAACTCTCTATTTATTGGACCACAACCAGGGCAATGACTCCTTTGCCCAGGTTCCTTCTCCTGTAGGTCCCAGATCTCTGCTTCTCTCTCTTTCCGCTTGGGCCAACTTAGTTCACTTCCCTGCCAAGTATGGTCCTTAGTAAATTACTCTGTGGTTTCCCTTCTTCTCATGGGATTGGCCCCCAGACCCCTCTTTATGTTCGGGAACCGAGAGCCCTCTTCTCGCAAGTACCACCACGAGGAAGAAGACTTGTGTGTTTCTCGTGTAGTGGGTCCCAAACCTCCCTTCTTTGCGTGAGGGTATTGGAGCTCTCTTATCCCATGTACCACCACGAGGAAGATGACTTGTGTGGTTCTCGTGTAGTTGGTCCCAGACACCTTTTCTTTGTGTTTGGGTGCTTGGAGCCCTTTCCTCACAAGTACCGCCACAAGGAAGAGGACTCATGTTGCTTTCTTTTGGTGGGTACCAGACCCTTAAGTTTCTCTTGTTGGCGGACAAACATGGCTCATGTGCCTGCCAGGTGCTGTGACTATTAAGATGCTGACTACATCGTCTTAGTTTCCCACCAGCCAGTCTGAGTGCTCCCCTTTAACGCTTCCCTGTCTGCAGGAACATCGGGAGCTTCTCTCTTCCAGCTCACCTTCTGGTCCTTCCACTGTGGACTGGCCCTTGTCCTTCCAGCTCCCCTCTTGGCATCCTGGTGTGCTTCCTTGAACCTTCCTGCACCATGCTGGCTCCTGCAGCTAATTCATGGAGGATTAGACAACTTCTCCCTGAGTCCCTCTTCATTTTCTACTCTGCATTGGCCAATGAGCAGCCATCAACAACTAGACTGCTCATTGTGGTTCTTAGGAAAACTCTTCATACCTCCGCTCCTCCTTTTCATCCCAATACTTATTCCAAGTAGTCTAGAATGCTCATGTTGGTTAAGCGGAACTCTCTACATTACTCCATGCATCTTCTTTGTCTCAGTGGTTGTCAATAGCATATATTTCAACTCTTCCCCATTCTTCCTTGTCTCAGTATTTCTACCCTTGCTCTCCCTTGGGTCGGTTGTGCTCTTCATAGTCCCAGTACCTATCTAGGGAAATGGCAGGGCAACTATAGGTCATGAGCCTATTAGGGAAGGGGTTGTTTTTTGGGTTCTAGGAAGGGGGGGGGGGGGTCTGGTGATTGGTGAGGATACTGCGTTCTCAGGGTAGTGTCGTTCTTAGTCCCATGAGGCGTTTCCTCTCCCATGTGATCCTCTCCCTGTGCACCACCCTCGGAGGAACTATTGTACCGAGTACATACCGCCCTGGACCCATGGGAAGGGTCTCCCCCATAGGGGAAAAGGGACAGCATCCACAGATTTGTCAGACTCCAATAAAATGTAAATTACGCCACATTATGTTTCTATCAATCAAATACTGACGAAATCCACTGTGGAGTTCTACAGACTCCATAATAGGGGACTAACACCACCAAACCACCACTTGGAATCTAGCAGTGATACCGCTGCACCAAGTGGCAGTAACCGTATCATTGAGATGCCACCAAACTCATAATGAGCCCCAATGTCCAGTAAGGGAATTGGCCTATAAACGTGAGGGGCTGGTGGTCCAAGAAATACTTATCTAAGGGGATGGCATAATGCCAGTCTTAACAACAGCAATAAACATAAAACGATTTGGTGTCCTTCAAAAAAGCTCCCATTGTTTCTCAAATTCTTTTTTTGTCTTAAGGCAATTCGTTTTGCCATTTTGAAACTATAAATCTGACCAGCAGTGTACACACCCCTCATTACATCGAACCATGGTGCATCCCCTTCTATAAACTGGAACTCCCGAACTTGGGGGCATGGTTTGCCAATAGCTCCGCCCTGGATAGTTTCCCCTAAAGACTCAAACAAACTGACGCTTTCCTTTGTGGCCTCTGAACTGGTCAACAGTTTTAAGAGAATATCTTAATTTCTTGTGAATTAGTAATTCTTTCCAATGCCTCCTTTTCAAGCGTAGGCATCGCCAACCAGCCTCTCTGGCTGTCAGATATCTTCTTCGTGGTGCCTACCCTGGCCATTGGAAAATGAACTCAAGAGGATTGGGTTTACTCTTTGATCAATAAGAAATGTACCATTTCATAACACTCCTGGAGAAAAAAAAACATCCACAAGACAGTCATCAATGACTGTGTAACAGTATTGCTGATCTTGCATACTTAGGAATGCACCATTTGCCATTAAAGATCCCATAAAATCCTAGGCGGAATCTCAGTAGACCTGAAAAATCAGTGCTCCATTTATGGCCATTTTTACTGTCCATACATTTGCACTAATATTTTGCTCCGGAACCTGAAACCCTTGGCAATGTTTGTTTACTCCTACTCTATTTTTGAACATCTGGACTGGTCCTATATGTCTAAAAATGTACTACTGACCACTCAATTTCCTCACCATTTCTTGTAGACAACCACTTAACATCAAATGAAGTTAAAGGCCTTGCACATTTCCTTCACTACACTAACACGTGGTCTAGATAACTATTAAGTACTGCAAATGAAATGTTCAATAAGCAGTTTTAACTTTGCTACATTTCTAATTTGTGTTTCAATCATTTTTCCGCCAACTGTGCGCCAATATGTTACATCGAAAAATGGATGTTGCTCACCATTTAATTTGAAATGCCAATTTTGCTCATTGCACACAAAAGGTTGGGGACCCCTGCATTAGAGGGTAGGAGCATTTCCTTCTTGGGACCTTCGTAAAGGAGGTCTGATAATTTGAACTTAATTTTCAGTCCTGGCCTCAGCATAGAGCCCCAGGGTATTGGCCACATTAGCCATCAGCCTCTGAAAGGATGCCCGAGGCTTACAAGTTTGGGGGAAGGTTAAGGACAGAACCAATATCCAGCTCGCTCAGGGGATGTGTCTAGACCACTGGCTTTTTTGAGGTCTGAAGCCAGCCCTTGCACATCCTTACCCTCAGAAATCCTCCGGGAAGTCCCTCTCTTACCCGGAAACCAGAGGTTCAAAGCCAAAGGGTACATTGTCCCCCTCCTAATCGTAGAGGTCACATCTAGACATGTAGTGTTTGAAAGAAAGAGGAGCATATTCACAAGGTTCTGCAGTGCCCACTGTACCGACGAAGAGGACAAAGCCGGTACTGGCGTCGAGATTGATGCCTGAAGGTGGAGTTGGGCGGAGGGAGCGCTCTTCCCCTCTTCTTGGCAAGGCCCGAGCCATAGGTGGGCGGGAGAGATCCCCAGCGGGTACCCTGTGTAAGGAAGGCATGGTATCAAACAGTGAAGACAGATGCAACTGATCACAGTTCAAGGGTGTTTATTGAACTTCAATGGGTTGGTAAAACGCCCATCTAATCCTAAATCCAAGGATGTGAGCAAGCTGCGACCATCAAATAATAATAAAGCAGTCCTAGTGGAGTCCGTCAAAATAAAAGGGCCTAGGCTAATACACCCATTACCAATCCTTACTTTTAAATACAAAATGGTGTGGGATAACAATGTATGCCAAAGATAAGTGTTCAGGAAATATGTCAGCACAGTTGAGCAGTTAGCTTCCCTTCCCCACATTTTCAGCACAGGGCAAAGCAGCATGTGTGGACTTCGCACACACTTTAGATTCTTGGCCATGAGGTAACAGTTCAACACATAGGCATCAGGGCCTTCCGCCAAAGTCTCTCTCGCAATGACAGTCATTAATGCAGAGGGCCTGATGCAACAAAACAAACACAAAAGTTCCTTTCCTTTGTTAAAGTTTAACTTTCACAAGTTCAAGACTGATCTCCCTCATTCCGGCTCGCACCACTGATCCCCCTCATCCGGGATCAGACCCTTTTTCTACAATGTTCAGAATTTGGTCTCCCCTGTTCGGTCTCAGATCCCCTTCCGATACCAGAATCGAAGACTTTCGAATGTGCGATGGGTTTGGCTTAAACCGTTGCGGGGACCACTTCGATTGACTTCACACAATTCACACTTCACATCGATCCTCTGCTTTTGTTTCCTTTTCATCAAGATACCATACCGAGACATTCAACTTAGCGCATTCACAGTGCCAGATCACAGTCAACGGTATTGTATCTTTTCTTCTAATGTTCAAATATTCACCCGCAATTTATCTTCACTCACGTCTTTCATCACACATGTTTAACAATGTTCATTCCATCGCTCACTTCACAATGTTGCCGCTTGCAACCTTGACTTCAACACAGACCTGTCTCCCCAACTCACCAGCTATGTTGTTCTCTCTTGCTTCTTTGTTCTTGGAGCCAAGGACGATACCACAGCGTCTGCTGCTCCTCCCCGCATTGGTCAGTAATGCGGGAGGACCCTCAATATCTCTGACACACAATGCAGGATTCTTTAGACTTGTTTTTCGGTCTTACATTTTCTGCCTTGAAGGTTTCTTGAAAGTAACAGCGTCCTGTTAACGAGGTCAAGGGTGTTGCCCCTCACACAAACCTCTCATGCCTGGCCGACTTTCTCCCCTCATTCAATTGCCAACTCGAAACTGTTGTACATTTCTGTGTTTTGCCTCGCTCCTTTTATCCATGTGTGGAAGTGTAATAGATTTAGGTGTGAGTGATTGTCCTGGCCACCGGGAGGTAGTCCCAGTGGACTAGCAGGTGAGACACCTTCTGGTTTCTCAGACCTGCCAGTCGCAGAAGAGGCATTTGGTCTAGTTCATGCCAGGGCCCCGATCGTCGGAGCCGAAGCGGTCAAGCATATTTTGATGAAATTGTTCCCCTTCCTCTAGGGGAATGAAGGGGCGAGCATTGGAAAGGAAAAGATAACTTATTCGGATCTGGAGAACCTGTAGACTGGCAGCTCTTCTTTTTGGAAGAATGCCTTACAAGGAGCCACTCAGAGTGGGATCTCTTGCAGTGCTTTTTTTTCCTTTTATTTGAGCAGAGTGAACCTTTCCTCAGATCGACGATCCGCACTGCATGACCTTGAATGAGACTATGCAATATCACCCTCTCTCTTGTGGACGAATTTAAACGTATTGCCGCCCATTCCCAAAGGGCCTACGGATGCATGGACTGACGAGACCAGCAATCTTGAGTGTCGTGCTTCTCTCCCAAGCAGTATACACAAATCTGGTGCAGATCTGAAACTGATATCTGCCGGCTGCAGTCTGTGCATCGTTTGAACCCCAAGGCCTTTGCAGGGTTAGGCAAGGCAACAACAAATTTGAAAAATCACAGTGTGCTCCTGACGCGAACGGAGTGCACGCAAAAAAACAAACCGAGGTCACAGTGCCTTTGTATATGCAGGCCCGGACATGTCCGGCGCCAATCACATAGAAGCGTTGGGACGGTGCAGATGCAGAGCCTCGCTCCCTTGCAGCTGAAAAGTTCCTGGAGAAGAGCTGTGTTCTGAATAGATTATCATCGATGTGTAATCCATGGGAGGATGGAATCCATTAGAAAGCTTCTCACAGCTTGGAGAGTAAACATTACAGCATGCAGCAGACCATGTCGGTTACATTATTCACAGGTTAGCAGTTTCTACCACAAATCTGGTGCTTTCACTGTTCAGGCAGAGCCTGTCCAACTAATGTTGCTACGTCTACCTGCTGAAGCTGTCTCGCATAGTGAGGATGTGATCTAAAACACACTTGCTAATGCCTAACCAGTACTAAGTCAGAAGTGTATAAGGCAGAAGCGGGCTACTTCTTGCAAAACTAGAATACCATGTCACTTAAGGACATTAAGGACATAGGAGTACACATTACTTACCCCTGGTAATGTTCTCTCTACTGATGTTCCTCCCATGGATTCCTCATCTTTGATATACAGATATCATGCTTGAAGCAGAAGGTGCTGTGCAGTGTCGAGTCTATGTCCCTCAGTGGTTTCCGTTCTTGCACTCGGACTTGATGTTGACAATGGTATAAATAGCACGCACTGAGCCTGTTGCCCAAGTTCTAGTTTTTACCTCTTTCTGCACAGCCGACTTGGGGTTTACAAGAACCTGCATGGGCGTTGAAAGAGAAGTGCATTAAAAATAATGCACCAAAATCAGAGGGGTAGGCTGGAGGGTGATGAGGAACATCCAGTAGAAAGAACATTATTAGGGTTAAGGAATTTGTTCTTCTAATAGATTGTGTCCTCCCACCGATTCCTCATCTTTGATAGACTCCCATAGAAGTTTCATAGAAGGAGGTGGGGCCAGTCTATTTTTGTTATTGCTTTATATTGTGCAAAACAGCCTTTCCAAACCTAGCGTACTGACCGGACAAATTGTCTAAACAGTAATGTTTTCAAAAAAGGTGTGCATCAAAAACCAGGTTGCAGCATTACAAAATTCCTGTACTGGTACACCTCTTGGCAAAGCTGAAGTGGTTACCACACCTCTGGTGGAATGTGCTCTTAGATTTTCATGAACATCTTTCCCAACAGTATAACCAATAAAGAGTTTGCCATCTTGTCTGACATTTGCAGAACTAGAAATATAAAAACTTAGAGGTCTTTTAGGATCAAGGGTATATAACTTCTCTTGCTCCTTGGAAGGATGAGTGGGTGGATAAAATGCTGGCAAGGTAAAAGGTAATTTTTAGTGTTAGATGGATTTCGGACACCACATTGGATAGGAAGGAGGGGCGAACCCTGAAAACTACCTTCTCCCTGGAAAATATAGGGAAAGGAGGTTTACATGACCAAGCTTGAAGCTCACTCACTCTGCGAGCAGAAGTGATGGCTACCAGAAAGTTTGTCTTGAAGGTTAATAACTCGAGTGGACAGGAATGGAGAGGTTCAATTGGAGCTCCCATCTAAAATGTTAGTACCAAATTCAGATCCCAATCCAAGACTATGAAAGGGACCAGTGGGAAAATATTTGTCAGCCCTTTGAGGAACTGAATCACAATGGGTATTTTTAAATAAGAGCCTTGTTCTTGCGTACGTTTAAAAGATGGATAACACCACCAGGTAAACCTTGACAGGGCCAGGTGTAGCAAAAAGGAATCTTGAGCTCTACACCAGCTGCAAAACTTGTTCCAAAGGCAGCAGTATAGTGCTTTTGTTGCTGGTCTTTTGGCTGAAAAGCAACACCTTCATCACATCTTCCGAGAGGTCCTAATCTTTGTATCTTAACCTCTCAGAAAGCAGGTGTGTAGGTTCAGTTTTCCGATTTCTGGGTGAAGGCGGCCTCTCTCTTGTGAGAGTAGGTCCACTCTCTGGGGGAAGACAGATTGGCGGGCAGATCGACCTGTCCAGAAGTTCCGGGTACCGCCTGACTATTTGAGGAATGACAGGGACCGAAACACGTGTCTGGGGTTGCTGTTGGTACTCTTGTTCAGAGGAGAATTGCCTAGCATTTTGGTGCTGGACTGCCCCAGGGCAGGACAAAGACTGATATGTTTAGGATATTTCTCCTCTGTGAAAGATATTGACCTAAAGACTCTTGGTAAGGCTCTTGTAACCAGGACTCATGTCTGGCAGAGAGTCTCCCAGGAACCCCCCCTTGTTATATGGATGGCAAAAAGGCCATCAGCCAGCCTGGTTGACCTCAGGCCTAAAAGGATTTATGTGTAGTCTGAATTCTGAAGGGGAGCAAAACGCTCATAGCGAGATCACTCATGTGGGCTCCCCATCCTGTGAGGGAAGAATCCAACTATGGTCATCTCCGGCCAGGGTTCCCAAAAAGATTCCCCCATCATATTCTCCTCGCAGGCACACTGTAAAAGATCCTGTACGACCTTGCACAGGACCTGGAGAAGGTCCATCATCCTGCCTGAGAATTGTAACCATTGGGATCAGAGGGTCCAATATAGGGACCTCATCCTTAAGCAGGCTTGAGGCACCAGAAAAATGCAGGATGCCATAAGGTCCAGCAACCTAAAATAATAATCAAAAGCCAGTACATCTTGGGTGTTTTGAAATCTAGTCACCAATCTGCAAGATATGTTCAGCCCTCAACTCGAGAGGCAAAGCCTTCCCTGAGGAAGAGTCCAGGACTGCTCCAATGAATTACAGCTTTTGGGAAGGTGTCGCCTGGGACTTGAGAGAAGTCCAATTTGTGGAGCGAGTGCCAGGTGCAGTTGAGGTGTTCCGGAGCCTGTTTGTGAGAACTAGCTCTGATCAGCCAATTGTCTAGGTAGGGAAAGATGTGGATCCCTCCCCTCCTTAAATTTGCTGTCAACACTGCCATAAACTTGGTGAAAAACATTAGGGAGTAGATCAACCCGAAAGGTAGTAGTCGAAACTGATAAGAACTGCAAATGGCGAATGTTAGGTACTTTATGCGCTTGGGATGTATAGCCACATGAAAGTAAGCATCTTGAACATAGAGCGACAATACAGTCCTGGAGCTGAAGAGTCTGTGCAAGAGTGACCATCTTGAATCTATCCTTCCTAAGAATTTTGTTCAAGCGTCTAAGGTCCAAGATGGGTCTCAGTCCCCCGTCTTTTTTGAGGAACAGAAAATAGGTGGAGTACCAACCTTGGTACAGTTCCGCTACAGGTACCCTTTCCCACTACACCTTTCTCCTGCAGGGAAAGATTCTCCTGCAGAAGGAGCAGATTTGGTTCTCAAAGAGATTGCTTGCCCGGGGGATAATCTGGGGGTCTTTTTAGAAATGGCAGACAGTACACCTTCAGGCCACTGTCTGTATCTGATGTAATTTAGTGGAATTCTTTAAGATGCAGAGTAAACCTGCCTCCCACCCGAGTTCTGGGAGCAAAGCACTCCGAGAGGGTTTGGGGTTGTGGCAGAGGACAATGAGATGCCTGTCTGACTGACTTTTCCTCCAAGTCTTCTCAGGGTACATGAAAATCTCCTTTGCCCTATTTGGGTAGCCTGACCTTTACCTCTTTGACCAAAGGAAGAGTAGAAGTAAAAAGCAACACCCTCTCCAAGTCAAGGAAGACAGGTGCTGCTGTGGTTGACATATGGCTGACTCCCAAGATTTTGCAGTCACTATAAAAGCCTGAAGCTTCTCTGAACTATCAGCCTTTGATCAAAAAAGGTTGGACACATCAAAGGGTATGGTCAGAAGTCTGGACTGGATGTCAGGAGCAAATCCAGCCATGCAAAATTCCTGATGACTGTACTTGAGCCCATAAAGCGTCAAACGCAGTCCGATGTATTAAGCCCCGATTGGAGTGATCGGCATGCAGCCTCCATGCCATCACTAATGTTGTTAAAGTCATCACTCATCTCTCTTCTGGTATGTTGTCTGCTGCCTGGAAGATTACATTCCACAACTCAAATGTCGATTTTGCTAATGCACAAGATGAGTTAATGGCCTTGAGGGCCACGCTCCCAGGAGAGAACACCCTTTTGGCTAGCATTTCACATTTATGTCATCCCTATCAGATGGGATGGATGGATAAGCAACTGCCTTAAAAGTAGAGGTAGCCGCCTGTTCCACCAAGTTCTCTGTAGTAAGGTGCCTGGAGAGAAAAATCAGAATCAATAGATGGGCTATATTTCCTCACCAACTCCTTATTGACAGCAGTAGTGGTCTCCAAGATGGTGTTTCTAAGTGATGAATGCAGCACAGGTTCTTTGGGAGGGCGTTTATCAAGGATGTCCGTGACGTCATCCCGAACTGTCCTTTGCACGACACCCCCAACCCAAATACCCAGTAGTCCTGTTCATAGCTGTCCTGTCTGCAGCACTTGGATGGGCAGTTATGTCGGGTGAAGCAATTCAGGGGTAGTGTCCAAGCCAGTGGCTTCTTTAAGCCAAGTCTTCCAAACTAGATTCCTCAGAAATGAGGGACATTAGGTGTGCCAAAACGTTCATGGCTGAAGGGTACAACGTCATTATCTTCCTTGGAGAAAAAAGTATTTCTTCAATTGTGGCTTAAAGCTTGAAGTTGGATCAGAGGTCTCCTCTACGTCTATGACTTTACAGTTGAGTCCTTTGATAATGAAGGTATTGCAGCCTTTGGCTTTGATGCACTCCGAGCATTCGACACAGTCGACGCTACTCAAGAAAACATCAGAGGTCTTCGGACTCTGTTTTGCAGTGCGCAGGTTGAAGTCTTTAGCGATCTCCTGCCGACTTCTGAAGGTGCGGTGGGGTCACTAGCCTTTTTCAGCTCTTGAGGGACCGGAAGCGGCTTCGAAAAGACGTTCATTTTCTGACTGAACCTTTCCATCGGCTGCTGAGGCAGACTTATCTGGGAAACGTTCCTGTCTCTTTGGGCAAGGAGTTGAAAGATGAAGAACAACAGCGTCTCTTCTTTGATCTTTCTTGTGAAGATGAAGCTAATCACTCCTACACCGCGCCCATTGAGTGTTTGAAGCGTTTTTTAGGCCTTTCTGGTGATTTGTCCTTCGACCCTCTGACTTCAGAAGATTTTCACATCTATGGAGTAGAGGACAGAGATTTTGAGACTCATCGACTCAGGGCGAGTTTAGTCTTCCTCTCTGTCAAGGCCTTGTTAGTAATCAACTGGCAGGAGCCACACCATCTCGTTCTCTTCACCAAGGCACCAATTATATCCTGTGCGGATCTGTGAACATCTTCGAGCCACAGTCCGCACACCTCTTAAAAAAGCAGTCTTCAGAGTAGACCTACTGCGAAGAGCTCAAAGAAATACGAGGAAGAATCACTGAGGTGAGTCAAATAATAACTAGAGCGTGATGTGCATGCGGAAAAACACAACTGAGGCAATGGGCGCAGTGCATGCTATTTATACCATTGCCACATCCGAGCATGGAAATTAAACCATTAGGTGCATCGTCTATGCCGCACAACGCCCTCTGCTGCCAAAAAAAATATATTTGAAGCCTGTAAGCAGGATATCGGTATATCAAAGATGAGAAATGCATGGAGGACACAATCCATTAGAATAACACATTTATAGGCAGTAGGCTCATGTCAGCATGGCAGCCACACTTGGCTGGGCTCTCAAAGGAGAATCAGAGGAGTATGTAAACAGATGACCAAATTCAATTTCTGCCACCACAACCTCCTCCTATTAGACCTTCACTACAGTCTCATCACATCTTCTGGGCAACATATCATACAAAATGGCACATCATAACACTTCTTCAGTGGTATTCAAATACAATATCTGCGTCCTTCTAGCCGATCCTTTACATTGGGCACGGACATAGGTGCATAACAATTTGCACATCAATGCAACACAATACAGGCTCAGGGGTAAAACTAGGATCATGAGGACAATCTGGACAATGGCCTTTCTGAAGGAGCCCACGATGCTAGTGATCCCAGACCAAGTGGCCCACCCTAAACTGGGGTTCTCACAGCTACTGTGTGGCAAATGTGGGCAACAATATCAGTCATTTTGCCAACCGAATTTGGGATGTAAGTGCAACATTCACTTTTTACGAGAGGGCACACTCCTCCTTTGGATGCGAAGCAGGTGGTCCCGGGCCAAACGGACCTGTAGCACCATCAATCTGATAGCCGCTTGATTGTGGGACAGGAGGGTCAGGGATGTGGCAACATCATCTACAAGTAGGGACAGATGGGATAACCGGTCTCGATTCAACTTGACCCGCAACCTGGGGATGAGGTAACCCATACCAATGACAAAAGATCCCATGCTGGCGGCTCTCTTCTGGTAAGAGTGGGACGGAAAGGTACAACAGTGCCAGATTGCTGGCAGGACATAACCCATGTAACAGCTCCTGCCCCAATTGATGGGTATCCACAGGTAGGCATTATCCTCACAGATGAAATAAGTTGCAGGGTCAAAAAGTAAACATAGACGCTTACTGTTTCCCATGAATAGTGCACCCTGGTTAGTGTAGCACATAAGGCCAATCATCAAAAAGCCCTGTCAGTAAAGGTAAGTGCCTGATCACTAACAATAGGAAACGTTTGTTCCATAGGTTCCTAAAGTCAATAATTCTTACACTCCTACCATAAATGCAAAATTTATGATGCAAAGTACAGATACAATGTGAGAAAAAAAAACATTTCATACAGAACACAACCAAAGTGACCATGTGCAATTTATATTAAAGATAGGCAATACAGACATATGAATACAATTCATGAAAACATTTCATCAATAAACGCCATAATATCAAAGTGATCTATTGCAATTTGAAATACAGTAACAGTGCAAAGATACAAATTCAATTCATGGAAGCGTTTCATCAGAGCACCTCAATATCTAGATAATTGGAGAACCCCTATTCAATTACTGAAAAGCAGGTATGCTAGAAATCTTGCATCAATGTTCAGATTTATGGACCCTTATCAACGCCTGACATGTTTCAATTCCATGAAAAAGGTTGACAGGATCTTCCTAGGGGGCAACAACGTTTATTTGGTCTGTGGCACCTATAAATAATTATTTGAGGAGTGTAATTAGAATAAAATCAACAATCATACCAAACATTTGTCAATGTTTAAAGTTCACCATAATGGCCACATAATTCGGTCTTGCCAATCTCTCAAAGTGAAGCATGCCATTAACAAATGGTCATGTCATTGTGTTACTCATATGGCCGACAATCTCAGGCCCACAACCGAAACCTCAATTGTAGGTAATGCACCTGTGCACAGAACAAAGAAAGAAAGGGACAAGCACAAGGGCTCTAATTAGAGTGCAAGTAAGCATAGAATGAAAAAACCCAGTTGGTATTGAATAAACTACCTAAGCCTCACTAACCTAACAAAAGTGTTAAATGGGATCATACACAATGCCATGTAGCTTTTGTGGAGATACTGCTGGGAAACAAAACACAAACCAACAAATATTATATTTTTTTTTGCAGACAGAACAACATGGGCTGCCAGTATGCTGCACACAAGACCAAAAGTTACACTTCCTTCAGTCTGGTAGTTAACGGCATGTTCCAGAAACTCAATGAGGTACACTTGTAACACAGGTAACAAGTGTTACGGATCAAGACTTGGCATTGTTGGGTAACAGATTAAGGGCATGGAGAAATTATCTTATCGTAACGTTCTTTCTATTCTTCTCCTGCAGGTTCCTCATAGGATATATATATATATATATATTGCGTCCAGCTCTGCTGCTTCGGAACATTTCCTATAGCGGGAGTAGTGGACCTCGACCCGGTCGTCGACCATCGATCCGTCTTGCTCAGCGTCTAGTGGTCGACTCCGGACATGAAGTCAGGCGCTGTATAAGTATCATGTCACTACGCCCCAACTTCAGTTCGCCCTTTTCTTCAGAGCACCACACACTGCATAGGGAAACAGAACACACAGGCTAATAAGCCCTTTAAAAAGAAAATAGATCGGCCACCAGGGGGCGCACAGATGAGCCTGCTCTTCGTGTGAGCTCCGCACCTGAGGTCCCAAAAGTGGCTCTGAGCCCACACTTTTACGACCCCCTAGAACTGGTCACAGAGCAGGACACGTCCGAAGGCGACCCCCCCCCCCCATCTGGGGAAAAACCCGAAGAAAGTCGGAGGAGTCTTCGCTGAGAAAACGAGACATACGTTCTGAGGCCCTGGCCACGACATGCGCAGCAACAAACGGAAAGCACACCCCCGAGCCTGAACACACGCTTGAGGGGAGGGGAGAGGAGACCTGCGCAACGGCACCTACACGGCTGAGGGAGTCTCGCTCGGCCCCGCTCGCGTCGCGGCCCCTCGGTGTGGGTCGGGCGCTGCATGCTGAGCCCTGTGCCCGTGCGGACCCGGAAGGGCCCCACCCGACGGGATAGGGTAGGCGGTCACCCCTCACCCCCTGTCTGAAGGACTCCACCAGGCACGGTCCACCGATGAAACGGAACTTCCTCCTCTCCCTCTCCCTGCTCCGGCTGAAAGGCCGCGTAGCACGTGTTGAGTGAGAGGCATGAGAGCAGACATTGGCAACAAAATAGACAAAATTACACAAAGGATGGACAAAATGGATGACAGGCTAGAACAGGTTGAGCATAATCAAACCTCTCTGAACACATTGGAGGCGCAAATGGATCACTGCATCGCCGAGATAGAACATAAAGAGGAAGAAATACACCTCAAGGTTGATGATCTTGAAAATAGGGAATGCTGCAACAACATAAGGGTCTTTGGTGTTCCCGAGAGAGAAGGTGAAACTGAATTCAATCTAAAGCAGACCCTACACAAGATTCTAAAGCTCCTCTTCAAGGATGATTCGGTCGATGAACCCAGAATAGACCATATTCACAGAGCTGGGGGTAGGCCGGGAGGCCCGAGGTCGGTACTGGCCCAATTTCACAATTATGCTGACTGAATAAGAATCCTGGAGAAGGCCAGGAATACCACACAACTTTCACTCGAAGACGCCAATATTTCACTCTACCAGGATTTATCATCACTCACGCTGGCACTGAGAAATAAGTGTTCCCCGATCACGAAGATGCTAAAGGACAAAGGCGTTAGATACAGATGGGGTTACCCGTTCTCCCTCACCTTTGAATGGGAAGGCTCGGCGATGAGACTCAGCTCGGAGAGGGACATCACCGACTGTATAGCGGACCTATTAGGTCCCCACGGGGAGGGTTCCTCCCTTGCGGAGTCCAAAAAGGAGGAGGGTGAGTGGCACACCAAGGGCCCAAGGCGGAGAAGAATCCAAGGATCCAGAAAATTCCATAGGATGAACAATTCCCAGGATATGGAACATTAATCGGAGGCATGGATTCTCACATCATGCCGCATAACGCAAAAGAAACACTGAGTTGATAGCAAGGTGAGGCCCGGGAGCATGAGCGTCGCCTAACAATGGGTGGAGTAACTTGGCTCACTTGATGTCGATCTGACTCGCGGTGCGCGCCAGTGATATGCCCGGCATAAGGGTCGAACACTTGTCTTACTGTCAGACATTGGACAGATGCCCAAGATCGAGACGGGAAGTCGTATTTACAAGTTGGTTTTGATGAATGTTATGAGTGCAAAGTTGGGGGCTCACTGTTATATTGGTTTATACGTTGATAGGACCCCTTGTTTTGCGGTTCCCATTGGTGGTCCGAGGCCGACTGGGTGATGTTAACCTGGAAGGACCGGACGCCAACTGCACGCGACGGTGGGAAGGGGCGGGAGGGTGGGTGGGATGGGTCGACACGTAGTACACTGGAAGGCAAACCTGGGGGGCGGAAGAACATGATGCAAGTTAATGAAGGAACCGAAGGCGTACTGGGCGGGTCACTCAATGGCCTCCTTAGGACATGTTGGGTCCCGATCTGAGAAAGACGGATCACGCCCCATCCTATCAACTCAAGGGCCATGAAGCAGGCGATTCAACCATTGAAATATTCACATAAACTCTGTGATGTCTCCTGCATTCGCATCCACTAAAACGCTACGCATATGCACACTGAATGTAAAGGGACTGAACTCCCCCACAAAACGCTCCATGGTGGCCAGGGAATTTAGGCGGTCGAACATAGACATCCTGTTTCTCCAAGAGACAAGATACCGCAGAGGGGAGGAGATATTTATTCCATCTCGTGAGGTGGGCCCTTCTTTCTGGTGCTCCAATATAACAAAAAAACGGGGAGTGGGGAATTCTTATTCGCAAAAGTCTCCGGATGGCAACTCTTGACACGTGGACGGATAACGAGGGAAGGGCTCTCGTGGTGGTGGGGAACATTCGCGGCACAATTTTCACACTGGCTACACTTTATGCACCTAACCAGGGGCAGAATAGGTTCCTCCATAAGATCACGGAGAAAGTCTTCACCATGGCACAGGGACACATAGCTCTTGGGGTGACTAACACCTGGATGGACAGTTCGATGGATAGACAAACCAGGGCAGATGCGCATGACCCACCCACCTCTCAAGATGTAGCCGAAATTAAACTTACCCTTGACCTGTATGGTCTGACAGTTGGCGTCACCTGCAACCAGCAGATAGATGCTTCACCTTCCACTCCCTCCCCCACGACATGCTTCCACGTATTGATTATATCTTCCCTAACGACGGCCTCCTGCGAATACTTTGTGCGGCAAATATTCATCCCACCGCATGGTCGGATCATGACATGGTCGATATGTGCTGGGACGACTTGGCCCCTCGAAACTCCAAATGGAGGTGCAACGATTCCCTATGGACTGACTCGGTCTTCAAGGAAACCCTTGAAACTGAGATTGAGCAATTTTTTCTTACCAATGACACGGGGGAGGTCGGGAAGGTACACGTATGGGAAGCTGCTAAGGCCACCTGGAGGGGGGTACTCATTAGGGAAGGGGCCCAAAAAAAGAGAGAACGTGCACTGATAGAAAAAAAACATCAGGGAAAAGCTCCACATAGCCCAGAAATTAGTACAATCTTCCCCGTGTGACAGACCAAACACATGGCCGAAGCCAGACGGCTCAAGGAAGAGCTCCGACTACTCATCGTTGGTAAAACAGCCCGTACCCTACAATATTTAAAACAAAAATACTATGAAAAGGGCGATAAAGCAGATGCTCTTCTGGCGGCTCGTCTTCGGGCACAGAAAGCTGAAAGATGGGTAGATCGTATTGAAAGGGCTGATGGCACCCTCAGACATGATCGCCACGTCTCCTGAGGGGATACAGGAGGCATTCGCCTACTTTTATGAGGATTTATACACATGCAACCCCACCTCCCCTAGGAAGCATTGACACTTACCTTAGAGAAGTTAGAATCCCCACACTCACACCCACAGAAGCCGAATCCTTAGACACGCCAGTTACTGAAGAAGAAGTCACAGAGGCCATTAAACGTCTAAAGACTGGGAAGGCCCCGGAAGA
Source organism: Ambystoma mexicanum (assembly GCF_040938575.1). NCBI lineage: Eukaryota > Metazoa > Chordata > Amphibia > Caudata > Ambystomatidae > Ambystoma > Ambystoma mexicanum. Next base: position 486,369,760 of record NC_090937.1, on the reverse strand, counting down.
GGATGGTTTCACACCCGGATTCTACAAGGCTTTCTCTACACTCATCGCCCCCTTCCTCGCATCTTTATTTAATCACATTTTTGAAACAGGCCAGGCGCCCCCGTCCTTCTCACAAGCCCTTCTCGCTGTCATTCCAAAGGAAGGGAGAGATCCCAAGCGTTGTAGTTCCTACCGCCCCATCTCTCTTCTGAATATAGATGCTAAAATATACGCGAGAGTCATTGCAGCCCGACTCGAAACATACTTACCACGATTAATTCACTCCGATCAGGTTGGCTTTGTCATCGGGAGACAGGGTGCAGACACCATGAGGAAAACCTTACATCTTATTTACGAGGCGCAGGGAATGGGAGGGGACCCATCTCTTCTTTCACTAGATGCTGAGAAGGCCTTCGACAGGGTTGCCTGGGACTTCTTAGAAAGAGCACTAGTCTGGAACGGGTTGGGGCCGAAGTTAAGCCGTGCCATTACGGCCCTGTACACATCTCCCACAAAGTCAATGACAGTAAACGGGGGCTATTCGCGATGGTTCCCTTTGGAAAGGGGAACGAGGCAGGGTTATCCACTGTCAGCAATACTATTCGTGCTCTCTTGAGCCGTTGGCGCAGAGATTGAGGCAGGATGCTAAAGTAAAAGGCATTATGGTAAGAGATTGCGAATACAAACTAGGCCTCTATGCGTATGATATACTACTGCACCTAACTGACCCCCTAAGTTCTGTCCCGGCCGCGATCAGCATCATCGAAGAATATGGGGAACTGGCTGGCCTTAAAATCAACACCGGAAAGTCGATCCTCCTTCCACTTGACAAAAGTGGAGACTCTGAGGCAGACCGATTCGCTCCCTTAGGAGTAAAGGTCAGCCTCACCACGCTTCGATATCTGGGTTTTAATGTGACCCGAGGCCTTGACTCCCTTTTGAGGCTAACTTTCCCTCACTATCGCTCTCCCTCCAAAAGGACATCCAGAGGTGGTCCAGACTCACCATCTCCTGGCTGGGCCGATTAAATGCAATAAAAATGGTGATTCTCCCTAAAATACTTTATCTGTTCGAAATGCTCCCCATTAAAATACCCAAAGAATACTTTACGAGCATGAGAAAAACCCTCTCAGCCTTCCTGTGGCAGGGCCAGAAGCCGAGAGTCCCCAGATCCTTGCTACAGCTCCGGAAGGACAACGCGGGAGTGGGCCTCCCGGATATAGAAGCGTATTACAGGGCAGCCCAACTACGTGTCCTTGTCCCGCACATCAGGCAAAAGTCAGAGCCACAGTGGATAGCCCTAGACAACTACCATCTCCGGCCATTCATTCTAAGCGAATGGCTATGGGTTCCGGGGCCCCAATTGCGAAATAGTGTTAAAAACCACCCTATTATTGGAACAATATGGACAATCTGGACACCAGGCAAGAAAATGGTGGGAGTAACAACTTGGCCATCTCCCCTTGGACACCTATGGTCACCGGGGATTCGGGACGCTATCCCAGAACCAGGGATTAGAGAAGCCTGGTCAACTCTGGAGAGATGGTGCCTTTATTACAATTCAGGACTTACAGCAGGCACTCAACATAGGCCCACTCTCGGTTTTCCTATATCTCAGACTCAAGGGGGTGATGACAAGGGCGGTATGGAAGGAACAACTACAAAGGGATCTCACCCCGTTTGAAAGCATTCTCAACACATGTACGAGTTCAAAGGGCTTGATAAGTGCAATCTACTCAGCGCTGATTGAGGTTGATATCACACCATCACCCACACTGAGGAACAGGTGGGAATCAGACATGGGAAGGCAGATTTCGCAAAAGCTATGGCTCCAAATTTGTAGAAGGACAGCAAAATCTTCCATATCATGCCAATATAAATTGCATGCCGTTAAGTTGTTATATAGATGGCAATATGACCCGGTCCGTTTGGCCAAAATGTACCAAGGAATAAGCCCACATTGCTGGAGGGGCTGTGGAAAACGGGCCGATTACTGGCATATGTGGTGGGAGTGTGAGGCGGTCCAAGCCTACTGGACGGAGGTCCTCAGTTGGATCAAGGAGCTGGATGATGAGGACAAAGAGGTACACCCACTTCTGATCTTGTTTGGCTTGGTTGAAACAGAAGACACAATTAAGAAAGCACCTAAAATGATTATGGGTTTACTGCTGGCCGCTCGAGCGTGCCTCACCATGGTGTGGAAAAGAGCAACGCTCCCTAACAAGACCGATTGGCTGAGTGCTGCCTTGAATATATATATAGAATGGACAACCTCACGACGGTCCTACATGGAGATCGCACCTCAGTGGATAATGCATGGTCGGAATTTCGGGCTAAATATGTGATATAAAAAATGTGTGCAAAGCGTTACAATGTTTGGAGGCATTTTGGTTGATGGCTGAATCTCGCTGCTAGGCTAAACTTGCAAGTTCTAATATGTCTATGAACCTGATGTCAGGTAGTTAATATTGGTTCGGAGATAGATACTGGTTTCTTCCAGCCCTTCAGACGGTACTATGTGCAAGGGGGGGAAGGGGGTAGAGTAGGGGTAGTTGGGTTTGATGAACCTACTCAAAGTTTATGCGATGTGCATCAGATCCCAAATATTTATACACTGTTTTGCTATCGATGTGATATTATCTTTTTTGTACCTGACCGTTCGGTTGCAAATGCCTGTATATGATTGTCAAACTTTTATTTCAAAAACTAATAAAAAGATGAATTAAAAAAAAAAATATATAGACCTCCGAAGGAGGAGCAATTGAAAAAGAACACCAACGTAGTGTTAGAAAAAATGTTGTTTTAGGACTGTGGCAGGAAGACAGAAAACGGACACACCGGGGACCATCACCAAGTCAACGTAAAATAGAAAGATGCGCACCAACCACCGACTTTCTGAGCAGGGCTGCATGGGAGGGGGGATGAGAAATCCGAGGGAGAAGAATCCATAAAAAGAACATTACGGTAAGGTAATTTCTCCTTCAATGGATTGCTTTTCTCCTGCAGATTCCTCATCTGATAGACCCCCAAAACAGTAACGAATGGAGGTGGGCAGAAAGATATATCAAAAAGTTTTGCAGCACTGCCCTGCCAAAATACACGCATCAGAAGTACGAGCCACATCCAGGCTATAGTGTTTTGCAAAGATGACTATGTTGCAGCGCGACAAAACTCCTGGACAGGTTCCCCGCTCTGTACTGCGGTGGATGCAGAGACCCCCCCTTGTTGAATGGGCCCTGATGCATGCTGGTTATTCTTTCCCAGCTGCCTGGTAACACTCATCTATGCAGAGAATTATCCAACAGGATAAAGTCTGCTTCATTATGGGCAGACCCTTACGGGCTAAGGAAACAGCCACGAAGAGCTGGTCAGCTCTCCTAAAATCAGCTGTCCTGGTGACATAGTAAATCAATGACCTCTTAGGGTCAAGACGATGGAACTGTTCCTCCTGCTTAGAAGGGTGAGGGAGAGGATAGAAGACCAGAACGTCGATGGACTGCGACAAGTGAAATTCGGATCCAACCTTGGGAAGGAAACCAGGTCTTCCTCCAAGTGAAACTCACCCGGAAAAAACGCAAGAAGGGTGGCTTACAGCATAAGGCCTGCAGCTCACTCACCCGCCTAGCGGATTTAATAGCCACCAAGAAGGCGGTGTTCAATGAGAGAAGCCATAAAGGACAAGAGTGCATAGGCTCAAAAGGAGCCGCTATCAGAAATGTAAGAACCAGATTAAGATCCCAATCTGGGACAACAAAGGGAGTTGGCTGGAATTTATTTACAAGGCCCTTCAGGAATTGTCCCATTACCAGGATTGTCAAAAACGAACCTTGATCCGGGGATCTCTTGAACACACGCAAGGTTGCCAAATATCCTTTGACTGTGTTAACCTGAAGGCCTGCAGAGGGCAGTGACAGAAGGAACTCCATCACTGTAGTGGTGAGGCAAGAGATGGGGTCAGTCTCACATTCCCTGCACCACGCCTCGAACCTTCGCCATCTGCACGCATACAAAAGATTTTTTAGATGGTTTGCATGCAGCCAGCAACACCTCAAGTACTTCCTCAGAGAGGTCCCAGTCATATCTCATCCTCTCAAGAGCCACGCATGTAAGTTCTGGGATTCCCTGGTCGGATGGAGTATCCGGCCTTCCGAATGGTTTAGGGGAGCCGGGCGCCGAGGCAACCAGTGAGGTGGACAGATCCAAGAGGTCGGTGTACCGTGTTCTCGCCTAGTCCGGGGCGATCAAGATCATGGTCGCTCAAAACCTCTTCAACCTCCGGAGAACCCATGGAATGACAGGAATCGGAGGGAACACTTAAAGGAGAGGGAAGGTCAAATCCACAAAAAACGCAGCCCCCAGTGCACAGTTCGCTGGGAATTCTCTTGAGCAGAACAGTTCATATGTCCTGTTGGACTCTGTTGCGAACAGACCCACTGCTGGGGTAACCCAGAGAGAGAAGACCTCCTCTATGACTTTCTGGCACACTTCCCACTCATGTGAGACTGTGCTCTGCCTGCTCAGAGCATCTGCCAAGTTGTTCTCTGTGCCCGCCATATGAACTGCTGAGACAGAGATCCTGTTCTGCAGCAACCAGAACCAAAGCATCATCGCCTCTGTGCAGAGGGGGCGGGAGTGCACACCACATTGCTTGTTGAGGTAGAGCATTGCCACTGTGTTGTCGGTCAGGACAAGGACATGCTTTTCTCGCAGAGACGGGGCGAACTGACCACTTTCAGCTTTCAGGGCTAGCCTGATAGCTTGTAACTCCAGCCTGTTGATGTGCCACCTGGCTTCCATTGTTGACCAGAGGCTGCTCACCTGCAGATCTGTGCAGCGAGCGATCCAACTTCAAGGATGCATCCATGACCACTCGAGTCTGAGGCCAAGGAGGCCATGGGGTTTCCCCCGCCAAAAGACTGTTGCGGTCTGCCCTCCAGGACAGGTCGTTGACCACTGACGCGGACACTCCGAGGAGATCTGAGAGCGTGCTGAGGTACTCAGACCACTGACGTCTCAGTAACCATTGCAGTGATCTCATGCGTAACCTGGCCTTTGGAACTAGAGAAATGCAGGAATCCATGAGGCCTAGAAAGCAGAGGAAGGAAGCCGCTGGTAGAGTGGCATTATTCTGGAATAAGTCCACCATCTGTGTAAAGCTAACTACTCTCTCCTCGGGAGGTAAGGCCTTCCCCACCAAGTTATCTAGGACTGCTCCGATGAACTGGAGCTGCTGGACTGGTGTCATGTGGGACTTCTTTAAGTTTAGGGAAAAGCCCAGCTTGTGCAGCAGCAAGCAGGTGTCCTCTAAATGGGACAAGACCTGCACTACCGACTTCCCTCAGATGAGCCAGTCATCCAGATATGGAAATATGTGGACCACGGATCTCCTGAAGTGAGCCACAACTACCACCATGAGCTTAGTGAAGACCCTTTGGGCGGAGGGTAGACCAAAGGGAAGCACCTTGAACTGATAGTGCATATCTCCTATAGTGAACCTTAGGCACTGCCTGTGCTTTCGATGGATTGGCACATGGAAAGAGGCATCTTGTAGGTCCCTCAACACCAGCCAGTCCTGTAATTCGAGAGCGTGGAGAATCTCGCTCAACATCACCATCCTGAATTAGTCTTTCCTCAAGACCTTGTTCAAGGCCCCGAGGTGCAGAATGGGACAGAGACCTCCTCCCTTCCTGGGTACCAGGAATACCAACCCGATCCTCTGTTCGGGTGGTACCTCTTCCACTGCACCCGTCAGCAACAGGGCTCTTAGTTCTTCTTGGTGCTCTTGTCCCGGTTGGAATGGGGGCGGTCTGTCCGGTGTTTTTCTTACAAATGCTAGACAATAACCCCACTGAACGAGCTGTAGAGCCCACGCATCAGAAGTAATTCCCAACCACTGGAGCAAATGCACCATCAACCATCCTCCAACCGGTCCGCTGTGAGAGGGGAAAATCAAAGCAGCTTCAGAGGCTGGGTCGACCCTGCCCGTTGACCTCTAGAAGCCCCCCCACCCCTTACGGAGAGCGAGAAACGTTTCTGCCCTTGCCTGGCCGGTGGGCGCTGCGCTCTCCTGCTGTAAGGAGCCTATCTCCTGTAGCCGCGTGCCCTAGAGGCAAAGCTAAATGCAGGTTTGGCCGGCTGCACAGCGAGGCCTAAGGATTTGGCAGCGATTTTGGATTCCTTAAATCTCTCTAATGAATTGTCCTCAAAGGGCATGTACAGAAGTTTGACTTGGATATTAGGCGAAAAAACAGAGGTTTTTAAGTACACCCGCCTTCTTAGTGTTATGGCTGATGCCATAGATCGGCCCACGTAGTTGCTGATGTCCAGCCACGTTCACAGCGACTGTCTGGCACTCAACTAGCTGTAGGAAGCCTTCGCGCATTTCTCCTTCTGGGGTATACTGAGCAGCATTTTCAACTGCTGTCCATAGACCGAAGGAGTATTTGGCAAAACTGCTTGTCACCTTTGTACCGTTTAGGGCCATGCTATATGAAGTGAATGAGTTCTTTGCTAAGGCATCTACTTTTGATTCCCTGTCGGGAGGCAGAGTCAATGTAGAAGATGCAGGCCTAGAAGAGACTGTAGCAGCCTGTATAACAAGCTCCTCTGGGGAAGGGTGAGAGGAGAGGTATGAAGGGTCTGCTCTAGCCGGCGTGTATTTCCTTGAAATGGTGGAGCTGACCGGAGGAACGGAACAAGGGTTTTGCCACATAATTGCTAAAGGATCGGCAATGGCAGGGTTTAAAGGCATATTACCTTCTGTGGTAAGGCCTTCATCTAAAATGTTGATAAGGTCATAACCTTGTACAGGCACCATTGATGAGTGCAATCCCAGTGTGTCAATAACTATTTCTACCAAAGCCCTCAATTTATTGGTATTATGAAGATAGGGCTGGAACTGATGAAAATCGAGGTCTGGAGAGGTGCCCAGACCGCTGGTGTCCTGGAAACGTTGAGCCAGTTTCAAAAGCTGATTCTGGTTGTCAAAATAAATGGACCCCTCCGGTACGCAAGTAAATGAGGTAGACATCCCCCTGGTTATCAGCGCCATGACTGCCGAAGATACCTGCCAAAGTATCGAACTGGGATTGCGGGGGTGAATGTTTTCTTGACAACCGTCGATGTCGAGGGTTTGTCTCTCAGTGCCGATATGATGGATGTAGGCATCGGTCGGGATCAAGCCACTGTAGCGTTGACATCCTTGGATGCACGTAGTTGATTCGGCTTCCATTGAATCTCTTTAGTTGTCGAAAGATTGATCACGCCGACAGTCTGTTCCGGGGCATTAGAGGGGTCGGGTATACTAAGCGCCGCTCTTGGCTCCGAAGCCTGCTGCGTGGGGATGGACTGGGGGGCGGTTAGCCGTGCCGACTGCAGCATGCTTCTTGAACATTTCAAGCATCAAGGATTTTAAATCCTCCGACTCTTGGTGGGTGGTAGGCCTTTATCCGCCGCAGACTGAGTCCCGACAGTGGATGTGACTCCTTTTCTTCTTTCAGGACGAGGAAGAGTGGCTTCTCAAGTGGGACTGTTTCTTCTGCCCGTGTTCTTTCTCAGGGGTATGGCCCTTAGTTTCAGCCTCCAAAGATTGAACAGTCAACCGTGCCAGTGATTTTGAAAGTGGTTGACCCAGAGCGTGTTTTGCAGCTCGATCACAAAGGGATTTAGGTTGCATTTTGGCACACGACAGACACCCGTCAGTCCCGTGACCGGTGCCGAGGCACCAGAGACAACTTGTGTGGGTCAATGATGGACATCCTGGTGCCACAATTGGAACACCGTTTCAAACCAGATACCCTAACTAATACACTTATGAGCTGGAAGCAAACAGCATTTTCAGCCTGACTAACTGCTGCATCTGACCTGGTGCTGGTATATAGGCAGTAATGTTTACAGAAGGCATATGGGGATGGCCAGGTTTCTGCCTTATTGATTACATCCGGAGACACTTGGCTCTGGTAAGCCACCACTGTTGCTTTAACTCTTACCACGTAGGCATGTATACCCGCTGGAGGGTGCTTTTTCTTGGGTCCACAGTTTTCCGAAATTGCTGTTACAATCCATCTAGCTATGGAGGCATTGGATGCCTGGGAACTCGCAGATGACCCTCCTAAGGTGACAAAAAGAGCATCAGATTTCTGAATAAATGGTTCTGTATAAATAAAATGTTTGTGCCCTCTGCACATGTAGACAATGTAGAACCATGTCTGCCTCTGATGTGGGATCTGGAAAGAATGTGGAGTGGAAAGAATGTGGTGAGCACAATTTCCTGATCAAGACAGAACGCAGAAACGACCTTAGGAAGAAATGCTGGGTTTCTTTCTGCCATTCCTGCCGTTTTGCTGTGGAGCATTTTTGTTTTTTGCTGCGAACTCCCTGGAAGTCCTGTTTCTGTCTCTGCATGTGGAGGCAGAGACAGCACCAGCAACAAAAACTCCACTGGAAGCGGAGCGCAGCGGTGTGCTGCAGTGTGTTCAGGGGCTCGTGGTCAGCAAAAGCAGAAAATATTCTGTTTGAGCTCTGAACCGTTTGGAGGGTAAGCGCTCCGCTAAGATATACCCGCCTGGTAATTTCATTGCTTGCTTTCCCGCTATTGCATATAACGGTACTAAACAGCAAACTTATATAGAGGACTCTGGATGACATATTCATCCGAAAATAGCAGTCCCAATCGTCATCTGACTTTAAGAGATGCTAACTTTCTGTAATAAATTGAATATGTCTTTTTGCACTGAACTAGGAATACGGAATTAATACGTGCTTCTATTCGTCCTAAAGAGACTAATGATGTACAAAAAGTGCTGATTGCCTATAACTGGAAATATCTGTGCTTGGAAATTTAGTTACATGTCCAGTGAGGTTTTTTTTTTCTTTTCTCTGTGAACACAGAAGTAAATACGTGTTCTTGGACCAACATGAAATTTTTGATCTTACAAAGTAATGACCAGTAGCAATTGGCGCTTATTGTTGGAATTTGGAAACAGCCAGGAGGACCGCTTCAGTCTCATAGCCCTGATTTAGGCGGAAACCTTTTTTTGTTGGTGAAGAGGTAGAATTTCACACAAAAAAAAAAGTGAAATTATCCTACTGTGTATGTGCTGTGAGGTGTGACTGCGGGCCTCGTGCCTTTGAGCCCTGAGATGATAATCTAAGTGAAATTATCCTACTGTGTATGCGCTGTGAGGGGTGACTGTGGGCCTCGTGCCTTTGAGCCCCGAGATGATAATCTAAGTGAAATTATCCTACTGTGTATGCGCTGTGAGGGGTGACTGTTGGGCCTTGTGCTTTTGAGCCCCGACAAAATCCCCCATATGGCCACTCTATTAAGAAGTGGAAAAGTGTGCATTCCAATAAAGTCTTTAGCCACTCTGGGAAACGATTCACAGGTAATGTCATCTAAAGAGAACAGAAATGAAGAAATCTCAACAATGATGAATTTGGGCAGCACTCAGGATTTTCCACCTCTGTCACCCAAAGTTATGGGGTTGCCAGGTATGGAAACTCACAAAGCTGCAATAGTGGAGGAGGTGGAGATTGACTGTATGCGGGCTCAGATTCAATTGAAATTTAAATTCCACAAAAAGGTGGCAAATTATTAAAATGTATTAAGTCCAGAGAAGACTTCAGATAGGGAGTTGCCACTTCAAAATTGTTTCCTGAGTATGCGTGAAAAATGTTCAATGCTTCCCCCAACCGATTGCAGGATGCCATCAGACAACATGCAGATAGTTGACATATCTTTGATGGCTCCTGCGGTAAAACTGGAGCTGGGCAGAAGAACGAGATTAGCTTTAGGCCCCTCGACACCAGTGAATGCATCCGGAAATAGAATAGATAATGTGCATTTATATCCCTCCTCGTTGTGAGATACATTTCCTTTTAGGGATTTTGGCAAAGGGGAAAAACTTCTCCCACAACCCTCTGCCTCCTTGTTCCAAGAAGCACAATCACATTTTGAACCAAAAGGGTAGATAGACCATCGGTTACTCTCCAACCACGCCAAAAATGTCCCGCTCCCTGCTGGAAGAACCGATCACGCTAGCCAAGCTGGAAGCCTCACTTTTAGTAGCTGGTACAAATGCATTATACACATCGGAAAACGAGGATTTGGAGAAGAACTGTCCAGTAATAACAAGAATACTAAATTTGCTGGACAAAGGGCATGAACTAACTCACATGGAGATTAGAGATCTAAAACGTTTGGCGTTGGATAATCTAAATAAAACAAATAAATTGCAGGGCTTCCTGATTGGTAGGAAGAGGGAGTCTGAAGGTAGGAGACAAAAGACATGTCAATGTTGTAATGCATCCGAGCTTAGACCAAACCTAAATGTAGCACTTAAATGCTGGAGTCAACAATCTAATCCAATTACATCTGATCAGGACCTGGATTTGCAACCGGTACCATCTTATTCACAGATATTGGCACCCAAAGCAACAAAAGATTCCCTCTCGAATGCCACTCCATATGCAAAGATACTGGAGTATCTGTTAGGAGTCTCAGAAAAAGTATCCAATTTAGAGATGGGAATTACTGCATGAGCATCTATAGTTACATCTTTGATTGAGTCCAGGGACCATAAAGAGATTATGGGTGAGGAGGTGATCTATACAAATGACTCCCCAGACAGTCCCTCAGCTCTTACAGACTTGCTGCAAAAACAAAATGAGGAAGAGGGCAATAAAACTAAAAATGAATATACTCAGGACTTAAAACAAATCGATGAAAATCCAAATGGAGTATATTTATCAAGGCGCCAAAAGCGCCTGGATCTTAAGGCAAAGCAAAAATGAAAACAAAAAAACCCACAAAAGAGCAAAGTAAAAAAAACAAAAAGCAAATAGTTCTGTAAATGAGGTTGCTATCTCGGACCTGATACAGTTGGATGAGGAAAGCCAAAAGGCATTACAACTCCGGAAGGAGGAATTTACCATCACTGATAATAAAAATAATAAAAAGGAAAAAAAAGGAAAACTAAGAACAAACGAATGGTACCCTTATCGTGCAGGATACTATTACAAAGGAACCAGTCACCACAGAGTTATTACAAGGAAAATACATTATTTTGGCACAATTGGGGAAACAATCCCAATTATCTGCTTTCTACCACATGGTGGAAAAACCAACATCTAGGAAAGATAGTAATTATACTATCGGGGAACTACGGGAAAACAGTACAACATCTAATAGACAGCAATTACCAATGACATCAACAACAGGGGCCCCTTTAGAAAAAAAGTCTCCAAAGAAACTATCGGTTCAAATAAATACCGTAGCACACCATACGCTAGGGGAAGGGGTGAACCAACAGTCTGAAATGCAACAGAAATCTCAAAGGGATGGTCAAAATATGTTCCCACCGCGCCAGGAGAATTTGGGAATGGGAAATTTGCAAGGGGAAAAAACATTCCTGCCCGGTAGAAGTAATATTCAAGAAATTCAACTACCTGGGATACCAGATATGAAAATCACAGAGGGGAATCAGACTAACATCACAAAATCAACGTTGATGGACCTTCTCCCAGGATTTCCTAACTTGAGGGAGCAAGAATCTAGGGGAGGAAATTAATTAGAAATAATTCAACAAATAAAAAAAAGGAGTGGTGGAGAATCAATATGCAGTAAATGTACAAAGTCAGCCCCAAATTACAACTAAAGTTGTGGAAAGGGAATGGGAAGAAGGAGAACATGTCTCCTCTGTACAGAATAAAGTAGTGACTAATAAAGTACAGAATTTAGAAATGGGAAATTTACCACCTAATAGTATAACACTAGAGCAGAAAGTAATATTGTGAATCATGAACTGATTACAAATCTTGTTAAAATGTCTTTAAAGGAATTAATTCCAGGTCTAACAACATTCAGTACTTTGGTTAACATAGGACTTAACCCACTCAGAAAAGGGCACCCTGAGGAAAACGAAACTGGTAAGGATAGCTTGAGAGCTGAATTTGGAGCGGATTTGTCCAGCTTGCACCAAAAATGGACAGATCAAGAGGTGGATAAACAGGCGTGTTTACTATCATCAAAAGATAAATCCACCCTACCAAACCATGTGAACGATAGTAATCTACGAAATGTGCAATGGCGCAAACCCAAATATCCTGAGCTACCTAGTATACTCCTTTATAACCTCTGCAAACAGGGGGGACCTCATTCACTCCATAGAGGGTGGGTCCTATCCCTACTAAATGAAATCCCGGGCCTGAGATTAATATCTACGGCAGATATAAAACGAATAGATTTCATACATCCTGATAGACTGGATCACTTGAGGGTTGTGCTAAACACTAGAGGTGTGTTTGACGCAATTCTCTGGGAATATGAACAGTTTAACAGGATGGGATATGATATCCTTGTTTTGAGTAGAGGATCAGGGATGGGTACGGGAGGAGAGGAGAAGCGAATACTAACAAATTGATTCATCAGGAACAATATGAGATGGAGTTGAACAACAAGAGATCTGATTTCCAAGGAGAGGATGATAAGGGGTAGAGATGGTTAGCATTATCGCTAAGGGACCATCTCCCAAATAAAGTCACTCCAACAAAAACCCTAACACTAAAACTGGCCAAAACCTAAGTACATTTTTGTCATGTAACTACAGAGGCCATAGAAACCTACAAATCTCAGAAGGTTTGTGTGAAAAACTCAAAGAATTTAAGATAATATGTATCCAAGAATCCTGGATGACATCACATTTTCAAATTGACGGATATGAAACTATACATCAGTATGCAAATATAGGAAATCGGGGTAGACCATTAGGAGCTCTATTCATTGCAGTTAAAAATGAACCAGGAATAAAAATAGAATCCGTGGATATCGCAAATGGAGCTTTGGCAGTAATCCTGGATTTTAAATTAGAACATGATCCATTAAGGGTATTGGTAATAAACATCTATTGGAATCCTCTTGGAGAGCTGTTAGAACTCGTAACAAAGATAAATGAATGGGTTAGAAATCTTTGTAGTGGGAGATCTGAATGCCGAGATGAATCGTGGCAGTGGTCAAGCAAAAAACTATGGAGCAATTTCACTTTGAAGTAAAACATTAAAACATTAAACCACAAAATAGAAGGAACCCCATCAGGTATCGCAAGGAAAAAATTCCAGGGATATATCTGGAAGCAACTTTTTGAAAAATGGGGGCTGCATCACATAAATTCCCTGTCTATGAACACCAACACGATGGCTAAATGGACATCAGGCCTAAAAAGTTCCTTTATAAATCATATGTTTATGTCAACAAATCTGTTTGAGCACTGTAAACATTTTGAGGTGGTGGACTCCAACTTGAGCGATCATAAATTGCTGTAAGTGGAGATGGAGGGACATCAATGGAAAGAGGGAATAGGCATTATGGAAAACGTACCAACTCTAAATTCCCAAGGAAACCGAAATAGATGGCATGAGGGAAACGTGGAAAAATGTAAAGCATTATTCCCTAAAGACCACGAAGAGAATTCATGGGCAAAAAGAAAATTAATATTCTCTGTTGCCAGATTTCCAGAGTACCTGGACTCAATGATAGTAAATTATTTTAATATCTCACACTATAAAGTAAGCAAACCCCAAAGACAACATGTTTTTGATCCTCTAGTAAGACAAGGGAAACATTAACTAAAAAGAGAGTAGATAAATTCTAAGAAGGAGGAAATCAAGAACATAAATTGGAAAATGTCACTAAAGAAAAACAGGTGTGGAAAAATTGGCTAAGATCACACAAGGAGGCAATGTTACAAGCTGACAGTGAAGCTATAATTAAAACCTTGAAAGACACCTTGGGAAGACAATTTTGGTTATCAATTAATAAATTAGAGTCTCAACGTGGACATTTTTTATCAAATAGTACTACAGAGGTGACTTGGACCTCCCATTTCCATTCCCTATATGCAGGGAAATAGGCATTTCCGAAAGAACTTTAGAGATAGAAACACAGATAAAAATCTCTATTCCATCTAGGGCTTGTGGACCAAATCGTTTGTCCAATGTAAATCTTAAGGCTAATCCGGAAATCTGGGCAAAAGCTCTCTACTTGCTTTTTTCAGATATAACGCTGAGAATACACATAACTACCTCATGGAAAATCTCCTACATAGTACCCATCTATAAGAAGGGAGAGTCAATCTCCATTAAACTACAGGCCCATAACAATTATGGACCCAGAATCTAAAACCTTTGGGGGATTCATTCTTAAAAACATTGTAGCTTTGGCAGATTCAAATAACATTCTTCCCAAAAAACTATTTGGATTTCGTAAGGGGATGGGTACCCAAATTGGAGGTTTGATCTTCGGCCTTCTATTGGAAAAGACATGTAAAAGAGCAGCCATTCCAACATTGCGATCGACCTTTCCCTTGCCTATAACAAGGTTGACAGAATACTGTTATGGACAAAGCGTCAATATCTGGGTCTACCCTCAGGGATACTGGCATTTTTAATTCATCTGCATGACGGATCAATAGTGCAGGTGAGGTTAAATTCAGAGGGACTGCTATCCTGCCCAATAAAAACCTCTAATGGATTACGTCAGGGTTCTCTATTTGGGCCAACACTGTTTAATCTCTACGTATCAGATTCAGGCAGGGATTTGGACGAAGCATCTCTAATTTCACCTAAGATAGAGGGAATAATGATAAATTGGTGCTCATATGCAGATGACTCTACAAATAGATGGTACACCTATAGGTCTCCTACAGAAATGCTCTGCATTTGAAAAATACACAAAGGAAAATGGACTTACAATAAATGAGAAAAAAAAGAGAATCGGTAATGTGTTTGACACGTCAGAAAAGAAAAAAAAAAAGGGTCCAAAAATGTTAATGGAATATAAAAAAAGAAATGTTGGCGCGTACTAGGTCTATGCGTTATTTGGGTTTTCCTATTTTTGATACAAAAAAAAATCTGTCTATATAGTAATAGCGTGCTGGAAAGAGTACTCAATTCTATACTGCAACTGAAAAAGGTAGCAAATAAGTACTGCATGTACTTTTTAACCCCTCTTATAAGATACTATAAGCAAAAAATTATTCCAAAAATTGTATATGGACTAGAACTATTACCAATTTTTTCTTAGCTTTTTCTTAACATAGAATCCAAAATTTGGAGAACGATCTATTTTCTTCCGAAATGTGTACCACTAGCTGCCCCGAGATACGAATTGGGACTCCAATCAATAGAATGTGAGGTACAATTGAGAAGGCTCACATTGTACAGAAATCTGTCCGGATCCAATCGTAACAGTTTATTGTCAGATATAGGCTTGAAGATGGGGAATGGTACATCGAAATCGCTATGGTTAACTACTCTTCATCTCGATTGCCGGCAAATATTGGTAAACAAAGGTCCCTCATTTTCTACTTTGATGCTAAATCCTAATAAGGCAAAAATAGCACTTCAAAAAACGGACTTGATAAAAACAACAGATCGTGTACGAGCATCAAAGTTATATCATCATTTAGTCCTACATGGGAAACTTTTGGGAAATCCGGAATTGTATCTTACAAAATTTCCTGACCCGGGGCTGCCTATTAAGTATATGCGCTTCTGTTTTAATGTTTTAGAGACAGGTAAAATCCGTGGAATCAGAGAAGGTCTTGGAAACAAATGCATTTCCTGTCGTTTTTGTAAAAACCTTTTAGAAATGGAGACTTTAATACATCTTTTAATAGATTGTGAGGTGATTCACCCTCAACGTATTGAGACCTTTGTAAAATGTGTGTTTAATCCTGAGAATGTTGACCTGGATGCCCTATGGATTGAAATGTTACACGGAAAATCTATACCGCTTAAATTGGCGATTGTTACGTTTCTAACCAAAGTGTGTGGCATTATAACATTCATTGAATATTGGACAACTGCTGTAAATGAAATTGAGCTAAGCTGATCTTAATCTAAATTTATAGTTTTTTCTTTCTCCTTTTTATGAAAATGTATTTTTGTAAAGGTTTTGTTGAACCATATACAAATAAATAAAAAAATAAAAAATGCTGTGTTTTTCCTGAGAACCACCTTGTTGTGCTTGTGGAATACTGTGTATGGTTCAGTGGTTGAGACTTTTTACCATCTCTGCAAGCTGTGGTTACCGCCACCAGGGGGGCTGGGCTACAAGTGACAAACCCAATATCTGATAATGACATTGGCTCGAAAGGCTTGTGCGCGAGAGCCAGTAAAACCACATTAAGGTCCCACACTGGATGAGGATTGGTTATTGGATGGTAGATCCTCGATAAAGCTTGCAGATTTTTCTTGACCACTGGATTAGCTGAGGATAACAGTAATTTGTCTGAGGTTCAAAAAGCTCTGATAGCTGCTAGGTAAGTACAGCATGTACCCACCTGAACTCCCGTATGACCAAGGTAAGCGGAAAAGGATAGTACATCATCCAGAGAGCATGAAAAGGATTCAACGCTATTGTCTTTAGCCCAATGGCAGAAACAAGCCAACTTGCTCTTGTATTGATTCCTGGTGGAGTCTTTGCAAGCTTTTAGAATTATTTGTAAATTTTGTTGAAATAGACTAAGATGTCCTAATATCAGCTCTTCATGAACCAAGCTGCGAGGGCTAGTTTATCCGAAGCCGGATGGATCACTGAACCCTTCCTGTCACGTTACTAGGTGAAGACACGCTGCCTGTAAATGAATGGGCTCGGACTGTGACAGATGGAGAAGGTCCAAGAACCCCATCCTTGATGGCCAATAAGAAGTAAATCAGAATAATCCTGCAATTCTCGGAATTCCTGATCTTGCAAACAGCCCTATGAACGAGGGGAGTTGGAGGTAAGACATATCCCCATAGATGGCCCCATGGAATCTGAAACGCATCCCCCAAAGATGTCCTGCCCTGCCCAGGAGGCAAAGAGGGGACACTTGCTGTTTTCCGTGGCAAAGAGGTTGGCTTCCGGATTACCCCACTTGAAGAATATCTTGCTTATTGCTTCTTGGCCGAGTACCCACTTGTTAGAAGTAGTTGCCATCCAGCCTGCTCAGTCTGCCTCAGAGCTGTCCTCCCCTGATAGATTAACTTCTCCAAGGAAAATTCCTCCGTCACAGCCCAGTTCTAGGTCTGTACTGCTGCCTTGCATGGAGCAGGGGATCTCGTCCCTCCCTGCCTGTTGATCTAATACATCGCTGTAGAGCTGTCTGCTCAAATCAACACTATCATTGTGTATCGTGGGCTGGAAGGCTAAAGCAATGGCTAACAGCTCTTGGTAGTTTAAGCAATGTTTCTCCACGTTGGACCACTTCCCGTGAATTGAATTAAAATGTACAGTGGCCACCCAACCTTTCATGGATGAATCCATTGTGATCATCACTTAATGAGGGGCTGGTTTGAATGGAGCCCCCACCTCATAACATTGGACTCTAGGGACCATCACAGTAGGTCTTGAAACAGGAAGCTCGGGATGGGAATACTGTCTGATTAGTTTTCCGATTCCTAGTTCCAAGAGCTTGATAACAGCATCTTAATAGCTCATTTTGAGTCAGGCGAGGGTTACAGTGTGGACTCATGAACGAAGTTACAAGCCACGCTGAGGTGGAAGGCCTGGTGAGAATGCTTGATGGCTGCTCAGATTATCCCAAACCACTCCTGGATAGAAAACATCCTCTCAGCTAGCGTGTCTCATGTTATCCCCAAGAATGAGATTATGTGTGGGACAGAGCTCTGATTTATTGAGCATCCTAAGTCAAATAGAACGTCTAATAGCCTTGTCATTGTCACTCCCTCCGGAGAACTTGACCTGATTAGCTCGTCGTCCAAGTAGGGATAAATACAATGCTCCTCCTGTCTGAGGATGGATGCCACCGCATTCAAAATTGTTGCGAAAACTCAAGGAGTCAAGTTTAGACCAAACAGTAGCCCTTATACTAAAAATTATGGCCCATGACACTGTATTGCAACATTTGTCTGTGTGGATGCCAAATGGGGACATGGATTCGCGCTCTGGACCGGAAGGATGTTTAACTGCATTACCTTGAAGAGAGCCTCAGCAATGTGAGCTGGCATCACCATCTTTAACTTCTCTTAGGGCAGGGAAAGGTGAAGGTAGGAAAGATTTAGTACTACTCGCAGACTCACCTGGTTTTTCTTGTGGATTGCTAAGATACTCTAGTAGATGCCCGGTCTCATGATTTGAAGGGGGACTGGTTCCACAGATTGGTCTGAGAAGATGGAAGATTTGGAGGGTGGGGAATTCGAAAACCCCTTGTAACTACGGATAGTAACCAGGGGTCTTGAAAAAGATGCCGCCACTGAAACTTATGCAGAGATAGTCTGCCCCCGGCCAGTGTATCGTGGACCCGGACGCAAGCCTCATTTCTTTTCATTTAGAAGCTTGTGAGGAGGGGGATAAGAAACCTTTAGCGCCTGTGCACTGGTGTTTTCTGCGAGGAGTGCTGGAGGAACAGTCAGTTTGTATGGCTCTCCTGGAACCCCCTGAAGCCCCCAACATTTTGGGGTGTTTGGTCCGTTCTTGCTTGACCTTGAGAGAATCTCTTAGAGGCTGGTTTTGAAAGTATGGCTAGGGATTTAGCCGTTTATGTTTTTCTTAGTGAGCTCCTCATTGATAGATGAGGAACAAGCTCCGTGCACTCAAAAGGCAGATCTAAAATCCTGTCTTGGACGTCCGACAAACCTGGTGGCATGCAGCCAGGCTGATCGCCTCATGTCTGTGCCAATATATAGCCCTCTATTTGCGGTATTGATGTGCGACACTGAAGTTTCTAGAATGTCTTGGGCTATAACCTTGGCTTTTAAGTGCAAGCCCACATTAAGATAAACTTTCTTTTCGAAAGTTTCAAGAAAATGGTCTTCTTTGGAAAGGCAGGCTGCAGCTGATGTTGCTGTGGATGAAGTCTCAAACTGTTTTGAGTACAATGACGGCACTGCCACCAGAGGAAGGAGATTGAGCATGGGAAAACAAGATAATGCTGCCATCCAACTATCTAAATCGAGCATCCTGCCGCTTATTTACTGATGACAAGAGTGTGGCTTAACCCACAACTTTTTTAGCCACTTCTACAATGTCTTTTTGCAGGGGTATGCCAGAACAAGTGGTCGCTCTTAGTGACAAGACCTCTGCCAGAACTTCTTCCTCTGGTTGAGCCTGCAGTGTTGGTGGAACCCCCAAAAAATGTGCTAACCCTTCCAGTCGTAAAAGGCTTTGGCTGAGGAAGGAATGTCTTCTTCCTCATCATGCGTATCATTATATGCCAGAGAATTCTTGGGGCCTCGTGCTACTGGAGGGAGAAAACTCTTTTGTGCCTGTAGTAGAGGAGCAGGTGTTTGCAACACAGGTTGACTGTGCACTTGTGGGAGGGCCAGAGCAGCTGGAATTGGTTATGGTGGCATTTGCATTGCAGAAGAGGTGGCACTGGTGGTGATATTAACAACATGAGCTGGTAAAAAAAACGCTACCTGAGCTTGTGGGGCCAGTGAAGCAGAAGGTTGCGCTGCTGCCTATGGTCCAGGTAGATCCTGGAGTCCCCCATGACCCTGTGGTTCACTATTGGGATACACTGCCCTCCGCATGTGTGACAGAATGTGTAGGTTACAAGGTGTTCCACGTAGTCTTTGTGGAGAGACTGTCATTTCTAAAATGACTAGCCCACCGTGAAGGAGACGAGACTGTAGAAGTGTTCGACTCATCTGAAGGGGCCCTGGTGTTACTGGGTGAACTGATATTGCTGTGGTAACTTGGTGGGGAAATACTGAGTCTTGTTGCTCTGAGTAGGGCCCTGAACTGCAGGCTTTTGTTGGCCCGCAAGATTTGACTCCGGGAAATGCCTGACCTCTGAGACCCCTACAGTAGGCTTTATGCCCACACAGGCTTGCACTCGGTAGTCTGAATACGTTTAGGCACCTCCTCAGGCCTGTGACTGGTAATAGAGCGGCCACGCCCCTCGGACCGGTAAAAGTCAGCCACCACCTCGACTGCTAACCTGGGACGATACGTGGACTCCCTCGATGCATGCACCGGTATCCTTGTAGGCCATAGTACACAAGCCGGTAGTAAGATTACAAGGACCCCTCTCAGCAGAAGACCATCTTGGAAAGGAGTCGCTCCAATGAGGTGCAGACAAAAAAAAGTCGACTAGACTGGTTGAAGGTCTTCGACTTACGATGCGTGAAGGCTAGAAGATGATCGGATGCAACCGCAAGAAGATCTCTCTCCATCTGGACAACCGGTTATTCAGCTATCTCGGAGTAAGAGCATTGCAAGCAACCCATGGTCAGGCACGAGACCCTGAAAACAAAGAATGGGGACCCGACGCAGGGAAGGAACCCTCACAAGAGGAGCACTGAGAATAGCCGCTCTCAACCGACATATGCCAGAGAGCGAGTTGCTGAAGCAGTTTGAAAAATACAGGGAAAAGGCCCATGTATACACATGGGCCCAAACAGAAAATCACCCGATATGGAACCAGCTGGAGGAGGCCTGGTGCCCAGTTGCTCCATCAGATCTCCCACACCTGAAAAATATAAAACCCCAGAGGAACAGGGGCCCCTTGACCGCAACAAGCACAACCGCCCGCAGTTGGAAAACCGCTGCCAGGAAGTGGGGCGTCCGGGGTACATTAGGCCTTCTGACCCGCATTTGGAACAATCCCGAATTCTCGCCAGGCAATCCACCGCTGACTTCCTTGAGGAGGGACTTCCCATATCATTCGAGAGATGCAAGATAAAATTCGGGGTGGGTGAACGGGAGGGATTCCATTATGCCCAAATTCGGCACTGGTTGTCCCACAGAAAGGTTAGGGAGAAAAGCGCTAGAAAGCTGACGGCGTTGGAACTCTAACATTCCCAGCCGTGAGTAGGATCTCAGCGCTCTATCGGCTCTTGGACAGATCAGACCCCTCTAAAAAAGATAGATATATGCTCGAATGGGAGAAAGACCTGGGCCGGGAAATGGATGTGGAGAATTGGGGGAAAATCTGCACTAGACTACATAAGACCACACAGTGCATTACGAACAGGGAAGGGGGCTACAAACTCTGCTACAGGTATTACGTCACTCCAGTTCAACTAAACAAGTCCAACCCTGATATCCCTGCAAACTGCTGGCGCGGATGCCCCACCCGAGGCACCCTATTCCACATGGTCTGGGCCTGCCCGAAAGCAGAGGCCTACTGGAAAGAGGTAATGAGCCACATCAAGGAAATTACCAGGTTATCCATGCCCTGGGACCCTGACATAATCCTCTTGGGCGAAATGGGTGGAGGAGCTTTCCCGATCTCAGGCCCCATCCCTCGCCTGTGCACGCACCTCCTGCTGGCAGCAAACACTGCAATGGCTCAGCCGTGGAAAAACGCAGACGGACCCTCAGCTGCACTATGGTGGTCCAAATGCTGGGACATAGCTGTCACAGAAAAGGTCACAGCAATCCACTCGGGCCTTCTAAACAATGCTCTAAATATATGGGCCCGATTTATGTACTACGCAGAAAAGTTTCCAGCACTTACTAGAAGACCCCCACTAACGAGATGGCTTCAAGGCAGCACAAACTACTAAACCAAAGAGCAGGCAGGGAGAATTCAGGGCATAGGAGGCCTCCCCAGGCGATGTGGAAAGGCATGGACACAAGCAAATCGGAACAGCACCCCAGCCACTGAAACAGTCCTAGCTGGCAGTGCAAACTGTAGTGGTACTATCACTGAATAATGCAATGTTGTTGATTTTGTGTATACTCGTAAAATCCAATAAAATGTTGTGTTAAAAAAAAAAATACAGGTAAAAGGCTGCTATGCAGCAGAAAATTGCACGGAGGTACGGGGCACATCTGTTCCCGTCCATGCGGAAGAGAGGACTGAGTTGAGGTGCCGTTGGGAGGCGGTCAGCTGGGCGTGGTCAAGCCCACAGCTCTGCACGCTCTAAATTTAAGGGGAAAAAGCACATTTTGGCTGGGCAAAATGGTTCTGGTACCGTCGCTGTACTCCCATGCAGTATGGAGGAAAAGGGCCAGCCGTTATGTCTCTTGGTACAATACTAGTGTACATAGAGTAAGCCACACGCTGAGCAGCACCTAGCCCCGCAAGCAACATCTAACAACCCACCGCCTTGCTATCAGACATCAGGTCATGAAAACCATCTCTAATCTCACTCTCCAGCAAGTGTGTTGCCACTTCAGAGAGCACCACCCACAACATGGTGCAGGATGCGTTGGTCACCTTTAGCACCAATCTGACTGAAACAAATACCTTATCACCCATGACATCAACATTTCTGCTGTCAGTTGATAACGGGAAGGTCAAGGAAATCAGTCCCGCTGTCGTGGCTTTACCACTAAATTGTCCAGTGTGGGATGCTTTTAAAAGAATACCGGGTCCAAAAGTGCTGGCTTGTACTTGCAAACTAGCTCTTTATCCACAAAGGAGTACAGTCGGTGTCACAGCTCTAACATAGGGTCTCAAATGCTGTGTTAAAGGGCAGAAAAGTCTCCTTGGGTGGACCCTTGTTCAAGAGATCAGTGAGGGCATACTGGGTGACTTTCCACATTGGGACACCCAGCCCTGGAAATTCCAACACTTTACACATTGTACGTGAAAAAACGGTATTGGGGTGATGGTATGGGGAGGTCTGCATTATGTCAAGATCTTGAGAGATACCAAGCCCACAGGCATCCCTGAGGGCTTGCCGCAAGACCAGCAACAAGTCCATCTTCTTTCAACAACTCTGAAAGCTTTACCTGTTGTTCAGTCTATGATTCCATTATATGTACTGGAAGAATCATCCACTCTGATGGGAGCTGTGGTCGAAGCAGACCCTCGATATTCAGGGACTGAGACCGAAGACGGGACTTCAAACATCAGCCTCAGTGGTATTGGAGGAGCAATTGATGTTGAAGCAGACCTCTGCGGCACAAGCTACTGCTCTGAAGGGTAACCCTGTCTGGTCTACTTGGGACCAAGCTCATCCCTTGGCACCAAAGCAGTTGCCATCAGCAACACAGCCTTCAAGAATACAAGTATTTGAAGTTTGCAGGTGGGAAACTTTACCTTCTCACTCTCTGGTGACAATTCAGAAGAAATGTCTTTGGTGTGACATCTTACGTGAGGAAACTGATGAATGATGGGACCCACTTTTAGAACAAGATTGTTTCCTACGATTTTCGTGATTTTCCTAGACACAGGGGGAGGTGCCATTATTTATGCTCCACTCGGTAGCTTGGAAGGCCCTGGTCACTGAGAATCTGCCCATAGATGGGGTACCACCCATCACGCAGCATCCCCATTCTCCCTCTGAAGGACCTTGGTGACTGACCCAAGCCCTAATTTAGCTGCCCTGTCCTCTCTAAAGGCCTTGAGAGTCATCGCTTGGCATGACCCCCTGTCTGTTTTGGTCGATGTAAACACAGACAAATGGTGTGAGGGGTAGTGATCTCCTTTTTCTCAGTTAAAGTGAAACGTTCTGAAAAGCATGCAGCGTGCACAGAAAAAAGGAACCGGGGTCATGGGGCATAGTGCGTTTCATATATAATCAATCAGGCACCACTTCCCGAGTTGAGGAACAGGAGTCTCAAGGGAACTCTGATGTAGCCTCACAACACCCCGTGCTGGAGAAACGTTTCCCAGTACCCACTGCTGCTGCTAATTATATTGAAGATGAGGAAGTTAAGGGAGAATGGACTCCATCCGAAAAGGGTGATACGCAAGCTTCTATGCACTATTTTCTGGGAGGGAACACATGAATGCGGGTCAATTCCTGTGCCTTTTCCATTTTATCCACAGGAGGAAAAAAGCTGCAGCAAGAGTCCACATACTTTTCATCTATGGTACAATTTATAAAAGTGAAGGGTGTGGTTAATGACCCTGATGCCCAGTTTAGGAGCCTAGAATAATTCTGCCTTTCTGGGAGGACCAGTGGTTTTCTTTTTTTAAACTTCCTTTATTAAAGCACTTTTGTAAGAGCATTACACAATCAGGATCCATATTACAAACAAGCAATCAATGCAAAAAAAGGTATAGCGGTGTACAGACAATGCGCTTGTGGAGACAACAGAGTACAAAATACATACACATACAGGTGAAAGAAGCTCATTAGAGGGAGGAGTGTAAACGATATAGCAAGGGATCCAAGCATAGTCAGTTTTAGTCTTAATTTTCTTGTGAGTGTGCCAAGTAAGCTTTGTAGGGTTGCCATATATCTTTCTGGACGGGTTTCCTCACTGGCTGCATAGAAGCCCGTTGATCTTCAGCATCACTAGCCCAGGCAACAGCACTCAGCCACTGATCCATTGAAGGCACAGACGGTCAAGACGAGCGCAACAGTAAATATCGCATTACTAGCAACATGTTAATTCACAAGCTTATTGTGCACGCCCCATCAGACCAGCAAATCCATGGAAAAGGCATTGCATGGAAGTAGCAGTCTACCAACAATCATATCAGCCAGTATACCACAGACATCCCTCCAATACACATCAAGTCTAGAGAAGCTCCAAAACATGTGGAAATACCCAGCCTCGTCTTCCCCACACCTAGTGCAGCGACACGCGTTTACTTGAGAGAAGAGTTTCAGTCACGCCAGAGTGTAGTGATATCTGTGTAGGGCTAAGTTGTAAAAGGCAAAACCGGGAATTGTAAGAGAACTGCCGGGTAATGTCTATATTCACATCAAGCGCACATTTGGAATGGACCCTTGTTAAAAGGTGCCGAAACCCGGCTTTAGATCAAGCTATATAAAGAAGAAACCATACCCAGGGAGTCATGTGCATCCATAATATATCTAATTGTAGAGTGGTTCTCCAGTTCCACTGGGAACACATCCACCTCTCTTTAAACACCTGGTGAATTCTGATACATAGAAGACATTGAGACATGGCATACAATAAGCAGTGTCGCATAACAATTTGCTATGCAAATCTGTTGACTTTCTAATTAAACAGAGAGCAACAGTAATCTCATCCACTCTTTAAAGTGCCAAAGGCCATTAAAAATCAGTACCACAGATGGTGGCTCTGAGCACTAATGGTGATAAATACCATGTTCATGGGTGTACAGGACTGAAATGATGTGCTTGGGCCTCCCTGGCTTGGGGTTGAGGTTATTAGCAGACCTGCCCTCTCCGACAATTACCCTGCCTGCTGCAACACCATACTACATACTTAGTCTCAGGCTATGACTTTCCTTTAACATTGTGATTTTTTTGATTTATGAAACATCTGAACTTCTCCTTGCAGAACAAATAATGGGTCAGGCATGTGGGTCATACAATATATGGGACACTGTCCTGTGCATCACCGACTGGAGCCAGCTGCACAGAGCCTTGAGTTGAACACCTGTTTTCAAAGCATTATCATATCTATTTATTTGTGTCCATTCATGCAGCTATCCTTTATATTTTACAAACACCCATCTCACTAATGTCTCACTTCAGCAGTACCGAAACATGCTGCATTGTTGCTCATTTTATGTCTTGGGTGCAAATAACTTCTGGCGACATTAAACATATGAATACAAAATTGCTAATCAAATTTGTTTGTTTGCTAATCAAGAAATGTTTAATTGGCAAACTCTGCTATCAATTTTTGTAAACTTATGTATGCCTTGTTGAGAAGATTTGTACTTTGTAAGCATTGGGACATCATCAGAAGAGATGAAGTTGCCATCCAGAAACATGTTCCCCAGGGAGCTAAATCCATTTTGAATCCATCACCGGTCAAAATAACCCTATTGCATTTACTTTGGGACTGCCCGAGAGTGAAGGATTTTTGGAGAGATGTAACCGATAGGATTGATATGCATTTTGATATTGTCATGCAAAGGTCGGCAGCAAATGTGATACTGCTTTTGCATAGCGGAAGGTGTGTGAACACTAGGAAATATATCTGGATAAAGCTGTAATGGTGGCGATTAAGCTATTCCTTAGAGTCTGGAAGATTAGAAAGAAATCTACTGTTGAGGGCTGGTTGTTAGAGCTGCAGGTTCTGTCCAAGTACGAAAAGATCTCAAAGAAGGATGAAAGGTAAAGAGGGTGATCTCTCATTATGGGGGCCATTCAATGCTTTATATGAGTGATGAAGTAGAGAGAGGGTGGGAAGGTGGGCGAGAGGAGTGAGAGGGCACCTCCCTTTTTTCCCTCCTGTTGTCTTTTGTGGAGTTTTGTGTGTGTTGGTGTGGATTTTATAATTGTTTCATTTTTTGCTATTTACATAGGGTGATAGTATATTGAAATATTTGGGTGAGGGTATACTGGAATTTTGGATATCTATTACTGGTGTTGTTGAATGGTTATTGTTGTCGTATTAGATTTTATTGTTGTAATTCATTGAACTCTATGTGATGGAATTATTTTTTGTTGGAAATCTAATAAAAAGATGTAAAAAAATAAATAACTGTCTCTACTCTGAAGAAGGTTGAAATACAGTACCATAAAGTGAAGTTGCTATGGTAAGGATGAGTAACCCCCAACAGTTTCCACATTTTATCCCAGGACAGTGATGCCTGCATGGTGAAATGGGCAAAAGTCTGCAAATACAGGGAATATCACCAAAGATTTAATATCGCGCTCACCTGCTGAATACCTTTTGAGTTTGGCATGCCGGATAGGTGCATCACGCACAAACCAAAAAGCTGCGTGTTGCTCTTGTGGCCCCAGCAAGTGTAACTTGAAGTCAGGAGTGGCGTCTCTCCCTGGCATATAAAGGCATTTATTTTTATTTTATTTATTTGTTACACGCCCAGACCCTCGGGTGTCACGGTGTGGTTATAAAACAGCTTAGAGATTAATAAAAAACAACATTACATTGGTTACATTACATCATTAGTGGACAGTTGGTGCAAAGATACAATTTACAAATATTCACAACAATATACAGTGGAACGGAATCCTATCTTTAGGTGCCAATATTGGTTGAATAACCAGGTTTTTAGCAGTTTCCTATAAACCGTGAAGGAGGATTCTTTTTTTGATATTAATGGGTAGGGTGTTCCAGTGTTTGGGGGCTAGGGTGGTGAAACTGCTACCCCCCACTCTGGTGGTTTTGAAGCGAAGGAGGTCCAGGAGGAATTTGTCCTTAGATCTTAGTGATCTCCTGTCAACTTTGGGGTGTGGAGTATTGTTGAGATAGATAGGTGCTTTTTTGGTCAGACATTTGTATGTGATGCATAATGTTTTGAAGATAATTCTGGCTTTGATGGGGAGCCAATGGGCGTCTTTCCTCGTCTTGGAGATATGGTCTGATTTTTTTATGCCTAGAGCTGCCCTCAAGACTTTGTTTTGCAAGAGTTGCATTTTGGCTAAATTAGTGTTGGAGGTGCCTAGTAGTAATACATTGCAATAATCCAATTTCGATAGGACCAGTGCTCTGGCTAGGGTGAGGCAGTTAGCTGGGGTCAGAAATTGTCGTCTCAGAGCAATTAGTTTGGAGGTGTAAGCCGTGGAAGAGGCGAACGCGTTGATCTGTTTAGTCATGGTCAGGCTGGTGTCAATGTACACGCCCAGTGTTTTGACTTGCTTCAGCACGGGAATATTGGTACCATCGATATTGATGGTTGAGTATTCTGGGTGAAGGGTGGCTATTTTGGCTGGAGATCCTACGATGAGGATTTCTGTCTTCTCATCGTTAAGACATAGGCTGTTTAGCGCCATCCAATTTTGTATGATGATGTACATTTTATTGATTGTTACGGTGTCCTGGTCATAGTTGCCTGTGAGAGATATAAGGACCTGGGTGTCATCCGCAAAATTTGTGTATATCACACCCATATCGTCAAGTGCTGAGAACAAGAGTTTGGTGTACGCGTTGTACAATGTAGGAGAGAGGCAAGAGAATTGGGGCACTCCTATGTGGACTGGGATGGGGTTGGCTGCTTCTTTGCCTATGGACACTCTGGACGTGCGGTCGGTTAAGGATTTCACCCAAGCAGTGGCTTCACTAGAGAAGTTAAACTGACGGGCAAGTGAGTTGCATAGTTTGTCATGGTCCACCAGGTCAAACGCGGCTGAGAGGTCCAACAGCAGGAGAATGCAGAATTTCCCAGAATCTTTGATGGCATCCATCTGGATTTTGAGGCCCAAGAGAGCCGTTTCAGTGCTGTGGTTAGGCCTGAAGCCTGATTGTCTGGTGCCGAGGAGCTGGTTAAATTCCAGGTGGGTTTGAATTTGGTTATAGGCTAGTTTGTCGATTTTGAGTAAAAACGGAACCGTGGTTATGGGGCGATAATTAGTCGGAATGGTGGGGTCTAGATTTGTTTTTGTTTTTTAGAAGCGGGGTAACCCAGGCATCTTTAATGCAGGTAGGAACTGTGTTGGAATTAAATGAAGCATTGACAAATTTGGTGATGATGGGGGTCAGGGTAGAGGCACAGGCTTTGGCTAATTTGGCTGGGACAGTGTCTCCCTTGCAGTTGGACGCTTTTAGTTTGGAAATAGTGTCAAATACAAGATCTTGGGTGACGGGTGTGAATTGGAAGGGGGGGTTAGAGTTGTCACTGGAAGAGGCACTGGGGTCAGCGGTGGGGGGGTTTTTAACTGCTAGGAGTAGTCTTTTAGAGTTGATTTTCTTTTGCAGCACAGCAATTCTGGAGGCACATGCATCTTGTATGGTGGCACACCATTCTTTGCGTGCGTTGGTGGATGTGTCAGTCGGCAGTGGATTTTCAAGTTCTCCGAGGATGGAGAAGAGCTCTTTGGAATCTGATGCTGCATTGCTGATGCGAGGATTGTAGGCGTTTGCTTTATGGGTGATGATAGCTGTTTTGTAGATGGTATTGGCGTCTTTGAATACTTTGGCCGAGTCAGGGGAGGAGTGTTTATTATGGACAAGCTCAAGAGAGCGGTTTTTCCTTCTAAGGGTGATTAGTTCCTCGTTGAACCAGAAGTTAGATTTTTTATTGATACGTCTTAGTTTGGTGGTGACTGGTGCTATAGTGTCAATCGCTGTGGGGAGGCATTTGTGGTAGTACTCAGCGATGGTAGTAGGATCGTTGCTGGGGATAGAGTGGGTATCTAGCATTTTGTTCAAAGTGGGGTGAAGGTTCTCCACTGTGAGCTTTTTAGGATTTCTACTTTCAATGGTGTCCATGGTTTTGTTCTTAGGCAGGCAGGGATCGTCACTAGTGATAGTGAATTCTATGCAGTAATGGTCTGTCCAATCAAGTGGGGTAATCGGGCCTATAGTGATTTTGGTGTTGAGGGTAAGGATCCAGTCTAGGGTTCTGCCCTTGGTATGGGTGGGGACATTGACGTGTTGGCAGAAGTTCATGTCATTAAGTGCCAAGAGAAGGGAGGTTGCTTTGGTGTCTTGGTCATCATTGAAGCCGAGATTTAAATCACCAATGATGATACATTTTGTTTTGGTTTAAGGATGGGCGCCAGTATTAGTGGGATGTCTGTTTCTGGTGGCTGTTTGTGCTAGGGGATCTATAGATGACCACTATGTTAACTGTGGTGTTTTCATTCAAAGTTAGTTTAGCGAGCAGTAGTTTGTATCCTGCAATTATTTCGATGGAGCTTGATCTTAATTTGATGGTGTTTTTTGTTATGATGGCAACACCGCCTCCTGGGGTGGTGGTTCTATCAGATCTGAGAATAGTGTAGTCTGGTGGGATGGCCAATGCTAGCAAAGGATCTGAGGCTTGATGTAGCCAGGTTTCTGTGATTACTAACAGGTCTAGGTCAAGTTTGATGATGAGGTCATGAATTTCGATGGCATGAGCTCCTAGGGAGCAGGCGTTGATAAGTGAATTTTTTAGACTAATGGGAGGCTTGGTATCCTTTGTGGGTGCATTCTTAATTGGTGGACTACTGGGCTCCGTGTGTTTTCTTGAAGTTTTAGTTGCTATAAACTGAGTTAGCTTGTTGTTTGTTCTGGGGGCCATAGGTTTGGGTGATCTAGGTGGCTGGGTCCTGGTAGCGGGGCTGTGGTGTGGTCATTTGGTGCGTGCTCTAAGTCGGGACGTTCTCTCATATCCTGAGATGGGGTGTGTTTTTCCGTTGCCTGAGAGTTTGGGGAGTGCGAGTAGATCGTTAGGGAGGGTTGGGGTCGAGCGGTGTTCCTCATTGGTTGCGCAAGGGTCCTTGGGACACAGTGAGATTGGAGAAGGACGGGAAGGGAGGTGTGGTTGGGAGGAAGGGGGTAGGACAAGGGATAGGGTGGTGTCTTGGGCAGGCCAGTTTGGTGAGCCCGTTACTGAGGGTGAGGAAGTGGTTGCCAGTGCAAGGGGTGTCTGCTTGGACAAGGCAGAAGGGGAACATGATGAACAATATACAACCTATCATAGCTAAGAACATGGGAGTGGGGTGAGGCGAGGCTGGGCTCACTTTGTCTACAGAAGTTAGGCTAGATACAGTTGTCAACAGAAAAGTACCAGCAGGCTAGAGTCAATTGTCCTAGGAGGGGTGCAATTTAGGCTAAATACCATTGTCACACATAAAAACAACAGTATTTATTTATTTATAATTTATTGTGACTTAGTTTACAACGAAACTTTACACATAAAATATATATTTGAATAAGAGCAAACTTCTACTGAGAAGATTGTCAATAATAACAACAGATTGCATAAAAGATGCCAAAAAGCAAAAGCAATACATTACATTCTTTAGATATACATTTTCTAAAACCATATAAAACACAACTTCAATTTTAAATTCGTATTTACATTTACAGTAATTCTGAAGTCCTGGTTTACCACCTATTGCCCTATGATCTCCACTGAGAGTTTCCTTAAATCCGTCTATATGGTTATCCTAAATCTTGTTTCCACAATCAGCCAAATACTATACAATGCCATCAAGAGCCTTATACTGTTTGAGTTAATGCAGTGATGCCAGAATAGTTCCTCATAGATATAACCTTGGTTATGCACAAACGGCCCCAAAGCAAGGTTTATGGTAGGTGACATTTTGCAGCACTCGGTCAGTACATGTCTGGCCGTTTCTATGCAATTCACTCCTTTACATAACCGGCAGAGTCGTAATTCTAGGGGGATCATATCTCTTCTACCTGTTATCATTAAGGTAGGCAGTTGTTCTAGCCTTAGGAGTAGTATAAAACGTCTGAGTCTCCTATCTGGGCATAGATTGAGATATCTCTGCAAGTTTTTGTAATTATACAATCTATACTGGACAAACTGATAGCTTTTTAGCTTCTGGAGATGCTCGTAATTCTCCAGCCAATCCCATAACTCTATGCGTTTGACCAAGGCCCTTTGTGTTTCTATAGTAACACTGCTTTCCCTAATTTGCCACCCAATGATCTTCAGAAATTTAGACATTTGCTCTTTCAAGGAGCACGCTGGTTTATTTTTCGAGATCTCTATGTAGACCGCCTTAAGTAGCCCATTCTTGGTCTCCTCTCTCATTCTCAGATATAATAGGGCACGCTTTTTCAATACGATCGCTTTCAGTGAGGTCAGCCCCAGTTCTAGTCTTAGTATTGCCATGGGGATTCCCGGTGGAAGGCCCAGAATAGAGCGCCAGAATTTCCCCTCGATCACCTGCAACCATTTCAGGTCAGAGTTGAGGAGGGCTTCCAGGCCATAGGTGATCATAGGTGCTAGTACCTGCACGTACAGTTGTCTCGTTCCCCAGATAGTAAATCCCCCCTGCTTCACTGTGAATCTGTGGAACAGTGCAGTCAGTTGTGTTGCCTTTACATTACGAGCCTGCTTGCAGAGTCCATAGTCGCCAATGCTCTCGAAATCTACCCCTAGATAGCGATAATGAGGAGAATAGGCAATGATATCTGTACCAACCCTGAGCTGTACACGAGTGGTGTTCTTGATGGTAAATCTCATTGCCTTAGTTTTATCCAAATTGATTTTGAGGCCGTTTGTCTTGGCGTATTCCCATAAGGCAATGGCCGACCTTCGGAGCCCCCCAATTGTGTGGTCCAGAATAACCAGATCATCTGCATAGGCCAGGACAGGACAGACAGAATCTCCTATTTTCGGAGGACAGTTTGTTGCTCCTTTAATGGCCTCCGGGATGTCATGTACATACATATTGTAGATCAGCGGGGCCGTAACACATCCTTGCTTGACCCCCCTATTTTGGAACACACTTCTAGTGGTGTGTCCTTCCTGGTCTAACTTTACTTTAGCAGATGTGTTCTGATGCAGTAATCTAAGGTAGTAGGTCAAGCCATCCGGGCAACCCATTGCTTTTAACTTCCTCCAGAGGGCCTCTCTTGGGATGGAGTCAAATGCCGCCGAGAAGTCTATATATAAGGCATATAGTGGTGGCTGCCCTCTTGATCTAGCACGTGTTCTCAGAAGATCCAGCACCATGATGTTATGTGCTGTCGAATATCCTTGCCTAAAGCCACTCTGAAAAACAACAATAGGCTAAAAGCAATAGTCCTAGGATAAAGGGAGCCGGCACTTGTGTGCGCTGACCTTGTGCTAGTAATCTAATGCATACAGGGTCATTGCAGTAGTGTATAGACTCCAATAATTCTAGGGCAGTGAGGTAGGGCGCAGAAGGCGCTAGCTGTAAATTAAAATACAGTGCTAACAATAAATCAATGAGGCAATTGGGCATAAATGGCAATTAGACACCAATAAATCAACAAGGCGATTAGGCATAAGCGGCACAGGAGGGCACTAGCTGTAAGTTAAGATACAGTGCTGCAATAAAATGAACAAGGCAATTGGCAGTATGGACTCCGGTAATTCATGGGCAATGAAGTGGGGCACAGAAAGGCACTAGATATAAGCGAAAGTACAGTGCTAGTAAAAAGTCAGCAGGGTAGTTGGGCAAAGTGGCGCAGGCCGCTGATGTGGCCGTGAGATGATCAGGAGTAGGAACCAAAGTCCGCACCCAGGTAGGCAGTGGAGAACAGTACAGTTTGGATGCAGGTAGGATGCTAATTTATGCATATACAGACGAGATTAGGCAGGCTTGCCGGAAAGCGGCACTAGTATTACGGTAATAGTGAGGAGCGGATGGGTTGAAGCCCCAGGTTAGTTGCAGTAAATACAAGGATGCAGTACAGAATCAAGAATCAACAACAGGTGGGTATGTCACAAACACTGATCCTGTAATGCCTAGGTGGTTTTGACAGAGTGATGGTCAAGGTATCCCATTTGAGGCGCATGACGGCTGAATGCCAAACAAAAGCATTGATGGCAGCTTCCAGCTCTATGAAAAAGTGCATACTCGCCATAATGGAATATTTGGGAAGAAACAAGTGACGTTTTGGGAGGACTATCATTGTGAGCAGCGCTATTCTACCCGCAATGGAAATCGCGACCAGGCCGTAAGCTTAAGCGCGAGGTGCGACAAGTATTTGGTGGAATTACAATCAAATAAGGTAGTGTGCCGTCTAGTCATAGTAATCCCCAGGTACTTCATTTCAGATGGAGCCAATGAGAAACCAAGTAAATCACAGGGTTTGGTCTCAGCGTCCATAAGAGGGACAATTTCTGACTTAGTGCAGTTTGCACGGAGGACAAATATCTCCCAAAAAGCAATGACATCTCACATGACTGGGCTCAGGCGAATCCCTAATGTAAACTATCGCGTCATCCGCATAAAAGGATATGATTTCCGGTTTGGCAGTCATCCAGATGCCTCTATGCTTGTGCCGAATGTGATCAGCAAAGGGTTCGATAGCTATAGCAAATAGTTAAGGTGATAACGGACACCCTTGTCGTATGCCCCTAGCTTTGCAGAATGCAGCCAACAGTATCCCATTAGAGCAAACTCTTGCAACCAGTGAGGTGTAATGTAACCGCACATAAGATGCGAAATTGGGACCGAGTTAAATTTCTATAACACAGCATAGATGAAGCCCCACAAGGTCGAATCAAAGGCCTTCTTTATGTCAAGCATGGCAGCCACTGCCGAACTTCCAGGCCTATTTGTGCAAAAATGTGAAAAGACTGCGAAGGTTGAGCGCTATAGAGCACCCGGGTATGAAGCCTGCTTTGTCGGTGTGTATGATGCAAGACATGTAGGTGTTAAGCTAGAAGCCAGAACCTTAGCAAAAATCTTCACATCTGAATTTATCAAGGAGAGTGTGTGTTAAGAACTGCAGTGTTCGGCTGGCTTGTCTGCATTAATAGCACCGTAATAACCGCTTCTCTCATGGTTTTGGGGGGCATACATAGCTCGAGGACCTCTACCCATACTTTATGAAGATAAGAAAACTAGGGAACACTTTAAATTGTTATAGAATTCTGCAGTATGGCCATTCAGGCCCAGGGCCTTCGCAGCAGGCAAGGATTCAATGGCTTGGCCAATATCAGCAGGGGAGATGGGGAGATCCAGCTGATCATTAGCCTCTGATGACAATTGTTTGAGTGGGAGACCCTCAGAATCTGTCGATGACTGCATCAGAGCAAGTGTCTTTATTAGTGTATTACTCAAGGTACTTGAAGCCCTCTATTCTATTAACCTCTGACAACGTGTGCACCAAGGTGACTGATTTGTTCCTGATTTCCGATATGCAGCAAATGCCGCTCCCTTTTCTGTATCTCCTCGCCACCACCCAAGCGCCCAAAAACATCAGCTGCCTCAATGCATTATCTCTAAAGTTGTCCAATACTTCCCTAACTTGAGAGCGTGGTGCAGGGAGGGTGAGCAGATTGCTGCTGCTCCAAGCGGCAGAGGCTTTCCTCACTATTTGTAATGTATTGCTGAGTTGTTTTGAGAACCCCAAACTTTGTGGACATCACAATGCTACGAATATAAGCCTTAAAAGCCTTCCACAGAGTGCCCACCAAGGAGACTGACCCTATATTTGTCTCAAAGTAGAGTTTTACATTGTCATTAAGGTTTGTTTCGAAAGCAGCGTCCAACAATGCCTGTATGAGAGAGAGGCCACAGTATGTCCTGGCCAATATACATGCCCTGGTAAACACACAGAGAAGGACGTCGGAGATAAGCAACAGGTCTATACGAGAAAATGAATCTTGGCCGGAGGAATAGAATGAGTATGTATGGTCACACGGATTAAGAACTCTCCACATATCTATCATACACAAATCAGCCCTTCTGTTACGTAGCACTTGTGCAGCCTTCATGAGCACCAGGCCTTTCTAGATCAACATCTAAAATGGTATGTAAATCGCCCTCCCACAAAATAAGTATCAAGGTGTAGAGAGCCAGCATATTTGACGATTTCGGTGTAGAACTCGGGATCATCCACATTAGGACCATATACATTCAGCAAAATCATCTTCCTACCTGCCAGCACCCCATAGACCATAACGTACTGTCCCAGAGGATCTGTCGAGACCTTTTTATGCCTGAAAGGCAGCGAGTTATGAAGCAAGATCATGACACCTGCAGACTGCGTAGAGTATGTGGAGTAAAACCTATTTTTTCCCCAGTTTCTGACAAACCCCTTACAACCAGAAGCAAAAGTGTGGGTCGTCTGTAGTAACAAAAGTATAGCTTTGTGGCGCTCAAAATAGGGTTCCCGAAGCCACGCACATTCCAGCTCTCACACGTGATTTCACACATCCTCAACAAGTAGTATGAGCATTCTAAGCAGTCTATAAGCTGCCCTCGGGAGGGCATAACTCCAGTTACTCCCCAAACCTTGTCTGAAAATCAATAGTACTCTGTCATTATCAAGTGCAATTTGAAACTCCCCATATAAGCACTACAACAGCCACTGAAGTAAAGTGTTCAACAGTAATATTTCTCCTGAGTGAGATAAAAGAAAACGATGGGGAACAATGACCATACTAATTACATAACGCAGCCGCATCGATTCATTAGTGGCACCTGCAATCGGGCAATCGTCAATCCATAACAAACATACCTGGTACCTTAAACATGACATGACAGAGGTAGGAGGCAGGCTGAAGAACCTCATGGTACAGCAGAGCATTAATCTAGAAAGGAATTGTAAAGAAATGTCTTGCCAATGCAATCAATGCGTAACGTGTCAGGGTACATCATCACATACTTCATGTCTTGTTCCCAGAGCCTCTTTTTAACTGCCTGGAAAGATCTCCTTTTCTGTTGCACAGCTACAGAAAAGTCTGGGTAAATATGTAGCCTGCTGGAGCCTAAGAGGAATACCCCCGTCCCTTTCCCAGGCAGCTCGGAAGGATAGTGGCCCTGTCCCAATAATTTAATAACCGGGCAATTATCGGCCGAGGTGGTAATCCAGGTTTTGGCTTGGGCACTAGGGATCGGTGGGCCCACTTCAGCACAAACCGAGGCGACAGTTTGGGCTTGTTGAGAAGGGTAAAAATGGTATGTTCCACAAAATCCTCCATGGAGCCATCCAGGTTGTTCTCCGGGATGACGATAATCTGAATATTAATGCGGCTCAATCTGGATTGAAGTTCGTAGTTCTTTTTATTAACGGTGTGGACTCGTTTATTTAATGAGTCTACATCAGCTTTCAACGAGAAGACGTCTTCTTCCTCTGCTCCAACCCTGTTTTCTGCCTCCAAGTCATTGATGTACCTTCTCCAGTCACGACTTGATAAGAGTCAATTGTCAATTGTGCCATTGATATCATCCAGCTTAGTATGGATAGCAGAAAACCCTTCCTACATAGAGGCCATCATATGTCGCATTTCTGTAGGCTCGGATAGCTCTGTGGTCAGTTCTGAAGACATAGCACCACCCAAGGGAGCCAGAGCCTTTGGGATAGACTTGGCAAACATTCATGGAGCTCGATTTTCTCCTAGCTCCCTTCGTCATGTCTGGGGTCCGTATTAACCAGCTAGTTCCGACTGATCCCACGGTGGGATGGCACAGACCCCCGTCACCAGTTGATTCAGAAGACAATAGATCACAGAGTCAGGGAGCGGCAGTTGAGGCACCTACATTCGGCAGGGATAGGTACAGTACTAGTGGCAATAGTGGCGAAATCAGTTCACCACACTGCGATGGAATGACAGCATCTGTCGTTCCGATGCTAGTTACAAAGCGGCTGCCATTTCCAGCAGCAGCTCAACACCCGGTCTTCGGATCCTCAGACCGTGTTGGAGAGGGAGTGTTCAAGAATAAAAAATAATGCAGGCTGCCGCCCACAACCTCCAGCAGCGAAATCTGCATGCAGCCACATGTAAACTGGATATCAGGAGCAAATATTAGCTGGCAGGAGCTCTATTGAAGAGCAGCCATTTTAAGTTGCGTGCAAAAGCACCCCCTCACCTCCACCCAGGTCTGGGGTTTTCTGATGTGCATTATATCTTTAAAAGATTACCACCATTGATTAAAATGTATCATAGGGAGAATAGGATTGTAGGCGTTTGGCTCAATGTATATAGCTGGTGGACCACTTATCTGTACATTTATTAGCCTCTTTCAATTCCTGTGTAGGTGTTTCGTTGGGGTAATAAAGTGTCATTTACTTTTGTAGTTTCGTTGTTCAACTTGACTAACATTGGCACTTGCAGCAAGTGCACTAAGTGTGTAAAGAAGGTCAAAAACCCTGCTCGCTCGTTATTCAGTAGCATGTGAAGACACTATTCTTTGCATTAGATTTTACCCTTTGTGGTCGCTCAGGGTCCATAGTGAATGATCAACATGTAAGGACTATGGTCCCTTTGCGGCCACACTGCTGTTGATCAAGTCAGCGCCTTGAAGCCCCTAATAACACTAGTGACCTCCATTTTTAGTCAGGATATCATGAGCCAGAAAAAGGGATTGCACAGATGTTGCCCTTTTTTCTTTCTTTGCTACTCTAGGGCGTGGCACGCTGAAGAAGCCTCAAAGGTACAGAAGTGGGCCAGAACATTAGTGTTAGTGGAAGGATGTTACTGGTGCAGGGATTGTGCCCTTTCCCTCTGCTCAGGTTGAGATAGCACTGTGAAAGCATAACTAGTCCCCAGACTGCCCATTGGTGTGGCTATATTTGCAAGTAATGCAGATGTGACAATAATGGTCAGCACAAGGCACCAGTGCCGTTTTGAACAAGACACTGGCATATGGTGTTGGCAATTCTTGCATTGTTTGAACCTCAATATTTTCATGAGAACTAATCAATATTTAGAAAAAATATATAAGAAACAAGCAGCTGACTCACCCCTAGCATTGAGCATCCAGAAAAAAGGTACTGAGATTGGGAGTCTCTTGGGACTCCACTTATGTGCCTTTGACATCCCCTTCAGGAGTTGACAGAGCCGGTATGGATCACCCACCCGCAAGAGGATATGAAAAACAGTCCAAACTGTGCCAGAAGCCATTTCAGTTGGCTGAGGTATCACTAGAATGAGGCCATCCATTAGAAATCACATGCAGCTTTATAATTCTACAAGGTAAGGTTTGGTGGCAATGTGATGAGGGCATGACAAACTATGCTTCAAAGGAAAAAACAGTTATCTGCTACCTAGTTTTAATTCTTGGTGTTAAAATCCTTTGCTATTAACAGGGTACATACATCACTGATTGTGCTTTTCTAACAGGTAACCTGTTAAAAATTCTCTCTTTTGAATGTTTGCACTTTGGTCATTTTAGCCAAATACATTTACAAGAATGTGTGTATGTGGGGTTAGGGGAAGTGGGGCAGTGGGGTTGAGTGCATCGGGTTGGCAAGCGGGGGGCGCATATGGGCAGTGGACTCCCCTCTAACAAAAAAGTATGTATTCAGTTCGTCCAAACTGCAGATTTTCATAAGCAAGACTTTCAAAAAATGTAAAACCCTAAGAACAGGTACAGAGGGCATGTTTTGCTTTAATGATTACTAGGTTACAAATTGATGGTTAAAGAAAAAGTTATGGTGCCCCACTCTGACAGTAGAGGACTTCAACATCAAGAGTGATTAAAGAGAAAACAATGCATTATAAATTAATTGCATACAAGCTAAAGATTATGGCTAAACTGAGTGGATGGAACATTTAATAAGTACAACTGCTTATGTACAGTTTTCATCAAATTCATGTAAGGATATGGAATAAGAAGCATATAGATTACCTGTTTTTTCAGCCTCTCAACCTTAGTTGGCAATGATTTATGTTCGGACAATAAGTTTACTTCTGTTTGCAACTCTGATTTTTCCTCAAGGGCTTTATCCAATTGCTTTTTCAAGTCAGTAATGTTTCTTTCCAAATCCACACGTGATAGAAGATCTAAAAGTAAACAGAGAATACCTTCAAACATGGAGCATCCTTTAACAATTGCTCTTACACAGAACTCATCTCCATAGATCCACAGCCCAAGGAGACTGCCTTTGCTAAATAGCAACTATTGAAAATGACAAACATGAGGACCATACTTAGGAGTACAGCCCCACCACCCCTAATAACTACCAATGTTATGTTCTATGACAGAGCACAATTCAATACAAATTAAACAACTTGCAACATTACCTTCAGTAAAGTTCTTTGATATATTAGTTTTTGTCCCACACATGAATCACCTTAAATTATCCTCCAGAGGCAAGTCTGGCTTTGGAAATATGTTCAGTCACCGAGGGGTGCGCTGAGACTCTGTTGGCACCCACAAATCCAGATGTGAATTTATGGGTTTTATATATGGAGCCAGCTGCGGCCCTTACCTTAGTTCTGTCCAGTTTTCGATTGAATTCAAGGCTGAGCAAACTCAGAACAGACCGGTTACAAGTATTCCCTTAACATGGGGTAGGTTGGAAGTATAAGAATCTATGAGAGGAAGGCTGAATCCAAAAAATAAAACTAAGGTAAGAATGGTTTTCTTCTAGTGGCTTTCATCGACCCATTCCCAATCTCACGAAGAATCAAAAGCAGCAAAGAGGTAGGAGGGCGAGGAACCATCACCTACAGCAGGAAACTATGGAGCATCAACCACAAGAGGTATCCTGTCCAGATAATGAATCAAAGCAATAATGCTTGTCAAACATGTGCCAAGATGCCCACAACACAAGGACAATACCCAGGGAGAGGTTAAATCATAGCATTCTGAAATGCAGACAACTTGCATAGGGTTGATTTATTAACAACCATGCTTACTTTATTAATGATAATTATCTTTTTATAAAGCGCTTGATGGCGAAGAGGTTTCTAAGCCTGACGCGGGATTCGAATCTGTGTTGCTCTGCAGTGTCTTACTTCCAAGACGAGCGCATTGCCACTGACCTATACTACCCGTGCCTCAGGCACCAGCAAATCAAACAAAGAACTGCTCATTACTCACCGTAATTGTATTTCTGGTGCTTGTATCGGCTTAGATTGACATGATATGCATATAGTTCGACATCTAGTAGTAATCGCAGAGTATTGCATCTTTTTTCCGAAGATCGAAAAGTGATGTCTACATTGGCGTAACTGTAACAATATCCATTTTCGTGACGTGTAGTGTACCCAAAATCCTTCACATGCCAAGAACCCCTCACCCCCGGTTGTTTTTGCTCTGCCATGAGGGAGCCTTATAGAATACGAAAGTACAGAAGAAAAGAAGGTGTGAGATGTCTATGTTCTTTCAACTCCAAAAGGGGAGAAAGGATGGTCGCATGTGAATTGAAGCAGATACAAGCACAAGAAATACGATGACGGTGAGTTATGTATGTCTTCTGATACTTGTGAATCTCCTTAGAATCACAGGCTGTGCACAGACTAGGGATTTAACGGTATTAAGGTATACCGTTAAAGATACCGTGAACCACTCAATTAAACAATAATAACCGTCACATTGTTTATACCGGTATACCGTTAAGTGTGCTTTTCAATCTGATTTGGAAAGGCTGCAGTAAGCAAGTTCTGCGCAGTCTTGGTCTTGCACTGTTGGATGTGCCATCTGCAAAGTAGTTTCAGTTGGAGCAGTTTTTAATGCCCTTCCATAAACCACACGTGCCCAACACAAAATCAATAAGTTAGCAATAGGAAGAATAAATACAGTGCCAAGAAGGAAAAGGGTTTACTTTGGGTTGGCGGCTTTAGAGTTTATATATTTATAATGGATAATGTTTGCTAAACATATGACAATGGAGGATTTCCCTGGTTCTATCATTGAATTTACATATAATAAGTCACACTGTGAAATTCACTAATCTCTGTGGGTATTCCCTACTGTCATACCAAAGGGTAACATGTTGGCCCACAAGTAAACTAAAGGCTGTAACGTAAAGAGAGCGTGCGTGTGTGTGTGTGTATGCACACAAGCTTATACTACCATCATCCTCCATTGATCTGTGGCATGCAGGTTATAAAGATGGCAACATTTTCATATTCCCCAGTAGCCAGTGGGGGAGCTAAAAGCCTAAATGACCACTTAAGAAAAGCTATCAGTTTACTTTCCCAGTTGCAGCAGGCCCCCCTCCCCCTCCTCCTCCTCCTCCTCCTCTCCACATGTGTGCTTGTGTTTGGTGGAAGCAAGGGTGGCATTTCAGTGGAAAGTATGTTGAAAACCCCAATTCTGGCTCTGTGTGCCTGGTTTTGTTTGTGATGATAAATCTGACAATTTGTGACCTTTTAGAAAATATTTGTTAAGATTAGTTAACTCCGCCTGCTATACCGCGATAACCATGATATACCGTCAGTTGGCAAGAAGTTTATCGTACCGTTATAAAACTAATACCGTGACACCCCTAGTACAGACCAGCGAGCAGTACCAGGAAATGGTGATAGGATGTGTGAAGTAACAGCAGCACTGCCTGACCCACCTGGGGAACAGTCTTGGACTGTGTGTCTAAGCAGTAATATTGAGTGAAAGTGTGAACAAAACTCCAGGTAACCGTTTTGCAAATATAATCAAGAGGAACATTTGTAATAAAGGCTAAAGTAGCTCCTGTGCCTACAGTAGAATGTGCTCTAGGCATAAAGGGTAAATCTCTCTTAGCAAGAGAGTAACGTAGTTTGAAGCATTTAACAATACATTTAGAGACTGCCTACATAGAGACCTGGTCCCCTTCTCTACTAGCAGCAACAGAGACAAGGAATTGGTCTGTCTTTCTTACTGGTTTTGTTTGATCAAGGTAATAAACAGCTGCTCTTCTAACATCGAATGTATGGTGGTTTCTTTCAGGTGAGTTAGTGGAATGCTGAAAAAAATTGGAAGTTGGATAGCTTGGTTCACGTGGAACTTAGAAATGAATTTACGAGCAAAGCGTGGGTGTGTGTGTGCCTAGTACCACTTTTTCCATATGAATGATAACACATGGGTCTTAAACTGAGAGGGTTGCAGTTCACCAACTCTCCTAATAGAGGTAATAGCCATCAGAAAAGCAGTATTATAGGCGAAAGCCTAAAGACTAGCTATACGCATTGACTCAAAAGGAGATCCCATTAGTCTTGTAAGAACAACATTCAAGTCCCATCTAGCAGTTGGGTTAGAAATAGGAGGCTGAAGAGGGCGCTAGAGAGCCCAACTGTAATGTCGGCTCCTCCATGAGCTCCGAGCAGAACTCCTAAAGATCCTGATATTACCGACGTCTAAGGTGGCAGAAGAGACATGCCAGCAGCAGCGAAATACCCTCCCACCACTTCGAGCCCTGGATGAGACCAGAGGGACTATCTGAACCCCCTACCCCAACGCTGTGGTAGAAGTGACTGGCTCGGGGCAGGAGCGGTGGTGGGCACAAAGAGAATCTTACGCTCGACCTGAAAACGCTGGTGGTGCCAGGGATTCGGCGGGCACCACACGGGTGGCTGGCCTGGACCCATTGAGCTGCTGGGAAGGTAGGAAAGTCGAGCCCAACCCTCACACAGGGCACCCAACAGCAACATCGTCCGGGGGTAGCTTGCCGTATTCTGAACCACGGCACGAGTGGCCCACCTCGGAGGGAGATCCAGCGAAGCGGCCGTGGTGTACGTGAGAGAGGAGACGGCCGGCAAGCACAGTTACGCGGGGTATGACCTCAGTCTCCATGAGTCTCCCGTGCGCCGTCACCCACTTCGGCATTTTTGGGGATGCCAGGATTGCATCGCCGTGAAGACGCAAGAACAAGGAGAAGAGTCGGCACGGAACCCACTCTACAACATTAAACATGGGTGAGTGAACTGCTATAGTCGCTGGGCCAGCAGAGGCAACATAATTTGGAGGCTGTGAACACTGCTAATACCGGCAGCACCCCAGTAACTGCCCCAACAGCCTGACGCATCGCAAACCCCCCAGCACCAAAGTAATAGAGTGACAAGGAGGGGGTGCACTCCATTACCCCCTACACATAGAGGAGCGGGGTAGCGCTCCCTCCCAGCCCCCATCAGCAGCGACGGCCCCCGGAGCAGGCCTGCATAGGATACAATACTTGCATGAGCCTAGAACTGCACAGCCCTTACAGAGCGCACCAGCCCCTTACCGCCTCGCAGACAACCACCCACAGCAAGGAATATAAGGCAAATCCGGGGAGTTTGGACGGCCTCCCGGTGTTGGACATGGGGCTGGAGGCAGTTTGGAGGCCAGCCCCTTGATCCCCGGCAAGGCATCAACCCCAAAGAAGCAGCCGAGGTCAATAACTAAGCGTCCAGAAGCCGACCCCATAGCGCTGCTATGACCCCTCTACCATGGCATCACGTAGACCGAAGCAACAGAGTGCAATATGAACAACACTGCACAGGAGGCGGCCTGAGGAAAGAACGGTGGATCACAGAAATTACCATCACATCTGGGTACGAGCCCGTTGATAGAAATGCCTAGAGCTGACACACACACACACTCCTAAGAACAGAAAGACCCAGTTCTGGTTGCGCCCCACCCAGGACACAATACTGTCCAAGTCGACCAATACAATTGCAGCTGGGCAAATACTGAGGCCAACACATCAACACCTCTACACATCGTAACTCAATGAAGGGAGACCGTGCCGCATACTACCGCACTGATTGGTAAATAGCGCACTAAATAGTGAAACATCTCGTAGACAGGAAGTACCAAGAGTGAGCGGGAAACCCGAAACAAGTGCAAAGCGACAAAGGGCAGGGCGAGTGTGTAAGCTTTGAATGATCAGCCAATACCGTGCCAGTTCAGACAACAACACAGCTTACATATAAAGGGGGGCCGCTGGACCCACACCGGACAATACCCCAAGCCAAGCCAGACATCTGACACCTGGAGGGACAAACTAGCCACTACCAGCAGTCGTAGACATAGGGTCACTGAATCCTGAAAATAACCGACCCTCAGCATGAACCCTCCAGACACAGTCGAACACCCCCCAGCCCCAACTCGTCGTGACACTTCCCGATCGGACTACTCCGACCCTGTCAACGACAGACCCCAAACATGGGAAAATCAGGCAAATTGCAAAGGAAACTGAAGTTCAAGAGTGGATCCTCCACCAGGACCCCCGGACCACAAACTCAGTCAGAATCCTCAGAAACAATGGCAGAACACGACAGGAACGAAGCCCAGACCCCGGACATTGACATTCGAGAGATTATGCTAGAACTCAAAACAAGCATCAGGAACCTCGATTCGAAGCTTGACTCTCTGTCCTCAAAAGTCGATCTGCTACAACACCAGTTAGATGAGCATGGCGACCGACTGGACACAGTCGAACAGAGGGTGTCGGGCTTGGAGGATGGAAGCACTGCACTGGTGGCCAGGGTGTCTGCACTGTAAATCGAAGTCAAAGCAGTAACAGCCAAAAATGAAGACCTAGAAGGGAGAACTTGCTGTAATAATATCCGCTTGGTTGGGGTGAAAGAGACGGAACCCTCAGAAGATGGAAAAATTCGTAGAAGCCAAGTGCAAAGAATTGTTCGGAGAACTCTCACTGTCCCATCTCTTTGTGGTTGAAAGAGCCCACTGTGTGCCCACCAACCGTCCGGTTCCAGGAGCAGCCCCTCGTCCTATCATAGCGTGGCTGCTCA
The DNA here is from genome assembly GCF_040938575.1 of Ambystoma mexicanum. NCBI lineage: Eukaryota > Metazoa > Chordata > Amphibia > Caudata > Ambystomatidae > Ambystoma > Ambystoma mexicanum. The sequence continues at coordinate 486,325,139 of NC_090937.1, read as the reverse complement.
GTTACAGTGACCGCGACACAATCCTGCGACTAGCCAGAGAAAAAGGGGAGCTGCACTAAGACGGGGACAAAATCCAAATATACCCTGACTTTTTTTTAGTCAGCAGTCCAAGCATTGTGAAGGTCCTTCAAAGAAGTGAAAAGACGCCTGAGGGACTATCAAATACAATACTCTATACTCTTTCCCAGGAGTGGCAAAACAGCACACTCCAGATAAATCTACCACACTTCAGACATTTGGGTTAATACATCTACGACACACACATGAACGACTTCTGAAGGGAGCCATCGGTCCCAGCTGGCAATAGCGCCCCGAGCTCAGCACTGTATAAAAGTTATAAGTTTAAGGGGATGGAACAGTCAACGGGTGGGTTGGGGGTTGCCCCTGAGGGAGGAAAACCGAGGGGCATTCCAGTACAAGTAAATAAGAGAGGAATGTATTGATTGGGGATGACTCTCGAGCCCACATTTGTGCCACCAGGATTAGTGTGACATGTTCCTGGTGCATTTAGTTAACTGTTGAGTAGGGAAACTGGGGGAAAAGCATAGGCAAATCTCCCTGACCAGGTTATCCAGAGACAGTTTGCTTTGGACTTTCGCAGTGGGTACTGGCGGAGTAATCTGGGCATTGTGCATTCTCCAGTCTTGCAAAAAGGTCAATGTCTGGATGACCCCATTCTGCAAAGACATTGTGCAGCACCCCTTCTGTTATACGGGTAACTGCAAGTTTCTGCTGAGTTCGTCTGCCAGAAGATTGTGTTCCCCTGGAACATAGGATAGTAAGAACGTGTGTTTGAGTAGCCATTTCCAAATGTTCTGTGACAGTTTGGACAGCCATGGAGAGTGAGTGCCCCTCTGTTCAGATAATACATGGCCGTAGTGCTGTCTGCAAGGACCAGAACAGTCTCCCCTTGCAGTTGTACCTGAAAAGCTTTTAGGGCTTTGAACACAGCAAGTAGTTCGAACAGCTTGATATGTTTGGGTGCCACTGATTGTAACCATATGCTGTGCACTGTCTGTTCTAAGAGATGAGCTCCCCATCCTGCCCGGCATGCGTGCGTCGTGAGAGTGGTGAAGGATTTCCCCTTCAGAAGGTTCTCCTTCGACCACCACTGCAGAGACTGCACAATGGCTGTCGAGAAAACAACTAGATCGTCCCACTGACCGCTTACCTGACACCATTGGCTCGAGAGCCACTCCTGCATAGGACGTATCCGCAGACGGGCATGTGGGACTAGGAAGATGCAGGATGCCATCATCCACAACAGCCACATGGCTTTCCGTACAGTTACCTGACTGGCTACATATTGAGGGATCTGGAACAACATGTTTTGAACCCTCTTGTCAGAGGGGAAGCTTGGTCAGTCTTCTGTTCAAATTAGGGCTCCTAAAAAACTGTTTGACTTGACTGGGGACTAGACTTTCTCATTGATTGAGAAACCCAGGTTAAAAAGATCTATATTCTTTTGGATGCTGTCCAGACACGGCTGGTGCAGGTCTCCAGTTATGAGCCAGTCGTCGAAATAAGGGTACAATGGAATGGACTGCCTGCCCAGGTGAACTGCCACCACTGCTAGTACCTTGGGAAACACTCTCACGGCTGAGGCAATGCCGAAGGGGAGTACTTTGAACTGATGGTGAGCATTCTCAATCTTGAACCCAAGGAACTTTCTGTGCGATGGCAACATTGAAATATGAAAGCATGCATATTTCATATCCAAGTTGGCCATGTAATCCCCATGTTGTAGCAGCAGCATTACTTCCTGCAGAGGGGTCATTCTGTACTTTTGTGGTTCTGTCCTGCTAGACGAGGAACTAGTGGATATCCCGCAGGAGGCTTAGCAATTGGAGCTCAATTCACTTTCAATTAAAAACCTTGTGTGACAAAATCACTTCTCAGTACATTCTACATGCTATCTTTTCTGATTCTTCCTCTTCTGCGACTCTGATTATTAATATGTATAATCCTCGTGGGGATTTAGCCACTAATGAAATCCAGCAATATATAACTAAAATACACGATAAATGGACCGAATTGCATTTGAGTGGTAATATTGCAGTGGCAGGCATTCTAAACGCCTCCCTACTATTACCATCCATTCCATCTTCATTGAATGATTCATATGATGAAATGTGTTGGGCAACTAACTCAGCATCATCTGGGGCGTCTTGGGATGGGTTAATCTTCTTGTCATATTTCATTTATGTTTGAATCACAAAAATAGTAGCATAAGATCATCACACTGTACATGGATGAATGGGAAAATCTCCTCTTGTTTGGGTTACATTTTGTGGACAGGACATTTAGAGATTGTTGAGACTCAGTATATACCTTATTTACTTTGCTGAGTGCTCAGGCCACATTCTCCTGGTCTTGTAAAATCTCTCCTCGTAGTGCTACCATATCAGTTCTCATATTACTGTAAATACCCAGGGAAACCATATCATATGGAGCAGGAAGAACATCTCTAACATCAACAACATTGTGCGCATTAACGAAACTTCATTATTACCGAGGTTGGTGACGAATAATTGGGACTTTGCCTCACTGATGCAACTTTTGAGAAAAATTTTACATTTAGACCACCGGGTATCTACTGACACTGTATAAACAAATAATATTTGATTTAGTAATACATCAAGCCAAAAAGACCCACTGTGAGAAATTCATCCTCATTAGACGCAATTATACACATTGAGTAAGAAAAAGAAACGCATCACTTATGCCCACACACAATATAAGAACTGGCTTAAAAGTAATACATTCTCCATCTTCAACGCTGACTGGAATTTTCTTTGGCCTGCTTCGAAGTAGCGACAACAAGAAATTCTAATCAATGGCAAGACACTTAATTAATGGGAAGTCTTTGGTGGAACTTAATCCAATTGGCGAATCAGTGTGGACTTCGGCTATCTCAGAACTTTATTTCGACTCTGCAAATCCTCCTACTAGGGCTACTTTCTTCTCCATCTCTCTTGGCTGGTTTTGAAAGGGACAATATTTTGAGAATTAAAGCCCTTACAAAATCCGGCCCAGACTCCTTGGCTAGTGTTGTGCTGAAGGAAAATACCCAATTCATTGCTCATGTATTAGAGAACCTATTTCATAACATCTTAATCAGTGGCACTATACCGATGAGCTGGTGGAAATCTATTTTGGTGCCGTTCTTTAAAAGGGCTGCCATACTGATCCTTACAATTATAGATTTCTAACAAAGCAACACATACGTCACAAGATCTTTGCAGCCATACTTTTGAGAAAACGTTCTCAATGGGCATCCCCTTTCCAAATTGGATTCCGTAAAGGGCAAAGCACCCTGTACAATCTCGGTGCCCTCCATTTGTTTACAGTTGAATTTAAGAGTAAATGAAAAAGCAAACTTTACCTATGCTTTGTAGACAAAGGCGTTCAACACAGTTTCGCGCCCGTTCCTCTGGATGAAATTAAAAGATTGGGGAAATAGACCCTGCTTTATTATATTTCATCTCCGCCTTGTACTCCAATACAGCGGTAGTAGTGCGTATAAACCAGGAGGGGGAAATTTCACGGGAAGTATCAACTAACACCGGTCTGAAACAGGGCTGCATTCTAGCCCTGCTATTTTATAATGTTTTTGTTGTGAATATGGCCCCAGCCGTCGATGCTGAACATAATTTCCTCCCTGTATTGGTATTACATCTGTAGCATGGCTTGGATAAGTGGACAATAGCATTTTGTTGGACCAGACCACGCCATCTTCTTCTGCAACAAAAGAAATCTTAAAAGTAAATTAATTAAAAACAAAAATGTTAATTATAGAAGGAAATTCCAAACTGATTGGATTTCGTTGGCTACTCAATGGAACCCCTTTGGTAATCATTGATAGATATATATATATATCTGAAAGTTCCTATTGGCTCATCCCCTGTACTCTATTTGTACAGGGATTTCATCTGACCTAAAATCATTAAATAAATGGTTTTATCTCATGACATTTTTTGTCTTTTTTTTTAAAGTCTCGAACGAGTATTCTTCCTGGGATACTATACGGCCTTGCAATCTTGCCCGAATCCAAGTTAAATTGGGTGGGTAAGTTTGAAGGCAAACTGCTACGTTCTATATTAGGAGTACCTCGGTACCAGTTGAGGTTCTTCGGTTGGAATTGGGTCTTCCTTCTAACTGCACTTTATGGCTCCAAGGCTGAACATTCGTTCTTAATATTTGTACCTCTCCACCAGCTCTTGACACGCTAATGGGCTTACTGGCTACCCAATATTCTTGGGCAAGTACTAATAATTTTTGACCAGAATTATGCTCCACTGCACTTCGTCACTAAGAAAATCGATATTGAGCTTGAGCATTTAATCCTAGCCCCTAATTTCTTAGTTGTTTTAAAGAACAAAACTAGAGATTTGGATATTAGGCAAAATATTGAGTCTCTAGCTAAAAATATTTTATACGTGGCATATAGTACTCAGTGTTTTAAACGTAATCTGTTTTGGCCACATCTAACTAAATTATTCTCTTCAAATTCGCAGATTCATCATATAAATGCAATTCAACATTTTACCTTCACGTGAGTATATTGACAGATTGTCAAACTTACCCCGAGATGAGAGGACTTGTGTCTGTAACTGGTCTATGGAGACTGCACGTCATCTCACCAACTGCCCTACAATGATGCCATTTTATCTGAAGAGCTGACCAGTTTTGGAGCAGCCTTTTTGGGGCTCAATCAATTATGTCAACGGCTGCCTATCATGTATGGAAAGTTGTCCTTAATTTAATTGCACTACCCGGTGGAATCCTTTTATATCATTTGTGATCCCGTATGTATCCAGTCCTAGTATTGTCTTAACTCCATTTCAACATGATTTTAAAGCTGTTACTAATCTAATGGATTGTCTGAAATGTTCATAATATTTGCTTTTATCCAATTTTAATGTTCTACTTGAATGATGAAGTTATCATTGTTTAAATTATATTCTTGTTTTTCTGTGACACAATTTTACACAATTTTGCATGTGCTAAAGGTTTGTATATTTATAACCAATGCACAATAAAAGTTGTCATCCTGAACTTTTGAGGTTTGACATACTTGTTCGCAGGACGCAGATCTAAAACAGGGTACGTGGTTAGCTAATTTTTGGGTACAAGGAAGTAGATTGAATAAAAATCCTTATTCACCTGAATATCTGGGACGACCTTGATCTCTCCCTTCTGCAGCAGGATCTGTACTTCCTCCAGTAGGTTGTGGAGATGTTCTGGAGACAGTATTCTGCTTTTCGGTGGATGGAGAAATTCTATACAATAGCCGCCACTGACGGTTTTGAGGATCCACTGATCAGAGGCGATTCCCTCCCATGTATGGGTGAAAGATGTTAATCATCTCCCTACTGGGGAAACATGGGAGGCGACCTGAACCGCCTAGCCTTTTGCTGACCGGGGCAGGAGAGCCTGTGGCTGCCGAATTTCTCTGCTACCCCTGCCACACCAAAATCCTTGTTGAAGGATTTGAAATTTGCCGTATGTGCTCTGGCTGGAATACCAGGGAGATCCTCCAGCTCCCTAGGCACCTGGAGTTGAGCAGGGAAAGGATTGCCCACAAAAGGACCGGCGATATTAAAGACCCTGCACTGAAAAAATGGCTTGACCAAGATTTGATTCAGAGACTTAAAAGTGGCATGCTCCTTTGAGGAGTCGAGGCATTTGTCGACTGCTTTGTCGAAGAAGGCAAAGTCATCAACAAGTTTATTAATAAGTGAGGCCTGTGTCTCAGGCTTGAAACCAGAATTCTTCAGCTACGCGTGGCACTTCAACAGGGTGCCTTCCGCTAGTACCCTACCCGCAGTCTCTGCTTAATCAAGGGTGTTTTTCAATATGTTTTGTGTCACTCGACGCCCTTTGCGTACCACTGCCAGTATCTGTGATCAAATAGGCCCTGGTAAATGTTGCAGGCCTTCGAACAATAGTCTCCACTGTAAGTCATTATAGCTAGCAAGGAGAGTTGTATTAGCTATGCAGGTACTGTAAGTAGCCGACAAAGTGATGTGCATGTCGGGGGGAGACTCAGATGAAGACAGTGTAACCCCTGCATGTTTCCTGGTTGTGGAAAAGAGGGAATCGGGAATGGAATGTCCTTTGATGTATAGTGCATCAGAAGGCTCAGGGAAAAACATTTTCTCGACCCCTGGGTTGACGGCCTGAGTAAGGGAGGGCATGAGCAAGGAGGGGGCAGTGTGCTTTTTGACAGAGTTCAGAAGCAGGATGGCCTGCTGACGGGGGACTTTCTCCTGCATCACAATTTTAAAGTGGTCTGCAGCATTCCTAAGGAGGGTGTTGTACAGCATCTGATCATCTACTGATAAAGCCTCCCGGGGTTGAGAGACGGGAGGAGCGTTCACAAATATATGGTCGGGTTCAGCCTCATGAGAAGGGGTAGTGGGCCAATTCCCCAGGTGATCTGTGGGTGTACAGGTATCTGAATCCTAAGAAACCGGGTCCTGGGAGTAATCTGGATTCAGAACATAATAAAACATTGTTTTCTGGGTCATATTGATCATCCTGGAAAATATTCTCAGGAGGATCAAGCAAAAAAGGTCTAGGAGAGGAAAAACAAGTCCCAGGAGAGTGTTCCCTTGGGGACTTAAAGGGCCTAGCGCAGTCCTCCTGAGGGCGTGATCTCTTCAGGATGTTGCTTAATTTCCCAGACAAGTTAATACATTCGGACATCTTGTTCATGCAGGCCTCAAACCTTCCTCTTGTCCATGCAGAGGAAGGGGAGTCTTTGGGAAGAGGAAAAAGCAAATCAGAAGGAACAGGCTCCAGTTGAAGGGCTTGTGACAGGTATGGGGAGGCAGGAGAAAACTCTAAAGGCAAAGGTGAGGTCTTCTTGGGGCCATAGCCTTGAGTAGTGGGCCTGGGAAAGCTTCTCCTGGAGTTTGGGGAGTGTTTTTGTAAGGCAAGCATGTTTCGGCGCATCTTTCTATGCCTCCACAACATGCACCAACATTTAAGGGACTGCGTCCTGTGAGGCAAAGCATTCAACAGGCCTTAGGGTGCCGATGGATTTTTCGACTAAACCGTCGAAGGAAGCTGAGGGGGTTGGGTTTTTGGCCTTAGAAAAAAAAAATGGTGCTTTGTCCCCAGAGTGCGATTTCCACATGGCAACGCTGACAGCATGCTTAGCGGGGGACAGGCACTCGCGAGTCAGCAGGCTCCACAGTTACATCTTCCGACTCTGAAATGGAGACGTGCCTGCTTATGGACTCCTCAACCGAAGCGCCGGCGGGACAGTGACACTCGGCCTGCATAGCATAGTGACGCTCGGCCTGCATAGCATAGGCCACCCACCGCTTGATACGTCCGTCCTTAAACATCTTAGGCCTGAAGAGTTTACAGTCCTTGCAACGCTGTTCCTCGTGGTCATGAGGACGACACCGGTTACACTCCTTGAAAGTGTCTTTCCACGGATATTTGCAGTTACACGAAGGACAACATTTAAAAGGAGTTTGCTCCATAATAGGAAAAGGAAGAGGAGGAGGGGTAGAAAAGAAAAGGCACTCTCAGAAGAGAAGCGCCAAAAAAAGTGTCAAGAGAAAAAGTGTCCCCACTCTTGTTAAGACGGATTTCTGAACTCTGACCTGGTGGGCAGAGGTTCAGAAGGCCATCCTAGTTTCTTGGAACAGGGTAACCTTCTGGACAAGCCAGACCAATCAAGGTAGCATTGGCGGCGGTCAAGACTAGGTCTCAGGAGGGGTGAGGGTGACTGAAAGACCTCAATGAGCACACAGAGTAAAGGACACTTACAAATCACTCACAGGCAGGTGTAGATATATTAAAAATACAAATACATTTATTTCAAGGCCTTTGAAAGTTCACCACACAATAACAATCACAGTAATACTTTTAGATCAATAAATTCCTTTCTAAATCCATATATACAAGACCAATGGGGTCTAAAGGGTTAATGCACGAAACGGATCCGTACCTAAAAGGGGAAGGAAACAGGCAGTGCAAATAGTCTTTAGTCCCTTCTGCATCCAGCACAATACTACTGAGAGGCAGTCCAATCCCTTAGAAGAGTGGAGCCTAGTGCTCAAATGTACTTGCAATGCTGACGCACGCGGTAATGCAAATGGGCAAAACGGGGTCTCTTCAAGGGTCTGTAGCTGCTCAGGAAGGTGGGTAAGGCGATGAATAAATTCCCAATATTCGTGGAGTATTTCCCCAACAGGGCAGAACAGGTTCCAGAGTTCGGGAATGGTTCACTAGTTCGCATTAGCAGTGGAAAGGAGAGGGGGCCCTCAGGGGCCACTCATGAGTAAAAATGGATGGAGGAGAGGGGCCACCAGTTAGGGTTGTAATTACTCACCGACCCCCGGCGCACTCCGGACCAAACTTCGGCAGTCGAGTCAATTTTGGGTGCAGGTTCAAGTGCAGCAATTTGGCGGCTCTGCGGCTTTCAACGAAGACACAGCAATGATTCCCAAACAGGACAGTGCCGATTTCTCCGCTCCTGGTGGATGGACCAGGCCAGTTTCACTGCAGCAGGCTTCAGGGGCAAGAGGGGCACAAACGCAGTGCACCTGCAAAGTTCGTCACCACGGATGGGCGACGCGGTAACCGCGCATACTCTGGTTCAGGCGCACTCACTTTACTCCAGACCTGGGAATGCCAAGTGTACGAAATTCGGTGCGAGAGTGCCGTGAACTCAGAGCTAGCGACTTACCAAGTTTCGAGTGCCTCCTTGAAACGGCGGTGGTATCAGGGCAAAGATTCTGCATAAACTGGTCAGCCCAATGGTTGGCCCAGGGACACTTCTTAGCAGGCTTACTTGCATGGTTTGATGAAGGTTCCGAGAATAGTTGGTCCCACTATTCCAATGGGTCGAAGCGTCTTCGCAGACCTTCTAGGACGACCAGATGCAGAGCTGTCCAGCAGGACAAAAGAGGGCTCAGGGTGCCAAACCTTCCAGCGGGTCACCAGCGGTTGCTCGACTAGGCTTCTTAGTTTCAGGATACTTGGATCCTAATCCTTCGTTCAGTGAGAACTCCAGAGATCGACATGGTATAGCTCTGTGGACCCTTTTCCAATCCAGAATCTCCTTCGCACCAAAACGCAGAAAACCCAATGGGAGATCTGCTCACATTCAGGCATACCATACATGGACCAATCACAGACCACAGTGGTCCCAGGCATTCGCAGCACTCCTGACTCTCTGGCACCCAGGATGTGCATTGGGGACAGACAGTCAGTTTCCCCATAATAAAGTGAGCGAAAAGCCCAGAGGAGTGCAGCAGAAGGCTGGGCTCCTCCGGCAAAGTCAGACTATGGTGTTTAAACAAAGCAAAAAAGTAGTGGGTTCACAACTGGAGGGAAAATTACACATAAATGGACATTTTTCCTAACAACTCTGCCTACTGTAAGGCCGGGCCTGAAGGCCAAGGCAGAGAAACAGCAGTCGAGTCACTGGAGGCAGCAAAAGTTGCAGAGCAGCAAAACAGGAACAGCCCTCGAAGAGGGTCATTGAGAATGTCTGCTGATGGATGTGCCAGACGCAGGAAACAGCAACATTATAACGAAATACGAGATCTGCATGAAGCAACCAACCAGAAAGGTGGAAAAAATTAATCTGGGGGACCTTGAGGCTATACATCATGATAGGGATAGTGTTACAGTCACCCCCATGTTGGTGTCTCTTTTCGATCTTCGAATTAAAAGATCCAATACTCTGCAATTACTAGATGTCACACTATATGCAAAGCAGGTGATTCCAAGCAGATTCACAAGAATCAGAAGCAGTAAATTCAGACGTTGAAAACTATCCAAGCTTAGGAGTGGTGGCTACACAGGAAGGTGGATTTTCAATGGAAGTCTAAAACTACCTTGAGAAGCCAAGACAGTGTCACACTCAAAGGTCACTTTTCCATGGGGAAGGCTATGCAAGGAGCATAACCTCAGCCTCTCAACAGCCAAGCATGAAGGCAAAGACTTTTGAAATGTGGATTGAGGGCTTAGTCCTCTAAATGGAGAGGTGGTCCACTCTCATCAACCGACATCAGCAAAGACAGATGGACGGGTTTAGATCCAGAGTGATCAGGATTTGGGTGGCCCAGAAACATATAAGACACGTGGGGACCAGGCAGGAAAACAAAAGGAATCATGTGGTGGTTGGAATGAGGTTAAGCATAGAAGAGATCAATATTCCACTTTACTGTCAATGCATTCCCCAGAGGCCCAAGCGGCGAAACGGTACGTTTCTTACCTGTAAATCAATTTCTCCAACATTGGTATGTTTCAGAGATTCACATGCTATGAACACAATAAGTGTCTATTGTGTAGTCCGTTGTCCTCTTTTTGGGTGCTTTTGCCCTCCACCAATTGGATGTCGAGTATGTAGTTGCTCCCTTCAGATTCTACACAGCACATGCTGGACTTGCTTGTATTCAAGGGGACTTTTCTGTAGGGGATGGCCGGAGGGCGCATGTGAATCTATGAAAGATACCAATGCTGGTGTAATGAAATTACAGGTAAGGAACTTACCCCTTCCTTCAGCATTGGATCTTTCATAGAATCACGTGCTATGAAGCTTGCACAGCACTATGAACATTAGATGGCGGGAGGTAACAGAAAAATATCTCATTGAAAAAGGCACTGCAGGACTGCTCTTCCAGTCTTCGCATCATCAGCATCTTAAAGGCAGTAATGCCTGGTAAACTTGTGCGGGACAGACCAATTGACTGCCTGACAAATGTCTTGAAGGAAAACAGATCTATAGGTGCACACCTTTTACACAAAATAGAATTTCACAATGTCCACAACATTAAAGAAGTATTTGGGGTACAGGGGAGGAAAACAGACTGACACAGAATCTGAGATATATAAGCAACTAGGAAAGGTGTCTAACTCTAGAGACACTCCCGTCCCCTGCACACCATCAAAGCTGAATAAATCAGTCAAGTAGAATTCATATATATAATAAAAAGTGTATTTTTACTTGAAAATAGATGCATTTTCTGAAAAACATTCAATGATCATCATAAATAATGTAAATTAACAGATAAACCAAAAACAGGTGAGTGTAAACAATCTATATCCTGTGGATGGCAGGGTAAATTTAAATAAAGCAGAGTTTCAAGTTCAATGTTCAAGGAGCAAAAATATCTGTGAAAACATATACAGAGAAGGCCTATACCTTTTTGTAGATATCTCAAGAATATTGCAATCTCTCAATAGTTTTTCCAATATAGCAAACCATCCGACCTAAAACGTTGTTTGGTCTAACAAAGGTAGCATATCATTCCATTATAAATCTTTCTCCGCCATGCATTGTTATTTATATACATAACTCAATCCACAGTCTACTTTCCATATAGCCATAAACCCAGAGGTATACAAAAATTAAATGGCACACCTAAAAACCACAACACATAGCATTTATAAAGGTACAAAAGAACCTACACTTGTATATTACGCATAATGATTCAACTGAATGTTTGCACGGGCAGGTTCTAAGGCCTACAGTTGTGAGAATCTTAAGAAAATATGCAGAAGGTCTACCTGTGTTCTGAACATGTAGATGCTGTCACTCTGCTGTTTTAAAGGCGTGGGTCAGGTGTGGGAGAGGGAATAAAAATTCATAGAATTTGTTCACAGTGATTCAACTTTCCTATCTTTCAACTATAGCGTAACACTGGTTGTCCTAAAAAAAAAGATGCCCAGTGTTAGATTTATATGGAACTATGTATGGTGGTTCTCCATGTAAATATATTAGGAAACATATTGCGTACCCATCAGTACATTATGCAGAGAAGTTCAAATTGAAGTGGAATAACGTATATCATTCTACGGAACCTTTATGGTAAGGATGAAGACTTCACTGAACGGGGGAGTTCAAATCTTGCTCCCAAGTAAGGCTTTTCTATATGTGGTAAGTAAAGATAGACAGTGCATTAGACCCATGAATTCGGGTCAGGAAGAAGTTGCCGTGCAAAACAGATGGCACGACTGCAGAGCGATAAGTGCATCTGAATTGTTTTGGTCGAATCGCTAACTACCATCATAATATTCTTACCCAACAATGCAGTATGCAAAGGGGTTCGGATTTAAGTCAGTTAACATTGTGTCCCCCACCTAACACAGTGAAGATGAAATCTTAACTGCACGATGAAGTTATATTCTCCCTTCTAAGTCTGTAATGCCTGTATGGGATAAATGAAAATAAATATAACCTTAGGACCATGATGAGTAGTCGGATGGAGGCTGCCGCGTTAATAACCAAGGCAAACTCAAAGTAAATAAATCAATATTGCATTTATCTGTTCGCTAACAACCGTCACAGCCATACCGCTATAGTGTATCTGAGAGATTTCTTACCTAGATCAACTCCTTCAGTCTTGAACGCGTAGCATCCAAATGTATTGTTTCCGATGTAAAGTCTCGCTTATATCCACCGTCTGATGCCAAGTAGCAGCGAAACGTGTGGCTGAAATGTTCAGTTCACGTTAATGTCTTTAAGGGGCACTCCAGATCACATAGCCACCAATACGGCCGTAGCTCTTGTCGAGTGGGCAGGACCAGTCAGTGGTTTGTCTTTGCATGGCAAACAGATGGTGGATGATATTCATCTTGAGATTTCTTGCTGAGAGATCGCCTTCCTCTTGTTTGGTGGTCCGTAGACCAGAAACAGCAGAGTAGAGGCCCTTGAAGATTTGGTTACGTCTATGTAGTATTTCGGTGCTGTTTTACAATTTAAAGAGTAAAATGCAATTTGAGCTGATGTTTTCGCCTCTTTGAAGAACGCTGGTAAAGTAATCAAAGAAAATTTGTGAAATTCGGATGGCATCTTCGGCATAAATTGTGGGTTTGTTGTAGATTACTCTGTCTCTGAAAAACCGTAGGTATAGTTCAGTTACCATGAGGGCTTGTAGCTCTGAGACTCTCCTTGCCAATGTGATGGCTATAAGGAATGCAACTGTCCAAGAAAGGAACTTCAAAAGGATCAGTTTCCAATGGTTATAATGGCACTTTCAAGAGTCCTGCAAGAACTAGGTTGAGACTCTGTTGTGGTGGAATTTTTCTTGTAGTGGGTAGGAGGAGACCCTAAACAGTCCGCTCAGAAAATATTAGCCTATCACTGAAAAGGAATGTTTTCCTCCTTTCTCTTGTATACCTGGAGATGGCTTGCTGGTACACTTTAATCCAGTGTGGGAAAGCCCTCCCTGTACCAAAGACAAAAGGTAAAGGAGGACAGCTTCTGGACTTGTTGAGGGAGGTTGAATATCCGGGTGCTGAGCGCACCAGGCACAGAATTTTTTCCATTTGCTTTGGTAGCAGCGATTCGTGGACTGCTCGCTCTTGCTTTTAGAATGTTCGCGCACTCCTGGGAAATGCTTAGGTGGACAAATTCTCTGAAGTCAGGAGCCCATGTGGTCAATTTGAATGTTTTCGGGTCATGGTGTAGCACTTTCCCGTTGCTCTGCCAGATGATGCCTGGTCGATCGATGAGACGGATCCGGTTTCCTCCGGACAACTGCAAGAGGTTGGAATACCATGTCTGCCTGGGCCAAAGGAACGTGAAGGCATTCCCCATCGACCCCCGCTGATGTGTCCTGCTGGCAAACTGTGTGCATTTCGTGTTCTGCCCTGTTGCAAACATGTTGACTTTCAGCAGCCGCCACCTAGAAAACACTGTTAAATTTGCTGTTGCACAGATCCCCAATTAAGGGATTGGCTGGTCGCCCTGCTAAGACTGTCCGCTATTTTGTTGTTTACCCCTAGAAGGTGAAAGTCCTGCAGCATTATCCTGTGGGCGATGGCCCACTGCCAAATCTGCTGTGCCTCCTGAGATAGGGTTGGCGACCTTGTCCCGCCCTGCTTTCTGAGATAGTACATGGTGGTGGTATTGTTGAGAATCCTGACCGTGGACTCCCAGTATTGGTAGCAAAGATTTCAGGGTGCAGTCCACCGCTCTGAGCTCCAAGATGTTTGTGTGGAGACGGCCCCCTCTGCTATCCATCTGCCCTTGATGTGAAGGGAGCCCATGGGCGCTCCTCATCCAGACAGGGGGGCATCGGTTATGAGAGTTTTATCCGGAATGGGGTCCCAGAACGGACACCCTTGGTGGTGATGTGCAGTGCTGCCCACCACTGCAAGAGGCGCGTGAGCATTTGCATAATTCGTAACCTGTCCTCCCACAATCCTGTGGTCTGAGACCAGTTAACTGTGAGGAATTCCTGTAGCAGGTGCATGTTGAGTCTGTAATGGGGTATGAGCGGAATTCAGGAGGACTTTGTCACAGCAGTCTCATCCACTCCCTGATCGTCAACTGTGTTCCTGGTTTGAACCGAGGGATCAGCGATTGGAGTGTGCACACACTGTCTTGGGACAGGTGTAATAAAGCTTCGGACATTGAGAATTGAGCCCTCAAGAAGACAAAGTTTCTGGATGGTTGTAGCAAGGATTTCTGGAAGTTTATCTGGAATCCAAGACGGTGCAGCAATTGTTTGGTGTCCGAGATGGACGTGCGTGATGCCGCAATATTTGGGGAGCGCACCAGCCAATCAACTAGATATGGATGGACGTGCTGGCCTTTCTTCTTGAGCGCCACTGCAACTGGTGCCAGGCACTTGATGAACGTTTGTGGCGCAGATTTTAGTTTGAACAGGAGGACCTTGAATTGATACTGTTGTTTTCCTACTGTGAAGCGCAAGTAATTTTGATGCTTCTGGTGTAGTGGCACGTGCAAGTATGCATGTTTTAGATCTAAGGTTGCTAGGAAATCGTGCAGTTGCACCATTTGTATAGCTTGCTGCAGAGTTACCATTTTGAATTGCTGTTTTTTGACAAAATTGTTTAACTTGCGAGTATGGGATGCCAGCTTCCATCCAGCTTTCTCACTACAAAGTACCGGGAGTAGACTCCCTTGCCCTTTTGTTGTTTTGGCACTTTCTGGATGGTGTCTTGGACATTTTCTTTAGCTCTTGTTTTAATACCCTTCAGTGTGTAATAGAGCTGCTTACGGGGGGATATTTGGTGTCTGCTTGTTAAATTCTAGCAGATGGCCGCATCGGACCACCTGCAAAACCCACTTGTCGGTTGTCACGCTTCGCGAGTGATGCCAGTGGGCTGACAGTTTTCCTTCCACTGATGGCACTGTGGCTGCGCAGACAGGCCTGCACTTTCGGCCTACCCCTTTGGAAGCTGGCAGATGCTCTTCACTACTGCTGCTTGTATTCTCTTTGACCTTGGTAGCCACGGGAATGTCGTTTCTATCGCTGCGATAAGGGGGAAGATCTCCAGTACGCTCTGGAGCTTCTGGCGTTGGCAGAATAAGTGGATCTCCCTGCTGCACTTCGAAAGGCACGAAACATGTGCTTGGATTGTAGCGTAATAAGTTATTTGTCTGTGTCAGCCTTTATTGTTTTAAGCGCCTCATCGATTTTGGTGCCAAAGAGGTTTGCGCCTTCAAAGGGCATGTCCAGGACTTTTTGCTGCACAAGAGTTAGTGCTGCGCAGCCATCCTTGTCAATGTAATACCTCTCCATTGTTGATTTGCTTGAAGCCGGTCTCTGACAAAAATACTGAAAGACTGATGTTGTGGTTTGTGGCTTCTTCACCTTCCCTCAGGATGGCAACGGCCTAGGCATGCATTTCCTCTGGAAAGTGTTCTAGAAGTGGTGCTAATCGGTACCACATTTCCCGATCAGACCTAGATGTGATTGCCAATGCGCTGACCACTTTTACTGTAGTAGCTCCTATGTAAAGTACTATCCTTCCCAGCGCATCCATTTTCCGGCCTTCTGGATCTTGTGGCGCTGTACACTTATGTGCTTGCGCGTGGACTTGCCTGGTAGCTACTGCGGACACCACTAACTCCAGCAAAGGCTGTGACATGACACTTTGGAGTGGTGTCTGGTGTATTGAATTGTTTCTGGAGTCTGCCCTTGAACACTGGTTCTGTGAAGAGGGGTTTCATTACAAGTAGTAGTTCCTCCCATACGTGGTCGAGGTTAGGGATCAAAAACCAGACTTTCTTCTCTTGAGCATATGATTGAAAAGAAAAGATTTTTTTGTCCTTGGTAGGTATCAGACCAAATTCTTGGCATGCCCTCATTATTAATGTATGGAATGCCCCGATTTCGTCAGCTGGAGATGGTTTTTGGGACTCAACTGGGTAGCCGACTTGGCCATCATCTGTGTTCCATAGGTCCCCTTGAGGAGGGGACTGTGGTGGTAAATACTGTATCCCATGGTTCCTGACCGGTGTACGTGTCTGTTCCTGCTCCTCCTGGTCTGCTTGGTTTCTTACCATCACCAGCGGGCGTAAGCGCTTCCTGGAGTTTGTCCTCCGCTGTGAGGAGACAAAGACCCATTACCATGCTTGCGTTTTATGGCCACTTTGCACAGTGGTGAGACTGATTTTTTCTGACTCCGTTCGTGATTTGTTTGGCTGCACGGACCCCACTGTAGGGGTGACTCCTTGCGCCTCTGGCTGCAGAGTTGGTGTTGTAGGGGCCTGGATGCCCGTTGGGAGTTTGGTATCCAGCTAGGTTAATAGATTTTGCAGTGTGGACAGCACCTGCAGTGAGTGTAGTGTTTACCGATTCAACAGCGGTTCTTGTGGCTGCGTCTGAAGGAGAGTGCCCAACAGATCCCCACAGATCCCGGGACTCTGCCGTTTGCTGTTGTTGGAGGAGGCATGGTGACCTCAATTGAGGAACTGGAAGACGCAATGTGCTTTTCATTACTATGGAGGAGTTGGACTGAAAATACTGGTGATGCTCTATGGAGTGCCCTCATATTCAGAATCTACCTCATTATTGTAGAATCTCTTCAGGCATTTCATTGAGGAGATCATAGCTGTGATTGGTTGGGGATGCACCACACCATGTTTCTCTGAGTAACGCTGCAGCGCCTGGAGCATTTGTGCAGTGGCTTGGGCCTGTGCAACCCCGTTTGGATGTCCTAGTGGGGTTTTGTTGCCTCCCATGGTCTCATCAGTGTTGCCAGTCATCCGCTGTTGCAGTTCCTGGTCCTGCTCGTCTGTCGACAAGCGTTTTCCTTTTAGCCTTGACTGAGTGTGTGCTGCTTTCTAATGAGCTCTTTTCAGTTGACGAATGCTTGGCCCTTGAGGAGTGCTTCTCCGATGACCCTGTCCATGAGCGGTTCCATGTCGGTAAACGCCTATCTGTTGACTAGCGCCCGCTCACCGACAAGGAATAGTCTGTCATCAAGTGCCGGTTGGTGGGTGAGAGCTTGCTAGTCGTCGAAACCTTGCCCGTCGACTGTTTTTCAGTCAAGGGCAATGTTTTTGCTGCATACTCACTCATCCAAGCGTCGACCAAAACTTTGTTGACTGCTTTTCTTTCAGCAATGGTTTTCGCAGTCGGTGTTAGGCAGAATTATATGCAGTATCCTTTGGGAACACCACACACAATTAAGACTACAAGTGACAGTACAAATTCACCTTTGGTATAAGCCTGTACTACACAGTTAAAGTGGGGGCGATGGCTGAGCAGCCAGACTTATCTCAAGCGTAAGTAAGCAGTATCAGATAGTTACACAAAGGAAAGCAATTACTATGATTCAGGCAAACACTGACTCAAGGTTTTCAAGTAAAAGAATATATACTTCTTTCACTCTTCAGTTGTATAACATTACACTATTATAAGCAAGTTAAAAATCACACTCTTAATACACCACTTCCCTTAAATTCCAGACAAGTTAAGCTCACAAAATGAAGTGGGAGCAAAATGGCACTCCAGCAATTTAAAAGGGAGGGAAAAACAAAATTAATAGAAATTGAACCACACCAACAGGTAAGTACTCGGGGCAAGTGAGCAATAGGAACTACAATGATAAAATCAGATAGAAAAGGCTTAGGACCAAAGTCAATGGGTCAAAAGTCTTTTGCTCAAGATAATACAGTTCAGGGTAGTTTGCGGTAAAGTTCGTGCCACGGATTCCGGACGAGGTTGGTTGGCAGAATTGTTAGTTCAAAGAGAAGAGAAGAACAAGCCCTCGGTTTGGAGAAAGATTTCAAACACTTTCACCACGGCTGAACGAAACGAACAACAGGGTTTGCACAGTACCTTAAAACGGAGAGGGAGCTGTACCTGAGGCAGACGTTCCCGGTAGCTCCTGCAGGCTCACGGTTCCTGAAGCGACTGTCGGACTGACAAGAAGTAGGAAGACTGGAGGGTCCTGCACTACCCAGGGAAGAAACCAGCAGCAGAGCATAGCAACGAATAAAAGGTGCGCTCCTTAAAACCCAAGCAGGGTCCGACCTTCCTGGCTATCCAGCCCACTGTAGCTCTGTACAGCCAATTCGACCAGAGGAGGGGTCCTGGCTTGCCGTTTGGGTGAACTGGTTGGTCCCACCAGCTCAAGGGAAGAAGTTTCCTGGAGGATGTTCTCGGTCATCGGATTCTGAAGATTCGGGCCTGCAGCAGGGCTTCACCGGACGGTTCAGTCGTGGAAGGGGTCCTCTTCCATCAGCTCCTCATTGGTTCTTTCGTTCCAGTGGCGAGACTGCCTTTCCAGTCCCAGAGACCTGCTTTTTATGTAGTTTGCCCCCATTCATACAGCCTGGCTGTCAATCACACACCAGGGTGGCTGTGCTGGCAAGGACAGTCACCCAGCCAATCAAACAGGAGTGCGACTTGGGTTACCAAGGGAACCCATGGCAGGGGTCCTAAGACCCCTCCCTCACATCCTGCCTACCCAGACTTTCAGGCGCCTTAAGGAGGGCTTCTGTGCAGAAGCCCGCGAAAAGACTGAGAACAAAGGGACCAAACCTGGTTTGGCGCTCAGAGTAAAACACGAGAAAGACATTTACACAAAGAAATGGCAAATAAACCTAGCCGGAACCGTAATAAAATATATATGGTCAAGCGGGTTTATGTTCAAGGTTAATTTAATAGCCTAAAACAATACCACGTTTATATAAGATAACCACGGTACGAAAAATAGGGCAGTTACCACTGCTACCAGCCAAGTCTGGGGGAAATCTCAAAGACAACCCTGTGTCACTGCACTGAAGGTGCTGTGTAACACACATGAAAACTATGAGTCCATGGAGTAGGTGAGGCTCCAGTGCCCAAGATCACACAAAACGTGAAAACACACACAGCAAAACACATGTAAGAGTGGGAAAAAGGCTCACACTCTTACCAGGAGAAAAAAATAAACCCTAGAAATCCAGCAAAGCTGCTGAGGGACTCATTAGGTAAGGGAAATCAGCCATTTATGAGCATTCTCCCCAACAGTTGGTGAGTGGGTCGTCAACGAATGTGCGCACATAGCCTATGACTGGGTGTGATCCGCCGACGGCGCTGGCGAATCTCCCGCTGCTTCCTTTATTGAGGACAGCGGTGCCTGGGGCTTAGAGATGCTCTACTTAATGAGCAGTTTTGGTTCTCCCGGGGGCCTTTCTTCTGATTTTGCCCTTTTGGGGTTAGGTTCCCTCTTTTCTGACCGTCTATCGCCTGCAAGACTCTTAGAGGACTCTGCTTCTGAAGGGGGTGGTAGCTTCATTCAGCCAACCAACAGGGTGTCTGTACCAGTCTTTGAGCGTGTTCACGCTAAACCCCTTACAAATTCCAAAGTTCTTTGCAGAGTGATGAGGATGTAGGCAGCAAATATATTCTGCAGGTTTATCCCTCTCAGACATTTTTCAGGCCACAAGTGGCACAGGCTTTAAATTGAGAGTTCTTTCCCTCCATTTCTTTCCCTCACTTATCTCATGTGGAGGTATTTTTGGAAAGTTGAAGTTGTGGAGATTTCCCTGAAGAGAACTAACGAGGACTCCTGCCAGCATGACATGCGGTTAGAGACTGAAGGGGAGGCCCATTGGTGGAGGCCAAAAGCACCCGAAAGGAGGGCAAAGGTCTACAAAATAGACACCTATTTTTCTCTTGTTTTACTAATGTACAAAGTTAACCGAGGATTACCAGCTTCATGGCAGGGAATGTTCAATGTTGAATCTATGAAAGATCCAATGCTGGAGAAAATTCCTTTCCTGGGAGCAGTAGAACTCTCCCTTCGAGATGATGGTAGGCAAACATCTTGTCCAGAACTTCCGGGTAGTTTCCATTATGGGAGACTAAGGAATACTTGCTCGGGAAGCCAACCCATACTTTCTCTAACCCAGACAGCTAGGCTGCTAAGAGGAACACTGTTCTCCAATAATCCTAATCTAGTCTCATTGCCACCATGTACAGAGGCCAAGAGCCCACACCATCTCGCTTGTTCAGCTAATGCATGGCCATTGCATTGAATATTGTTAAGGTGGATTTTCAAAACCAGACCTAGAAATAGAGTGTTGCAGTTGATGAGTCTGTTGGTGGAAGGAATCCATCTGAAAAAGGTAAACCAAGCTCAAACGTCAATTCCAAATGCATTACATTTACAGCAAAAAGAAAATTATCTTCGACTTGTCTACAAATTAAATACTACAAATGTAGTCCTCACTTCTGGATTTTTCTTCTGCGTGCAAAGTACTAATATGTGTGAAACTCAGTACATATATCCAATGTCAATGAAAAAAACTGTACAGGTGCTGTCCGGTCTCATTCTTCAACCAATACATGGAAAGTCTGTGTCTAGCTTCGGTAAAGCAATGCCTGGCAAGTCTCAAGTTTTGTTCAGGAGCTCCATTTACTAACCTAGGCAGGCAATCCACCAGCAAAGAGGGTAGCCCAATGGTAATCTGATCACCGATCCGCTGAAAAAGTTTGTCCCAGAAAATCTGAAAAATTATTCATTGCCAGTCTCAATAAAAGAAGTCCAAAGTATTGGCGCGACAACATGGGCAGACATGTTCTGAAGTTATCAATAGCATACTATTTGGCAGTAGTTAAAATAATGCATCTATATTTTAATAATCCATCAGACATAGCTTGGGCCACAATGAAGCATTTCACCTTCCATTAATCTAAGCAGGGGTCTGCAACCTGTGGCTCACCAGGTGTGTTGGACTACGGCTCCCAGCGTCATTCACCATTGACTATGTGGGTGAGAGCTGGGGGGAATTTTAGTCCAAACCAACTGGAGAGTCAAAGATTGCAGAACACTGCTCTAAGGCCCTAGAGCTTAGGACAGATTGATATCCCTGCAACTGACTCTACAGTCAACATTTAAATCTCAGACTCCACTCCACAAAAACAACACTTTGTACTATATATTTCAAGTGGCAGGGTACCTGGGAAATTCCTTCCATGGCATCCTCGATGTATTGCGTCTTCTGTAATATTGAAATGTGACTAGACACGCATTTTAAAGAAATATGTCTCTTGGTGGGGAAAGTCCATCTAGCAATAATTATTCCTAGAGTTCTATCCCATATGCCTGCAAGACCCTACAAACGCAAGTATCCATTGTGAAAGCAACCTCAGGGGGACACGTATGCGCAAGAGGATTATGCTCATGTATGAGTTTACAAATTGCTCTACAAGCAGTGTGCATTCTGAATGGGGGTAGTCGCTACAGCCGAGCAGCCATACAATCTAGAAACTTGTATTAAGCGAATGATCACTGCCAAATGTTGCTACAGCCAAATTTGGAGAAACAGGATTCCTTCTTGACCCAATAGGTAGCAAAGTGCATGAGAGACACTATGAAAGCCTTTGACTGCATATCCTACCCGACCAAGGGTAGCAGCTATCTGTTCCCACCTCAGTCTGGGAGTATCGCTCTCGCCGAGACCTGTCCCCACAACCCAATCAATCTCGAGGCCATTCTTGGTTTTGTAAACTAAATCAAGCAAAGTGGAACTGGGGCCATCTGAAAAAGATACAGCAATTTAGGCAACACCACCATTTTAATTATGGCAGTCCATCCAGCAATCAACACAGGTAGGTAAAACAAGCTATACAAGATCACAAATGTATTCGAAATGGAGCATAGATTGTACTACGTTTCACCTCCAAGCATGTCATTGTCTGCACCACCTTCAGCCCATCGTAATATGGTAGTGCTTAGCAGAAAGATTTCAATTTGCATGGGTACACCTGCAAGTTTATGTCAGGGTTCGAAATTAAGTGAAGCTAGGAGCTATTTAACTCCTGCTTTTAGCCTACAAAAGCTTGGTTACCTTGATACCATCAACTACCACAAGCTACTTTTGGCTCCCAGGCCGACTGATGCTGAACAAACACGTCAATGTAAATTTAACTCTCTGAATTTTGGACAATTTATAAATACACAGGAGTAGACATCTATGCAACATTGCAAAGCATAAGTGGTCATAAATAATTGTCAAAATGTTATTTTGCATTTTATGTGTAAGCTAGATTTAAGGAACTAGCTCCTGATTGGTAGCTTCTGGTCATTAGCTAATGCTTGATCCATGAGCTGTTTTTAGCTCCTGCAATCTTCATTTCTACCCCTGTTATGTTATTAGCATTTAAACTTCACTGCTGTCATTTGCATGGTCTCCAGAAACTTTGGCAGATATGAAGGAGAGTAGGGGGGTTAGGTTAGTTGGGAGGGGAGACAAGGAGAAATTACTCGCCGATAATGTTTTCTACGGATTCTTCTCCCACAGATTCCATATCTTGATAGATATCTAATCAAGATCCGGGCTGCTCTGAAAATTTCAACAGAGTGTGTACGGTGACTCAGTGTAGGCTCTCGGCCTCTGCATTCCTCGACGCCACCACTCCTCTGGTCTGGACATGACGGCGGTACAGATGCCTCGTCACTACGCCCCCATAACTCAGGTCTCCACCCTCCCCATCCCTCCAGTACTCAGCAGTCGAGGAAAGGAATCCATAACAAACAAAAACAGAAGGGAAAATTGCACTCCTCCCAAACATTCTAAAATATATATTTTTTTAGGTGAACAGGCAAAGACTGAAATTAACACTTTTTTACATGAACTATCCTGTAGGAGTCATCCCACAAAAGAAAAGCAGATCTGACAGCGTTGCCAACAAGACACTTTCATAGAGGAAGGCTGGGAGGGCAATGAGGAAGAATATTACTGGTACGAAGTTACTCCTTCAATGTATTGCATTCTCCCATAGATTCTTCATCTTAATAGACTCCCAAAGCAGTGCAGCACTAGGTGGTGGGATGAAACCATAGACCAAAAAGCTCTGCAACACCACTCCCCAAACCAAGCATCTTCCCCATGGGTCACACCCAGGTTGTAATGATCTGCAACGTGTGGCCAGATGACCAGGTCGAGGCCTGGCAAACCTCCTTCACTGGCACTCCCGTTTGCAGCATAGAGTAGGTCGCCACACCCCTAGTAGAGTGGGCACTAATGCCTGAAGGCACTTCCTTCACAGCTTTCTCGTAGCATTCAGTAATACAAAAGACCTACACAGTGTGCTATTGTTTGTTTGGTAACTGCTAGAACCATTCTAGACTGCAAAAAAGCAGCAGATAACTGTTAGTCCTGTCTGAGAGCTGCCGTCCTAGCCACGTAAAAGCTCAACGCCCACTTAGGGTGGCCTGTGGAGTAACTCCTCTTTGGATGGATGAAGTGGTGGATAAAACAGTGGCAACTCCACACTATATGGAGTTCCATGACCACTTAAGGTAAAAACTCCAGACGGACCTTCATAGAGACTGTCTGAAGAAAGAATTTCAAGAACAGCGGTTTACAGGAAAGCGCTTAGAGGTCACTCATGTGCCTCGCTGATGTAATTGCCAGCAAGAAGGCAGTCTTCAGAGTGAGCAGCGTAATGGATGTAGAATGCAAGGATTTAAATGGAGGCGCCATAAAAAAAATGTAAGAACCACATTCAAGTCCTAGGCCAGAAGCACAAAAGGATATCAACAAGTCCCTTCAAACATTCGGCCATAACAGGGACTAAAGAGAAAGAACCTTGACCCAGTAACCTCTTAAACAGTGACAAGGCCACCAAATAGCCCTTGCCTCTGCCTATCTGTAGTCCCAACAAGGCCAGACAGAAGGAATGTCACCTTTTTGTACACTTTCAGGAGCCTGGAGTATTAAAGATTAGTAATCCGTAGGAGGGATGTGTCCAATAGACAAATTATTAACCTCTCAGCAGTTTTATATTGATAGATGTTCCTCCCACAGATTCCTCATTTACGATTATGTACCTCTCAGTGCAGCTGCTCTTCGGAAACCTTTCTGCCATCAGGAGGCGCAACATGGTCCTCATTCCATTCCTCATCCATGATCGCCTCCCATAGCAGAACAGACATGGAGGAGAGCATGGACAACAACTAGATCAGGAAGCTCTGCTCTACCAAAGCAAGAGTCCTGCCCTGATTGGGAATCCCAGCAGTAATGTGCAGCTAGCATGTGCAGTGAGGCCCACATAGCCCCTCGTAATGTCCAGAACCCAGAACTTCTCTCTGCAGGGCAGAGGTGGAAGCCAGTCCTCTGGTCAAAAAACATTTGGAGCTGTAAAGGGAGTGAATTGATTGTGTGTCCGACGTGAGTTGGACACCTTGGGGAGCCTCATCCTGCTCCCCAAAAATACTCTAAAAAGTTCTTATTTGTTCAGCACGGTCTCTAAGCTTGTTGAAAGAACAGTCTGATACCAATGGCGTTGAGAAGGGTTCTTCTAATAGCCTCCTCTGTACCAGAGTCTTTGTCTACAAAGAAACGATCAATGGCACATCTTCACCCGGTGTCAAAGCCATAGACTCAAAGGCAGTCTGTCGGAGGCACTGGCAACTTTGATATCTTTAGATTTTTCTTTCACACCTGGGCCTGAGCTCGGTGGCATGAGAGAGTGTGGGCACTATCTCCTAAAGTTAGTGTTTTATTTACACTTTTCGGAGCCTGTTGGAATATTTTCCCATGGAGGCTATAAACTCCTCCCCTTCCCTTCCTTTGAGTATGATGCTGGGGTAAACTCTGGCGTACTCGCCTCTTTGGATCTTGAACAGTGCCTTTGTTTCCTTAATGAGGATGATGAGCACATTGTTGAAGATGAAGAGCGCCTCCTAGAGTTGTGGTGGTACTTTTTTGTTTTCCTCTAATCCAGAATGATCTGAGAAGTCAGGCGTTCGAGAAACTTTCCTGGGGTTAGGGGAAAGAGGGAGTCAGACCTTTTATTTTGGTGCAGCTTGGATTCTATAGGGGTTGATTTTGACAAAAGCCTTGGCAAGCTGTTCTTTCAAGACTTTCAGCGTCATCGTCCAACAGGATCCACACTCCGGGGTCTTTCCCTAGTCAGAAATGACACGAAGAGTGGGGACCACCACAGAAGTTGATCGATGATGTTTTACAGGCTTTGACGCATGATTTTGGAGGCTTCACCATGATAAAGCAATTTTATCTGACGAACAACAGTTTGTCATTGCAGCACATTGCCGTGGAAAAAAGGAAAAGTGGAGTATGTAGCCGATAGCTCCATACTTGCATGCAGAGGATGCAGCCTCAGTATGCAACAGAACGAATGAGATGAACTGGTTGAGGAATGAGTGGAACAGCACCACCTGGGTGGAGGAAAAGGTTTAGAGGTGCTGACTGTTGACTGGAATATTTCCATCGGAGGAATGTGTCCATTAGAATAGAAAAATACTGGATCACTGTAACCCATCTCCCTAATCAAAAACAGAATCAAACCTGATGAAATACGTTTGTACACCAAGACAAGCTCCAAAGCGGCTAATTCCAGAAAAGGGTAAAGATAGGGACTCAAACAGGAGTCTTGCTTTCCAAAAGCAGACCCAACAACATCGGAATCAGCACCATGAGCATCAGCACCAGAGCTACTCAAAGTGCACATGGAGTCTGCTGGAATTGCATGGTCAATCCCAGAAGGGCTGGTACTCTGGTACCCCCCGGAGTGTTTGCCGAGTGTTTTAGCTGTGGAATACTCCGTTGGGCTGCCTACAGACTGAAAATAGTCGGTTTACCCTTTCTACAGCAAGAGTTAAAATCTTCACTCCGGACGCAGAGCGTCGCAGAGCGTTTGACGAGTGTTTGACGAGTGTTCGCCGCAGGGATTAGGGAGCTGCAGGCAACTTCATGGATCACCCGACCATCGACGGATGTCATCAGCAGACAAGACGGCAGGTATGCTTCAATTTGCTGAACGAAGGGGGCGGGGGGAGCAATCCAGACTCCAATAAATAGCATGAGCCTAGCGGTAGAGTCTAGCGAAGAAACGGACCAAATGGTGCCTAACAGCATGCCACGGGGCGGCCCAGCTATTCCCAACCATACTACTCAATCAATACCTGTAACCTAGCCTGAGAGGCAAATTGTAAACTGCACTTCAGGCGGCACGCAGAAAGGCTTGAACAATCCAACGCCTTCCTCGAACACTGACAAAATGAGAGAATTCTCAGATAAGGGGGCGATAAAATCACAGAAGCCCCAAAATAAAGATAAGGCTAATACTGAAGGCACATTAAACGGATCACACAAGCAAAGGGGAAGCTGGTGGCCCACCTATCCAAAAAAAGAAGCCACTAAGTGTCAGATGTTGGGAACCTCAAATGGCATTTTAAACACCAAGAAACTTTACAAGCCACGTCCCTGACTGTGGAGGGAAATGTGAGCCCCCTATGGAAACAGTGAACATCCAAAGAATAGAGGCGAGCCCTGAACTAAACTGACTCACTGCCCAGGGAAATCCCTGCAATACAGCCGCTGGTGTGCCCGGTAACAACTGGGGCGACCTAACGGATGAAGACTTGTTGGGGAGTGTGGTATTTGGGAGCTCCTGTCAACAAGTGACTACAACTGCAGTGGTTCATATCCATACCCACATAACACCTCTCCCTATCCACCCCCAGTCCCGCATCCCAATCGCTTCCGTGGATTGTGAAAAGACTGGAAATGCAGCCCAGCTCCTGGACACCTTACCTGAGGTCTGCCACGAAATCATGGGCATACTGGTCCAAGCAGAGTCTGGTGACCTCTCCCGTCCCTCTAACCCCGGCGCGGCAGTCCAACAAGAAGTCTTGCGTATACACCAAATAAATGAGGGGTGTTCGATTGCCCTGAGGACTTTGTTCAAATTCCACCTACCGGGACT
Organism: Ambystoma mexicanum; assembly: GCF_040938575.1. Lineage (NCBI taxonomy): Eukaryota > Metazoa > Chordata > Amphibia > Caudata > Ambystomatidae > Ambystoma > Ambystoma mexicanum. The sequence goes on along the minus strand of NC_090937.1, from coordinate 486,298,179 downwards.
AGAAGTCAGTTGGCGCGGGAGATCCCGAATTTGAAGTGCCTAAATTGTGCTGGTCACAATGATTCAGTGAGGAGTCCCATGGCCTGAGCGGCCTTAAACAGCCAAATTGAAGCCAGCTCTCTGGTGAGAGACTGCCCGCTTGACTCAGTGGAGAACCTGACCAGGGCGGCCCGGTTCACCAAAGACATTGTACAGTTGGCACTGTGTCTATCCAAGGAAGCAGGAGCGAAAGCGGTGAAAAAGACCAAATCTGGACACCCGCGAAGAGTTTTTACTGTTGTCGCCATACCGGCTAAAAAAACAGACTAAACAAGCCTCAGGAGGTACCAGCTACAGAAACTCTATCTGAAGGTCTACACCCAAAAGAAGACTCAATTTATCGGGAGAAGGCAAGGTAGCGCTGATACACAAGAAGGGAATCCTCTAGCGAAGAATCGTCCTCTGAAAAATAATCCTCCTGGGGCGATACTTGTGACTGGGAGTCCAGAAAGCAAATCACCAAAAAATACCATCTAACCTCGAAAAATCTAAGGCAAACAGAGGCGGACCAATCTTGTGAGCCCTCTTGGGCCTTGCAACTAACAAGCAAATATTTAATCTGCAGTAACAATTATAAAGACCAGACCACATTGCTCACAATGAGGAACTCTAATTTGGTCTTTCATAGAATCAATAAGAGAAAAAAGAGCGAGGAAAAAAGAAATGGAGGGTGTCATCCTTAAAACTCTGGTAGACCTGATGCAAGACGCCAAATCTGATAAAAGGATCTTTATGGAAGGGGTCCGTAAAATGGCTTCTTGGTCAACAAAACAAAAATCAGGGCAGGAAATTGAGCAATCACGGCCTGAAAATAATTCTAAAGGAACCGTGGCCAGTGACAAAGGACCTAGGCGGACCTCAACAAGTCTACAACCAGTGGCCGGGGAGACAAACAAGGCCTCGAACACTGGACACCAGGGAAAAGCCCCTAGAGCTCTCACCAGCAACAAGCCCTCCACCCGCAGCCCGAGCAAACGTGCGAAGGTCCCTAGTAGTCGAGGAAGATGGTGGTCTCATTATGGGAGACCCAGACCCCACCATAGAGACTGGAGATCCTCCGGCTGCTGCACAGGTCGACCCATGTGGAACCCATCCGGTTAGGACAAATGCCTTCTTCATTTTTGAGCAACTGAAAACAAACAGCGAGGAGAGGACTATAACAAAAAATGGTGAACCCATGATGAAATCAAAAAACATGAGAAAACAGAGAAAACTGAAGTCCTGTGATTCAAGAAGCTTTCTGAGAAACCGCAAGAAAGTTTTTCTGTGTCTTTCGACAATCTGAATGAGCAGGAAAGAAAATGGCCCTTCCAAAATCACCGAGACTAAAGGGCCGCCCGCCCGCCCTTTCAGAAGCCCAAATACAATTAGGGGTCCTGACGGAAATATGCGACATCGAAGATGCCTTACTCAATTTGTCGATGTATGGAGACGAAGACTTCATTGAAATAGGGGAAGTTCTGAACCCAGTCTTGGAATCAAATGTTGAAAGAGACCCGGGCACAAACACCAGCCACAGGATAGTGGTCCGCGCCTCCCTCCTCCCCCGTTTCTCACATTGGCAGATAGAAGAGCGAAAATAAGAGAACGACCAGGAAAATAGAAACCTGAGCAAACGCCTCCTAAAATCCAAAACAGATTGATCCTTAGTGTTCCAGACAAAGGCCCCACGTGAAGGAAAATGTGCAGGAATGGCGAAAAAACTTCAGGAGAGCGCATAAGGGGCCCCAGGTGCTGACCATACTAACAACCCCAGATCGATTGTCGCCCTCGAAAGGATTTTAAGAGCGGATGATGGCCCAATTCTGAATTGCTCAAACATCATGAGCTTGCTAGATCACATAGCTAAATTAAGAGTAATCAACACCGACAAAATCAAGATGGTGTGCTTCATTGATGAGAAAATTACAGTGTAAATTTGCAGATGAGATAGGTCTCCCTGAGGTCACTGCTACTTGAGGCAATCGATAATCTATCGTACCGGGGGCTTTGACCTAAGGAGAAACGAGAACGCAGAAAATATGTTGATTGAGAAGATTGCCGTCAGTCGCATGAAATCAGATGTAAAAAGGTCAAGTTCTACTCTTATAAACCCTAAGAAAACTGGCCAGGAAATGCAATCAGTCCTACCAGCCTCTACGATGGACAGGGAAGGACAGCCCAGTAAGATCCAAATAAAGATCACCATACACGGGAATCACTGAAAAGAAACAAAGAAGGGTGGTGGTGCAGGGTTTGGAGAAAAATTCAGACAATCAAAAGGATCAAACCTAGAGCTGGCTAGCCAAGCCTTTGACGTCAAGCGATAAAAAATAGAGCCAGAAGAACTTCGAACCTGGGAACCTGGCAATCACATCTTGGAACACCCAGGGATTTGGCCATCTTTTCCATAGCATGGACCCGGTTGTCGCTAAATTGGATATAATCTGCATCCAGGAATCATGGCTGATGGAAACCTTGCTTTTAAGATGGCTTTACCCTGTACCTAAACCAAGCAAAAAAAGGCAGCCTTGGCAGACCATCGTCTGGGCTCTTGACGATACTAACAAATGTCCTAAGCTTGAGGGTACTTCAAACAATCAACCCAAATCCTTAAATTCAAATCCTGATTATACATCTCGAGGAGTGCAGCAACAAGAGCAGGGGTATGTTGATATTTTTCAATTTATACTGGAATCTGGACATCGAAGATGGAATTACTTTTATGGAGGTAGTGACAGAGTGGATCGATGAAATGTACATCCCTGGTGCTGCAACATGGAAAAACAGAAAGCAGCACGCAACACTGGATTATTTTTTTGTCACCAGAAACTTGCTTTCAAACGTTGCGTCCCTGTCAGTTTCCCCAACTGCAAATATCGATCCAATAATTTTGACATGTGTCGGAATTATAAAAGAAAACATCTGGAAGGAGGGCGTAGAGGTGGAAGGAGGAAGAAACAGACTGCACTTAATATGTAAAGAAGTCCCCCCAGCTAACAAAGTCCTTATTAGCATGGCAAGAGCAGGACGGGGAAGCAGTTGAATATGAATGTGTTTTGAAGGCTTTCAGAGAACGCCAATATAAAGACCAGCGGCCTGCGCACAAACCGATCCACACTTATGAGACGGAAGTGGTAGCTCAAAAAAAACAAAACTGCTTCATTGGGATCTGTGAGGCTAAAGAGCTTAAGAATCAACAACAAAGGGGAATTGCTTAGGCAACAATGTAAAAATTGGATCATAACCCATGAAGCAATAACCCCTCAAAAAGACACAGAAGCTATCTCACATGCCCTCAATTCAAAGAGCAAAACTCTGTGGCAGCTTCTGAATGAGAAAGGGACATCCCCCAACTCTTACCAGCTAAACCCAATACCAGAAGATATCTGGGTGAGTCACTTTGGGAACTGGGTCAAAGTAAAGGTCCTGACGGACAGATTCTCATTGGAAGAAAATCAGCCAAAAATGGGAAATAGAGTTTGATAGAGGAAAAATTGGAATGATAATCAAAAAGGTAAGCAGAGCACGCACGCCCCGGCAAGGCAGCCTTTCCCGAGCCATGTTAAAAGCAGCCACAGACGCATGGACAGATTTGTGCCTGGCCCCATTTCGGAGCTTTCTCCTCAAGGGAAAAGTGCCAAAATCATGGAAAGTGGTGGTGGTGCCAATATTCAGAGAGGTTGACAGAATGTACCCAAACGACGATCGTCCAATGGCCCTTTTGGACGTGCTGGGGAAAGTATTTACTAGGATTCCCCTAAAGCGTCTGAATGAATGGGTATTAACTTCAGAGAGTTATGATTGCTGCCAAACTGGATTCGTCATGGAGGTGGGATGCTGTTTGAATTTATTCCTGATCAGCCTGTTAAAAACACAAACAAGGGGAGATGGAAAAATCTACCTTGCTTGCATAGATCTGGAACAAGTTTTTGATGGCATTGATCAAGAGCAACTTCGGCAGAAAATGAAAAACAGAGGATGTCTAAAAGATCTATTCTTAGCCATTAAGGATCTATACTCAAGAACTTCAATGCAAATAAAATTGTATCAGCTGGGCCATCTGACCCAAATAATTCCCACCTTTAAGGGCCTAATTCAAGGATGCCCCTTAGCTCCTATTCTCTATCTTGTTTATCGAGGAAATAAAAAAAGCCCTGGCTCATGAATGTGCTTTTCCACCAAAAATCAATGAAACGGAAATAGGCTGGCTCCTATATGATTTGGTGCTTTTGGACCAGACACAAATTGGTATACAAAGGAAACTAGCCCTTTTGCAAAACTATGTAGACAAAACTCCTTAAAAATAAATGCAACCAAATCGGAAATAATTGTATTTGGAAACCAAATGGGTCAAAAGAAAAAAAAGACAAGCTGGACACTAAACGGAAAGAGCTTGTGGCCGACAACCGAGATAAACTATCTTGGCTGCACAATAAACAAAGGCGAAACAGCTTGGGTAGACTGCCTAAAAAGGAAAGTAAAATACCTAACAACTCAAGGGATTACGATTGACTGTCGTTTCGGCAGATTCTCACTCTTACCAGTCATAAAATACTACAACCAAAAAGTGATAGCAGTCCTTTCATATGGAGCAGAGGCTTGCCTGGGTCTCAGCTGGGAGATCTGGAGTACCTAGAAGGCTGCCTTCAGCTGCACTCCACTGGGCTTTCGCTCATCGTTATGGGGAAACTGACATCCTTCAGTCAGTACTGAGAAACTGTTTCTTTTAGTCTTATGACTTTGTTGCCATTTTTGCCAACTGTATTTGCTTGCGCAAAATACATTACAGTACTGCACAATGGGTTCATTGCGTTTTTAGACCCAAGTCATCCACTAAGGATTTTTTGGTAACTGGACAATGTGCCTAGGAGTAGACTGGTGGCAGCAGAAGCATTTTCATGTATTTTTATGAACTTTTTATCGAGCCATACACCGCTTTAAGCGTTTGGCTCATGACTGTGGCTAGTGTCCGTCATGGCCATGCCACAAGGCCTTTTATCTTCTCCTTTTGCCATTGTGTCTGTTGGGCTTCCTCCTGGTCTTTGTGACCCGGGGAGTCCTTATTTGGGCATGCATTAACCAGTGAAAGCCAATCTACACTACTGGTGCCAGGATGTCTGTTGTGCACAAGGGCATGAGAGCCGCAGTGGTCCCGGATTGGACCACTGCTGGTATGCATGAATGGGGCAGATCTCCAGATTGGCCAGCTGGGTGCAAGCACTCACAGGACTTGTGGATATGCGGAGAGGTCCTGAATGCAGACCTGCAGATCACTGAGAAACCAGAAGGTGTCTCACCCGCTAGTCCCTGGGGGTAGGTCCTCCAGGTGGCCAGGACACGGCCATCGCTTTTGGATCTAGTTCCTGGGGGTGGACCAGTGCGTGAGGATCCCCTGGCTGAGGGGTCTTCGGGGAGTAGGACACTGGATGGTGAGACTCAGTATCCCCTTCTCTATAACACCTTTTCCCAATCCTATCAAGTAGGATAAGTACGAAACATTAACCCCCCCACCCACCTTTCGCAACACAAATACTTTCTCACAGACAGCCCGCTAAGAGAAAACTAACACCCGAGCCGTATACCTGACGTGTCCCAATACAATGGTCAGGCAATTACTGATCATGACACACCTGACTTCCATTACACTTCCCCACACAGATAAAACACAGAGCATGAGAGAACACTCAGAGTGAGGCAAAGCACATGCGTAAACAGTAGTTCAAAGATGGCAGTTTAACGAGAGAAGAAAGACGACAAAATAGAAGGGGGTCGCAAGGTGGGAGGTTCCCTTAACCTTTTCGATAAGGTACCGTTAATTTCACGAGACCTCGAGAATAAATAGAAAGTCTAAGACCAAAAAACCCGGCTGAAGAATCCTGCATTGTGTTTTGGAGGTACCCAGGGCCCTCCTGCATCAGTAATCAAGGAGGGGAGAATCTCCAGCCACTGTGGTACTGTCCTTGGTTCCAAGAACAAAGCCGCTTCAGTGAAAGCAACAAAGCCGGTGACTTGGGGAGACCGATATAAGACCGTTCTGTGTTGAAGCCAAGGTTGCAAGCAGCAACACTGTATGGCGAGCACTGGAACAACATTATTAAAACCTGTGTGATGAGAGACGCGAATGAAGCTAAACTACTGATGAGTGATTGAACTTTAAAGCAAGCTACAATATCTTTGACCGAGTGGTCCGGCACCATGTGGGTGCTCAACCAAAGGTCTCTGGTCAGCTGAGAAGTAATAATAGTAGATAAAGTTGTCCCAAGCCTGGCAGAGGGAGATCAATTGAAAGAGAATGAATAACTGTGAATCAAAGTGTTCCTGAGACGGGTCAAGCCAAATCCCACACACAATCGAAAGTCTTCGATTTCAATGAAGTAGAGAAAGTTTGGAAAAGTACATGGATTTGATCCGAGCCTGACAGAGGGAGATCAATTGAAAGTTTTGTGTTAAGTGGGTCTGAACCCGGTTATGGAGGGCCCGCAGTGAATCGAAAAATCACCTAAGAAGTTGTACATGAGAATCCAGAGGAGAAGGGAACTTCGGAATGTTTGTCACATCAAGCCCTCTGAAGCAAGAGACTTTGATTGGCAAAGACACTGACATAGAAGGCCCTGATACTGAGATTTGAACTGCATCCTCATGCTAGAGTAGACAAAGACTGTGCTAAGCTCGAGTGTGCTGCCTTGTCCTATGCTGAAAGCAGGGGGAAGGGAGACCAATGGCTTGAATATCCTGACATATCATTTCTTGACAACTTTTCTTATCCATTACATTGTTTCAGACACTATTTTGTATTTAGAGTTAAGGGTTGGCAATAGGTTTATTAGTACAGACCCTTTTATTTTTACAGAATCGAGTAGGACTGTGTTATTATTGGATGGTTGTAGCTTGCTTCCATCTTTAAATTTAGGTTTAGATAGGCATTTTTTAAACCCATTTGGTTCAATAAACACCCTTGAACTGTGGTCACTTGTGTCCGTCTCAGTGTTTGATACTATGCCTTTCTTACATCACCAATATGTCCGAATTGACCTATACATGGAGACAAGTATCCAGAAGAGCCAAACAGACCCTAGGACTAGCCAGAACCGCACAGAAGACGGTTGGCACCCTGAGCACGCTGTTGTCCCAGTAGAGGCCTGCTTTGCGCTCAATCTCCGAAGGCCTGCAAAGGCGCTTCAACCCCTTACAGTGGTGGGACCAATCACTCTGGACACCTTCTTGTTGCCCTGCAAACAAGCCTTCTCTGAAGTGTCCCTGGGCCCTCCAGTGGACTGACCAACTTGAACCTTGGCACCTGCGAAGCAGCGTTGATTTAACGAGTTTTGCCTCAAACTTTGGCAGAAGAACAAGTTTCTTTCTAACCTAGTAACGTTCTTTCGATGGGATGTTCAGACGACATATTCCACATCTATGACAGGTAATCACCACAGCTTGGCTGCTTCAGAAAAGGTTCTGCGTCCTGCATCGATGACGTCGATACGCTGTCCTCGAGGTCCTCCATCGAGCCGACGTCACTGGATGTTATAAGTTGGACGCACGTAGCCTCAGTTGCAGTTTTTTCCCCAGAACGTGTGGCACCAATCTTCTGCCAGTATGACTACGGAAAGCCTTGCGAAAACGTAAGCTGCAATCGCATAAGAAATTCTGTAGTGGGGCCGGCTGGGAGGGTACGATGTGGAATACGTCGTCGGAACATACCATCGAAAGAACGTTACCAGGTAAGAAAGTAACTTGTTCTTCGAAGGGATTGGTTCCTCCGACATATTTCACATTTATGACAGACTCCCAAAGCAGTACCAACATATGGAGTTGGGAAAATAATTTAGAATTTTAGAATCCCCAATTAAATTGCAGAATAAAGGACCGCCTTGCCAAAGGCCAAATGTTGCCCATGGATAGAATCCAGGGAGTAGTGTTTTACAAAAGTATGGACATAGGCCCATGTGGCTGCTTCACAAATGTTACGAATGGGAACACCCCTCTGCAGAGCAGTAGAGGCAGCCACAACCCTGGTAGAATGGGCCCGTAAGCCTACCAGAGGGTCCTTACCCGCCAAGCAGTAACATTCAGAATGTGTCAAGATAATCCATCTAGACAAAGTCTGCTTATTAACAGCTTGTCCCAAACGCCTTCCACTCTGACCCGGGACATGCGCGAGATGTAGAAACTTAAAGCTCTCCTAGGATCCAACCTATGGAGCCTCTCCTCTTCCTTACCAGGATGTGGAGTAGGATAGAACGCCAGAAGAATGACCTTCTGGCTTAAATGAAATTCCAACGCAACTTTCGGAAGAAAACAAGGACGAACCCCAAGGACAACCCTGTCCTTATGAAACACCATGAAGGGTGGCTTAGCAGATAGTGCCTGCAACTCACTCACTCTGCGAGCGGAAGTAACCACAACTAAAAATACAGTCTTAAAGGTCAACAGTCTCAAAGGACAGGAATGTAAAGGCTCAAATGGAGCACCCATTAGGAATTTTAGAACCAGGTTCAAATCCCAACAGGGCACCTGGAAAGGTGACGGTGGGAACACATTAGTAAGCCCTTTCAGAAATTAAAGGAATCTTAAAATAAGAACACTCCTCAGACGAGCACTTAAATATGGACAGCGCCGCCAGGTAACCTTTAATGGTACCCACTTGCAGGCCCTTGTGGGCTAATAAAAGCAAAAAAGACAGAACCACAGGAATGGCACATGAAAAAGGATCCACATTCTGAACCCTGCACCAGTCGCAGAACTTTCTCCAACACAACGGTACAGGGACTTTGTTGCAGGCCTTCTGGCCGAAAGCAACACCTCCATCACGTCCTCAGGGAGGTCCCAATCCTTATACCTCAACCTTTCAGAAGCCAAGCATGAAGGTTGAGAGACTTGACCTCTGGATGTAGAAACTGACCACCCCCTCCTCCCGTGAGAGCAGATCATTTCGGTAGGGAAGACGGCGTGGAGGGCAGATGGACATGTCGAGAAGGTCCGGGTACCACATTCTCCGGGCCCATGCCGGGGCAATGAGGATCATTCGGGAACCGAACTTCAGTAACCTCCGCAGCACTTGCGGGATGACGGGGACTGGAGGAAACGCGTACAGCAGTGGAAAGGACCACTCCACTACGAACGCGTCCCCTACGGCTCCTCTTGGAGGAAATTCCCGCGAGCAGAATCTTTCGCACTTTCCGGTTGAAACTGGTGGCGAAGAGATCCACTTGTGGGGTCCCCCAAAGGGCAAAGATCTCCAGGAGAATCTCCTGACAGAGCTCCCACTCGTGAGAGACCATGCTCTGCCTGCTCAGAGCGTCCGCCGCCTCGTTTTTGTCTCCGGCCAGATGAACTGCCGAGATTGAAATTTCTTGCTGAATGGCCCAGAACCAGAGCTGCATCGCCTCTGCACAGGGGGAGAGACCCTGCCCCCAGTTTTTGTTGAGGTAGTGCATGGCCACTGTATTGTCCGTCAGAATCAGGACATTCTTCCCCCGCACAGACAGCAGAAAAGCCTTCAGAGCTAGCCTGATGGCCCTCAGCTCCAACAGATTGATATGGAGTCTGGACTCCGATGGAGACCAACGACCGCTGACTATCAGCGCGATGGCATGACTTCCCCATCCCGTGAGGGATGCGTCCGTCACGATCGTTACCTCCGTCAGGGTAGCCAAAATGGAGCCCCCTTCATCAGATTGCCTTCGACGGCCCACCACAGAAGATCCTGGGCGACCGAGGGCAGTACCTGAACGGGATCCGGCATCCTGCCAGAGGACTGCGACCACTGCATCTTGAGAGACCACTCATCCGCAGCCTGGCCTCTGGCACCAGTAGAACGCAGGATGCCATGAGGCCTAGCAACCTCAAGAACTCGAACGCCAGGAGACTCTGGGCATGTTGAAACTTGTGCACCATCTGCAGAATGTGATGAGCCCTCACCTGGGGAGGCAAACAATGCCCCAGGGATGTGTCAAGCGCTGCTCCGACGTACTGGAGCCGCTGGGTTGGTGTCAAGTGGGACATCTTTAAGTTGAGGGAGAGGCCCAGCCTGTCAAGGGAGTGGCAGGTGACCGACAGATGATCCAGGACTTGCTCGGGAGAGCGCGCCCTAATCAACCAATCGTCCAGGTAGGGGTAGTCTTGAATCCACCCTTTCCTGAGATACGCTGGCACCACCACCATGAGCTTGGTGAAAACCCTCGGGCGGAGGTCAATCCGAACGGCAGGACCCGAAACTGAAAGTGCGAGTCGCCAACCGCGAACCTCAGGTACTTCTTGTGCTTTGGATGAATCGGCACATGAAAGTAAGCATCCTTGAGGTCGAGAGACACCAACCAGTCCTGAAGTTGAAGAGCCTGGAGGACTTGAGAGAGAGTAACCATCTTGAACTTGTCCTTCCTGAGGAGCTTGTTCAAACCACGCAAGTCCATGATGGGTCTCAATCCACAGTCTTTTTCGGGATCAAAAAAATATGGGGAATACCATCCCTTGCTCCTCTCCGCTACAGGCACCAGTTCTATGGCGCCTTTCTCCAGCAGGGATTTGATTTCCTGCGCAAAGAGCAAATCCGGACTCTTCAAAGAGATTCCCTGGTGGATTGTGATGAGGCCTCTGCTGGAAAGGAAGACAGTAGCCGTGGGCTATGATCTCCAGAACCCACACATCTGAAGTAATGGCACGCCATTCTACAAGATGCTGCGCCAGCCTTCCCCCAACCGGTGAACCATGGGACATGGCCTCATGACTGAGCTAAAGCGGGTGTGGCAGTGCCCGAGGGCAAAGAGGCAACTGCTCGAGCGGCCTTGACACCTCGAGTACCCCGTTTTCCACCTCTGGTACTCCTACGTTGGCCCCTTTGACTTGCAGCTCCCCTCGATCTACCAAAGGTAGAGTATTATCGAAATGAACCTCCCCTCCATTGCTGTCCTCTAGGACGAAAAGGCAGAGGTTGGCGGACTGCAGCGCTCAACGACTTTGTTGCAGCCTTTGAGGTCTGCAACCTCTCAAGGCTCTCGTCGGCCTTGCTGCCAAAAAGATGGTCACCATCAAAGGGCATGTTGAGAAGCCGGGCTTGTATATCCGGAGCAAACCCCGACTTCCGCAACCACACAAATCTGCGCATCACGGTACTCGCCGCCACGGACCGGCTGACACAGTCTGCCACGTCCAGACCCGACTCAACGGATTCACACATAGCATCCTAGCCATCCTGTACAAGGGCAAGGAAGCCATCCCGTTCCTTCCCTTCGGGAATATGTTCAGCCGCCAAAGAAACAATTCCACAGAGTGTGAGTGAAACGTGCTAAGGCACACACAGAGTTGGCTGCTTTCAAAGCCATACCCCCTAAAGAAAAGACTTTCTTCGCCAAACCGTCAAAACGTTTGTCGTCCCTGTCAGGAGGGATGGTAGGGTAAAACGCCTGTTTTGCTGGGGTCGTAGCCGCCTTCACCACCAAACTCTACAGAGTATGGTGCATAGACAAGTAGCCGGGGTCGCCACTGGCTAGGCAATACTTTTTCGGCAACGACTTACCCACTGCCGGGAGACTCTTCAGAGCAGTCCAAGCCACCGCTGCACCCTTCTTTGCAAGGCCATATGGAATGACAGTACCGGGTGAGTTGGTGGACCTTGGTCCAAGATATCCGTCAGGTCATCCTGCAGAAAATCCACTGGTTGCGCAGACCACCCCAAGTACTCTGTCACCCTCGACATCAGCCGCCGGTATGAAGACGCGGCGTGCGTGCCAGGCTCAGGCCTACCGAACTCCGGAGAAGTGTCCAGACCACTGGTGTCGTGCAAAGACTGACGCAGGTCTTCCATCTGGCTATGACCAGATAATAGGTCGTCAGGAAACTCATCAGGAACCAAACTGTCCTCAGACCCTTCCTCCACCTCAAATATAATCCAGAGACTGGAACAAATTCCTGGAAGAGGGCACAGAAAAAGGCTCAAATACAGGCCTCACTGACTTCTTCAGGGCCTTCCTCAGTTTCCACCGATGCACGGGGTACCTCTGGTAAAGCCTTCACAAAAGGCGTCGAGGGTGTCGACAGAATCGGCGTTGAGCGTGGCGCCGATGGCTTCGACACAGGCCTCGAGGGCGGTGCCCCGAGCGTGTCCTTCGACGGCCTCGGCGCTGATGGCGTTGATGACTTCCTCGGAGGCGGAGCCTTGAGAGAGTCCCTCGATGGACATGGCGCCGATGGCGTCAACGTCTTCTACGAAGACCTCACAGGCTCCGACGGTCTCGAGGGCGTCGAGGACCAGGACCTGGAAAGGGCATGGCTAGAGCGATCCACCTTGTCCGATCGGGACCTCGAAGGCTCCCGATGATCGTGCCGACCACCCAAGCCCAAAGGCGTGCGAGCGGTGGCCCTAGCACGTTCCCTGCCGGCTTCTTTCGAAGGTGTAGATGGAACGGTGCCCTGTAATTGGAAAATCGCCATCATCTCCGTACGAAATGCATCCCATTCCGCAGGAGAAGAGTGCTTGTTGGGACAACGAGGACAGGGAAGATGACCAGTAACGGCACTTCCGCGAGTGCCTCGAAGGGGCAGAGGAATGGCGGGAACCACTCCGGGACCGAGACCCCCTGGACTTACGCCAACGACGCGGAGAGTCGCCTCTCGAATCGTCTGTCGAAAGCCGAGCGGATTACGACTTTCGGGGCTTGGAAACCCTACCTACAGAAAGCTGCTTCTTCCACTCCCGCAAGGCCTTCAATGTTAACGACTGGCAATCGTCACAGTCATCCGTGGCGTTGTCCTCACCAAGGCACCAGAGGCAGGTGTTGTGCAGGTCCGTAAGTGACATCTTGGAACTGCAGTCCCGACACTTTTTGAAACCCAACCGCGGGGTAGAAAAAGACCAAGACATGATATCTTCACAAACAAACAAGAAGAACTGATAGAATACTCAGAAGAACCGAGGCGCGCCGAAATCTCTGAAGCGAACACGTTCGCGGAAAAAACAGAACTGAGGCTACGGGCGTCGTGCGTCCTACTTATAACATCCGGTGACGTCGGCTCGACGGAGGCCATCGAGGACAGGGTATCGACACAGGACGCCAAATATTTTCCGAAGCAGCACAGCTGTGATGATTACCTGTCATAGATGTGGAATAAGTCGGAGGAACCAATCCCTTCGAATCCTAGGTCACACTGCAAAGCACCTTCTTGCCAATTTTCCCCGTCCCCGCTGCTTTGGGCCACAAGAGAGGAGCACACACGTCAGACCATGAGACTTGGGAGCCCCTGCGTCACTGTGACACAGTGACGGTCGCTGCTGGACTTTTCCACCTTTCAGTGAGTAATCATACCACTTAACTGTGGCCCCTAGTTCATCCATTGCATTTTTACACGCAAAGGATCCCTTGACTTAGCCTGGGTGGCACCTGCTTCCTAAAGCTGTCAGAAAGTCGAGAATAGCTTTGTCCTCTGCAGCAGATAACCACCCTAATTCTCGGAACCCGTTTTCTACACTTCAGAATCCTCCCTCTAACTTTTCCACCCCATTGAATATTGTACTTTGTGTCTTTACGCGCACAAAGCACAAGGCTCCAATTTTCGTAGCGCTTGACCAATGTGATAAAGTGTGTTTGCTTTCCCTCCTTACAAATTTTGGTTGGAATCTGCACTTTACTGCATTGACCAAAAAAAGACTGTACATATATTTTACATAGTGCGTGCTAAAGTAGTGATATCACTGTGTTTTTCTTGAATCACTTGTGTTAATTATTGGGCCTAATAAATTGTATATTTTCATATACTACTATCTAAGCGTAATTCTTGTCCTAAAGTGTGTGTAGCTACTGAAGGGAATGCCCCTACTGGTTTTGGCTATAGCAAGTATTAACCAATAAACAACGTGGGGTGCCAACGACAGAATACACGTTTTTATTCTTATTGAATAGTTTCTCGGAACCTCATATAGAATGCTATTCCATGACTACTCAGAACCCTTGTTAACCGGTTTATCAATACGTATTGATCATGGGATTAAATCAAAAAATTCCTTATTTGTTTGAAATAGAATTTATAAGGCAGTTTTTTCCAAACTTAGAAAATACAATTACAACTTTATAAGTGAACAAAACATTTTACAATAAAACCTGTACATACTTTTATTCTGTTCAATTCATATGTATAAGAAACTGAAGTTGTGCGTACAACCATAAGTGAGAATTTAGAAGAGAAGACGAATGAGAAAAAATATTTTGAGAAGAAATTAGTTGAAGAACAGGAGAGTTACCATTTCCTGATGTGACTTACAATTCAACAAACGGCTATATTCTCAACAGTTTGGATCTTCAATCCTTGGTCCTTGTGTAATATAGTACTGTCTACTTTCTTACAGGACTCTTGTATGCATCTTATAGGTCAAAGTTAGGTATAGACAATGTATAAACAAATCATCTCATGTGCTTTATAAACAAGGCATGTATATCCATCTGAGCCTTGAAATGCAATACATAAGGGAACATCCATGTAGACCAAAGCATTCTCTGTGTCCCTAATTCAAAGAATGAATGCACAAAGGGGCACTTAAAAGGTTGATGTCTCAAGCTCATAGTGTACGCCCTGTCCCTCCACCCATAATTAGTGGGGTGGACAAAGAATTGTTCAGGCGAAATGGAGGTCCTTCATTGCCTTGGTCGGGACAATGGTTTACCAGTGAACCCTGTGGGGAACACATGATATCTGTGTTAGTATGAGGTACTGTGTGTGCTCATCCAAGACCTCCGATCACCCGCACTACTCCCGAGACTTAGCGTTGGCTGCTCTCCTAGCTACCTTGAATTGTCCTGGCTAACTTCACAGAAGTGTTCCCTGTTTCACTAACAAGGGTGGCCCCCTAAACTTCTATTCACCAGAGCAGAGTTTAGAAATCCATTCCAACACCAAAGCCAGCACAACTTTTTAAAAAGCTGAGAACTTTATAGGAGAAAATGATCCATTAGAAAATCTATTGAAGACAGTTACTTTTTGTATCCAAGGAACAGGGTGGCAGCAGGCACACATTTATGGTCCACATAGGTTATGTTTTGCATAATAGAGTGCTCAAATTCCAGATTTTATTGCCCTATTTTTTGGGACAAACTTCAACCGAGTTTGACGGCTCTGGAAAAACCAATTAATTACCCTGTGTTCTTTCCAACTACTCCTACAGATTCCCCAGTTTAAATACAGAATTGGCAGTTGGCATCGAAATATTCCACGCTAGGGGGCTGTTAGGCAGAATCCGGTGCAGTTCTCTTAAGGAGCACTACAGAAGATTAGGACTACAGGTGAGAGCAATAAATCTCCTTTGGTATCAGTCTGTACCACAAAGATTTAGTTGGTAGCTGAGGCTGAGCAGTCAGACATATCTCAAGAGGGAGATGATCAGTATTCAGGATTTACACAATAGGCCTTCAGCACTATGGAACAAGGAAACACTGACCAAAGCTTTGTAGTAAAAAGAATATTTATTTCAAACACGTCTAATTAAACACATCTACCACAGTTCTTAAGAACATTAAATGTGGTCAAAGAAAGT
The DNA here is from genome assembly GCF_040938575.1 of Ambystoma mexicanum. Taxonomy (NCBI): domain Eukaryota; kingdom Metazoa; phylum Chordata; class Amphibia; order Caudata; family Ambystomatidae; genus Ambystoma; species Ambystoma mexicanum. The sequence goes on along the minus strand of NC_090937.1, from coordinate 486,282,638 downwards.
ATACACAACTCCCTAGTTAAATTGTAGACAAGTTTGAGCAGGAGTGAAAACTGAGCAAAACGGCACAGTGAAAACCAAACACAAAAGGCACTCTAGCAATTTCTTACAAGGGAGGGAAAACACAAGTCATATAGAAATATCTTCTTACAGGCCCCAGCAACACTTCCCATGAGTTTGTGAACCATATTAGGCAAGGCTGTACATCAGTATAGCAAATACTTAAATGAAAACAGAGCAAAATGGAACTTCACAAGGTTTAAAAGTGCGAAGGAAGGGGTGGTTATAAGAAGTAGGTGCAGCAACACAGTTCTAGTTGAGAAGCAATCTAGAGAAGGCAGTTCTAACAAATTTATCCAGAGTCAGTAGGCCTGTGCCAGAGTCAGTGGTACAGGGCAAGGGGCCAGGAGCAAAATGTTCTTGTAGCTGTAGTCAAGTCTTTGGTTAACGATTTTGAAAAGGTGTGTTAGGGAGAATTCTCTGTATAGGCTAATTTCCCAAACCTAGTGAGTCCCCCCAGCAGCTTTGCTGGATTTTTGGGGTTTATTTTTTTCTCCTGCTAAGAGTGAGACTCTTTTTCCCACCCTTAGGCATTTTTGCTATGCGTGTTCTAGGCTATTTTTGTGTTTAATGTCTATGGGGTTTTTCTCAGCTCCATAGGAACCATCTTTATTCACATGTGTTACACAGCACCCTCTGTGCAGCGACACAGGGGTGTCGTAGCGACCCCCAAACAGACTCCATACCCTGGGACTGACTACTGTCTCCCAGGGCATGTAAAGTCAACATTGGCTTTACTAGTCTCAAATTGTGAACAGAACCAGTACAAACCATCATATTGTGGAAGTACTGGTAGGGGTAATTAGATTGCCCTGGGTCTGTTTTTCGAGGGGGCACTGTGCCGTCCCCCCTCGTTGAGTTTCTGGCTGGTGGCAGTGGTTACCATGCAAAATATTCTACCGGAATATTTCCTAAGGGATTTTCCCATTCATTTTAAACGCACCCCTTTTTTGGTGCAATGTTAAAGATACCGCTGGTTATTCATTTAATATTTATTCCCCGGTTGGGTCTTTTTGCCAGGACTTGGTTTTAAAATGGCGTTTGTGCTCGCCTCTGTAACTCCAACCCAAGTCGAGCACTATGTTCCACTTTTGGCGGGCTTCTGCACAGAAGCCTCCAAAAGTGGTGCCGCTGTCTGGGTCTACAGGATGTGTGGGAGGGGGGGAATAGGCACCCTGGACTGAGTTGCCTCTGCAACTCAAGTCGCACTCTTGTGTGATTGGCCCAGTGGTGAGCCGCCCAGCTCACCACTTAGCATGTTTGAGTGACAGCTAGGACTGGTGAATGGGGGTTTTCTGCATAAAAGCAGGGCTTTGGGGACTGGAACTTCAGAAGTTGCCACAGAACCTAAAGAATCCGAAGAGGCGAAGCTCAGCCGACCTGCAACGACGACACCACCGGTGGAGCCCTGCTGAACCGACTCACCACTTCCCAACGACAAAGAAGATCTTCATCCTGGAGAGTCGTCTTCCTTTGAATTGGTGGGGTTAACCAGTCGCCCTCTTTTCGCCTTCCTGGATCGTCTTGTGGTCGAATCGCCCGTGCCAAGCACCCCAGCGGCCGGATAGCCACTCTTCACCACTACCGCAAATAAAAGGGTAGTACCTTTTAACCGGAAAACTCTCTGCCTGGTTTCTTCCCTGGCAGTGCAACGAGCTCCAGCTTTCCTCCACGTCGAGATCTTCTCTTCCCCTGGACGAAGCACCGACTTCCTCATGCTGCCAGGAACAACTGCCCCGCTGGAGCCTTCTCACCATTTCAGGTACTGTGTCCCGCCTGGTCTCCCTTGCAACAGACTGTTCAAGGTGTCCCGTAAATCCTTGACTCTCTCTCCTGGGGTGACCTGGGACCTGTTAACTAACTTTTCTGAACTGATCCAACTCCTTTTGAACTATCTGCAAAGACTTTTAAATTGTACTTCAACTGTGTGATCTTGGGCACATTCCGCCTTGCTCTCTCCAAGAGTGGGCCTGGCCTATGAACTTTCTTTCTCTACAGTAGACTCTGCCTTTCTTGACTTGCTGTGGTTCTTTTAAAAGTGTTGGTATTATGAGCTTTTCTAATTCTACCTTTTCCCTCCTTTTTTAAATAATTATTGGAGTGCCATCTTGGTTAAGCGCTCACCTCTGTATTTGATAAGTGGTGTTCTTTTCCTAAGACTTGTCGAATAATTAATCAGGGAGGTGTATATATTTCTAATGACTGTTTGAACTTGCTTGACATATTAGTGCCAGTGTATTTTTACAAGTGTGTTTTTAAATAAATAATGATATACTTTTATACCAAAGCTCTGGTCAGTGTTTGCTTGTGCTACTGTATTTTTGTACCTAATGTGTATACTCTATATACTGCCTAACTCTTCTTGAGAGAAGTCTAGCTGCTCAGCCACAGCTACCAGGTAAATCTGGGTGTTACAGACTGCTACCAATTGGGTTTACTGCCAACACCTGTAGTCTTAAGCTTTTTGCAGTGGGTGGTCCCTAAGGGAACGGCACAGGTTTCTGCCTAACAAGGTGGATGCAGAAGGTGAAAGACAATGTTAAGAGAGAGGGGCGGCCAACCCAACAGGAAGGTAAAGGATTTAAAAGACCTTTAGCTCTACCACGAAGAAAGGGCGGCCTGGCGGAACAATGTACCTTTAAATGAAGAAGTGGCTCCTGCGGTGGCGGTTGTTCCGGGTAGTTCCTGCAGTTCGGGCGATTAAGCAGCGGAAGAGAGGCTCTCGTCGTCGTTCGAGTTAATGCACTACTCAGCGATGAAACCAGCCGCGGTGCTGCCCGACGAATAAAAGGTACGCTCCTTTAAATCGCGGTCCAGGTGGACTGGTGCCTGGCTATCGGGCCTCCGGAGGATCTGGGTACTGGCGATTCAACCAAGGCAGGTCCGGGAGGGCGATTGGCAAACTGGTTGGCCCCACCAGCTCAAGGGAAGGAGGCTCTTTCAGATGAAGATCTTCTCTCGTTGTGTGGAGAAAAATGGCGAGACGCTGCAACAGGGCTTCACCGGTGGTTCAGTTGTTGCAGATGTCTTTGGCTTCTCTCCTCTTCGGCTTCTTAGTTCCAGATGCGACGTCTAGCTCTTCCAGTCCTCAGGACCCTGCTTTTATGCAAAAAGATCCCCATTCATACAGCCTAGCTGTCACTCACACAGTGGAGTGGTCATCTTGGCGGGAGACCCTCCAGCCTATCAGGATAGAGTGCGACATGGGTCAACCCTGTCCAGGGGTCCTACTCCCCCCCCCCCCCACCCCACACAATGGACCCACCACAGACTCAGTGGTGCCGAAAGGAGGGCTTCTTGGCAGAAGCCCGCCAAAAGGACGAACAAAGGATCCCCGACCTGGGTTAGGAGTTTAGAGAAAGACACGAGAAAGAAGTTATATTAAAGTTCTGACAAATAAAACCTACCGGAGTAAAGTTAATATTAAAATACACCGGCGGTATGTTAGAGGCTGTCAGAATATGTGGTAGCCTCGAACAATGGGAAAATCCCATAGGAAAATATTTGCGGTCGAATATTTACGGTAGTAACCACTGCCACCAGCCAGAAACTTTTGATAGAGGGACTGTACGGTACCCTCTCGAAAATGAACATAAGGGAAAAACTATTAACCCTTTCCAGTACCTCCATAGTAAGATGGGTTGTACTGGTTTAGTTCATAAAAACTGACTAGTAAAGTCAATCGGGACTTTACATACCATGGGAGACAGCAGTCAGTCCCAGGGTATGGGGTCTATGTTTGGGGGTCGTTACAACACTCCTGTATTACACATGTGAATAAAGATGGTTCCTATGGAGGTGAGAAAAACCCCACAGACATTAAACACAAAAAAAGCCTAGAACACACATAGCAAAAATGCCTGAGTGGGAAAGAGTCTCACTCTTAGCAGGAGAAAAAAAACAAACCCTTCAAATCCAGCAAAGCTGCTGGGGAACTCTATAGGTAAGGGAAATTAGCCATAGAATGAGAATTCTCCCCAACAAGGACATAGGTTGTTTCGGCACCATCCCTCTCCAAGAGTCCACTCTATGGCTCCAGAAGTGATGCCACCAGGACATATAAAGAGCACACCATGCCCGATGACTTAATTTCACCCTCCCTCCATCCCTCCCCACCCGTGTTCAACAGCTGTAGGAACGTGGCAAACATGTTCAGCACAGTAGGCTGGGAGACCAGTGAGTAACCCGTCGGAGGAGAATCCATTAGAAAGAACATTACCAGGTGCAAGTAAATTGTTCTTCAAATGGAAGTTTCCGCCAACAGATTATTCATCGTACTTCCACTACTAAAGCAGCACAGCGTTCTTGGAGGAGGGAGCGGGGACAAGCCTAATGCATCAAGAAATTCTAAAAGGACCAGCTTTCCAAAACTACCATCTAAAGTGGAATGGGAATGCAAATGATGGTTTGCGAAGGTAAGAACGATGACAAAGTCTCCGCTGGCAAATATCTGATGCTGGCACCCACATTTACAATGCAGACATGGCTGCAAAAACCCCTGTGGGAGGGGCTTGAAGCCCTCGAGGCATCTCCTTGCCTGCCAAAACGTTACATTCTGCAATTCACAATTACCCATCTAGACATTTTCCGCCTAGAGACAGACAATCCTTGCCTGGCCCACGCAAAATCAATTAAAGGTTTGTGTTCTTACAACATTCGCTAGTTCTGGCCACAGACTCTTAATGCCTTCCTCTGGTTCAGCCTGTGAAACCTTCTCATGCTTGGAAGGAAGCAACGGAGGAGCATAAAACACTGGGAGGTAAATCTTTTGGTTCAGAGGGAACTCAACTGTCTTGGGCATGAAAATAGGTTCAACTCAAACCATGAAACTACGTAGGCAGATTTCACCGACACAATTTGCAGTTCACTCTGACCCTCCCCTTGCTGTGCTGATAGCCACCAGAAAAAGAACATTCAACATTAGCAACCTCAACTAACAATAATAGTGTGCTCCAATGCGAAGCCATTCAAAAGGGTAAGAACAAGGATCAAAACCTATGGCGGAACCACACATTAATGTTGGGCAAACAGTGTCAAAATCCTTCACAAAACCAAAAAACTGGGAAAAAGAAAAATAGGAGCCTTGTTCAGGCAAAAGAGACCTTAACTGTGCCAACCTGAAATCATTTTGGGCAAAAATATGAGAAACTGCTATAAGTAGACTGTGGAACAGGCAAAAGGGTCCAGATCCCCCTCTGCATCAGAAACAACATGTATTCCATCGACCGTGGTAAATGGCTTTGGTAATGTGCATCCTAGAAACTCCAAAACCTTATACAGCAAATCTCAGTCCCTGTATCTCAAGCGCTCAGCAGCCAAGCATACAAGATTGATTGTTGAGATTCAGTTAAAGTAATTGCCGCAGCCACTCTCCCTTTGAAATGAAGGTGGTCCATGCCGATTGGGAGGAGTCGAGGAGGACAGAACTGTCAAGTCAAGAAGATCTGAACAACATGTCTTCACAGTGCAGTACAGAGCAAACAATTAGCAGGGTCTGCCATATCCGTAACCTCCACAGTACGTACGAGATTTTGAGAATTGGCAGGAAAGCAGGGGAGAGGAGTCTCAATCCACTAGGAACTAATTTGACCCCGGGTCCCACTTGGGCGCAGGAGGGGAGGCATTCCCTGTATTAAAACAGTTTGCAAACTCAGTTCCCCAGAGTTTAAGAGCTTGCGAAGGACCTCCTGGTACAGGCAACACTCATGGCAAGCCAAGCCCTGCCTGCTCGGTGCCGCACTACCACATTCTCTGTTCCTGCAAGATAATCCATTGACAGATGTTGCTCTCCAAGGCCCAGAACCAAAGCTGCATTGCCTCCCTGTAAAGCAGCAGAGATCCTACATCCCTTCTCCTCCTTCCCCTTCTCCCTCCCGCGCTAGTCGCCACAGTTGCTGAGATTGGTGGCCTGGGCCCTTATGTGTCCTTCTGGATTCTGGCCTCCCGCCCAATCGTCTTCAGCCTCCACCCCCACCAAGCACTTGCCGTTGGGCACCTACTGGCATGTGTTGCCTCACAGGCCTGCACTTATTGCACTGGCAGGTGACCACTCCTTACCATGTGATCCCTGCCAGGCACTTATCTGTCGCCTACAAATGGTTGACTCCTTGGCACTTCTCCCTCGACGGAACCTTCTAGCACTTACCCCCTTTGCCTCCCCCTCTCTGTACTTGCATGTTCTGGGTGCTTACAAGGCCTAGCAGGACCGCCCCTTTCCTGTTCGTCAGTTCTGCTTGTTGTTCCCATGTTTCCGCCCTTTGGGTGCTTTGAAACAATTTCTTGTTGTATAAGCGCATTACAAATGCACAATAAATAAATAAATTGCTGAGATACATCATGGCCACTGGGCTGACCGTCAGGACTAGGGCACTTCTCCCCTGGACAGAAGGAAGGATTTCAGTGAAAGCCTGACCACCCACAGCTTCAACTAATTGATGTGCAATTTGGACTCCGCCAAGGACCACAGCCCACTCACTGTGTGTTCGCCCAGGTGAGCACCCCAGCCTTTCAAGAAGGGATCTGTGACTACAGGGATCTTTGGCCAATTCTGTCAATACTGCTCCACTGCCATAAGATTATACAGTCTGGCCCATCACAGAAGGTCCTGTGGTACCGTTTCTAGTCCCAAAGGTGGCCCGTCATGCTGCCCAGGAAACGGGACCAGCGAAAATAAAGAAGCTAGCGTGGGGACCTCATTCTCAGTGAAGCCTCAGACACCAGGAAAACCCAGGATGCCATGCAGCCCAGGATGGGAAGGAAGGCTAAAGATGGCAAGAACTGGCTGCCCTGGTGTCTTTGTACCATTTGGGAGATATTGAAGTCCCTGTACTTGGATGAAAACGCATTTCCTGAACGAGTGTCCATGACTGTTCCAATGAATTGGAGCTGCTGCAACGGTTTGAAATGAGACTTCAGATTTAGAGAGAAGCCCAAACTGTGTAGCTGAAGGCAGGTGTGGTGCAGATGAGACTATGCCTGTTCCGGAGAACAAGATCTGAGATAATCATCTAGGTAGGGAAATACATGCCCCCTCTCCATACTGAAACTAGCTGCCACCACTGCCATCAGTTTAATGAATGCCCTCGGGCAGAGAAGAAGCTGAAGGTCAAAACTCAGACCCGGTAAGAAGTACCATCAGAGGGGATTCCAAGATGGCGGCCGTGGCATAGAGACGTGTCTGGGTGTCTCTCCCGTCGGCCGCTACCAACAAGGTGTACAATAAAAGCAGCATACAGCCCAAAGTGGTGAAGTGGTGCCCATTCATTCCACATGACTGGGGAGCGAGAAGGAACGGCAGCGGAGCGGCACCTGCGGCAGGCAGCACGGACCTCGAGAAGTTTGGAGCAGTGTGGCACACCTCCCCCACAAGGCCACAGGAGGGCATTCTGATCTCGAGAGCAACAGAGTGGAGTGGGCCCTCATCCGACCCCACACAGCATGTCCAAAGCACGGGGTAAGGGTGGAGCGCCCAAGCACAGCCCACCTCTGTCAGGCAAGACTCGAACCTAGTGCAGATGTGGGCCACAGAATCTTCGGCAAACCCTAAAGGGAAAGGACAGGAGGCGATGCAAGCGGAGCAGTCTCTCATATCACAAGCACACGCTACAAACAAGGATCTCCAATCTTGGTTTGCGGAATTGCAGGAGAAATTCATGTCCACGGTACAGGATCAATTTGGCAAGACATGAAGCAGGCATTGCAGGAGCTTAAGGCAGACGTGTCAAAGCTGGAAGAGCGGACTGACGCGCTGGAGAGATAAGTCCAAAATGTCGAAGAGGATGCTCAACAAAACGGGCAGGTGCAAGAACACCTGGTGAACTTAATCCACAATTTCCACAATTTGGAATTACAATGTGAGGATTTGTAGAACCGATCGCGACGGTCAAACATCCGGATCAAGAATATGGTCGAGATGGTGCTGGATAAAGGACCTCAAAACTGCCATCCAGGAGGTCTTTAGGGACATCCTGGCGGCTGAATAAGAGGAAGAAGTGGGAATAGACAGGGTACACAGGGTGGGTCCGAGGAGGGCGGGCGAACCTGGGGAGCACCCTAGAGATGTGCTAGTGGTCCTTTCCTCGTACCCTCAAAAAGTAAGGATCCTGAGGAAGGCACGTGACATTGAACACATCTGAATGAATGGGATGGAAATCCAATTGTACCAGGACCTCGCCCTGGTAACACTGCAGAAAAGAATTAGAATGTCACTGGTGATCAAGGAACTGAATGCCAGGGAAATAAGATATAAGTGGACCTTTCCATTTGGCCTTCTATTCACGTGGAATGGTAAGCAGAGGAGAGTCCAAACGTGTGAGGAGGGCCTACAGGTTATGGGTCTCCAAGAAGAGAACGAGGAGAACTTTCAACGGGAAAGGGAGGAATGTCGCAGAAACCTTTCTGGATGGAAAATGGTGCAAAACAAGAAAACTACAAAAAAGGGGGAAAGCGGGGAGCGGGGCCAGCTGCAGACTCATGAAGGGACTTAAGGAGGTCACTAGTCGAAGAACTGGGACCAAAGCGGGCATGAAAGTTGACAATGGTAGTTCACTGAAAGGAAGATAGCGGCCCGGAGGCCCGCAGAGTTGGAATCCAGAAATATCTGAGGTAAAGGCGGGGTTTAGGATCCCCCGCAGTTACACCCGAGTGAGCAGAGGGGCAGGAGCGAAGGGCGGGACGCCCTAGCATTCATAGTTCCCTGGTCCCTCCTTGAGTCAGTTGTTGGTTATTTGGGGAAGTTGGGGGGAGGGGGAAAAAAGGAAGGGCGGTAAAGAGTTGGGGGAAGGTAGGGGAGGGGAGGAGTGGGGACAAAAGGGGTGGCGCCGGAGGGTAGCTCGGAGAAGGCTGAAAGCAGACGACAAAATTTCACTAGGTAGCGAGGCCCATGGGTAAACTATGAATCCTAACTTTCAATGATAGGGGCCTTAATAACCCCAGTAAAAGGAAAAAGGTGGAGGATCTGCTGAAAAGGGAGGGAGGAGACGTAATGCTGCAAGAGGCCCACATAAGGCTGCAAGATAAAGGTAAAATGAACATCAAGGGATACGATCTGATAGGGCAGTCCAACGCTCAAGACAAAAAGGCAGGAGTCTTGATAGAAGTCCGTAAAAGTCTGAACGTCCTCCTCCATGGGACATTAACGGATAAGATGGGTAGGTACATATTTGCAAAACTAACGATAGAGGGGCTCCGCTTCACATTAGCGGCCATCTACGCACCGAATACGGGGCAGGATGGGTTCCTGAGGGAGGCACTGGGGAAGTTGGAGGGATTCGCGGAGGGGGAGATTATTTTAGGGGGAGACCTAAATATGGCGTGGCACCCGGTAGTGGATAGGAGCTCGGGAGGTGGTCAAGGACAGGGTGCACCTTCGAAACGTCTCCGCCAATTAATGAATCACTTGACATTGGTAGATGTTTGACGAGCGCATAATGATCAAGAAAGAGGTTATACCCACTATTCGCATATATACAATTCGATGTCGCGAATAGACTACTTCTGGCCAACGGCAAGACAAATGGGGAAAGTATTGGGCATGGAAATTGGGCCGATCTCAATATCAGATCATGCCCCTTTGTGGATAGATGTGAATACATCATACAGGAATAAGGGACTCTGGGGATGGAAGCTGCCACACGAGGTCCTACATGACCCAATTCTAGGGAAAGATATCAGGGGGAAGATACAGGAGTTCTTAACCATTAATGACACCGGCGAGGTAAGGCTGGGTACGGTCTGGGAGGCCCTAAGGGCGGTCATCAGGGCACAGTTTATAGCAATGAAAGCGACCAAAGATAAGCAGAGACATGCATGGGAGAGAGAACTAGAAAAAAAGCTGGCTGACATACAAGGGGAATGTATTAAAAACCCAACACACTCTCTGAGGAGAGCAATGAAGCATGTGCAGGGGCAGTTGGATGTCCTGTGCACGAAAAAAGCAGAGATGAGCCTCCTACATCTCAGGCATTGGTACTTCACGAAAGCAAACCGAGCTGATAAGCTATTAGTGAGACAGCAACGCGCAAAGCAACAGAAGGGGATGATCAGGGAAATCTGCAATAAACAGGGGAAAAGCTTACCACCAACACAGAGATGGGAGAGGAGTTCATGCCCTTCTATAGAGACTTGTACTCTACAGAGAGGCCGGATGGGGATGACCAGGACAGATACCTCACTTCTCTCTCACTGCCACAGCTTTCTGAAAAGGATAGGGAAGAGCTGGACGGAGACATTAGGGAGGAAGTAGTGCGCCAAGCAATAAAGGGGCTAAAATCGGGCAAAGAGCTAGGGGCGGACGGCTTTACAGCGGCCTTTTATAAAAAATATGCAGGGGATCTGGTCCCATTCCTAACTAAACTGTACAACTCCTTTGGAGAGGAGGGAAACATGACCCCAACCATGAATGAGGCGAAGGTAGTGGTCTTTCACAAAGCCGGGAAAAATCCAGCATCCCAAGGGTCGTACCGTCCAGTTGCCTTGATAAATCAGGATGCAAAAATGTATACGAAAATTGTTGCCTCAAGATTGTCCCTGCTCCTCCCCGATCTGATTCATGAAGATCAATCAGGAATTATACCAGGCAGGCAGACCCACGACAATCAGACGCAAGGCGCATCTGATAGAGAAAGTGGTTATTAAGAACACCCCTGCGTCACTATTGGCGGTCAATGCCGAAAAGGCATTTGACGGGGCAGAATGGTCACTTCTATTCCAAACATTGGAGCGGATGGGATTCGGGGACAACTTCCTCAAGATGGTTAGGGCAAACTACAACTCTCCCTCGATCAGAATCGGTATCAACGGGGAACTCCCGGGCAGGGTGGAACTCTCAAGGGGTACTAAGCAAGGGTGCCCCCTATCACCTCTATTGTGTGCTATCTTTCTGGAACCACTGCTATGCAGAATAAGGAAATCGAGGGCGATAGAAGGGATAGAAATGGCGGGGATTCATCATAAGGTGGTCGCATATGCAGATTATCTGTTGCTGATATTGGGAGACCCCGATCGCACTCTTCCGGAAGTGATTAAAGAGATTGAATCCTTTGGGGCGATTGCAGGGCTAAAGATAAATAGGAGCAAGTCAGAAATCCTACCGCTGGCTGGGGATTTAGGGGAGCTGAGGAAGGTGGCTGCATCTCTTGGTCTAAGCTGCGCGAATAAAGGGATTAAATATTTGGGTGTTTCCCTGATGAGTAGAGTAGACCAGATGTATGGGGCAAACTTACCTGAGGTGTTGGGGATGATCAAGCGGGACCTCGAGAGGTGGGGGTCGTTTGTGATCTCATGGTGGGAGCGAATCGCAGCGATAAAAATGTCCATTCAGCCGATATTGCTAAGCAACCACGTCATTTATATGGAGGAATAAGACCCAGAGGATATCAAGGGTGCTGTTAATGGCCCCAATAAGGTAAGGGGGTGGCTCTCCTGCATTTTTATAAGTATTATCAGGCGGCACAGCTGTGGGTACCTAAAGAGTGGATGGGGGAGGTGCAGCAGAAGGTGTGGGCAGAACAAGATAGGGCAGTAGCCAGAACTCCTCCGAGGGAACTATTGTGGAAAAGCAAGCGGCATAGACATGTAAACCTACGAATAAGCGCAGTGATGAAAGCCCCCCTGGATGTGTGGGATGAACTGACTAGGCGTGGTGCGTTATCAACGGTGCCGGGTCCCTTTACCCCCATGTTTGGGAATCCAGACTTCCTCCCGGGAATGGAAAAGGGTGCCTATGCAGGCTGGGAACTAGCAGGATGTACAAAAATTGGGGAAATGGTGGAGGGAAAAGAGGTGCTTCCGTTTGAGACATGCTCAGAGAGCCTAAAAATCATAAAGTCAGACAGATTCAAATATGAGCAACTGAACACTGACTGGACACCCCCTCGATCAAACAGGCGGCAACGCGGGACCTTTCTCAGTTCGAGAACTTCGCAATAACCAACCCGGGTGCCAAGAAGCTGGTGTCCACTCTACAGATTCATAAATGGGCAAGAGGAAAGGGTTAGTTGGTCTTAGATGGTGAAATGGGAGCACACCCTGGGAGAATCCATTAACAGGGAGCACTGGGAAGATCTGTGGGGCGATGTTTCTAGGGTGGCTCGATCAGCCCAGATGAGGGAGATGTGGGTCAAGGTGATGACCGAGTGGCACTTGACCCCGGCGAGACTGCATGGGATGTATCCATGGGTGTCCAGCTAGTGCTGGAGAGAGTGTGGAGGCGAAGGCACTTGGCGGCACATCTGGTGGGACTGCAACAAGTTACAAGGCTTCTGTAACGCTCACCTGATTCCCGTAGAGGCGCCGGTCTTGACTGGGCGTATACCGTATCTTCAAAGGTGATGTGTAACACATGGCTGGCTCTTTGGGCTGGACCTCTGTGCACTGTATGCCTGACTCGAAGGGTAAGATGTCTGCAGATAGAAAATATGGGATTAAGGAACTGGGTTATTGAATGTCTCTCTCTTCTTCCCTTTCTCTTCTCCTGTAGAACCCCAAAGGTTAACGCTCTCACCTTAGGTTAGTGAACGCCGTGCTCTCCATCTGCCTCGGGGCAGGGTGCTGTAACCAGTTTCTTCACTGGATAAGGGGAGCAGGCCTCTTGACTTCAGAGGACTGCTGTCTGTCGTTTACTGCACGAACGGTAAGTTTCGAGTAATTCTAATGTCTTTAAAGTCTTTAGTAATGATGTTTCTTGTTTTGCAGGGTTCCGGCGATGGCGGATGACGGGCTGAAGTGAGTTGAAGATGGAGCCCGTGTGATGAATAGAAGTGCCTGGAAGCACGTAAGTAAGCGCTTGTTGCCTGCTTCACGATGCGCTCTAACTGTCTTTTTATTTTGCAGGTACAAGTTCGGAGCGGCTGCAGGGTGCCGGAATACCCACTGGGTTAGATGTGGAAAGGAGTAATGGCACGTGAGTATTAAAGTTCCCCAATGTCTTTAAACGCACCTTGTTTTGTCTTTCAGATGCGGGATGCAGCGCCGAAGGCCTCCGGAGCGTGCGAAGAGTTGGTAAGCTTTTGTCTTTCAGATGCCGGAATGCAGTGTGAAGACCTCCGGAGCGCACGAAGAGTAGGTAAGCCTTTGTCTTTCACATGCCGGAATGCAGTGCGAGGCGTTGGTGACAGCCGATGGACCAGGTAAGTGAAGAGCTGTCACTGAAGACCGTAATGCTAACCTGTTCTTTCTTGTCTTTATAGGTGTTGCTGAAGACTGGATTCAGGATGGTAAGCCTTTTTCCTTAGGCCCAGGATCAGATGCAGAAGACACGATGAGCGTTCTGCTGCAGAGGATGCAGAATAACGCAAAGCAAGATTCATCCATCGGGTGTGGTTTAAATAGCCTCCTGTAGTGCTTAGGTTTCTCCTTCCACAGCCACGCCTAGGTAAGAAAAGAGTTCCTGCTTTCCAGAAGAGTTCCAGTGTTCTGAATCTAGGGAGTGGCTCCTGCCCCACCCAACAGGAAAAGTAGTTCCAAACAGAAGAGGATCAGAGGCTCAACTGGCAGGCAAGTAAGCAGCATGGTCTGCTGCAGGTAAGTCCACCCAAGCATTATGAGCCCGGTGCTTCCAGCGCTGGGACTGGGCATATTTATGAGCCTGGTGCCACTGGCGCCAGGACTGGGTCCAAAAGATCCCAATTGGGACTGGTTGGCACTCGGAACCTGGGTTATGGATCTGCTTCCAAGGGAGTTGGGAAAACCCTGACCTTTTGGAAGCAGAGATCATGACAGCTTCTGGGCCGATATAAAGGCACAGCTGCAGGGGATCTTCCCAAACGTGGCACTAATGGGGGAGTGGGTCTGGATGTGCGGCCTTAGGGATGCAACGGCCAAAGAACTGACCAGGTCGCAATGGAGGTGCTTCATGGGCTTGCCGATAGCGGCTTGGGCAGCTATAGCCTAGAATTGGAAACAACCAGACCCCCCCCCACTGACCTTCAGCTGGCTGCAAAAGGTCTGGAAGCTACTCACTATGGCAAAACTCTCATACCCTGAAGGATGCTTCTGGCCCCTTCGAGAAATATTGGGGAAGGGTGTTGGAGTATCTGCAAGCGGACTATATGGAACAATGGTGCCCACACAAAATAAGAATTTTGGACTTCTTCGGGACATGAGTATTTCCCAGAGGACTCCCCGGGTATCCTGCGGTGGGGGTGGGGTGGAGTGGCGGTGTGGGGGTTAAGTTCAGTTGTTTCTATGAAAAGAATAAATAAAACATTTTAAAAAACCCTCAGAAACCTCAGGTCCTTTGTGTGATTTGGTTGCAGAGGCACATACAAATAAGCATCCTGGAAGTCCAGTGACACCAGCCAATTCCGGAATGCTAGGGTCTTTATGATCTTGGACACGGTCACCATACTGAAAAAGTACCCCAGAAGGGACAAGTCAGGAAAAACATGGGATGCATAACCTCTTCCCTTTTGCGAATAATAAAGTAGGGGAGTATCACCCATTTCCCTTTTCTGGCAGTGGAACAGGTTCCAGGAGGAACAGTGCCATGGGTAGACTGTCTGGCTGAGAAAATATCTACAACGGTGGTTGATCTGGAAATCTTCTCAGAAGAGGGAGGCAGAATCCATGGTACAGTGTTTGGATTGCCCAAGCATCCAATGTAGTAGCACACAATTTGTTTACATGCCAAGATAAGCTCCTTGCACTGGTGTCTGATGGAGCAGGGCACACCTAAAAGGGGTTTGGGATTTTAAGAAGAGCGGCACCAGAGGAATAGCCCTTCTGTGATCCACTGCCCACTTCCAGGTTGGTTGTATCATCACTGTGCACATTTTGCAACTGAGAAATTAGTCTTACCGAATAAAATGAAAATTGGTGAAAATCACTGCTTCTGAAAAAGGGTGAAGGTGAAAAAAGAAATGGACCACTGTTGCACTGCTAGTCCTTTGCCATAGCTAAGCCTTCAACTTTTCCAGGGATGCGTTGCTTTCACCCTGAAACAGTTAGCTGCACCAAAGGGCCTTTCCTCAGCCGCAAATCCTACAATACTCATCTAAGAAGAATGGCTCAGTACCCATGGAGCAGGATATTTAGTGTGCTGTGCCTAGTACTGCCTGTAAAACACAAATCAGCTGAGTGAACAAGGCATTAAAACCTTCCCAGATTCCCCCTTCCGGCAAAAGGTATGCAGCTTTTGCAATTATTTTACATACAGTATGGAGAGACTTATCCAGAGCACATGAAGTATTAATGGTCTTTGTAGCAACTCTACCGGCTCCGAAGATTTTACCACAGCTTTACATTTTTTGTTCTCTTTGGCTTGAGTTAAAGAGGAAAAGGTGTATGATTTCACTCCTGCGATCAAAGCATACACTAAAATGCTTTCTAGGATAGCATGTTTAGGAAGATAGGCCAGATGCCAAGGCAGAGGTCTGTACTTTATGCAAAGTCCTGACCTACTGGGCATTTTGAGAGCACATGTTCTGCCAAATGTGGCGCGTCGGAAGTAGGAGACGGACACTCGGAAGACAGGATTCAAATTATTTAATGAAACTTAAGTAGAAGGCCTAACTTTCCATATTACTAGAAGGAATACCCTACCTATCTAAAGAAACTAAAGGTGCTTATCAATTGTCAGGAAGTCCAAAGTAAAAATGTCCTCGATCCAAACTAACTAGCTGACCCTACCAATATATTTATCTATCTTAAATAGAGCATGGGAATGTCTTTTCTTCGCCTGGTCTCTTCAGTACATCTGAAAGTCTCTGTATTTCTATATTTCTTCTATGAAACCGCTATTTCTTGATATAATCTCCTTGGTTAGTCTTTGAGATCAATTCTTGTAGCTCTATAAATCTTAGTTTCTGTGGTCCTATGCCTAGAGTATCTTCCTCTCAGACATTATCTCACGCTTATTCTTCCCAGTCTATCCACCATTTCATGAGGTGGGTTTCTCTCGACTCCTCATTATACGTACATTGTGATAACTTGTCTGTTTTTCAGTGTCTTTATATCCCGTTTCTCATTACATGATTACGAGTTAGACTTCCTCCAGTCTTGAACTTGAAAAGGAAGGTGGTTTCTTCCCTTCGTCCCATGGTGGGTTGCTTAACCCTCTCTTTTTTTAAGCTGTTCATTTCTTATCTAACTTGGTTTCCTGCGTGACACCTCGTACTGTGTACTAGGATATGTTTCTTCCTTTACATAATAACCGTTCTCCGCGGATGGGTTGATATTCTTCTGCAACTTCAATTACACAATTATACTTCTAGTGTCTCGTCCCTAGGACTGGGATGAGTTTGTTCAGTACTATAATGGTGCCCCAGCAGCCTCCTTCTCCCGGTCACCCGAGTACCTCTCTCTGTGCTGGGGACAGCAGCAGTGCTCGGCTCTCTCTCGGGATTGCTTTCTCACCTCAGGTTCCCGCTCTCGTTGGCTGCTAGCGATTGGAAGCGTGTGCCGCTTCCAAAATTGGTCACCTCTGCGTCACTCTTCGGGCGCCCTGCCCACCACCCTACGCTTGTGGTCACTCCACCAACGGGTAGTTCGTTCCTCCTCCCTTCTTCACAATTCTCTCCTAACATCTGCATACGCCGGCCCTCTGGCGTCCTGTGCTGGCGTTCCCTGCCTCTATAAAAGTTGCAGGCTCTGTAGCTTGCTTTCGCACCACCTCCACAAAGCTTAATGATGTCAGGAGGCTTCCCCTATGCACAGGGCTCTCCTCTTCCTCTCCTACTCGTCCAGTCAAATATGCGTCTCTTGTTAAAGAGACATCTTGCTTTTCTTGCAGAGTTGAATTTCTCTTTGCATTACCTTCAGCCAAAGATAAAGATGGCACATTATTTATTTTCGGAGGCAGTCCCCATGTATGTGGCTGTGGTAGTTGGCCTAGGGAGTTCCTCACAGGAATGGGAGTCCTTATCCCCAAAGGGGGAGTCTCTGCCAGTGAGGTCCCACTTTACTCCACCCCTTGAGAGGGTTTTGTGGAGGGTCGGGGTGGGCAGGGGCTCCCTCTTGGGGAGAAAGGACAAATCCCTGCAATTCGTCACACAAGGCTTGAGCATCATATCTGCAGAAGCAACGTCTCCCTGGATGGTCCTTTGTACAGTAGATCTGTAAACTCACATTGTACTACTGGTCTTGAGCAAGTGCACAGACATAGTGCTTCCACAGCCTTTTCAATTGTCTTACAGAATGCTGCATTTGGGTGCCTGCAGAATGAACCCTATGCTGTGTCTAGGTCTGGCAAAGTGTCCCGGCCACTGGTATCTTTCAGGTAAGCCACCAGTTTCATTGGGCCAGTCATATGAGAGGCGCTTTTCAGGGGTGTGTTCCAAATGTCACTCAATGAGTTGTAACCCATAGGGAATTTCCTCCCCTACCCATAATTGCTACAAAATACCTTTCTCTTGACATCAGGGTGTAGAATTCAGTTTAAGAGCAGAACAAATCCCTCTTTCCACTGAATTAAGTTTGCCACGGCAGCTGTTGAAGACCAGATTGATAATTCGACAACTTCCTTCAGCAAAAGAATATCTGAAGAGTGTTAGTCTTCATGCTAGGGTGGAGCGTACAGGAGTCAACCTCAGAAGATGATCTGCCTGCATTTGTTGGTGGCATTTTTCCAACTGCTCCACAGAGGATGGGGCAAAAGGGAGTGTTAATTTCTGTTCTGTTAATGTCACTTTCTAAGGTCCCTCTCAGAAGAGGGTTCTTTATCTGGTGTGGGCTGTTTGATGGTCCTACTCTCCTTGGAAGTGTAACTTTTAGGGGTGACACCCCACAATTTCAAAGGGGCTGACTGAGAAACCATTATGATAACCATTCATTTCAGGACTTTGAGGTTTCTGCCTAGCAGGAACCACAGTCGCCACGCTGTGCTCGTTCTCCAAGAGCCGGAGGCAGATGTTCTGGGGGGTCCATAACATGTGCAGTCGTTGCGATGTTTAAACTCAGAGGTGTCCATAATACCATGCATAGTGACGCAGTGTACATTCTCCGACGGAGAGGTTGTTCCGAAGCAGCGCGCTGAAAAAAGGAACTGAAGTCATGGGAAATGGTGCTTTCTATTCATGCAGCGATGGCATAACTTCTGAAGCCATTGAGTGTAATGTCAGGGTCGGCACTGAAGCACACTACGCCCACAGCTGTGAAGTATTCCCATGCCAGTTGCTGCTTGTGCATCTAAGCTAAGGAATTTGTTGAGAGGCCACAATACATCTGAATGTAGCCTTTTCAAAAGTGATAACATAGGATGAAAAAAGATTATCTTAAAAGTTATGTAATGCTGCAACAATGTCTATTTATATTCTAATTGTGTGCAGAGGTACTATAAACCCAGTATCTACAATCCAAGGGACACATGAGCAATACTTTTTTGTCCAGGCACAGGTTAAGAATAGAAAGGTTAAATAAGGCAAACATTTGAGTAACGTCCTTTATACAAAGTTTACTCTTGGTTCAGATTAGGTAAAAACTGAAAGAAACATTTTGAAATGGTAAGAAAATGAAGGAATAGAAGGTAAGCAGCACAATAACTAATCATTTAACAATATTGTGTGTGTCATTTTAAGAAATACCTTTTGGAACTTTGCCATCCATGAGGGAGTTCAGCTGTGCAATTTCATTGAACGCATACTGCAACTCTTTCTGCAAATCCACATACATTTTTTTGTAGCGTGCCTTTTCAGATTCCAGCTGACTCTTATACATATTGACATCCTTTTTCATTTGACTGTCAATATCCGAAAGCTCACACTATATTAAAAACACAAGTTGTTTAGTGGGAGATCAAGTGCACCTTACAAATAGCATAACAAAAGAGGATGAAAATCTACAGCAGACAAAAAGAACACCTAGTCAGCAGTAGTTTTAACATCACCAATCAGACACTTCCAAAAGCCAACTCAGTTCTGGTATCAATCATTTGAAATAAATATGGGCAAGTCCCGATTTGTCGAATAGTGGACATTTAAGGGTGTGAATTTTGCTCCTATCTTCTTCTAAGCAGGGCTTCATGATACTCTGGAGTAGGCACTCTTATTTAAATGAGCACATAAAACCCTGGCTAGCCTCACTCGTGCTTTCCAGTGTTTTAAGATTGGAGAAGGATTGGGGGAGGATGCAGCCATGGGAAGGGCATGCTTTGAGCACAGACTACTGGATGTGCAACAATAAGGTGCAACTCAACCCTTGTAAGACAGATTTTAGTTTTTGTTCAGGAAACCAATATTTGGAACTCGTGTTGGCTAGTCTAACACTACCTTTTTTAGTCAGGCACGCTGATGCCCAATGCATTTTTGGTGCAGAAGATGGATCTAATTTTGTGCCACAATCCAGCAAATTAGCATTCATAGTAACTTCACATGAATCATTCCACAAGTTCTTGAACCGCTCACATTTCCTCTTTTGGTAGCCGCAGAGCCTTACTCTCCCGTTGGGTCAGCTTTTACTCATCTCTGGCTCCAGGATAAGGCACTGGTTTGCCACTTTGATAGTGTGGCTGATTAATTTGATTATTCAATCTGATCACTACTGAGCTTTCAACCCCACACCCCCCCTCTCTCTCAAGCCCAGGTCAGTGGCTTGTTCCCTCGTCCCACTCTCACCAAGGCAGATGTTTACCCTGCTGCTTTAAGTGACTCACCTTCCCTTTGATTGGTCTCCTGCCAAGTAATGTACTACCGATCAGTAACAGTTTAAATATCCATGTCCCGTTGGCGCTCGTTTGGACCCTAGATTTAATTCGGAACCTTAAAATGAGGGACAAGAGATAAATAAAGGACATAATGCCCAGGAGATCTCCAAATGCTCTTAAGCTGGTCGAGAACATCCTGAAACCTTGTGCCGGTGTGTCGATCCAGTCATCTCAGGGTTTGACTGGCTGGTGGGATTAGGCTGGCGAGGAATTCACTCACAGGAAGAGTGTAGTTGAGAGGCACAAGGGCCAGTTGGTTTATTAAGAATGCCAGGGTACATTTGATAGTGAATTGGCCTGAAGGCTGGTCAATGTTAACAGAGTTGCGTCCGATGAACCAATTTTGTAAGTAGTGCTAGATGAGGTAGCGTTGTCAAAGATCTACTGCTAATGGGCATCCGATTTCAGAAGGGAAAAATTACTGGTAATGGTCAAAAGCTTATCAGAAAAGATAGGAAGCATCTATGAGAGCCATGTACTAAAATGCAAAAATAGATGTCCTAGAACTATGGCGTGTAGTCTCCCTTTATGAGTCAAGGGATGGCAAGTTGGAGCATTCTCTAGTTACCATCCAATTGCAGGCCTGGTATGGCCGACCAAGATTCGAGAAGATAGTTACTCTACAACGTCAATGTTTTCTAGAAGAACAGGGAATCCTGGATACATTCCAATTGGGGTTCAGAGACAGCCCTTGTGGCCGTCTGGGATGATATCTTGAGCGCTGCCAATGAAGGTGAACTCTGCATGCTTATGATGCTGGATTTATCGGCAGCCTTCGACACAATTGATTTTGGCATTCTCATCTCGAGACTTCCCACAATTGCTCTGGAGTCTGAAGAGTCACGGAGGTGGTTTATTTCTTTTCTTACAAATCAAACCCAGCAAGTAAAAATGGGAGCCCAGTATTCAGGCTCATTGCCTGCTCTCTGGAGTTCTGCAGCGCTCCTCTCTCTCTCCCCGTTGTTAACTTTTATATCCAGCCATTAATCAATATGTGTTCACAATTCAATCTCAATTATTTGTATGCCGATAATACCCAAATCTACATCAGGCTAAAAACAAAAACCTGCAAGCAATCTAATTTTAGATTGTGACAAAAAAATAAAAAGGTGGATGCTAGCTCCTCGCGCTGTGGTGCAGCCGAGATAGCTTCAACTACGGCACCACGTCCCAACACAGCATCTACACCCCTGCAATCGGACGAGGGGAAGGACAATCATATAGGGCTGAGTGTGGCGAGTGGCTGGATCAGCCCTACGCGGCAGCCCTGAGCAACCCTCTGCTTGCGGTATCCAGCATCGGTATACCACTTAATACCGCTGATGCCTGGGCGGTTCACCGAGTATGGATAGTCCGGAGAACCGGCTTAGCGAAGGGGAGTTGCCATCCCTGCTGAGGTGCCCGCTCGAGGCAGACCGAGCAGCTTTTGCAAACAGACCCCTGCAGCTCGCGTTGAGGAGCCTGACAGGGTATTGAGACAGATATGTACTTTTCGGGGCCGTGGCCGCCGCCACACGTGCCCTGATACCGAACCACCCTAGTGTCCAGATCTACGAGAACCATTCTGTTGCATCCATTCCCTGCCCACAACATCAGTTGCAGGACCTTGAAGTACGGTCCTGGGGGCTTCGACGGAGGACATTGATCCGTTTCACCAGAACGTGGGGAGAAGATCCGAAAAGCCCTTGCTCCCACGTATCCGGAGTGCGACATACATCACGCTGCGACCTGGGCACCGGCGTGATACCTCTACCTCTGCAAATTTGACCTACAGGGGAGCTTGCTGGGTACGGGACCAACGCCTAGTGGCCCTGGAGGGGTCAGGCAGTGAAATTCGTTGCCCCTGGCCCTAAGGTGAGGCGAGTCTGTGAGATACCCCTGAAGTAATACAAGCCTCGGGGACCGACCTGCTAATCACAGCAAGTGGCGATACAGCCCCCGCGTGGGACCTTGCCTGGCTGCATGCCAACATCCATTTGGGGGTCTGAGCGCTCGTACGGTTTATCACGCACAAGCCTATCTGAAGGAGATATACAAAGGCTACAGAACTGTAATGACATCTCCTACACCCAGTATTGCAGAATAGCTGATGGACCATTGAGCAAAACCCCAAAGGTGGACAGCAGATTCTTGAAAAATAATTTGCCAGCTCTGAGAAGTGGGACAACACAATCCATTCTCTAGTATACATTTTAACACTGGGCCCAATACGAACTACGCTTAACGTACCACACCGCTGACCTCCAGGCCAGGGATAAATGTGAAGGACCCGAGGTGCGCACCGCCACAGTTGCAATGATATTTTACTCCACGGCATGGTCCCTAGCTAGGGTCCATTATTTAAAACAGCACTTCTAAAGGGGGGCGGTGTTGGACGACAAAAAACATGGCTGCCTGAGCACGTAGATGAGCTGCTCACAGAGATCCTTTCATCCTCGTCCTGCGGATCGCAGAAGCTCCGTTGTGTAAGCTGCCTGGAATTCAGTGGCTAACACATGGACCACCGGTGGTCACCCGGACGCCCCCATCAGACCCGCCATCCCGGTGTTATTGGCTGTGGGGTAACCTGGGAAGCCGTGGAGCTGTGCCGCGTCACCCTCCCCCCAACTGCAGCAAGTCTTTGCTCCTTCTCCGAGGCGGGGACCCATTCAGTGCGCCATAGGAGCCACATCCTGCGATTGCCAATACCCTCCAATGACTGCTGTGGCCAAGCAGAGGCAGCAATCTGTATAAACTGGTGGGGGAGCTCTGAGGAACGCAGCCCCGAACCGCTCCCCAGCCGGCCCCCTCCCCGGTGTCCACCGTGTGCGCTGGGAGCGAGCGATTCCGGACATCCAGATAGAGAGGAGCCCTGCGGGGGCATACAGCCGGTTAAGCAGGTATGTGGAGCAGCAACGGATTTCACAACACCCGCACATTATCAAGCACCACAGGAGCCGGGCTAACTCTTAACCCCTGACACGTCAGATATATGGACTTGGTATGACACGAACGGAAGGAGAGCATATTGTGCCTTACCCGCAAACCCACGGCTGGTGCTGAGCTTGGACTAAACAAACATACTTTGGAAAAGAAACAGGGGGCACTACCCGACACGGTCCCATTAGGCCCTGAACAGGGGTTCGACTATTGGTAAACCACGCGAGGAGAGAGGAGCACGTGGAATAACCCGGCCATTCCCCCTGTGGGGTGACTGGCCCCCTGCTATCCTGCTACTACGGTCCTAGTCTCACAAGCTCGTTTTAACACAAAGTACCGAGCTGTACGATCCCTACTGACCAACAGAAGCTGCCTGCTGGGAACTAACGGGAACTCACCACCAGCTGGGTGCTGCTCAACCAGGTTGCCATTTCCGTGTGGAGTGAAATCAGAGCTACCACGGAACACACTCCTATATCAGTAACCGCCTCGTATCGGAGTGTTTGGTTCCATCACTAGAAAAAGTTACAAAGCCACTGGTCTAGAAAGGGGGAAAGAGCTTTGAAAAAAGCAAAAATAGCACTAGAAATGCACTGGGCTGACAGATCAGCGAAATCATTGGCCTACACAACAGTTTTATTACAGAAGAAACAATAAGGCATACCAGATGCTAGCATATAAGATCAAAAGGATACACAACAGGAACAATAGTTCATGCCTAATTGGAGAAGATGGCAAACTCTGATATACAGAGAGGGACAAAATGGAAGTGAGGGCTAACCACCACAAGACAGTAATGATAGGCCCGCCCAAACCTCTCGATAAGCTACCCGAATACTTGCTAGCTACCATCCCCCAACAACACAAACAACAACTGGAAAGCCTAGATGACCCTATTACATTGGAAGAGACCAGGTAAGCCATCAAGTCACTGAAACCCACCGCTCCAGGCCCCGACGGGCTAACAGCGAAATGTTGTAAAACATACTCGCATATACTGGCCCCACACCTTACTATCCTATTCAACTCCTTTCTAAAATTCGGGAACCATCACGAAATCAATGGCGAATTCTCTAACTATATTAGTTCACAAACCAGGAAAAGACCTTGAGAGGCTTGAACATAGCCTCAAGTCAGGTGGGAGGATGTTCCATAGACGTGGGGTTGAAGATGGGAAACAGCCCTCCTTGACTTGTGACAGTTTTTACTTGGGTATCTGCAGCAGGCCAGAGTTGGTGGATCTCAGGCCACGTCTGACCGGAAGCCATTTGAGCTGTGCCACCAGGTACGATGGGCTCTTACCATACAAGCAGGAGTGTGCAATGCTCAGGGTGCAGAACATAACTATTTGCTATAGGCAGCCAATCACGGCATTATTTTGGACAACTTGGACAAAGTTGATTTCTGTTTTTTCTGCTCCTAGAAGGATACTGGCACAATATTCCAGGTGACTTCCAATAATTGCCCTGGCTAGAAAGGCACAGTTAAAGGCATCAAGGAAGGGTGTAACATGTGCCAGAAGTTTGATGTAGTATGATGAGTTTGCTACCAGGCTGCTGGTATGAGCTCTCATTGACAGTTCTTGATCAAGAGTGACTCTCAAAGTTTTCCCTTTAAGTGTTGGAAGAAGACAGTCTGCAGTTCTTTAAAGCTAGTCCATTTTGAAACATCCAAAGATGCATTTTACTGTATGTGGCATTGATGACCTGAGTGTCTTTGGCGTAGTCGCCTGAGTGGAAATAAACACTGAGTATCATCAACATAATTTGCCAAGCATCCAGTAGGTCAAACGGAGTAAGCATGAAAATATTAAAAAGGGTGGGCGATAGGCAGGATCCCTGAGGTACTCCACAGTTCAGAGCAACAGCTGCTAACATTGCATCCTTGTGGACGACCTTAGCAGTTCGATCCGACAGGAACGAGAGCACCCAACTGACTGCTTCCTTCCGGATCTGAAATAAAGGGGGTAGGTGAGGGGGCATTAGTAGGTCAAAGTTTGGAGAAAGAACAAGGGAGCTGTGATGTGCTGTTGGCAGCTTCAGTTCGGTTAACACCGTTCACTGAGCATTTTGGTGTGGTATCCGGTCGGAGTCTGTTGTGTGCTGTTGTGTAAGGCTCTGTGTGGTGTGTTTGTTGCATTGTGGTGAAGTGCGTTCGGGTTGCTGTGGTTTAAGAGGTATGGTTGTGTTTAGTTAGAGTTTGAGGGGTGTGTGAAGAGGGTGACGTTTTTAGTAGGGTTGGTTATTAGCATTGTTGTCTAGAGAAACGCACACTTATATATTGTGTCTTTGGAGATTGACAACATTTCTTCCTTACAGTGATCTGGTTTCAGCATGACAAGGCTTGCTCTGATCTCTCGGACCATATGTTACATTAGTTAATCTCGATAATTCTGTCTTTGTTCTTACTCAGGCCAGCCCCTATATCCCAGTCTGTGGCTGATGCAAACTGGCCCCTGCGCATCTATCTAGTTGTGACCTATGCCCATACCCATTGCTCTGAGTGCAAAGCGGTACAGGATGTCTGGATTGATGGATGTGAATCACCATACCCATGACTCAGATGATTTTGTTGTGTGTGTTGGGTTAATCGTTAGGAAGTCAGTACATTTCCAAGAATACTGCTAGAGTATCGCATTTTTATCATGCGCAATTGTATCCAGAATCTTCAGAATAAAAGGGGAGTTAGTGATTGGTCGATAATTTCCCGCTATGTCTGGGTCCAAGGAGGGCATCTTTAGAAGAGGGGTAATCCAAACTTGCTTGACATCAAGGGGAACTGACATTTCTCAAAGATAAGTTTACAAACTTGGTAATCATAGGGGCAAGTGGTGGGGCGCAGGCTTTTACTATTTTGACAGGCAGATATCCCCTCTACAGCTAGTTGGTTTGATATTAATTAGTAAACCATGCACCTTGGCTTCGGTCACCTCTGAAAAGGCGAAGCGATTAGATGGCATAGGCCTGTGCTGGAACTGGACAGTAGTGAGAGACTGTCACTTTAGCTAACCTAGATTCAATATCCCCCTTGATCAGGGAGATCTTACTAGCCATGGCCTTTTCAATTCGGATACACCAGTCAGCGTCTTTCACGACTGTGATGTTGATGGGACACAGGTCTTCGACTTCTTTCAATATTTTAAAGTGTTCCTTCATGTCTGATGCCGCCGTCTTAATCCTATTTTCATAGGAGCACTTTTTAGCGACACCAATAGCCTCCCTGTGCTCTTTGACTGACTGTAGTAGGATTTATCATTATTGGACAATGTTATTTGCCACTTCTTCAGGGCCTTATTAGTCTTAAGTTTTAGCTTTTGTAAATCCGATGTATACTAGCTTTTAGATGGGGTGCTCTTTCTGCTCTAAGCTTCTGGAGAGCTAGGCTGTTCATGGCTTTAGTCATCATCTTACCATAAGCAGCTGATAACTCAGCTGCTGATTTATATTGGGCTCGGTTGTTGAGGTAAGAGGCTAGCGTCTCAGTAGTAAGCTTATGAAGATTGCAACAGAGAACTGTCCTCTGTGATCTTTTGCCATTAATAAAGGATGAGGGCAAGGGAATTTCAAAATGTATGAAATCGTGATCTGACCATGGACATGGTTTCACTTCCATCTTTCACTTCCATCTGGTCCGGCTCGATATTGTGGGAAGCTACCCAGTCAAGTATTTTCCCACCGGAGTAGGCAGGTTGTAATACATGTTGAGTAAACTCCAGATTTTTCAGTGCAATCGTGGTTGCCTTTGCCAGGGTGTCTGAGGAGTCAAGAAAACCAAGATTGAGGTCTCCAAGCAGAACTACTTTAAATTTGGGCTTAAGAGTGGAAAATATAGTTTCACTTAGGTTAGCTACCAAGTTCGGCATAGCAACAGGCTGACTATATAGGATGTATAGGTTTAGTGTAGTATTGGGATTAAATTAAATCTTCACAAATAGGGTTTCACAGTTAGGTATTTCTATTAGGTTTGCCTGTCGGATGGGAAGGTCATTGCTATGATATATGATATTTAATTTGTATTGCGCTCATTCACAAGTGTTTCAGAGCACGACAAGGCAAGGGAGGGGAACAGGGGAGAACACATCAACGATCTTACTAGGCCCAGTGACATTGAGAACGCGCAAGTGCATGGGAAAAGGGAAAGGGGATAAAGTGCATGGACGGGGGAGAGAGGAGAGTTTGGAGCAGAGGAGAAAAGATAAATAATAATAAATACAAATAAATAGATAGAGGCTAAAGATAAGCGCCACCCCACCACCTCTGCCACCCAGACGTTCTTTCCTAAGGATAGAATAACCTTCCGGGACTGCGAGGAGCAGCCAGGGGCCTATTGCCGTATGTAACCATGTTTCGGACAGGGCACAAATGTCAACATTCTCATCAATTATGTAATCTGCAACTTCTGTTGCATGTTTTACCAGCGATCTGGTGTTTAACAAAGAGCATTTTAATGGATGTAAACATCTAGAGACAGCATGAGGTGTTGGAGGCACTTTGATGTAGTTAGTTCCTGCCAGTGGGGTTTTAGTTACATACTCCCAGGGGCTAAAGTTTTCTGCATGGTTAACATTCTCAATTTTCGAGTCACTTAGTGCATGCATAGCGTCTGGTTTATTTGAGAGATGCAAAATATCCACCAGGAATACGACAAGCCCCAAGAACAGGTTTACATGAATCTTGGGTGAGTAGCAGTCAAGGAATCTCTGACGAAAGCTCACCCGTGTAGTCCACGATGACCACCTGCGCCTGTATGCGAACCGGCGAAATCCGACCATTGCATTCGAGCTGGCACGCCTTTGGGATAGCCGCTAGCCCACCAGGGAAACATAGTTTATGAAAACTGCACGCAAAGCAAACGATGAAGCAGGCTAGTTGCAGGCACACTGTCGTGCGAAAGACTTCAATCTATTCAAGATGTAATTTAGATGAAATATAGGGGTCATTCAGGTAAAATGTATACTTTTGCAAGGTCTAAACAATATAAGCAAAATATACAGAAACTTCACACAGAAACGTTCTTTTCAGTCATAGATTTCACACATCCTGCACAGTCCCTCAGACAAACAATGTGCAGACCTTAACTCCACCTGTGCAGTAAGGAGAGAACCAGAAGACAGGCCTTCTCTGTCTGAGTCTGTAGATACTGGAACATCCTCCAAGTCAACATCAGACTTGTTCTCTGTCCCGAAATGTATAAATGGGGCGTGGCGGGGGTGGAGGGCAAGAGATAGCTATCAGAGCTGGCTACCATCAGAATCCGAGTTTATGTAGTTGGGCAGGTGAAATTAGGCATTCATACCTGTAAACGGGCCACTGTGGTGTTCCTGGCAAGTTCTGCATGACATCTATTTGCCAAAATGGCTTTGTAGTAAAAATAGGAGTGGGGGAAATGGGAAAATGGTGGGGCAGCGCATGGCTTTATGTTTCGGCTGGATCCCTATGCACGCGCCATGACTCAGTACAGTATGATTGAAGCTGATTGTTTAGGTGTATCTGCTTACTCCGTGTATTGGTTGATTCCTCTGGGGTGACCTCACTTTCGAGGTATCAGTGAATAAACACAGCAGGTGAATAGACCTGTGCAGTAAGTGTTGCATGGCCTTGATGAGATCTGGTCTTCTCTCTCCACTTAAATAGGTTTTCCGCTTTCAATCATCACTTGAATGGTAATTTTAAACATTTTCCATAGGAACTTTTTAAAACCATGCCAATATATCTTTTTTTATTATGGCCAACATTTTTATAGCATAACATTTTTGCGTGAACTACCCCTATGAAGAGGAAAATACATCAATGTGAAGGCATTGACTTACATTGTATTCAGTAAAAGAAAAGTAAAACATATTCTGAATACAGATTTTGCACACCAAGATGCATGGTATCTTTTGCATTCAAAGATGGCAGCTAGTTTTGGCTCGATTCCAGAGAGCTTCCTTAGAGACAGTCAATCAAGATGGCTGCCTCCATGGAAGAGATCAGAGAGTTCCGAGATGGGCCGAAATGGGTGGGATAGTAGCATGGCTAGGAGCAGGTAATGGGAGGGATTCAATAACCGAACTGTGTATACCTCCTCAAACGTCATCTCCATTGAAACACATTACAGACCCTCATTCAAAGTCCATATTTGAAGTTGATTGATTGATTTATAGAGCGTTTTACACCAAGGCGCTGTCTTATGTAAAAGCTCTTATTTTAATGACAATAGCTTTTGCTTAAAGGTAGCGCTTTCAGCACCACCTAATAGCCCAAACAACAACAAAATAAATAGGAAAAAGGGATTTATAGACAGTTCACTTTGAAATTGAAAATGTAATTTAAGAATCAGCCTAACCCGAAAATACAATACTATTAACAATCCAATTAAGAACAAGAGATTGTTATACCATTTTTTCTTTCAGGTCAATATTTTCACTCCTAAGGAACGCAGATTCTTTCTGTGCATCTTTGGTTACAGTTTCAGCATCACTGAGTGATTGCTTTAATTGATGGATTTCCTCACAAAATCTATCAGTGCTGCCCTGGAAGAAAAAAAAAAGAAGAAACCATTGTAATTTAGTTCTGTGCAACAGTGTCGCTCATTACTGGTAATCTGAGAAGGCTGTTGGAATGTAATTTTATCTAACACCATACCATCGAATTATATGCAACGAAAAGCCTTACCATCGAAGTACCCTTTCATTGACTATAATTTGATGATAGTATCGAAATTAATAATATTTGTTTTTTGCACTAGGGTTACATTAGGGTTAGGGCTGGGGCTAGGGTTAGATTAAGGGTAACATTAGGGTCAGGGTTAGGGTTACATTAAGGGTTACATTAGGGTTACATTAAGGGTTACATTAGGAGTAGGGTTGGGGGGTTACTCCCTCCCCTCAATATACAAAGAAAACGTTACAAGGAGCTGGCCAGTGCCGAAATTTCAGCTCCATGTGACGTTTTAACGTTACAAAAAAATGCATTGAAATGCTATCTTTTACATGTAAAAGTGCATTTCCATTGAAACCAGTCCATTTATATTTTCGATGGACTGGTTTAGATGGAAAAGCACTTTCACATATAAAAGATAGCCTGTCGATGCATTGGTATACAATGTTTTGGTTTCGATGCTGTGGCATTTCGATGCTAGAGTTTCGATGAAATAACTAGGAATCCTGTTTGCGTATTAATTTTTTGCTACTTTGGGGGATTGGGGGATTTTTTTCAGTTGCACTGTGAGAGGGAGATCTGGAGGATTTAAGCCTGCATTTAGTTCAGGGACAGGACGGAGCACGGTGTGCAGCAGCATAGATTTTTTTAAATAAAAGCAGGCCTATTGTGATATTTCTGTACATGGCTTCGCCTGCATATGTTCCCCACCCCACCCCACCCGTCAATCCTTTGAACAGTGTGGAACCCTTTCACCTTATTAGCAGGTGAAGAGGTAGGAACAAAGGGGAGTGCACTAGGAATACATGAGTCAATATGAGGAGTAACGCGTACTTACCTCTCCATTCCATCCCCTTTCCTCCATAATAAATGGGAGATTGTGAATAATCCTAAAATGCAGTGTGTGATTGGAACCAACTACTGGCCAACAAGGCTTAGCAGAACAGCTGGTCTGAAAAACCCCTTTTGATGTTGAGTTGGTGTCCAAGGAGTAATGATTGTAGTAAGCATGGGATAGTGGCTTGCAGATTTCCAGTGATGGATCTAGGCACAGAAAAGCCATCAAAACTACCTTTACTCGCACCAGAAAGAAGAATCGTCAGCTTTGTCAGACTAAAGGCATCTTCTACCAACACTTTAGAATGGCCCCTTCGGATACCTTAAGACTGGGAGAGGAGCTTCTAAAGTTCACAAAGTGGTGCTTCGAAGACCTCAATGGCAGATCACTGCAGGCAGAACAAGGTCCCTTGCCACATCCAAATCAGGGCATGTGAGTTCTTCCTCAGAAGCATATTTAAAACAGTTTGTGAAATTGCCCGGTTTGGGTGAAATAGAAAAAAATCTTGGGAAGCAGAAGGGGGTGCATCCACCTCATTTCACACATCCAATGCCTGGATCTCACTTACTCACCAAGCCACAGTAACAGCCACAAAGAAGGCAGTGTTTTGATAGGCTCAGAGCTTGTGAGGCCACCTAGATAGAATAGAGCACCCACACAGGATTCACAGCCCAATACATGGGGTGCAAACTAAGCAGCCTGTGGAAATGTCACTTTACCAGAAAATTAGACAGCAAGAAGATCCTATTTCCTATATTGAGGAAGGTGCCAATGACCGAAATATATGTGTGGCAGGAATTAAGGGTATGTCCAGTCTGGGCCAGATAAGGCAAAGGAGAGAACCTAATTCAGAGAGGAAGGAGATGATTGACTCCTGCCTCTAGAAACCAATGGCAAAAGCAGGTGGCTGGCATAATGTGAGCAAACTTTTGCTTGCAGCCTTTAAAAGGTCGATAGAAGCAGTACAACCATTTGAAGATAGTACTTTTACAAATGAAATCAACACTTCTGGCACTATTTGTGGGCAGGATTAGTAGATTTTTTAAAAAATCTTAAAGCGATTGGCATGTTAGGCCACTGGAAAATTGGCAGAGGGTAAACATTAAGACGTGAAAATCATTTTTATAATAACTGCGTGTACCCTTTTAAAGAAAAACGTGGTTCATCTTCGTCTCTTCCTAGCTCGCTGCCATGGAGTCTTGACCTGGCCCCGATCAGACCGGTAACGCTTTAAACCTCTATGAGGCTCATCCCTTTTCCAACTGCTAAGCAAGCAACGGTTTCTGGTGTTGGCTTGGTTATGGCCAGCAAGGGACTTTGCTGTTGTCATATGAGCCTTTAAGGTACCAATTTCTGGATGGATAAAAGCTGTAGTCCATTAAAAGGAAAGACCACAAATTTGGTACTTTTGAATGAGAACTTTTTTTCAAAATGGCACTTGTTAAAACTTACGCCCAGGCACATGCAGTTTTTCGTCCAGAAATTGGCATCCATTTCCTTGCTGAATGCACAAACCTGGTGGGTTAGTTCAAACGTTCTGCACTTCCTCCAGCTCACAGGATGGTTAGGAATTCATACTGTATCTGGTCTTGTAGAGCGCACCAGAGCCCAGGTTTGTGCCAGAAGAGGCAAAAGAACCTAAAGTTCATCATCTGCAAGACTCCCATGGAAGGGTTTAAGAGGAAGAAAGGTATCCTTCCGTAATGCCAATGTCTGGGTCTGAAGACTGAGCATCTATGGGATCAGGCAAAGGAGGCCCGATGTCTGCTTCTGTAGTAATCTGTGGATCCTGCAGAATCAGAGATTGATCTGTAGAAGGTGAGAACAGTTCCACTGGTGAAAGGAGTAGGCTTTACGCCCTTAATTACTTGAGAAAATCTCCTCCTGGGTGAAGCCATCATTGCAAATACATTTGACTTCAATGGCTACTGCAAGGAACCTTGTGGTCCGTCATTGGAGCCAGAATAGGCCCAGCTGAAAGGCTGTGTGCAAAGGCTGCACAGCCGCTAGTCCACTATCCACTGAAGGGTCTGTCAAATGTGTAAAGAATAAAGAATAATTGATAAAGTAAGGGTACCTGAGGAACGTGACCCATCACTTAACCTTTGCTTTGGGATACAATCTGCCCCCAGAGTAAACAAAAAGTAGGGCTCCCGGAAGATGGCAAGTCCTTGATCTTTAGGGGAGGATTCCGACTCCTCGGATGAGTGAGGAAAACGCTGCAGGAGGACGCGAGGCAAATGATTTACGGCTCTAGACTACCCAAAGCATCTCAAGTTTTCAAACACTATGTTTAACTCCAACTACTTTCACTTGCTTGAATGTGCCTTCTGACAAAATCTTCATATGTTACGAGCAACAGGCAGGGTATTGGGGTACCTAAAAGACCAATGCCAACCTTCATTTTTGGCAGAGAGACTTTGGATTCTGCAGTGGAAGTTGGTGAAAGTCTTGCTCCCATCATTTGAGCTGCACCTGCCGAGTGATAGGAAAGCATATAATGCACAGAGGGTCAAGGGCTGAGCCACCATAAGGAACGCTAGATAGAGGGAGACTGTTAAGGTTCAC
The DNA here is from genome assembly GCF_040938575.1 of Ambystoma mexicanum. Lineage (NCBI taxonomy): Eukaryota > Metazoa > Chordata > Amphibia > Caudata > Ambystomatidae > Ambystoma > Ambystoma mexicanum. The sequence goes on along the minus strand of NC_090937.1, from coordinate 486,249,979 downwards.
GGCAAAAAATCCCCACTGCTCAATCATTTTTTTTAAATCTTTTTTTTTATTGAAATTTTGATTTGCATGCGGTTCATATGATATGACATCAGGACATCGGGTAAATCGTTCATTGAAAGACATTACATCAAAAATTAATTTTTTACAAACATGTAACTGTATAATTGTTCTGCTTAACGTAGCTGTTTAATCAATAGGTGCAGGTTAAGGATTAAAAGGAGGGAAGAGTATAGTGAAAGAGAAGTGAAATAGAAAAAAAAAAAAAAAACAAAGTTAACACAATGCCAAACATGGTTTCATAAGGTGTTCCCGAAGCAACGGCTGAAAGAACATCTGCTCTTCATCTGACACATAGTTCAAAAATGGCCCCCATATTCGTGTGAACTTATGCAATATCCCCTCTGCCGTAGCTGTGAGCTCCTCCATCCCCAGCAGCTCCTAAACCTTCACCCACCAGTAAAATGTGGTTGGGCCATCTACAGTTTTCCAGAAGCGCGCTTGTGTAATTAGGGCTGCTGTGAGCAATTGAGAGGTCAACTGGGCTCTGGGGCCCATCATCCAGGACATCCCACAATAACACTACTCGTGGGTCCATGGGGAGCAAGGCGCCAGTGATTTCTTTAATTTTGGATCGTATCTCCAACCAGAATGATTGTATGACTGGGCAATGCCACCACATATGGGCTAGGTCGCCTCGCTCCCCACACCCATGCCAGCATGTAACAGGATAGGTAGAGTTCATCACATGTAGTCGTCTTGGGGGTAGGAACCAACGGAAGAAAAGTTTAAGGGCACCCTCCTTTACAGTGGTGCATCGGGAGCTTTTCTGGGCTCTACACCATATCCTCTGCCAAGACTTCTCGGAGATCTCCAAACCTTATTCCCTCTCCCATGCCATCATGTAGGGGAGATTATTTTCCAGCGAAGCATTTTCTAGGAGCCTATAGCAAGTAGCCAAGTGTTAGGTAAGATTTCCACAGAGCTGGTAAATCTTCCTTTCCTGGTTCAACTCCAGAACTTTTTGCTTTTCTAGTGGGATATTTTTCATTAATACCTCCATGAGTGGGAACCTTTCTCCACACTCACCTAATCTTTAACTTATGGGTGTCATTTTAAGACTCTCCATAGTGTCTTTTTAAAGTTATCATGTCTAACAACTTATTGGCAATAAGTGCCTGTTGTTGCTGGGTTGCCCTAGGGGCTCCCCATTTAACTTTCTTGTGCTAACCTTGAGTGAACTACAGTTCCCAAGGGTGGAAATTATCTTTGGATCCCTTTTACATTTTATTCTGTGAAACCAGCACACCCCATCTTATGTGGAGTGCTGGGGAGATGCAATGTATCCCCTTTCACATTAAAACTAACAATTCTGTTACAGTGACAAGCTTACCTTTCATGACTTGGGGCAGTGATACCTTTTACTAATTTGGTGCACCTTTACCGCGGGCTGTGATCACAGCTGCAGTAAAGGCACCTAAGGGTGATCATTTTACCAAAATGGCCCTTGTCTTCTTTTTCTGCCATTTTAGTGTTTCTTGTCGTTTCGTGTTCCTTCCCCTGACATCCAGGGCGGGAAATTCCTTTGTTTGAGTTTTGTCTTTGGTGGGAGTCCCCTGGACACCCTTCCCAGGCTCCAGTCAGTCTGCAAGCACAGGAAGTGGGGGAGGAGTCCAAAACTTCCCCCTCCTTTGTCTTAAGCCTTCCTTCAACTGGGCCAAATCCCAGTGGGGGGTTGGCTGTCCTGAATGGACAGCCAGACGCCCCTTTCTTGTAAAATGTGGGGCGAGAATGCAGAGGTTGTGTTGCAGTTCCTGATAAATACTGGAAACCTGGAAGCTGAATGTGGACCACTGGAACAGAAAACCGAAGATGACAAAGGAAAAACGGCAGGTAGGATTTCCAGCGACCGGAGAGCCTGCTGTGTAACCGGAGCCTGCTGCAGCCCTTCCTTCCGATCGACCTGGGGTCTCTGAAAACGAAGACCCGAAACCAGAGCCTGGTGAGACCCACTAGACTCAAGACGACCTGCATTTTGAGCCATCCCATGGGTTGCTGCGACCTTGCGTTCTTGCAATACCCCAATACCCTGGGACCTCCAGCCACTGTGCGGAGCACGGTCTTCCGAATTCCGAATCTCGCTGAAACTTGGTGGGCATCCTGGTCTATCTCCAGAGACACGTATCGAGTCCAAAAAGTCCCCTCACAAGAGTGCTGGACCTTTTAAACGACGAGAATTCAACCGCGATTTTCTGTCTTCTTCTGTGCTCCTTGAAAAGGTGCCAAACTCGCAGAACCGCATTCAGCCGCGAGAGAAATCTTGCCTAGAGCCTTCTCCATCGATCCCTGCTGCAAAGTTCCTTCTGAGGTCTTGTGTTCAGTCTCCAGGACACGGAATTCACTGACCGGGTATTTGGCTGCAGTCCCTGAAGTTCTCCTGCTGCAATCTCTTCTTCATTGCTGAGGTACTGTGTTGGCTTGGGTATATACTTCCCTTAAGCCTGTTGGGATTTCTGTGTAGTCCTGGGGTGTTTTCTGTGATTGGGAGGTCCCTCGTCCAGTACACCCAGTCCCACTGCTAGAATCCTGCTGGGGCTTCTTCTGTGAAGCCCCTGGACCCTCTCCTAACCCTAGAAGTAAAGTACTCACTTGTTTGCCAGTTTTCCTAAGGAAACTCTGACTTTTGCTCCTAAAGAACTTATTCTAACACTGCCTGTTGGTCACTAGTCCTAGTGACCCCCCTTCTGCTACTGATAACACTCATGCTCTAAGGGAAAGACTTTGAAGGGATTGGGACTTCTGCCTAGAAAAGAAATCAAGTGTTTTACTTACTTGTAAAGAGTTGGTTAGTTGGTAACTGTAATTTTAAGAGTGAACAGTTACAAAAGTTCTTACTGATCTTGAATGTGTGATGCACTATTCTTAAAAGTATGGTTAACATCTTTTCTTCCTTAGCCACTGTTTTACCAGTCTAAAAGAAAGTAGATGTGCAGGTATTTTACTCTCCTGTGATTAGGTTGTGCCTCTTTACAAAAGTAATGTGTTGGTTTCACCAGATTATTACTGTAGGGTCATTGTATGAGTGTCCTCCAACTGTTGGTATCACCAGGTTAGTCCTGTTAGGATAACTGTATGAGTGTCCCCCAACTGGGTCTTGCTTCCCCTGACTTGCTGCTAGCCTGTCCTTAAGTCTACATTAGGTTGTTGCCTACCTAGAATAACTATTCAGTAAAGTGTGACATTGGGTTTTACTTTCCCCTTCATTGTGAAGTTAAAGTAAGTGGGTTTTACTTAGCTTGTGTTAGCTGTGTGCCATCCAAAACAAGTTACCAGAGTTATTGCTTACCTCAATCTGGGGTTCCCTGATTTCCAAAGCATCTGTAATTGTACATTACATCCTTAGGTTTTACTCACCTGGTATAACTGTGTGTTATGACAAAAGTAGTTATAGGTTTTTACTGCACCTAGAATAAGTGTTTCACTATTCACCAAAAGTATATTGTCCAGTGGACTGTTTATGTAATTTGTTCCAAGAGTCACTGTACAACTGGAAGGGCCTACTGTCCTTGTATTACCAAAAAGTAACCATTGGTCTTTTACTCCCAAAGAATAGGCTTGACCTACACTTAATGTGTATAACAAGGTTTTTGACTTCCCTAGAACTACTGTTAGGTGTTCCAAATAAGGTCAATACTTGGGTCTGAGTACTTTCAAGTATAGTGTTGTGTTTTATATTGTGATTTCATATAATGTGTTAGTACTTACTTAACCCCTAGATTTTTCTGGGCCTACCTGTATTTAAATAAATCCTTTATTTTTACAATACATAGTGTTTCAGTGTTTCTTTGGATCATTTGTATTACAACGTTCACTTGTACTGTATCTACTGCCCGCTCTCCCTCCTAAAATAAGCCTGGCTGCTCTGTCTACGCTACCCCGAACTCAGGTCGTACAGCCTTATACTAAGAGTGGAGTCTTGTGCTGCCTCAGTAGAATGGTTTTACTAAACCCTTAGTTGGACTTCAGAAAAACTGTCCTAACACCAACCAATGGGTTGGTTGTCCTTCCAGGACTTTAAGTTCTATTCCCGTTGGGGTTCTGGAGGCTGCTTGTCGTATGGCTGTATTGGTCAGCCAGTGGCGGAGTTTTATGTATATGAAACGCTCGGATTCAAGCAGCTTGAATTTCTCCTTGCATTTTACGAAGGTTAGGGGTTCCCGATCCTCATATAGGTCTCGCAGTCTCAGAGGCTCATCAGACTTCCAGAGCTGGAACGATCTAGCCTGGAGGCCCGGTGTGAAAGCTGGGTTTTGGGTAATGGGTGAGTGCGCCCAGTCCCGATTTGATCCCTCTTTGTGCGGAGGCTTTATCCCAGCTCTGAAGCGTCGTTAAGGTGGTAGGTAGCATCATGCCACGTTGTTTATGAATTTCCCTGGGGAGAAATGGAAGATGAGCCAGGGGGAAGGGGGCTGCGGCTAGCTCGATATCTCGCCATTTAGGAGCTTCAACTGTTCCCACCCAACTCAGCATTGCGGCAACCTGGGCTGCTCGGTAGTACCGCGGGATCGAGGGGAACCCCAGGCCGCCCAGCATTTTCCCTCTTGTGAGAAGCTTGCAAGGAATTTAGAGTTTTTAGCCCTGACATACAAATTGGCTCACAGCTTTCTGCAAAGCAAGGAGGTCCCCTTCTGGGATCATCGTTGGATTCACTGCAAACCCCAAGACCGCTAAAAATTGAGCTAGAAGTTCAATTAGGGCTGGGAGAGAACAGAGCATTATTCAAGAAGCAGAGCACAGCATCTGCGTATAGGGAAGCTTTATGGCATTGTCCACCATATTTGAAGCCTTGGATTTTCGGATGTAGGCGTATCCGGTGGGCTAGGGGCTCCATAGCCAGGGCAAATACCAGGAGGGACCGAGGGCAACCCTATTCAGTACCTTTGCCCAAGGCTATAGGGGGAAGACCATTGCAAGTTGACCTTAACGCGGGTCGACAGGATTTAAAATTTGAGATGATCAGCTTAGAGAGCCTCAGGCCAAAGCCGAATCCCCTTAGAGCTAATTTCAGGTATTCCCAGGACATGCTGTCGAAGGCTCTGTGAGCGTCTACGGATAACAATGAAAGCTTGCCAGGGATTCTGGGGGCTAGGGCGATTTCGCAGCAAATGTTGTTGCGTGCTGAGCGGTTTTGGATAAAACCTGTCTGGTCCTTATCTAATAGCGTCGGGAGGACATCCCCAAGACGGCGTTCTATTATTTTGCTGAAAAGTTTTGCGTCTGTGTTGTGTAATGCAATAGGGCGATAGGACCTGCATTCTGTGGGGTCTTTACCTGGCTTCAGGATCAGTGTGGTAGCGGATTCTGCCATGAATTGTGTTACAGACCCATCGGTTATTAAGGCGTTAAAGAGCTTCATCAGGTGGGGAATTAGGATTGTATAGAATTTATTTGTGAAGCCATCGGGGCCCAGGCCAGAGGGATCGAATTGCCAGCTCGATTTCCTCGGGAGATAGGGGCTCTTCAAGAGAGCCCCGAAGTGCCTGACCGATCTGTGTTAGATGCGCATTGAGTATAAACTCCTCGGCAGTTTAAGGGGCAACGTGGTGGGGGGAGGAGTGCTCCGTGAAGAAGTCTTCGACAATGCAGAGTTTTTACCCTCCTCCGAGAAGACACATTCCCCATTAGCGTCTCTTAAGGTTTCTATGCGATCACGCCTGGTTTGATTTTTTCAGTTTTGCAGCCAGAAGCTTATTGGCCTTGTCCCTTTCATATAACAGTACTGCTTTGTACGCATAAGAGTGTATGCTGCTCGCCCCATGTGGAGCGCCTCTAGAACTTTCCGTGCTATAGGCAGGTCTCAGAGAGAGCGCTGGGATCCTTTTCCCCCTGGCATCGCCTCTTGTCTTTGGACCTCTATCTCCAGTTGGGTCTGCAGCTGCTTCCTGACACTCCCTCTCACTGCCATTTGATCTATGATATGGCACTGAATTACTCCCTTCCCAGTGTCCCACACTGTCGTATCCCACCTCCCCGGTGTCGTTCTCACTAAAGTAGAGCCTTATGGCTTCTGAAATGTGGGATAGAATAAGGGGGTCTTCCAAGAGATGCTTATTCAGTCACCAGGGCGGTTTGGGTGATTGAGTCGCACAGAAGGGGGGGGACCCCATCGTGAGCATTACTGGGGCGTGATCTGAAAGGGCTTTTGGAGAATCTCGATGGCGATTGTCTGAGATGAGTGTGTCAGAAATGAGAAACATGTCCAGTCGGGAAAACCCCTTGTGTACGGCTGAGAAGAAAGTGTAGTTGCGTTCCTCCCGGTGGAAGAAGCGCCACGTCTCTATGAGTGAGTGTTTACGCAGAAGCATGGTGAGTGCTATGACATTTCTTTCTTTGTTGGGGGTAGATATTTATCCACTAAGGGGTTAACCACTGTTAAAATCTCCCCCAGAATAAGGTCCCCCTCAGTATGTTCCCCCAGTGTCTTATATACAGAGGCAAAAAATAGCTCTTGATGGGCGTTCGGCGCATACAGCGAAACCAGGGTCACCTTGCGCCCAAAAAGCATTGCTACCAACAATATATATCGCAATTTCCCATCCTGCAGTTCTTTCAGAACATTCAAGGGGGTACCCTTGAGCACCAGGAATGGCAACCCATCGTTTCTTCAGGCCGCTGGAGGCACAAAACATGATGGGGTACAGTTTTTTTATTGAGACGGAATTCATCTGAGGGCAAGAGGTGGGTCTCTTGAAGGAACAGGAGCAAGGAGTTAAGGGTGGCCATTCTATGGAGCGGTGCTTTTCATTTCAGGGGGCAATGTAGGCCTTGTACATTCAGGGTGAGGCAATTAATGTCAGGGGTCGCCATTCTGAGATCACTCGGGTGGTTGCATAGCACTATAAATGGCTGTACCCCCCCCACCAGAGGGCTGGCCCCTGAGGTCTCCTGCTCCTGTGTGTTAGGGAGAATTCTCATTCTATGGCTAATTTCCCTCACCTAGTGGGTCCCCCAGCAGCTTTGCTGGATTTCTGGAGTTTATTTGTTCCACGTGGTAAGAGTGTGAGCCTTTTTCCCAATCTTACATGTGTTTTGCTATTTGTATTTTGACGGACTGAATGATTGTGGGCTCTGGAGTACACCACTTCTTGACCCCACTGTTTTTGTGTGTTGCACAGCACCTTCCGTGCAGTGACACAGGGTTGTCTTTTAGACTTCCCACTGACTCCATTTTCTGGGGACGACTACTGTGCCCCAGAAAAGGTAAAGTTGCCATTAACTTTACATAGTCACTTTACCACAGATCCAGTACATCCCATCTTATATGGAGTATTGGAAAGGGTTAAGCCCTTTTTATCTGCGTCTCCTGGAGCTTTGTTTCGCTCCCTTAACATTGAGACTTGGCTGGTGGCAGTGGTATCTACCCTAACTTTTCTACCACGTGGTAATGTTTTAGGCTATTTTAGTAGCCACAAACTTTAAACCCGCTTGACCAAATACTTATTATTTCGGCTCCGTTTGGGTTTAATCGCCATTTCTTTTTGTTAAAATCCTTCTCGTGTTTTCCTTTGCGCGGCAAACCAGGTTTGCCTTCTTTGTTCACCGTCTTTTGGCAGGCTTCTCTCAAGAAGCCCTCCTTTAGGCGCCTGGGTGTCTAGGTGGGCTGAATGTGAGGGAGGCGTGTAGTCACCCCCTGCACAGGGTATCCTTGGAAACCAAAGTCGTACTTTGTCATGATTGGCTGAGGTCGTTGTCCGGGCCGGACAGCCCCCCTGCTGGGTGATTGACAGCCAGGCTGTGTGAATGGGGGATTTTCACATAAAAGGCAGGACTCTTGGGCTGGAAGACAGAGTCACCACTGGAACTGCAAGGAACCGAAGAGAAGCGGAAAAGAAGACGGCTGCTGCAACTACCAAGTCCTGGTGGAGCCCTGCTGCAGTCCTGAGCCATCTACCCTTAGACAAGTGAAGATCCAGTCCAGAGTCTTCTTCCTTTGAGCTTGGAGGGATTAACCAGCTCGTCTTCCACAGGCAGAAGATCGTCTTCTTGGTCGAAATAACTGCACACAGCTGTAGTGGTCCGGATAGCCATCTGAAGAGCCTCTCCTGTTTTAAAGGAGCGCACCTTTTATTCACTGTTGCTTTTGCTGCTGCTGGCCTCATCCCTGGGTAGTGCAGATCGTTCCAGACGTCGTCCTTCCTGCCCCCACAACTGAAGGCACTGGAACCGTGAGTCTGCAGGAAGGAACAAGTTACTTACCTGTAACTGTTGTTCTCCAGCATGGGTCTGGCATGGATTCACATGCTCATGAATATGTCCCGTCAGGCCGGGAATCCTCGGTATAGAAAAAAATCAGTATCAGTTTAGTTTCTGATCTGTCTTTCTCTGTAGTAACCAATCACTGGTCTCTGGGTCATACTGCCCCCAGCCAATGACTGCCCTCTCCCTAAGCCCCGCCCCTGGCAGCCATCCTCAGATTTGGTAGCACGTGAAGTGGCAGTATGACCAAGTGAAGAGCCGCAGAGGGGTAGGCGGGAGGGTTCGCATGTGAATCCATGCCAGACCCATGCTGGAGAACAAAAGTTACAGGTAAGTAACTTGTTCCTTCTCCAGCATGGGGTCTGGCATGGATTCACATGCTCATGAATATAAGAATACATAGCAGTATACACTTGCACAACCACGGGAGGTGGCAAAAGGCTCAATATCAAGCAATACAACAACTCAACATTAAGCAAGTCTTACCTCCTCACCAGGCTCACCCTTAGGCGAACAGGTTGCGCAGCACTGCCTGGCCGACTCTGGACTCCTCCCTGGAATCCCGGTCGACGCAGTAGAATCTCGTGAAGGTGTGCGTCGACCTCCACGTAGCAGCCCTGCAGATGTCGAACAGGGGCACACTAGACAGGAACACCGTAGTAGCAGCGATCGCTCTGGTCGAATGGGCCCTCGGACGGCCAGGAAATGGTCGGTTTGCCAACCGGTGACAGTGCATGAGAGAGCCTTCCCTTGATTCACAGGTCCAAAGTTCACAAACAGCTGTGATGTCTTAAGAAAACTCTTTGTGCGGTCCACGTAGAACTTCAGCGCTCTAGCTACATCCAGCGAGTGCAGAGTCCTCTCAGCCGGCGACGAAGGCGACGGGAAGAAAACTGGCAACACCAAGGGCTCGTTGAGGTGGAAGTCCGACGGCACCTTGGGCATGAAGGAGGGGTGCGTCCTCAGCACCACCCTCGTGTCGTGAAAAGTCAAGTATGGAGGCTTGCAAGACAGGGCCTGGATCTCTCCCACTCGTCGTGCAGAGGTGATGGCCACGAGGAATGCTGTCTTCCACGACAGAAACTTCAACGGCACTGAATGCATAGGCTCGAATGGGCCCCCCCCATGAGCCTAGTCAGCGCCACATTGAGCTCCCACGCCGGGGCAGGGCCTTCACCAGCGGGAATGATCGGAACAGTCCTTTCATAAATTCCTTCACCAGTCGATGAGACCACAAGGACGCCCGTCCTGTAGTTCTGGTGTAACGTGAGACGGCAGCCAGATGTACCTTGATGGAAGCGCGAGATAGGCCAGCCTTGGCCAAAGACAATAGGTACGGCAATACTTGAGGGGCCGTAATCCGCAGAGGGTTAATCTTCTGTGCACGGCACCAGACAGAGAACCTCTTCCATTTGTGTCCGTAGCACTTGAGAGTTGAGGATGCCCTGGCTTTCGCAAGAACCTCTCTGCAGTCGGCCGGGATGTCGTATCCTCCAAACTCTAGTGCTGCAGGAGCCAGGCCTGCAAGTTCAGCGACTCTGGTTCGTGATGAAGAATGGCGCCTCCTTCTCTGGAGAGAAGATCCGCGTCCGTCAGCAACTTGACTGGTGTGGACGCTGACAAGTCCAGAAGGTCCGGGAACCAGATCTGCCTCGGCCACGCCAGTGCGACGAGGATCATCCTGCACCGGGTCCTCTTGAGCTTGACGACGAGCCGGAGTAGCAACGGCAACGGCGGGAACGCATAAAGGAACAGGCCGTCCCAGGGGAACAAGAAAGCATTGTCCATGCTCCTCGGTTGGGGAAACCTGCTGGCGAACCTCCGGCACTTGGAGTTCGCCGCCGTCGCAAAGAGATCGATCTGGGGTTCGCCCCATCGTCGGAAGAGTCGGTCCACTTGATCCTGGCGCAGTTCCCACTCGTGTGAGTGAGTCGGCGATGGTGTTTTTTATCCCTGCCAGATGAAAGGGTACCAGAAACATCCCTTGGGCGACGGCCCAATGCACACAGATCCTGGGCTTCCTTGGTTCCTTGGCAGGGGAGCTGGTTCCGCCCGGCTTCTGAATGTAAAACATCGTGGTGGTGTTGTCGGTGAAGATCCTCACCACCTTGCCCTTGAGGGACGGAAGGAAGGACCTGAGGGCCCAGAACACTGCACGGAGCTCCAAGATGTTGATGTGGAGAGTCGTCTCCTCCGAGAGCCAAAGGACTCTTGCATGGAGACCCCCGGGGTGCGCTCCCCAACCTTCCAGGGAGGCATCCGTCGTCACGGTCACCTGGTGGGCCAGGGCTAGGAAACCTGTTCCCGCCGTCAGATGAGAGCAGACACCCCACCATCGTATCGCCTGACGGAACGCTTCGTCGAGCGGGATCCTGTCCTCGAAGCTGCCCGTCGTCTGGATCCAGTGGGCGTCGAGGAATTCTTGCAAGGGCCGCATCCGAAGTCTGCAGTGGCACACCAGATAAATGCAGGAGGACATCATTCCGAGGAGGCACTTGATAGACCTCACTCTGGCCACGTCTGTGGCCAGCAGACGTTGCACCTTTCCCAGGATGGTCCTTATCCTTTCCTCCGACGGTGAAGCCCGCCGCGCCACTGTGTAGGCTGTGCTCCCAGAAACAGGGCGACTTGCGACGGGACCAGGTGGGATTTTGGAAAGTTGATGGAGAACCCCAGGTCCGTGAGCAGCTGGACGGTCTTCGCAGTGTGTTTCACGGCGAGCTCACTTGTCCTTGCCCGTATGAGCCAGTCGTCCAGGTAGGGGTAGACGTGGATCCCCTGCAGGCGCAGCCGTGCCGGCACCGGTGCTAGGCACTTGGTGAACAACCTAGGCGCCGATTTTAATCCGAACGGGAGGGCCTTGAACTGGTAGTGCCACCCTTTGACCACGAACCTGAGGAACTTTCGGTGTCTCTTTAGAATAGGGATGTGGAAGTATGCATCCTCCAAGTCCAACGATGACAGGAAATCGCCCTCCTCCAGCTGTCCCAGCACGTGCTGGAGGGTGACCATTGGGAACTTCTGTGCCTTGATGTATTTGTTCAGTCGTCGCAGGTCCAGGATGGGACGCCATCCTCCTGTCTTCTTCTTTACGAGGAAGTATCTTGAGTAAACTCCGGAGCCCCGAAGCCTCTTTGGAACGAGCTTGATGGCACCTTTCCTGAGCATCGCCCTTACTTCCAACAGCAGTTGAGGGACGTGATTTTCCTTCCTGGCCACGGGAGGAATGCGGGGGCACTTCCTCTGGAACTCGAGGGCGTGCCCCAGGGCCAGGGCGTCCAGCACCCAACGATCGGTGGAGATGGTCTCCCACACGCCGACGAACTTCGTCAGCCGGCCTCCCACCGGGGTGCTTCGGCGGGGGCCCGACCCGACGGTCGGTTCAATCTTGCTTGGAGGCTGCTTTGCCTCCTTGACCACCTTGGCGACGACGGCGGGATCCACCTGACTTGCCGCGTCCCCTGTAGGCCTCCTGCGACGAAGATCTTGCCGCTTGATGGTACGTAGAGGAGCTGCTGCCGGCTCCCTTGGAGGCACCCTGTCTGCCTCCGGAGCTCCGAAAGGACGGCCGTCACTGTTGGAGCACACCCAGTGCACGGGCCGTCCCCGTGTCCGTCTTGATCGCCTGAAGGGACTCATCAACCGCCTTGCCAAAAAGGTTGTTCCCATCGAAGGGCATGTCCAAAACCTTGGTCTGTACGTCCTGGCGGAAAACCGTCGCCTTGAGCCATCCTCGTCGTCTCAGGCAAACGCCGTTGCCCAACTGACGGAAAGCGGTGTCGGCGATGTCCGTAGCCACCGTAATGGCGTGGTCCGAGGCAATCTCACCTTCCTGTAAGATTTCCAGGGCCTCAGCCCTCTTGGCGTCCGGAAGGAAGTCCAACAGAGGGGCGATCTTGAACCACAACTCCCTGTCGTAGCGGGCTACGTTGGCCGCCTTGATGGTCGTCGCTGCAGATGAGATGACCCCGCCGTCCCATCGCATTCAGCTTCCTACCCTTGCCGTCCGGCGGGGAGGTTGAAGTCGAGGCTGATGCCCCCCCGCTTTCTTCTTGGCCGCCGCCGAAACGACCGAATCCGGGGTAGGTTGCGCCCTAAGGCACAAGGGGGCACCGTGGGGGACCCGGTACTTCTTCTCGTACCGGTCTACCTTCGCAGGAGCCGTGGCAGGGTTCTTGAGGAGGGCGAGCCCCTCATCCCAGATGTCATCAAGAAGCGGTACGGCGAGGACCGTCTTTCTTTTAGCCTTGCGGTGTTGGTAAAGGAACCCTTCCTTCTTTTCTTCGGGGCAGAGCTGTAAGAGCTCGGATGCCCTGGAAATCACAGCATGGAAGGATCCAATCTCGTCGGGCGGGGACGCCCGGGCAGGGGGCGACAGGGGACACGTCCCGTCGTCGCCTCTGTCGTCATCCGTACCCGTCGTAGTCGTGTCCATACCTGTATCATGCCCGTGGGTAGTGGACCGGGAGGAAGGCAGAGAAGGCGGGAGAGGTGGCCTAGGATGCGTCGTCCTCCTCTTAAGTAGTGGGCTCTCCAAAGGTCCTGGCTCCGGTTCCCCCGTCGGGTCTGGCTCAGGTACCTCCGTCGGGGGAAGGGGCAACCTAGTCCTTATCTCCGAGCATAAGGACTGAATGGCTGACAAAATGGCCGCAGAAGTGTCCTGCTGTGCCGGAAACGATGGGAGAGGGCTCTTGAGGAGCCTCGTCTGCGACACCGTCGCCCTCGTCGTCGCCCTCGTCGGGATCCCTCCCGATGGGCTAGGCCTCCTCCATGACTTGGATGAGCTCCTCTTCAGAGGTCGTGTCCGTATCCACGATGGCCACCAGCCCCCCTCCACCCTTTCCAACGAGGACTTCGTGGGGGTCTTCTCGATGGGCCTGAAAGGGGACTCCCTCCACGGTGGCAGGGAGACTGGTACCTGAGGGCGCCTCCACTGGTGTAGCCTCCACAGGCTGAGCCAGGGCCGCGGCGACATCCTCAATCGAGGTCTTAGCAGGGTGAATTAAGGCCAACGTCACCTTCTGTACGCCTGGGGCTTTCACCTTGGGGGGAGGGTCCGAGCCTCGCTCCCCCTCTGCGGGAATCTTCGAGATCGACCGGGGCCCCTACAGAAGCTTCGCCGGGTTCTGGGACTTCCTCTTACCCAAGCCAGAGCGTTGGCTCGTGGTTGATGGCGCCGGGGAGGATGCACCCTACCTGGCAGCCAAGGAGCCTGACCGTTCGGCGCTCCCGGTGCCCGCGGACTTGCAGTGCTTAGCCTTTTGTTGGGCCCCCGTCGCCGGGGCACCCTCACAGGACTTAGAAGACCGCTCGGACTTCTTTTTCTTCTCGCCTGGCGGGCTCTTACCTTCCAGCCAGTTGGCGAGACGGAGTTGGCGATCCTTCATGGTCCGCTCCGACATGTTCCCACAAAACGCGCAGTCCTTTTCCTTGTGCGTCTTGTCCTCATGGAGACAGTAGAGGCATAACGAATGCTCGTCCTCCTTGAAAACGTTCTGAAGCTGGCATCCAGGGCAGGTCCTGAACAGCTTCCCGGGCGTCGAGCTCCCTTTCTCCTGGGCCATGTCCAGGGTAGGCCTCGGAACTTCTGGAATCCTCCAAAAGCATAACTTGATGAAATCTTCACCCTTGAGGGGTGTAGAAACTCTGAAATGGATCCCCGTTGATTGGATGTAGAAACGGTGGATCTTGAGGCTCCATTTAACCGAAAAATGAGAAAATCTCCTGAAAAAAAGCGCGAAAACGCAGCAAAAGCTCGAGAGCTACGGCACGAGGACTCCCAACACTTGAACGTGCGGTAAAAATCTGAGGACGGCTGCCAGGGGCAGGGCTTAGGGAGAGGGCAGTCATTGGCTGGGGGCAGTATGACCCAGAGACCAGTGATTGGTTACTACTGAGAAAGACAGATCAGAAACGAAACTGATACTGATTTTTTCTATACCGAGGATTCCCGGCCTGACGACAGGGAATATTCATGAGCATGTGAATCCATGCCAGACCCCATGCTGGAGAACTACCAGAAACAACTGCCGTGACACCAGATCTTCTTCACTTGAAAAAGGTACTGTTTCCGACCTCGAGGAACTAGGGTGAATCCCTTTTCTCAAAGGCTTGTCCGTATCTTCCTTCCCTCTTATAACTTTTGCTTCCTCTTGTGACAATATCCAAGTACTCCTGGCAATCTTGAATCTTGAACTAACAGTGTGATCAACAACAGGAACACTGTTCCACTTGACACTGGCACAGGCCTATTGACTTTTATTCACTTGTAGAAAAGTGTCCTCTAATTCCATCTGCCTTGACAAAAGTATTGCCTATGATTTTTTCCCCCCACTTTCTTTTGTTAACTCAGGTGCTAAGTGTGTTTTAAGCCCGGTAATGTTTCTTCCTGTGGGTACGTGCATCTTTAATAAGACCGAACTGTCATTACTGTCAAAATGTGATCGCATATGTATTCCCGGTAACGCCGTTTGTTTCATAACAGCGGTCCGTCAAAACATAAGGTATTTACCTTGAGTTGTTCTGCACAAAGAAGAACAAGTTACTTTCTTACCTGGTAACGTTCTTTCGATGGGATGTTCTGACGACGTATTCCACATCTATGACAGGTAATCACCACAGCTGTGCTGCTTCGGCAAATTTTCGGCTTCTGCGTCCTGCGTCGATGACGTCGATACGCTGTCCTCGAGGGCCTCCATCGAGCCGACGTCACCGAATGTTATAAGTTGGACGCACGACGCCTGTAGCCTCAGTTGTAGTTTTTTCCCAGAACGTGTGGCACCAATCTTCTGTCAGAATAACCACAGAATGCCTTGCAGAAACGTAAGCAACAATCACATAATAAATTCTGTAGGGGGGCAGGCTGGGAGGGAACGATGTGGAATACGTCGTCGGAACATTCCATCAAAAGAACATTACCAGATAAGAAAGTAACTTGTTCTTCGAAGGGATTGGTTCCTCCGACGTATTCCACATCTATGACAGACTCCCAAAGCAGCACCAACGTATGGAAGTGGGAAAATAATTTAGAATGTAGGAATTTAGAATGCCCAATTAAATTGCAGAATAAAAGGACCGCCTTGCCAAAAGCCAAATCTCGCCCATGGATAGAATCCAGGGAATAATGTTTACAAAAGTATGGACAGAGGCCCATGTGGCTGCTTCACAAATGTTACGAATAGGAACACCCCTCTGCAGAGCAGTATAGGCAGCCACCCCCTGGTAGAATGGGCCCGTACGCCTACCGGAGGGTCCTTTCCGCCAAGCGGTAACATTCAGAAATTGTTAAGATAATCCATCTAGACAAAGTCTGCTTAGTAACAGCTTGTCCCAAACGCCTTCCAGCATATCCTATAAAGAGCTGATCGACCACTCTGACCCGGGACATGCGAGAGATGTAGAAGCTTAAAGCTCTCCTAGGATCCAACCTATGGAGCCTCTCCTCTTCCTTAACAGGATGCAAAGGAGGATGGAACACCGAAAGAATAACTTTCTGGCTTAAATTAAATTCCGACACAACTTTCGAAAGGAAGGACGAACCCTAATTACAACCCTGTCCTGATGGAACACCGCGAAGGGTGGCTTAACGCAAAGTGCCTGCAAATCACTCAACTCTGCGAGCGGAAGTGACCGCAACTAAAAATACAGTTTTCAAAGTCAACAGTCTCAAAAATGTAAAGGCTAAAACGGAGCTCCCATGAGGAATTTTAGAACTAGATTCAAATCCCAACTGGGCACCTGGAAAGGGGACGATGGGAACACAGTGAGCCCTTTCAGAAACAGAGAAATCAAAGGAATCTCAAAATAAGAACACTCCTCAGACGAGCGCTTAAATATGGTCAGCGCTGCCAGGTAACCTTTAATGGTACCCACTTGCAGGCCCTTGTGGGGTAACGAAAGCAAAAAAGACAGAACCACAGGAATGGCACATGAAAAAGGATCCACATTCTTAACCCTGCACCGGTCGCAGAACTTTCTCCAACGGCAACGGTACAGGGACTTTGTTGCAGACCTTCTGGCCGAAAGCAACACCTCCATCACGTCTTCAGGGAGGTCCCAATCCTTATACTCCACCTTTCAGAAGCCAAGCATGAAGGTTGAGGGACTTGACCTCTGGATGGGGAACCTGCCCCCCCCCCTCCCGTGAGAGCAGATCGTCTCGATAGGGAAGACAGCGTGGAGGGCAGATGGACATGCCGAGAAGGTCAGGGTACCACGTTCTCCGGGCCCATGCCGTAGCAATGCGGACCATTCGGGAACTGAACCTCCGTAACCTCCTCAGCACTTGCGGAATGACAGGGACTGCAGGAAACGCGTACATCAGTGGGAAGGACCACTCCAATACGAACGCGTTCCCTAAGGCTCCTCTTGGAGGAAATTCCTGTGAGCAGAATCTTTCGCACTTCCGGTTGACACTGGTGGCGAAGTGATCCACTTGTGGGGTCAACCAAAGGGCGAAGATCTCCAGGAGAATCTCCTGAGCCAGCTCCCACTCTTGAGAGACTGTGCTCTGCCTGCTCAGAGCGTTCCGCCGCCTCGTTTTCCTCTCGGGCCAGATTAACTGCCGAGATCGAAATTTCCTGCTGGATGGCCCAGAACCAGAGCTGCATCGTCTCTCTGTACAGAGGAAGTGACCCTGCCCCCTGTTAGGCAGAATCCTGTGCAGTGCCTTTAGGGACCACTACACACAATTAAGACTACAGGTGGCAATACAAGTGTTGCCTTTGGTACAAGTCTGTACTACTATAGTGGTAGCAGTAGCGGAGCAGCCAGGCTTATCTCAAGAGTATATGAGCAGTAGCAGAGATTACACAAAGGGACCACAATTATTGTGACTCAAGCAAACACTGACTCAAGGTTGCAGCTAAAAAAATATAAGTACATTTATTTTTAAACCATTTGTTATAAACACGACACTTCTATTAATTCAAAACATACACGTAAAATACACTACAACTAACCAATTCACTTTGTACGGTATAAATCAAGTAAGTACCCTGTGTTTTAGCGGACCAGTGTTATGAAACAAAAGACGTTACCGGGAATACACTTGCGATCACTTTTTGACAACAATGACAGTTCGGTCTTACTAAAGAAACACGTGTCCGCAGCAAGAAATGATACCGGGGCAAAAACACACTTAGCACCTGAGATAGCCAGAGAGAATTGGGGGCAAAAATCATAGGCAGACAGGATCAGAGAACACTCTTAGACAGAAATTCAAAAGTCAATAGGCTGCAGCCAGTGTCAAGTGGAACCGTGTTCCTGTTGGCGAGGACCACACAGTCAGATAGTTCACGATTCTGCATAGCCAGGAGTACTTAGATATTGTCAACAGAGGAAGCAAAAGTTATAAGAAGGAGGGAAGACAAGGTCAAGCTTTGGAGGCGATTAAAAGGGATTCACCCAAATTCCTCGAGCAGAACACAGTACCTTATTCAAGTAAGAAGCTGGTGCCACGGCAGTAGTTCCTGGTAGTTTCCTGCAGACCCACGGTTCCTGGGGGCTTCGATCCAAAGGAGGACGTCTGGAGGGGTCTGCACCACACAGGGCTGAAGCCGGCAGCAGTGACAGTGAATAAAAGGTGTGCTCCTTAAAAACAGGAGAGGCTCTTCAGATGGCCATCCGGACCACTACAGCAGTGTGCAGCGATTTCGACCACGAAGAGGATCCTCTGGCTGTAGAAGGTGAGCTTGTTATCCCTACCAAGCTCAATGGAAGAATACTCCGGACTGGATCTTCTCTGGTCGTCGAAGGGTAGATAGCTCAGGACTGCAGCAGGGCTTCACCGGGACGGGATAGTTGCAGCAGTCTACTTCTTCTCCGCTTCTCTTCGGTTCCTTGTAGTTTCAATGGCGAGACTGACTTCTAGCCCAAGAGACCTGCCTTTTATGCGAAAATCCCCCATTCACACAGCCTGGCTGTCAATCACACAGCAGGGGGGTTGTCCAGCCCGGACAACCACCTCAGCCAATCATGGCAAAGTGCAACTCGGATTTCCTAGGATACCGTGTGCAGGGGATGACTACACCGCTCTCTCGCATTCAGCCCACCTAGACACCCAGGTGCCTAGAGGAGGGCTTCTTGGCAGAAGCCCACCAAAAGACAGTGAACAAAGAAGCCCACCAAAAGACAGTGAACAAAGAAGGCAAACCTGGTTTGCCACGCAAAGTAAAACAAAAGAATGACTTTAAAAAAAAGAAATGGTGAATAAACCCGACCGGAGCCAAAAGAAAAAGTATTTGGTCAAGCGGGTTTTCAGTTCGAGGCTAATATAACAGCATAAAACAATACCACGTTTATATAGTATAATCGCGGTAAAAAAGTTAGGGTAGATACCACTGCCACCAGCCAAGTCTAAATGTTAAAAGAACGAAACAAAGCTCTAGGAGGTACAGATAAAAAGGGCTAAGGATTAACCCTTTCCAGTACTCCATGTAAGATGGGGTGCACTGGATCTGTGGTTAAATGACTAAGTAAAGTTAATGGTAACTTTACCTTTTCTGGGGGACAGTAGTCAGCCTCAGAAATGGAGTCGGTGGGAAGTCCAAAAGACAACCCTGTGTCACTGCACTGAAGGTGCTGTGTAACACACAAAAGAAGGGGGCTACTGAATGGTGTACTCCAGAGTCCGCAATGACAAAAACAGATGAAAAACACATGGCAAAACGCAAGTAAGAGTGGGAAAAAGGGGTACACTCTTACTAAGTGGAAAAGCGAACTCCAGAAATCCAGCAAAGCTGCTGGGGGACTCACTAGGTAAGGGAAATTAGCCATAGAATGAGAATTCTCCCTAACACCCCCCCCCCTTTTTGTTGAGGTAGTGCATGGCCACTGTGTTGTCTGTCAGAATCAGGACATTCTTCCCTTGCACAGTCGGCAGAAAAGCCTTCAGACCTAGCCTGATGGCCCTCAGCTCCAATAGATTGATATGGAGCCTGGACTCCGACAGAGACCAACAACCGCTGACTGTCAACTCGTTGTCATGAGCTCCCCATCCTGTGAGGGATGCGTCTGTCACGATCGTCACCTCCAGCCAGGGTAGCCAAAATAGAGCCCCCTTCATCAGATTGTCTTCGACGGCCCACCACAGAAGATACTCGGCGACTGAGGGCGGAACCTGAACAGGATCCGACATCCTGCCGGAGGACTGCGACCACTGCATCTTGAGAGCCCACTTCAGAGATCTCATCCGCAGCCTGGCCTCTGGCACCAGCAGAATGCAGGATGTCATGAGGCCTAGCAACCTCAAGAACTCGAACGCCGAGAGACTCTGGGCATTTTGAAACTTGTGCACCATCTGCAGAATCTGATGTGCCCTCACCTGGGGAGGGAAACACTGCCCCAGGGATGTGTCGAGCACTGCTCCGATGCACTGGAGCCGCTGGGTTGGCGTCAAGTGGGACTTCAAGTTGAGGGAGAAGCCCAGCCTGTGAAGGGAGTGGCAGGTGACAGATGATCCAGGACTTGCTCGGGAGAGCATGACCTGATCAATCCCATCATCCAGGTAGGAGTAGACATGAATCCCCCCTTTCCTGAGATACGCTGCTGCCACCACCAACATGAGCTTGGTGAAAACCCTGAAAGTGCGAGTCGCCAACCGCGAATCACAGGTACTTCTTGTGCTGTGGATGAATCGGCACATTAAAGTAAGCGTCCTTGAGGACGAGAGACACCAACCAGTCCTGAAGTTGAAGAGCCTGGAGGACTTGAGAGAGAGTGACCATCTTGAACTTGTCCTTCCTGAGGAGCTTGTTCAAACCATGCAAGTCCATGATGGGTCTCAATCCCAGTCTTTTTTCGAAATCAAAAAATAAGGGGAATACCATTCCCTTGTTCCTCTCTGCTACAAGCACCAGTTCTATGGTGCCTTTCTCCAGCAGGGATTTGATTTCCTGCGCAAGGAGCGGATCTGGACTCTTCAAAGAGATTCCCTGGTGGATTGTCGTGAGGCTTCAGCCGGAAAGGAAGACAGTAGCCGTGGGCTATGATCTCCAGAACCCACACATCTTAAGTAATGGCACGCCATTCTACAAGATGCTGCGCCAGCCTTCCCCCAACCGGCGAACCATGGGACATGGCCTCATGACTGAGCTGAAGCGGCTGCAGCCGTGCCTGAGGGCAAAGAGGCAACTGCCCGAGCAGCCTTGGCACTTCGAGTCCCTGGTTTTCCACCTCTGGTACTCCTACGTTGGCCCCTTTGACTTGCAGCTCCCCTCGATCTACCAAAGGTAGAGTATTATCGAAAGGAACCTCCCCTCCATTGCTGTCCCCTAGGACGAAAAGGCGGAGGTTGGCGAACTGCAGCGCTCAACGACTTTGCTGCAGCTTTGGACGTCTGCAACCTCTCAAGGCTCTCGTCAGCCTTGCTGCCAAAAAGATGGTCACCATAAAGGGGCATTTTGAGAAGCCGGGCTTATACATCCGGAGCAAACCCCGACTTGCGCATCACGGTGCTCGCCGCCATGGACCGGCTGACACAGTCTGCCACGTTCAGACCCGACTTAACAGATTCACACATGGCATCCTTGCCATCCTGTGCAAGGGCAAGAAAGTCATCCGTTCTTCCCCTCCGGGAATATGTTTAGCCGCCAATGAAACACAATTCCACAGAGTGTGAATGAAACGTGCTAAGGCACACACAGAGTTGGCTGCTTTCAAAGCAATAACCCCTGAAGAAAAAACGGTCTTTGCCCAACCGTCAAAACGTTTGTCGTCCCTAGCAGGAGGGATGGTACAGTATGATGCCGGTTTTGCTGGGGCCGTTGCCGCCTGCACCACCAAACTCTCCGGAGTAGGGTGCATGGACAAGTAGCCAGGGTCGCCACTGGCTGGGCGGTACTTTTTCAGCAACGACTTACCCACTGCCGGGGGACTCTCCGGAGCAGTCCAAGCCACCACCACCCTTTTTTGCAAGGCCATATGGAATGGCAATCCCGGGTCAGTTGGTGGACCCTAGTCCAAGATATCTGTCACGTCATCCTGCAGAAAATCTACTGGTGGCGCAGACCACCCAAGTACTCAGTCACCCTCGACATCAGCCGCCTGTACAAAGAGTCAGCATGCGTACCAGGCTCAGGCCTGCCAAACTCAACCTCCGGGGAGGTATCAAGACCACCGGCGTCATGCAAAGACTGACGCAGGTCTTCAATCTGGCTATGACCAGACAATATTTTGTCAGGAACCTCATCCAGAACCAAACCTTCCTCAGACCCTTCCTCCACCTCAAACATAATCCAGAGGCTAGAATAAATCCCTGGAGAAGGGCACAGAAAAAGACTCAAAGACAGGTCTCACCGACTTCTTCAGGGCCTTCCTCTGGGTTTCCACCGATGCACGGGGTACCTCCGATAAAGCATCCTCGAAAGGCGTCAAGGGCATCGACAGCATCGGAGTCAACGTAGAGCGTGGCGATGATGGCTTCGACACAGGCCTCGAGGGTGGAACCCCGAGCGTGTCCTTCGATGGCCTCGGCGCCAATGACTTCCTCGGAGGCAGAGCCTCAAGAGAGTCCCTCGACGGCCATGGCACCAATGGCGTCGACATCTTCTTCGAAGACCTCACAGGCTCCGACGGTCTCGAGGGCATCAAGGACCGGTACCTGGAGCGGGCATGACTAGAGTGATCCACCTTGTCTGATCGGGACCTCGAAGGCGCCCGATGATCGGCCGACCACCCGAGTCCAAAGGCGTGCGAGTGGTGGCCCTAGCACTTTCCCTGCCAGCTTCTTTCAGAGGCGCGGATGGGACAAAAAAATTGCCATCATCTACGTACGAAATGGATCCCATTCTGCAGGAGAAGAGTGCTTGTTGGGACAAGCAACCCGCCGACAGGCAGAGTCCTCGGACAAGGAAGGTGACCGAGGCACTCGCGGAATCGCCGTCACCGAAGAGGCAGAGGAATGGCGGGAACCAATCCGGGACCGCGACCCCCTGGACTTATGCCGACGACACGGAGAGTCACCTCTCGAATCTTCGGTTGCAAACCCAGCGGATTTCGACTTTTGGGGCTTGGAAACCCTACCGACAGAAAGCTGCTTCTTTCACTCCTGCAAGGCCTTCGATGTTAACGACTGGCAATCGTCACAATCATCCGTCGCGTGGTCCTCACTGAGGCACCAGAGGCAGGCGTTGTGCGGGTCCGTAAGCGACATCTTGGAACCGCAGTCCAGACACTTCTTGAAACCCGGCCGCGGGGTAGAAGACCACGAAGACATGATATCTTTGCAAACGAACAAGGTCGAAGAACCGAAAGAATGTAACTCAGAAGAACCGAGGCGCACCGAGATCGCCGAAGCAAACACGTTCGTGGAAAAAACGGAACTGAGGCTACGGGCGTCATGCGTCCTACTTATAACATCCGGTGAAGTCGGCTCGACGGAGGCCCTCGAGGACAGCGTATCGACGTCATCGACGCAGGAAATTTTCCGAAGCAGCACAGCTGTGGTGATTACCTGTCATAGATGTGGAATACGTCGGAGGAACCAATCCCTTCGAATTGGTTGTGTGTAGTGTATTTTTCATGTGATTTTAAAGTACTAGAAATCTAGTGTTTTACCAACAGATGGTTTAAAATAAATGTACTTTTTCTTTTCAACCAAAAACCTCGAGTCACAGTAAGGAACAAGTTACTTACCTGTAACTGTTGTTCTCCAGCATGGGTCTGGCATGGATTCACATGCTCATGAATATTCCCCGTCGTCAGGCTGGGAATCCTCGGTAAAGAAAAAACCAGTATCAGTTTCGTTTCTGATCTGTCTTTCGTAGTAATAACCAATCACTGGTCTCTGCGTCATACTGACCACAGCCAATGACTGCCCTCTACCTAAGCACCGCCTCTGGCAGCCATCTTCAGATTTGGAAGCACGTGAAGTGGCAGTATGACCAAGTGAAGAGCCGCAGAGGGGTAGGCGGGAGGGTTCGCATGTGAATCCATGCCAGACCCATGCTGGAGAACAACAGTTACAGGTAAGTAACTTGTTCCTTCTCCAGCATGGGGTCTGGCATGGATTCACATGCTCATGAATAAAGAATACATAGCAGTACACACATGCACAACCACGGGAGGTGGCAAAGGCTCAACATTAAGCATCACATCAACTCAACATTAAGCATCTTACCTCCTCACCAGGCTCACCTCAGGCGAACAGGTTGCGCAGCACTGCTTGGCCGACCCTGGACTCCTCCCTGGAATCCCGGTCGACGCAGTAGAATTTCGTGAAGGTGTGCGTCGACCTCCACGTAGCAGCCCTGCATATGTCCAGCAGGGGCACACCAGATAGGAACGCCGTGGTAGCTGCGATCGCTCTGGTGGAATGGGCTCTCGGACGGCCAGGCAGCGGTCGGTTTGCCAACCGGTGACAGCACATGATACAGCCGGAGAGCCATCTGGAGATGGAAGCCTTCGAGAGAGCCTTCCCCTGATTGACAGGTCCAAAGTTCACAAAGAGTTGTGACGTCTTCCGAAAACCCTTCGTGCGGTCCACGTAGAACTTCAGCGCTCTAGCTACATCCAGCGAGTGCAAAGTCCTCTCAGCCGGCGACGAAGGCGACGGGAAGAACACAGGTAACACCAAGGGTTCGTTGAGATGGAAGTCCGACGGTACCTTGGGCATGAAGGAGGGGTGCGTCCTGAGCACTACCCTCGTGTCGTGGAAAGTCAAGTACGGGGCCTTGCAGGAAAGGGCCTGGATCTCTCCCACTCGTCGTGCGGAGGTGATGGCCACAAGAAAAGCTGTTTTCCACGATAGAAACTTCAACGGGGCCGAGTGCAGAGGCTCGAACGGAGGTCCCATGAGCTTGGTCAGCACCACGTTGAGCTCCCACGCCGGGGCCGGAGCCTTCACCGGCGGGAACGATCTGAACAGTCCCTTCATGAACTCTTTCACCAGACGATGAGACCACAAGGACGTCCGGCCCGTGGTTCTGGTGTATCGGGAGATCGCAGCAAGATGAATCTTGATGGACGCATGTGCCAGACCAGCTTTGGCCAGCGTCAGCAGGTACGGCAGTACTTGGGGAGCCGTAATCCGTAGAGGGTTAATCTTCTGTGCGTGGCACTAGACAGAGAACCTCTTCCATTTGTGTCCGTAGCATTTAAGAGTCGAGGACGCCCTGGCCTTTGCAAGAACCTCTCTGCAATCGGCCGGTATGTCGTATCCTCCAAACTCTAGTGCTGCAGGAGCCAGGCCTGCAAGTTCAGCGACTTCGGGTCGTGGTGGAGGATGGCGCCTCCTTCCCTGGAGAGTAGATCCGCGTCCGCCGGCAGCTTGATTGGCGGGGACGCTGACAAGTCCAGAAGGTCCGGGAACCATATCTGCCTCGGCCACGCAGGTGCGACGAGGATCATCCTGCACCGTGACCTCTTGAGCTGGTTGACGAGCCGGATTAGCAGAGGCAAGGGAGGGAACGCGTAGAGGAACAGGCCCTCCCAGGGGAACGAGAAAGCATCGCCCATGCTCCTCGTCTGGGGAAACCTGCTGGCGAACCTCCGGCACTTGGTGTTCGTCGCCGTCGCGAACAGGTCGATCTGGGGTGTGCCCCACCGTCGGAAGAGGCGATCCACCAGATCCTGCCGTAGTTCCCACTCGTGGCACGAGCGCAGCTCCCTGCTGAGTGAGTCGGCGATGGTGTTTTTTATCCCTGCCAGATGAAACGGCACCAGAAAAATCCCTTGGGCGACGGCCCAATGCCACAGGTCCTGCGCCTCCTTGGACAGCGCTGGGGACCTGGTTCCGCCCTGTTTCCTGATGTAAAACATGGTGGTGGTGTTGTCGGTGAAGATCCTCACCACCTTGCCCTTGAGGGACGGAAGGAAGGACCTGAGGGCCCAAAACACTGCACGGAGCTCCAGGACGTTGATATGTAGGGACTTCTCCGTCGGGAGCCAGAGTCCCCTTGCGTGCAGATTTTCGGTGTGCGCTCCCCACCCTTCCAGGGAGGCATCCGTGGTCACAGTCTCCTGGTGGGCTGGGGTCTGGAAGTCCATGCCCGCCGTCAGATGCGCGCGGGTGCCCCACCACCGTATCGCTCGTCGGAAACTCTCGTCGAGCTTGATCCTTTCCTCGAAGCTGCCCGTCGTCTGGATCCAGCGCACATCCAGGAATTCTTGCAACGGGCGCATCCGGAGCCTGCACATGGGAATGAGGTAGATGCAGGAAGACATCATTCCGAGGAGGGACTTGATGGACCTCACTTTGGCCGCGTCGGCCACCAACATCCGTTGCACCTTGCCCAAGATGGTCCTGGTCCTCTCCTCCGACGGGGAGGCCAGAAGGGACACTGTGTCGAGCCTCGCTCCCAGAAACAGTGCGACTTGCGCGGGCACCAGGTGGGATTTGGCGTAGTTCACGGAGAATCCCAGGTCCGTGAGGAGTTGGACGGTCCTTGCCGTGTGGACCACGGCGAGCTCCCTCGTCTTGGCGCGGATGAGCCAGTCGTCCAGGTAGGGGTAGACGTGGATCCCCTCGCGGCGCAGCTGCGCCGCCACCGGTGCAAGGCACTTGGTGAATACCCTGGGTGCCGACCGTAGTCCGAAGGGAAGGGCTTTGAACTGGTAATGACGCCCTTGGACCACGAATCTGAGGAATTTGCGGTGCCCCTTTAGGATGGGAATGTGGAAGTAGGCATCCTCCAAATCCAACGACGATAGGAAGTCTCCTTCCTCCAGCTGACCCAGGACGTGCTGGAGGGTGACCATCCGGAACTTCTGCGCCTTGATGAACTTGTTCAGACGTCGCAGGTCCAGGATGGGGCGCCATCCTCCCGTCTTCTTCTTCACGAGGAAGTATCTCGAGTAGACTCCGGAGCCCCGAAGCCTCTTTAGGACGAGTTCGATGGCGCCCTTTCTGAGCATCGCCTTTACCTCCAGGAGAAGTTGAGGGACGTGAAGTTCTTTCCTGGCCACGGGGGGGACGCGCGGGCACCTTCTTTGAAACTCGAGCGCGTGGCCCCGGGCCAGGGCGTCCAGCACCCAACGGTCGGTGGAGATGGACTCCCACACGCTGACGAAGCCCGCCAGCCGGCCTCCCACCGGGGTGCTTCGGTGGGGGCCCGACCCCAAGGCTGGTTCAATCCTGCTTGGACGCGGCCTTGCCGCCTTGACCTCCTTGGCGACGACGGCGGGGTCCGCTAAACTTGCCTCGTCCTCTGTAGGCCTCTTGCGACGACGAGCGGGCCGCTTGACGGTAGGAAGCGAAACCGCCGCCGGAACCTTTGGAGGCGCCCTTGCCTCCGCCGCTCCGAAAGGGCGTCCGTCGTTGCAGGACTCCAAGGGCCCGGGCCGTCTCAGTATCCGCCTTGATGGCCTGAAGGGAATCGTCCACTGTCTTCCCAAACAGGTTGTTCCCGTCGAAGGGCATGTCCAGGACTCTGGTCTGGACGTCCTGCCGGAAGTCCGTAGCTTTGAGCCATCCACGACGTCGAAGGCAAACACCGTTGCCCAGCTGGCGGAATCCAGTGTCGGCGATGTCCGTCGCCACGGTGATGGCGTGGTCCGAGGCCACCTCACCTTCCTGCAGGATCTCAAGGGCCTCCGCCCTCTTGTCGTCCGGCAGAAAATCCAGCAGGGGAGCCATCTTGTACCAGAGCTCCCTGTCGTAGCGGGCCACGATAGCCAAGGCGTTGGCCGCTTTAATCGTCGTCGCTGCCGACGAGATGACTCTACGCCCCATAGTATCCAATTTCTTTCCCTCGCCGTCCGGCGGGGAAGTCGATGTGGAGGCCGCACCCCCCCCCCGCTTTCTTCCTGGCTGCCGCGGAGACGACGGAGTCCGGGGTAGGCTGCGCCCGGAGGCATAGGGGGGCCGTGTCCGGGACCCGGTACTTTTTCTCGTACCGGTCTCTTCTAGCTGGCGTCGTGGAAGGGTTCTTGAGGAGGGAAAGGCCCTCATCCCAAATGTCGTCCAACAGAGGCACTGCGAGGACCGTCTTCCTCTTGGCCTCGCGCCGCTGATAAAGGAAGCCTTCCTTTTTCTTCTCCTCAGGGCAGAGTTGGAAAAGCTCGGAAGCCCTGGAGATCATGGAGTGGAAAGATCCGATCTCGTCGGGCGGAGAGGCCCTGGTGGGAGGCGACGACGGAAAATCCTCGTCGTATGCCTCGTCGTCCGTACCCGTCGCTGCCGTGTCAGTCCCCGTATCATCCCCTCGGGTGGACGGGGAGGAGGGCTGGAAGGGGCGCGACGGTTGAAAAGGAGGTGGTGGATGGATCCTTCTTTTCTTGGTAGGGGGAACACCAGAAGGTCCCGGTTCTGGATCCCCCGACGGGAGAGGTTCCTCCGTCGGTAACGGTAGCCTCGTCCTTATCTCGGAGCATAAGGACTGTATGGCCAACAAAATGGCCGCCGAGTTGTCTTGCGGCGCTGGCAGAGGGGAATCCGACGGGCGAGCAGGGGCCCCGTCGGTATCCTCGACGATGTCGTCGTCGTCACCTGCGTCGGGGTCCATTCCGACGGGCTGGCCTTCTTCCACGCCTAGGCCCTGGCTTAAGACCTCGATCAGCTCCTCTTCTGAGGTTGAGGCCGACTCTACGACGACGCCCTGCCCCCCCTTCTTCTTCCCCACGGAGGGTTTCACGGGGGTCCTATCGATGGGCACAAAGGAAGACTCCCTCCGAGGAGGCAGGGAGATTCTGGGCCCTGAGGTCGCCACCACTGGTGCAGCCACCACAGGCTGAGCCAGGGCCGCCGCGACCGTTTCGATAGAGGGCTTGGTCGGATGGATCAAGGCCTTCACCACCTTAGGTGCGCTCACCGCCTTATCCTTGAGGGAGGGGGCACTGCCACGCTCCTCCTCTGCCTTAGAGCTCGACCGGGGCCTCTCCAGGAGCTTCGCCGGGTGCTCGGCCTTCCTCTTACCCGACCCAGAGCGTTGGCTCGTGGTTGATGGTGCCGGGGAGGGTGCGCCCTGCCTGGCGCCCGTAGAGCCCGACCGTTCGGCGCTCCCGGTGCCAGCGGACTCGCGGTGCTTGGCCTTATGTTGGGCCCCCGTCGCCGGGGCGCCCTCAAAGGTCTTAGAAGACCGCTCGGATTTCTTCTTCTTCTCGCCAGACGGGCTCTTACCCTCCAGCCAGTTGGCGAGACGTTGATGGCGGTCCTTCATGGTCCGTTCCGACATGTTGCCGCAAAACGCACAGTCCTTCTCCACGTGCGTCTTGTCCTCATGAAGGCAGTAAAGGCAGAAAGAGTGTTCGTCCTCCTTGAAGACGTTCTGCAGCTGGCATCCAGGGCAGACCCTGAACAGCTTTCCGGGCGTCGAGCTTCCCTTCTCCTGGGCCATCTCCGAGACAGGGCCTGAGAAGCTTCTGGAGTCCTCCGAAGTGTAGCTCGACGAAATCTTCACCCTTGAGGGGCACAGATGAATCCGACACGGGTCCCCGTTGATCGGATGTAGGATCGGTGGAGCTTGAGGCTCTTTTGACCGAAAGAATCGAAGTTTTTTGTAAAAAGCGCGAAAAAATAGCACTAACGCTCGAGAGCAATAGCACGAGGATCCCAACACATGAACGTGCGGTAAAAATCTGAAGATGGCTGCCAGAGGCGGTGCTTAGGTAGAGGGCAGTCATTGGCTGTGGTCAGTATGACGCAGAGACCAGTGATTGGTTATTACTACGAAAGACAGATCAGAAACGAAACTGATACTGGTTTTTTCTTTACCGAGGATTCCCAGCCTGACGACGGGGAATATTCATGAGCATGTGAATCCATGCCAGACCCCATGCTGGAGAACAGTAATTGTGGTCCTTTGTGTAATCTGTACTACTGCTCATTTGCTCTTGAGAGAAGTCTGGTTGCTCAGCTACTGCTACCACTTTAACAGTGTAGTACAGGCTTGTACCAAAGGTGAACTTGTATTACCACTTGTAGTCTTAATTGTGTGTAGTGCTCCCTAAGAGCACTGCACAGGATTCTGCCTAACACTGTGTCCCCAAATTCAGGTGGTGCGCAGGCGTGCCAATCAATGAACATGAAGTGGAGTATCTTGGGGGCCGGATCAGAGGCTGTCTCGAATCTCCAGAAGGTGGCCAACAATGACACTGTCAAGATAGATGCGAGAGAATGCAGTAGGCGTTGTGTTACGGCACAAGTAAGACTTCATGAAATTAAAAAAAGGTAATACAAATTGTGGGAGAGCTTATCTGAGCCCTCCCCAAATTAACCAACATCAACATTAGATCAACCGTAGTGAGTGTTAGGGAGAATTCTCTGTTAAGGCTAATTTCCCAAACTTAGTGAGTCCCCCCAGCAGCTTTGCTGGATTTTTGGGGTTTATTTTTTTCTCCTGCTAAGAGTGAGACACTCTTTCTCCCAGTCTTAGACATGATTTGAGATATCCTTTGACTTTGTAATGTGTTTTATGGGCTATGGGGTCTTTTACTCCATAGGGTTTCATGTGGTTTTTGGTAAGTGTGTTGTGTGAACAAGCACAAACCATCATATTGTGGAAGTGCTGGTAGGGGTAATTAGATTGCCCCTGGGGCTGTTTTTCGAGGGGGCACTGTGAAGTCCCCCCTCGTCGAGTTTCTGGCTGGTGGCAGTGGTTACCACACAAAATATTCCTTAGGAATATTTACTATGGGATTTTCCCATTCATTTTAAACGCACCACTTTTTGGTGCAATGTTAAAGAAACCGCCGTGTTATTTATTTAATATTTATTCCCCGGTTGGGTCTTTTCGCCAGGACTCGGTTTTAAAATGGTGTTTGTGTTCGCCTCTGTAACTCCAACCCAAGTCGAGCCCTTTGTTCCACTTTTTGGCGGGCTTCTACACAGAAACATCCAAAAGTGGTGCCACTCTGTCTGGGTCTACAGGATGTGTGGGAGGGGGTTTAGGCACCCTGGACTGAGTTGCCTTGGCAACTCAAGTCGCACTCTTGTGTGATTGGCCCAGTGGTGAGCCGCCCGGCTCACCACTTAGCATGTTTGAGTGACAGCTAGGACTGATGAATGGGGGTTTTCTGCATAAAAGCAGGGCTTTGGGGACTGGGACTTCAGACGTCGCCACAGGACCAAAGAATCCAAAGCGGGAGAAGCTGAGCCGACCTGCAACAATGACACCACCGGTGGAGCCCTGCTGAACCGACTCACCACTTCTTCCAACGACAGAGGAGATCTTCATCCCGAAGAGTGTTCTTCCTTTGACTGGTGGGGATAACCAGTTTGCCCACCTTTTCGCCTTCCCGGATCATCTCGTGGCCGCCTTGCCTGTGCCAAGCACCCCGGCAACCGGGATACCACATTTTACCACTACCGCAAATAAAAGGGTAGTACCTTTTAACCTGAGACCTCCGCGGCTGGTTTCTTCCTTGGCAGTGCAACGACCTTCAGCTTTCCTCCACGTCGAGATCTTCTCTTCCTCTCGACGACGCCGCGACTTGCATCCACTGCCAGGAACAACTGCCCCCGCTGGAGGATTCTCTCAACTTTCAAGGTACTGTGTCCGCCTGGTCTCTCTCGCAACGGTCTGTGTGGGATGTCTCATAAATCCTCAATTTACCACTTGGGTTGGCCCTAGGCTGGCTAACTGAACTTTTCTGAGCTGAACTAATTCCTTTTTAAACTCTCTTCTGCAAGACTTTTCAAGCCTTATAAACTGTGTGATCTTGGGCGCATTGGTGTTCTACTCTCTCTAAGAGGGAGCCGGGCCTCTGAACTTTTTGCTCACAAGTAGACTTTGACTTTCCTGCCTTGCTGAGTGCTTCTAAAGTATTGTGTTTTCTTTTCTAATTTCTCACTTTTCCCTCCCTTTTTTTGATAACTTATTGGAGTGCCATCTTTAGTTAAGCGCTCACCTCTGTCTGAAAATAAGTGGTGTTAACTAAGACTTGTCTAATAAGGAATAAGGGATGTATATATATTAATAGTGACTGGCCCTCATTACGACCCTTGCGGAAATCAACCGACCGGACCGCCATAGCGTAAATAGCGTTTCCGCCATTGCACGATGGAGCAAAGTGCGGCTCATTCCGACCCATCGGGCACGAGCACCACGCCATGGCGGAAGTGCAAAGTCCGCGATGGCGGAAATGACCCCAAAACGGCCCACACCGCCGCCGTACGGCGCCCTAGGTGCAATACCGCCACCCATTTTAGCGGACACCGCAGTGAGCGCCAACCGGAAAGTACGGTGACCGTAAATATACGGAAACGGAAGTAAAAGCATGGTCCCGGAACGGGAAACATCACGCCGTACACCTATAAAACCACAAAATCCACACAACCATAAAAAATACTACCCTGAGACACATCCCAACCAGTCATCCACCCTAGTGAAACCAAGAAAAATGGGAAAAGTAGCGAAGAAAGCGTGCGACCGCAAGCGGCAGGTCCACTTCTCCCGTGAGGAGCTCACGGTGCTCACGGAGACCCTCCAGGAGAATGCTGCCGTCGTCTTCTCCACGCAAATGACCAGGACGGCACTTGCGAACAAGAAGGCCATATGGGCCCTGGTGGCACAGCGTGTAAGTGCGGTGGGGACCGCACCCCGCAACCCACAGCAATGCAGAAAGCGATGGGACGACCTGCGGATACGCGTCCGTAGCATACTTTCTGCCAACCGCAACATTGCCACAGCTACCGGGGGAGGATCGGAATCACCCATCAAGTTGACCCCCTGGGAAGAAATCTGTGCCTCCACCATTGGAATGGAGAGCATAGAGGGAGTCGGAGGGATGGAGAAAGGAGTGCAGACATCCGAAGATTCAGGTAGGTGTCCCAAATAAAACAATGCCAAAACCACAATGTCCAATCATGTGAAGTACCACGTGCCCACATAGTGCAACAGGAACACATGTCCAGGAGAACGTCCACATACATAGGCCTGATAGCACACTTTAAAACTCACATCAAATACATAAATAATTAAAAATCCTAAAAACACCCTCTACACGTGCAGCAGGCACACCCTAACTGCAGGCTGCCAAACAACTGCACCCTCACTCCACACACAAATGAAACCACCTCCAAGGCCCCGACCCAAATCACCCTCAGGTACCACCCCAATGCATGTGATACATTGCCATTCCAATTCCCACAGACCCATTAATAACGCTCGCCCTCCTTTACTCCACCACAGGGTCCGATCCAAACGACGAGCTCCAGGACATCCCTACCAGCACACCTGCAAAGAGGGCCAAGACCAACGGCCAAAGACCCTCCACC
This sequence comes from Ambystoma mexicanum, assembly GCF_040938575.1. Taxonomy (NCBI): domain Eukaryota; kingdom Metazoa; phylum Chordata; class Amphibia; order Caudata; family Ambystomatidae; genus Ambystoma; species Ambystoma mexicanum. The sequence goes on along the minus strand of NC_090937.1, from coordinate 486,217,572 downwards.
TCAGCTGCACGGATCAAGACACGGCAGCAGCACAAATCAAGTGACAGCACACAGGAGGGAACTCCAACAGGCACCCCAGCAGCCAGCATGCCCACAACACCACCACCACCACAGGTCCCCCCAATGGATGCCACAGTAGGCACTGCTTCTGGTGGCAGCAGCACCATAGGTGATACTGCATTAATGGCAGCATGCTCCGACACAGAAAACGGGGATGTCGAAGTTAGATCCATCCATGACCTGTCTCAATCCCCCTGTCTGTTCCATCCCGTACACAATGAGGATACCACGCAGGGGCACCCACAAGACGACGACTGGCCATCCCCCACAAGCCCTGTGGCAAGGCAACATGAGGTGATCAGCCCCTCTGTGACACCACCGCAAATGGCCATGGCCCAGCAGAGGCAACAGTCCCTCGACCAGTTAATCGTGCAACAGCAGCAACTGGCCACGCTCCTCAAGGACCATGCCGATGAATGTGGGGGCACTAAGGCAGACATAGAAACATCAACTGAGACACTGAGGGCAGAAATGGAGAGAAGTACAGAGACACTAAGGGCACAAATGGAGAGTAGCACCGAGAGCCTGAGAGTACAAATGGAGAGTAGCACCGAGAGCCTGAGAGTACAAATGGAGAGAAGCACCGAGAGCCTGAGGGGGGAACTGCATGCGACGTCCAAAGACGTATGTGCCGAACTTGCCGCAGTGCGCCGTGTGCTCACTGAGCTCTCACAAACCCTTAGGGACATGCATGGACGTGAGCAGGCAGAGACATCATCCGTTGCAAGTTCCGTCCAGGGCAGCCCCCAACGTAGATCTGGAAGGAACCTGCGCTCCACAGGCAGGGGTGCCCCTGATACCCGCAGAGGGGGCTTGCAATAGCGACAGCCCACTGACAATGAGCATCTTTGGACACTGGTGTTCGGGGGGGAGGTAGGAGGGTGGAGGGGGTGTGTTGGGCTCACTTGGGTGGCGGGTCGATAGGGTGTTTAACATGATGTCACATATGCCATAAACAATGCACGATCATGCAATGAGATGTGTGGACATTGATCTTTGTGTACGAGGCCATTATAGGCGTACAGTCCATATTGTGCATGTCCGAGACACACACAGTGCCACGAGTCCCGTGTCCATGTATCAGCCACCAGGCGTGAGTGCTAGAAGCATGCATCTATGAGATGCCGACGAATGTCACGGCCCTCCTGTGCCTCGCAGACTCCTTGAGGTGCTGCCACATCCCCACCCTCATCATGACCATCATCAGGTGCTTGCAGTTCTGCGTCAGGGGGCATGGGCACATTTCTACGTACGCACATGTTGTGGAGCATGACACATGCCATGACCATCTTTGCAACCTTCACATGGCGGTACAGGAGTGCCCCGCCAGACCTGCTGAGGCAGCGGAAATGAGTCTTCAGTAGGCCGAATGCCTGTTCTATGACTACACGGGTACGTGAGTGGGCATGGTTGTAGTCCTCCTCATGCTGGTCCCGTGGGTTCCGGACTGGTGTGAGGAGCCATCTCTTCAGTGGATACCCGGCATCACCTGTATGTGGACAGGAAAGGAATATTGAGGAATGCCATTGCTACGTACGCACCCCCCCCCCCTTCCTGCCAGGTCATTGCCGCATCACATACCCCACATCATCATGCATGAAATGAGACTCACCGAGTAGCCAGGATCTGTTCCCTGCGTGTCGCTCCATGTAGCGTGGTATAGTAGAGTTCCTCAAGACCATAGAATCATGGGTTGATCCAGGGAATCTGGCACAACAATGTGCAATGATCCTGTTGGAGTCACACACCATTTGTACATTCAGGGAATGAAATTGTTTTCGGTTGCGGTACTGGGCCTCCATGGCATGTGGGACGACCAATTCCACATGGGTGCAGTCGATGGCACCAATGCAACCCGGTATGCCGGCAAGTGCATGGAATCCCACTTTTGTGTTCGTAATTTCCTGCTCCGAGCGTGGTAGAGAGATGTAGTCGTCTGCGTGCTTCAGGAGGGCATCGAGCACTTGCAATAGTGTCCGTGAGAACAGTGGCTGTGATATGCCATGCAACTGTCCGACTGTGTGCTGGTAGGTGCCTGTGGCCAGGAAGTGGAGTACAGACACCACCTTCAGTAGGGGTGGGATGGCGGTTGGGCTATCTATCATGCTGACAAGGTCAGCCTGTGTCATGTCCACAATGGCGGTTATGGTGTCCCGGTCCAAACGGTAGAGGGTGTGGATCTGCTCATCAGTGAGGTTGAACGGATGTGCTCGGAGGCGTGGGATTGCGGGCTGCCTGCGTGGTGGTAGTGGCTGTGCTGGCGGCCCTTGCTGGCCCTGCCTTGCCCTCCTCCTCCTCCTGCGTCTCCGCCGTGCGGCCGGTAGTAGTTGGTGTTCGTCTTCTTCTTGAAGTTGGAGTACTTGCAGTGCTATCAGGTCCCCCAGGGCCAACATGGCTAGTCCTGCCGGTAGCATTTCGGAGTGGGTGTGGTTGTGGGAGGAGACTGGGTGTGCAATTTATGTGTTTTCAGGCTGTATGGCCTCCACCTGTGGTGATTCATTCCACCTGTGCAAGCTGCACTCCCCTTTGGGCGAGCACGTAACGCACACGACGCTGCAATTCAACGAATGGCATCTTGCTATTGCAATCATGTATTTGTACCCGATGGCAGTGTAACATTGGTTGATATGTTCATTCGGCTATGGTCCCATTGTTTCACATACAATCTTTGCAGTCGCGAACAGACTTGTGAAGGGTCAGTGGAACGTAGTACTCGAGTAACGGTGGACCCTCATGCAACACTGTACCGAGCTTCACCGACGTGCGGGGCGTTCCATTTGTGAGTGAAGGCAGTTGCCATTTTCACACACAGCCGCACTAGATGGATTAATTTGTGGTTTCAAGCGGCCACAGATGCCTTTTCGACGTGATGTTGCAAATGAGGAATTCGAAGGGCGGCGCTTTCGGTTTTCAGCTAGCGGCGAGGAGATGCCCACAGGGACAGGGGCCATGGCGAGGATGCAATGATTGATATGAATAGTATGGGATGCGCAATAGCGACGTGGGCGATGAGGCCGGACGTTCCCAAATACATGTTACTTCACAACACTGGAATAACGGGCTGGGGCACGGTGGATTTTGCAGGCTGCATAACGCACAGACTCAATGGAAATTTCACATGTTATGTGAGTATGGAAACAGGCGTTTTCATTACGGGATGAGGGAATGATGTATGGATGCATGGACAGATGATTTGATACAGAGTTTGCCATGTACAGGGCTTCTTGGAATCTTTCCGCCTCCCCTGCGCTATGTGATGCAGGGCTGCCATAGTGGGGCCATCGTCTATCTGGCCTTGTTGAGCCCTCCCTGTCTCGACGCGCCTTCAGACACTTGTGTCTATGCACGTTACCAATCCCATCTGATGGATTCTGTTTTAACAGACGCATGCACAGGTACACTCGTTTGTGATGGTGTTTTCACCTCGATATAGATAGTTATGATTCGCAAGTGGTTTTTGGGTGGTGATGATCCTTTGGAGTGGGCTAGCATGCATATGGCTGTGGATTTGGTGTGATCATTGAAGTGAGTAATTCAAATGTAGTTCTGATGGCCATACTATTCTTTTTCATTTCATTTGGTTGACAGGTATCTCCTCCCCTTTTGCCACTGCCATCTGTATGCCACTCCTGCAGATGGATTTTACTCCCGACACCTGCTGCTTCGTGTTAATCAGTGGAGCAGCATTACGATCTTATGGGACGATCGCCAATGGGCCACATGCCCTTACGCAGTACTAGTGGCTAGGAGCAACATTTCGGCCTTTCAGCTGGACTAGTGCCTCCCTATTGGGACGGCCCTGCGGTTCTAGGCGCTTCCATGTTGCCTTTTCGTACGGGAATGTAGCCCCTGTGTACCATGAAGGAACAGGGCCTCACACAAGAAGTAGCTGGTCATTTATTGCGGATGCAGCCCACGATAATGAAATATATTTTGGAGTTCATGGCCTAATGGCTGTATGGGCTTGGTGGATTTGTTGTGCATTAAATTTCTATTCTGATATGAACCGTGTAGCGTTCTTCTTTGCGAGTGATGTGGCATATTCCTATTTGGGGAGCGATGTATTGTGAGGAGATCTGCATTGGGTTCCAGCTTCGGAGTATAGTTGCGTGGTACTGTGCTGGGCGCGTTTGCCTACGGAGCCCAGTGAGGTCAGGGATAAGGGCTGCCATTATGACTGTTTTGATGATGTCATGCTCAGGGGCGGGGGATTAGCTTTTGTGTAACAGATGCCGGTCAGCCAGTTGGATTGGTGGAATGATGTGATTATCGGAATATTGCTGGTCACAGGTGCCTGTGTTTGCGTGCGTTTCTTGGTGGGAGACTGAGGTCATGTCCATTTGTATAGCTTCTGTATTCGTGCCATCTGTGCCCTGCAGCTCCCATTGGGCACTCTTGAGATTCATTTGTTCGTTGGCAGGCATGGATGACTTGTACGTTTCACTGGTTGCATTGTGTGACTTCATTGCACCTATGGGGGGTTGTACAATGTGGCCAGGGAGCGGTGTACAAGCACTCAGTAGGGCCGTTTACGGTTGATTCGCGATGCCGTACTTCTCACCATGGCGGAATGGTACTTTCCGCCGTGCTTGATGGCGTTAGGTGCATGTCCGCTAGGGTCGGAATTCGCGTACCGTTGCGCCATGGTGGTAATTACGGTTTGGCATGGCGCGCGCGCGCGTGCTTGGTGCAGTTAGCGTTGGCGTTCACTACGGTGTCGCTAATGGCATCGTACTTTGCGGTGACGGGTCATGATCGCACCGAGCGCTATTCGATGGCGGTATTGCATTTCCGCCATCGTTTTTCGATTTCCGCCAGGGTCGTAATGAGGCCCACTGTGTTTTGAACTTGCTTACAATAATAGTGCTGGAGTGTTTCTAAGTGCGTCTTTAAATAAATAATTATATACTTGATACCAAAGCTCTGGTCAGTGTCTGCTTGTGCTACTGTATTTTGGTACGTATCTTGTATACTCTATATACTATCTAAGTCTTCTTGAGAGAAGTCTGGCTGCTCAGCCACAGCTACCAGGTAAATCTGGGTGGTACAGACTGCTACCAATTGGGTTTACTGCCAACACCTGTAGTCTTAAGCCTTTTGCAGTGATCCCTAAGGGAACTGCACAGGTTTCTGCCTAACAGTGGGCGCATAGTGTTCTGTGCGCCCTATCAGGTCAACTTCTGTACCCTTCACTTCTCAGAGTGAGGTGTCCAAAACTATAGCTGCGAGTTAGACTATGGCTTCCCAATTAGTGGGTCTCCCTCCGTAACCTCTAGTCCATAGACGTGCAGCCTTTGTCCGCTCCGACAGCCGTTCTTCTCCCTAGAGTATTGTTCAAGGGTGTGTGGAGCCTCCAGGGGTTTACAGCGGTTTCAGGTGGGGTCTGCGGTCTCCAGCTCCAGGCGTGGGGTGCCCCCCCACGGAGAGCCACCCCCTAGGTTTCCTTCCTTTGGAGTAGGGTCCGGCCATGATCACCCAGCACTCCGGCTCCCAGAGTGGGACCATTATTGGTTTCAAGAATTAAGTCTTTAGCTTCTTCTTCCAAGTTTGGGAACCCCCAGCGGTAGCCATACAGTAACTTTTTGCAGACGACTGGGACTTCCTAGAGTGTAGGGCGGGAGGTCCTGGAACAACGCTAGGGACGACCCCTGGAATTTCACCTGCTCTAACCTTCTACCGCTGCCATAATTTCTTCTTTTTGATGAAAGAAGTGCACTCAGAGAACGTCTGGTAGCAGGTTCTGTCTCTGTTGGGCAGAGGAGTAGACACGATGGGTCCTGTCCAAGATACATAGTCTGGGAGTTCTAGGTCCGAGACTTGCCGCGTGACGCCACGCAGGCAAACATTATTCCTTCTCAACCTGTTTTCCAGATCAGCCCGCTTCGCCCATACTTCCTCAAAGTGTTCCTCCATGTTCTCCACTCTCTTGGGAATCTCTCCGTAGTCGTGTGCTTGTTTGCAAGTTGTGTTTTCCAGATCAATAACTATGACCTCCAGGCCCACCAGGTGGGTGCTCAGATCAGTGATTGACCGTGCCAGGGAGTACTTGGAGGTTTTTATCTCGAGCTTTATTTCCTGTGTAATGTCCCCTTTGAGACCCCTCAGCATCTCTTTGAAAACCCGTTTGGAAAGTGCAGAGTCGGGAGGCGGGGCGGCTGCTGGCGGCGAGTGGATGTCGGCCTTTACTGCCGCATTCGTGGGTCCGGTGATCCTTGAGGTGCTAAGAAAGCCGTAATTTTGTTTGTTTTGCACTTCCCTCCTGCCTTGGGCATTGTTGCAGGGTTTGTAGGTGTATCCCCCTGAAGAATGGAAGTGTCCCCATAGAACAGCGTTATCCCGAAACCTCAGGGGATCCTTTGAGAGTCCGCTGGGGTGGTGGGGGTAGTGGGGGGTTTATGGTGGTAGGATCCAGCACTGCAGGGGGGATTCCGCTTGGGAGGCTGTTAGGACAGTTTTTCTGAAGTCCAATTAAGGGCCTTGCAAAACCATTCTACTGAGGCAGTACAAGACTCCACTCTTAGTATAAGGCTGTACCACCTGAGTTCGGGGTAGCGTAGACAGAGCAGCCAGGCTTATCTTAGGAGGGAGAGAGGGCAGTAGATACAGTACAAATGAAATTGTCATACAAATGATCCAAAATTAACACTGAAACACTATGTATTGTAAAAATAAAGGATTTATTTAAATACAGGTAGGCCCATATAAATCTAGGGGTCAAGTAAGTACCAACACATATGAAATCACAATACAAAACTATACTTGAAAGTACACAGACCCAAGTATAGACCTTATTTGGAACACCTAACAGTAGTTCTAGGGAAGTCAAAACCTTGTTATACACATTTAGTAGGTCAAGCCTATTCTTTGGGAGTAAAGACCAATGGTTACTTTTAGATCACTTTTGGTAATACAAGGACAATAGGCCCTTCCAGTTGTACAGTGACTCTTGGAACAAATCACATAAACAGTCAACTGGACAATATAATTTTGGTGAATAGTGAAACACTTATTCTAGGTGCAGTAAAAACCTACAACCCCTTTTGTCATAACACATAGTTATACCAGGTGAGTAAAACCTAAGGATGCAATATACAATTACAGATGCTTTGGAAATCAGGGAACCCCAGATTGAGGTAAGCAATAACTCTGGTAACTTGTTTTGGATGGCACACAGCTAACACAAGGTAAGTAAAACCCACATACTTTAACTTCACAATGAAGGGGAAAGTAAAACCCAATATCGCACTTTACTGAATAATTATTCTAGGTAGGCAACAACCTAATGTAGACTTAAGGACAGGCTAGCAGCAAGTCAGGGGAAGCAAGACCCAGTTGGGGGACACTCATACAGTTATCCTAACAGGACTAACCTGGTGATACCAACAGTTGGAGGACACTCATACAATGACCCTACAGGAATAATCTAGTGAAACCAACACATTACTTTTGTAAAGAGGCACAACCTAATCACAGGAGAGTAAGATACCTTCACATCTACTTTCATTTAGACTGGTAAAACAGTGGGTAAGGAAGAAAAGATGTTAACCATACTTTTAAGAATAGTGCATCACACATTCAAGATCAGTAAGAACGTTTTTAACTGTTCACTCTGAGAATTCGTTACCCACCAACTCTTTACAATTAAGTAAAACGCTTGCTTTCTTTTTTAGGCAGAAGTCCCAATCCCTTCAAAGTCTTTCCCTTAGAGCATGAGTGTTCTCAGTGGCGGGAGGGATGGGGGGGGTCACTAGGACTAGTGACCAAAAGGCAGTGTTAGAATAAGTTCTTTAGTAGCAAAAGTCAGAGCTCCTTATGAAAAACTGGGCAAACAGGCGAGTACTTTACTTCTAGGGTTAGAAGAGGCTCCAGGGGCTTCGCAGAAGACACCCCAGCAGGATTCTAGCAGTGGGAATGGTTGTACTGGACGAGGGACCTCCCAATCACAGAAAACACCTCAGGACTACACAGAAATCCCAACAGGCTTAAGTTAAGTATATACCCAAGCCAACACAGTACCTCAGCAATGAAGAAGAGATTGCAGCAGGAGAACTTCAGGGACTGCAGCCAAATACCCGGTCAGTGGATTCCTTGTCCTGGAGACTGAACACAAGACCTCGGAAGGGACTTTGCAGCAGGGATTGATGAAGGCTCTAGGCAAGATTCCTCTCGTGGCTGAATGCGGTTCTGCAGGTTTGGCGCCTTTTCAAGAAGCACAGAAGAAGACAGAAAATCGCGGTTGAATTCTTGTTGTTTAAAAGGTCCAGCACCCTTGTGGCACGACTTTTCGGACTTGATTCGTGTCTCTGGAGATAGACCAGGATGCCCACGAAGTTTCAGCGAGATTCGGAATTTGGAAGACCGTGCTCCGCACAGTGGCTGGAGGTCCCAGGGTATTGGGGTATTGCAAGGTCGCAGCAACCCATGGGATGGCTCAAAATGCAGGTCTTCTTGAGTCTAGTGGGTCTCACCAGGCTCTGGGTTCGGGTCGTCGTTTCCGGAGACCCCAGGTCGATCGGAAGGAAGGGCTGCAGCAGGCTCCGGTTACACAGCAGGCCCTCCGGTTGCTGGAAATCATTCCCACCGCTTTTCCATCGTCATCCTCTTCGGTTTTCTGTTCCAGTGGTCGACATGACTTCAGCTTCCAGGTTTCCAGTATTTATCAGGAACTACAGCACAACCGCTGCATTCTCTCCCCGCATTTTACAAGAAAGGGGCGTCTGGCTGTCGAATCAAGACAGCCAGCCCCCCCGCCCCCCACTGGGATTTGGCCCAGTTGACAGAAGGCATGAGACAAAGGAGGGGGAAGTTTTGGACTCCTCCCCCACTTCCTGTGCTTACAGACCGACTGGAGCCTGGGCGGGGTTGTCCAGGGGACTCCCGCCAAAGACAAAACTCAAACAAAGGAATTTCCCACCCTGGATGTCAGGGGAAGGAACAGGAAACGACAAGAAATACTAAAATGGCAGAAAAAGAAGACGGGACCATTTTGGTAAAATGACCACCCTTGGGTGCCTTTACTGCAGCTGTGATTACAGCCCGCCGTAAAGGTGCACCAAATTATAAAAGGTATCACTGCCACCAGCCATTAAAGGTAAGCTTGCCACTGTAACAGAATTGTTACCGTTTTAATGTGAAAGGGGATACATTGCATCTCCCCAGCACTCCACTTAAGGTGGGGTGTGCTGGCTTCACAGAATAACATGTCAAAGGGATCCAAAGATCCTTTCCACCCTTGGGAACTGTAGTTCACTCAAGGTTAGCACAAGAAAGTTAAATGGGGAGCCCCTAGGGCAACCCAGCAACAACAGGCACTTATTGCCAATAGGTTGTTAGACATGATAACTTTAAAAAGACACTATGGAGAGTCTTAAAAATTACACCCATAAAAAGAGTTAAAGATTAGGTGAGTGTGGAAAAAGGTTCCCACTCACTGAGGTATTAATGAAAAATATCCCACTAGAAAAGCAAAAAGTTCTGGAGTTGAACCAGGAAAGGAAGATTTACCAGCTCTGTGAAATCTTACCCAACAGAGGCCGGTCCCCAGTCTGGACGAGGAGACTGTTAGGGCTGAGCCAGGGAAAAAGGCGCTGCCTATGGGGGGCAAGCGAAAGTATGCCCAATGGGAGCGTTCTCCTGCGTAGCAGAGGTGGAGACCTGCTTGTCTGTCCTAGCAGGGGAGCCTGTGGTTCTTCATGTTGCTATGTTCGAAATGAGTGCACTGAGGTTTCAGGGGCTTCTGACTCCCAGGGACCACCTCTCCTCACAACATGCACCCCAACTGCTTCTCGTATGCAGTGGGGGGGGGGGGGACAGGAGGTACCAATTGCTATGCATGAACGGGCTCCCAGCCCGCCTCGATGTCAGGGCTACTCTCTTCCATGCAGCTGAGAATAAGGAGAGGCCCCAAGCAATGTATGGCGGCGGGCTCCAGGCTCGCATCGCCGCTTCATTAATTGTGGAGGGACAACGGTAGGTGAGGAAGAGGGGCCGGGTCCCCTGATCCCGGACCCAGCATCTCTCCTGGCCAATCCTTCACCCAGCGCAGCTCCGCGTCTCTGCTGTCCCTCTTAAGCAGATCAGAGATGAGGGACCCTGCGGGAGCAGGAGGGGGGGGGGCTATCCCAGGTACTGCTGCCCCCAAACCACTACCCCCAGGTATCTGCCCACACTCCTCACCTTGGGCCGCTCGGTGCAGGCATTGATGTTCGTTCAGCTGGGCTCCGCCCACTCTCAGCTCTCCACAGGGACGAAGTCATCAAGCAGGCCGGCGGGGCTGATTGGGGACACTGCAACGCTGGTCGGCAGCCTCACATGGTCCGGGGATACAGATGCCAGGCTTTAGGCGGTCGGGCCGTCATCTTATCGCTGTAGACAGGCCGCATTGGATGGAGTGATCCATTCGAAAACAGCTGCTCATGCTGCGATTTTGCTCGCCAGTGTGGCTCCTCAGTCCGGGTCACCCTGAGCCGTCATAACAGAGGGAAAACGCTTCTTTAAAAAGCTGGTAACCCCAGGATCAGGCACACTAACGTGGAGCTCACGGCAGGGATGACCAGATGATGTGCTGCCTAGCCACACCCCCTGCTCAATCATTTTAAAAACCATGGAGCAGAGGCACATGAGTTCCCAAAACAAACAAAAAATGCACAGAAGGGGGATTCCAAGATGGCTGCTTAGTGGGGAGGACGCTGTGCACTGCGCTACCGACCTGCACACAGCTATATAGCCCACCCGCTGAACCAGTCGCCCTCCCCGGCACTCGAACGGGCTGGCGTGGGCTCCGAGCTACGGGAGGTGCGGGTTGCGGCAGGAGCTGAGCCCCTGGAGAGGACGCGGCCAGCAGCGCCAGGGCCGTGGCAGCTTGAGGGCCCGGGGCTGACTATTAAGGACATGCAGAAGGATAATCAAGGTCGGTATCTCGCAGTGTTACTAGAGGGGAAGGGGGAGTCCTTCACGGTGGCAACCCTATATGCGCCCAATCAGGCACAGGATGCCTTCATACAAAAATCCCTCACACGTCTGGGGAAATTTGCTAGGACGAACATCCTCCTAATGGGTTACTTTAATTTAGCTTGGGACCCTTCCAAAGATAGGACCTCTTCGTCGTGGGACAAACAGGGGGGGGGCGTCAGGGGACTTGCTGAGGAAAATACGCAATCTGGCCCTAGTAGATACATGGCACGAACTCTATGGGCAGGCGGAGGGGTACACTTTCTATTCGCATGCACATAGGTCGCATTCGCAGATAGATTATGTTTGGATCTTGAAACCACTGTTGGGAAGGACGTTGGCATTGGAGGTGTGCGCGATCACCTTGGGGGACCACGCCCCACTCACCTTGTTGGCGGTGCCCAAGGGCCCTCCGGCCATTTGGAAATGGAGATACCCGGCCCCGCTATTTAGGGACCCTCTTCTGGTTAGGTAGATAGAGGAGGAGGTGGGGGAGTACTCTATTCACAATAAGTGGGAGGAATCAACCCCTCAGATCTGGTAGGACGCCTTTAAGGCCACAATCAGGGGCAGGATCATCGCTATCCAGGCCAAAGGTAAAGGGAGCTAAGGCTGGAGGAATTACAACTGGAAGCAAGGCTTAAGGAGGTTATGTCTTGTATGGCCCTTAGAATGTCGTCTGCCACCAAAAAAAAAAGACAAAAAAAAAGACAAAAAAAAAAAAAGTACAGGGCGCTCCAGTTGAACCTCTTACAAACCAGAGGTGTCGAATGGAATCTTCTCCGCCAGCGACAGAGGTTCTATGTCAAAGGCAAAGCGGACCGCTTACTGGCCAGAAAGCTGCGAAAGGAGGCCGGTGATAAAACCATACTAAAAATAAAGGGCGAGGGAGGGGTCTTGCTTACGTCGCACTCAGCTATAGAGGGTGAATTTACTAAATTTTACTCTGCCCTTTATAGTTCAAGCTACCCCAAGACCGCTGATCAGGATGCATATCTTCGGAATATTGGCGCTCAACGATAATCACAACTTGATAGAGAAACGCTAGAAGTCGAGATAACGCCTGATGAAGTGAGGAGGGTCATTAACAACCTTCCATCGGGTAAAGCCCCAGGCCCTGATGGGTATCTTTCTGAATTCTATAAGACCCATAAGGAGGTGTTGATTCCCATCCTCACTAAATTATTTAATTGTAAAGGATCCTCCGGACAACTCCAGCTCCATGAACAAAGCTAAAGTGATCTTAATTCACAAGCAGGGTAAGGATCCGACTGACTGCGCGTCCTACCGTCCCATAGCATTAATAAACGTCAACGCCAAAATTCATGCTAAAGTCCTGGCCAATCGTCTAGAATCCGTCCTCCCCAAACTAATTCATATCGATCAGTCGGGTTTCATAAGGGGTAGACAAACCTCAGATAATGTCAGATGTCTGGCGCACGTGATTGAAAAGTCCCAGAAAAAGAATATCCCGGCCCTTCTTGTGACGATAGATGCCGAGAAGCCTTTCAAGCGGGTTGAGTGGGGGTTCCTGTTTGCGGTCTTGGGTCGAATGGGATTTGGACCAGGCTTCATTGCGCGGGTAAAGGCAAACTATCAAAACCCTGTCATACGTCTGGCGATAAATGGCCAGGTCTCCGTACCGATACGAGTGGGAAGGGATACCAAGCAGGGCTGCCCAATGTCGCCGCTCCTTTACGCCCTTCACTTGGAACCGTTTTTGGAAACGGTACGAGCGGCTGATGACATCAAAGGTATTCCGTACGGCGGCGAGATCCATAAGATCGCAGCTTTCGCCGATGATATGATTCTTTCATTAACCTACCCGATCATATCTTTGCAGGCGGTGGGAAGAGAGTTGCACAGATTCGGTCAAGTGGCTGGCGTAAAAGTCAATGCCCACAAGTCTGAAGCCCTCCCCCTGACCCTATCGCCCTCTGCAACCCAGGACCTCATGAAGGCGTACAAATACAGATGGGTAGACTCCTCGCTGAAGTATCTCGGGATATATCTGACCAAGAATGTGGAGCAATTGTATGTAGCGAACTACTCCCCCCCCCCCCCGCTCCTTCAGAAGGTGAAATCTAAGCTGGTGGACTGGGGCCCCCTGGAGATCTCGTGGTTGGGTAGAATTAACACATTAAAGATGTCAATCCTGCCTCTGCTCCTGTATCATTTCGTAGTCCTACCGATCCAAGCTCCTGCATCCTTTTTCAGGGCTCTGCAAAAAATAACCAACTCATTCGTTTGGAATGGAAAGCGGCCGAGGGTGGCGGCTTCCATTATGAAAGCTTTGCCTGCCGGGGGGGAGGGGGGGAGCCGGGTTTTCGAGTGTACTATTTAGCAGTGCACTACAGGGTCATTAGGGACTGGCAGAGGGACGACAGGGGCAAGGTGTGGAGACCGATGGACAGAGCGGTAGTGGGTACAGACCTGGAAGGCGCTCCGTGGTTGCTGAGGCAAGATAGGCCATATAGAATGTACTGTAGTGCAATAACATTGGCGACTGCCGATGCATGGGACCAAGCTGTCCGTAGAGCCCGGATCACCACCTTCTCTTCCCCTTATTCACCCCTGCATGGTAACCCGCAATTCACTCCTGCGGTCACTTCCGCGCCGAGTTTTGATCCATGGTTTTCTGGGGGATGCAAGATGTTGCGGGATATGCTGGTGGAGGGTGAGGTGAAAAGCTTTGAGCAATGCAAGAAAGACTTTGGCATGGGGGAGAAGCAGAGATTTTCGTATCTCCAGTTCAGGCACTGGATTTCCCATCCGTCCGTGAGGCAAGCAGGCTCACGCTCTCTTACCCAATTTGAAAAGTATCTAGACACAGACTCGGGGGGACAGAGGGGTGGTCTTGTCCATTTACAAACTCATAAAACGGGAAGAGGCACTACACTCCATGAGTAAATGGGAGAAGGATCTAGGGTCGGACATAGAGGAACAGGAATGGCTCATGCTGTGGTCCCAAATCCCGAAACTTACCAGGTCTATTCTGTTAGGGAGAATTCTCTGTACAGGCTAATTTCCCAAACCTAGTGAGTCCCCCAGCAGCTTTGCTGGATTTTTGGGGTTTCTTTTTTTCTCCTGCTAAGAGTGAGACTCTTTTTCTCCCACTCTTAGGCATGATTTGAGAATGTCAGAGGGGTGTCATAGTGACCCCCAAACATAGACTCCATACCCTGGGACTGACTACTGTCTCCCAGGGCATGTAGAGTCACCATTGAATTTACTAGTCTTAAATTGTGACACCATCATATTGTGGAAGTACTGGTAGGGGTAATTAGATAATGTTTTTCGAGGGGGCACTGTGCAATCCCCCCTCGTCGAGTTTCTGGCTGGTGGCAGTGGTTACCACACGAAATATTCCACCGGAATATTTCCTATGGGATTTTCCCATTCATTTTAAACGCACCACTTTTTTGGTGCAATGTTAAAGATACCGCCGGGTTATTTATTTAATATTTATTCCCCGGTTGGGTCTTTTTGCCAGGGCTCGGTTTTAAAATGGCGTTTGTGTTTGCTTCTGTAACTCCAACCCAAGTCGAGCCCTTTGTTCCACTTTTGGCGGGCTTCTACACAGAAGCCTCCAAATGTGGTGCCACTCTGTCTGGGTCTACAGGATGTGTGGGAGGGGGGGAATAGGCACCCTGGACTGAGTTACCTTGGCAACTCAAGTCGCACTCTTGTGTGATTGGCCCAGTGGTGAGCCGCCCACCACTTAGCATGTTTGAGTGACAGCTAGGACTGGTGAATGGGGGGTTTTCTGCATAAAGCAGGGCTTTGGGGACTGGAACTTGAGACGTAGCCACAGGACCTAAAGAATCCAAAGAGGGAGAAGCTGAGCCGACCTGCAACGACGACACCACCGGTGGAGCCCTGCTGAACCGCCTCACCACTTCCCGACAACAGAGAAGATCTTCATCCTGGAGTGTCTTCTTCCTTTGAACTGGTGGGGTTAACCAGTTCACCCTCTTTTCGCCTTCCTGGATCGTCTCGTGGTCGAATCGCCCGTGCCAAGCACCCCAGCAGCCAGATAGCCACGCTTCACCACTAACGCTAATAAAACGGTAGTACCTTTTAACCGAGAAACTCTGTGGCTGGTTTTCTTCTCTGGCATTGCAACGACCTCCGGCTTTCCTCCACGTCGAGACCTTCTCTTCCCCTGGACGAAGCACCGACTTGCAACCGCTGCCAGGAACAACTGCCTCCGCTGGAGCTTTCTTATCATTTCAGGTACTGTGTCCCGCCTGGTCTCCCTTGCAACAGGCTGTGCAAGGTGTCCCGTAAATCCTTGACTCTCTATCCTGGGGTGACCTGGAACCTGTTAACTAACTTTTCTGAACTGATCCAACTCCTTTTGAACTATCTGCAAAGACTTTTAAAATGTAGTTCAACTGTGTGATCTTGGGCACATTCCACCTTGCTCTCTCCAAGAGTGGGCCTGGCCTATGAACTTTCTTGCTCTACATTAGACTCTGCCTTTCTTGACTTGCTGTGGTTCTTTTAAAAATAAAAGTATTGGTATTGAGTGCTTTCCTAATTCTGCCTTTTAACTCCATTTTTAAATAATTATTGGAGTGCCATCTTGGTTAAGCGCTCACCTCTGCATTGAGAATAAGTGGTGTTCTTTTCCTAAGACTTGTCGAATAATTAATCAGGGAGGTGTATATATTTCTAGTGACTGTTTTTGAACTTGCTTGACATATTAATGCCAGTGCATTTTTATAAGTGTGTTTTTATATAAATAATTATATACTTTTATACCAAAGCTCTGGTCAGTGTTTGCTTGTGCTACTGTATTTCTGTACCTAATGTGTATACTCTATATACTGCCTAACTCTTCTTGAGAGAAGTCCGACTGCTCAGCCACAGCTACCAGATAAATCTGGGTGGTACAGACTGCTACCAATTGGGTTTACTGCCAACACCTATAGTCTTAAACCTTTTGCAGTCGTCCCTAAGGGAACTGCACAGGTTTCTGCCTAACATATTAAAATCCGGGAGATTTGGTTGAAGCTTTTGCTGAGATGGCACCGTACCCCGCTTAAGTTAAATAAGATGTACCCCACGTTTTCAGTGTATTGTTGGAGGGAGTGTGGCAAAGTGGGATCCTGGGCTCACATTTGGTGGGAATGCCCGACACTTGATGTATTTTGGTCTTTAGTCCGGCGGGAATTAGCTCAGGCGTTGAGTCCCTTGCTGGCTGGAGGTAGGGGGCGGGACTTACTGGGCCTCAATGTGATGCTTGCCACCCTGTCCACCAAAGCAGACCGCAAACTGTATGCGATAATGATGATGTTGGCTGCATGGTCCTGGCCAGAAAGTGGAATTCAAAGGATCCTCCACAGGAACATGACTGGGTTGTGAAATTGTGGGCACTGGTGGCAATGGAGTGGCTCACCTACCTGATCCAGGGGGCGCACATGCGGTTCTATTCGGAATGGGCCGGCTTGCTGTCCTTCTTAAAGGCGGGAGCCCGCCGTGCCTGGTGCCCCAAGGCGATGGAACTATTGGGCATAGTTCGCCCTCAGGACGAATCGGACCTGTGAACCTAAGGAGTGGTTGCCATTCGATTTATCCTATTTGTTGAATTTGACCGGTCAGCGAACCTGTAGAATCTTGGTGGGGATGGGTGGAATAGAAGGGGGGTATATGGGAGAGACGGGGAAGAGGGAGGTAAGGAGTTGTTTATTTTTCTGTTACTGGTTTATTATGCATGTGTTTCAATGAAAAGCGGTTAATAAAAACTTATTGAAAAAAAATGCACAGAAGGCCAGTGCTCAGTTTGCACAGAGAAAAGGAGTGGCTGTTGGGACAGACCGCATAAGCACTGAATACCTTCATGGTCAACATGATTACGCATGCACCATATTTACTGAATCAAAGCTGCACAATATGAGTCGTTGCCAACCTAATAGCAGCTAAAGAAAGCTGCAATTGAAAGGGGGCGCACACATTTTTTAATCACCGAGACATTCCAATCAGACAGCCACATAGAAATGCTCAGGAATTAGAAATTATAAAACAGAAAAGTGACTGATTAAAATACAATTCCAATCATAACTTATTAGGAAAGGAAATGTGTCTAAACTGCCTAAGAGTTTGTACAGTCCCTGGACTATGTACTAGTAGAAGGATATGCAGCCTGCAGTTCCAGATGTTTTGGGCTAAAACTCCCATGATCCCTCAACAGGGCTCATGCTAGCTAGGCCCGGGAGATGTCAAAGACTAAATCCATCTACTTGTGAGCAACAGGAATTCATAAGCATGGAGCAATTGAGTTTCTAGCAGGCACTGGGATTTCTATTGTGGCATACATTTTATTTTTCACTAGGTATCCAGCACTGGTGTCAGCATTTCAAGGCAGTAACACCAACAAAACCAATGAGATGAGAACACCAAACTGCTTAGTTGTTTTGCACTAGAATATATGTGCAGAGCTCAAAACCTTTATTTCAGCAAAAACAAAGAACTGCATTCTGGTTAATTTCACTGTTAAACTAAAAATCCATGTTCATTGAAAAACAATTAAAAAGGCATTCAGGGTTAGTAAAAATATTTTAATCGAAATAATGTTGGCTGGGGACTATCCACCAGGGGGCGCACGGATGACCAGCTCCTCCCTGTGAGCTTCGTACGGAGGTCCCGAGAAGTGGATTGAGCTCCTGCCACGGGACCCAAACCCCCCCCCCAACCCCCGAATAAGGAAACTACTTGAATCCAGCGACACAAGGTGGTCTGAACAACTGGAAAAAAAACCCGGCACAAATCCGAAGTGTTTTCACAGAGAAATGTAAATGTGAAACCTTGCTGGTTATCTGCGCAATGAGCCTGCAATGTGAGAAACCAACGGTGCGTTCCAGCCCGATCATTGCTACGCGGTCTGGATTGGTGGAACCTGCTCTTACGAGAGGAACTCGTTGGTGGTGGCACCGCTTAGCGACCACTCTTTGTAGCCACGGAGTGCAAAGAATCGCCCCTCCCCCCCCAGCTCTCCACACGGACGCAGTGTGCACGACTCAGATTATGACAGATGCGCGACCACTGTGGCAGGGATCGAAGAAACACAGCGCTGCCATCACAACTTTGAGAGGCCTCTACCCCCATCTCCTACGACACGGATGTGAACCGTCCAACGAGTAAGAACGAGGACGACACAATTAGCCCCAGAAGATACCTCTGGAGATAAGGTACCCCCGGAACCTGAAGCACTCCTCACTTTTAGGAACCGCAGGCAAGCACCCGCGTTGCATCAGTCACACACGGTAGCAGCGTTTACCCTACCTACTATCTCTCCTCTGAGGACTCTCCCCATTACAGGACCCGACCGGGGCCCCAGTACACATCTCGACTACGTAGCATGGCCTGTTCCACACGGCCCGACCCGCGTAGCGGTCTTCTTTTACATCAAGCATCTGCGCCTTCACTTAAACGCGGCCGCCCAGAAAGCAACATCAGGGGTCACAGACAGAACGCATCAGGAAGAGGTAGGTGCGGCACTACGAACCCCGAAGTTTGAAGGCCCCTCGCAATTAACGTTGGGACTGCATGAAGGAGCTGCAAGGTCTAAAGCAAACATAAAACTTTCACTGCCTACGTGAGACAAACACTGTTTAAAACCTGCATACACATTGTGGACCCAGCGGGCGGGAGTGATCTTCCGAGCTAAACCTGCCAAGTAGCACACCAGCGCCAACACCACAGACCGCCCCATACAGCGGAGGGGGCCACCACTGAGATTGTGGGGCGAGAGGCAGGAGCCCAGCTTGCCCTCCGGAACCAGCCGCAAATTTCATCAAGCCCAGGCCAGTGAACTGATCCACCCCACAGCTGGCTGCCCGCAACTTGACATATCAGCATTGCCCTTTGGCACGCAACATACGCTGCACTGAAGCAGCCCCTGGGCCGCCGAGCGAGGGGCGAATACTGACTCCTGACAACCTGGCCCGTGGTGATTGGCTTGTGCCCTGTAACACCCGCCAGGCGACCGAGCCCCATGCATCACGCCCTGCGGGTGGAGCCCCGGGCGCCGCGCTGGGGCTGGTCCCACTTAGAAGGGAGCATGGAGGACCCACAGTGCCCCTACCCGGACTTCCCCTCATTGAGGTTCTAACTTCAGCAGCCCAACCCAGCAGTATACTGCCATAAAGCAGGCGAGTTATACAGGGCTTTCCAGAAACTGCTGGGGTGCCAGGCGCACCCAGGCCCACCCCCGTGGTATGCTGGGCTTGGACCCTGTCCTGCAGTGGCCTGCCATGGTCCGGGGCGGAGGGCCGTTCCCCACAGGGTAAGATCTGCCTAAGTGAGACTTTTTTTAATACCTTGCTATTGTGTCCCCCTGTGAGTGGTCACCTTGGATACCTTGTGGTCCAGCCTGCCAGAGCACGACCCTTAAAATACCTGGCAGAGGCCTTCGGCTGAATCTACTGCATACCCCCATCATTGCTGTCGCCCACAACGGCCCTCACACACCGCCCTATAATCAACCAGGAACTTTACGGTCAGAGACCTTTCCTACTACTGGCTCCATATGTCAGAGGTACTTCTAAATAGCCTTGCACAGTGTATAAGGGAACTTCTCTAGGTCTGCGAGCCTCTACTCCTGTCATCTCTAGGCGCTCTCCAGGCACACATCACGATTAGTCCTCCTGCAGTCCAAGCTAAACCCCTAACCGGGGCAATAAAACAGGCGGGGGTACACCACCAAGGATCTCCGTGCCTGGGGACACCCTGCCACAGCCATCTCACCCCCCCCCTTGGGTGTGCTCGCCCAGCCTTCTGGTCTGGAATTCCACCTTACTGGGCTCTGTCTCTATACTGCACGTTCAAGCTACAGCGGAGGAAACAAGCTCTTGGGGGAAATGTGTGTGAGCAACATGACATGGCCTACGCTCATCCCTCTCCTAGTGACAGTATCATTGCGATGCCTCTAATTGGCTGAACAATGGGGAACGGGAGACCAGACGGGCCGGTCCACGGTTATAAGCAGCAGGACAAGCTACAACCCAATGATTCACCGGGGTATGATACTTGGCCACATGATCCACTGAGTCGCAACACTGCATGCTGCGAGCCCACCCAGGGGGAGACAGGACACTCGGCCAGCACTTGCTCCCCACCGCCTGGAGTACCCCCTTCAGCAACAGCCTACGGCCTACACCCACCTGAACAGATGGCCCAACGCCAAAATGGCCAAACACAAAGGTCCAAAATCTGCGGACACAGCAAACTTATTGCAACTGAGGGAGAAATCCAAGCAGCAGGACCCCCCCCCCTCAACCCAACCCGGCTCGCCCTCTAGACCCCAGGGACAATGGGTCACGAAAGACAATATCCAATCCCTGCTAGCCGACTTCAAGGTCGAGCTCCGCAATTGTATGGCAGAGGTCACAACTAAGAGAGGAGGGCCTGGAGAACCGCGTGGAGGAGGTAGAACACAGGGTCGGTAACAGAAGACCAAGTCCTGGAACACTCGGCGCAGACTGCGGAGCTGCAACGGACACTCCAGTCTCTGGAGGATAACTCTGGCAGCATGCAGCGCAAGCAGGAAGATCTGGAAAACCGAGCCGCATCAGAGGAGTCCCTGCCTCGATCCCGGACGAAGCCCTTCCTGCCTATGTCGGGGGTCACTTCCAGACCCTCCTCCCGGACTATGATGAAGCGTTGCTCTTAATGGACCGCACCAATAGACTACGAGGTCGCAGAAATACTCCGACATCCGCCTCCCCCGAGGTGATCACCAGAGTCCACATTTACACCACAAAACAAGAAATCATGCTGGCGAGCTGCTCTCAAGGTGACCTTACATACCAGGGAGCCACAATTCAGCTTTTTCAAGATCTGGCCGCCCCCACAGTCCAACGGTGGAGAGCCCTCCGGCCGCTAACAACTTTCTTGCAAGATCGGAAAATCAAATATCGATGGCTCTACCCAGCCTCGCTCCAGTTCGCATTTGATGGTCAGACAAGGGTGATCCACGCTCTCGAAGCCGCCAGCAGCTTCATGGGGGGCGAACCCTACACCCCTCCGAAGGATTCCTCCACCTCCCCGTTGGACCATATATAGAGCTCGACACCGAAGCCTCAGCACAGCAGCTAGATGAAAGTCCTGAAGGGAGGGGAAACCCCCCCGCCACACACGAAATGTAACTGACCGTTGTCTTTCCAATGCCGGAACCCGCACTCTCGGCATCCGGATGCACCACGTAATGCTCCAGCTGAGTGGATGGACAACCACTCTGGCCCGAGGCCTCTCGGGCCTCAACTGGTTCATTTTTGATTTGATTCCGTTTGCCGGGCTGGGATCCCCCCCGGCCCGCCTGGTTGTGGACCCACCAGTCCCAGCCCAGGCCCCCCCCCCCAGGCCACATTGGGCATTGGCTGGTTTACTGTTAAAACTTGGTTACAGCGGAACTGCAATTACAACCTGCTAGGGAGAATTCTCTGTAAGGCTAATTTCCCAAACCTAGCGAGTCCCCCAGCAGCTTTGCTGGATTTTTGGGGTTTATTTTTTTCTCTCCTGCTAAGAGTGAGATTCTTTTGCTCCCACTCTTAGACATGATTTGAGGTGTTCCTTTAAATTTCCATGTGTTTTATGGGCTACGGGGTCTTTTACTCCATAGGGTCTCGTGTTTTTTTGATGTGGGTTACACAGCACCCTCCGTGCCGTAACCCAGGGGTGTCGTAGCGACCCCCCAGCATAGATTCCATACCCCGGGACTGACTACTGCCTCCCAGGGCATGTAAAGTCACCATTGGCTTTGCTAGTCCCAAATTATGAACAGAAACCAGTACAAACCATCATATTGTGGATGTACTGGTCGGGGCAATTCGATTTCCCTGGGGTCTGTTGTCCGAGGGGGCACGTCTCTGTCCCCCCTGATCGAGCTTTGGCTGGTGGCAGTGGATACTACTTTTTATATTCGACCGCGAATATATCTCTATGGGATTTTCCCATTGTTCGAGGCTACCAACTTTAATTATTTAATTCTTATAGCTTCGAACATATCGCCGGTTTATTTATTTAATATGAATTCACCGGTTGGTATTTTTTGCTAGAACTCTATTCTAAAATGGCATTTGTGTTCTCTTCATTGACTCTAACCCAAGTCGAGCCCTTTTTTCCACTTTTTGGCGAGCTTCTCCACAGAAGCCTCCAAAAGTGGTGCCACTCTGTCTGGGTACCACGGGGGGTGTGGGAGGGGGTTTAGGCACCCTGGACTGAGTTACCTTGGTAACTCTAGTCGCACTCTTGTGTGATTGGCCCAAGTGGTGAGCCGGCCGGCCGGCTCACCACTTAGCATGTTTGATTGACAGCTAGGCTGAGTGAATGGGGGTGTGCTGCATAAAAGCATGGCTTTGGGGACTGGAACTTGAAGTCGCCACAGGACCTAAGAATCCGAGGAGGGAGAAGCTGAGCCGACCTGCAACGATGACACCACCGGTGGAGCCCTGCTGAACCGTCTCACCACTTTTCCCGACGACAGAGGAGATCTCCAGTCCGGAGAGTCTTCTTCCTTTGACTGGTGGGGATAACCAGTTTTGCCTTCTTTTCACCTTCCTGGAGCATCTCGTGGCCGCCTTGCCCGTGCAAAGCACCCCGGCAACTGGAATACCACGGTTTACCATTACCGTGACGAGAAGGGTAGTGCCTTTTAACCGGAGGACTCCGTGGCTGGTTTCTTCCCTGGCAGTGCAACGACCTTCATCTTTCCTCCACGGCGAGACCTCTTCTTCCTCTGGACGAAACACCGACTTGCACCTGCTGCCAGGAACAACTGCCCCCGCTGGAGCTCCCTTCACACTTAAGGTACTGTGTCCCACCTGACTTCCGTTGCGACAGATCGTTCGGGGTGACACTAAAGCCTCGACTTTCTAACCTGGGCTAGCCTGGGACAACCTAGCTAACTTTTCCTGACTTGAATTTCATCCTTTTTGTGCAAACTATCTACAAGACTCTTTGGGCATAACCCCACTGTGTGAACCTGGACCCCTTCTGCTTGCTCTCTCCAAGAGTGGGCCTTGCAATTGACCTCCTTGCTCTCCAGTAGAACTCTGCCTATCCTGCCTTACTGTAGTTCTTTGTAAAAGTATTGAAACTTGTGTGCTTCCTCAACTCTGCCTTTTTCCTCCCTTTCTTTACAACTTATTATAGTGTCGTCCTATGTTAAGCGCTCACCTCTGTCTGAAAATAAGTGGTGTTTTTCACTGAGACTTGTCTAATAAGTGAATAGGGTTGTATATATATGATAGTGACTGTGTGCTGAATTTACTCACCTCGTTTTTGCTAGTGTAAACTACAAGTGTGTTTTTAAATAAATAATGATATACTTTTACACCAAAGCTCTGGTCAGTGTTTGTTTGTACTACTGTGACCCTGTACCTATTGTGTATACTCTGCATACTGCCTAACTCTTCTTAAGGGAAGTCTGACTGCTCAGCCATAGCTACCAAGTGAATCTGTTTGGTACAGACTGCTACCAAGTGGGTTTGCTGCCAAACACCTGTAGTCTTAAATCTTTTGCAGTGGTCCCTAAGGGAACTGCACAGGTTTCTGCCTAACACAACCCTCCTCTGGAAGTCTCCCACCAGTGACCGAGTAGCCCTCCACTACTGCCTGTCTGACTGCTGAAGGCGACCAGTACCCTCCTCCCCCCCACACACACACACCGAGCTTCGCTATGTCTCCATGAATGTCTGGGGCTTCAACTCCCCAGTAAAATGCAAGTCCATCCTTCGCCGCCTACAGGACCTCCAGGCCTCGGTAGCATTCCTCCAGGAAATGCACCTCCTAGCGGAGGACTTCCCGAGGCTACGATGCCGGGCATTCCCAAATCAATACCTGGCCTCGGCACCCAGCAAAAAAGGAGGCACAGCGATTCTCCTAGCAAGGGGTACCCTCTTTAAAGATAAAGGCACTTTGCAGAGCCCAGACAGCAGATTTCTGGCAACTACGGGGGATCTCTATGGCCAAATCCACACACTGATCGCGGTCTACGCGCCAAATGATGGCCAGAAGACCTTTGCAGAGCTGGAGTCCTCTCTTCTCCTCTTCCTCGAGGGCCAGGTGGCCCTAGGCGGGGACTTCAATGGGGTCCCCAACACCCAGCTGGACAGACAGGCACGCAATCACCCAGAGATTTCAAGATTGCCCTGAGCCTTTGTCACCTATTCAGAACCCTGGGCCTGGTTGACACCTGGAGGGTCCTTCATCCGGACACAACAGAATACTCCTTTTTCTCCCATGTCCACCGCTCATCATCCCGAATTGACTTGATCCTAGCAAGCCCACAGCTCCTACAATTCACAGATCAAGTGGTAATTGGCACAAGGGCTCTGTCTGACCACTCCCCAATACTCCTCACCGCAAGGGTCTTTGACCCCGACCCTCCTGAAAGGCGCCGATGGTCCCTATATAAGCCAATGTTACACAACACAGCGGACCGTGATATTATATCCAAAGCGATCAAATGCCATTTTCAAAGAGAACCCCCCCCTGACCTCACATCTACAGCTATGAGATGGGAGGCCATGAAGGCCGTTATCAGAGGAGAATTAATAGGCCAGGCAGCCGGATACAGGAAGAGGCAGGCCGCAAAGAGGGACCAGCTCGAAAAGGAGATGGCAGAGGCAGACTCGATCCTGAAGGGAAAATGGTCGCCCAGAGCGGTCAAATTGGTGAGGCTGGCCCGCACAAAACTGGAGGCTCATTATGCCGAGGACACAGCGCAGTCCCTGTTTAGGACGAAACAGTGCTATTATGTAAACGACAATAAATCCAACAGGTACCTAGTGAGCAAACTAGAGTGGGGAAAAAACACCAACTTCTTCAACTTGCGCCCAAAAATAGTTGTTTGTGGAGAAAAAGTCAGGGTGTCGCAGATTCAGGAGGAGCAGAGGTCAAAACCCCACCTCTCGCAATCAGAATTAATGAAGCCCCTCCAAAGATTGATTCTGTACCACACTCCAAATTGTGCTTGAAGTGTTTGTGTAACGATCACAACAAAAATCAAAAGAGAATAGTCATTTTTGCTCATAGGTGACACGTGTTTCTGCAAGCACAGCATTGCCTTTTTCAAACCAGGGCTGACACATGAATACTGCTGATCATACATTAGGTGATAAAATAACATATTAAACAATTGAATCATTGTCAAATTGAAGATCTTTAATTGGCACAGACAAGGACTTATCAAGGACGAGGAGAAGAATTTTCTATTTATCAAACACCCCAGAATGCCCACAATAGATTTCTTATCTAAGGTACACTATTCCACTACTATTCACTACTATTCCAGAAGGCAGACCAATTGTGAGCGGCAATGGATGGACAACGGAAAACATATCAGCTTACATTGACAACCTCCTAAAACCGGAAGTCTCCAAACTCAAAGCCTACCTCAAGGACAGCACCCACACAATTCAAACCTTACAGCGAATAGTTTGGCAACATGCTTATCTCCTTGCAACCATGAATGTACGTGCCCTGTATACTTCAATTAAACATACATCAGCAATTCAGACACTTGATTATGTGTTCAGGGATTCCATTGCCTCACATTATCATCAGGTCCACATGCTAAAGGAAATGCTACAGGCAACTTTAGAATTCAACATCTTCATGTTCGATGACAAGTTCTACCACCAACGTCAAGGCGTGGCAATGGGTGATAAATATGCCCCCGCTCTTGCTAATTTCTTCATGGGGATGTTAGAAGATAAGATGATCTATACAGACATTGAATACACCGAGCACGTAGTCCTATGGGCTAGGTACATCGACTACGTGTTTTTGATCTGGAGAGGGGAAATTGAGGCATTCAAAGAGTTCAACAATAGACTGAATCACAATTCTTTTGGAATTGAATTCACTTCACACATGAGCAAAACGCAAATAGACTTCTTGGATTTAACAATTTACGTGGAAAATCACTCACCAAAACTTTCCGTAAACCCACAGAAGTTAACTCAACTTTATGTGCCACCAGCTGCCATCAACAATGAGTCAAGAACAATATACCGGTTGGTGAATTTATTCGTGCTCGCAGAAATTGCACGGAACAAGCACAATTTGATCAAGAATGCAAATTACTTTTTTCACGTTTCAAAGCGAGAGGCTATCAGTCCAAACACACCGAGAAAGCACGAGCCAAAGCCTCTTTGTTATCCCAAACGCAAACACTAACTCAGCAGCAAACTG
Organism: Ambystoma mexicanum; assembly: GCF_040938575.1. Taxonomy (NCBI): domain Eukaryota; kingdom Metazoa; phylum Chordata; class Amphibia; order Caudata; family Ambystomatidae; genus Ambystoma; species Ambystoma mexicanum. The sequence continues at coordinate 486,191,361 of NC_090937.1, read as the reverse complement.
AACATACCCAGCAACCAGAAGGAGTGTTTTATCACCACTTACAGTCATGAACATTTTGCAATCTCCAGAATCCTGAAACGTAGTTGGCATATATTACAACTGGATCTTCACATCTCAGTAAGTTCAAAAAGATCCACATATAATTTTCAAAAAGGCTCCGACAGTAAGGAACCAATTGAGTCCCTCATTTCTCCCTTCAGACATCAGCAATCAACAGACAACTTGGCTCAACCAGGTCAATTTTGGGTTTTGAAAATGCGGCACCTGTTCAATGTGTCAGTATGCGCATCTCAAAACTACTGTATTTCAGGACAAACATGGCCAAGAGACCAAAATCAATAACAAATTGCAGGACAAAATGTGTGGCATACGCCATAATCTGTATGTAAATTAATTTACATTGGGAGCACCATTTGGGAACTTCGGACCCGGATCCGTGAACACCTCTCAGGAATTGGCAGCCAAAACATCATGTTACCATTAGCGAACCATTGGCAACAGGCTCACCAATTGGAGGAGAAAAAAGATATTCTGTTTATCGGCCTCCAAAGCATCGGGCTTGGCAAAAGAGGCTGCAACCTTGGAATGATGTTACGTCAAGCAGAATCGCGCTTGATCTGTCGCTTCCGAACTGTCAAACAAGGCCTAAACACGGACAGTGAAATGTATTGTTTCTTGTAAAGCATTAGGTCAATCTGTATTTTTTTTTCTTTATGAATTATGAATATCGTACAAGTATACTATTTCTAACTGCTATTGCACTTTGTCAATTCTGACTATTCTTTGTACAGGTATAAATTTTTTGCCTTTACATCCCGACATAACTTTCAGGTGTCCATTCCACAATTCTGTGCGATTATTGTGCAATTTTTCCTGCAACTTTGTGTGTACCTTTAGAGCCTAGATTTTCAATTTTGTACCCTCCAAACAACAAATCCAAATAACTGCTTAATCGATAAAAATTTGCTGAGACTGCCCTTTATTGCCAAACTAGATCCTAGTTTTTCGTGGTTATATATATGTAGCATGGTATCCTATAGGAACACTAATCGCCATTAATATACTTAAGTACAAACATTTCGTTTTCAGAAATCCAGATACTTCCACATTCTGACACTACACACCGTTTGGCTCTTAGACCGAATGGGTGGGGCGCACTGTCTTTTATTTTGCATTTCAGAATGTATGTATTTTCCATTACAGTACCAATATTGATAATTTACGTTTGCCGTGATCTGAGCCATCCACTTTATATGAGCTGTACACTCCAGAATATTTTCTAATATTCTTGTTCAGAATATAATATCATGCACATTGATAGGATGTTATTTCGTGTTCTACATTAACATACCCCAAAACATGGCGACCGTCTGGTTTTTGGGCATAGAAAGCAAAAATGGACCTCCAATGCCGCACATGCAACTGCACTTTAAACTTCTGAACACATTTCAAAATGACGGATATCTAAATTCGTAATTTAGAAACTAACGAAGGACTTCTCAGGTTGCCTCGGCAACCCCCATCAACATAGTGCAGAACAGAAACGTCGGCTTCCACTAAAGATGGTCAGCAGCTGACGAGCTGTCCGACCCAGATTTTAAGGTATGTGGTGGCGCACACCCGTTTCCTTGCCTTGTTTATATAGATTTTAACAATCCAGCTTTGTAACACTATCGTTTGAACGCGTGCACAATTAGCAATCATTCTTGCCGGCGAGGCATGCCATTAGACTCTCTGCAAACATTAATTTATTTTCTAGAGCACGTAGGATTGCGCCTCTTCACGTTTCTGCATCTCTGTTTCCTTTGATCTGTGCACACATTTATATCTAGTTCTATTGCCATAAGTATACATACTAACATCATAGTAGGGACTATGAAGTAAGAGCATAACGCTGCAGATGCACGTGTTCTATGCACCATTGGGCATACCAAGCCATTATACCCTATAAATATGATAAGCCGTCAGGAAATTCTAATGTGGCACTCTGCCGGCAAACATTTTCTAGCCAATATCGGAGTGAAACAAGTTCCATAACAGCTTATATAAATATCTTTTCTTATAGCGGGATTGAGCCCAGGTATTTTGTGCTTTTTGCATCATGCCAGCACTTTTTCAGTCAACTTGAAGGTAATGCTTTTTGACACATGTTATTACAATCATTTTGTATGTAAAGTCTGTGTCACTACTGTCCTCTTTTCATCACGCCTCACCTATAAAGTTTTCTCCCAAGACAATATATATATACATATAATTTTTCCCAATATGTTTAATTTCCTTCTGTTTACACGCATCCTAACATCTTTTACCAATTGTACCATGAAAAGTGTTTCTACAAATGTGAAGTCATTGCCATTGCTAGACAATATGCCTTTCCTTTTTTTGTAATATTTCAGCTTTTTTCCTTTTTTCTTTCCGTTTCAATCCACCCCTTTCCCCCCCCCTTCCTCTGTCCATCAATGTATGATTTATCAATTTGACAATGATTCAATTGTTTAATATGTTATTTTATCACCTAATGTATGATCAACAGTATTAATTTGTCCGCCCCGGTTTGAAAAAGGCAATGCTGTACTTGCCGAAACACGTGTCACCTATGGGCAAAAATATGACTATTCTCTTTTGATTTTTGTTGTGATCATTAAACAAACACTTATTTCAAGCACAATTTGTTGAGTGTGACGCAGAATCAATCATTGTGGGGGCTCCATTAATTCTAGTGAGCAAACTAGTCAGAACCTGCCGACGAAACCATATCATCGCCCTGAAAGACCCGAAGGGCAGAATCCGATACGGAGAAGAAGCTAAACTAGCAGCGGCCCATCCAGCCAGTACTCTGTCCTCCTCCCCCCACCCACCGGCTCTCCAAGAACAATTTATAGTAGACGCAAATCTGCCGCAGCTCTCCGAAACAGTCAGAACCGCCCTTGAGGCCCCAATCAAAGCCGAAGAAGTAGAAGAAACCCTAAAATCCCTGAGTCCCACGGCCCAAGGGCCAGACGGATTCCCGCCTAAGTTCTACAAACTTTTTCCCCCCTTGCTTCTCAATCCACTGACAGAGCTGTTCAACTCCTTCCGAGAGACAGGTTCCATAGCCCCATACATGCAAGAATCCACCACAATAATGCTCCTGAAGCCAGGCAAAGATCCAATGGAATGCTAATCGTACAGGCCGATATCCGTTCTCAAAGTGGATGCAAACGCATATTCAAAGGTCCTGTCCTGGAGAACAGGTTGGCCCAGGCCCTACCATCTATCATAGACCAAGACCATGCAGGATTTATCAGAGGCAGGAGCACTGCGGACAACATCCGCCGAGCACTTAACCTCATCGATGTGGCGACCCAAGACCAACAGGGACTGGCAGTCCTGACCCTGGACGCCACCAAAGCCTTTGACAGGGTGGACTGAACTTTATGCGGCTCACATTGGAGGCATTCCGATTTGGTCCCCTATTCCAAAGGATGCTGCAAGCAAACTACAAAGCCCCGAAAACATAATTACGGCTTAACCAAAAAAACCTCCACCCTGATCCCCCTCTCCTGTGGAACAAAACAGGGCTGCCCGCTTTCCCCACTGATCTTTGCTCTGGTCATGGAACCTTTCGCCCAAAGGACACGAGCCAATGACAAAATCTCTGGCCTGGACATAAACAGGGAGCAGTTCAAAATATCACTGTGTGCCGACGACGTGATGCTGTCCATCACCAGCTGCCAGACCTCGCTGCCCACCGTTCTTACCGAATTGGAGGCGTTCGAACAAGTAGCGGGATTCCAGGTGAACTACTCCAAGTCAGAAGCACTGAGCATCAACCTGGATGGCCCATTCATAACCACCCTTCAGACGCTCTGCCCATTGAGATGGAACTCCGACTCTTCGGACTACCTGGGGATACACCTCACAGCAGACCCCAAAAAACTCTATGCAGCCAATTATCCCCCCCTATTCAAGGAGTTGGAGAACGATCTGCAACGCTGGGACAGCCAGGAAATCTCCTTGTTGGGGTGAGTCACAGCATGCAAAATGAACTTACTCCCCAGATTGCTGTACCTGTGCTCTGCGCTCCCTCTTCCCCCACCGAAACAGGCCCTAGAGCAACTACAGAAGAAGCTCATGAAATTCGTCTGGAAAGGATGTAGAGCCAGAATACCAATGAAAGTCATGACAGGGGCGGCTAAATGGGGCGGCCTAGGTATACCCAACCTCACAAATTGTTTCCCGGCAGCTCAACTGGCCAGCACCTCTGCCTGGGCGGAATAGGAGTCCCCCCCGAGATGGGCCCGGATTGAACAAGCTAAGTCCCAGCCGCAGCTACACTCCCTACTGCACATCCTGGGGGCCCTCTGGAACCGCGGACCACGAATGCTCCTAACCACCAAGGCGACCCTAGAGGCATGGGCTTGGGCTAGGCGAAGGAAAAAGCTGCCCAAAGGTTTGGGCCCGCTCTCCCCGATCATCTGGAACCCAGACTTCTCCCCAGGTATGGAGGCGGCGAACTACAGCCGATGGACCGCAGGAGGCCTTCGATCCCTCTCGCAAATCTACGAGGACAGCTCTCCGCTCAGCTTCGAAGAATGCAAAAGTCGCCTACAGATATCGGAGAAGGAAAGGTTCACATATGCCCAACTACGCCACTGGATCTCGCAACCAGCGGTCCGCCAAGGGGCAACCCGAGACCTGCACCCCCTTGAACATGCACTGGAGGAAAGCCCACAACACGGGCGGATCACTAAGCTGTACCGTCTCCTTCAAGAAGACATTACAGGTCAGACCCCCATACATGGCCGGATGGGAAAAAGACGTGGGACACCCCATCGAGTACCAGACATGGGTGGAGATATGGACCAGGATCAACTCGCCCTCCAGATGCGCTACGAATAAAGAATGCGCCCTTAAGCTCCTCCACCGTTGGTACCTCTCCCCGGCCCGCTTACACCATTGCAACCCATCCATAGACTCGAGCTGCTGGAGACGCTGTGGGGAACGGGGATCCTTCTTCCATATGTGGTGGAGTTGCCCGACAGTGCAGGCCTTCTGGAGGGATATTATACAATCCATTGAAGACACCACCCAACGTAAGCTGCCAATGGATCCAGAGGTGATCCTCCTGGGGGTGGCGAATCCAGACTCCTACCCTAAGAAGGACGCACCGCTAAACTGCTGAGGCAGCTACTGTTGGCAGCCAAGATTTCAGTAGCACGTAAATGGAAAACACAAGAAGGCCCCCATACTGCCTCTCTGGTGGATAAAAATCTGGGAAATACCAGTGGCCGAGAAGGTCACAGCAGCAAAAGAGGGGGCCCTCCATCGATTCACTGACTGTTGGGCTTCAGTGTTGGAGTATCATAGCCGATTCCCAGCACTGACTTTCCACCTGCGCCTGGTGACAAACCTTTTGGGACCCCAGAACTCTGACAGATCTCCAGACTGTCGGAGCACCATAGACATGGGGGGAGCACGATGGGAGCCACGGAGGTGGGGGGAGGCTGAACTTATTTCATGCACATCACCAATAACGGGAGCTGTTCCATTATGAATATCATGCTGGTTATGCTGTAACCAACATAAATAAAAGTTGTTAAAAATAATAATAAATAAATAATGTTGGCTGGGGACCAAGGTAGACTGAGAACAGATCGTATCTGTATCAATTTCATGCATCAGCAGATGGAAAGCATGCTGGGGTGGCCACCCTGATTCATAGGGACCTAGGCTTCACACATGTTAAAACCAAAAAGGGGAGTGATGGGAGGTATGTTATAGTGGTCGGGTCCCTGCAAGGGAGGCTGGTGACTATTGCCTCCAGGAAGCGTTTATGTTGCAAACTCTGGACACGGTGAGGGGAGTATGACCAGGGTGACCCTCTTCTTCTGGGAGACATTCATTTGGTCATGGATGGGACCCAAGACAGATTGACTCAGACCAATTATTCAGCGATCAGGGCTGCCTCCCAGAAATGAAGAGGATGACTTCAGGACCTTCACTTTGTCAGCATATGGCGCACACATCACCTTGCAGACAGATCCTACACAGCCCACGTCCATGCATTGGCCTCCATGACAGATTAGATTTTCATATCCTAAGAACTGACTCGATTAGTCCTGACCGCAGAGATAGAGCCAAAGACCTTGGCCGACCATAATGCGTTCACTGTACATCTCAGAGACTGGGTGGGGCACCATGAACAACGACAATGGAAAATGCCCCCGAGGTTTTTACAGGATCCAATATGTCTACATGAACTAAAGGAGGGGGTTAGGGACTATTTAAAAAATAACGACCCTGCTGGCACGTCATATGGAACACATTGGGATGACCTTAAGGCAGTAGCTCGGGGTCATATCTCTAAAGCACTTGTAATGAAGCGTTACAGGGCCTGGAAGAACAGCCTCCTACAAGAACTAAAGGAGGGAGACAAGGGATACAGCAAAGCCCAGACTAAGATTCAACTTAAGCTCCCCAGGTCACAAAGGGCAGAGCACACTCTGCACCACTTGCGGCACAGGTACTATGAGCAGAGCAAAGTACCAGAGAGGATGGTGGCTCATCTTCTTAGACAGCAGGCGAATCACTCGTTCATACAAATCCTGACAGATGCGCAGGGCAGGGAATGGAACGACAAAGCCAAAAAAAGAGCTGTTCTTTGACTACAATAGTTTATTGTACTCCTCGAGCGGGCCCCAGCACCAGGAACAAGTCGCCTACCTTAATGGAATCAACTTGAAACAAAACTCAACTGGATAGGGCTTTTTTAGACTCCCCGATTGACCCCCCTAAAGGTGATCCAGGCTATAAAAACCCTGAAGCCAAACAAATCACCTGGCCCAGATGGCTACACAACCGTCTTTTATAAAACACTTGCCCAACTGCTGGCAAAGCCAATGGTGGATGCTTTTAACACCATTCAGAGTGGGGTGGGGGTGCTCGCAGAATCCATGAAGGAGGCCCAAGTGGTCCTCATACCCAAGCCAGGGAAGGACCAGAAGCAGTGCTCCTCCTACAAGCCAACAGCCCTCTTAAACCTAGATTCCAAAATGTCCACTAAAATTCTAACGGGCAGGCTTGAAAAGTTGATGCTGACAATTATAGACCCAGACCAATCAGGATTTCTCTCGGGAAGGGGCACAGCGGACAACATTAGGGTAGTTCTGCATTTTGTGGACAAGCCAGGCAGCAATCAGGAATTTTCACTCTTGCTGGCGCTGGCTGCGAAAAAGCCTTTGATAAGTTAGAGTGGTTCAGTTGAAATTCAATATACCCCCCTAAAATGTGCCACATGATCCAACTACGCTAATCCGACAGCCCGTCTGATGGTAAATGGAACCCGTACACCGTCAATTGGCTTGGATAGGAGCACATGTCCTTGTCGCCCCTACTTTTCGCAATGGTCAAGGAAACCCCGGGCTGCAAGTATACAGGCTAGTACTCATATCAGGCATATAATTCGGCGGGACCCAACACAAATAAACCTGTTTGCAGACATCATCCTGCCCCTTACTGCCCCACATCAATCCCTGGCCCATTTGAAGGAGGAATTACAAAGGTACGGGTCGGTTTCATTATTTAAAGTCAATGGTTCCAAGTCAAAAAAACTAGGGCTTAACATCCAACATGTGGTGGTATAATCTGAAGTCTGAATTAGAGCAGACATTTCTCCTACTCCTGGGCAACTAAAACACTGCGCTACCTAGGAATAAACATACCAGGAAACCTGACCCACTTGTATAATACCAACTACCCCAACTTCAATGTTATTGATGTTCCGCCTATGGAGGGGCAGGGGGGCTCACCCAGAGTAAACACTGTACGCCCCCAAGATCCAAGGTGGCCTATCCTTGCCCAGACTCTGGAACTACTATCAGGCTGCGCAGGTCAGACCATTAGTTGACTGGGTATAGAGGGACTATGGGGAAAATATGTGCATCTATGGAGCAGGCGGTAGCGGGGCACAACCTGTGGACTCAACCGCGGTTACCCAGACACAGGAGAGCGCAGAGGTTGTATGTAAACCCCATAAGCAGGGCTTCACTGTAGGTTTGGGGCAATTTGAGTAAGTCAACCGGGTTGTTTTCTTTCCCATCCCCGTTGACCCTTCTAATTCACAATGATTATTTTACCCCTGGCAGAAATGACAAAATGTCATGCACTGGATAGATAAGGGATTGGGTAAGGTGGGAGATTTCTTTGTTAATGGTAAGATTAGATAATTTGAGGACTATAAGGCAGGGATGATAATTCTAGAAGTAGACCGCTTTCGCTATCTACAAGCTAGGCACTTGGTCATTCACCCTAACATAGCAGGGCCAGCAGTCAGACAGATTACTCCTTTGGAGTTGGTCTTCCAAGAACAAGCCAAGAGGCTGATTTCTAGAACATATAAGATTCTATTGTGATGAATGGGAAAGAGCTGGGAGAGGTGATTCCCCCGGAAGACTGGGAAAAGATATATAGGGGATTCACCGCGTTTGGCAGAAACACAGGCAAAAATATTGATGAGGTGGTATAGAACCTCGTCCTGCCTGCACTGGTCTTACCTAACCTTCTCTCCAACCTTGACTCCAACACCCCGTGTGTCCTTATCTTGCTTGATCTCTCTCTTCTGCCTTTGACACTGTCAACCACGCCATCCTCCTCAACTGTCTCTGTGATAACCTGGGTATCACTGGACAGGCTCTGGCGTGGCTGACTTCTTTCCTCTCTGACCGACCCTCCTTGGGTCCTTACTCTCCGATATCTTTTTCTCTACTTGTGGCGTCCCCCTGGGTTCTAACCTTTCTCCTTGGCTGTTCAACCAATACCTGGGACTCCTTGCCCACCGCATCGCTGTTCTCTGTCTCAATTTTCAGTGCTATGCGGATGATACCCAGCTCATTTTCAGGCTACCCTCGGCCTCCTCCTCTCCTTCCCTCATCTCGGACTGTCTGCCATCCAGGAGTGGTGTGCCTTAATGCCAGTAAGACAGATTCTACTCATCGAAACACCCTCTCCCTCCTTCCCTTCAGCTCTCTGGCCGGCCTCTCTTGGCCCTCTTCCTGCTCCCACCTGCAAGGCTAAAAACCTTGGGGTCATCTTCGACTCCACACTCTCCTTCTCTCCTCACATCTCTGATGTCACTAAGAAGTCACACTACCAGCTGCACCTCCTCAGAGGTATTCTTCCTCTCCTTCCCCCAGAAGCTCACCGTCTCCAGAGCCCTTGTTCTCTCCAAGCTGGACTTTTGCAACAGCCTCCATCTCAATCTGCCTGCCTCTACTCTCTCCGCTCTCTGCAACTTATCCAAAACAGGACTGCAAGACTTGTCCTTGGCCTCAAGCCCAGGGATCTCTGCACTGGCTCCCGGTGGCTGCAAGGATCAAGTTCAAAACCCTCTGCATTATCCACAAGGCCTTCTGGGGCCTGCGGCCGCACTACCTTCAACCCTCTCTTCCTAAATACCTTGCCTCTCTGGCTCTTCGCTCATCTGCCTCCAACTCCCTCAGCCATTTCTCCAAGCAACGAGTTGGTGGTCGATCTCTCTTCCGCAGGGGCCTCCCTCTGGAACAGCCTTCCTGCATCCCCGAAACTTGAGGAGAACCATCTCCGGTTCCCGGAAACACCTCAAAACCTTCCTTTTTGCTTCTGCTTTCTCTGCCTCTCTCCCTTGCTGAAATTCCCTACCGATCCTGCACTGGTTACCTGACCACCCCTTCTGATCTTGGGGCCAGGCCCCACCTTATGCACACCTGCGCTGCCTCCCTGGCAACCCCCTGCACTTAGGGACTGGTTCTGTATCCCCACAGTCCCCCTCCCAGCACTTATGTCTGCTCTTACCTTGCACTTGCCACCATCAGGCCGTCTTATTAGCGTATTCATTCTTCTATCCCATGTACTGCAATTTCCCCTTTCCCTCCCCATGGCACTCTTCCCTTTCCCTTCCATCGCACTTGCGCAATCTGAATGATACCTGGCCTAGTAGGATCGTTGTCTGTCTTCCACTGTTTTCCCCTCCCTTTGCCTCGTCGCGCCTTGAAACACTTGAGTATAGGCGCGTTATAAATGCCATATCATACCTCAGATGTGCTGGGGGAATTGTGGTATGGAGGGTTCCCTGCTCCATACTATATGGGGGTGTCTGGGAATACAAGACTTCTGGCTCAAGGTCAGATTGAAGTTTGAAGGAAATTCTAGGATTGGAGGTGCCAGGAGACCCCAAGCTCTGTATCTTGGGCATTGACGCCTCGCTAGAGCAGCACTGTACAAGAGCATAGCGTAAATTGCTGGCACACCTAATGCTAGCGGCCATGTTGTCAATTCTCCATCTTTGGAGAAAGACTGTACTCCCCTCTGTAACGCTGTGGATGGACAAAGTGTGGACCAGTCTCGCAATGTAAGAGGTCACTGCTAACATGATAAACTCTCCTCTTCCCTTCACGGCTACTTGGACACCTTTCTTGCAATATGCTCAAAAAGGTTACAATGCCCTGTTGTGCCCAATTCGATTGAGAGCCCTTGACCTGGTGGAAGAGCATTAAGAGTACGCTCCTTATTGTTACTTTTGCTGTTGTCATTTTATGAGTCCTCCCGATACCTTGTTGAAATAAGTTTGATATCTGAAAGTACTCCTCTGGGTTTGGGGTAGGGGAGGAATTGGGGAGCAGGTGGGATTCGAAAGTATGAAATTAAGTTTTTCCCCTATTGAGTACCGGGATCTCCCGACCAATGTGAATATCATTTAAAAAAAAAAAAGAAAGGTTCACCCTGCTTCGATTTATTTATCAAGGCAATGCTAGGTCATTCGTTTATCCACAAGTCAATCCAGTCCTACATGAATGTCACTTCATACAGTGAAAACCATCTTTCACCACTATGTACAAAACTCAAATTGCACAATGATAGGAACTCATTATTCCCACAATTTCTCATATTGCCGTTAAAAAGTCCCATAATGCTTTGAAATTACATTAATCAAATCCATAATTACAATTTGCTAATCTCTTAAACACCTCAATGTGTATATATAACAAATGTTACGATCATAGTTAACAGGATTAATCAGACTTTCTTTACTAAAATTCAGATTATGTAATTTGTTCTAAAATTAGATGGTGGTGGATGCAGTACGGGACCAAAACAATGAAATATTAATAAACTTCATATACTGTAAAATGTGCCGGAAAAACAATTAGCTCAGATTTCCTAGTCACAATATGTCGCCACATTAAATGCCTTCTATTTTTCAAGAAGCTCTGATTTCTTTGCTTTTTTATCGTAATGACCAAGTTAAACCAGAGTGCAGTAATTCTTTTTGATTGCAACAAATTAGACGTGCCTTTATTGTTCATTCCAAAATAATTTTAAACGTTTACAAAAGGTCCACATTAACAGTGACATTCTGATAATGTCAATGCAAGATAACCGATTATTTGTTAGATTATTTATTCCTATGGCGGTCCAAACCCTGAGGTATCTAGGTATTTACTTCATTTGCAATCTTATTTGATGTTCTTAATGCAAACAAAAAGCATGGTTGATGTTTTTACCATGGAGACAGACAGATCAAAATTCTGAATTTGTTTCTGTAGACTTCCAACAAGTTTCTCCAAATTGGCGACTGTGTTTTCCCGGTCTTTCAATAATTTTCCCTTGGCATTCAGTTCGTTTGACTTGGCTTCCAATTGAATCTAAAATATTTCCAAAGGATAGGTAAAGATTGTATTTCATGTCAAACAGTAGAGAGTACTACACATTTACATTACAAAAGAAATTAATGACCAAAGAATAAGAAATCATGCTTCATTCTACTTTACAATTATTGGAAATGAAAAATAGCATATGCTTGATGGACATGTTCAACCTTGTTTGGTCAAAAAGGATGGACTTGGCACTGTTAATGCTAGAGTTTGTCTTAATGATTGGTATGATGCTGGGTGTAATGCTATCCTACATGCACAATACATCTGAATGAGCAACATGAACTCATAGACAAGAACTAAATAATAGCCAAATGGGAAATGAGTCCACAGGTAGAACAAACAACTGCCAACATGACGTGAATGTTCAGGCACGTGGGGAAAAGCAACAGCAGAAATCCAATGCATCCAGTAACAGTGGCATTTACATACTTTGATCTTTATAAAGAAATGAAAATGTAAAAGAACAAACAAGTAACCACTGGTAATGTTCCGTCTGCTGGATTTGATCTGCCTCCAACCGATTATTCATATGATTAAATGAATCCCAGCAGCAAGACTAACTTGGAACTTTTTTTAATAGACATTGTGGTAACTGCAGATCGTAAGAGAAAAACAAATTACTTACCCCGGTAATGTTCTTTCTACTGGATGTTCCTCCCACAGATTCCTCATCTTCAATATGTAGGGCCTGATTCACATAATGTTTTCCAATGGGATTGCGCCATTATACAAACGTTTGTGATTCAGATCCTAATTCTCATTCTTTGCAGCTCTTAGAAAACATACCCAGCAAGGGGCATCGAGTGCTCCAGCATCATTGGTTGAGTTGTCTTCATGACCAGACCGGATGTCGTGGTGGGTACAAATAGTGCCCTCAGCTCCCGGTGACCTCGGTTTTTCATTTTTTCCCCTTGCACAGCCACGTTAGGGACTAGAGACAAAACAACTATTTAAGTGTTAAAGGAGGGCCATTGTATAATCGAATGGGGACCTCCTTGGCCGTGTGGTAGGACGGGAGGGCGATGAAGTATCAGTGGAAGGTACATCCAGTAGAAAGAACATTACCAAGGTTAAGTAATTTGTTCCTATAATGGATTGTGTCCTCCCACTAATTCCTCATTTTAGATAGACTCCCACAGCAGTAGGATCATTACAAAGGACAGAAGAGCGAAACCCCCTGGCGATTATACCACCACATGTTGGCAAACAGCCCTGCCGAAACGAGACTCATTTGCAGACACCTTTTCCAGGCAGTAGTGTTTTACAAAAATGTGTTGTGATGAATCCGGTGGAGTCATCACCGAATCACCGGCAGTGACCTCTACCCATATGGCCAGGAGACGGCAGTCGCTATCTAAGCCTGACCGTGGGGGTGGATATATGGAGGATGGTCACACGGGAGGAGACAGCTATCGAGGACAGGTGGTGACTCCATCAGAGCAGATGAGATTCAGTAAGTTCTTGATGGCACGTTGACATCCCACAAATCCCCCTTATTGTAGAAATCAGAAACCCCTTTCTTTACGTCACTCGACATAATTCCATTTATACTTCAAAAATTCACAGCACACAACATTCTTTCTGAAATTTCTCTACATAAAACATGTGAACACCACCATTTTAGAAATTCAATAATATATATGGACTTCAGCTCCCATAAAGCCTTAACTACTGAGACAAAGGTGAAGGAAAGAGTTGATGCAGATTGAAAGAAACCCTAAACCCAATGCGCAGAATAGTTTTTTGGCAAGACATTTAAAATTGGCATCCGCACTCACAGTAGTAGTATGGAAGAGAACAGTGCCAGAGGAAGCCGAGAGAGAACAGGCACATCTATGCAGCGGCAAGCTAACGTGAGTCACAACGGCATGGTATGAAGGAAAGACATGCAGTGGGCACATCTGAAGGACCGTCAGAGCACTGGGATCCACAGCTGAGCCCCTGGAGGTACAGTCGTGCTGGGAAGCAGCATGTTTTGGTCCAAGCCACAGAGGGAAGCCCGCGGGTAAATGCACAGCTGCAGGAAACGCTGGAAAAAACGTCTGCATCTTGTAAGAAGCCGTTCCAGGAAGGGAGTTTCACTGCAGAAGCACGACATAAGTTGGAGAAGCTACAAATTACCAGTGAGTCTGCTCAGAGACATTGGGAACCCCGGGGCGTACTGACACATGCAATCAAGTGAATGAATTATGTGAAACTACTATTATGGACAATGCTCAAAGGCGGTTTAAATACAAACAAAATGCAATGTTAAAGCAATGCCTAAAAGAAGGAATATTTGAGCACCGACAAGATAAAGTGCAGCAACAGAAACTGTACAAATACCTATACCCGAGATATCAATGTGGTGGAAAGCTGGAGTGAGTGTTACCCTAAGCAAACATATTAAAACCAATAAGTCCTGATAAAAGGGATACCAATGTTGGTGCAACTGTGGCATAGTGAAAAGGACAGTGACACTAGTAAGAAGTCCTGGTAAAAGGAATACACCAGGCAGTTGACATTTGGGGAAGGATACCTGGCAGGGGAGTATACCAGGGGATCTAGGAAGTCTATAAAAGAAGTCCTGGTAATGAAATATACCAGGCATTTGGAAACTGTATGAGACCTTAAAACTGTGGGAAGATACCTGGCAGGAGAGCACGCCAGGAGATCTGAAGGACCATAAAAGGATTCCTGGCAGAGAAGTAGATCAGGAGTTCCAAAGTTTGGAAAGGTTTAACCATGTTACAAAATACATAGCAGGGAAGAATACTGGGGAATCTAAAAAGTACACAAACAAAGTCCTGGTAGGCAGATGCACAAGGCACATGAAATTGTACAAGGACTTTTAACACTGACAGGATACCTGGCAGGGGAGTATACCAAGAGGTATAAAGACCTCACGTGGGTTCCTGGCAAAGGAGTACACCAAGCAATCCTCTAATGGCCGAGAGATTAAGAAAGCTTATTGTGGAATTTGTTATATGAACATGAACTTTGTAAATCCAGAATTTATTTTGGATTTAGTACACAGAAACCAAGGAAGTGTTGGATGTCATGGAATGTATTGTTTGAACAAGAACCTCCTGAATCTAATATAAAAGATACTTTTGTGATACCAAGAAACACTTGTTCGAAAGAGACACTTACAATCCTACTTAAATATCCAGGGGCAGGGAACCACCCTCTGGATCCAAGAGATTCTCCTGGGAAAAAAACTTTGTTGGATTTATCTATTTATTTTGATTAAGAACACTTTTTGTAAAACATAAGTCAGACATGTCATTGAACCAGTAGTTGTTGGTTTCTAGTGTGAGGTCTAGATTGGAATTCTTTGGACACAAGGATGGGGTATAAGTTTCTAACGACTTGACACAGGCTGATCTTTACTTTTAGTTTCCTAAACAGGGAAATTCTTCTTTAGGATAGGGTTAGAGAGGAGTTTATCCAACCAATTTCAGTATAATAAAAATGTCTGACAGTGAGAATATTACAACTTTGACCTCATTTCTGATCCCTCACAGTGTATAGAGGACCATGTTACGGCTTGGCAGATGTCTTCAACAGGTACCTCACCCCTCCTGGGAGATCAGAGGTAGTTGCTACACCTCTAGTGGAATGAGCACTGAAACCTTCAGGAATTTCCTTACCCACTCTGGAGTACCATTTGGAAACAAAGCACAATCCATCTAGAGAAGGTTTGCTTTGCTATTCCTTCGCCCATCTTCGGGCCTGTGTATCCAATTATTAGCTGATCCTCCAGCCTTAATTGTCCTGTCCTGGAGATGTGGAAACTCAATGCCCTCTTGGGGGTCAAGCCTATGCAGCCATTGCTTGGATGGTTGAGGAGGAAGATGATAGAAGGCTGGTAAACACATTGTCTGCAACAGGTGCAACTCTGATAAGACCTTTGGAAGGAACAAAGGGTGCACTAAGTCACCTAGTCATTGGAAAAGGTTGTAAAAGGTGGCTTGCAGTACAGGACCTGCAATTAGCCAAGGAAATGGCGACCAAAAAGGCCACCCTCCACCTCCAGGATAAGAGAATGAAAAGACATGAATGTGTACAACACCCTTGAGGTGTCTCATAAAAAGGGACCCACATATTGTGTTCTGCACCAGCTGCAGAACTTCTTCCAATATAGAGCTTTTGTTGCTCGTCTTCTGGCTAAAATCAACACCTCCATGTCATCTTCCGGAAAGGTCCCAGACCCTGTACCTTAGCCTTTCAGGAGCCACGCGCACAGGTTGAGAGTGTGTGTACGTTCTGGTGAAGAACTAGTCTCCTCTCCTGAGAGAGAAGGTCTGGCCTCTGGGGAAAACTATGTGGAGGATGATGGCCGTGCCTCCAAAGTCTGGGTACCACGTTCTCCTGGCCCATTCCAAGGCTATCAGAATCATGGTTGCTCCGAACCTCTTCAAACTCCTGATCACTTGAGGAATGACTCTAGATCTGGAACCACAACCTGCTCAGTCAACTTGTTCAGGTGAAAACCCCAGGCTTTCAGAGATGTGTCTGTCACCACAGTCGTCTCTGGCCACGGTTGCCAAAACGGTGCCATCCTGTCCTCTGTGCGAGTCTATCACAGGAGATCTTGAGCGACTCTGCTCAAGACTTGAATCAAGTCAATCATACTGCCAGAGAACTGTGACCATGGAGATCTGAGGGCCCATTGGAGCAATCTCATTCTCAATCGAGCCTCTGGCACCAGGCAGATGCAGGATACCGAGCAACCGTAGAAGTCTAGGGATGGCAGATGTTGGGCATTCTGGAATTTGGTGAACATCTGCAGGATGTTTTGAGCACCCTCATAGGGAGGGAAAGTTTTGTCTGAGGGAAAAATCGAGGACCGCTCGGATGAGTGTTTGAGATGGCGTTAGCTGGGACTGAGAAGCCCAGATTGTGGAGGAGGAGGAGGCAGGTGCAAATGAGGTTATCTAGGGTTCGATCCAGAGACCATACCCTGATTAACCAATCATCCAGGTAGGGAAAGACAAATCCCTCCTTTCCCGAGACTGGCTGCCACTACCGCCAACAGCTTGGTGAAGACCCTTTGGCTAATCGTAAGCCCAAAAGGCAAAACTCGAAACTGATAATGAGAGTTACCTATGACGAGCCTCAGGTACTTCCCTGTGCTTTCGATAGATCAGCACATGAAGTAAGCATCCTGTAGGGCGAGTGACACCATCCAATCCTGAATTTCGTGGGGCTGGAAGATCTGCAAGTGTTTGAATTTGTCTTTCCTGAGAACTTGTTCAAGCGCCTCAGGTCCAAGATCGGTTGCAGACCGCTGTCCTTTGGGAACAAAAGTAGCAGGAATACTACCCCATGTTCCTTTCCTGTATAGGTACCAACTCTATAGCACCCTTCTCCAAAAGAGAGGAAACCTCTTGCAGGAGCAGGTGGTCTGGAACAGGAGGTAGCCTGGCCAGGGGGAGGTAATTACGAGGGTGCATTAAAAATGGAAGGCAGTAGCCCTCAGAGACTATCTGAAGCACCTTAAAGAGGTTTTGTGTATGGGGTCGCACTGGAGGGGACAGGGGTAATGCCGGTCTGTGTTTTAACTTCTCTACCAATGGAAGGTCAGGAGAAGCGTTTCCGACAATGACGGGCAGAGGGCCGTTTACCTTTTTATCCATAACCGTAGCAACAGGAAGGTTTTCCTTTCCATTGAGTGGGAGGTTGACAGGCTGCCTATTCGCAACCCATAAGGACTTTGCCACAGTCTTGGATGCCTGCAGTTTCTCAGGGTTGTCATCTGCCTTTTGACCAAAGAGATGTGTGCCATCAAAAGGCATGTCAAGCAGTTTCGCATGGAAATCCTGCAAAAACCCTGATTTTGAGCTAGGTGAATCTTCGCATGATGAGTACTGACTGCAGGGATTGGGGCATTACTTCCTTTCCATTCTCCACTATGTTGAGGAAACCCTTCCTCATTTCACCCTCAGGGATGTGCTCGGCTGATTCAGCTACAACAGGCCATAGGGTATGTGTATATTACAAGAAGCATTAACTGCTTTAAGTGCCATACTGCAAGAGGCAAAGAGCGTTTTTTTGGTAAAGCAACACTCATCTTCCCTGTCAGGGGGTAGGGATGGATAGGCACAAGCCTGGTTCCCCACAGACTCGGTCTGTACTACCAGACTATCGTGTGCTGGATGTCTGATTAGGAACTCTGGGTCAGCATTTCTTTGAGAAATCTTTGTGGACTGCTGGCCCTGAGCAGAGAGTCTTCCATAGCTCAGTGAGGGAATTTTTAAACAGCATTGTGTAGAGGCTGGATGGGTGCAACGGTTAGTAAGGCCACATCCCGTTAGGTCACCTGGTCGGGGACCCCAAGGTATCCGTTGCCTTAGCCATCATTGTTGCGACTGATTTTATAAACTCTGGCCTGGTGGATAGATGTATAGAAGGCCAACCTGGGACAGGGACAACTATGAGCTGTAGCAAAAGGTAACAAGGCAAGTGGTATAGGCTAAGTCTCAAGAGGAGGTGAGCTTGTAAGGGGTCCCCAAATGAGTGTACACAGTGCAAAGTCAGGGTTTGCACTTAGACAATCAGTTCTAAAAATACTTATTTATGGCCATATAACACTGAGAAAAATGACTACTAACAGTAGGGCAAAACACATTTAAGAAAACCTGTCAAGGAAGGTAAGTATTTGTATAAGTACTACAGTTCCACAGAGATACAGTACTAGCTTCAAAAACCCAAAAGTTCATCACAGTTCCATACAGTTTTGTGAAGCTGGAAAAAAAAATGATGGTACGGTCTCTGGGGTCCAATGAACAGTTCCAAGTGGTAGAGGACAAGTTTCTCTAACAAAAGTGTCCCACACGTTCGGAGTGCTTGCGCGAACAAGCATTGGCAAAGTCAAACTATTGCAAAAGTTTATAGAAGTTATCAAACCATTTAAATGGGAGTAAGGGGGGGGATCAGGTAAGTATTGCTACAACTCACCCACCGTACTCCGGTTCTTTGTAGGATTTGGCAGGTCTGCTGAAGAGGGTCAGAGGTCGCCTTTCCCTCCATCAGCTTCAGCCCTTGATGCCCAGGGGTCGCAGGTTCGAGAATGACTCTGTTCAGTGACTAATGCTGGTGCAAGGGCTTCGGGGTTGGAAAATGCAAAAGAACTTGATGCAGGGCCCCTCTCAGGACAGGACTGGACGAAGGTAAGCAGTTTCAGACAACGGTCACTGATGCATTGCCATGCAAGAGGATTCACTTGCTGCGGTCAGACTTCGCCTCCTATTTCAAGTTCCCTTGATGCTAGGGCCACAAGCCGGCGATCCCTCAAATTCCAGGCCTCAACTCGGAACAGCGACGTTTGACAGTCGCCCAAACTCTGAGCTGGTCAGCCACTGGGTGAAGCAGGGGCACTTCTGAATGCTCTTCTTTGCAGGACTCCGAGCAGACGTCAAAAATGGATGTTCCCTCCACTCCAAGGCTTGCAGTTCCTTCGCAGGGCTGCTGGAGATCTTCAACAAGACAGGGCTATATCAGGACAGCAGCAAAAGTTGGTCACCAGGCCTTCTTCCAACAGGTCTCTGGTCATGCATCTGGGCAGGATTTTTGGCTCCTTCGGTTTCAAACAGGATCTCTCCAGAGTGGGTGCAGGGGTCCTCTTCTTATCCAAAAAGTCAGGTAAGAGCTGAAACTCCCATTAGCCAATGACAGATCTGGCCCACCAACACCCCCACCCCTAGCAGTGGTCCAATTGGGACCAGTTTGTGGATTGGGACCAGGCAGTGCCAACCCACTTCCTGGCAGCAAACTCACATGGCCCTGCAGTAGCCAGCGAAAAGCCTCTGCTTTGCCAGGCACTGGAAGTCCACATAAGGATTTTCCTGGCCCCACAGGCCAGAAAGAAGGGTTAAAACAAGATGGTCAAGGGACAAACAAATATCCATGTGGAACGGCCATGTTTGGACACTAACCCCAGTTGGTAGCCAAAAGCAGTAGGGCTAAAGTAACTTAAACCAAAAAATAGGAAAAAGTAACTGCTGCCAACAGCAACCAAAAATCCTCCGATTATTAGTCTAAGTGTGATGCTGGAAATGCCTTATGGAGGGATAGGGCCTCCTAGTCATTGTCCTACCTCTTCTCTGTGTGTGTTTTCTATGTTTTCTGACACTGAAGACCTCTGGCAGTGCAGCTCTTCACGTTTTCCTTTTGGTGAACACCACCCATGGGTGGGGGTACACCCTTGTACCCCTTATGTGTGTTTAAGGCCGCTGTGTGCTGCCTACAGAGCAGGGTATGGGCTGATGGCAGCTACATGCGGACTTGGCAGTGGCACTGAGTGCCCTCCATTTTGGGACACCCAGGCCCTGCCATAGGAATAAATGGGTTCCTGATAGAGTGTATATATTTGCCTTTCTTTGACTAAGTATTTCCAAGCACAAAGATTTATTATTTAAATGTATGTATATTCCTGAATCTTATTTTATATAAAGAAGCTGTGTTATCCCCTAACAGTGTGTGGACATTCCTTTGTGGGGGCTTTGAGGATTCACTGTGCTTAAAAAGCAGGCCAGTTTTTTTTTTTTTTTAACCACATTGTCGGATTATGCAGCAGCAACCAGAAATCCACTACAGATAGTATTTACTTTGCATGATCACTTTTTAAAGCATACTGCGACCACTGAGCGGTTACATTATGTTGGGCCTTACAGCATCCAAAGATTCATTTCAGATGGGACTGTCTCACTTCATATCAGGACCGCTCCCTCAGAGCGCACTGACAATATACCACGGAGCACCTAAAGGTTGATTCCAGCAGTATTTACCAATTGCCAGCAGACTAAACACAAGCAACTTTGAATTGACAGAGCTTCCTGGCAGCCTTCGCTGCACCAGCCACTACAGTAGTACACCGGGGCAAAGCTCACATCCGTCCTGGCCTTCCTTCCTCAACCATGTCATCCTGATGAGGCTGGTCCTGAGTTAAACATCCAGGACCTACTTTTTTCATAGTTGAAACTTGAGTCGACGATGACACAGGAATATTGTAATCCGAAACACAAGTGATTAGGACTAGCATGAACCTGAACATTTGCAGACAACTGTTGCTTTGTCTTTGCTGTGTCTTACTTTTTCCAAACTTTGTTCTAAAGAAGTTCAGTTTTTGGTTAGTTTTGTTTAGTTTTTGTTTAGTTTTTATTTATTGCGTTTGAAAGTCTGGTATGTGTGTGGTATATATGAGATGAGGGTTGCAGAGGAATGAAAGAAACGAGGGCGTGGGAGCAAGTATGGTGCATTCCTGTGTGATGAATATATTGGTTGTTTTATAGTAACCTGTGATGATTAGATGTTGAGCTAGGTTATTTTTTGCATATATTTAAAAAGTTATATTTCACAATAAAAATTAAATTTATCATAATAGTACACGATACATTCTGAGTCTGAACTTGACTACAATTGCAATAGGGCACATTGTTTTTGGTGTTGTATGTTTGATTCCTTTTTGGTTTCTCATTGGGCCTTGCCAGATAAAAGCTTTAGCTATACCTCCTATTTTTTTGTATAAGAACCTGCCCGCACCACCCCCTGAAAGCATAAGCCTGGCTGCTCGTCCATAGCTACCAAAGTGAGAGCTCAGGCTGGGGTGTTATGTGCCTTTACCCTAGCATATAGAGGGCAGAAATAAGGATACCCAACTCAAGTCTTCACCCTGGTGTTAAAGAGGTGGGATCACTGGTTTCTAGACTCTGTGTTTAATAACCTAGCTACTACAAAATAACCACACTTCTTTATTAATTTAGAGTTCCATTAGTGTGTACTGATAACTACACTACAAACAATGGAAACTACTGCAAATGGTAAATTGACCAGGATGACCCCAGAGGCTCTCCAGAGTGCTTGTGAAGTGAGAGGAATAGATCTTGAAGAGAAGTCTAGAGCAGAGCTTATAGCTGCCCTTGTGGATTTCCAGGCAGATTGTGATTTCATGATGAAAATGAGGAGGGCACTGATGGGGTCCTTAACCCTGGTGAAGTCACAGATGTTTCCACTGGGATTGCCACCTCTCCTGTCACTTCTATTGCAAACTCCAATGTTATTTCTCAAGAAAGTGCCCTGGAACTGGATGAAACTAGCCTTTGAATACAAAAAGTTAACTGAAGCCGAGTTGAAGGAGGAGTTGGCAAGATCTTGAATTCAAAGATGGGGAATCTTGAAGTCAAAAACAGAAACTGAACGTCAAAGATTCCAGCTAGAGAAAGCTAAGGTGGAAACCTCAGCCAAACACGTTGAGTGCGTCAGGTCCCCTGAAACCAATTTTATGAAAGATTTGGTTGGCATGTATGTGGAGGATTCTGACATCCTCCAATGGATAGAAGTATTTGAGATTGCTTGTGGTATCCATGACGTTGACCAAGAGATTGGGCTAAGTATTCTTGATCTCTCTTCTGCCTTGGACACGGTCAACCACACCCTCCTGCTCAACCGTCTCCGTGATAATCTGGGTATCACTGATCAGGCTCTGGCCTGGCTGACCTCTTTCCTCTCTGATCGACCGTCCCAGGTCCAACTGGGGTCTTTCCTATCATCTATCTTCCTCTCCACCGGTGGCATTCCCCAGGGGTCTAAACTCTCACCCTGGCTTTTCAACCAATGCCTGGCAACTCTCGCTCACTGCATTGCCATTTTCTGCTCAAATTTCTAGTGCTACGCTGATGACAACTAATTTTCCGGCTGCCCTCGGCGGCCACCTCTCCCTCTCTCATCTGTGACTGCCTAACTGCCATTCAAGATTGGTGTGCCGCCAATGATCTTTGACTGCCAGCAAGACGGAGATCCTCATCGGCAAACCAGCTCCATCCTTTTCCCTCACTCACTGGCCGGCCTCCCTTGGCCCTCCTCCTACCCCTCTACCTGCAAGGCTAAGAACCTTGGGGTCATCTTTGACTCCATACTTTCCTTCTCGGCCCATATCTCTGAGGTCTCTAAAAAGTCAAACTTCCTACTGCACCTCCTCATTGGTATTCTTCCTTTCCTCTCCTTCCCTCAGAAGCTCACTGTCTCCCAAGCTCTGGTTCTCTCTCGGTCGAACTTTTGCAACAGCCTCTTTCTAAATCTACCTGCCTCTACTCTCCGCCCTCTACAACTTATCCAGAACAGGACTGCGAGACTTGTCCTTAAGCCCTGGGATCGTATCTCTCCAGCTCTGAAATCTCTCCATTGGCTCCCAGTGGATGCAAGGATTAAATTCAAAACCCTCTGCATTGTCCACAAGGCTTTCTGGGGCCTGGGTCCAAAATAACTTCAGCTATCCCTCCACAAATACCTCCCCTCTCGAGCTCTTCGCTCCTCTACCTCTAACTCCCTCCAGGTCAATCGTTTTTCAAAGAAACGAGCTGGGGGTAGATCTCTATCTTCTGCCACTCTAAAACTTGAGGAGAACCATCTCCGGTTCCGGAAGTACCTCAAAACCTTCCTCTTTGCTCCTACCTTCGCTCGCTCCCCTTCTCCCCTGCTGATCAGCTCTCTTGGCACTGTGCACCTGGCCACCCTCTATCCCCTGGGCCCAGGTACCTGTTCACCCTGCCACCTTCCTGCACTGCCTCCTGGCCACCCCTTGCACTGGGGACTGTATCTGTACCCATACACCCGCCCCCTCCCACCATTTTTCTTCTTTTTCTGCACTTATTCAGACTTGCCAAGTCTGCTGCCTTAAACACAGCACTTGCCACTTGCTGGCTGCACTACCACAGTTTGCCTCCGTTTTCTATCTATTTTTATTTATCTGCGCTCCTCGGCTCTGCACTTTCCACTCTCCCCCTTCCATGCACTTTTTCCCTTCACCCTTTCCCATGCACTTGCGCGTTCTCAATATCACTGGGCCTAGTAAGATCGTTTTTATGTTGTGCTGTGTTCTCCCTTGTTCCCCTCCCTTGCCTAGTCGCGCTCTGTAACACTTGTGTACGAGCGCGATACAAATAAAATATCTTATCATACCTAGCTACAAACGATCCACAATTGGAGGTAACAGAGTCCCAGTGAAAGCGGCCAAACTATGGACTACGCCGCCTCCCAGCTTAACAGACCAAACTTACCACAAATTCAGATCCAACGTCATCACACGGCTGAAATCTAATAACGAACATTCATAACCATATCCAGCATACTCACTGTTACGACAATATCTCTGTATTTATCTGGTACCAGACCTTATGCTTGTATATATATTTTTTTGTATTTTCCTGTACGTTCTCGATGCATATCATGCCTGTAAACATGCCCTCTCTGAATATATTCCTTTGCACTTTTTACCTGTATGTAATTTTAATATCTTTGTGTAACTAAGCTTTGCATATACTTGTAACTGTTGCGCCCTGTTACCCCAGGATATGATGCGCATTATAAATAATAAACAAACAATGCCTTCTTTCCTTCGAAGGCTATTGCGGAGGAGGGGGACTGGAAAAAGTCCTTACTCACCCCCCCCCCTTTTTTGTTGTTTGCGCCGGTGTTGAGTTGGAGAACGGTCAGGCTGCCTGGACCTCCACTCTTGGAAGCCACAGAACCGTCTCTATGTACACCCCTTGTCCGAGCGCTGCTGTGAATGGGTGTAATTTTTGGCCGTGGTCTTTGGCAGGATGGATAAAGACTTGGCCGTTTGTGAGCTGTTTTTCTTTTTCTCCAGCTCCTCATTCGTTGTGGAGTGGAATAGGTCACCCTCTTCGAACGGAAGATCTAAGATGCGTTCCTGAACATCCGAGTTGAATTTCGTAGCACAGAGCCAGGCCGTTCTTCTCCTGTCCGTGGCAATGCAGATGGCACGGCCAGAGTGTCAATGTGGGCCACGGTGGACTCCATGATGTCCTGCGCCACCATCCTGGCCTCTGCCAACCCCACCCTGAATCGTGATTGGGTCTGTGCTGGAAGCCCTGGGAGGAAATCCGCAATTTCCCGCCAGAGCCTCTGGTTAACTGCTGCCAGCATGGCATCCGCGTTGGCTTGACGAAGGTGCAAGGACGCGTTGGAGTACAGCTTCTTCCCATACGCCTCCAAGATCTTCTCCTCCTTGCCTAGCAGCACTGCAGAGGAGGAGGCTGAGGACGACTGAGGCTTGGAGTATAGTGATGCTGCAGCGATCACCGAGGAGTGTGGCTGAGGATGGGCCCATAGCAAGAGTGTATCCCCCTCCATCTGCCTGTACTTGGCGTGCAGCCATTTATTCACGGATTGACTGAGGCTTCACCCAACCCTTCTTGATGTGATTTATATAGCGCCTATACACAATGTGTTTCAAACGCTTCAAGGCAAGGGAGGGAACAGGAGGGAACAATGGAAAATACAATTACATTCTTACAGGCCATGAAGAGTAAGGATGTGAAATTAACTATCGTACTCGGCCTGACAGCATTTCAGATAGTGTAAGAGCTAAGACATAGATAAGGAAGGGAGGGGGAGAGTGGGAAGGAAATGGAAACAGACAGGCGACTAGCGTACTAGGCCTGGCGACATTTCTGGTAGAGCCGGAGAAAACAAAAGGTGAGGGAGAGGGGTGCAGAAAGGGAGGGGAGGAACAAAACAAGCGACTAACGTACTAGGCCTGGCGACATTTCAGATAGTGCTGGGGGCGGGGAGAGGAAAAAAAACAAGTAAGGGGTTGGGGGAGGAGACAGACTAGGCTGCCATCATACTAGGTCCAGGGACAATTTTGATAGAGTAAGTGCATAGAAGAAAGTAAGGGGAGGAGGGGAGGAGATAGGGAAAGGGAGAAAGGAAGAGGAGGAGAGAACAAAGAGTAAGCAGTCAAAAAGAGTAGAGTAGCAAGAGGGGAGAGCGAATACAATTGCAGAAGTCAGTAGTAACACATAATTTTGCAAGCCTGGATACAAGATGAAGATGGGAACAGCATGATTCAGTGCCACCATAAGAAAGGGTGACGCACTGTGAATCAATGAAATCCATAAAGGTCAAATCCAGCATTGGCAACAAGACAGTGATGGTGAAACCAGAATGTATAAGGACAAACTCCTGCAGAAGTAGGCTGGAGGGGAGAGAGGAGCAGGCTAGAAGAATCAAGCAAAACAGGCAACACCTGTGTGCGAGAAGGGGGGCAGAAGGGATCACAGGGAGACCAGAGGGGTGGGGATGGCCTGTGGGGACAGAGAGAGTTGGTGCATGCTTACCTGCTGTCTGAGCAGTGGTTTGGGAGGGGCTTAGGCCAGGTGACCAAGATCCACTTGTACATGCTCCCCATCTGCAAAGGAAAAGAGGCTGAGGATACCTTAAGTAAGGAAAAAGAGTGGCAACCAGGAAGGCACCAGGTGGGCGGGCTTGCTAATTGGGGAAAAAGAGCGGCAACCATGAAGGTGCCAGGTGGGCGGGGCTTAGGCCAGGTGCCCTAGATCCACTTGCACCTGCTCCCCATCTACAAAGGGAAAGAGGCTGGCTAAGGCAGCTAAATCCTTCTGCATCAGGATCCCCGTTCTGGTAACGGGACATGGCACGAGGACTTCTGCGAGAACCCCCTCTGCTGGTTGCTCGACCTCGGGTTGAGGAAGGGCCAAGTACTCTGCCAGCCCTGCAAGACGTTCGTGGAAGGCCTTGGCTGAAGATGATGTGTCGGGGTCCTCCTCTTCATCTGTGTCCACCTGAGGGTCTGGTTGTTCCGGGACCGGAGGAGGTGAGCTGGGAGCAGAGGGCTGCAGTGTGGAGACCGGAGCAGGAGGCTGTGGCGGAGGCTGTTGAGGAACTGCCTGGCCAATCGGTTGGGGAGCTGGAGCGGGCTGTTGAGGCTGAACAGGGCCCAGGGGAGCCTGCGGCGCCAGAGCCATTGGCGGGAGCACGTCCCCGATGGCATCTCTGAGGATGTCCCCCATCCGAGGAGATTTCATGAGCCCCAGGAACCGTTCAAAGAACCTGTCCTCGCAGGTCGGAGTGGTGGCAGTTGATATTGACATGGTAGTGAGCGGTTGCTGAAGCTGTTGCATGCCCTGCCCATATGTATGCAGCTGAAAAATGCACCCGAAGGAAGGGTAAGCTGTAGGCCACATACCTGTTTGAGACCAGTCCCACATTGACACGTTCCTACACCTGCTGCCTTCCTTGGAGCAGCGTCAGCCGGATGTCTGGATTTTCTGGCACAGGAGCCATTTTGTCAGGCTTCATTCCATGTGCCCGAGTGGTGTTGCCCGGCTCACTAGGCCCCGCCCTGTCCAGGACTCTTGAGTGTGGATCATGGGGCCTACCCTGTTCCTCAGGACGAGGCCAGGTAGTCATTTCGCCCTCGGCGGATCTGCCGATAGAACTGCGTATAGGCGCTCCCTCAGACATGTTGCCGGTACTAGGGCGTAGCCCCTCGGGTGAAGACCTGGTAAAAAAAAAAACTTCCGGTCCCTCAGCACTTTCACCGGAAGGATCCACTGACCCCTCGGGCTGTCGGCCCGTAGCGGATTTAGCCTCGGTACTCGTGCTGGTACCAGGACCTGGGCGGTCACTCCCACGCAGGTGAGTCCTTGGGAAGGAGACTCCCTTGCGGGGTGCACTGGAAAAGAGCGGCCCCACCTTGGGCCTGGATCGATGATAGACAAAGTGCTTAAGGTCCTTTGGAGGCGATCTCTGGAAGAGCTCCCTCCACCTGGCTAGTCTGTTCTTCAGAGACCTCGAGGAAGGCACGTTGCATGGGGTAAAAAGCTTGCCAGCCGTGGTCTGGGCCAAGGAACGGTAGGTAGAGGCGTGGGGGTCTTTAGTCAGGAAGAGCCTGCCGCAGGATGGACACCTGCTGAAACCTGTAGAAGTCGACAGGCGCTGGGGAAGAGCGGTGAGCACCTAAATGACAAAAAGACAGAAGAAGAAATATCCGAGCGTGGAATTACATGGCCAAAGCCGAACCCAGGAACGCTGGTGAATTAGGCCTGTTCCTGTCAATGCGGAAAAGGGGACTGAGGTGTGGTGCCGGAGGGAAGAGTCAGGGCAGAGCATGCTCCCAGGGCCGCACCCCCATGCACCTCTAAATATAAAGGGGAAGAAGGTTTTTTCTGGTGAAAAAGGTTCCGTCTCCCATCCCTTGGAAGGGACGCCCATGCAGTATGGAGGAAAGGGGAAGGGAAGCAATAGTAAAATCCATAGAAACAACATAACAGGTAAGTAATTTCTCCTTCAAAGGATTGATTTCTTACAGATTCTTCATCTTCATAGACTCCCAAAGCAGTATTTGCAGCCGGCAGGGTGGTAAAAGCTTATATAATGGAGTAGCAGCAGAGTAGCAATCTTGGCAGATACTCTCTTTCAGCAAGTCTGCAAGTCTGTTTCTAGTGTTTATCGTTGCGGGGGAGGAGCAGCGTTTAAAACCCCCATTGCGGCCGCAGAGTAGCAGTCTTGGCAGTCTATGGCTGCTATAGACGCTACGGACACTGCCGCTTCCAGCTAAGGCTCTGAGGAGAAATTCTGCTGCCTCCGGAATTCGCGCACTTGCCGCGAAGAGAAAGTGGAACCGGGAAATCAAGTTAAGCTAATTTTGCCATCATACCTTCAGGCAACCTCTTATCTACACACCCCTGTAACTCCAGCAGGATGTGAGAAAATTAGAAAAACAAACTAGAAAAACGCCCGGAAGGGGCCTACTGACCCCCCCCTCTTGCAAGTTCCACACACAAGGCCACGTTTGCAGCCAACCGAGTGATTTCTACAGGTTCAGAGCGCCAGGTTAGCACTGAACTTGCCAAACTCTGCGAAATGTCCACGAACTGTACAGCAGTCTTAACGAACATCCTCTCTGGCCCCCGCCTTCCCTACCTCCCCATGCTCATCTCCTTACGGCACGCTTGACCAGCCTGTCGGAGGAGAGGTGGTGCCGGCAGCTGCTGGTGAGGCGGGAGCAACGGGTGGCTTGGTGGAGGAGCTCAATGGTGTGGGTTTCAGGGGTAATCGGCTGGGCCGCGAGCCTCCCTGCTCGTGACAGGTTGTACGCGAGGGAGAGATTGGTGCCGCAAACACGTCCTTCTGTCCAGCTGAAATTGTGGCGTGCTGGAGGGCAGAAGCTGCGCAAGGTGTCCCACCACCCTGGCGAGGCTCCGTTGGGAGCTGAAAAGGTTCCCGGGGTGGGTGAATTGGCAAGCCCGGAGAAGCCGCAGACTCTGGAGCAGGCTCTACCGGTTTTCTTTGATGTTCGAGTTGACGTGCACGCAGATTCTTGTGGAGAGAATCTGCACAGCTCAGTGACCTGTGATGACGAAATTAGTCTGCTGCAGTCAACTTTCGCAGATCAGCCTATGAGCGACGCCCAAGAAGAGGTAGAAGTCTACAGTAGTAGCACAGACAGCGTTTCCCCCAAAGACAGAGGAAACAGAAAAGGGACTATCAACAACAATCCATTGTTGAAAAACTAAAATAAACGATCATGGAAACAAATGGAACCAATACCCTCCCAAAGAAAGATGATTTATAAGAAAAAAAAACAGAAAAAAAGTATTCCAAGAAACAGAAATCTAAAAAAATGCGGCCAATCAAACAGAGGGAAAAGAGGTAACAATGAAGCACAAAAGAAACCAGGAATGGACAAATCGTTGCCTAGAAACGCATTAAAGGACTTTTTTAATAAACATTTGAAAAGGAAATTCGACAATACAGTTGAACTCTGACATGAAAGTTTGGAAGCAGTAAAAGAAAACCAGACTAACAAAATACCT
Organism: Ambystoma mexicanum; assembly: GCF_040938575.1. NCBI lineage: Eukaryota > Metazoa > Chordata > Amphibia > Caudata > Ambystomatidae > Ambystoma > Ambystoma mexicanum. Next base: position 486,162,065 of record NC_090937.1, on the reverse strand, counting down.
GAAAATCGACGGAGAACCATCTACAGAAGACGTAAGTTCCCAAACAAAACTTCATTCCACTACGCCTTCAATCCGGACAAAGTGGCATTTTGGAAAGCCCTCAACGACCACAAACACAACATCAAAACATCTCCTGCAAGTGGCCTTGGCTGACCCAGGTGAAATCTTCCAACCTGGCAGGGGGGTGCTTGCCTCTACGAGTCGGCCTACCTTCCGGAACCTACTGTCATCCCAGCAATCAACACAAATGGCTGACCCAGGAGAAGACTTCCAAATTTGTGAGTGGGTGACCATAACTATGAGTGAGCTGCCGCTCCAAAACCTGCTGCCACCCTCGAAACCGAAACAAATGTCTTCTCTAGGGGACCGAAGGATTGAAACATTACCAGAGCAAGACAAACACCTACAACTCATAGAAAAGGTCTCTGTTGAAAATCCAAATCTACCTCTTCGAGGAAACAATATCTCTTTGAGGAAACAACGCAGCAGTACGAAAACTTGCATTTTCGTACTGCTGCGTCCTTTTACCTACAGGTCTGCTGCGCATAAAAAGTGAATAAACAAACTTTGAAAACAACTCTCCATTTGTTACCAGCGAATAGACTGCTAGCAATACAAGACTCGTCCCAGAAGACTGTGCAAACAAAGACAAAAGTACATGACACGCGACAAATGAATTGCATCATAGAAAATCAATAGAGCCTATCATAAGCTCAGTCCCACGGCGGGACTCGTCATTAACGTTGCTGTTTTCACCACCCAGAAACAGAAGACTAATCGAACTGCCATTAAACCCACCAAAAGATACTCTGTTAAAAAAGCCTTATATTTTCTCAGTTATGTCTGCAGTGAAGATAGCCCTAGCTCCCTTCAGTAAATTGTATGAATCACTCAATGATACATTAAAAGACCACATGCCGATCTCTGCGATTATGCACACAAATATACTTAGAAGGCTACATAAACGCCATGGAAGAAAGATTCAAAAACCAAACCCACGCAGATTCAGCCTTAATGATCTGCAAAGCAAACAAAGGGAGAAATACATACCAAGGCGAAGACAAAGTTACAAGAAACACAACTAAGACAGGATCGCAAACTTTCACAGACTTCAACGTTTGCAACCAAAAGGAAACGTCATCCCATCAATTTAGACAACAGGATACGATCTTGGACAGCTCTCCGGGTTACTCCACACTGGATTTGCAGTTCGCGCAAAGCAACACAGAAGACTGTGGCAAGAACATACAAATCCCAGGGATGACAACAGATCTTGCTCAAAAGTTAAAGAAGAAACCACGCAAAAAAATGCTATCGCCGATGAAGATGTAATCTTGCGCTCAGTAGAACGTGAAGGTAACAACACTTTAGAGCAGGCTTCTAAAGACAAAACCAACAAAGATTTAGCAATTTTTGAACCAAAAAAAAAAAAAAAAACAGGAATCCAGAGAATCGACGTCAAACGTCATTTAGATCACCCTCTGTTGACGAGCCATGTTCAAGTACAACCAGAAGAGTACAAATCTGGCACCCAGTTCCTGCTTCGAGAAAGATTCAACAATCTACTGCAGATAAGAGTAATAAAGCGGTAGAAAGTACTCCGCAAAACCATCCGGCCAAAAGAACACACCTATCCGACTCTCCAAAAACAGTGAACTACTTCCTAGCTGACGAGGCTCTGATGAACATAAGCCAGCACCTACACGTCGAACAGGACAATTTACCTGCCAAAATTATGGCAGAAAAACAAAGAAAATAATTTGCGAATTTCATACGCAACAAAGGGAAAAACTGCCTGACCCTTCTAATTTCTACACCTTAGAAGACCGATGTAAAAAACTGGCCTCAGATTCATACTGGGGCTTGCAAAAGGTCACCTCGCCTAAATCAAGAATAAACAACTCAGATGACCAAATCATCACGAGGAAGCAGAGCACCAGGTCGAGAGACTCGCTTACACGGAACACTTCATTAAAAGGAACAAGCAAGAGTGAGACGAGCTTGCAGAGGGTATTGACTCCAACTCTAGGAAAACGGTGTGTTCTCCCAGAACCAAGAGCCACACGCATTTGTTCCAGTTCTAAAACAGAGAAAAGTCATAGAAACAACAGGGCAATCCCCAGCCCAGAAAGAAGGGCCAAAACCAAGTGGATTTTTAAATTGGAGCAACTACTAGACAATCGGGAATACTTCATATTGAACAGGAGAACTGTGTTGAATTTATTACACCACATTCCCAAGCTGCGATCAATAAGAACAGAGGATCTAAAAATAGTTGAACCAAGCCACGAGGATCACAAAGCCACAACATACCTACACATAGCTTCCCCAACTGTGAAAAAAATTTAAAGAGATGCAGGGGAACATCTTCTAAGGCTGGGATACGACTTAACAGAGGCCAATGAAAAAGTAACCCCTTTGGTTTCTCCACACCACTCTAAAGGTCGTAAAAAGTCTATAAACAGCCACCATATTAATACAACCCACCCGTCAAAAACAGAGGAGATGCAAAAAGAAGGGAGACCCAAGGACAGAGCTAACGCTCAACTCACCGCAATAAGTAAAACAAAGTATCAGAGCTTCAAACGATAAAGCAGGAGAGGCCATGAAAAACAAATCTACGCACACTGTAAAAGCCATCAACTAGAGTGAAGCTGGTAGACACCTTAACCTACGACGATCCTCTCGAGATTGCCAGATTTCCAAGTGGTCCAATACCAAAAATGATAACAACAATCACACAAGATCTTCCAATAAGTGCTGTAAATGTTCTTGAAAAGGACAAAGTAGCCCCCCTACAACAGCTTTGGGCCTGGATCCCGAAAGCACTTACTTCACATCTAAGAAAGTAGCAATGCGCGATTCCGCAGCATCAAGACCAAAAGGCGAAGCACATAGATGACCAAAATTTGAAACCAATGGTGTTGAGGTTATGCTCCTGGAACACGAGAGGTTGTCAACACCTGACGGTTCCTGGGGACGTGGGCATGGGAGCCTTTGACATACTGTGCCTCCAGGATACATGGTTGGTCGAAAAACAAATCTTGGATGGCTATGATCTCGCATTCTCTACAGCAAAGAAAGGTGATAAGGAACGTCCTTCAGGACTAATATCCAACGACCGCTGCGGCAATGGTCTACATCTGCAAGAAACTTTAATAGCAAACTTATTTCTGCTGGTAATCCTCGTGAGCTGGAAACATCAAACTGAACAAACAGGAAAATGGGTATCTACAACAGTGATAATTCTGAACACCTACTGGAACACGTTGGCGTTGGACAACGGGAAATACCTTTTGATGATTAAAAAAACGATCGACAAAGTGCACGTCGACCATCAAGTGTCACACAGTTATCTGCAGAGATTTAAATGCAATATGCCAGAATTGTGATCATAAACCGACCCTGAAAGGCAATCCATGCCCAGCTGAGGAGAGGGCTGTCTTATGGTTAAATCTTATGGACTCGACAGAACTCTTCAAACTAGATACAGTGTTTGAACAAACAGACCGTATCCCGACATGGGAGAGAGACGAGTCCTCTGCAACAATTGATCACATTTTCGTATCCCGCGCTGTCCTCTCCACAATAACGTCCTTTGAGGTAAAAAAAAAAAAAAAAAGGATCAAAGAAAGTATTTGCAATTATAACGACCCTGCAGGTGCTTGTATGTCGGACCAAATCCACTACCAGCCTACCAGCTTTTGCTTTTGATAAATGCGAACAAGCAGAGACAGCCATTAAATTCCAAAAAGCATAAGTTTAACAAAACTCTGGTGGAAAAAAGACATGCCCTCCGGAGAATCAAAAGAATGGCAGTAAGGCAAAATAATCAGACAGCCAGAGATATGGCGATCGAAGCGATAAAAAAAAACAGGTCCTGGGTTAAAGACCACCGACTGATATTATATCAGCAGGATTCAGAGGAGATGTTGAGGATGGTAAGTGGACATAATCCACGAGAATTTTGGTCCCACATAAGAACTACAACAACCTCAATTGACGATGCACTTCTGAACAGTATAGGAGAAGCCACCAGGGTGAAATATTTTAAGAACTTATTTCTCTTACCAACAACCAACAGTCAGGCAGAACAAGGTGCTACAAGTAACACTTGGGCAGTGCTAGACGTCAAAGAAAGCATTATAGAGATAATTCGTAAATTGAAGACATCAAGAGCTCCCAGCCCAGACAGGACAACAAATATCGACCTCAAGAAACATCCTGAGGATTGGGCTACTTTTATTAGTATGGTATTCAAGAGATGTGCAGAATCCAAGTCAATTCGACCATCTTGGACATCTGCAACAGTGGTCCCGATCTTCAAAAAGGTTAGCAACAATGATCCAAGAAATTACCGCCCGATTGCATTATTAGATGTAATCGGGAAGATATTTGGCTCCCTTCTACTAACCAGATTTCAAGCATGGGCAAGTCAAGCTCCTTGCACTGACCCTGTTCAGGCAGGCTTTATGAAAAACATCAGAACTAAAGCAATATCATGCTGCTGAGCATTCTCAAGAGTAGGATCGTGGAAGGAAGTCCTAGGGTCTTTATAGTGTTCGTCGACCTAGTTCAAGCTTTCAACCAGGTCGACAGAGGAAAACTTTGGAACAAACATCTTGGAAATGTCCTGCTGAAATTCTAGACCCGATAAAAACCCTTCATACAAACACCAGAATGAGAGTACATCTGAGTCATCAGGGCCTGCTATCAGCGGAAATACCTACGTCGATAGGGTTAAAGCAAGGGTGGACTCTCGCTCCATCACTTTTTCTGGCATACCTGGGAGACTTCAGAAATACTGAAGAAAGTGTAAGATCATTTCCACCGACATTAGGTCAAGCAAAAACAACTCGCCTTTTGTATGCAGATGACATGATCTTACTTGACCACACAGCAACTGTTCTACAGAGACAACTGGACAATTTACAGAAGTATATCTGTGCCAACAATCGTGAGATCAACAAGGGAAAGACTAAAGTCATGTCATTAGGAAAATCCCACAAGAGAGCTGAAAAGTTAAAATGGAATTTGGAAGGATGCCAAACAGAAAAGTATTTAGGAGTTATCCTCGACAGCTCAAAGTCGGAAACGGCAATGCAACATATTTTATTAGGGAAAACAAGGAAGCTAACATCACAAACAAAAGCTATTGATAACAAATGTGGCCGATTCTCATTGACTCCAGCAATCAACTTCAATAGAGTCATGGTTGTACCTTCCCTAAAATACGGAGCTAAAGCCATGCCGTACATTTCGAAACAAATAAAGCTGAAATTGGAAGGATATTTTTGGAACACGGTCCTCACAAAATCTTATGGCCTCAATTCGGTGTGAAATATGTCTGCTGTCATTACAAGGAACGATCGAGTGCAACAGCATGATGCTCTAAAGGAAAAGTCTGTTACAGAACCGTCCATCTATATACAACCTGGTAGACGAAGAAATGACAGGGGGACGTTGTAAAATGCTCAATCAGTGAACACAAGATATAAAAGAAAAACTGAAGGATATTCAAAGCTCCGAAGAAGAACTGATTTGGACTCCAATAAAAGTAAAAAAGAAAATGGAAGAACTTGACTGGATACATGCCCTAGAGACAGCAGCCAAGAAAAAACGTACATTTCATTTGCCGGTGAATACAAAAAAGCTAAAATCAAACTCAAGAATTTCTGAAGAAGTTTCCGAATAGACCTTTAAGGAATATCTTCCTAAGAGCTTGTCTCAACCTTAAACGAAACAATAAGACACCTCTTGCTGTCATGTGTCAGAATGCGAACCATCAGAATGACATACTTAAACGGTCTCTTTTCCTCATCACTTCTCTTTGAAGAAGAGACTTGGTGGGCGCGGCTGATCTGTGGAGAAAAGTCTTCCTGGGTGATTGCGACAACGAAAATCATACAACACGCCTTGACAAATGTGGAGCAACGGAAGATCTGAAACTTCATTTAAAGTAGAAACAGGTAGACTTGACTTGTCCTATTGGAGATTGGAAAATGGAGAATGGACTGATGTTCTCCACTATGCGAGTTTACGGATCTCTGCACATTTTCTTTCTTTATAAAATTTGCTAATGCGATTCAAATAAAAATAAAAAATAAAAGAATGGAACTCTGCAACACTGCCCTGCAAAAGTGGGCATCTGTACCCTGGGCCGGGCCAATATCTCACCTCTAATCTGGACCGACCACCACCTAGTTTCGTTCTGGTTAACCACCGACAGACCCACACCTCCACCAATCACAACTGCCCCCCCCTACTCTCACCAGAAATAAGAAAAACATCACCTTAGAAAGACTCATCCCGAACCTACTTCCCAAACTTGATACACTCTCAGACAACTTGGATCCAGAGATCCTAGTTGAGGAATATAATAAGGCCATGGCCACAGCACTGGACCTCATCGCCCCACTCAAACTCAGACCGAGTAAACCGAAAAACACACCTTAACAAATGGTACACACCATTCCTCAAAAACTTAAGGCAACAAAAGAAAAATTGTGAGGCTACCGGGAAAAAATCTCCTTCAACTGCAAACAAACTCAATCTATCCAAAATAACCGCACTCTATAAAAAAGAAATTTACATGGCCAAACAAACCTCCTTTGACTCCCGTATATCCTTAGCTAAATCTAATATGAAATAACTCTCTTCTATTCTTAAAGAAGTCGAAACCCCTATATTACCCCCTGATACCTGCACCAAAGATAAAAATTGGTGTTCAGAAATTCAAAACGCCCTGGCCAATAAGATCAAGACCCTTCAAAACAAAATCTCCAGTAGAAAAGAGGCCTTAAAAGACATGCTCCGATCGAAAAGCCTGGATAAGAGTACGATTGCAGATCCCTCCCGCTTCAAGTTCTCCAAAGTCAGCACTCTTGAAGTGGAAAAAATCATTCTGTCTCTGAAACCATCCAATTGCCAGGGAGATCTGTGCCCACCTCAACTGATCAAAGACGCCGCCCGCGATTTGTCACCTTTTATCACTAAGCTGATCAACGCCTCATTTACTACCGGCTCCATCCCTATTAAATTAAAACAATCTTGGGTACTGCCTTTATAAAAAAAACTACCCTTGATCCAGCCATACCCACAAACTACCGACCCATAACGACAGTTCCTTTCCTACTAAAAATCCTAGACAAGGTTGCCTATGTTCAAATACAGAAGCACTTGGAAGAACACCACCTCTTAGGATCCAGACAATCAGGATTCCGCCCGCAACACGGGACGGAAACTGCACTTATTGATTTGAAAGCCCAAATTGAGACACTCAGGGACAAAGGGCAAGTTGCCCTACTCCTCCTCGACCTATCCGCAGCCTTCGACTTGGTCGACCATTCTGTCCTATGCTCACACCTCCACACAGCAGCACACTTCTCCTCCGAGGCCATCACATGGATCACCTTTTCTTTATGAGGGTCTTCTCTCCCACTGCAGCAGTAGACCCAATACCTATTACCTGCGGTGTCCCACAGGGCTCCTGTGTCTCCCCAACACTTTACAACATATTTACCAAGCCCCTCTTCGATAATTTGGACCATCTCGGTATCACCTACACTAACTACGCAGATGATACCCAGATCCTCTTTCCGCTTTCAGGAGATTATGAAAAGGATTTGGCCTTGCTAAATAGGGTGTACATCATCATCCAGGCATGGATGGCCACTCACGGACTATGCCTGAATGATGAGAAAACGGAGTTTATCATCTTGGGCACCATGCCTAGCCTAAAGAAACTCAGCCCGGCCTATAATTCCTTCATGATAGATGGGAACAATATCAAAGTCGGACAGGAAGTCAAAATTCTGGGATTTTACTTGGATTCCAACCTTTCCTTCAAAAGACATTCGAGTTCCTTGGCATCATCATCGGCATACACATGTAAATTAATCCGCTCAGCCAACCCTTTTCTTTCAGACACTAGCTGCGTTACACTCGCCAGAGCCCTTATACTCTCCCGCCTTGACTATTGTAACGCCCTTTACCTGGGTACCTCCAAGGCCACTACCAACAAGTTACAAACTCTTCAAAACAATGCTCTGAGAGCAGCCCTAGGCATCCATAGAAGAGAACATATTTCAGGATTCAGCCAACAGAACAACTGGCTATCAACTAGTAACAAAATACTCCTAAAAACGGCATCACTTACCTATAAATCTCTCAACAATGCCGCCCCGATTTACCTGATCAACAGATTCCATTGACAAGCCTCCTCAAGACCCCTCAGAACTGCATACAAAAACTGCCTTTCCGTCCGACACTTCAAACTTGCTACCATAGGAGGTAATAGCTTCCTGGTAAAAGCAGCAAAACTTTGGAACTCCTTACCTCCCAACCTGAGAGTAGACATGCCCTACTTTCACTTCCGCGCCAAGGTAATATCATGGCTGAATCTGAATGATCACCGAGACAGCTAATTGCTATGGCTTCCTTTATGCTATTATGTAGCTTGTGTGCCCACCTTTGTAATTTTGTTGTTACGGTTTACATTGTCTACCCTCCCTATCTGTGTGTGTGTACTCCCTATTGCCACTGTGTACCTCTATACCTGTAACTAAGCTTCGCAAATTCTTGTAACTGCTGCACCCTGATACCCTTGGGTATAACTGCGCATTACAAATAATAAAACAAACAAACAAATAGTGTTTAAAGGAGGAGTGCAGAGCAGACCAGGTTGCGGCCTGACCTATTTCTCCAACTGGCACGCCCTTCTGCAAGGTAGATGATGCAGCCACACAGTACAGCAGTACTTGCTTTTCTGCCTTTGCGTAACATTCTGAAATTCACAGAACAATCTCAAATGATTGTCTGTTTTGTTACTGCCTGGCCGAATATAAACTGGACGAACGCTATGAACAGCTGGTTACCCCAAAAGGAAAGCAGTGGACCTTACCATCTAAAAACAATGCCCTCCTGGGAACTTCTCTTCCTTAGATGGGTGAGGTGTTGAAAAGAAACCCGGTTACGCCACGCTGGGAAATATGACACCACTTCCATAGGAACCTGGGTCAGACCTTCAGAGAAACCTTCTTGAAGAATTTAATTAACATAGGCTTGCACAAAAGTGCTTTGGATTCCCTAATCAGTCTAGCTGAATGGTGGCCACCAATAAAGCGGTCTTTAACGTTAGTAACCCGATGGGTATCAATCTAATGGTTCAAAGGAAGCAGCTGTCGAAAAAGGAAGTTCAGATCCACAAGCTGGGACAACAAATGGTGCAGGAAAGAGCTTATTTACAAGACCCTTGAAAAACTGGATAACAATATGAAGTAGAAAAGAAAAAAAAGATCCTTCTCCAGAGATATCTTGAAGAGGGACAAGGTAGCCAAACAGCCTTTAACTTTACCTATTTGCAACCATGATCTAGCCAGGGATGACAAGAATACAATGACTGTGCAAGTGTTGCATTAAAGGCTCTACGACTCTGTCCTCAAGCCATGCCTCAAACATTCCCCATATGCATTCATAGATCGATCTGGTGGAAGGTCTCTGGCAAGCCAGCAGCAACTCCAAAGCCACGTCATTCAGGTCCCAATCTTCATACCTCAACCTCTCAAGATCCATCCATGTAGGTTGTGAGAGCGTTGATTTGGGTGTAGCACCGGACATAACTGAGACAAGGAAGCCGGTTGGGAAAACTACCAACCACATAAGGTCTGGATACAACCTCATCCTTACCAAGTCCACAGTGCTTATCAGGTAGGACTAGAACCTCCTGAGAAACCATGGGATGACTGGAATCGGAAGGAACGCACAGTGGAGGTCAAAGACCCACAAAACCAAGAATGTGTCCTTAATTGCCCACTCAGGGGAAATTCCCTTGAGCTTAACTGCTTGCATTTTGAATTGTCCATCGCAAACAGGTCCACTGATTGGGATCCTTAAAGGGAGTAAATCTATGCAATGATTTCCGGGCAGATCTCACATTCTTGAGAGCATCCACCAACCCATTCTCGATCCCTGCCAGGTGGGCCACAGAGTTAGAGATCTTTTTCTCCAGTAACCAGAAACAAAAAGCTGCATGGGCTGCCTACAAGGGTAGTGACCGTACACCACCTTGCTTGTTAAGGTAGTGCATGCTCACCATGTTGGTTTGTCAATCAGGAGGGAAGGCACAAAAGGGGTCAAAGCCAGCCTGACTGCTCACTACTCAAATTGGTCCCAAGTGGAATGTAGCAGGCACATCAAAGAACGCTCCCCCGCAGAGCCCCACAGTGAGCGCCCCAGCCTCTCAGAAGCATCCAAGACCACTTGGGCCTCAGGGCAAGGTGCACACAAGGGCATCCTCCCCTCATATGTTCTCTTTGTTGACCCACAAAGAGTTTGCGGGCCACCGTCCTCTATATCGGGAGGATGTCCATCATGTCACCTGAACATTGCAACCACTAGCTCCCGAGAAGCCACTGAAGGGAAAGCATCTGAAGCCTTTACCCTGGCACTAAGAAAATGCAGGATGACAGGAGGCCTAAAAGGCAGAGGAAGGTTGATGCTGGAATACAGCCAAGTTCCGGAATCGTGTGACCATCTGTATGATGCTGGGAAGACTCTTCTCTGGGGGGGAAAGAGACCTTCCCTGCTCGAGTGTTTTACCAATAAACTAGAACCTCTGGGTTGGCATAATATGGGACTTCTGCAAGTTTAGGGAGAACCCCAAGCTACACAACAGCGAGCAAGTGTCCTTGAGGTGTCTTGAAACCGGCTATGGGGACCGACCCCAGATCAGTCAGTCATCTAGGTATGGATATACAAGACACCGGATCTCTTGAGGTGCACCACCACCACTGCCATCAGCTTGGTGAATACCCTGGGTGCAGAGGTCAAGCCAAAAGGGAGCACTTTTGAACTGATAATGATTACCCTCTAGGACGAACCTTAGGAACCGCCTGTGCTTCTGATGGATTGATTGGCTCATGGGTATAGGTGTCCTGAAGGAGTAGTGACATCAACCAGTGCTTGGATTGCAGAGCTAAGAGAATAACTCAATATAACCTTCCAGATCTTGTCCTCTCTCAGGAACCCTTTCAAGACCCAAGGTCTAGGATGTGACATGTCCTCCCTCTTTCTTGGGTACGAGGAAGTAGTACGAGTAACCACCCAGACCTCCTTGGCTGAAACCTATACCACTGCCCCCTTAATAAGTACAGCTTTCAGTTCCTCCTGGAGCTCCGGTTCTGGTTGTCGAGGAGGCAATGGTCTCTTTGGGGGCCTTCTGAGAAATTGCAGACAGGACTCTAGTTCCACCAAATGGATGGAGGTACCTCCTTCCAGCTATCCCAGTGCCCAGACACTCTTCCTCAACCCGGAGAAAAGGGTGTGAAGAACTCAAATGAGCTAAGGCGCAGAAGCCACAAACATCCAGGATGCAAAAGATTGTACTTTTGTTGCCCCACTTCCCCTGCTGAGGCATGAAAACTTGCTCTGCTCAAGTTTGGCTTTGGGCAACTGCACCCTCCTCACTAAGGGGGTAAAATTCTAAAGACCCTTCCCCTAGAGCAGAATGAGAAGGGCTGCTTGATGGGCTGCTGTACCGCCAACCCCAGCAATTTTGCTACACACTTTGAGTCCTTAAACCTCTCCATGGACTCGTCGACCTTCAGTTCAAAAGGTGCCCGCCATCGAGGAGCATAGCCTAAACATCTGGTGAAAAGCCTGATCCTCAAAAGTACAAGGCTCTCCAGAGCACAGACGACATCAACATTTATCTCCTGATGTAATACGCTCCTTCGAGGTTCACCTGACAGGCTTGGCATGCCATCTCCTTACCATCGTTTATAATGACCAGGTAGCTGTCCCCAACTATCCATTCAGGCATCTGGCTCCCTGCCTCAAGATAGTCTTCCAGAGAATGAGGGACTATTTGGCAAGTACGCAGGAGGATTTGATAGCCTTCAGCGCCATGCTTCCAGATGCGAAAACCTTTGCAATGTCATCAGTCTTCCTCGACTCCTTTTATGTAGGGAGGTTCGACATAGATTGCCTCAAATGCACAGTCACTACCTGGACCATCAACCCTCTAATGCAGCATGCACCATAAGAAAATGTGTATTATATTTCTTTGTACGGTCACATTGAGCACAAATGTTGTCACTGCATTGTAAATCGGTATGCTATTGCCACATTGAAGGGAAAGGCTCTCTTGGATTGCGGTCCCCGTTAGTTCCTATTGCTTTAAAGACCTGGCTGGAGCGCTGCACATCTTTGACCAGTTTGCAGTACTGGGCTTTTGGGTGCATGTATATTGACGCCCACTGCATCTGGACGTGTTGGAACATGTTCAACCACTCGTGTCGCCGAAGCCTGCTGCCAGATCCCTGAACTCTGCATGGTTCGACACACAGTGTGGTATCTGGTGCAGCCCCAAAGGGGTTATGTTCCCCCTGGTCATCAAATATGGTTCTCAGAGGTGAAGAAATCCACCCTGGACTCCAGCGCGTAGCCTCAGTCCTGTGTCATAACAGACAAAAAGAGAAGCCCAACCTGTTTGTTCAAAGCTTCTGGTGCATACAGCATCAGCAGCAACGTAGTCTTTGATTTAGTCTAGCTCGATTGACTTTTTAAAACGTATTTATTTTTTTAAACACCTTTGCGCCAGTGGTCCCTGGTGTTAGGCAGAATCCTGCGCAGTGCCCTTAGGGACCACTACACACAATTAAGATTACAGGTGGCAATACAAGTTTTACCTTTGGTACAAGCCTGTACTATTATGTCAGAGTGGTAGCAGTGGGGGAGCAGCCAGGCTTATCTCAAGAGTATATGAGCAGTAGCAGAGATTACACAAAGGGACCACAATTACTGTGACTCAAGCAAACACTGACTCAATGTTTCAGGTAAAAAATATAAGTACATTTATTTTTAAACCATTCGTTATAAACACAACACTTCTATGAAACTTCAATAAAAACCACACATTAAATATACTACAACTAACCAATTCACTTTGTACAGTAAGTCTCAAGGTAAGTACCCTGTGTTTGAATGAACCGGTGTTAGGAACAAAACACGTTACCGCAAATACGATTGCGATCACTTTTTGACAGTTTGGTCCATTAAACAAACGCGTATCCGTGACATGAAATGCTACCGGGGCAAAAACACACTTAGCACCCGAGATACGCAGAGGGAGTTGGAGGCAAACATCACAGGCAATATTTTGGTTAGGCAGGCAGAATCAAGAAACACTCAGACAGGAGGTCAAACGTCAAAGGGCCGGAGCCATGGTCGAAAGACACCAGGGCCAGTTGCCAAAGATCACACGGTCAGACAGTTCACGATTCAAAGTAGCCAAAAGTACTTCGATATCGTCAATGTTCGGAAGCAAAAGTTATAAGAAGGAGGGAAGACGAGGGCAAGCCTTGGAAATGAAGAAAAAGGGATTCACCCAGTTTCCTCAACAGAACACTATCTTGTTCCAGTGGTGCAGCTAGTGCCCTGACAGTTGTTCCTGTTGGTTTCCTGCAGACCCACGATTCCTGGAGCTTCGTTGTGAAGGAGGACGTCTGAAGGGGGTCTGCACCACACAGTGATGAAGCCGGCAGCAGCGACAAGGAATAAAAGGTGCGCTCCTTAAAAACAGGAAAGGCTCTTCAGGTGGCTATCCGGACCACTACAGCAGTGTGCAGCAATTTCGACCACGGAAGAGGATCCTCTGTCTGTAGAAGATGAGCTGGTTATCCCCACCCAGCTCAAGGGAAGACGACTCCGGACTGGATCTTCTCTGAGTCGTTGAAGGGCAGATAGCTCAGGACTGCAGTAGGGCTTCACCGGGACGGGGTAGTTGCAGCAGCCGTTCTCTCCGCTTCTCTTCGGTTCCTTGCAGTTCCAGTGGCGACTCTCTGACTTCTAGCTCAAGAGACCTACCTTTTATGCGAAAAAACCCCATTCGCGGAGCCTGGCTGTCAATCACCCAGCAGGGGAGTTGCCCAGCCCGGACAACTACCCTGGCCAATCATGACAAAGTGCGACTTGGGTTTCCTAGGATACCCTGTGCAGAGGGGGACTACACCCCTCCCTCACATTATTATTTTTGCATTTTTTTTAAAGCGCTCACACAGCCCGCGGGCATCGAGGCGCTGTTACAGGATTATTTTTTTTTTTGTCTGTCTTAGTTGCGAACGCACTTAAATACCCAGAGGTTTATAAGCGTGGACCCGGGGATTGAACCTGTGTTGATTTGTGTCGTCTTGCTTCCAAGGCGAGAACGTGCCACTGAGCTATCCTCCCAGGACACTAGACACCCAGGCACCTTGAGGAGGGCTTCTGGGCAGAAGCCCGCTTAAAGACAGTGAACAAAGAAGGCAAACCTAGTTTGCCGCGCAAAGTAAAACACAAGAAGGACTTTAACAAAAAGAAATGGCGAATAAACCCAACCGGAGCCAAAAGAAAGACGATTTGATCAAGCGGGTTTATGTTCGAGGCTAATATAATAGCCAAGAACAGTACCACATTTATCTAATATAATCGTGGTTGAAAAGTTAGGGTAGATGCCACTGCCACCAGCCAAATCTAAATGTTAAAAGAGCGAAACAATGCTCTATCGAGGTACAGATAAAAAGGGATACGAGTTAACCCTTTCCAGTACTCCATGGAAGATGGGGTGTACTGGATCTGTGGTAGATTGACTAAGTTAATGGTAACTTTACCCTTTTCTGAGGGACAGTAGTCGCCTCAGAAATGGAGTTGAGGGAAGTCTCAAAGACAACCTGTTCCACGGCACTGAAGGTGCTGTGTGACACACACAAAAGAAGGGGGCTACTGAAGTGGTGTACTTCAGAGTCCACACGCACAAAAACAGATAGAAACACATATCAAAACGCAGGTAAGAGTGGGGGAAAAGCTCTCGTTCTTACCAAGTGGAAAAAAATAAACTCCAGAAGTCCAGCAAAGCTGCTGGGGGACTCACTAGGTGAGGGAAATCAGCCATAGATGAGAATTCTCCCTAACACCTGGCATGGTCGGTTTGGATTCGAAGCAGACGCCGTTCCTTGTCAAAAAGTTTCTGTATTTGCTGCTTGAACTCCTCACTCTCTCTAGGTGCCCCCTTGGAGGGGCAAGACAGTCGGGCCTCTGTCAGTGCTTCTTTTTGTGGGAGGATGAGGCAGAAGAGTGATGAGACTCGCTGCACAAATGTGGTCGCTTTTCTGTTATGTCGCCGGCTTCCCTACCTTTCTCAGGGGTGTGCCCCTTGGTATTGACGCACAAGGATTTGGTGGAAGACCTGGATTGTGACTTTGGAAGGGGGTGGGAGGGTGCCTAGTAAAGGTTTAGCCAAGTGCTCCCTCAGCCTTCATGTTCGACTGACAGGAACCACATTGCTCAGTATCGTGTTTTACCTGACGAAACCCCACACTGATGCTAAGAGTATTTGTGATGGACATCTTTGAGTTCTAGTACCAAAAGTGTTTAAACCCCAAAGGGCTTGGGCCCTGACATAATGACGCAGGACGAATTTAATAATTTCGAGCCATGTTCAGAAATAGCAAAAAGAGCATGTGGGGGGGAGGGGAGGACTGAAGTATGGGGACGAAGTGCATAAAAGATATGTGGTCACTGATAACCAGTCCAGAAGAGTGGCACTATCAAGGCATGCAGAGGTTGAGTGGACTACAGTGAGCCTCAATGTGTCCCCTGCCAAATGTTTCCAAGTAGTGGACACTGTAGGGATGAGGCATCTGTGAGAGAATTGAATCCATTGAACTAGGGAATGGAGTCAACTGTGATGGCTTGTGAAAATTATCTACTGGATTGTGTTTATTTTCTGGACATCCACTCGGTACCATCCTTTGTCCAAATCCACACGTTTGGGGAAGAGGGTACAAAATCGAGGTATGTTCATCTTGTCATGAAAAACGAAATATAGTCATGTATAAAGGGATGTATATAGGGATGTATATAGGGATGTATATAGGGATGTATATAGGGATTCTTATTGCTTAACCAACCCTTACCTGGAGTGTTGGTTAGTTGACTAACGAATTGATAACAGAGATGGTTTTAAGACAAGACATAACGGAGGGGAAGATGCGATTTGTGTGCGACTGTACCAGTATCTACTAAATTTAGATAAAATAAAGTTAATTTTGGAAAAACAAATCTCACCTCTATTTTTCGTCTGTGTACTTCTCCATTCTCAACTACCTCCTTTAAGCAAGCAATGTCATGCATTAGTTGGGTCTGTGAAGCAATTAAACAGGCAATAGTACAGAAAACATTAGAAAGCATTCCCTGATCAAAAAGCCACCACCGTAAGAATAGCAGGAAAATTTGTCAATAGTTTTGCTTTATAAGTCAGAGAGTAAAGAGTTAAGTTCTTGTAGCATAAGCGGGGTCCGTGCAACCAAACTGGCTTATGTTACTTAGCAAGCAAAAATTACTTCTGAAAATGTTTTTTAGAATAGTCCCACTTTAAGAAACATGTAAATACATTCTGCACAACATTTAATTTCCTTAACAATTCTAAAATACAATTGCCACATCTTGCAATGTTACTGAGAAATTAACATTGGAATACCAGAGCAGTATTTTCATCACCACGCCCCAAGATGAAAGGAATTCTGGCACTGTGTATATACAGATAAACCAATAATAGTCCGGCCAACACAGCAAAGTGACAAAATAGCATGAATGAACTTTGTTCACAATAATACATGTGGTACTTTTCTGAATCAGTCATGCCACTATGATTTAATCATACCGCAAAGTAAGCGCAGTGTCTGCTTGTCGCCCATTCCTCTCCACCCAGAACTGCATCACTCTCGCTAGGACGCTGGTTATGTCCAAACTTGATTATTGCGACGCTTTGTATCAAGGCACTAACCAACGGAACCTCAACAAACTCCAAACCGTCCAAAATAATGCTATCAGAGCAGCCCTAGCCATCCCTAGGTCAGCGCACATCTCTGACACTAGGAAGAGTTTACACTGGCTCTCCGTCGCACAAAGAATTTCGCTCAAATCCCTGACTCTCACTCACAAATGTGTCAACAACCAGGTCCCTACCTACTTAACATCCCGCTTCTCATACTACACCCCCTCACGGACGCTAAGATCTGCCCAAGCCCAATCGCTCACTATCCCGAAATACAACCTGAAATCTGCCGGTGGCGTCAGCTTCCCAGTCCTTGCTTCCAAACTCTGGAACTCCGTGCCACTCGCCATCAGAACGCTCCCGTCCGCCACTCTTTTCAAAAACAAAGCCAAGCTATGGCTATCCTCTACTCCTCACTCACCACCAGTATAAGCTACGCTGCCCCACTACTATAGCAATACTTGTACCTGGACTATGAACTCACTATTCTTTTGCCTGCATCTCAGTCTGCACTTTTACACCGCTGTGCCCCAATGTATTTAACTGCGATTATGACTGCTGAATGTTCTGTAACTGTTCCTCATGTTCTAAGATATGCGCCTGGTCGTCCTCGGGCCTAGCGCGCTATACAAATAAAATAAATACAAATACAAATATCTGGAATTAATTTGCTGGAAAATTAGATGCAATGATAAAGTGTCCCATCACCAATAGAGAATTTCTTCAAACACCCTTCATAAATGCATGCATTGAAGTATGGCTTTACCTGCAAAACTCCTAGCTCATCAACCAAACTGTGTACGCTAGAGAACCAGGCCACCTCACATTTCTCTTTGCTTAGATTAAAAAAATCATCAAAAACATTAAATACTTAATAATCAAAGGGAGCACGAGTGGTTACGAAGTTGGATTGTATGGGCTGTCTGAGGGAGTAATCGATAGATTATGCGCTACCGTCTACAAGTAGGACGACTGGGGGCAACCTTTGTCTCTTATGCAATATGTAATACATACCATGCACATTTTTACTAATTAGCAGGAAAGGAGGAAGGTGTCTCATCACGTTTACATACACAGTCCTATCTAAATCAGCCTTCCCCATATTAAGCCCTCTGTTCCCTTGTACCAGTAGAATCTTTAAGGGTGCTACACTTATCTAAAGAGGCACGTTCACCACACAACCACTCACACAAACACCCATATGCACCCAGGGATGTGCACACTAGAAGGCAAGTCACAAGCGCATACAGTGACTTTGCATTGGCACAGGTGAGTGCACTGGGTCTGCAGTGGTTGTGCACACGTGACACTGGAAGCACAACAGAGCCACACCAAGAACCAGGCACTGCCACCTGATTTCAACATAGAAGAGCAGGGTTGTAAACCTTCAGTCAGTGTCAGAAAGGGTAATTACATACTTCAAAGGGAAGAACAGGTCAACAAAAAGAGCTCAGAGGCCGAGAAGGCAAACTGGAAACACAAGGGGGGCCACAATAGTGCCAATCGCAAGACGAACCGGGACAGAGTCGGAAAAGGTACCAACCAGGAAGAATAGGGGATAATCAGGGAATTCAGGAGAACCAAAACGGCCACAGAACTGGAGGTACCAACAGTTTGAATACCATCCTCAAGGCAGGAGCAGCATGGAAATAGACAGCATATAGCTATAAATTATACCCTGGCAGAGTCCAGAGCAAGAGTCGTCGTAGAAAGAAAAGCCTGACAGCTGTAAACTCTGACACAGAGACCAGAATTGTTATGTTGGCCGTACTTGTGTAGTGCACCGTCACCAACGGAATTGGTCCCCAGGTGCTCTAGAGGATCTGCAAACAGGAAGGGTGGGTAGGGTTAGTCGGGAGAGGGGCGAAGGAGAGTGGGAGAGGTGGTGTGCTGTTGGCAGCTTCAGCTCGGTATACATTGAGTGCTGGGCTTTGGTGCTAGTATCGGATCGGGTGAAGGCCTCGAGTGCTGTGGGTGAAGTTTATGTGTTGTCACGGACGTCATTTCACCAAAATGCCAGGGGTAGCGGAAGTGACATCACACGACCCTTGACCCCCTGATGACATCACAGGAAGTGATGTCATTTGACCCCACCCCAAAGTGATATCACGGGAAGCGATGGAACATGACTTTCACCTGTTGACAAAACAGGAAGTGGCATCACATAGCATTGTACACTACGAAAAATATATCACTATAATGTGATGTACCTTTCATACCTGAATGGATCGCCATATGTATCGTTAAGATCAGTGTGTATAGGCCCATATTACCAAATGACTGATTGCAAGCAGACGTCCATGACCAAATGATAATGATGTGTTATTATATAGCACTTAAGCTTAAGCGCTTTACATAGAAGAAATATACACCCAATATCACCCAACCTGTGTTGGTACCCATTTATTGATCTCAGAAGGATGAAAGGCTGAGTTGAGGCGTTTGAGAACGGACTAAATCAGTGACTCACCCCCTTAAGTGTGCCTGAAATAAACCTTTAATGAGTCTAGCAATTATTGTATAGAATTCCAGAAAGACATTTTTTGGCATTCCTATTCTTTCTTATTTAGGTTCAGTTCTGAAAGTGTTAGACTTGTGGCCCTCATGTTCTTATTTTTCTTCTTTTTTTAAGGAGCCTGAACAAGAAAGCCAGCCACTCCAGAGGTAAAGAGCGACATGGTGCTGGCTACAGCCCAGGAGCTTGCATTGCAAAAAAAAAAAAAGAAAAAAAAATATGTTTTTTTTTTTTTTTAGAGGTCGCAAGGGAGATCACAGAGGTCGCAAGGGAGACATCAGAGTTCGCACCTGCGACCTCTGGCGACCCCCAAATGACGTCCCTGTGTGTTGTTGATGCGGTGTGGTAAAGTGTGTGCGGATTTTTGTGAGAGATGGTTGTGTGGTTTTGTGTGGGTTTAAGTATGTAGAAGATTGAGGGTTGGGTTAGTGGGGTCTGTTTCCTGATTCAGGTACTTATGGTTCTGTTACAGTTGTATACTGTTAGGCAGAATCCTGTGCAGTGCCCTTAGGGACCACTACACATAATTAAGACCACAGGTGGCAATACAAATTTACCTTTGGTACAAGCCCATACTACTAAGTTATAGTGGTAGCAGTAGCAGAGCAGCCAGGCTTATCTCAAGAGTAAATGAGCAGTAGCAGAGATTACACAAAGGGACCATAATTACTGTGACTCAAGCAAACACTGACTCAAGGTTTCAGGTAAAAAATATAAGTACATTTATTTTTAAACCATCAGTTATAAACACAACACCTCTATTAAACTTTAAACAAAACCACACGTTAAATATACTACAACTAACCAATTCACTTTGTACAGTATGTCTCAAGGCAAGTACCCTGTGTTTGAATGAACCGGTGTTATGAACAAAACACGATACCGCAGATACGGTTGGAATCACTTTTTGACAGTTCGGTCTACTCAATAAACATGTATCCGTGACATGAAATGCTACCGGGCAAAAGCACACTTAGCACCTTAGATACGCAGAGGGAGTTGGAGGCAAAAATCAAAGGCAATATTTAGGTTAGGCAGACAGTATCGAGAAACACTCAGAAACAGGAGTTCAAAAGTCAAAGGGTCAGAGCCAGGTTTAAGTGACACCGGAGACCTGTGCCAAAGATCACACCATTAGACAGTTCACGATTCAGCGTAGCCCAAAAGTACTTGGATATTGTCAATGTTCGGAAGCAAAAGTTATGAGAAGGAGGAAAGACAAGGACGAGCCTTGAGGATGAAGAAAAGGGATTCACCTAGTTTCCTCGAGTAGAGCACAGTACCTTATTCCAACGATGCAGCTGGTGCCCTGGCAGATGTTCCTGTTGGTTTCCCGCAGACCCACGATTCCTGGAGCTTCATTGTGAAGGAGGACGTCTGAAGGGGGTCTGCACCACACAGGGATGAAGCCGGCAGCAGCGACAACGAAAATGGTGTGCTCCTTAAAAACAAGAGAGGCTCAGCATGTGGCTATCCGGACCACTACAGCAGTGTGCAGCGATTTCGACCACAGTGGATATCTCTGGCTGAAGATGAGCTGGTTATCCCCACCAGGCTCAAGGGAAGAAGACTCCCGACTGGATCTCCTCTTAGTCGTTGAAGGGAAGATCGCTCAGAACTGCAGCAGGGCTTCACCGGGATGGGGTAGTTGCAGCAGCAGCCGTCGTTCTCTCTGCTTCTCTTCGGTTCCTCGTAGTTCCAGAGGTGACTGACTTCTAGCCCAAGAGACCTGCCTTTTATGCGCAAAACCCCCATTCACACAGCCTGGCTGTCAATCACGCAGCAGGGGGGGGGGTTGTCCAGCCGGGACAACCACCTCAGCCAATCATTGCAAAGTGTGACTTGGGTTTCCTAGGATAGCCTGTGCAGGGGGTGACTACACCCCTTGCCCACATTCAGTCTACCTAGACACCCAGGCGCCAAGAGGAGGGCTTCTCTGCAGAAGCACGCCAAAAGACGGTGAACAAAGAAGGCAAACCATAATTTGCCGCGCAAAGTAAAATACAAGAAGGACTTTAACAAAAAGAAATGGCAAATAAACCCAATCGGAGCCAAAAGAAAGACTATTTGGTCAAGCGGCTTTATGTTCGAGGCTAATATAATAGCCAAGAACAGTACCAGGTTTATCTAATATAATCGCGGTAGAAAAGTTAGGGTAGATATCACTGCCACCAGCCAAGTCTAAATGTTAAGAGCGAAACAATGATCAGGGAGGTACAGACAGAAAAGGCTTACAGATTAGCCCTTTCCAGTAATCCATGTAAGATGGGGTGTACTGGGCCTGTGGTAAAAATGACTATGTAAAGTAAATGGCAACTTTACCTTTCTTTGGGGGACAGTAGTCAACCCCAGCGAAATGGAGTCAGAGGGAAGTCTTAAAGACAACCCTGGGTTACTACACTAAAGGTGCTGTGTAACCCGTACAAGAACAGGGGCGCCTGGAGTGGTGTGCACCAGTGCCCAAGATCACACAATGAGTAAAAACACTTAGGCCAAAACACATGTAAGAGTGGAAAAAGGATGTACACTCTTACCAGGTGGAAAAAATAAACTCCAGAAATCCAGCAAAGCTGATGGGGGACTCATTAGGTGAGGGAAATAAGCCCTACAAGGAGAATTCTCCCTAACATATACCTGTGGTTTGGGATGTTGCTGGTTCCTAGTGGGCCGACTCGCTTTTGTAATGTTGCACTGATCCAACTGTATCCTATTGAGTATAGTTTGGATTGGTAGGTGCGTCTGAATCTAATCTTCCGGTGTGGGACTGGGTGGGTAATAACTATTCTCAGGTTATCTGGTGTGACCCTGGTCGGTTAAGGCTTTGAATGGTTCAGGTTCGGAGTCGTGTTGGTGTGTTGTCCTGGTGGATCCGTATTGGTGAGCCTGTGTATTCAGACGTCCGTATCCTTCTATCCTGACTAGTTCTTTGGTTTCCGTGGGGTGAAGATCCTTGGGTCTATTGTTTAGTTGTAGTTTTGTGTGGTGGGGCGTTCTGCTTCCTGCTTTATATTGGTGGATGTATTAAAGGCAGATAGACTGATACAAGCCTTTCACAGGTTGTTCTGGCAGATTTCCATTTTTGGGGCTCTGTAGTCTCATTTTATGAAACCCCTACTCTTTGACCACCAAAATAAATTAAATTCCCTCTGCACCCCAGAGACTGGTGCTGAGGTCTCTTGGTCACTACATCCTTTTTTCTATACTTAAGGTAATAATATTGCATAACCAATAAAGTGCCTATTTTATCGCCCTACATTGTTTTGGGGGGTAGGTTGGTGGCAGCTAATATTTCGTTTTTGCTTCACCAGGGGGTCATGTTTATTTACCGCATTAGTAGCCAAATTCACTATTATGGCAGCCATTGTGGTAATAAGGCTTTTTACGTCCTGCTCTCTGCAATTTTGTTTTAGAAGCTTCCTTTGTTCAGAGAAACCACGGGGCAGGCCCTAAAATGGGCTTTCTGTCCACATGGGTTCTTTGTGATCCCAAGACGGCCGCCTAAATCGTGGTTTGAACTAGTGAAGACAAATTCCTGGCCCTGTCCAGGCAACTACACTTCCTGTGTTTAGAGGTTTGAGGCCAACCTGATTACCGGGCCTTCAAAACCTTTGTTTTAAATCTTCTAATGGGATTGGAGGGCTGGCACAAGGCAGCCCGTGAGTGAAGGAATACATAGGGAAACCCCTGTTCCGGTGGTCTGTGCTGCTGGAATTTTGGAAGGTAAACAGATCTGCATACCTGCACAAGGTATTGTCAGTTTCCTACCATTGCTGCACTTCTAGGCCCTCTTCTGCCCATACTGGCTTGATGTAGTGGCCTTGGCATGGCTCATGTTTTTAGCTGCTGGTTGTCCTTCCCAACATTTCCTCACCCTGTTTTGGTCCTGATCTGGCTAGGGCCAGGTTTTGCAGCATACAGCAGCTAGACCACATTTTACCGCTGTTTCCGCCTGGTGTGTTCTGCCTTTAGTCTGGAAGCTGCATCCCAAAAACCCACAAAATCTGTTTGCCTGGGCCATCTCTGGTCACCTTCATTGACGTTCTTGCTGTTATCCATGTCTGCCTGCTGAGCCGCTGGGGTCTGCCATGTGCAGGTCTCTCCGTCCAAGAGCCATCTACATTGCGGATTTCACTTCCAGTGAAGGGGATTGCTCTTCGTTTGGGGCATTGTTGGCTCAGGGTACCAATCCCTGGGTAAACAGATACTTAATTTTACCTTTTGTAAAGAAGCCTTTACTTACCAGGCTTTTTCAGATTCTGGGAACAGACATTCTGGAAGCAAAGACTAAGTGCTTACCTATGGGCTCTAGGTTGGGGGTTATTTATGACTCTCCCTTTCAGGGGTCCCCATGGTATGAGTAAGTTTATTTCTGCAGGCAGCCCTTCTGCTGCAGTTCCCCAATGGTTAACATTGGGGACTGAATAATGCACTGCTTTTCTGCTCCTGGGGCTGCTGTGTCTTGAAACCTTCCAGTGAATCCCTTCTGGGTCTCCACTGATGTTCCCTGTTAGATTGCAGTCTTCCGAGTACCTGTGAAAAGTAACTGAGACTTAACTGAATTTTCTATGAGGCCCTTTTCTCAACACAAACTCCTACAAGTGACACTGCAAGGTACTTACCTGAACAGCAACATTTTGCTAGGGTCGCTGGAGTTGGAATTCAAGGCAGGAATTTTTAGCTACCTTACCCAATTTGTTAGGGATTTCTAAATCTTTACATTACACTTCTGCTTAGGATGTACATTGCATCACTGTGTTTCTACTGGTTCCCTCCTTGGTGTGCAATATCCCTGCAGGGCCTAGCAATTGTCTTAATATATATTCTGACATGGTGTTCGCCTGTGCCCTACATCCAAGTTCTAGAACTGTGTTAAATGCATGTGTATTATGTAGAAGGAACAAGTTACTTACATATAACTGTTGTTCTCCAGCATGGGTCTGGCATGGGTTCACATGCTCATGAATAAAGAATACATAGCAGTACATACATACACAACCACAGGAGGTGGCAAGGCTCAACAGAAACAATTACTCTTACCTCCTTACCAGGCTCATCTTCAAGCGAACAGGTTGCGTAGCACTGCTTGGCGGACCCTGGACTCCTCCCTGGAATCCCAGTCGATGCAGTAGAATCTTGTGAAGGTGTGCGTAGACCTCCACGTAGTAGCCCTGCAGATGCCCAGCAGGGGCACACCAACTGGGAACGCCGTTGTCGCAGTGATTGCTCTGGTTGATTGGTCTCTCAGACAGCCAGGAAGCGGTCGGTGTGTTAACCGGTGACAATGAGTGATACAGCCGGAGAGCCACCTGTAGATGGAAGCCTTGGACAAGGCCTTCCCATGGTTCACAGGATCAAAGTTCACAAAAAGATGAGACGTCTTCCAAAAACAATTTGTGCGGGCCACAAAGATTCTGCGCTTCAGCCACATCCAGCAAGTGCAAAGTCCTTTCAGCCGGCGACAAAGGCATCAGAAAAAACACAGCCAACACCAAGGGTTTGTTGAGATGAAATTCTGATGGAACCTTGGGCATGAAGGAGGGGTGCCTGCGCATCACCACCCTCGTCTCATGGAAATTCAAATGGGGCCGCTTAGAGGACAGGATCACACCCACCGTCCTGACAGAGGTGATGGCCACGAGGAAAGCCGTCTTCCAAGAAAGGAACTTGATAGGCGCTTGATGCATAGGCTCGAAGGGGGCCCCCATGAGCCTAGTCCGCACCACGTTGAGTTCCCACGCCGGGGACAGAGACTTCTCAACAGTCCTTTAATGAACTCCTTCACTAGACAATGCAACCAAAGAAGACCGTCCCGGCGACCTGGTGTAGCGTGAGATAGCCGCCAGATGCACTTAGATGGAGGCATGCACCAGTCCCCACTTAGCCAACGACAAGTACAGTAGGACTTGTGAGGCCATGACCCTCAGAGCGTAAATCTTCTGCGACCGGTACCAAGTCCAGAAATGCTTCCATTTGTGCCCGTAGCACTGAAGAGTCGATGACACCCTGGCCCTGGCAAGGACCTCCTTGCAGTCCACCGGCAGCTCGTACACACCGCTCGAATGCTGCAGGAGCCAGGCCTTCAGGTTCAGCTATCCTGGTTTGTGGTGCAGGATTGCACCTCTTTCCCTGGCGAGCAGGTCCGCAACCACTGGTAGCTTGACTGGAAGTGCCGTTGACATGCTGATAAGGTCCAGGTACCAGATCTGCCTCAGCCACGCTGGTGCCACGAGGTTCATCCTGCACCGACACAGTAGGAGTTGACTGATGACTCGTAGTAGTAGTGGCAATGGAGGAAACACGTACAGGAACAGGCCTTCCCACAGGAAAGAGAATGCATTCCCCATTCTCCCTGGCTGGGGGATCCTGCTGGCAAACCTCTGGCACTTGATGTTCGTCGGCATGGCAAAAAGATCCATCTGGGGACTGCCCCACCTGAGGAAGAGGCTGTCCACTTGATCCTGCTGAAGCTCCCACTCGTGAAAAGAGCACAGCTCGCTGCTGAGAGTTGGCAACAGTGTTCTTTACTCCTGCTAGCTCCGAATTTCCACTTGATAAAGGAAATATTTTACATTTAAAATGATGCGTCCTGATGCTCCTTTCATCTGTTAAACAATATACAGTTCTGATCTAGTGAGGCCCAACCATGCCCAGCCCTATTCCAGTTGTGCTTTAGCAAAAGAAAGCATTTCTCACTGAATGACAGGCTGTGTCAGGAAAGGTCTGGGAAATCACCAGAAACTCTACTCTCAGCCGTATGGAAAAACGCTTGACTGTTATGCTAAAAAAAATTCAAAAATAAACGATTCAAAAGAAACCCTAGCTCTCTGTGCATATGCCAATTTCAGTGGCCTGTGCCTTGAACAGATCGCTGTGTAAGAGAAACTGACTAGGGCTGCAAACA
The DNA here is from genome assembly GCF_040938575.1 of Ambystoma mexicanum. Taxonomy (NCBI): domain Eukaryota; kingdom Metazoa; phylum Chordata; class Amphibia; order Caudata; family Ambystomatidae; genus Ambystoma; species Ambystoma mexicanum. The sequence continues at coordinate 486,135,836 of NC_090937.1, read as the reverse complement.
ATGTTTGGAGTCCAGATGGAAGAGAAAACCAAATTTGAAAGGGAATTCCCAGCAGAATTCACCATGTGTCAAAATGGGCTTTTGCAAACACGAAGAATATCTGTTTTAAAAGTGTAATGTTGAATAAGTCCCTGTCCTTGCCTAGAAATGTAAGGGGGGGTTGGTTAAAATATATTAAGATGTTTTATTCCAACAGCCTTGCCTTTTGGGCTCAGGAAAACCAAATAAATAAGTAAATAAATGCATAGGCTGCACTGCGGAACCAGCCAAACAGGTTTCCTGCATGGCTTCAAAGGACAATTGGGTGCAGGCAACAGGAGTGGCCTTCCCCCAAAAGGAGCCACATAGATTTCTGGGACACCTACGTGTTACTATCCACATCTGGAAGCTCTGAATGGACCTAGAGGATGCATCTCACACGCTCATCAGATTTGTGTCAGTGCTCCAGCTTGAGACAATAGATTCTGGGACACCTACGTGTTACTTTTGGAAGCGACACCTACCATTCACTCAAACTGAGAAACTCCATGGCAGCCCTGTGCTAAACTGACATTTGGTGGTAGCCTGGAAAGACACTACCAGATTTGGAGGACAAAGGGCCAGTCCATCTGGCTTAAAAGACTGTTTTTATTAATAAAATGTAAGACTTATTTTGATAACCGGGCAACGCAGTAATGTAAAAGTTTTACAATTTAAATGGAATTTTTGTGGCTTTAAAACAAGATATCATGGCTGTCCATAGCATTTATGTGATGGAAACACCAGGAAAATGTGAAAAGTACGTATGATGGAACATTAAAAATTCACGGAAATATGTTCTATGGTGATATGTACACATACCTAAAATTGTGTGATTTTGGGCGAAGCGGTTCCCACTAAAAATCGTGAAGATTTATTAGACGGACGAAACAAAGTACTACAAACTTGGGAGTTGGACTGCCATGCTCTTTGTGAAATATGTATAATCTGCCTATGTAATTTGCAACAGTGGCACAATTGTAAAAAGGAGCGATTTATGTCAACATAGGCTGACCTATCCGGTTCTCAGGGGTAGGTCTAGCTTAGTTCTGCCCAACAATACATCCTGTGATGTCACCCGCCTTATAAATAATGGGGGGAAGCTGACAAGAGGGGAAGGGGGTGGAACTCTTCTGAATTTTCCAGCACCTGCGTATCCAGACATTCCACCTTCACTCTGCAAGATTCCAGACCCCACTGCCAGAAAAGGGATAGTTGATCCAGGCCCTCCTATCCAGGCAGAACCATCCTTGAGTACTAAACCCCATTACAAAATCCCACTAACTTCAGGGAGAAAGGGGAAAGGTGGCTGAGCCCGCTTTGGGATTCTCCAGTGCCGCCTGCTTACCCTGCTTGCCCTCTCCATCCAGCTGAGGCTTCGCTGTGTAGTGACCAGACCTTTGCCCAACTGTCTTTTGCCAGGAGAGTCCGCCATGCAGTGGCCAGAACCTTTGAGTCCAGAACCCGGTTGGCTGTCCCAAATCCCCAAGTTAAGCGCTGATTGTGAGCATTTCCCCATCCCCTAACAACACATAGCCTACCCCATCTTGATACCTTGTCTTGGTTCCACCCTCTAAGTAATCCCATCCATACCCTGATAACTTGGTTGAGTCTAAATTCTCTGTGCATCCTGTCCTTGTTTTTCTAGTGGTAGCGCAATTCTTCCATTCGTTTTTGTCTTGCATAGATCCTTAGTCATATTTTGAATAATTTAAGTAATTCCCACATAGAGCTCAACACGGGTTGAAAAGGTTAAGTTGCAAATTAACCTTGGAGCGTACCTTGTCTTTTTTTTAACAATCTAGTCTTGATAATCTAGGATAAGTAAAACTTGTACTTTCCTTTCCCAACCGATTTTCTTTTAACTGCTTTTTCACAAAACCGAATCTCCTTCTATATTGAAAATCTCCTCCAATTCTTCAGCTAGAGTCAGACTTTCACTTCTATATCATCCCTGTGATGTGCACCCGACAGCCTAAAAACCACATTCCGATTCGGTCTAGTTCACCCGTTTTTTTAAAAACCGTTTTGACATTTAAAACTGCAAAGAGAAAAATGCAACTTTTCAAGGTGTCATTTTGGCAACACTGTTTTTACTTTCAACTTGCTTTTTTAACTGTATGCCCTTTGTTGATACCTTGCCTTGTAGTTGCTAGTGATATTACATCCCTGATACTGTGATACGTCATTTATCTCATTTATTGAACTGCACGCAAATGAATTATTTACCAATTCCGAGTTTCATTTTCTGCTATTGCAAAGGGGTTTTGCCTCTTATTTTGTGAGGGAAGGTCAGATTTTGATTCGGTTTGCTGCCTCATATCCCTGACTCCTTGCTGCTCTTTTCTTTCCACTCAAAATTAATTGGGGTTTGAGAGAGCATTGCAGGGGGAAATCCTAACTTGGGTGCCATCTACCCAAATAGAAAAAGTGCTCCTATTCATTTGTGCTTTGGATATGTTCTTGTAGAAAGTCAACCATGCGTATTTCATCAGTTTACATTGTAATTATCACCCCATTGGTGATTGCGGCCCAATATTAAAAGTGTGTGATTTTCTTTGAATTTTAAATAAATATTTTATTTCCACCCATCGGGCCTGGTTCATGCCCCATTGTGACACGGGGTATTTGTAAAAAGGGGTGCGAGACCAGTTGGGTGCCAGCTCAATTCGAATTCATAGAAAATAAAGAAAAAGCACTCTAATTGAGCACTACATCATAGGCTTAGGGAAAGAGTCCAGGTCCGGTGTGTGATGCCCAATTGGAATCCTTAATACCTGTCGATTCAGCGTTTAGGTCTAAAGAAGAGGTGTTGTGGTAAAAGAAAGCTATTACGCTGCATCAAGGATTTATAGATTAGCTGTTAATCTGGGTCAAAGAAAACAAGAGTGGTTAAATTCTGCAATGATGAAAAGGGCACTAATATAGATGATAACTGGTCTCCTCTGCCCTCGATGATAAAGTTGTGGAAGTACATTGGGTAGCAGTCACCTTGAATCCCTCTCAATCATCCATTCTACCATGGATTTCCAGGAGCCTTAACTTAATTTCAGATCAGAGTTCTTTTCCTAAACTAAAAGATTTAAAGATAATACTGTTTTGGAAGTGTGGCTCCCAAATTGCCAATTTTGGAATGTTATTTGATCTATCTGCAGGAAATACCTCAGGGGTTGCATTTTTGGTGGCCTCGTTACAGCCATAAGCAATGAACATGGTGTAAAAATTGGCAAAATTAGATTGAGTTTAAATCGCACTGAAACTCTTAGAATGACGCTTGCCATCAAGGACCTTTTATTGATGTTTACTTCAATCTCATGGGTATGAATGAACTTCTGTTTCTTGAAACAATGAGCAATATCCTATGGATGGCAACGTTAGAGAGGTTGGATCAGATAATATTTTGTTGACAGGTGACTTGACCTGTACTTATCCCCCAGTATAATTTGGCAAAACATGTCTCCTCAAACACTAAAAGGTCTATACTATTAAGCCTAAATTGGTCAGAACTGATGTAGGATTTGGGTCTGCATATGCTGAAGAGTAATTTTGGGGGAGACTTGGTACCGTGAATCTTACCGCTCAACTATAGATTACATCTTTGTTACAACCTATATTTTAAAGAAGTATTACATATGGAAAAGAGCAGTTATAAATGCTTACTATCACAATTACAGTCAGAGTAAAAGTATGCAACATTATGTGACAACTGGTCACATTTAGTTAACTTAGCAGGTGCAAGAAGTGTGTGGCCTCAGATTGCAATAAAGAACTTTACCAAAGTTAGTTCATTATGCAACTCCTTACCAAGGAAAAAAAACATATAGCCTGTTTCAACCATCAAGCTAGATAAAACGGGAAGGGAAACCGACATGCCATCAAATAGGAAGCTCACAAAATAAAAAAATGAATTTACGTGTGAACATGCGCTCATACAAAAGGACATTGGTCTGTTCCATTATGAGGCTATACCTTGTAGGAGACCTTACGCAGATATTAAAATATTCTTTAATTTCTCACAGATATCACATGGCTATACAAGATAGCCAGCCATTGCTGGAATTGGCTTTCCAAAGTAATACCTTGAGTTTCTGGTCATAAAAATCTTACACAGAGTCAAACCAACCTTCAGTCAAAGCCAAATACAGCAAATGTTTGGATACAGCACTTTTCAAACCTATATACCCCATAGAGAATATCTTGAATCCTTGGAAACTGTTTTGAGCAAATAGATTTCTAATATAATGTTAAAAATCGAGAATCTCATGCTGTGGGCCCAGATGGACTCCAACATTAAGTGGGGAATTGTATTTGTAATACTACTTGCAATATCCCATCCATTGTAACACTTCCTTCGTTATACCTACACAAAAAAGGGATAGATTGAACATTCAACTACTGACCAATTGCCCTTTTAGATGGGAGACGCAATATTTTTGCACCTGTAATTCAACATATTCAGCAATGGGAAATGGAGTCTGTAATGGTGGTAAAATATCAGACAGGCTTTTGGAAACACATTGGTGCTTCCTTGAATGTTTTGATCTCCCTGTTACAACAAGTGCTGAAGAGTGGATTTGGTCCAGTCTATTTGCATGTCTGGACCTCTTTGCCCCTTTTGATCAATTGAATAGGCTACTCTGAAAAAAGAAACAGTTGTTGGGGCATCCCAGAGAGTTTATTAGGGTTGATTATATGGCTACATACCAAAGCCAGTATACAAATGAGGTTAAAAAATAATGGCCACATAAAACAGGCCCATCAGGGTTTAAAACAGCGGTGCATGCTCACCCCCTGCCTTTTCCATTTGAACCCGTCTGATTTGGGGAGGCTCTGGAAATGGTAAAATGTTTCACACCCAAGCATGGGGATTAAAAAACGAGGCTAGCATATGCAGATGACCTAATATTTGATCAGACCAAGATTGGCCCCCAGCTTTGTTTGGGGAAGCTTGTTGAATATGCCAAAAACAAAGATTTGACAATCAACATCCCTACAAAAAATTGTAATTGTTAATAACTGCACAAGACCATAACATTTTACTTGGTCAGACCGCATTGGAAACAGAACATCAGTTTTCCTATTTGGGCTTCAACTTTGGCAAGAGACTAAGTTTGGGCTATACCTTAATTTAAGATCATAGTTCCTTGCTAATATCGCCCAAATGAAGAGGATTTCTAAATATTGTTGGTTTTTCTGTCTACCAATCAAAATTGTCCCAGGATTGGTATATGGGTTAGAGATCTTTTGCAGCAAAACATGTTGAAACAACCTCCTGTTACAATGTCGGCTATCGGGTTTGAGTTGGGTTTCCAATCTGTACAAGGTATAGTAACATGGTAAAATCTGTTGATTTACTATAAGGGGCTGAAACCCCCAACAAATTCTTTATATTGCGATATCTTATCTGCTGCTGTTAAAAAATCATGTAAAGTAGTTCAAGAATTTGCTAATTATTTTGAATGTATTGTGTTACTGTTGCAACATAATGGTGCATCGTTCCCTGTAAATTGAATGTCAGTGAAAAGATGTTTTGCGAATAGGATTGGAGTCGCACAGAAGAAATAAAAGTTGCCCTCTGATTTGGTTTATTTGGAGAGGAGTCTGGTACAGTCCATAGTTCCAAATATTTCTATGTGCTAGAATAGGATGTCTATTTAGAAGATTTCATTATAACCTGCCAACCCTCGAAGTCCTGAAACGCAAACAGAATCGAGAAACAAAACACAGAAATATGCCTAATCTGTAAATATAGTAAACAAATGGAAGCCCTGGAACATTCAGTAAAACATTTTTATATTATTCTAAAAGGGGTCGTTTTTGATAGGATGAATGCAATTAAATTGTGGTTATGTGCATTGATGTATTTTCGTACATAGTAAAAAGATTTATTGTAAACTGACACTATAAAAAAGAAAGTGTTTCCAATCCACCTAGTCAGTCAGTCTGGTCTTGCTACTATAAACCACATCAGCCTGTTCACTCTTCCACAGTCACTTTCTGCCTCTTCGCTCTCCACTCCTTTTCCAATCAACAGCCTCCCCTGAATATGCTCATTCTCCATCGCCAAACACCCACAATACTGAATTCTGTGAGGTGTCCTATGCCAAGCTGGCCCCTTGGCAGAGATCATTCCTCAACTGATCTTGGATGCATATGTACAAGGAAAACGATTCAGGCCATCAGACTGCAGTTAGTGGCCATCCCTACTTCTGACCAGAGCTTTGGACGGAGTTGTGAAAGAGCCCAGCCACAAGCTTGGATGTGTCTTCTGCTCCTCTGGGGATAGCAAAACCACAGACACATTTGCGCTGCTACATCAGAAGTAAGACTTGTGCGTGTGTAGGAGCGGTCTGAATGTGCTCCAGGATGCATGTGTATTTCTGTTTGATTGTTTTATTTGCTTATATAGCGTGCCAAACCCAGGGGTATCTGGGTGCTTTTCTTAGGTACATGCTTACAAAAAAGTACAACAACCGCATGTAATATGGTACAGAATACAGAGTAATTACAAAGCTATACAGCATTGTGAAAGGTGCAGAGAATATATACAAAATTACAAATTCAGGACATAGTTAATGTGGAACATTTGCAGCAGGTCAGGCAGCCTGTAGTAATCTCATACTTAGGCTATAGGCAAAGTCGGTGAGAAGGCTAAGTCATGATCTTGCTGGTACACAATGGTCCTTAGTTTGATTGCAGAAGCAACCAGGTTTTCACTTTGTACCGGAAGGATATAGCAACATTGGTTCAGACCTTAGTACAGGGGTTAACTTATTCCAGGTTTTGGCGGCAAGCACCGGGAAGCTGGATCCTCCTGCTTTGCCGAGTTTATATTTCGGGATGTTAAGACAGTCAGAATAGTTGGTTCTAGTAGGTCTAGTAGGTTCCTTTCTAGAAAATGTGTTCATCAGATACTTAGGGGCTGAATTGTTGAGGGTGATCATGAGTGTTCTAAAGGTGATCCTATCTTGTATACAGAGCCAGTTAGTGTTTTGTCGGGTTTGTGAGATGTGGTTAGAGCGGGGGTTATTAAGAGCAGATCTAAGAGCATTATTTTGCAGGACTTGTAGTTTATGCCACATTGGTTTCTCAAACTTCCTGGTAAATACACAGATTACAATTGGTTACTCATTAGGTTCATATCCAATGTAAGACTTCAACAACTTGAGGTCATGTTAAGGTGAACATACTCTATTTTTTTATGTGGCAAGACCCTGCCTGCCACCTGTGGCAAGTGGTCATAGCCGTGGTATCCACCCAAACTGCCCTATCTGAGCACACCACCACATAGCAGATGGCAGCATGGAGCACCGTGGCTATAATCTACTTTCAGGATGAGGCAGGGAACTTCATTACAGTTTAGTCTGGAAACAGAAGTGAGTGGGGGGTGTTCCGGTGCGTGCATGGGAGGGGAAAGGGATGCTGAAAAAGGAGATGCAGCGGTAGGGTTAAAATGTGTGGGAGGAGACTGGATAAAGAAGGTGTGTGGTGTGCACACATGCCTACCCTATGCCGTCCTCATTCTTGGAGAGATCTGTGTATGTAGCTGTGTTCTGCTCTTCTTGATTGGTGATGCACTTTGATATGAACAGTGGCATCTTTGCAAGAGTTATGAGAATCAGGGTGTGATCAGAAGGCGCCTACTTGCTTGGCTCTCTGTGATGGTTTCTTTGGAGGAGGAGGCTCCTTGATAAGATCCTGCCGAGGCTGGTTTTCTTCTCCAGTTTCTCTATATTCTGCAACATCTAATAAGTCTGTCTACATAATTGATCCTTACCTTAAGGAATTGGACCTCAATACTCAATGCCAATAGTCAGCATCAAATCAGTTCTAGAGGTAGAACATGCCACAGATTAGTCCCTCTATAACTAACAACTTGGCGTTGTCCAGAGATCATAATGCTTATGCAGAGGTTCTGTTGGACCACCAGGGCTAATCGGAACACAAAGCTCTGAAGGGAAAGGACTCATTAATTAAGCTTCCTCAGCCTAATTCACTAATTGCTCTGAGGCACCTTAACAAATGTTACATTTGTCTACAGTGTTGCCAATAGAAAGTGTCACAGGTGACTTTAAGGACACCCAAGCTACAAAGGATGGTTCAAGAGTTTATATTTTGTAGAACTCAAATGATTCAGAATCTTGATGGTATGTGATTGAAATATAGCACACTAAAGGAGTGCCTCTTCAGTCTCCCATGAGTTTCCCACCGCCCTAATCCAGGATTTGCTATATCCCAGGTTAGCAACTAAAGATCAGTAACGCCAGTCTACAGTTCCATATGGGGTTATAAGTTCTTGGCCTTTTCCATCTTAGTCCATCTAGGGTTTTCTAGATGTGAACCCATCCTGAAAACTCCTCAATATTTGTACTTCAATCTGGTATGTTGCCTTTCCAAATGCCCAGTTCCACTCACTCTGGGGTCCCCCACCCTTTTGTTCCTTTCCTTGAAGTTACTTCTCTCTTCCTCTTCCTTCCTTAGACAGCAACTGTTATCGATCTTTGTTTGCTTTTCTTCTGTTCACACAATCTCCTAGCTTCTCCATTCCATCATTTCCATACCCTCCTCTACTTTTTCACCCTCTATTTCCTACTCCTCGTTCCTCCCACCTATCACTTCCCTTCTCTGACTTTCATTCACCTTTCACACTTCCTCAGGCACTGCTTTTGGTGTCACTCATTTATTCTTCCACTCTAACACTACCCATCTCTCTTAGCAACCACTTATGCACTGTTACACTCAGATAGCACCCACAATCAATACCTCACCAGCACACTGCTCCAAATCAGTCACTCGCTGTTCTCCCATGGATAGTTTGGTTCAATCAACGATGAAAAGGATTTTGGGCTTGGTAGTTGTGCAGGAAAAACAAGGGAACTCTGGCCACAATGGGGTACAGCAGGAATTGGGTGACAGACGGTACCTTCATTAAGATGCATGGCACATGTCGGGGCAAGGTTCTTGTTCAGAGACAGTCTTCCCTAGCTCCAACCTCCCCCTGTGACTGGGACAAGGCTGTTTCTGGTTTACGCCATGGTTTCTCCTCTGTCCCAGGTTGGGGATGGTCTTGAGCTCTCCTCGACAGGGTCAGTCCCCTCACCCTGTTAACAGACCACCAATGCAAACATCATGCAAGCGTTCTTTCAGAATGTTTTGCCACTGCAGGCAGTGCATTTGACAAAAATTGGGGAGAGAAAAAGGAATCTGGTGAAACCGGAAAAACATCTCTACAAAAAAGTCCAACTGTTTAAGTGAAATCAGGTTTTTCAAGTTTCAACAAGTGACAAAATGATTTCAAACTTAGTGTTCCAGGACCATGGGTGATCATGTCAGAAAAGGCAAACCAAGCTTCAACTGTCAGTAGACGTATCCTGCACACTCATGGTCTGGGCCACTAAATTACTTTTTGGCAGTCTCCCCTTATGCCTAAAATGAAACAGTATTTCCAAGCATGTAAGATGAGCACTCGGTTCATCTAACTGAAAAATGTCACAGCATTTTAAATTTTTTGTTTTGCAACTACTATTTGCCTACTAGCGTCCTGCTTCATGTTTTTCATAAGTCGCACTGTTATGTTTAAAGTCGAATATCTCAGGCCTAGCACTACATATCTACGGTTATTTGGAAGGGGATATCCAAAAATGGTTTTGGCAGAAAAATAATCTCCAGAAAGTCTTAATTATGTGGCCCGTCGCCATATATGAAGGTCGTCCCCCAACCTCACTGCAATCTTGCAAGCATAAATTAGGTTGAGATAGGTACTGGGACGATTCATGGGGTGTTGTTGATTCTCCCCAGAGAGGAGCCCTTCCCTGTGAGGCTAGGGAGGTGAGCCCGCTATGCAACAATCCCCCTAGGGGGTGGCAGAATACAGGACCTCACATGGAGAGACTCCCCTTATGGGGACACAGACTCCTGTTCTGTGATGGAACTCCCTAATACTCTTACCTCCGACACCATGCCAACCTGAGAAGACCACTGTGTTACAGGAATACTCCCTTCTTTCCTTATGCAAGACTTGACTCCACCAAGAGGAGGAAAAACAAAGGGCACCTACTAAGTAATATTGAGTCCTCTTAAAAGTACTGAAAGGAAGAGGATTTATAGAGTTATGCAAACTACTCCTGTTACATGCCTCCCAGACCCTCTGCACAGCCCTGGCTTCTCATTTCATCTCTAAAACCCAGGGCATCCTATCCACCCTCTCTTCCTCTCCTCCTCCTCCCTCAACTCTCTCATCTACCTTCCGGCCACCATGTGGCCACCTCTCCTCCCTCTTTCTCTGTCTTTCCACTGTTCTACCCAGACGAGGTTTCTAGACAAGTCCGATCTATGAAAGTCTCGTCAAAACAGGTTATTCCCTGTTCTTCCAAAACCATCAAGGACCACATTGACTTCTGCAACTATTCCTTTGCCAACGGAGCCTACCCTTCCCCCGTGAAGCACTCTCTTGTGCACCCTCTTCTCAAGAAACCCTCAGCTGACCCCCTCCTTCCCAGCTAACCATCGTCCAATCTCCATCACTCCTTTCCTGGGCAAACTCCTGAAAAAGCTGGCAACCTCCCAGCTTAATCTTCATACTGAATCTGTTGGTTGTCTCCATGACCATCAGTCTGGCTTCAGAGCAGCCAGAAGCACAGAAACTGCTCTACTGAACATCCGTGAAGACCTGCTCTCTAACCTTGATTCTAATCTCCCCTCTGTCCACATCTTACTCTCTCTTCTGCCTTTGACGCGGTCAACCATGCCATCCTGCTCAATCGTCTATGTGAGGACCTGGGTATCGCCGATCAGGACTTGGCCTGGCTGACCTCGTTCCTCTCTGATCGAACCTCCCAGGTCCAAGTTGGGTCCTTCCTTTCCTCTATCTCACCCTCTACCTGTGGTGTTGCCCAGGGATCTAACCTCTCTCCCTGGCTGTTTCACCAATATTTGGCATCCCTCGCCCACTGCATTGCAGCTCTCTGCTCCAACTTTCAGTGCTATGTGGATAACGCTTGGCTCGTTTCCAGGCTCCCCTTTGCCACCTCTTCTCCTTCTACCATCTCTGACTGGGTCTGCTATCCAGGAGTGGTGTGGCGGTAATGATCTCTGCCTTAATGCCAGTAAGACAGATTATCCTCATCGGCACACCTGCACCCTCCTTTCCTGTCACTCTGGCCGGCCTCCCTTGGCCCTCTTCCTGCTCCCACCTGTGAGGCTAAGAACCTCGGGGTCATCTAACTCTAAACTCGCCTTTTCTCCTCACATCTCTGACGTCTCTAAGAAGTCAAACTACCAACTGGTCCTCGGAGGTATTCTTCCTTTCCTCTCCTCATCCAGAACAGGACTGCAAGACTTGTCCTTGGCCTCAAGCCCAGGCATCGGATCTCTCCAGCACTGAAATCTCTGCATTGGTTTGCAGTGGCTGCAAGGATTAAGTTCATGTTATGCTCACCTGGTCTCTGCGGGGGCCTTAGGGCACGGTTGCAACCCCCCCCCAGGAAGTAGATCCCCTCTGCCTACCTTCTTCCTCTGAAAATAGGCTGTGGGCTGTGGTGAATGGAAGCACTGCTCTTGTGTAGATATGAGTGGACGTAAATTCGCCAGCCTGTGACTGACTCCCCTCTCAAACCTTTCTTCCCATAGCGCGGTTTCCGTGAGCATGCATCGACCCATTAAGGCTCACCAGCTGATTCTTAATGGCAAGCTCTCCATCCTGCTACTTCTGGTAGGGGCACTTTTATGATGAGGACCGAGTTCCTTCACTGGCCCTTCGCACGTGGTTGTCCAGTCCAGCTGCGACTATTCCACGCCTCTCTGGTAAGTGTCTTTCAGTTTTCTCTTTGTCTCCCCTTTCTTGTTACTCTTCGTTTGTCGTGAAGTATTTGTGTTCTTTCCACAACCCGTTCTCCGCTTGTTATTAATGTCTATCTCTGCTTTCCCCCACATAGGTGTGATTGCGGCCCAGCAGAGCTACGAAGCACGAGACCGTGCCGGATGAGATGGGAATGCTCCTGCGGTGGTCCGGCAGCAGATAAGTGGGTGTTTAAGGATGAGCTCGTAGAATTGTGAAGGCGCGACCTTAAACTGAATGTTCGTTATGTATAACCTTGTCCTTTCGTCCTTTTACAGGGTCAGCCTTTGGAGATAAAGATTGCTTCGTGTTGCAGTGTCGAGAGCAGGATTCATGTGTTCCAGAGGATGAAGATGATGGAAGAATGGACGTCAGGTTCAGCAAGTGAAGAATGCAGGTGAATGCAGGTTCCAGGATGCAAGCGCGTAAGCAGGAGACTGGATTCCCAAGGTAAGTCTGCTTTATCCCATGCAAATGCAGATTAACGCGAAGCGCTGGCCTTTGGATGGGAGCGGCTATATAGCAGAGTTTGTGAGGCCACGCCCAACAGGCCTGGCTTGCCTGCCACACCTTGCCACTCCCTGAGTTAGCACATGCACAGTATCTCAGGGAGGCCACATCCGAACAATGTGCACCTGGAGCTGCTTCAGCAAAATGAAGCTCCAGAGTAAAAGCATCTTTACACAAAATAAAGTGTTCCCGTTTACTGACTTTCATGAGCCTGGCGACGAAGGCGCCAAGACGGTGTCCACCCGGGCCCCCTGTGATTGTGACCCTTTGTCCTCTTCTCCTGATGGCACGATGTCAGTGTCCTTGGGCCCATTGGGCCAGTGACCATGACAGCACTCCCCGGCAATGCCCCTCTCAGAGGTGGTCCTTCTCCTGGTTTGGTGGGTTTATTGCGGTGGAACTGTTTGAATAGTCGTGTCGCGTGGACATGTTCACTAGATTCCCAGGTTCGGTCTTGAGGTCCATAGCCTTTCCAATCTATAAGATAATATAACTTGGACCGGATCATCTTGGAATCCAAGATAGTTTTGACCTCATACTCTGGCTCTCCTACTATTTCAGGATCTGGTGGAGTATTGATCTGTGTACCCGGTTTCATTGGTTTGAGGTGGGAAACATGAAACACTGGATGGATTCACATATTGGATGGCAGATCCAATTTCATGACGGCAGGATTAATTATGGCTTTGATAGTGCAGGGTGCCATATGGGGCGGAAAACCCTTGGTCCTTTCAGTGGGATGTTTTTAGATACTAACCAGACCTTGTTTCCGACCTGGTAACTAGGGGCTCCCCTTCGGTGTTGATCTGCAAACCTTTTTTGTCACTCTTTGGCTCTGGTCAGATGCTCAGTTGCTTCTTTAGAAACCTGGGTGATGGTTTTGTGCAAGTTGGCTATTGCTGGCATTTCCAATGTGTCAAGTGGATCGAAAACAAATGTCCGTGGATGTCGGCCATACACAGTGTAAAACAGACTTTGCCCTGTACTGGTGTGAACAGAATTGTTGTATGCATACTCCGCTAACCAAAGGACGTTTTTCCAGGGGTTTTAGGATTGGTGTAACATACATCTTAGATACTGCTCTAATGTCTGGTTGGTGCGTTCAGTCTGGCCATCGGTTTGAGGGTGATGGCTTGTGGACAGCCAAAGGTCAATCTTGGAAATTTTACAACACCTTCTCCAGAACGCTGAAACAAATGGAGTTCCACAATCCGATATTAGTACCGATGGGAACCCATGCAGTCGCACAATCTGTTCCAGAAACACTGTAGCAAGAGCAGAAGCAGTAGGGAGTCCTTTCAAAGGAATGAAGTGAGCCATTTTGGAGAACAGATCCACGATAACCAAGATGGTGGTGTAACCGTTACAGGAAGGAAGATCTGTGATAAAGTCCATGGACAGAGTGTGCCAAGGCGCTGGCGGTACCATCAATGGACGTAATAGACCAGCTGGATTTTGCTTTTGGGATTTGTGTTGAGCACAGACACCACAGGTCACGATGAATTGGGCGATGTCCTTTCTCCAAGTTGGCCACCAGAAGCTTTTCTTTATTTTATCCTGAGTCTTTGCTATTCCTGGATGTCCTTCCACCAAGGAATCATGATAGTTGGCTATGATTTGATTTTGCAGTTTTTTTTTTTTGTTTATCAGGAATGTGCAGTCGCCCTTTAACAACTTTATTTATTTCGGTTACAGCATTATCATATTGGAGAGACTCCCATTACAGTTGATATATGTGAGGTATGATCAGTTCCCCCTCACAGTGGCTTCTCCCTAGTCTCCCCCCTAGTCTGTGGTGCTCCGATGGGCTGGGGATCCGTCGGGGCTTCGGGGGCCCAGAAAGTTCGACACCAGGCGGGGTTGGAAAGTTAACGCTGGGAATCGGGTATGTTAGTCTAGTACTGGAGCACAGCAGTCGAAGCGGTGGCGATCCCCCCTCTCTAGCTACCGTGACCTTCTCCGCCACCAGAATCTCCCAAACATTTATCCACCATAGGGACAATAGAGGGCCCTCCTGCGATTTCCACTTCCACGCCACTGTGACCTTGGCTGCTAGCAGCAGATGTGTAAGTAGTTTAGCAGAGCGTCCTGTTTTAGGATAACAGTCTGGGCTTGCCACCCCGAGGAGGATCACCTCCGGGTCCATCGGCAGTTTGTGCTGGGTAATGTCCTCAATGATCCGTAGGACCTCCTTCCAGAAGGATTGCACTGACGGGCATCCCCACCACATGTGGAAAAAGGACCCCCGCTTGCAGCAAAGTCTCCAGCAACTCGGGTCTATATCAGTGTTGCAGTGGTGCATGCGAACTGGGGAGTAGTACCAGCGATGGAGGAGCTTTAGGGTGCATTCCTTGTTCGTAACGCATCTGGAGGTCGAGTTGATCCTAGTCCATATCTCCACCCATGTCTGGTCTTCGATGGGGTGTCGCAGGTCCACTTCCCATCCGGACATGTATGGGGGTCTGACGTTTAACAAGTCCTCCAGAAGGAGGCGATACAGTTTGGTGATCCGTCCCCGGCATGTGCCTTCCCCCAGCGCCTGTTCAAGGGGATTAAGGTCCCGGGTAGCCCCTAGGCGGACCGTAGGCTGAGAGAGCAGGTGGCGCAGTTGGGCATATGCAAACCTCTCCCTTTCCGTCAGCTGAAAGTGATCTTTGCATTACTCTAAGCTGAGCAGATTGTTGCCCTCGTAGAGTTGAGAGAGGGATCGGAGGCCCCATGCAGTCCATCGGCTGAAGCAAGCTGCCTCCATTCCTGACATGAAGTCAGGGTTCCAGATGACCGGAGAGAGCGGGCTCAGACCCCTGGGCAACTTCCTCCTCCACTGGGCCCATGACCAAGCCTCAAGGGTTGCTTTGGTGGTCGATAACATCTGTAGTCCGTGGCTCCAGCAGGCCCCTGGGATATGTGGTCAGGAGTGTAGTTGTGGCTGACATCTAGTTTGCTTGATACAGGTCCATTTTGGGGGGGCGCCCAGGTCGCTAGTTGGGCCGCCAAGAAATAGTTCATAAGGTTAGGCAGCCCAAAGCCGCCCCATTTTGCTGCCCCAGTCATGATTTTCATGGGTATTCCGGCCCTGCGGCCCCTCCAGATGTATTTTTCGCGAGCTTCCTCTGAAGTTGCTCCAAGGCCTGCTTCGGGGGGAGGGAGGGGGTTGTGAGGGTCCGGGAGAGCGGAGCACAGGTATAGCAGTCTAGGGAGGAAGTTCATTTTGCATGCTGTGACCTGTCCCAATAGGGAGATTTCTTAGTTGTCCCAGCGTTGGAGGTTATTCTCCATTTCCTTGAATAGAGGGGGAATGTTAGCTATGTACAGCTATTTCGGGTCCACTGTGAGGCGTATTCCGAGGTAGGCCGATGAGGTGGTGCTCCATGTTAGCGGGCACAGTGCCTGGAGGGTGGCTATGAGGGGAGCACCCAAGTTGACGCCCAGTGCCTCCGATTTGGAGTAGCTCACCCTGGAATCCTGCCACTCGTTTGAACGCCTCCAGCTCAGTTAGGACGGCAGGCAAAGAAGACTGATGGAGATCATCACATCGTCAGCGTACAAGGAGATCTTGAACCGCTTATCGTTTACGTCCAGCCGGGCGATGTGGTCGTTGGATCGTGTCCTTTGGGCGAATGGTTCCATGACCAGGTCAAAGATCAGCAGCGAGAGCAGATATCCTTGTCTCGTCCCACACGAGAGCTGGATCGGAGTCAAGGTCTTCTGGTTCAGTTGGAGTGATGTTTTCAGGGCTTTGTAATTTGCTAGTACCATTTTTTGGAAAGTAGGGCCAAATCGGAAAGCCTCCAATGTGAGGCTCATGAAGTTCCAGTCCACCCTATTGATCGAAGGCTTTAGTGGCATCCAGAGTTAAGACTGGCAGGCCCTGTATTCTTGGGTCGCGACTTCGATGAGATTGAGCGCTCGGCAGATGTTGTCCATAGTGCTTCTTCCTCTGATGAAGCCCGCCTGGTCTTGATGTATGATAGATGGTAGGACTTGCGCTAACCTGTTTGCCAATACCTTTGAGTATGCATTCGCGTCCACATTAAGTAGTGATATTGGTCTATACGATGAGCATTCTTTTGGGTCTTTGCCAGATTTCAGTAGCATGATTGTGGTGGACCCTTGCATGGAGGGAGCTATAGTACTTGTGTCCCGAAAGGAGTTAAAGAGCTCTGTCATTGGGTGCAGAAGCAGGGGGCGAAAGTTTGTAAAACTTTGGTGGGAAGCCGTCTGGACCCGGGGCCCTGGGTTTCAGGGATTTGAGTATTTCTTCCACCTCTTCGGTCGTGATTGGGGCTTCCAGGGCGGACCGGTCAGTTTCTGAGAGATGATGGTTCCTGGAGGGCCTGCGGGCGGGGGGCTGAGGTCAGGGGGTCGGCCAGATGGGCCGCTGCCAGTTGCAGTTTTGCTCCTTCGCCATGCTAAGTTCTACCCTTTGGGTCTTTCAGTGCAATAATGTGGTTCCGTCGGTGGGCTTTGGCTAATTTGCTCACCAGATATCTATTAGCTTTATTGCCATTCACGTAGTAGCTCTGCTTGGTCCGAAGGAGGGACTGGGCTGTGTCCTCGGAGTAGTGAGCTTCCAATTTCGTGCGAGCTAGCCTCACCATTTTGGCCGCTTTGGGTGACCATTTCTTCTTTAGGGTCACATCTGCCTCCGCCATCTCCTCTAGCTGGTTTCTACTTAAAGTTTGCTTCCTCTTATATGCGTCGGCCTGGGCTATCAATTCCCCCCCTAATTACGGCCTTCATGGCTTCCCACCTTGTTGCTGTAGAGAGGAGGTCGGGGGGGGGGAATCCTTAAAATAATTGTTGATCGCTGTGGAAATTGCGTCACGCACCGGCATGTCATGTAACATTGGTTCATATAGGGACCACCTGCGTCTTTCCGGGGGGTCTGGGTCAAAGAACCTTGCAGTGAGGAGTATTGAGGCATGGTCAGACAAAACCCTTGTGCCAATTTCAACTTCATCCGTGAACTGCAGGAGCTGCGGGCTAGCTAGAATCAGGTCTATTCGGGATGAGGAGCGGTGGATGTGGGAGAAGAATGAGTAGTCTGCTGTGACCGGGCGGAGGACCCTCCAGGTGTCCACTACGCCCAACATTTTGAACAGGTGACAGAGGCCCAGAGCAATCCTGAAGTCCCTGGTTGATGGAGCGCCTGTCCTGTCCAGTAAGGGGTTGGGAACCCGTTGAGGTCCCCACCCGGGACCACCATCTTGAGGAAGGGGAAGAGTGTGGACTCCGGGTCTGCGTAGAAGGCCTCCTGACCGTCGTCTGGTGCGTACACCACGATCAGCGTGTGGAATTGGCCATTGAGATCACCCTTAATCGCTACGAATCTGCCATCTGGGCTCTGCAGAGCCCCCTTCTCCTTAAAGGGAGTGCCTTTCGCCAGCAGGATCGCTGTGCCCCTTCTCTTGCTGGGGCCCGAGTCCAGGTAATGTGTTGGGAATGCTTGGCATCTCAGCCTAGCGAAGTCTTCGGCTAAGAGGTGAGTCTCCTGGAGGAACCCCACCGAGGCCTGAAGGTCCTGTAGGCGTTGAAGGGTGGACTGTTTAGTGGGAGAGTTCAGGCCCCCAACATTCAATCAGATGTAGCGTAGCTTGGTGTGTGCTGGGGGTCGGGGGGGGGGGGCTTCTGCAGATTGCCTTTAGTAATGAGGTGGGTGGTGGGGGGAGTTAGCCCTGCGTTCAAGGGAATCCTCCAGTGGAGAGATGTCGATGTAACCGGATTTTACCTTTGTCCAAATCAGGGCCAACTGTGGCCCAACTACCAATGGGGCTGAGGGAGATCCCAGCCCAACAAGAGGAAAAGAAAAAACTAAAATTAACCAAACTGGCCCTGGTGGGCCTCGGGCCGGAGTGACTGTCCATCCACTCGGCTGGGGCATTACATGGGACTCCCGGGTGCCAAGACTGCAGGTCCCGGCATGGAGAGATGAAGGTTGGTTACTAATCGTGTGCGGCGGGAGGTTTCCCTCCAACTCATCCAGCGGCTGTACTGAGGCTTCGGCGTTGAGCTGTGTAGTTTGTCTGCTGGGGATCTTCCTCAGGTGTCAAGGGCTCCCCCCCATGATGCTGCAGATTTCATCAAGGGAGTGGATTACCCTTGTCTGGCCCTCAAATGTGAACTGGAGCGAGGCCGGGTAGAGCCACCGATATCTGATCTTTTGATTCTGCAGGAAAGTTGTTAGGTGGCCGAAGGGCTCTCTGCCGTTGGACTGTGGAGGAGACTAGGTCCTGGAAAAGCTGTATGGTGGCTCCCTGGTATGTAAGGTCACCTTGTGAGAGGCTTGCCATCATAATCTCCTGTTTCGTTGTGAAAAAGTGGACTCTGGTGAACACTTCAGGGCTTGCGGCTGTCGGGGCACTTCAGCGACCTCGCAGTGTATGAGTGCGGTCCAGCAGAAGCAGTGACTTATCACAGTCCGGGAGGAGAGTCTGGAAGAGATCCCCGATGTAGGCAGGGAGGGAGGGCTTGGTCCGAAATCGAGGCAGGGACCCCTTTGATGCAGATGTTGTTCCTGCTGGCCCTGTTTTCCAGGTCCTCCTGTTTGCGGTGAATACTTTTGTTAGGCAGAAACCTGTGCAGTTCCCTCTGGGACCACTGCAAAAGGCTTAGGACTACAGGTGTTGGCAGTAAACCCAACTGGTAGCAGTCTGTACCACACAGATTTACCTGGTAGCTGTGGCTGAGCAGTCAGACTTCTTTCAAGAAGAGTTAGACAGTATACAGAGTATTCACAATAGGTCAAAAGAACACAGTAGAACAAGCAAACACTGACCAGAGCTTGGTGTAAATGAGATATACTTATTTATTTAAAACCACATCTAACAAAACACACTGGCACTAAGATCAAGCAGTTCAAAAACACGGCCACTAAAAGATACACTCCCTTCAACGATTATTAGACAAGTCTTCAATAAAGCAACACTTATTTTCAGATAGCGGTGAGCGCTTAGCGAAGATGGCACTCTAATCAATCGGCTTAAAAGAGAGAGAAAGGCAGAGCAAAGATAGAAACAGATCCCAACACTTTCGTAAGCACAAAGTAGGAGAAGAAGGCAGGTTAAAACCGTAAAGTCAAAGTTAACAAGGCCGGACCCACTTTAAGAGGCTCCGGGCGAAATGTGTCCAAGGTCACACGGTTTAAAAGTGCACTAAAAGTCTCGCAACAAGTTCAGAAAGGAGTTGGATCAACAGAAAGGGACTAGTTAAATGGTCAAGGCGGCCAGCCCAGTCCAGAAGGTTAAGGGGTTATTATTACCTTGTAGCAATCTTTAGAGAGGGAGGCCTGGCGGACACGGTACCTTGAAATGGTGAGAACGCTCCAGCGGGGGCAGTTGTTCCTGGCAGTGATTGCAAGTCGATGCTTTGTCCGGAGGAAGAGAGGATCTCCTCGAGGAGGAGAGCAGGAGTCCGTTGCACTGCCATGGAAGAAACCAGCCGCAGAGTTCTCAATTAAAAGGAGCGTTTCTTTTTATACGTGGTGCAAGGGTAAGTGGCTATCCGGTTGCCGGGGTGCTTGGCATGGGCAATTCGACCACTTGGATGTCTTGGAAGCGAAGAAAAAGAAGGTAAACTGGTTGTGCCCACCAGTCAAGGGAAGAAGCCTCTCCAGCAGGGAGATCTCCCCTGTCGTTGGGAAGTGGTGAGTCGGTTCAGCAGGGCTCCACCGGTGGTGTCTTCATAGCAGGTCGGCTCAGCTTCTCCGTCTTTGGATTTTCAGGTCCTGTGGCGACTTCTGAAGTTCCACTCCCAAAAGCCCTGCTTTTATGCAGCACGCCCCCATTCACTCAGCCTAGCTGTCAATCAAACATGCTAAGTTGTGAGCCGGGCGGCTCAACACTTGGGCCAATCACATGAGTGCGACTTGAGTTACCAAGGTAACTCAGTCCAGGGTGCCTAAACCCCCTCCCACACCCTCTGTGGTACCCAGACAGAGTGGCACCACTTTGGAGGGCTTGTGTGTAGAAGCCCGCCAAAAGTGGAACAAAGGGCTCGACCTTTGGTTTGGAGTTACAGAGGCGAACACAAACGCCATTTTAAAACTGAGTTCTGGCAGAAAATATCAACCAGTGAATTATTAAATAAATAAACCGGCGGTATGTTTGAGGCTAAAAAAAAGTATTAGCCTTGAACAATGGGAAAATCCCATAGAGATATATTCGTGGTTGAATATAAAAAGTAGTATCCACTGCCACCAGCCAAAACTCGACGAGGGGGGACGGGACAGTGCCCCCTCGCATAACAGACCCAGGGGCAATCGGATTGCCCCTACCATTACGTCCACAATATGATGGTTTGTACTGGTTCTGTTAGTAATTTGGGACTAGTAAAACCAATGGTGACTTTACATGCCCTGGGAGACAGTAGTCAGTCCCAGGGTATGGAGTCTATGGTGGGGTGTCATTATGACACCCCTGTGTCACTGTACTGAGGGTGCTGTGTAACACACATAGTAAAAACACATGAGACCCTATGGAGCAAAAAGACCCCATAGCCCATAAAACACATTAACATGCAAAGGAATACCACAAATCATGTCCAAGAGTGTGAGGAAAAAGTCTCACTCTTGGCAGGAGAAAAAAACAAACTCCAGAAATCCAGCAAAGCTGTTGGGGGACTCACTAGGTTAGGAAATTCAGCCTAAAGAGAGAATTCTCCCTAACAACTTTGAGTTGTCCTCCAGAGACTGGATTTTCTGTTGCAGCTCTGCAACCTGCGTTGTGTGTTCCAGGACTTGGTCTTCTGTGTCCCTGACCCCATGTTCCACCTCCTCAACGCGGTTGTCCAGGCCTTCTATCTTGGTCATAACCTCTGCCATGCAGTTGCGGAATTCCTCTTTGATGTCGGCTAGGAGGCCCTGGATATCGTCTTTTGTAGCCCACTGTCCCTGGACCCTTGTGGGTGAGGAGGGTTGGGCCGAGGGGGGGTCCGGCTGTTTGGGTTTCTCCCTCAAGTGCAGAAGATTGGCTATGTCCACTGATTTCGGGCCCTTGTGCTTAGACATCTTAGTATCTGGGTCGCTGTCTGCTCAGGTAGTTGTTGTCCGCGGGCGGCTTTTGGGGGCGACAGCCGTGGAGGAGGAGGGGGGGGGGCCATGTCAGGTGGGCCACACTCTTCGCATTAGCTGGGTGCGCAAGTCTCCGAAAGTTGTCTTGGTAGGCGACCCTACCTTGTCAGTGGAGGCTGTCGGGTCACCGTTGGTGGAGAGCGCAGTGTCCCCTGGAGCTGTCTGTTGTGTGGGTCAGGTTTCCCTCTGCCAGATTGCCAGGTGGGCGGCCGAGTCTGGATCTTCTTCAGAGCCAGGCTGGCCCAGCCTGGAGTGGCAGGTTAGTGTTGGGGCCACACCACTGCAAGCTTCTGCTGGTGTCGGCCAGGGGAGAGGGGCTCCCGGTGCAAGGGAACTGAAGAGCTTGTTGACGCCAAGGATTAGATCAGAGGCCATTTCCTTCAGTTCAACAATCCTCTAAGAAACCTCTGTAAACTGATTCTTGCCGAAATTTACAGTAGTGATTGAGATATATTTTCTACTGCATCGAAAATTTCGTTTGGAATGCTGGTTGCCTGTTTTTCACTATATTCCAATGCTTTTAGTAAGAGCATGCAGGTTGATAGTGGACTCGCTTGGGAGGGTCATGACTGTTACTGCAGGTCCTTCATTGTTATCAGTAGTATCCAAGGTCCACATGCGTCAACCTCTGACGCATACACAGAGATGTCTTGCTGGGTCCACAGGGAACAAGGTGAGGGGGGGCCCTGAGGGGCTGTCACTACAGGTGGAGGGGTTCAGGGTCGGGCCACCTCAGGCTTCCCCCGGCAGGTGCTGAGGGTGGTGGGCCTGCCGCAGGCAGAGGCGGGTGCAGGTACTAGGAGGGCCGGTTCTGGCTAATGTAGGGCCCGCGGTGGCGGGCAGAAGGGCCGAGGACCCCTGCGGCACCGTGAGGGCCCGGTGGCGTAGGATGAGGGAGGGGACTCCAATATGTCCTGTTTTTTAATGTGTATCGGTCTCCTTTCAATAGCCATTCCTGTTGGGCAGATTGACTCATCTGGCAGTGCAAGTCGGGTTTAAAGTCGTCAAAACAGGCAGTTGCGACAATCGTGTTTTGGATCCGTTCTTCAGGAATGATGGCCATAGGGTCTGGTGTAGTGAAAGCTTCCTTTTCCTCGCTCATGCGGGACAGGGCGTCTGCCTTACCATTGCGTACTCCCGGTCTATAGGTAATGATAAAGTCGTATTCAGCAAAGAAGATTGCGCCTTAGCGGTCTTTAAGAATTGTAGGTTGATCCGTGATGGCAATGACTGTATGTCTAGCTCCGAGAAGATAATTTCTCCATGCTTTAAACGCTGCTTTGATTGCTAGTAATTCTTTGTCAGTGATTACATAGTTCAATTCAGGAGCCGAAAACCTACGGGACCAGAATGCCACGGGGTGCAACTGTCCCGTTTCAGGGTTCCTTTGTGACAACACAGCTCCCATTGCTAGGTTGGATGCATCTGGTTCGACCACGTATAGCAAGTCTGGTTGCGGGTGTCGTAGAACTGGTGCTGTGGTAAATGCTAGCTTTAGTTTTTGGAAGGCTTCCTCTGCTTCTGTAGACCAGCAGAATTGTTTGTTTTTTCGCAGCAGGGAGGTAATAGGGTGGACAATTTGAGAGAAACCGGGAATAAATCGACGATGGAAGTTGGCGAACCAGAGCACACTTTATACTACTTTTGTAGATGTCGGTGCGGGCCATTGAAGGATATCGTCCACCTTCCGTGTATCCATGTGAACGCCTCGTGCTGCGAGAATAAAGCCAAGAAATTCGACCTCTGTTACATGGAAGAAACACTTTTCTAACTTGGCAAACAGTCAATGTTGTCGGAGATTTTCTAGAACTGCCCAGACATGACCGACGTGGTCTTCTTTGGAAGTTGAATAAATGAGAATATCATCAATGTAGACAAGTGCGCAAACGTCCAGTAATTCACGGAGCACGTCGTTCATACAAAACTGGAATGCCGCGGGGGCATTACAGAGCCCAAAGGGCATAACCAGGTATTCATAAAGACCATATTTAGTGCACAATGCCGTCTTCCACTCGTCTCCTTTGACGCTTACAAGATGGTAGGCCCCTCATAGGTCCAGTTTTGTGTAAATCTGCGTGTTTTTAACCTGATCCAGGAGTTCTGGGATAAGTGGTAACGGGTATCTATTCTTCACCGTGATCTGGTTTACCCAAATATGTTGTGGATTCCTTAGCCCATCAAAAGTGCGTAATCTTAAGTGATACACCAAGTTGAGCATCTATGCAAATGGATATGATCTCAGATTTGTTCAGATTAATCTTAAACCCTGAGACCTTGCCGTAATCATAGCTGCGATAAAATGGGCATAGAAATCTTGAGTGCATCCAATGAGTCTAGAATATCATCTGCGGACGTTTTCAGCTTGTGGGAGTGTCATCCTAACGGACTGACTACTATGCCTGGGTCGGATCTAATCTTTACTGACAGGGGCTCCAACGAGAGTTTGAAAAGAAACGGGGCCAGAGGGCAACCCTGTCTTGTGCTGTGTCCCAGATGCACTGTGGGTGATTGTTGACAATTCACAGAAGCAGGAGAGGAGTAGCATGCGAAGACCCACTGAAAGAAGTCCATAGAGTGCAAGCTATTCAACAGGAAAGCACAGTCAAGGCTTTCTCTGCGTAGACAAAAAGCACAGCTCGGCAGTTCGGTCTCTGGGCTTTTTCAATGAGGTGAATAACCCTTCAAATATTGTTCCGTGTAAGCCCCTCATATGAATCCAGACTGATCTGGGTGCACAAGTTGTGGCATAAGCACTTCTAGCCTTGATGCCAGCACTCTAGTTAAGATCTTAGGGTCTGGGTTTATAAGAGCAATTGGCCGGTGTGAACCGTATAAGGTTTTCTACTTTTAGGTAAAACCACTGTCTGCCTCCAACAGAGGCAGTGGTGGATCTCAGTGGGTAATTATTTGGAGAGCGGTGAGGTGGAGCACCAGTAAAATCTGAAAATCTGGGCATAAACCTGTCGTGAAGCCATCTGGGACCAGCGGCTTAACATTTTTATGGCCTGTGCCATCTCTTTTGGTTGGACTGAGGAAGCTAAAAGGGACTGTTGAGTGTCATCAAGGCAAGAGAAGGAGCAAACCCCTAGTTATGTTTCGTTCAGTCTGCAATCCTGAGTCTCTAGTATAGAGTCGGATAGAAGCCAATGAACTCCATTTTCTCTTAATCCTGAAGGAGACTCGCCCCTGTGTGCCATTTTATAACCTTTAAGTACTTGGGTTCCTCTGCATTCGTAGTCTATGAGCTAATATTGTGCCTGACATTTATCCTTTTCATAAACATCTGTCCAAGTTTCGAAAGGACCGGCTCTGCCTTGCCTTGTTCACTAGAATGGTTTCTATTTGGCCCTTACTAAATTTTACTTCCTCAATCTATGCATTGTGGGATTCTTGCTATAATCCCTCTCAGCCCTCTTAAATTGGGCCACCAATTCAGAGGTCATATTTATTAGCAGTTTTTTCCTGCCGTGACATTGTGCCCTTTACCACCACGTTAAGGGCATCCCAACGTGTTGCTGGTGAGGTGAGAATTTCTAGATGGTGTTTTAAAAAAGTTCCTTATGCACGTATCTACTGCTTTTGCTTGCAACAGGTCTTTCAATACTGCATAGCAAAGTCACCATCTTCGATCTGGTCCGGGGCCTTTTCAGATCTGGCGATGAATGTGAACCAGGGCATGATCAGTAATTAGTATGGGCGATATGTTACAGCTTAGAGTATCTCCCATCAGGGATTGCTATACGAATATAAAATATAATCTAGTTTGTGATTATTGCACATATGAAAGAGGTAAATTCTAGGTCTGGAGGGTGTGCTTGTGTCCAAACATCTACCAGTCCAACTCAACCATCCACTTGACTGATTTTGAAGCAGCCCTAGTAGAAGCTGTGTTGCCTCTTAACCACCCCATATGTGATTTAGATACCAAACTAAAGTCGCCAGTTAGTAGGACTTTACCCTGTGTATTTGCTGTAAGTGTTGTCAAGAAGGGTTTCCAAAATCCTTCTTTATTGTGTTGTGCGCATAACAAAGCAATTGTAGGTTGACCAACTATCCGTGCACAATCAGATAACTTTTACATACATTATAGGCTAAGTTCCTTTGCAGCATGACTGCCATATCACAAGTTGTAATAAAGGTCTAACCCATCAGGAACCCTTCTTGCCTATCCTAGAACCCATGTGCTAATTGTGGAAGGAATTTAGGTTGCAGGGTTGTGGGTGGGTGTCACTCTCCCCACCCCCCTCCTCAAACATGCTCTAGGTTTCTGCTTCATTGCTCTTGTTAGATCTCTTCATGATGTTCTCTCTGTAGCTCAGATGATTCCTCTGGTCAGGACGACATTCTGGAAGATGGTCCAAGTATGATGTCACCTTCTGCAATGTTAAAACGTGGCTTCTTTCCCCATGAGTCGAAAAATCAGCCTGAATGGGCGAGTCCATCTACATTTAGTTTCTTGGCCCCAAGGAGGGCGACCAGAGTGAGAGGGAAAGTGGGAGCAGGTGTCAAAATTAGAAGGATCTCCGTTTTACTGGCATTAAGGCAGAGATCATTGGAGGCGCACCAAACCTGAATCGTGGAATAACAGTCAGGAATAGGCGAGAAAGAAGAGGAGGCTGAGAGGATCCTGAAAAAAGTCCAGTCTCACCAGCATGACACTGAAAATTAGAGCAGAAGGTAGACATCAGGTGGGCCAAAGTGGTCAAGTAGACATTGAAGAGCCAGGGTGAGAGGTTAGAGCCCTGGGGCACACCACATCTGCTAGAGAGAAATGACACAAGTTGGATCTGGGACAGACGGTCCAGGAGGAACGAGGTGAACCAATCCAGGGCCAGATCTGTGATGCCCAGGTTCTCACAGAGTCGTTTGATCAGTATGGCATAAGTGGCCGTGTCAAAGGCAGAGGAAAGGACAGAAGGAAAACTAAAGTCATGATTAGCGAGCAGATCTTCACGGACAGTGTTCAGGAGACCGGTTTCCATGCCTCTGGCTGCTCTGAAGCCAGACTGATGGTCCTGGAGATAACCAACAGATTCAGTGTGGAGTGTGAGCTGGGAAACAGCTTTTCCAGGAGGTTGCCCAGGAAAGGAGTGATAGAGATTGTTCGATAGTTTGCCAGACAGGTAGGATCGGCAGAAGGCTTTTTAAGGAGATGGTGCACAAGGGAGTGCTTGAGCAGAGAGGAGAAGGATACAGTGGTGACAGGGTGATTGCAGAAATCAGCCAAGGCTGGTGCAAGGGTGTCGATGTGGTCCTTGATGGTTCTGGGGGAGCAAGGAACCACCTGTTGGACACTTACAAAGATCAAAGTTGTCTAGAAACTTCGTCAGGTGTTATCCAAGAGAAAGAGGAGAAAGGAGGAGGAGAGGGAGAGGCGGTCAGAGGGGGGCTGAGAGAGGTAGAGGGAGCAGCAGAAAAGAGAGAGGACAGGATGTTCAGAGTTTTAGTGGTGAAGTGAGAAGCCAGAGCCGTACAGAGGGCTGGGAGGGAACAGGAGAAGTGGAAACTGCAGAAGGATTGGCCAGCTCCTTGCAGATTATAAAGAGTTTGGCCGTGTTAGAGGCGGCAGAGACGCAGGCTTGGATATGGACTCTTCTTAGACAGAACAGTCTATAATGCCTTTGGAGCAGATGGCAGGCTAGTTTGTCAGAGGCGTGGCCTAAGCCCTCCACTTCCTCCCAGCCACCCAGCACTTCCGTTTCAGGGCAGCGAGGTCTGAATCATACCAAGATTTGAACTTGGAGGTGGCTCCAGGTGGATTCTCATGACAGGGGCAAGGACATCCAGAGTGTTGGAGATGGAAAGATGAAGGTTAGAGAGGGCTGGGTTAGATTGCGAGTCAGCCGCAGGCATAGGAGGAACCGAGAAAGTAGCGGCAAAGACATCCACTGACACACGCTTTATGGGCCGAATGACCAGATGGTAGGTGGCAATGCTGGGGAAGGCTAAGCCCAAGGCACAGAGTTTCAGGTGAGAGGAGAGCAGAAAGTGGTCTGTACACGAGAGTGTGGTGAAAGGATTAAATGGGAATGTCTGAAGAGATGAGAACATCCAGGGTGTGACCGGCAGTGGGTCGGACCAGAGGGTAGAATGGAAAGGGAGCGAGTCGCAGAGGTTGCAGAAAAGCCCAGAGGAGGGATAGAAGCATCCAGGTGGATGTGGAGTTTTCCGAGGAGGAGAAGTTGACAGGTAGAGGCAAGGAGAGAAGAGGAGAGGTGAGCCCACTCAGAGGAAGAGGGCATCCTGGCCAGGTGGCCTGTAGATTGCAGCCACAGTCAGAGGCCAGGAGAGATAGAGCCTGCAGACCAGGCAGTCAAAGGAGTAGGCCTGCATAGAAATGACTCCGTTGTTGCGACTCAAAGTTTAAAAAGATAATGAAAGTTCAGGTAAGTAGCTGTATCAATACCACTAGAGTAGGGTAGGCCTGGTAACAGATTCTTGACCAGATCACCACAGATCTAAGGCAGTAAAGTGGGATGGGGACATGACTTTAAATCCATATAACAGTATGGCAGACGGCAGGAAAATAAACAGTTATGTTAACTCACCCCTCTGACTCCGATCTCTCCAGAGACCACGGCTGAGATTCTGGAATCCGCAGGGGACAATTTTGTCTGTACTTGGTCTGGCCACAGGAAACTCAGGGTTGTGGGTGAAGAGGTCACTTTGACAAGGGATTTAGTTTTGGTCCGTCGTGGTGCTTGAATCTCAGATCCAGGCAAGACTTCTGCAGAGCAGGCAACCTCAGAACATCTCCAGGGAGTGAAGAAGACTGACTGAAACTGGATTCACCACCATCTGACGGCGACAGGAGATCTTCAATTGAGTAACAAAGAAGCAGGTCTTGCAAGGTTTCTGTTGATGCAAGAATGCAGAAAAGAAATACAGAAGCAGCCATCTTTTAGTACAAGTTGAAGATCATTTAAGTTCCAAGGATGAACTCTGAATGGAGACTGCTGCTGCAAGGTAGCCCTGGAAAGAGCTGGGCAGTCCACCAGATGGTCCAGGGACACTTTAGAAGTCTCAGATGTCACGGATCCTCAAGCAGCGGTTGAGATTGGTTGTTTCCAATGGTCCGGGTGTCAAAGCACAGACAAGGGTCTTGTTGAGATCAGGCAGTGGAGCAAGGCTTCAATTGAGTGGAAACGATCAGCTGCAAAGTTCGACCACGGGTCATTAGCTGCTCCACTTCTTCATAGAGGTCTTGGATCAAACGATCTGTGGAATGGCTACAGAAGTCGTCCATCCTCCTTGTATCCAAGCAAGAGTTGGACTGAAAGCTCACTTAGGTCCACCAATGATAAGAATCTGCACAATTGAAACTGGAGCTGGCTATTCAATTATGGATAGCCACTGGCCACACAGAAACAGACATTCAGACACCAGCAGCTGGACTGGGACCAGACAGCCCCGGCTCCTGGCGACACTGACCAACCCTTAACCGCCTAAAGTAGAAGTTTTCCACGGGAAAATGCATTCTATATAGGGCAACTACAGCTTTGAGGGGGCAGGAAAAAGGCCAAAGAACAATATGTGAAAGGACAGGCAACAGTCTCATGGCAGAGCCATAATAGAGTGCTAGCCACTCTTAGTGGCCATTTGCCTAATTGCAAATGTGAACAATTAAAAAGTATCAGACACATTAGGAAAATATTTTCCTTGACCAGCCCATCCAGGACACATTGTATTTGTATACCAACTTTCGGTTGTAACTTTTGGGTTACAAAGTATTCAAACCACACTTAATTTCAGGATGTGTGCAGTTGTAAAAATACAAGAAATTCATTTAATAGAGTCTCTCAGAACTGATAGTCTTATGGACTGATCAGTCGCCCCATAAAAATAAGTATAAAGCAAGGGAAGTAAAGCAGACAGCTTTACTGACCTCCAAAAAGTAATTTCAGCCGTCAACAAGCAAAAAGAGTGTCCCATAGAAGTCTAGGATCTGCGTGAAATGACCAAAAGCAAAATTGCGACTTCCAAAAGTCCGACATTTTTCGCAAACATATATGTGGGGGGAGACTCCACACAGCCACCTTACCCCTATACATTTTTATTAACTTTACCCCCCCCCAAATATATATCTGCAAAAAAATAGGGGTCAGACTTTTGGGCCTCAGACTTTTTGCCCTCTATCATTTTGTCCTATTCCAGAAGTCTACAGGCGGAAAGCAGCAAAAGGAAAACCTTTCATAACATCCTTCATCCATCCATCTTAAACCCATTCAATACCCCTCACCCATGCATTCCCTTAATTCACCCATCTGTCCTTCCCACCATCTATCGGCCTCCCCTCATCCATCTGCACCCTTCACCTTTCCTAGTCTTAGCCAAGCCCTCCCCTGACTGCCTCCTCTGCAATCTGCCTCCTTATCGGTCCATCTGCTAGTTTATCCATCCCCTTATGAGTATGCCCACTCGTCCATTCCTAACCCATTTGCCCCCATCAAACCAGCCACCCCTGCCTCTTACCCTCTATCCCTCCCTCCGTCCCCCACCCATAAATCCACATATCCCTCCCCACCTTGCCCGCCCATCCAGTGTCCACACACTAGCCTCTCCCTCATCCACCAGCCTCCATCCACCAGCCTCTCCCTCATCCACCCGTCCCTCCCTAACATGCTCAGTATCTTGCCCACCAGACCCTCTCGCCTGCCCCATCCATCTTTCGCCCCACCCTTCACCCATTCCTCTGTCCATAGACTACCAATGCCTTCCCTTCCATTAATTCCATCCTGCCGTCCACCCCCTCCCGATCAAGACCCACCCCATACCAGCCTGAAATGGATGACAGAAGGGTGATTGTGGATGTAATACTGACTTTCTCATCTCCCACCTAGTTTGATGTTCTAACAGTGGATGATAAATGGTCCATCTAAAATGATGCTACATTTTTGTTCCCCCCTCATCTTCCAACAGTGGGGCGATAGATGAGATGGATGAGACTGACAAGATTAAATGTTTTGTTTTTTTCTCCAGGCCTATGGCACAGGAAGGAGTATATATAGGATTTTATTTTCAAAAGGTGAATCTGAGGTTTGGCGGATCAAATGTTCTAAATGTTTGCTGTATGCAGCAGTTCAGGTAAGGGCTAGGTATGTGCTGAAAATCTGAGTTGACAATTTTGAGGTACGAATACTGAAAGGGTCTATGGAAAACCCAATGAAAACATCTTAAGCTCCTCTTTCCCCAACTCATTCTTCCACCCTTCTACTTCACCATTCATTTACCCTCAGTCTCCCCTTTTCTTCTCTCTCTCCCCATTAGACTCTGCAGTCTCATTCTAAACTTGGTTTTCACCCTACTGCGTCTCCCCTTAATCCCTATTCACTCTTAAGCCCCAAGTATACACCTTACTCATTCTTTATCGTACTGCCCTCTAATTCTCATCTTTTCCTCTACTTTTAAAGGTGCAATAAATCTTCTGATTCACAATACACCTTCTCTTTCCCATCACTGCCGAGTTTATCGATCCAGCTTCTCCATTTGCCAAATCCTTCAACTTATAGTTTATGCTCAAGTGTCCCCTAATCTCAACTTGCACTCTTCTTCCTCCCTTTCAATCACTATGTAACTTTTCTCATTCTATGGAAACTAGCCTTATGTTTTTTTACTTCTTGCTCTATGCTCAGCAGGTCAAACTGTAGACTTAGTATTTCTCGATGTATCTGAAGACTTAGACACGGTTGATCAGTCTATTCTTCTGTACCCTGTCTTCTCTCTGCTTTTCGGGTTCTGGGCACCAATGCTTTCACTCTTACCTCTGAAAGAACCAATTCAGTCTCTTGGCCTGGCAATATCTCAACCCCTACCCTCTTCAATTTGGTGTCCACTAGGGTCTTGTTCTTGGCCCTCTTCTTCCTCTATAGTATTCCTCACTCTTTCTGCTTTACTAAATGTAACATTTTGCGTCACTTCTACATACAGATAATTTTCTCTTTCTCCAATAGTCTTCACATCATTCTTAAATGACATTTCTGCTATTCCATCTTGGAAGCACTCTCTCTTCAGCTTAGCTGCACTAAAATGGACATCCTTTTCTTCCTTGCCACTACCATTCCTCATCCTACCCCCACCTCCTTGCTTTCCCCACTTGTGCTAGGAACTTCAACGTTGCCTCGGATTCTTTGCTCACTTTCTTCCTACATTGTTACTTAGCTCATATCTGCCATTTTAAACTCTACAATATTAAAGTCAGTCCTTTTCTTTCCTTTCACATAAACAAAACGACTCATTTTCTTCTCATGGCTACTGCGCGGTCAGCCTTCCGATATCTCATCTCACCACTCTTTGTTCAATCTACAGTTCTGATGTTGATATTTTTGCTCTGTCTCCCTATACATCTGTTAACCCTCTTCTTTGACTCCCGTCTTCCATAGCATTTCCTCTGAATAGTTTTTAAACACATTCATGGCCGTGCCCCCAAGTATCATACCTCGCTAATCTCCTCTACGCCCCCAATCTCTATGCATCTTCTTTCTGCTCCTTCTCGTCTCGTTTGATACTTTGTCATTCTTAGTTCAAAACACTAGGATTCACTTCCACTTTATTGCAATCAACTTGCCTTCATATTTTCCGTACTTTATTAAAACGTACTTTCTCTCTTCTCCCCAACTATTAATCTCATCTATTCTTTGCTAATTGCACTTAGGTTTCCATTTTGATTGTACAGATTGTTTAAATGGTTCTGCGTTTTTGCAAAAGCGCTTTATAATTCACAAACACAAACACCTACTTTCTGAAAACTTTACATGGACGCATTCATCAATCTTTACCAGATTTGGGCTGAGTGTTTGATTGCTTTTGGCCGGATAAGTGGTTTGGCAAGTTTTGGGGACAAATTATAAAATCATCGGAAAACAGTCTCTTGTTATCCTATGTAGAGTGCCATATACATGTGACTATAGTGGCACAATCACAACTATTTAATACATGTGGGGCACAATAATCACCCTAAATTACCTTGGTACAGAAGGGAGATTATTAGGTGGCTGGGGCAGAACATAAAGCACATTTTCAGTGTCTTCTTGGTGTCATGGTCATTCAAGATTTCAGATTGTCTGCAGCTACAGCTATGCCGTAAGATTAGACTTCTGTGAGAAGGAACACTTTGAAAAGTAGTACTTCCTGAGAAAATCTTGCTGGGCAATGAGAATACCTGCACAAATGGTCAGCAGTTAGTCTCCTTATAAGTCTTTCAGGTAAAGGAGAAAAATGAAACTAACAGTTCAAAATAAAGTCTGAATATAGGAAAGGAGGGCACATGGTTCTGCATATTGTGGCATCTTTTTATCATGGTGATTAACAGACAGTGAATGAACATACAATTCTGGCATGGCAGAGGAACTATGCAACTATTAACGGTTTGAGGAAATTCAGGTTATTGTACTTATTTTTACCCACATTATTAAATACCAGAAATATTTAGAACAAATTAAAAACTCTTACCTCCTGCTCCCTCTGTGCTTTTATTTCAAGTATCTCAAACTCTGAGAGTTCCTTCTTTTCCATTAACTGTATTTGTAAATGATTGATTTCTTGCTTTAGGCTCTCATTCTCCAATACTACACTGTCAAAATGGTCACGCATTATGTGAAGTTCATTCAAGGCATTTCCCTGGAGAAAATAGAAACATCCAGAATCTCTTACAACTTAAAAAGAAAACAGGTTTTCATTTTAGTTCAAGTAAAGTAGTAAGTCAAACCTTCTCTAACATCAGGGCTTCACAAATCTGGACACTTTCCTTGAAGTCTTCATTACACTGTAAGAAGAAACAATCATGTTAGTATTGGACATCCAAAATCAATTGGAAAGAAACCCATCAGGTTCAGGTTTACTGTTGGACAAACATGACGTTAAAGCTACCTGGGTTTTCTGCTGCTCTCCGCTTTCGATAGCGAGTAGAAATATGGCTAAAGAGATTTAATGCCTAGGGGCTACCAACATATTTGCTGGGATAGTTCCATACAAGGACCGAGGGAAAAGTGCATCTTCCATAGGTCGATAATGGAAGGAAAGGCAGACTGATAAAACCGATTGAAAAGAACATATGCAAAGTTGTGTTTCATTTTTCCCTATGCAAGGATAGGTCTACAAGTTTCAGCAAGCAAAGGAATTAAAAAAAAAAAAAATAAATAGGGCTAGCACAACGTGTCACATCTGGAAATGGTAAACCTGGCAGCTATCCATATTTGTACCGGCCCCCACACAGCTACCACATCTTGCAGCTAAAAAAATTCCAAAATGGTTCCAATGATCAAATGACAGCAACATAACAAGTGCAACGTTTCCCTCAGTGCGACCCTGAGAAGTGGAACTATTCTAGAGTACATGAATCTATAAAATACCAAATCAAATTCAAGCCTGGAGGAATACGTTCAGTTGAAATTTTAAATTACACACATATTCTCCAAGTATTCTGGATCCACAGAACCTTTCTAACATAATCGGGACTCCTACATCCTGTCCCCTTTCCTTCATATTCCTCGACCATCATCCTTTGGGGACAGGACCAGAAGAGGAAAGAATACTATGGACTAGGAGTACAGAAGTCGCCACATCGAGTTACCAACTATTCCGGTAATAGACGTTGGGTAGTCAAATCTGCCTGTTCATATAAGGAACTTGCTTCTGGAGATCTTCAGCAGTCGCTAGGAATTGGAGGAGGGTGGTGTCTGTTGTGGTCAGAGTGCTGCTGCATTTCACTCAGGGTTTCTAGATTCCTTCAGGGTGATTTTATGTACTTTATATTCAAATACACCTTCAAAAGATTATGTTTCATTGAATAAGACAAGCAAGCCTTGCTCAGGCAACGTGCTTGTATGCATTCTAGGATGGCTTGATTGAACACGGTTCCACACTACATGGTGGAGTGCAATAGCTGACACACAGGACTTTAATTTATTGTTAAATCTATTAACACACTAAGTGAAGGGGAAACTGCTGGGAAGAAATTGTTTTCATAGTCTCACAGTAGAGGGCAAGTGCAAAATCAAAGCACTACCCAGTTTAGAAAAAGAAAGTCGTCAGTATCTGAGTTGCGTGCGGCAATCATCAAAAAATAGGATGCCCCCTAGGCCAGCAGGCAGGCAAGAGGAAGGTTTGCAAATGCTTGACGTTTCACATGCAGAAATAGATGCTATTTACTGGGATTTGTGATTCATTGGTGTCAGCATGGTACATTAACAGACAGCAAAAAGAAGCAATACATCAACCATAGCTACCAGTAATCCACATTGAAACACAGGTTGTCAGTTCCCTAACAAAAGTGGGGTTTGATGCGGTCCATGATTGCACAGAGCTTTTCAATGGAGAAGGTTCCTTGCCAATGGTGGGCTGGGGCAGCCCACAGTGCACATTTCTCATAAAGGGGGAGCAGTTCTGCAAGTGTTCCCCAGATAGTCCACTGGCGCCAAGACCCAGAAAAGGATCCCCAGTAAAGCCCTGCTGCTTTTGCGATCATTGCTTCAAACCTTGAGACTGATGAGGCTGAACAGTCCAGATCCCTGCACAAGACGGCCGCCAGGATGTCTGAATTGTAATGGGACCAGTCTCTGGGGCATCCATCCTCTGCAAAAGCGTATCTGCTGCACTGGTTGCTGGCCTGAGCTTGGGACTCTGTAGGTAGACTTGGTGAGTATGATAATTTCTCCGGGACAATGAGGGACCTTCCTGGAGACCAATCCTCAACCACCGTGATTCCCGCCTGCTCACCAGGGATTTGTCACTGCTGCCCTGCTTTTGCTGTGTCTGGGAAGTCACTTCATGATGCGAGACTTGCTGTGGCTGCTGTCTGGGTCTGTCCCAAAATAAGATCGGAACTGTCATGTAGCCAGAGCCAACCCCAACACCATCTTCAACAACCTACAATCCCTGGCCCTTGATTGATGGGACCAATGGCAGAAATAAGTCCCCAACAACTGAGTACACTCAGTGTGGCAACTCAGGAGAAATCAAGGAAAGGGACAGGGGTAACGTGCCTTTTCGCCCTCACCATCGGTATTCTTTGGGCAGAATTGCACTTCCCAACCCACTCTTGCCTGGCTATGACCAGTGGCATTCTAGCCAATGACCCCCCTCTCTGCGCCAGGGTAGCCACTAGTGTGGTGGGATAGAGAGTGCACTCCTAAAAGCCTAACCTTCACAATCCAAAGGTGGTTTTAAGCCTAAACATTTAACAACCTGTTGGCTTTGCCCAAGCTTGTGCTGTGCAATTTCAGACTTCCTACCACCCTCTTAGGCAGTTTCCATTGAACATTGAAACTGCTGGGCAACCATCTCTACTTACCAGACAGGGAAGCACTGCTAAAGTTAGGCTTCTGCCTTTTTATTTATACAGCATGGTTTATGTTTTAATGTATAGTTCTTTTCATTTTGCTTCCTTGTTTCTTTCAATGCTTTTCTCAACTGAACTGCTTTTACTGTGTTTTTGTCTATGGTGTAGGCAATCTCTCTTTGAGATTAACAACTTTGAACATCTGTGTTAATAAAAGTGTGCTGAGGGATATATACCTAGAGTTTTATTACTTAGTGTTTTAAGGCCTAATAAATGTTTGTATTTCTATGTGAACTCTCGACTGTTTATGCATCAACAACTGTACTTCAACACCAACCCTATAGCTCAAAAAGTCCACTCTACCGCTCAGCTCGCGTTACCTAGATTGAGTTTGAATAGACGAAGTGTCAATAACAGGGTTTACTGACTAAGCTAGAGTCTTAGAACTTACCCACAGGGCTTGCTCCGGAACACCATCTTAACACAAGTCTTTACCTGAATTGTATAGTACAGTAGCTCTTGAACTGAGAAAGACATTGGACAGGTCAGCGGCAATGTATTTGTGGACGAGTGGTCAAAGTTCTGACTAGATGACTAATGGTGCGCAATGGGTCACCTTTCACTCGTGCGGTGACAGCAGCCAAAAGGGGTCATCACAGAAGCAACATGCGGTCTGCCAACAAGCCACTTTGTGCATGCACATTTGGTTGGCAGGAGAAACACAGGAGCAGCCATTTGTGATAGACAAACCAGTGATGGCAGAAAGGCCAGCTCTGCTGCACCTATCATTCAGCTTTGCGTCAGATGCTCCAATGTCATTTCTGTCTGTGAAACGCTTGCTGTGGCACACAAGGTCTGCTAATTTCAGCCAGTCACACAGCACCAGAAATGCTTTGCATGTATCGGAGGTGCAGCACTAAATCCAACACCACCAGCTAAAAAAAGTTTGCAGGACAACTGGATTTCAACATAGCATTTGTGAGCGCCTGTATGAGCGAAGCAATGTTGTAAGTGACAAACTACAGTCAAGCTCTGGACAGGGCCTTCTTCACACACATTCTTTGGCAGCTCATGTCCAATCTCTTCAGTCTGCTGCTGCCTTTTCAGGAAACAGCATATCATGTAATCCATAGGGGAGGGTTGATGAAATATGGTTGGGATATCTCCCGTACTGAGAAGTGCGGCCGTCACAGTTGTCTTTTTTGCCATTGCAAGATATTCCTGTGAATGTAAGACGTAAGATATTCTATTATGCACTGCCATTTGTTTGTTTCTTATATATCAATCTAATCAAACAGAAAGGAAGTGACTGGGCATTCATGCCAAACAGAAAACTCCTTGTGGAAGAGGACAAGATTAGTAGATATTATACGCTTCAAGGGTGTGCTCTGAAGGAGAGGCATGGCTTTGGACAGAGGCCGACTCAGATGCCACAGCACCTTTGTCCAACCAACCCGCCAAACTTCTGTGACCACCCTTGAGCATCTTGTTCGGTAAGGAGTGACAGATGGAACAGTCATTGATGTTGTGGTCCGAGTAAAGGCAGTCGTAATGATTTTCTTTGATGTAGACATTCTTCTGGTGACAGATGGAACATGTCTTGGAGAGACGTCTTGGAGTCTGCCATAGTGACAAAAGACACACAAACGGGGACCCAACGATGGAAGATTAAACAGTCACCAGAAGGTGACAAGACTCCGGTACCCAACCACGAATAGAAGAGCATGTCAAAGTTTCGAAAATTGATTAAAGGAATACATTGTTATCTCCAAACCGTGGAAAGATGTATATGTACATTTATGTGTAGTATACATCATTCATAAGTTATGCATGTGTTTTTGGGCCAATAGAGCATTTTACATTCCTCTATTGCTTGGCTAGATTTGTGTGTTAATCATACTTACATACCAAAACCCTGAACTCCCAAAGTAGAAAAGTAATATTCTTTCTATGGATTCTTCTCCCACAGATTACTCATCTGATAGATACCCTCATCCAGCTCTGCTTCTCTGAAAATTCTTCGACAGGGGGCGTAGTGGACCTTGACTCGGCTGACGATCCGTCTCGGTCGGTGCTCGAATGACGTCTCCGGATGTGAAGTCTGACAAAATACATATACCACTTCCTCAGGCCCCATAACTCAGTTCCCTCCCCACACCCCACACACACCACCTGAGCTCGACCCCTGCAGAGGAAAACAGTGAGAGAAAAAGGCTAACCAGCCCATAAGAGGTTAACAACAACTTCCCCCAAAACCTTGTGGATAGGGTTCCACAATATGCACAAACACACACTTTATTTGGTTTGTTTGTTTTTTGAATTGGTTGAGAAAACATGTGGCTTATCAGACAAAACACGGTCACTCTAGGACCATCACCACTCACCAAAATAGAAGTGCACCAACTGCCAACACTTTCTGAGCAGGGATGGATGGGAGGGGAGACGATGAATCTGCAGGAGAAGGATCCAAAGAAAGAATATAGTAAGTAATTTCTCCTTCAATGGATTGCCTTTCTCCCACAGATTCCTCATCTGATAGACTCCCCATGCAGTGAAGCAAAGGAGGCGGGCAGAAAGTTTAAAGTAACAGATTTTGGAGCACTGCCCTGCCAAAATGTGCAAGCCCCATGGGCGACGTCCAGATTCTAGTGTCTGGTAAACTTGTCACCGCACAGGAAAAATCCCTAACCGGGACACCTCTCTCCCCTTTGTAAGGCCATCTATGCAGAGACTCCTGTGGCCTCTGGTCAAGTGCGCCCTGATGCCAGGAGGGAGCCCCCTGCCGGCAGACTGATGGCACTCCTCAATGCACAAGATAATCCACCGGGATAGTGTCTGCTTTGTTACCGGCAGACCTTTACGGACTAGAGAGTAGGCCACAAATAGTTGATCAGATTTTCAAAATTCGGACAACCTTGCGACGTAGAAAGTCAAGGCCCTTTTGGGATCCAGCTAATGGAAGCACTCCTCTTCCTTAGAAGGGTGCAGTGGTGGGTAAAAGACCAGAAGGTATATGACTTGTGACAGATGAAACTCAAGACATCACCTTCAGCAGAAATCCTGGCCTTACTTTAAATGAGACCTTTTCCCGAAAGAACTGCAAAAAGGGCGTTTTGCAACAGAGGGCCTGCAAGTCGCTGACCCTCCTAGCGGAAGTAATCGCAACCAAGAAGGCCATCTTCAAAGAGAGCAGCCGCAAAGAACATGTGTGTATGGGCTCAAAAGGAGCCACCATCAAGAAAGTCAGAACCAGATTAAGATCCCATTCTGGGACAACAAAGGGAGTTGGCAGAAACTTACTCAAAAGGCCCTTAGGGAATTTTGTCATAACCGGGATCGTAAAAAATTAACCTTGATCTGGGGAACTCTTGAACACAGACAATGCAGTCAAATATCCTTAGACTGTGGTAACCTGTAGGCCTGCCGAGGCCAGTAACAGAAGGAACTCCATCACTGTAGTGGTGGGGCAATTGATGGGGTTAATCTTGCGTTCCCTGAACCACGCCTCGTATCTTCTCCACCTGCATGCATACAGAGATCTCGTAGAAGGCCTGCGTGCAGCCAGCAACACCTCGAGTACCTTCTCAAAGAGGTCCTTGTCACACCTCATCCTCTCAAGAGCCATGCATGTAGGGTGAGGGATTCTGAATGAGTGCGCACAACCCTACTGTCAAACTGGGTTAGAATATCCGGGCGACGAGGCAACCTGGGAGTTGGGCAGATGTTGAAGACCCAGAAGGTAAGAGTATCATGTCCTCCTTGCCCAGTCCTCCTCAACCTCCTCAGAACCAAAGGAATGACTGGAATAGGAGGCAAGGCGTAGTGGAGAGGGAAGGTCCAATCCAGCAAAAAAGCAACCCCTAGCACGCCATTTGCTGGGAATTCCCTCGAGCAAAACTGTCTGCACTTCCTGTTGGCACTCCACGGCAAACTGGTCCACTGATGGGGTACCCCAGAGAGAGAGAGAGAGAGACCTCCTCCAGGACTTCCCGGCACACTTCCAACTCATGGGAGACTGTGCTATGCCTGCTCAGAGTATTCGCCAAACTGTTCTCTGTCCCCACCAGATGAACTGTCGAGACAGATCCAGTTCTCCAACAGCCAGAACCACAGCAGCATCGCCTCTCTGAAAAGGGGGAGGAAGCCCACGCCGCCTTGCTTGTTCAGGTAGTGCATGGCCACTGTATGGTCCGTCAGAATCAGGACATGCTTCCCCTTCAGAGACCGAGTTAATGCTTTCAGGGCTAGCCTGATGGTTCGCAATTCTAGCCTGTTGATAGGCCACCTGGCTTCCATTGGTGACCAAAGGCCTTTCACCTGCAAGTCCTCGCAGTGAGCACCCCAACCCTTCAGAGAAGCATCCGTGACCTCTCGGGACTGAGGCCACACAGGCTATAAGTGTTCCTTTGCCATGAGATTGTTGCTGTCGGTCCACCAACCAAGGTAATGGGCCACTGACCTGGATATCCTGAGAGAATCTGAGAGGGCTCAGAGGTACTGAGGTATGTGCCATTGAAGGGTATAACATCCTTTCATCGACGGTCGGAATTTCGATGGATTTCTTATGGGTATTTTAAGAATATTCTTAAGAGGGGTTCGGGAATAGTTATAAAACAATAGGAGATGTGGGGCTTCAGTAAACAATCGTTAAAAAAAATAACAAAAAAAAAAACACCAAAATTTTGACTGTCTATGAAATGACCTAGAAGCCCATTGAAGGGATTTAATATGCAGCTCGGCTTCAGCCACCAGAAAAATACAGGAGGCCTAAGACGCAGAGGAAGGAAGCTGCTGGTAAGGCAGCATGGTTCCGGAACTGGTTCACCATCTGCGCAATGCTGTTCACACTCATCTGGAGGAAGAAGGGAGGGATTGGGGGGGGGGGGGGACTGGGAGGAAGGTGGGTAGAGTTGAAGGAAGGGTGGGGGGAGTTGGAGGGAGGGGGGAGTTGGAAGAAGTGGGGGAGTTGGAAGAAGTGGGGGGAGTTGGAAGAAGGGGGGGAGTTGGAAGAAGGGGGGTTGGAGGAAGGGGGGCGGGGGAAGTCTTCTCCCCTCTCTACTCAGGTGGTACCTCTTTCACTGCACCATTCAAGAACAGGGCTCCCAGTTCTTCCTGGAGCTCCTATCCCTGTTGGC
The DNA here is from genome assembly GCF_040938575.1 of Ambystoma mexicanum. Taxonomy (NCBI): domain Eukaryota; kingdom Metazoa; phylum Chordata; class Amphibia; order Caudata; family Ambystomatidae; genus Ambystoma; species Ambystoma mexicanum. The sequence goes on along the minus strand of NC_090937.1, from coordinate 486,094,992 downwards.
TTGAAGGTGGTGGCATCTGTCTGGTGGTGCCCTTAAGGATTACAGACAATAGCCCCATCGCAAAAGCTCCAGGGCCCAGGCGTCAGAGGTAATCTCCTGCCATTAGGGCCAGTGCACCAACACTAAGTTGTGGGAGGGGAAAATCAAAGCAGCTTAGAGGGTGGATCTGCCCCCATCGCTTCCTGCTGGCCACTGGAAGCCCCCCTGCCCCTTCCGGAGCACGAGAAATGCTTTTGCCCTTGCCTGGCCTGCAGGAGTTGCACTTTCCTGCTGTAAAGCACATAATGCCTGTAGCAACTGCTCCTAGAGGCAAAGCTAAAGATAGGTTTGGCCGGCTGCGCAGCTAGGGCCAGCAATTTTGCTGCGATCTTTGACTCCTTAAATTGTTTCTAGGGGGGAAGTCAGGCTTCTGGCCGAAAAAAAGGATTCACCTTCAAAAGGCATGTTCAAGAATCTGTTTTGAACATTTGGCAAAAAGCCTGAACACCTCAAATAGGCCTGCCTCCTCAATGCCATAGACTGTGCCATTGAACGGTCCACGCAGTCAGCCACGTCCAGGCCCGTTTGCAGAGACTGCCTGGCCACCACCTTCCCATCTTCCACCAGCTGTACAAAGCCATCTTGCCACTCTCCCTCAGGGATGTATTGAGTTGCCTGCTCTACTGCCTTCCAGAGGCCAAAAGAATATTTGGTGAACCCACTGGCTACGTTAGTAGCTTTAAGAGCCATTTGCCGGGGTTAATCTCGAACATTACGCATGTCAGATATCGTTCACTTTGCTGTTTTATAACAACATTTTCCACATTTCGTGAAGACCTTCGAGTGGGCTACTTCCTCTCGCTGGACCACTCTGCTACTCTGTATCATTGGCTTCACAGTTATCAGCCACTAAGGAGTTAATCACTTTTTAGCAGTCTTTTGCATCTCATTAGCATGTGTGCAACCTTTAATTGTTAGATACACTGTTGCGGCTTCAATCTTTACTTGACACAAACCGGCCTTTCATGTCTTTCACTAACTCACCAGTTGAGCGCGTTCCTTCCTGGTCTGTGCGGTTTTGATTCACAAGTTTATTACCACAGACTTGGCCTCGCCTCCCCAACTCAGTCGTTAACCTGGGAGGGTCGCTGGCAACCTTGAAACAATGCAGGTTTCTTCTAGTCTGTGATTTGTCTTTCTCTGCGTCTCCTTCACGGTTTCCCCAGAAGCAACGGTTCTACGTGATTTCGCCGACCTATTTTTGATTGTGGTACTTTTCATCGCCGGATTTTACATCGCCAGAAACCCTGTTTTTTTTTTTTTTTTTTTTTTTTTTTTTTGGGGGGTGGGGGTATCCCCCCCCCCCCCGGACCTCCCTCATTCTATTATAATAATATCCCAACCCCAACAAAACACCCCCCAAAATAAAAAAAAATAAAAAAGGGGTTTCTGGCGATGTAAAATCCGGCGATGAAAAGTACCACGACCAAAAATAGGTCGCGAAATGCGTGTATACAGTCTCACAACCTTCTATAGGGATCTTCAGGGTTTCCCTACCCTTTGCTCTAGTCCCTTGATCGGTCATCCTGCTCCAGTAGGTTTGCCTTTGCCCCAGAAGTTTACTCCTTCTCATGTTCAACCTTGCTCAGAGTGTGGCTCTATGTTCTGCCTTTTATCTGTGTGGGGAGAGTTAAGGGCATCAGATGTACATGATTAAGGTCAAGTGCCTGACTTTGCCTGATCCGATTAGCGGGACATGTCCAATGAGATATGTAAGGGTTAGACTATTTACTCTCAGTCACCCTCTTCCTCGGCCCAGTGTTTGTGTAGAAAGGGGGAGGGGGCAGGAGTTGCGAAGTTGGAGGATCCTATAAAATAGGATACGGCATGGGTACGGGAAAGGGGGGAATAACGCGTCTCAAGCAGCGGCTGCTCAGTGAGACTCACTGAGCTTGGAGACGCCTGATGCGTAGTCAATACTACTTTAAAGTTAGGTCATTAATGATCAATAGTACTATATCCTTTCAGTGAACCTAATGAAGGTAAAAATAATCTTCACGTTTATCAAGATTATTTTATTCAATTCAAAGTTCATCAGCAGGACACTCTTCTTCAGGGCGGGCTCTAAAACATTAACAGATATGAGGTTATTAGAACCTCTATTCCTCATAATCTCAATGTTGTATTTCACAATAAAAAGAAATTATTTTTTTTTTAGATAAAACAAAACATGTCAGTTAATGGTCTACACTGCAATTATTGTAAAGTCCACTTTCCTTGTGGCAGTATTTTTGTTGCTTGGTCAAGCTTTCTTGCATGCAGACTGTGTACTACAGAAAAGACAAAATACCAATACTGTAGTGATCACCTGTATGCATGTTGATTTTAGCAGTGTTGTGTCCAGCAAACATCTATTTTACACTTTTTTCCCCGTTACCTTGCTCATTATCCAGGCATCTTTACAAGCACTTTGATGTGTGAAATCTGGGTCCGTTGAAATTATGATTGTGGGACTGGTTGCCTTAACTCTCTGAAATTAGCTACTGAAAATAAAGAATGGCAGTCTCTAGAACACATCTACTGTTAAGGCATCGATACTTGCTACTTCCTCTTAGCGAACTAGCAATAGAAATGCCTTTATGGCATCTATTTTTAAAGGCGCTTACTTTTTGTAAGCATTCATCAACGTTTGGTCATGAATTAAGGGCAACTGTAGTATGTTAAAGCTGGCAGAATGTATTAGCACCCTGTCAGTGGATCTGTTCCTTTGAGGATGTTATTAGCCGTGCACATCTCGGGGCAGAACTGGTACTTACTTGCTTGTATTGTGCTTTGTTCCGTGTATCGAAAGTCTGGCGGCGTCTTCGCGTGAACAGCAACAGGGGTTGCCCATGACAAAGAGACGCCGGGACCCTCGACTGTATTCTACTCGTACGTCATTGCGTCAAAGCGCGATGGCATGCGGATGTTACTGCAAGGTCTGCCGGGAACTGTAGTGAAATAGTGCTGTAAAAGCTGGGAGCCATTAAAGTAAATCTAGGCGGCTTGCATGGAAGCAATGACCTCTTTCAAAGTTAATCAAATGTCTGATCCAATTAGTGTTTAATAAGGTGTATCAATATGCCAGTAACAGTGATTCAGATCACGATCGGTCTGAACATGTAATGAATCTGCTGATGGATGTGCAGAACGGTACAAAAACCTAGAAGTGGTCTCTAATACTCAAATATACGAACAGTGAATCTGATCAAAGAGGAGAATAAGTGATAGCAAAATTATATTGATGTTGCTGATAGTGAGTATAACAAAGGGTTGTAGCTATTCGCTGTCATAACAATTCTGGTTCAAGTGTAGCGGGAACTGGTGATCAATGATCGGCGGGAACCTTGCGTAGCAAAACTTGCTTATATAATGTAGCTTACACTCCGTGGAACTACTGAAAGGTGCAGTAGGAAAGAGGAATATAGGAGATGCTAATGCAACTCCTATTGTTGCATGGAGGTAAATCATAATACTGATACAAGGCTACCTATGTAATGGTTTACTCTAGAAGAAATAATTGTAAAAAAAAAAAAAAGTTCAAAATTGGAGGTGATGAGCCAATAATTTTTACAGTATATGATCTGCAGCTAGGACACGTGCCATTTATGTCTGCTGAGGTGGTGATCGTGTTCACCGATCATTTCTTTAATTGATTTTTCTCATGCATGCTTGAGTGTGGTGTGTATCTGTACTTGTTAATAATCACAAAAAACATTAAAGATCAAGTTCTTCATTAAGACCCGCTGGAGAGTCAGTATCTAATCTGTCAATCCAGAAGGCCTCCCTTTGTTACAGTTTCTTTGTCAAATTAGTCTGGAGGTCTCTGGTCCTTATTACTTCTAGTATTTGGAACCAAATGTGTGCAAGCTGATGCTTGTGCTCTTGAAAGGGTCTTGAAACCGGTGAATGCCGGTTGTTAGTCCTCATATTCGATTTGTGCTCGTTCCATTGTATGCAAGCTTTACGACTGGTTTGCCCTACAAACGTTAAACACGGGCACTTGATGGCGTCGATGATATTTGAGTTTCACAGGTGTCATAGTCTTTCAATTTTACTTTCTCTCCAGGTCTGCATTGGGTAATAACATTCCCCTTGGTTACATTATTACAATTATTGCATGCAAGACATGGATATGTTCCATGATGCTTGCTGAGTTTTCTTTTGTTGTTGTGTTGGATTGGGTTTTCACAAGTAAATCTTTAAGATTGTGGCTCCTCTTGAATGCAAAAATTGGTTTTGTTATGAATTGGTTCTGTAGTTTGTCACACAAAAGTAACGGCCAATGTTTCAATATTGATCTTTTGATCTTGGTAGACTGCTGTATTTGCTTACAAATACCAATGGGGCTTCGGTATCTATATTCCATCTTGTAGGTGCTAGAAGAGTGCTCCACTCCTTGAGGTTGACCTTAGTTCTTGCTTCAGATAGTACCGCCTCATGGTATCCTCTTGTCTGGAATTTATTGAGCATTTTTTCTGATTCGATTTACCAGTTGCTAGAGGTATTGACAATGCGTTTCACTCTGAGGAGTTGACTGAACGGTAGACTCTAGGGGGGTTGAAGCTCAAACTGTGTAGAAGATTATTTGTCGGTCGGTTTGCGGTAGATATTTGTTTTAAAACCCAATGCTTTCAGTGTAATCTATATGTCTAGGAAATGTAGCCCAGGTTTAACAATCTCAGATGTAAATTGGATTCCTGCATCAATCAGATTGAGATATGTTAGGAACAAAGCCAAAGTTTCAGCTGTGTCAGGAGGAAAAGGTCATTGCTATAGCGTCCCCAATGTTTTATGTATTTATGCCATACCGAATGATGTAAGATGTGGTTTTAACAGTTAGCTCTGGTGCCCTGGAAGGGCGCCTGATCCGGACTGTTCTGGAGTGCTCCCCTTTGGGCTGGATGGATGCCTCTGTGCGTGATCCAGTCCACTCCCTTCTCACCGTCCACTGAATGGCTATGGCCCAGTGTCCTGTGAGTTGGGAGTGACCTGGCATGTTTTCCTGGACCCACTAGTAGTTCTTTATGGAGCGGCCTGGCTGAGGACCTATGGACAAACAATGACGGGTTCAATGTGTGTCCTTATGCTCGCCTCCCCACCTCCCTTCTGAATCCCACAGTTGGCTGACTAACTCTAGCGCCCTGACTCACTGTTAAAATGAAGCTTTGCTCAGACGTCACCAGGTATGCAGTCAATCCAGTTACTTCACTAGAAAAGGTGGCCCAGACCTGCTGTGGCGCACGTGATACTCTGGCAAGTAATGTTCATTGGTGGGTATGTCCTTTCTGTGCAGCAAAGTATTCTCCTTTCCTCTGTATTCCTTGCAGCGGGGTATGCGCGTGGGTTGCAGTCTCCTGTTGTTGCTGTATTGTCCTTTACAGGAGCGCAAGGTTTCTGTTAATGTCTCGGTTTTTATGCCAATTGTCTTGCTTGTCTTCCCCTTGCAGATGCGGAACGTAATTTTCTGTGTCCGCTGCGGGCCGCTGCAGGGCAGAACGTAATTCGCTGTGTCCGCTGAGGGCTGAGATGCGAAACAGCCTCCAGAGCGCTGTCCGAGTGATGATGGATGGCAGCTGTGCACAGTAAGCAGTTTTCCGAGGGTTCGGATAAGTGTAGGTTTTGCTAATGGAGCTGGCTTACTGTGGATCATATTCTTTGCAGAGACGGAGAGCAGCTGTGATAGTAACGTTCTGCTTCAGCAGTTCCATTGGCGAGTATGCGTCCGGGAAACAGAGTAGCTGCACAGCTGTATGGAAGCAGGTAAATCAGTCGCAGAATTCCTTGGAACACGCACGTGTGCTGGAAAAGTGCAGGAGCGGTAAGCATTACACTGCTTAATAGATGAGCAGGAGGAACGCTAAGAACAGAGTGTGGCCCGAGACGTGGTTTTATAGCCTCGGGCTGCAGCCTGCAACACTAGACCACCATGGAGATCAGTAATACGAGCCATCTGGAGGCCATCTTTGATTCCACCACCTGTCCTAGCATGGCGGCCACGTTGGTGGGGGCTACCAATGGATCCCAATGGGTACCTGCGCAGACTGGCAACCCTGAGAGTCCAGGCTTTACCTATAGTGTCCTGCCTGTTCCCAAGGGTATATGTGGGTGTGCGCTGCCTGCCGGGTGGGTTCATGGCAGTGGTCCTATTCGAATTTTAGCATAAATGCATTGGCATATGCAGGGGTATATGATGGTCCCCACGGAAGTGCCGCTGGTTTGTAGATAAAATGTCTCTTCAAATTTAAAGTAGGAATTTTGAGCGATCATTTCAAGCATCATTATAAATTCTTTAGACGCCGACATTCTCTTCTCTTACCAAAATCCACTCCATTGCTTGCTGTCCCAGATCGTGTGGTATTGATGTATACAAGCTGCATACCTCAATTGTGACCAAGATATTCTGTTCAATTTCAATACCATGTAGTCTGTTAAGGAAGTCAGTAGTATCTTTAATATAGGAAGGACATTTCTAGATGATCAGTTGAATCTTATCTATATGCGTTCCCTGCGGTTGTAGAAGTCCATTAGTTGCTGTCACGATGGGTCTTCCTGCTGGTTTCTGTAATGTCATGTGTATTTTAGGTAACATAAAAATGAGGAACCTTCGGATAGTGAGTGGTCAGAAATATTTTAGTCTTAGGGAATACCGCCTCTCACCATCGGGTGCCTCACCCCCACTCCTGAAGACCCCTCACCCAGGTAATCCTCCCGCACTGGTCCACCCCCAGGATCTGGATCCAAAGGCAATGGCCATGCCCGGGCCACCTGAGAGAGAGATTTGCAGGAACTGGTAAGTGAGACACCCTTTGGTTTCTCACATACTGCCACATTATACAGTCCTAATGTGTCGACCACCCTATGTACTAGCACCTGAAATTTGGTGTGGGTGTAAGGTTGGGCTTGCTGAAGTTCACACCAGGGAATGTGTCCAGCCCGCTGGCGTTGTGGAGCTCTTGTGCAAATGCCAAAAGGTCAGCTTGGCCGTCGAAATAGTCAATGCCGCCCGTCCCTGTGTACACACGATCAGTGTCCCCTTGATCTCCGCCATCGGCAGCAAAGATAGACGCTACTGAGCTGAAGAAACCGGTCTGGGAGAGTGGAACAAAAGCTCTGTGGCTGATCATCAGCATCAAGGGCTTATCCTTCGGTGCTGATATGCTGACTGGTGCGTCAAAGTGGGCTTTGGCACCGAAGAGGCATTGGGGAGGCCCGAAACCCTGCAGCTCGCGGGAAGACCTCAGGGGTTTTGGTGTCTTTTTTCGGTGTGGAGCCTGAAGGCTTCCGTGATGCTGATGGCATTGGTAACAGGGCTTACGTGGGGTTGAGTGTACCGAGCACCTGCAGTGGCATGTTTCTGAAACATTTCCAGCATTTGGACCTTGAACTCTTCCCACTCTTGTAGAGTGGTCGGCCCACCTGACGGCAGAGAGTCAAAATCCTGTTGGTGCCGGTGGGGCCTTTTTATTCTTGTGGGACACAGGGAAGAGTGGCCCTCGAGTAAGAACGATTCTTCATCTTCTGGCGATGTTTCTCCATCTGTTTCAGGGTAGACCCCTCGGTCTTGGTCTTGGCCTCAGAGGACTGGAAAGTCAACAATGCAGGAGCGTATAGCAGACGATCGAGCACTGAGCAAGACGGATCGACGGCCGAGTTGAGGTCCACTATGCCCCACGGCGAAGAAGTTTCTGAGCAGCAAAGCTGGATGAGGATATTGATCAGATGAGGAATGTGGGAGAAAGGCAATCCATTGAAGTCTGCCTTACTGACCCAGAGAGAGTTTGTTATGACCAAGTGTGACAAGCTCTTGCTTATTCAGTAGGCTGACCCATCTGTGCTCACCTCAAGTGGCAGTTTTGGAAATCCCTGCAAATAATACCTGTCGATACTATGATTTTAATACATTACTGCCCAAATTAATGGTACTCAATTTTTCAGCATCTGAATGATTAAGGCCCGAGACAGTCCTGCTAGGATTTAAACTTGCAAACTGCAGAGGGCCCTCCCCCTCTCGGATGCAAGCGATTAGCCAAGGCATAGATTAATGATGCCCATTAAGCCTAGATCTATACAACTTTGAAATCTTTAGATTTCTCATGCTGAATTCAGAGGGTGCGGGGGGGGGGTGGGAGGGGAGGTTCTTACAAAAAAGAAAAACGAAGTGCATTTTTAAAAACCAGACATTTACCAACCGGAGCCAGTACAGCCCAAGTCAAAAGGAACACACAAATCTTTGTAGCATTTCTGAAGAACAGTTTGCCCAAGCATTTTGTTCCAGAGGGCAAGACATGTCCTCACTGCTATGGACATTGAAGTAAACTCACCTGACTAGAAATATCAGGGAAAGTAGAAAGTCTAGCAGGTAGAACTTGCACTCCGAAGTTCTGGGTCAACTGTTAAGAGTACTGTATGTCCATTGAACACTCCCAATTCATGGGGCTGAATGGGGTGAGGCAGATGGGGTGTGAGGGGTGGAAGGGGTGGAGGGCAAGGACAAAATGTTTTTCACTTAATTTTATTTATTTGCATTATATAGCACGCACACAGCCCGGGGGCATCTAGTCGCAGTTACAAGATAATGGCTTATTTGCAATACATGGAATGCGGCTGGGTTACATTAGCTCAGAGATAACAAGGCTTGGTTGAATTACGTAGTTATGAGGCTAGGTTACATTCGCCCACACCTAAGTTTAGATATGAAGGATTGGTTACACTTGTGATAGTGCAGCACAGGGTTACATATTGAGCTGCATATAAAGCTTCATTGTAAATAGGATATAGTTGTTTGGCCCATGACCAACATGGTTCAGTGTCAGAAGTAGACATTAGTTTAACATACTTATAGCGGTCATTTTAAGCAAACAGTCTGGTTTTGATTGCTTTGCAGAAAGGGAGATGAGAAGGTTCAGTTCGGAGGGCACGTGGCAGGGAGTTCCAGTGCCTGGAGGCAATGAAAGTGAAGCTTGCGCCCCCACCTCTGGCCCGTTTAACTCTGAACAGGCAGTAGGTTGGCGTAAGGTGTTCTTGTGGTTCTGGCGGTGTGAGGAATGATGACTCAGATAGGTAGGATGGTGCTTTGTGGTGGATGTATTTGTGAGTGAGGGCAAGTGTTTTGAAAAGAATGCACTGGTGGACAGGCAGCCAGTGCGCTTGCTGTCTGGCTGCTGAGGTGTTCTCTTTTGGGGATCCCCAGAGCAGCACGAAGGGCATTATTCTGAATAGTTTGGAGTTTGTCCAAGTTTTTGGTCGAGGTTCCCGTGAAGAGAATATTGCAATAATCCAGGCTTGAGCCAATTAGGGCTCTAGCAAATGACAGGCAGTTTGAAGCGGAGAGGAATGGTCTGGTGGTGTTAAGGAGTTTGGAATAGTAGGCTGCCGAGGTAGAGATTGCGCTGACTTGTCTAGACATAGGTTGGCATCCAAGTAGACTCCCAGTATTTTGACTGGTTGGGAAACGGGGGTGGTAGTGTTGTCAATGGTGAAGGATAAATACTGGTCATCAACTTTGAACCGCGAGTCAGTGGGAGCGAACAATAGAAGTCCAGTTTTAACCCTGTTCAAGCCATCCATGTGTGGATGGTGGCGTAGATAGTTTTCAGGGTTTTGGCGTCGTCCTCATAGTTGCCAGACAAAGGAATGAGGACTTGAGTATCGTCAGCATAATTGGTATACATGATGCCGACCGAGTCAAGAGGGTTGAATAGAGAGATGGTGAAAATGGTATATGGTGTGGGTGATGGGCAAGAGCCCTGTGGGACACCAAAACAGATGGTGTCTAGGGAAGCCGCTGCTTGGTCTGAGAAGACATGCATAGCCCTTCCTTGAAGAAAGGAGGGGATCCATGTGATTGCCTTGGGTGAGAAAAAGCCTGAAGTAGAGAGGTGTTGACAGAGTAGTTTATGATCCACCAAGGCAAATGCTGCTGAGAGGTCTCGGAGGAGGGGTAGGGCAGTTTTGCCTGTGTCTCTGATATTGTCAATTTGGTTTTTAAGGTCCAGTAGAGCCGTCACAGTTCCGTGACCAGGGCAGAATCCGGATTGTCTGGCGCCTAAAATATTATTCGACTCTAGGAATTGCTGGACTTGCAGGTAGGATGCCTTGTCCAGAATTTTAGGAAGGAAGGGCACGGTGGTGATGGGCCAGTGGTTATTGGGATTGGATGGGTCAAGAGATGGCTTTTTTAGTAGGGGTGAACCCAAGCTTCTTTTAGGCTGGAGGGTACCAATCCTGATGCAAAGGAGGCGTTGACGAACGCAGTGATAAAAGGAGCAGGTCAGCGCACTCCTTGATAAAGGAAGCTGGGCATTATCATATATACCCTTTGCACATGGAGGGTTTGATGTTCCTCATGATTGCGGCAACTTCAGTCTCATTGACCTCTCTGAAGGAAAAGAGTGCTGCGTTGGAGGCCTCACGGGTGGGTAGTTGGGCTCCCTGAAGATGGTAAATATTTCCTTACAGTTGGATTTTGCATTTGCGATTCTAGTATTGAATGAATTGGCCTTGGAGCGAATTGTCGCTTTTTTGTATTCGTTGGACAGTTTGTTAAATCCAAGTTTGTCTGAGGCCATTTAGTTGGTTTTGATAAGGCTGCATGCTTTTTTGCTAGTAGGGCCGAGAGTTCCGGCGTGAACCATGTGTTGGGAATGCATTGTCCACTTGGCTTTGCGGACAGTTAGAGGGGCATTGGCATAGATTGCCTCAAAGTATGGTGAAGGAGAGGGCGAGCATACTGGGGTGACTTGAATACAGGGCCGATGGGGCTGGGGCGCTGAGGTAAGGGGCTAGCCTTTCTTTAATGAGGAGGCGTGAGCTTCTGGTGCAGGATGTGGGGAGAGGCATGGTGTTAGATTTTTGGAGCTTCAGTGTGGAGATGGTGAAGAGGATAAGGTGGTGGTCTGTCCATGGGAGTGGAGAGTTGGCAGTGACAGCCAGTGGGCAATTGTGGTGGGAAATCCAGTCAATGGTGCAACCTTTGCTATAGGTTGGGTTAGTTATGGAGTGAGAGAAACCTAGTGTTTCCAGAGCCTTGGCTAGGGCTTTAGCTGGGGCATCATTAGGATCATGAAGTCCTAAGTTAAGATCGCCTGCTAGAATGACCCTGGATGATGCTTTGAGGTTGTCTGATAGGAGGTGTGTGATGGAGGGTGGAGGTCAGCTAGAAGACTATGGGGGTCAGCGGGGGGCCGGTAGACAGTGTGCAGTGTGATAGTGGAGTTGTGTGAGGTTGCGATTTTGAGGCATAGGAGATCGCAGTTACTTGAGCTGGATTGGTCAGTCTTCCTGATGGAGATGGTGTCTTTAGCTATGAGAGCTACCCACCCCTTCCTTCTGAAAGAGGGCGGTCTTGACGGAGATGGTGTAACCCAAGGGGAGTGCAAGGGCAGGGCCAGATGCTTCATGCAGCCAGTTTTCAGTGACAGCACAGAGGAGCTCCGAAGAGGACGATTCCGTCCTTTTGGCTGGTGGGAACAACCAGTACCAAGGCAGACTTTGAAATGAGCCATCTCCCGGGGTCCTAGGAGCTTCCAGAGCTGCGGAACCCCAATACCACGAGACCAAGGACCCTTCGGAGATCCGATCCAACTCGCCCAGACTTCCACACCACAGTGTGTGACTGCAGGAAGCGAAGAAGATTGACCGGGTGATCCGTGTCCTTTGTTGGCGCTGAACACATTAACGTTTTATTTATGTTTGCTGTCGCTTCAAAAGCTACCGCAAACATAAATAAAACCGCAGCTTTAAAAACGTTGTATTTCTAAGTTTTCCGGGCTCCTCCAGCCTGGAAAACTTAGAAAAAAAAAACACAGCTAGTGCTTATTTAAAAAAAAAAAAAATATATAGCACTTACCGAGATGCAGCTGCAGCTTTATTGCCTGTAGTCTCCGGTCCGCGTCCTCCGAGTCCCGGCACCAATGAAGTAAAGGCCACCCAGTGGCAGCTTTTGTTTACTACAGCTGGCTGGCTTTTCCTTCATTAGTGCCGCAAAAGCAAAAGCCAGCAAAATGGATGCGCCCATGTGCTTGCTTTTTCAATTTTTGAGCTTGAATTGCTCAAAATTTTACATAGGAACTTTAAAAAAAAAAAAGTGCGAGTATATTTGTTTCATTATTGCCCATATTTTTGGGCAATAAAATTTTTGGGCGAACCATTCCTTTAAGCCCTTTAGCTAGGGTTGCGTTTTTGGACTTAAAAGGCTTGCCAGGCGAAGAAACCGTCTCTAGAAACTTGTATAAAGCCCATGCTGAATTAACCACTTATTTTACTCCCTTTAAGTGACTTTTCTACATGTGTTTGCAGAGTAAATGCATTGCCGTATGACCAGTTGAAAACCACATAAGTGCGCAATTACTGATAATACGATAACCTTGCCTTTTCCCTTTCTAACGTTGCTATTAATGAAACCACAAACCAACACAAAAATTAAAGTGCCCTTTGAAGTGTATTATCTAGCATTCCTAAGTGTTTTACCGTAAACGTCTGAAGTATTTAAAGTGATTCCGGTGTATATAGAATGAATATATATATCTTTTATATATATTATACGTGTTTAAGTGCTTGTTTGTTGTGCCTGTCTAAGATTCAGAGTACTTATCTACAGCTCACAGCTTCCTCTTAAGATAAGCCTGACTGTTCTGCCCCACTACCAAGGTCATGAGCCAGTACAGACTGATAAGAGTTGGGGATCTACAAACCACTGGCATAGCTTACTAAAGTCTTACTGCCAGTAGGGCTTTAGGAAAACTCCCCTAAAACCGGGATCGTAAAGAAAGAGCATTGATCAGGAGACCTTTTGAAAACAGACAAAGCCGACAAGTATCCTTTGACTGCAGCAACCTGAAGGTCAGAGGCCAGCGACAGAAGGAACTCAATCACTGCAGTGGTGGTGCAAGAGATTGTGTCAATCTCGCATCCCCTGCTCTATGTCTCTAATCTTCTACACCGGCATGCATATAGCGATCTTGTTGAAGGTCTGCGTACAGCCAGTAGCACTTGAAGCACCTCCTCAGAGGTTCCAGTCAGCATACTTCATTCTCTCAAGAGCTGCACATGTAGATTTTGAGGGATTGGTAGTTTGGGTGGAGTACCCGACACTCCCACAGCGAGGCAGCCAAAGAGGTGGGCACATGGCCAAGTCCAGAAGCTGCGAGTACTACGTTCTCCTTAGCCAATCCGGGACAATCAAGATAAGGGTTTGCTCAGATCCTACTCAACCTCCTGAGAACCCACGGAATGACAGGAATCAGAGGGAAGGCATAATGGAGGTCAAAGTCCCACTCCACTAGTAACGCATCCCCCAGTGTGCCTCTCTCCGGGAATTCCCTTGAGCAAAAATGTTTGCACTTCCTGTTCGACTCCATGGCAAACATATCCAACGTCTGGGTGACCCAATGGAGCGAAGACCTCCTCTAGGACTTCTTGGCATACTTCCCACTCATGCGAGGCACTGCTCTGCCTGCTCCGAGCATCCATCAATCTGCTCTCTGTCCCCGCCAGAGGTACTACTGAGACCGAGATGTGGTTCTCAAAAAAACAGAACCAAAAGGTGCATCGCCTCTTTGCAAAACGGGAGAGAGTGCACACCTCCCCTGCTTGTTCAGGAGGTGCATGGCCACCTTATTGTCAGCCTTTGAGAGGGCACAAAAGCTTTTAGGGCCAACCTGATTGCTCGCAGCTCCAGCCTGTTGATGTGCCACTCGGTTTCCATTGTGAACCAATGGACACTCACCCGCAAATCCTTGCAGTGAGCGCCCCAACCCTCCTGAGACACATCCTTGACCACCATGGAGTCCAGAAAGGTTCCCCCGCCATTGTGTTATCGCTGCTAGCCCACCAAGAGAGATTGTTGGCCACCTTTAGAACATCCTTTAAAAGGTGCCCAAGTGCTGGGAATTGACCCCTTTGCAGCCACTGCAGGGACCACATTCGCAGTCCGGCTTCTGGCACTAGAAAAATACAGGATGAAGGAAGGAAACTGCTGGCAAGGTGGTGTGGCTCTGAAACAGTTGAACCATCTGCCTGAAACTGGTGACTATGCTATGGAGGGTTGTGAGGGGTAGGAATCCTTTCTTTCCCAGATGTCCAGACTGCTCCGATTAACTGGAGCCTTTGCATTGGTGGTTTGTGGGACTTCTAAAAGTTCGGGAGAAGCCCAGCCTGTGCAACAGTGAGCAAGTGATTTCGAGATGAAACCTGCTTCGCCGACTCCCTTCTTCGGATCAGCCAATCATCCAGGTATGGAAACACGAATGCCGGATCTCCCCTCGTGAGCCGCAACTACTGATATTAGCTTTGTAAAGACAGTGGGTGTGGCGGTTAACCCAAAGGGAGGGACCTTGAATTGGAAGTGCTGGTCTCGTATGGGGAATCTAAAAAATGTCCTGTGTTCCAATACGCACATGGAAATATGCGTCTTGGAGATCTAACACCACCAGCCAGTCCTGAAACCGAAGAGCGTGTAGAAGGTCCCTCAAGCGCACCATTTTGAATTTCTCTTTCCTCAGGAACTTGTTCAAGGCCCTGAAGTCCAAAATGGGATGAAGCCCTCCCACTTTTTGGGTACCAGCAACTACCAGGAACACCAACCCAATCCTCTCTGCTCAGGAGGTACCTCTTCCACAGCACCTTTCGAAAGGCAGGGCTCAGATCTTCCTGGAGCTCTTATTCCGGTTGAGGCGGTGGGGGCTGTCTGTCTGGAGGTCTACGTAGAAAGGGCAGACAGTACCACCATTGGACAAGCTGCAATGTCCAGCCGTCAGGTTTTCTCCTGCCACTAGGGCCAGTGCTCGCCAATCCTCCCTCCAACCGGGGAAACATGGAGAGGGGAAAACTGAAAGCAGCTTTGAAGTTGCAGTCTGCTGGCCCTAGATGCCACCTTGCGCCTGAAGGAGTGCAGGAAAGACCTCTGTCAGGGTTGCGCGAGCCATGCCTTCCTTCCAAAAAGGTATGTACCGTCTGCGCTCCTGTCCTCTGGATGCAAAATTGAAGGAAGGTTTAGCAAGCTGTTGCAGACCCAGTGACTTGGCAGCTAGCTTTGAATCCTCACATTTCTCCAGGGACTCATCTGCCCTAGGGCCAAACAGGTTCTCACCATCAAAAGGATCCAGTAGCTTTGCCTGGACATTAAGCAAAAAACCTGAATTGTGCACGTATGCCTGTCTCCTCAGAACTGTAGCTGACTCCATTGCTCTTACAACGCAGTCAGCTATGTCCAGGGCTGTATGCAAGGACTGGAATGCCACCTCTTTCCCCATCATCCACAATACGGAAGAGAATCTTCCTGTATTTCTCCTTTGGGAATATGTTCCTATGCTTCCTCCATTCCATTATCTTCTGATGATTAAGTGTATTTTGCAAATGTGCAGGAAGCATTTATAGCCTTTAAGGCCATACTGCCTGATGCAAAAAGTTTCTTAGCAAGGGCATCATTAGGGAAATTGGATGTGGAGGGTCTAGTTTTGACTGCGGCAGCTTCAACCACCAAACCCTCCGTAGTCGGATGGGTGGAGAAGAAAGATGGATCTCCCCTTGCAGGCTTATATCATTTTGTGAATTCTTACCTCACATAATGGGTTGAACAAGGCTTATGCTATGATTAAGGTCATGACCCTTTGTCTGGGGCAATTGGTCAAGAATGTCGGTGTGTTCATAGTCTGACAGGGGTTTGGCTGGAGTGCCCAAACCCAGGGGATCTACCACCCTGTCTACTGTGGTGCGGTCCTGGGCATTTACATGTCCATTGGATGGGCTTGCAAAATTTCCAAGTCAGGAGAAGTGCCCAAGCCACCTGCATCCCCACAGCCCCTCCGCTAAGACAAGTAAATCGGACTGGTCAGAGAAAAAAATCTGCGCCACCAGAGGCTCCATATGCTGGCTTGAGTCCAAAAAGGTATCATGTCACTGTCATCATCCAAAATAGTAGACTTTGTCAAAAAATGCCCATCGGGACTACAGAGCATACGAACGATCGAGTACTGGCGCCAAAGCCGATGGATCGGCGCCCGATGTTGCAGATAATTGCTGGAATGAAGTGGCTGTTTTGGCAACAGGTGGTGCGAAGCCCAAGAGCATAGATACAGACAGTCTTCTTGGGGCAGGAATCACTGGGTGCCACTGAAGCCACTGCAGCCTGCTGCGTGGAGGCATGAGCTGTACCTGCAGCTGCTTTAAACATTGAACATCTGCTCTTTGAAGCCTCCAACTCTGCCCTAGTTGTTCAGCCCAATGACTACTTACTGCGGTCTTCAGAAGAGTCAGACTTGTGCCTACGCCGATAACGGCACCTCTTTGTGGGAGGATGACGAAGGGTAGCTCTGAGAAGCAATCGGTTTTTAGCTTCCTTCCAGTGCGTGTCCTTTTCAGAAGTGGGCCGTTCCGTATAAAGCTAGGACAACCGAGTGGCCGAGCGAGCTGGAGACTTAGACGGCAGTCGAACGAGCACGAGTTTCGCTGCCCTCTGCCGCAGAGATATCAGATTCCTTTTCATGCAAGAACCACAATCCTCAGTGACGTGACCGACACTGAGGCACCACATGCAGACAACTATGTGTGTCGGTAATGGACATCTTCGAATTACAGTCCCTGCACCGTTTGAAACCAGACACCTTGTGAGTGGACATTCTGGCAAAGTCACATCAAATCGGACAAAATATTTCCACGGCTTTCCCATCTCCCAAGAACTGACAGATTTTGACTGCATTTAACCCTGGTCATTAATGCAAGTGGTCGGGGTTAGAGCAATATAATCAATTCTGACAAATAAAGCAAAAGAAAGTAATCCAACTTAAAAAAAAAAAATTAAAAAAAAAAAGAAGTGTCCGAAATAACACTAACCAATTTGAAGTAAAGCGAGTGCCATTAACAGTCTGTTAAAAACTTAGCATAGCAATTTAATCCACCATCGATGTATGCAAACTTGCCTTCAGAGTTAATAATGCTGAAGGAGAGCAGAATAAAAATCTGTGAATTAGTGCCCATATCTATTAAACAAAAAAAGTAGGTTTTCCTTTATTATGAAGATATTGGTAACTAACCTTTTGAGTTTCCCCATCTGTGCTGTCCACATTGGTCATCCTTTCAATCATGTCTTCTAAATCCATAATTTTATGCTCCAGCAGTAGCTTATCTTCATTAAATTTATTCTGCAGCTCTGTTTCCAAACTCTCGGCTGGTGGCACTTCCACATGCTCATGTCGCAATGGATCCTCCAACAAAGTAATTTCTTCTTCCAAAGAGATTTGCTCTTTAAAACCATCTTGAGACTGTTTTTCGGATGGGTCTTCGAGGGACTGAGCAGGTTTTTCTGAAGGATGGGTTTCCTCAGAATCATACTTGGTTTCATTTTGAGCTTGAAGCTTTTGTTCTAATTCGGCAATTATAATTTCAAGTCTTTTTACAACTTCACTGTTTTCTTGGTCCTTTAAGGTCATCTTTTGTTGCAGATTGGAGATTTCAATTTGCAAGGCCTCGTTGTTCTCAATTTCTGCACTTTGCTCTCTCATTAGCTCATTTTCCAAGGATTCAACTTTCACGTCCAGTTCAGTCTTCGGTGAGGACATTTCTAGACCTGAAATAACAGAACTAGGAAAAATGCAAAACAGGGTCACACGTTAACTTGTTACAATGTACCTTTGTTTTTTAAACACAAACAGAGGTCAAATTGAGAGGTTTCAATGGCTCGATCTAAAAATGATTGCAGCATGCAATAAAACAGATTTTCCATGATCCCAGACTATCCAGGAAAAACACACCTGTGGTACCTTTGACAACCGATTGCCGGTGAGGCTAACTCCAACATGGGCATGTAATTAGTGCACAACAGAATATATGGCGTAGGATGCAAGCATCTAAAAAGAAATTGTATCTGTTTGAATTTTTGTAGCAAAATCAATTGTGCCTTTGCAGGAATTAAAAAGCGCTTGAAAGGTACAACGACAAAGGGAAGCTTGTGCATCATGTTGATAGGCTGTCATGATGTTAAGATCAGCCGAAATACTAAGTCCGAAGGCGACATCCAGCAGAGACCGATCAGCAAAACCAGTATACTGACAGGTTGATTTGCACTAGAAATTTCCAGATTTTTGAGCATCATGAAAACCTTTAGCAAATATTTTGATCCATTAAAGAGTTTGCAGGGCATAATTCCATTTTGGTGGGTTCTTCCCTCATTATATGGGATCCCTACTCCATTCTTCCTCTGGCCTTTGGCTTTTAGGTTTCCAACTTATTTTAGTTGTCATTGGGACTTCTGCTGATGTTTCCCTGCCACGATGCCCCTTATTTTAGTATACAGTTATATGGTTTTTCAAATGGGTCTTAGAACAGAGGTATTTGCTAAGTCTTCAATTTTGACCCGGGGCTTATTTTATCATCCTATTTTTGTTTTAGAGAGTAGGGTGGTGTCAGCAGCACTTAGTTTGTTTCACCAGGAATGAAGGTCGATTTACCGCAGTAATATCCCAATGTAACTTTATGGTAGCCATTGAGGCACTAATTAACTGCCTGTTCTCAGTCATTTCATTTTAAGGGCTTCTCTTTGTTCAGGGAAACCACAAGATAGGCCTAAATGGCTTTTGTGCCCATGTTGGCTCTTTGAAAGCCCACACCCTGTGTTAGGCAGAATTATATGCAGTACCCTTTGGGAACACTACACACAATTAAGACAAGTGACAGCACAATTTCACCTTTGGTACAAGCCAGTACTACACAGTTATCGTGGTAGTAGTAGCAGAGCAGCCAGACGTATCTCAAGAGTAAGTGAGCAGTACAAATAGTTACACAAAGGACAGCAACTACTATGATTCAGGCAAACACTGACTCAAGGTTTCTAAGTAAAAGAATATATATTTATTTACTTAACAGTTGTATACCATTTCACTATTCTAAGCAAGTAAAAAATCACAATCATAAATACGCCACACCACAAAATGGCACTCCAGCAATTTAAAAGGGAGGGAAAGAAAGTTATTAGAAATTAGGCAAAACCAACAGGTAAATACTCTGGGCAATTGAACAAGAGAGACTACAGTGAGGAGATCAGCTAGAAAAGGCTTAGGGCCAAAGTCAATGGGTCAAAAGTCTTTTGCTCAAGATCACACAGTTCAGGGTAGTTTGCGGTAAAGTTCGTGGCACAGATTCCAGACGAGGTTGGTTGGTAGAAAAGTTAGTTCAAAGAGAAGAGCAGGACAAGCCCTCGGATTGGTGAAAGATTTCAAACACTTAAACCGCGGCTGACCGAAACGGACAACCGGATTTGCACAGTACCTTAAAACGGAGAGGGAGCTGTAGCTGAGGCAGACGTTCCTGGTGGTTCCTGCAGGCTCACGGTTCCTGAAGCGACTGTCAGACTGACACGAAGTAGGAAGACTGGAGGGTCCTGTGCCACCCAGGGATGAAGCCAGCAGCAGAGCAAAACAACAAATAAAAGATGCACTCCTTAAAACCCAAGCAGGGTCTGACCTTCCTGGCTATCCGGCCCACTAAAGCTCTGTATAGCTAATTCGACCAGAGGAGGGGTCCTGGCTTGTAGTTTGGGCAAGCTGGTTGGTCCCACCAGCTCAAGGAAAGAAGTATCCTGGAGGATCTTCTCCATTGTCGGATTCTGGCAATTGGGACTTGCAGCAGGGCTTCACCTGGCGGTTCAGTCCTAGTAGGGGTCCTCTTCTTCCAGTTCCTCGTTGGTTCTTCCCTTGCAGTGGCGACTCTGCTCTTCCAGTCCCAGAGACCTGCTTTATATGCAGTTTTCCCCCATTCATACAGCCTGGCGGTCAATCACGCAGCAGGGTGGCTGGCCTGGCAAGGCCAGTCCCCTTAGCCAATCAGACAAGAATGCGACTTGGGTTACCAAGGGAACCCATGGCAGGGGTCCGAAGATCCCTCCCTCATATCCTGCCTACCTAGACTATCAGGCGCCTTAAGGAGGGCTTCTGTGCAAAAGCCTGCGAAAAGACAGCAAACAAAGGAGTCATTCCCGGTTTGGCATGCATAGAAAAACATGAGAAAGACTAACAAAAAGAAATGGCGACTAAACCCAGCCGGAACCAAAATAAAATGTATTTGGTCAAGCGGGTTTATGTTCGAGGCTAATATAATAGCCGAAAACATTACCATGTTTATGTAAGATAATCGCAGTAGAAAAGTTAGGGTAGATACCACTGCCACCAGCCAAGTCTTAATGTTAAGGGAGCGAAACAAGGCTCCAAGAGGTACAGACAAAAAGGGATAAGAGTTAACTCTTTCCAATACTCCATGTAAGATGGGGTGTACTGGGTCTGTGGTTTAAAGTGACTATATAAAGGTATTGGCAACTTTACCTGTTTCTGGGGGACAGTAGTCCGCCCCAGAAAAATTGAGTCAGGGGGAAGTCTCAAAGACAAGCCTGTGTCACTGCACTGAAGGTGCTGTGCAACATACACAAAGTGGTGCACGTGGAGTAGGTGAGGCTCCAGTGCCCAAGATCACAAAGAAAGTAGAAATACACATAGTAAAAACACATGTATGAGTGGGAAAAAAGGCTCACAATATTACCAGGTGAAAAAATATATCCTACATATCCAGCAAAACTGCTGGGGGACTCTTTAGGTAAGGGAAATCAAACATTTATGAGAATTCTCCCTAACAAGCACCCTTGATTGAACTCTTAGGCTTGCTCAGGACCAATCCCCTGTAGCATTTCGCCTACATATAAAGGGGAAAAACCCTTCTCTTAGTGGATTCATCTTTGAGCCATTCTTGAAAAAGAGTTCAACGAAACCGGATTGGATTAGGCTGTACTCCCAAAGTCTTCTATCGAGCTGGGTGTTAGGAAACGTTTGTATACAGTACCCTCTGGGAACACTACACACAACTATGAGTACAGGTGTAAGCAAACCAACCTTTGGTATAAGCCTTTACTACACAGTTTTGGTAGCGTGTTGAGCAGCCAGGCTTATCTCAAGAGGGGAAAATGAGCAGTAATGATGTTACACAGACGTCTACAATCACAGGTGTTCAAATAAACTCTTATACTCAAGGTTTCTTGGATAAATACTTACCAATTTATTCGTCAGTCAGTTATAAAACATTCATTAGAACGAGGCAATCGTATAATAACACAAATATACTTCAATACTTTTCAAGAGGTGTAAAAGCAAAAGTTATCAGAACATAAAAGACTACAATTATTCTTAGACAGTTCAAATACCTTGCGTTCACCAGAAGAGTCAATTCAATAGGCTAGGCCAAAGTCAATGGGCTAAAGTCTTGTATAGGTTAAAGCGGTTCTGGTACATAAACGAAAAAGTCTCTGCACAAGTTCTTGGAAGTAGTTTGTAAAAAGAAGAATCATATGTTGGGTCACAAGCTGATTAGGACTGCGAGTTGCAAAAGTTTCAAGTACTTTCACCATGAGAGTTAAGTTCTCTCAGTCTTGTTTTACAGTACCTTACAATGAAGAAAAAGATGCAGCTGGTGACTTCTGTTCCTGGCAGTTCCTGCAGATCTTGCTGTTCCTGGGTCTCAGTCGTAGGGACAAGAGGGAGGACGTTGCATTGCACTGGGACGGTCAAAAGCTTGCAACTGGAAAACTTCAATTTCAGTGGCTTTTTCACATTTCAGCTACTGCACTGGCAACAACGCTGGTCCTGGCTGTCAAGCTGAACTGTCCTTGCTTCTGAGGTCCTACACTCAGTTGAGGGGGGTCAGGCTCGGGTGGTCAGACGTCGTGGGAGTCCGGAGGATCTTCAAAATGCTTTCAGCCAGCTTACAAGTAACGCACACAATCTGGTGTCCCTCTCCCTGGCTCTATGGTTTCCTGCAGCACTCTGAGGAAATGCAACCAGCACCAAGATGGGTGTCCAAGTGGCTTACTTGGGAGTTAGTTGGTCGTACCAACTCAAAAGGGAGAAGTCGTCCTTTGCAGGGCTTCTCGGTCGATGAGAACTTGACGATTTGGACCTGCAGCAGGGCTTCACCGGGCAAACCAACGGTCCAGCGGTTGCAGCAGCCGTCCTCTTCAAGCTCTTCTTCGGTTCCTTCATCCAGTGGTCGACTCTGCCTTCCAAGCCAAGAGACTTTCCTTTTATTCAGTTCTCTCCCATTCATTCCAGCCTAGCTGCCAGTCACCAAGCAGGGTGGCTGTCCTTGCCGGACAGTCAGCCAGCCAGCCAATCATCACCGAGTGCATTTGAGTCTCCCAGTAGACCAAGCATAGGGAGTTTCGGGCACCTCCCATACTTCCTGCCTACCCCAGACACTCTGGAGCCAGAGGCGGGTTTCACTCCTGAAGCCCGCCTAAGGCGAATGAACAAAGAGACCAAACCTGGTCTGGCACGCAGAGAAAAACTCTAGGACGAGATTTCCACAAAGACATGGCGAAAAAAGAAGACCGGGAACCATTTTAGCAACGATGGCTGGGCACCATCTTGATAAACATGGCTCCCGGAATTAACGTTACCAGAGCTACAAATAGTTCACGGTCGGGAAATATCATTGTAGTTCATCGTAAAACCACTGCCACCAGCCTTTCTGAGAGAAAAGGGTAACATTTGCCTGTTACATGAGTATCTAGACACAGGGGATACTAGGTAACCCCTGCAGCACTCTATAGGAAGATAGGTTGTGCTGGGTCTATACATTTACAGGACTAAGTGAAGTCAATTTCACTCCACTGTTCTGGGAAACAGTAGGTTATCCCAGATAAGGAAGTTAAACCTTGGGAAAGCCTGAAAGGCTTCACTGTGTCACTGCAAGATGATGCATATGGAGTTGGTTAGACTCCATAATCAAAAGGAAACACAAAGGTAAAACACATATCAAAATACATGAGAGAGTGGGAAAAAGGGTCACACACTCTCCAGGTAAATAATTCAAGTCCTCAAAATCCAGCAAAGTTGCTGGGGGTCTCTAAGGTAGAGAGAATTAGCACATTTTTGAGAATTCTCCCTAACACTGGGTATGGGGGTTGGTACACCAGGAGCTCTAAGGAAGAGGAAATGCCTTCTCCCTAACCATTTCAAGGGTCTTCTCTTCTCCTGAGCAGATTCCCATCTTTGTTCCACGAGCCAACAGGAGACATCTTCATGCATTTCCCCACCTTCCCCGAGTGGTCCTCAATGGGTTCTTCTCTTCATGTTTGAAGGTGGACCTTGTTGGAAGTTCAGTTTCTGGGTCGTGTGGGACGATATCTCTGGGTGCAAGCCCCTGGGAACCGGATCCTGCAAGTGACACTTAGGAAAGAAGCCTGTACTTACCCAGGTTGTTTTTTGCTGTATAAAAGCAGAGTGCCAAAACTACCAATGCAAGTACTTACTCCTGGAGTGGCCTATTGTTGAAGATACTCGACTGCAAGGGTCCCTCTGGTTTGGCTGGATCGAGATTCTTTGGAGGAGAGTTTTAACTGCATTTCCCATTGATTTACATTGGGGGTCCTCCTGCTCTGCTGGACCTCCCTTTGGGGATTCCTGTCCGTCCTCAGACCTCTGGATCTCTTCAGTGGGGTCTCTCTGCTGGTCTTCCCTGAGATGGTTTGCTTTGCTGCAGAATCCACACCTGTTGGGTAGAACTTTCTTCCTGTTCAGGAACTCTCCCTTATGTGACTCTTGGGGTGCTCCCCTGTCCCTGGAAATAGTTAGTGTATCCACAATGGGTTCAGTGAGCCCTGGACCAAGAAATAGAATTTTAGACTGAGCGCTGGTTTTTAATGGGTTTTAAAGTCCCGCTCTTCATTTCTCTCATGGGGACTCTATTATTACAGTATCAAACTTTGGGGACGGTAAATATTTTTCCCTAATGTGAATTGCAAAGTTAACTGTTACTAAAATGCAGCTTTATTCTTAGAAGCCTTTGGCTAGGGTTTTGAAATGTTTCCTACCCCCATTGCTATGTTTAATTACTATGTGGGGATTTGTATTATTTTTAATATTGTTTTAGAGGGTCAAAATTAATGTAGCAGGTCAATATAGGCCCAACAGATCTTTCAGCAACATTTCTTGTTGGTTAAAATATCCACTTCCCTTTACCTTCTATCGCATGTCATTGTGTTAGAGAGATGAGGTGGTGGGGCCGAGAGGGAAAAGGCAGAGGCGTATGAGGAGAGCGAGGGCAGAGAGAAAGACTAAAAGGTATACTTAATTGCGGGGTGGGGGCTGTTGCAATATGACCGCTGCTAGCTAGAGCTCTGCAGATTGCCAGCAAAATACTTAATTCATCCTTCAGGAGTGCCAGACTGCAGTCGGTTCAGATGGCCTCAGTGGCGAGGATCGGCAAATTGTGTTGGTGGGCTTTGGAGGGCGTGTGTTACGCTCACCTGGTTCCACAGGGGCGCCACCCAGCAATCGATGTCCAGGTATCCCTCCCTGCGATGCCCAGTAGTGACCAGCGGAAGAATCCTGCCAGAAATACAGGTAAACAATGTTTAGGACCGGGTAACTGGGATTAAAAGCCTCCACCACCCTGTATGTCTGCGGTCCCACTGGGCTTCCTCTCACCTTGTTCTTGATGTTGGCGGGTTCTCCGTCCTGCTGTCTCAGCAGGGGCGCGTGGTGCTTTGCGGGCAATGGCGGTCGAGTTACTTCACTGATGCCGGCCCGACGTGAGTCTTTCAGATAGGTCTTATTGCTATGATGTTTTGCTGACCTAGCATGTCTTTCTGGAATTAATGTCTTTTTTCTCTTCCTTAGGTACGTGGAAGTCCAATTCGTGGCGAAGATTGGATTCGGGGTTGGCTGGTAAGTATTAGCGTTTTTGGAGCGCCTAGACGCAGCGAGTTGGCGCTTAACGCAGCGCTAAGGTGCCTTGCCTTTGCTATCCTGTTATCTTTTGTCTTCACAGGTCGCGGTGCTCCGCCGGAGTGTAGATTTCCAGAGATGTTGCGGAATGAAGTGCGAGTGGGAAGGTAAGCCTTGTGGCGGAGTTTGTTGACTGTGTACAATGTCTAAAGCCTTGTCTTTCCCTTTCTGCAGGTCCGTCGCTCCGAAGGAGCGTTGGTTCCAGGATGCCGGTCGGAAGAGCTGAGAACCGCTAATGATGGAATTCGAGTAAGCTGCAACCTTTTCTAACAATGTCTTCTTTCTTTTTCTGCAGATGCTGTTTTCTGAGTTTCGTGGCTGAAGCTGAACGCAGTGAGCGTCAAGTTGCAGTATTGCAAACTAACGTGAAGCGTGTCAATCCAGTCGGGCGTGGTTTAAATAGCTTCAAGAAAGAAGTCCAGGCAAAAGAGTTCCAAGGTGCCACACCCAAATCATCCTTCTGCAAGCCAGGTTCCAAGAAGCCTAATTCTGAGGATGCTTCCACATTGAATGACGGTAACAAAAAGTAGTTCCAAAGCACAAACTCATTATTAAGTATGAGCTTGGCGCCTTAGGCGCCAGGACTGGCCCTGAGAAGGCCTTGGTTGGGATTTAGAGGAGACTGGGGTCAAGGCTCCCCCTGGCCCATGGGTAGGCCAGGGGGTCTTCGGGGCAAGGGTCGTGACAGCGTGGGAGATGTGCGGGTGATCCAACTTCCTTCAAGGTAGGGACTTGGCACATAATCCTACATGCCTTGATCATGATGGTAACGCTGTCGGGGAGGGAGGGGACACTGCATCCTATGGCGACACCCGGCTACCGTCCAGGGAGCATGGCGGCATCAGCGTGAGCTGCACACAGGACAGCAGTGGTTACGGACGAGCTAACTGCTGGGTGGCTGCAGCTGCTGGGCCCCGGCAAACACTGGAAGCAGCTGCCGTGGAGTGGCAGTGAGGACCCGCTCTGCGAGAGAAGGGCGTGGGTGTTTGCAGAGTCCCGATTGTTCCTCAATTGCTGCCGTACTTCGGGAGCCCCACCTCCCTCCCGAAATGCCTAAAACAGTGAAAATCCCAGGCGAGGGCAAAGCCCATGAAGGTTAAGGGCGCGGGGGTTTGCGCCTGGTGGGTGTTGGCGTCCTGAGGGCAGGCACATTACCTGAAGATCTGTTTGGCTTCCCAGGTAGGAAGTAAACACTGTTGGGCGTGTCCTGGAGGCGTGTCCCAGTCCAGACTGCGGAAGCCAAAAAGACCTGTATGAGGACAGAGAAAGGGCAAGGTAAAGAGCCAGATCTGGTGAGACAGTGGGGAGGGAGGGAGGCGAACAATGTTTAAAAAATTATTCCAGGACTGTGGTTGACATTTTACTCCTCAGTACATGACCCATTCTAGTTTATACATGTGGCTGGGGTCCGCAGGGGTTAAACATAGAACCACCAGTTGTGACACACACTCCTAAGACACTATCTGACCACGTCCCAGTACTGTTGGAAATCCAGTCCCTGTGTCTGGGCCCATGGACCTCAACTTGCCGATTTAAATGAAACACCTGTTAGGTCGTTTTTCCCAATGTCCACCTGTGGTAGTGTTAGGCAAGATTGTATGCCGTACCCTTTGGGCGCACTACAATAACCTTGACCTCCTGGCAATAGGGACCCAACCTTTGGTATAAGACTGAACTACACAGGTTGGTAGTGTGTTCGAGCAGCCAGGCTTATCAAATGAGGGGTCAATGTGAGCAGTAATGTTGTGACACAGAGTTTCACAATACAGTTATCCAAATAAACACTTACACTCGAGCTGTCGTTATAAAACAATTATTAATTTATTTCAGTCAGATATTTCTTCAGAAAGGGAGCAAAATATGTAACACTTAAATATACTTCAAAACACACTCTTAGTTTCTCTAAATCAGATGATACCCATTGGGGATGGCACACAGCCACTCCCTACACCATCAGGTGACTTAAATAGCTAGAACACTGGATATTGATTTATCACTGGTACATTCGGAGCAATACTGAGTTTGGTGAAAAGGTAGGTAAAAAGTCTTGCACAATGTTCGTAGAAAACAGAACACTTGAAGGGCCACAAGCTGAGAGGCTTGTGAGGGGCAAAGCTTTAGCAACTCTGCAAGGTAACTAAAGACCGGGCTCAACCCAGAGCAAGTAAGGCTACATAACAAGAGGTAAGTTCTTAGACTTCACAGTACCTCTGGTTAAAAGAAATGGTTCCAGCTGGCTTCTGTTCCTGCACAGCTCTGCAGATCCTGTTCCTGAGCCTCCGTTGTTGGGGAGAATTCTCTTTAGGCTGAATTTCCTAACCTAGTGAGTTCCCCAGCAGCTTTGCTGGATTTCTGGAGTTTGTTTTTTTTCTCCTGCCAAGAGTGAGACACTTTCTCCCACTCTTGGACATGATTTATGATGTTCCTTTGACTGTTAATGTGTTTTATGGGCTATGGGGTCCTTTACTCCATAGGGTCTCATGTGTTTTTACTATGTGTGTTACACAGCACCCTCAGTGCAGTAACACAGGGGTGTCATAGAGACATCCCACCATAGACTCCATACCCTGGGACTGACTGTCTCCCAGGGCATGTAAAGTCACCATTGGCTTCACTAGTCCCAAATTAACAGAAACCAGTACAAACCATCATATTGTGGATGTACTGGTCGGGGCAATTCGATTGCCCCGGGGTCTGTTAGTCGAGGGGCACGTCTCCGTCCCCCCTGATCGAGTTTTGGCTGGTGGCAGTGGAAACTACTTTTTATATTCGACCGCGAATATTTCCCTATGGGATTTTCCCATTTTTCGAGGCTACCAACTTTAATTATTTAATTCTCATAGCCTCGAACATACCGCCGGTTTATTTAATTAATATTAATTCGCCGGTTGGTATTTTTTGCCAGGACTCGATTCTAAAATGGCGTTTGTGTTCTCTTCTGTGACTCCAACCCAAGTCGAGCCCTTTGTTCCACTTTTTGGCAGACTTCTCCACAGAAGCCTCCAAAAGTGGTGCCACTCTGTCTGGGTACCACAGGAGGTGTGGGAGGGGCTTTAGGCACCCTGGACTGAGTTACCTTGGTAACTCAAGTCGCACTCGTGTTATTGGCCCAACTTAGCATGTTTGATTGACAGCTAGGCTGAGTGAATGGGGGTATGCTGTATAAAAGCAGGGCTTTGGGAACTGGAACTTCAGAAGTCGCCACAGGACCTGAGAATCCGACGAGGGAGAAGCTGAGCCGACCTACCACGACGACACCACCGGTGGAGCCCTGCGGAACCGACTCACCACTTCCCGATGACAGAGAAGATCTCCCGGCTGGAGAGGCTTCTTCTCTTGACTGGTGGGCACAACCAGTTTACCTTCTTTCTTCGCACCCCAGACCGGTTTGTGGTCGAACTGCCCGTGCCAAGCACCCCGGCGGCCCGATAGCCACTCACCACTGAACCGCGAATCAACGGACCGTTCCTTGTACCTGAGAAACTCCGCGGCTGGTTTCTTCCCTGCAGTGCAACGGACTCCTGTCTTCCTCCCCGACGAAGCACCGACTTGCATCTGCTGCCAGGAACAACTGCCGCCGCTGGAGTATTCTCACCACTTTAAGGTACCGTGCCCGCCAGGCCTCCCTTTCTAAAGATTGCGACAAGGTAATAATAACCCCTTAACCTTCTGGACTGGGCTGGCCGCCTTGACCCTCTAACTGGTCGCTTTCTTTGGTCCAACTCCTTTTTGAACCGTTACAAGACTTTTGAGCACTGCAACCGTGTGACCTTGGACACATTTCGTTTTGATCCTCTTAAAGCGGATCCGGCCTACTGACTCTGAATTCACGGTGTTACTTTGCCTTCCTCTCTTGTGTGTTCGTGAAAAAGTGTTGGGATCGGTTTCAATTTATTCTGTTTTTCTCTCCCTTTTTAAAACGAGTTATTAGAGTGCCATCTACGTTAAGCACTCACCGCTGTCTGAACATAAGTGGGGCTTTACTTAAGACTTGTCTAATATTCTTTTAAGGGAGTGTATATCTTTTAGTGACCGTGTTTTTGAATTGCTTACTATTAGTGCCTGTGTGTTTTTCTAGATGTGGTTTTAAATAAATAATTATATCTCTTTTACACCAAGCCCTGGTCAGTGTTTACTTGCTCTACTGTGTTCTCTTGACCTATTGTGAATACTCTGTATACTGCCTATCTCTTCTTGAGGGAAGTCTGACTGCTCAGCCACAGTGTGGTACAGACTGCTACCAAGTGGGTTTACTGCCAAACACCTGTAGTCTTAAATCTTTTGCAGTGGTCCCAGAGGGAACTGCACAGGTTTCTGCCTAACATCCGTCATGGGGACAAGAGCGAGGACCTCTGGGGACTCCTGCTCTGCAATGGGACGGTCAGCAGCAGCAATGGGCAAACTTCAATTCAGCGGTCCTTCAGTGTTTCAGCTCCTCGTGTTTGACAGCAAATTGCAACACTGCGGTTCTCGGATACCACTTCAGACTTTCCTTGCTTCTGGGGTCCAGCACTCTGTTGAGGTGGCTCAGGTTTGGTCATTCCTGCATCAGTGAAGTCCAGAGGATCTTCCTAGCGCTCGGGTCCGACTTAAAAGCAACGCAGACAATCTGGTGTTCCTCTCCCTAGCTCTTTGGTTCCAGCAGCAAGTGCAGTGGAAATACAACCAGCTTTGAGAGATGTGCAGATGGGCTTACTTTGGAGTAGATTAGTCCCACCAACTCAAAAGGGAGAAGTTGTCCTTGCAGGGCTTCTCTAGTCGAGGCGAATTTGGAGCTTCAGCACAGCAGCAGGGCTTCACTTGGCAAATCAACGGTCCAGGAGTTGCAGCAGGCGTCTCTTCCAAGTTCTTCTTTGGATTCATTCGTCTAGTGGTCGACTCTGCCTTCCAAGCCAAAAAGCCTCGCCTTTTATGCAGGTTTCTCCCATTCATTCCAGCCTAGCTGTCAATCACACACAGGGTGGCGGTCCTTGCTGGAGAGCAAGCCGGCCAATCACCTTAGGGTGCATTCCTGTAACCAAGGGGATTAAGCACAGGGAGTTTTGGGCACCTTCCTCACTTCCTGCCCGTGCCAGGCATGCTGGAGCCACAGCTGTGCTTCACTCGTGAATCCCGCCAAAGAAAACGAACAAGAGACCAAACCTGGTTTGGCGCGCAGAGTAAATCTCAAGAAGGAGCTTCCTGACAAGAAATGGCGAAAAAAGAAGATCGGGCCCATTTTGACAAAATGGGCACGCATGGGTGCCTCACCGTGGCTGCGAACGCAGCCCGTGGTAAAAACACACAATGGTAGTAAAAAGTAAACCACTGCCAGCAGCCATTAATTACAGGAAGGGTAAAATAAAAAAATGTTAAATGCGAAACTAGACAAAGGAGATACTAAGTAACCCCTCCAGCACCCTATGATAAAATAGTGTGTGTGCTGGGTCTAGAAAGTTACAAAATGTAAGTAAAAATTTCACTTCACTGCTCTTGGAAACAGTAGTTTCACCAAAAGAAGGTATTTAAACCTTTGGGAAATCTAAGAGACTTCCCTGAGCCATTGCACAGAAGGTGCTGTGTGACACAATATAAAGATGATGCCTATGGATGGAGTTTGTCAGACTCCAAAGTCAAAAGAAACAGAATAAATCATATTAAAATTACATGAGAGATAAGTCCTAAAGTCCAGCAAACAGAGCTGGGGGTCTCCAAGGTAGAAGGGAATTAACACATTTCTGAGTATTCGCCCTAACAGGTAGGACTTTATTAAAACTGACCACTTGGTATACAGAGCTCTAACTTCTAGTATAGGCCTGTACCACTCAAGGTATTGGTAGTGTGGCAGATCAGGCAGGCTTAGGAGGGAGATGTGGGCTGTAGGGTAGTATATAGAACTTAGAATATACATAGGCTCAAAGAAACACTTGTACACTTTGAGTTATATAAAAAAACATTTTATAAACACAAGGCAAAGATAAATCTTCAGATAGACGAGTACTATTTCAAAGTTAATAGACACAATAGAAAACCAATGCAATAATTCAGGTGAGTATACCAGTGTAAACCGTATAAGGTCAATGAATGCAATTCAAAATTAAGTAAAACCACTGTATTTAAAAAAAAATTGTTTATGGTCATACAACGACCTTTACAAAATAGTATCATTAAAATGAATAAAATACTTTTAAATACAGTTTTCAGTTCTTAATAGAAGGACACCGATTAATAATTAATAGCAGAAAAACGAGGAAAAGATGGAAAAAGGAGAAGAGTAGATTAAAAGAGTTGTGAGCAGACAAAGGCATATATTATAATATATTTGTCAACTGTCATCCTCTTGCAGAACGCAGATCTCTTAATTTCCAATCAGTTCTCTTTTACTCAATGTTCCCTATCATGTGGCAATCAAAGTCTGCAACTTTGTCCTCTTTAATTTGCTGTTGAATTGTTATATGAATTCTGTGATTGGTGATTGCAAATAATTGCAGTCCTTAAAAGAACCTGAACGACTACTATTGTTATAGCTGTATTTTGCCCCGAAATCAACACATTCCAAAGGTTTTCAGAGAGCAGCCATTCTTCTCGCTCCACGAATTTGGAGAAGTCTTTTACTCTTATGTCCCATGTGCCCTCACAATTCATCAGCAGATGGTTCAGACTTTGTTTGGCTGGATTTTCACAGATGCTACATAGTTCAATTGCATTTTGCCTTTGACCTCTTATATTCAATATTTCCCCAGTATGGATGGTATTGAGGCGCATCCTTAAAAATGTATTTCTCATTTCCCAGTCTGGACATTTCATAAAATAATTTGATAGTTGGACTAATTTCTTGTCCACTACTAAGAAGCTGTTCCAAGGTTTGATTTTTCACGACTTCTCACGACATTCCTTATTTCAATTTCTTTTTTGACTTTGTGGGTTGGCGATCAGAACTTCAATGGTGGTGTCTGCCTCCTCCATGGTTTTCATGACGTTTTGCTCCAGATGGGCTAACATCTTTGATTTGCGAGTTAGTAAGTGTAATTTAATGTCTTCATATAGGGATTATTTTAGGGGCAAAACGATTAACCTATACATGGAAAGTAAACGCCATTCTGCCAGTGTCTCCAGTGATTTGAGTCCAAGGGACCCCTTCCAAATCAGGCCTTCAACCTTTTGCCAATCTGTATCCCACAGTGCTGGTTTCGCCTCAAGGCCATACAGGATCACTGGCACTATTTTTGCAATGTAAAATTTGAGTAAAGGTTTGATAGAGAATTTGCAAAGTTTGTAATAGATCATCTGTTGCACTAATCTGTCTATTTGTTCCCTTATGCCGTATTCCATTTTACATATTGATGGAGGTGTATACTGCATATCCCAGGTATAGTACCTCCTCCACCCTCGGAATGACTTGGTCTTCTAGTACCCAGCGTGCAAATTTTATTTGTTTGCAAGGACGTTTGAATACTATTACCCTGGATTTCTTTGGGTTGATGATTAGGCCATTTAGTTTAGCATACTCATTTAAACCATTTAGTAAGCGTTGCAGACCCACTGCGGTCCCGTCTACCAGGACGATGTTGTCTGCGTAGGTGAGCCAGTGAACCTTAGTTCAATTGAACCCTGGGCTCGCCAACGCCCAGGACTGCAAGAAGGGTCCCATGTCTGCCAGGTATAGGTTGAAAAAGAATGGTGCGC
The DNA here is from genome assembly GCF_040938575.1 of Ambystoma mexicanum. NCBI lineage: Eukaryota > Metazoa > Chordata > Amphibia > Caudata > Ambystomatidae > Ambystoma > Ambystoma mexicanum. The sequence goes on along the minus strand of NC_090937.1, from coordinate 486,062,545 downwards.
CCAAACAGCCTTGTCTAAATCCTTTCTCAACCTTGATCGGGTCAGTGAGGTGCCCGACATCATCCAGTCGAACCCTGATGGTAGTGTCTTTGTGTAGTTCAATCAGCATAGACAATAGGCCCCTTGGTGCACCCAAGTCCCTCAATTTGGCCCAGAGGCGCTCTCTGATCACAAGGTCAAAAGCCCTTGAAGTCGATCCAGGCTCCGGAAGTTTGCCCCGTGTGCTCATTCAACAAGTTAAGTGTCAGCCCATTAAGGGTCGTAGACATCCCACCTCTAAAGCCTGTTTGGAACTTTAATATTTTTTCCTCTTTGCCCATTCTTCTAATTCCTTCAACAAAATCTTCATAAAGATCTTACTCTCTATATCAAGGAGGGTAATCAGTCGATAGTTCTGGTTGTGACCGATCGCCCCCTTGTACAATAGGATTATTATTGCTGGTTTCCAAGAGGGTGGGAAGGTTTGCCTCGCCAGACTCTCTGTATAGCCAACAAAGTAGTTTCAACCAGGATTTTTTTGTGTTTTAAGACCTGGTAACTTAGTCCATTCGGGCCTATGACCTTTGATGTCGAGGCTTTCGTTATTAGAGCCTCTATTGTTAGTTCTTCGAAGGTTAGTTCACAATTGGTATTTTCCTGCCCACTTCCGTGGTCTTCATAGTGGCTTTCAAAATGTTCTACTAGATATTCTGACAATCGCTTATCTGCGACTAAATTGCACTGGATATTGTTATTTTTTTCCAGTCGATTAATAATTGACAAGAAATGTCTGCAACTGTCCTCGCAGAGTGCCTCCAGCATCCGCTCATTGTCTTGTTGATAGCGCACAAGCTTTCTTGAAAAGGACCAGTGCTTGTAGGCCCTTGTAAGATTTTTTTTATCTCTTCTTGTACGGTGTTCTGGTCGAGGTTAAGATTTCTTAAATGTCTAATTTTCCTTCTGTGTCGTTATTTGAAATCCAATTTTCTTCATCGAACGAATGGTAGTGTTGAACGTTTTTTGACAACCCTCCTGCACTTGGGGGGGGGGGGCAGAGTGACCAAATAAAATTCGTAACATTTGTGGGATGGCAATTTTCCTGTTGCTCTCTTAGTGTGGTGGCAGAAAGGTTGTCATTTAGTTTTCTCCCCTCTCTTTTGTATTTTACGAGGAGGGATGTGCCCTTTCTTGCTGCCAAGTCATGGGCATACTGGTCTACTAGAGTGACATTGACATCCGATATGGCCATTTTTCAAATGGGCGTGGTCACTCACTTCTCCCCAGATCATTTCCATTTGTATGTTTTTCGCCAAAAAGCTTTCGGTCACAAAAATGTAGTCTAAAATGGATGTGGATTTATCTGGTGACCACGTCGTGCCAGGTGGATTATCTCCTGGCACCGCCCCATTCAGCCTAAAACCAATGTTCTAGTAACTTAATATTCTGTCGTATGAACAAAATGAACAAACAGTGCAAACAATAGCAGGTAAGCACTGTAAGACTTGTAACACTTTTCAAATACCTTAAGGATTTAGCAGTCCATCCCCATATAGGTATGAGTTTTTCAAAGTCAGATTGGAGGGAAAAGGGTTCTATGTAATAATGTCCCCCGAAAAAAATGGCACTTATTACACTGAACATGCGGGGGACACCCCCGCATTTTTTTTTTTTTTTATTATTATTTTTTAAATGTACTCAAGGGTAGCAGGGAACATCCCTGGTCCCCATATATAAGGAACAAGTTACGTACCTGTAACTGTTGTTCTCCAGCATGGGTCTGGCATGGATTCACATGCTCATGAATATTCCCCGTCGTCAGGCTGGGAATCCTCGGTACAGAAAAAAAATCAGTATCAGTTTCGTTTCTGATCTGTCTTTCCTAGTAGTAACCAATCACTGATCTCTGGGTCATACTGCCCACAGCCAATGACTGCCCTCTCCCGAAGCCCCGCCTCCGGCAGCCATCCTCAGATTTGGTAGCACGTAAAGTGGCAGTATGACCAAGTGAAGAGCCGTAGAGGGGTAGGCGGGAGGGTTCGCATGTGAATCCATGCCAGACCCATGCTGGAGAACAACAGTTACAGGTAAGTAACTTGTTCCTTCTCCAGCATGGGGTCTGGCATGGACTCACATGCTCATGAATATAAGATTACATAGCAGTACACACATGCACAACCACGGGAGGTGGCAAAAGGCTCAACATTAAGCAATACATAAACTCAACATTAAGCAACTCTTACCTCCTCACCAGGCCGTTCAGGCGAAAAGGTTGCGCAGCACTGCTTGGGCAACCCTGGACTCCTCCCTGGAATCCCGATCGACGCAGTAGAATTTCGTGAAGGTGTGCGTCGACCTCCACGTAGCAGCCCTGCAGATGTCCAGCAGGGGCACACCAGAGAAGAACGCTGTGGTAGCAGCGATCGCTCTGGTCGAATGGGTCTCGGACGGCCGGGCAGCGGTCGGTTTGCCAACCGATGACAGTGCATGATACAGCTGGAGAGCTATCTGGAAATGGAAGCCTTCGAGAGAGCCTTCCCTTGATTCACAGGTCCAAAGTTCACAAAAAGCTGTGACGTCTTCCGAAAACTCTTTGTGCGGTCCACGTAGAACTTCAGCGCTCTAGCTAAATCCAGCGAGTGCAAAGTCCTCTCGGCCGGCGACGAAGGCGACGGGAAAAAAACTGGTAACACCAAGGGCTCGTTGAGGTGGAAGTCCGACGGCACCTTGGGCATGAAGGAGGGATGCGTCCTGAGCACCACCCTCGTGTTGTGAAAAGTCAAGTATGGAGGCTTGCAAGATAGGGCCTGAACCTCTCCCACGTGCTGTGCAGAGGTGATGGCCACAAGAAAAGCTGTTTTCCACGATACGAACTTCAACAGTGCCGTATGCATAGGCTCGAAAGGGGCCCCCATGAGCCTAGTCGGCACCACGTCGAGCTCCCACACCGGGGCTGGGGCCTTCACCGGCGGGAACGAGTGGATAGTCCCTTCAAAAATTCCTTCACCAGGCGATGAGACCTCAAGGACACCCGTCCTGTTGTCCTGGTGTATCTGGAGATGGCAGCCAGATGCATCTTGTAGGCGTGAGCTAGTCCAGCCTTGGCCAATGACAGTAGGTACGGCAGTACTTGAGGGGCCGTAATCCGTAGCGGGTTAATCTTCTGTGCCCGGCACCAAACAGAGAACCTCTTCCATTTGTGTCCGTAACACTTGAGAGTTGAGGACGCCCCAGCCTTTGCAAGAACCTCTCTGCAGTCGGCCGGTATTTTGTATCCTCCAAACTCTAGTGCTGCAGGAGCCAGGCCTGCAAGTTCAGCGACTTCGGGTCATTATGAAGAATGGCACCTCCTTTTCTGGAGAGAAGATCCGCGTCCATGGGCAGTTTGACTGGTGGGGACGCCAATAAGTCCAGAAGGTCCGGGAACCAGATTTGTCTCGGCCACGCCGGTGCGACGAGGATCATCTTGCACCGGGACCTCTTGAGCTGGTTGACGAGCCAGAGTAGCAGTAGCAACGTCAGGAAAGCATAGAGGAACAGGTTGTCCCAGTGTCCCAGGGGAACGAGAAAGCATCGCCCATGCTCCTCGGTTGGGGGAACCTGCTGGCGAACCTCTGGCACTTGGAGTTCGTCACGAAGAGATCGACCTGGGGTCTACCCCACAGCCTGAAGAGTCAATCCACTAGATCCTGGCGTAGCTCCCACTCGTGGCACGAGCGCAGCTCCCTGCTGAGTGAGTCGGCGATGGTGTTCTTTATCCCTGCCAGGTGAAAAGGTACCAGAAACATCCCCTGGTCGACGGCACAGTGCCACAGATCCTGGGCTTCCTTGGATAGGGCCGGGGTTCTGGTTCCACACTGCTTCCTGATGTAGAACATCGTGGTGGTGGTGTTGTTAGTGAAGATCCTCACCACCTTGCCCTTGAGGGACGGAAGAAAGGACCCGAGGGCCCAAAACACTGCGCGGAGCTCCAGAATGTTGATATGAAGCTGTTTTTCCTCCGGGAGCCAAAGGCCTCACACGTGGAGATCTCCGGTATGCGCTCCCCACCCTTCCAGGGAGGCATCCGTCGTCACAGTTACCTGCTGAGCTGGGGTCTGAAAGTCTGCGCCCGCCGTCAGATCAGTGCAGGTGTCCCACCACCGGATCACTCGTCGGAAGGTCTCGTTGAGCGGTATCCTGTCCTCGAAGCTGCCCGTCGCCTGGATCCAGCGTGCGTCGAGGAACTCTTGCAGTGGACGCATTCGAAGTCTGCACAGGCGTACCAGATAGATGCAGGAGGACATCATCCCGAGAAGGGATTTGATGGATCTTACCCTGGCTACATCCGTGGCTAGCAGGCATTGCACCTTGCCCAGGATGGCTTTCGTCCTTTCGTTGGACGGCGAGGTCAGCCGTGCCACTGTGTCGAACTTGGCTCCCAGAAACAGGGCGACCTGCGAAGAGACCAGGTGGGATTTGGGGAAGTTGATGGAGAACCCCAGGTCCGTGAGTAGCTGGACGGTCTTCGCTGTGTGTTCTACGGAGAGCTCCCTTGTCCTTGCTCGGATGAGCCAGTCGTCTAGGTAGGGATAGACGTGGATCCCTTGTAGACATAGCCACGCTCCCACCGGTGCTAGGCACTTGGTGAACACCCTGGGTGCCGACTTTAATCCTAACGGGAGAGCCTTGAACTGGTAGTGCCGTCCTTGGACCACGAACCTGAGGAACTTCTGGTGTCCTTTTAGAATGTGGAAGTAGGCATCCTCCAAGTCCTACGACGACAGGAAATCGTCCTCCTTCAGCTGTCCCAGCAGGTGCTGGAGGGTGACCATCCAGAACTTCTGAGCCTTGATGTACTTGTTCAGTCGCCGCAGGTCCAGGATGTGACGGCAACCTCCTGTCTACTTCTTTATGAGAAAGTATCTTGAGTAGACCCCGGAGCCCCGAAGTCTCTTTGGGACGAGCTCAATGGCACTCTTGAGCATCGCCCTTACCTCCAGCAGCAGCTGGGGTACGTGGTTTTCCTTCCTGGCCACAGGTGGCACGCAAGGGCACTTCTTTAGAAACTCGAGGGCGTGCCCCTGGGCCAGGGTTTCCAGCACCCAACAGTCAGTGGAGATGGACTCCCACACGCTGACTAACTTTGCCAGCCGGCCTCCCACCGGGGTGCTTCGGTGGGGGCCCGACGCCACGGTCAGTTCAGTCCTGTTTCGAGGCCGCCTTGCTGCCTTGACCTCCCTGGCGACGACGGCGGGAACCTCCAGACTTCCCCCGTCCTCTATAGGCCTCCTGCGACAAGGAACGGGCCGCTTCACGGTAGGTAGAGGACCCACTGCCGGAACCTTTGGAGGCCCCTTGCTTGCCTCCGGTGTTCTGAAAGGACGGCCGTCGTTGCTGGAGAACTTCCAGGGCCCGGGCTGTCTCCGTGTCTGTTTTGATGGCTTGCAGGGACTCATCGACTGTCTTCCCAAACAGGTTGTTACCGTCGAAGGGCATGTCCAACACTTTGGCTTGTACATCCTGGCGGAAATCCATCGCCTTAAGTTATCCGCGCCCGTCTGAGGCAAACTTTGTTGCCCAACTGGCGGAAACAGGTGTCGGCGATGTCCGTCGCCACCGTTACGGCGTGGGCCGCGCCTTCTTGCCAGATTTCCAGAGCTTCTGCCCTCTTGTCGTCCGGCAGGAAGTCCAACAAGGGAGAGATTTTATACCAAAGTTCCCTGTCGTAACGGGCAACGATAGCCAGGGCGTTGGCCGCCTTAATCGTCGTCGCCGCCGACGTGATGACTCATCCCATCGCGTCAAGCTTATTTCCCTCGCCGTCCGGCGGAGAAGTCTATGTCGATGCCCCCCCGCCTTCTTCCTGGCAGCCGCCGAGACGACTGAATCCGGGGTCGGCTGTGCTCTAAGGCATAGAGGGGCTGCGTTGGGGACCCGGTACTTCTTTTCCCATCGGTCCCTTTTTGTCTTCCTCTTGGTCTCTCGACGTTGATAGAGGAACCCCTCCTTGGACGGGTTCGTGAGGAGGGAGAGCCCCTCGTGCGGTAAAGATCTGAGGATGGCTGCCGGAGGCGGGGCTTAGGGAGAGGGCAGTCATTGGCTGTGGGCAGTATGACAGATCAGAAACTAAACTGAAACTGATTTTTTTCTGTACTGAGGATTCCCAGCCTGACGATGGGGAATATTCATGAGCATGTGAATCCATGCCAGACCCCATGCTGGAGAATGTCACCAATAGCTTTTCCCTGCAACATTATGTATGGGGACATTACCTGATCCCGGGAAAAGCAGGTAAGGCACAGCTGTAGAATAGTCAATGTTCCAAGGAATTCTGCACTTACAACTAAGTAGCAACTTTTTGTTGGTAATTTTTGTTGGTAAAAAAGGGATCAGGGTCTTTGGAGTAGGCTCCCTGAATGCGCACAAGCTTTAGGCCTGGGCGAGAGTGTATGGACGAACACCCAAACACTGGAATCAGCAATCCAGCAACAAAGGAGCAACAGAACGCCTCAAGGTAAGTATTACCAAGGGTCCCACAGTACCTTAGGAGTGATGAAGAGGATGAAGCTAGGCGTCGCCTTCAGGATGCAGCAGCTGTAGATACGGTCTCCTGCTCCTTGGTCATGGTGACGAAAGAAAGGGCTCTTGAAGGGATGTCGCAACAGCAGTCGAGAGAGGTGACCTCCAGCAAAGAATTCTTCATGCTCCAACGCAGATCTGTAGTTTTGGTGCCTCTTCAGAGACACCAATGAAGAACATTTACCGCCCAGTTAATTTTCCTAGCTTGATCGGTACAGCACTCTGGTGTGGGGGGATCTTGCCTATGAAGGTCCAGAAATTCAAAGTTTTCGGGAGGATTCATTTGTGGCAAGACGATGAACCAGAAAGTGGTTGCAGGTCCTCAGGTATTGGTGGTTTGCAGCCCAGGAAGGCCGCAGCATATCGGGGGGGTGGCCCAAATTGAACGTAGTCTTAGGACTGATTATGCCACCAGTCCAAAGGAGAAAAGTCTCCTCTGCGCTGCTGTCCTGAACCATTTTCAAATCGACAGGAAAGCTCCAGTCACTTCAGCAGGCATATCCGGTCGCCAGAAGGTGCTGCAGGCGTCTGGTAGCCTTCTTCGGATCTTCAATTCCAGTGGTTGACTCTCTCAGGATCCTTGCCTTTTTTATCCAGGAACCCAGCCAATCAACATGCAAGTTACATTCAAACTTTGTGGGCTGGCTGTCCTTTCAGGACAGCCAGCCTCTCAGTTGGGACCGATTCCAGGCAGACATGCTGGAATATAAAGACCAGAGAAGTTTTGGGATCCTCCTCTGCTTCCTGTCCTCACAGACACTGGAGCCTTGGTGGTCTTCACAAAAGATCCCTACCGAAGACAAAACTCAAAGAAGGGCATCCCCCAACCCTGCACGGTAGAAGGACCAAGAATGGACAATCAAGCAAGAAATGGCAAAAAAAAGGAAAACCATCACCATTTTGGGTCAATGGTGACACTTCTGTGCATTACCGTGGTTGAGTAAAAATTACACAAAAGTAGGTAGTGCATGTCCACTGCCACCAGTCATTCAGGTATGCTTGTCACTAACAGAAATGTTACAGGATCAGTGAGAAAGGGGATACAGTGAAACCCCTCAGCACTCAAAAGAATGGGTAATAAGGATAAAGGTACCCCCCTATCCTTGGGAACATGTTTTCTCACAAGGAGAATTAAATAAAAAGGAAGCCCAAGGGGCTCCCAGACCACATCCAGGAGTCGAGCACAAAGTGCTGGTGGTCCCAGAAGTGGAGGAGATTTGGCATAAAAATGAAAAATCTCCCAAACAATCCCTCTTACACATGGTAATTAAAATTAAACAGAGGGACAAGATAACACAATACTTCCGTACTAACTTCTCAGGAGTTGAAAACCATATGACAGTATGGGAAACATTTAAACCTCTATCAGACAAATCTGTGCATTTAAGACATTTGGCATTTTAAGGCTGGTGAAAAGAGAGAGTTAGGCAAGTGTGATCACCTCTAAAAGCACTATGAAGAGCATGACCAGAGTGGACAGGCGAACACTACTGGATATAACCAACACGACAAATTGACAGCTGGCCAACAGGGAAATCAAAACGTGTTCCTGCAGGCCTGCGGGCAGGCAGTATCCAGAATCTGAGAAGCCTAGTAAGATGCTTGCTTGGCTGGTCAAACAGAAGGGCCATAATGAAGTTGACTGCATACAAGACCCAAAAAGAAACCATGTTACTCACCCTGCCAGTATTAGGGTTAATAATTCCAAAATAAAAGAGTATTCCTTTTACTCGTCAAAACGCAATAAATTCAAATCGCTTATCTGCTAGTAACTGGAAAGGGCCACCCTGTTGCAGCCAGACGATTAGCAGCAACAGCCACGGAATGTACCTTTATCAGTGGAAGAAATTCGAGCAGCAATTGCCAACGTACTATCAGGGAACGGCACAGATGTGCAGACGACCGTAATTCAACAAGGAATTTGCTGATTTCTTAGCCCCGGAACTACCGCCAGTATAAAAGGACTTGACAATCGGCACGCTGCCCCATTTGACCAAAGAAGCTAGATACATGCGGCTTCTTAAGCCAAACAAAGATCAGCACGACTGTCTGCCCTATAGACCATTGTCAATGTTTAACATAGATAACAAAACTCTTGCGATGTCAGTAACGCACCAAATTCTCCCACTTCTACCTGGAATGGTCATTGATGACCAGTCTGGGTTTATACACGGCCGATCCAACGCCTATAACATGAGAAAATTATTCAGTGCCATGGCACCGATTGATCCCCGCGGTATCAGTGCTAGCTGCCAAGAAGGCACACGACTCCTTGGATAGGCACTTCATGCTGGAGGTTGTGAAGAATCCAATGGATCCCTCAATGAAACCCTGCCTAAAGTATCCTCCCAGGTGGCCAGGGAAAGGCAGACTCTTCCTGATCCTGACCTTCAGGGTGGTGTACCGCAGGAGGATCACATGTGAGGCGACCAGGGCCAGGGTGGTCAGGAGATCCTGTGGGATGAGACACAGTATTTGTCCTGCGACAAGGAAAACCTTAACAGGTTTCCAAAACAGGTAAAGACTTATTGTCATTGGGGTGTCACTATCCCACATATAGAATCTTGGGTTCTGGAAACAAGAATTGTAACATCCGAGAAAGCAAGATCCTTTAAATGTATTCAGCATAAACACCTTCTTCCCCCAAAGATAGAATGTAAAGAAATCTTGCCTTAAAAAAATGGTTTTCCCCTGTAGCACCAAATTCTAAAGGTTTAATTTTAAATAACCTTAAGGGAAGTGAATCTACACTTCGAGTTAAACAAAACCCTAAAAGAATTAACTTTCTTGAGGGGGACTACAAGTCCCGTAATCCCATCAGTATTGGGACGGGGAAGAGGGCTGAAGAGGCATGGAATAGTTGTCAGGCAATTAAGCCTAACAGCCCACACCTGAAGGAACCAGGGAGACATAAAAGGGCCCCCCAGGTGCCGTCAAGAGGAAGGAGTGGAAGGAGCTGGAACTATGAAAGGAGTGCGTACAGCAGTAGCAGTAGAAGGAGAAAGAAGACGGGAAGAAACTGGCAAACCAAGCAGAAGTGGGAGAACCAGCGGGATACCGGAACCTGGATGCATATTTCACCTGCTTGTTGCGAGAGGGTCCTACTCCCCCAAAATCAGAAGTGCAGAGGCTTTGCAGTGGAAGACGAGCAGAGAGGCTGTCTTTCCTCATGTAATTCTGATTGCAGTGGTTGCTGGAAAGGAAACGTGTTGGAGACAGAGGCGAGGAGCTGTGGGCAGGTTCCAGGAGTGAGAGGGGCTCCTTATTCCAGAAGCAGGTGACACGAGGAAGGGTGTGGGTCCCTTCGAAGCCAAAAGCCGTAGAAGTTGTGCGCGAAGTTGTGGAACTAGAGCAACCCGCAAAACAAGGATACCAGAAGCCAGTGAGTCAAACCTTGCATTCTGTTCCCTTATGTCAGCAATGCCGGCAACAGTATCCAGTCTTTCCTTCACTCGCATAAGCAGTAGAAGCAAGCTGAAGATTACGATCCATCTACTAACAAGGGAACAATGGAAAGAACACTTGTGTGTGAGTAGACAGGTTTCCTTTACTCGCGTATAAGTTGAATGTTATCGAACACCATTGTTAAACCCTCAAAGTCTTTAAACTACATGAAGGAGTGGTCGCGCGTACCTAACTTTGTTTCCAAATGAAGATTGAACATTATTGGTTGCGTGTCAATCATTAAGAAGAACAAACTTTGTGAAACACTATCGTCAAAACACTTAAAGCCTTAAAAACTCATTGTTTCTAAAAGAAGACAAGTGTTTGAATTCTATAGCTGCAGTTAGAGCTAGTGCAAGCTTTGCCCAAGCAAATGTATTACCCTGTTAGGCAGAAACATGTGCAGTTCCCTTAGGGACCACTGCAATACGTTTAAGACTACCGGAGTAAGCAGTAAACCCAATTGGTAGCAGTCTGCACCACACAGATTTACCCGGTAGCTGTGGCTGAGCAGTCAGACTTCTCTCAAGAAGAGTTAGGCAGTATATAGAGTATACATAATAGGGCTAAAAATACAGTAGAACAAGCAAACACTGACCAGAGCTTTGGTATAAAAGTATATAATTATTTATTTAAAAACACACTTATGAAAATACACTGGCACTAATATATCAAGCAAGTTCAAACACAGTCACTATAAGTATATACACCTCCCTAATTAATTATTCGACAAGTCTAGGTTAAGACACCACTTATTAGCAAAACAGAGGTGAGCACGTAACCGTAGCTGGCACTCCAATAATTCGTTTAAAAAGGGAGGGAAAAGACAGTATGGAAATAACACAGTACCAACATTTTTAAGAAACCACAGCAAGTCAAGAAAGGCAGGGTCTACTGTAGAGCCAAAGGTTCATAGGCCAGGCCCACTCTTGGAGAGAGAACACGGCAGAATGTGCCCAAGATCAAACAGTGGAAATGCACTCAAAGTTTTTGCAGAAAAGTCAAAAAGAGGTTGGATCAGTTCAGAAAGGCAAAGTTAGCAGGTCTGAGGTCAACCCAGTTAGAAAGGCAAGGATTTACGGGACACCTTGGACAATCTGTTGCAAGGGAGACCAGGCAGGACACAGTACCTGAAATGTTGAGAAAGCTCCAGCGGTGGCAGTTGTTCCTGGCAGCGGGTGAAAGTCGTGGCTTCGACCAGAGGAAGAGATGATCTCAACGAGGAAGAAAGCTGCAGCTGGTTGCACTGCCAGGGAAGAAACCAGCCGCAGAGTTCCCGATTAAAAGGTACGACCCTTTTATTCGAGGTAGTGGTGAAGCGTGGCTATCCGGCCGCCGGGGTGCTTGGCACAGGCGATTCGACCACGAGACGTCCCGGAAGGCAAAAAAAGGCGAACTGGTTGGTCCCACCAGCTCAAAGGGAAGAAGACTCTCCTGCAAGAAGATCTCATCTGTCATCGGGGAAGTGGCGAGTTCGTACAGCAGGGCTCCATCAGTCGTGTCGTTGTTGTAGATGGCTCAGCTTCTCCCCTCTTTGGATTCTTTAGGTCCTGTGGCGACTTCTGAAGACCCAGTCCCCAAAGCCCTGCTTTTATGCAGAAAACCCCCCATTCATCAGCCTAGCTGTCACTCAAACATGCTAAGTGGTGAGCCGGGCGGCTCACCACTGGGCCAATCACACAAGAGTGCAACATGAGTTGCCAAGGCAACTCAGTCCAGGGTGCCTGATCCCCCCTCCCACACATCCTGTAGACCCCTGACAGAGTGGCATCATGAGGGCTTCTGTGGAGAAGCCCGCCAAAAAGTGGAACAAAGGGCTCGACTTGGGTTAGTTTCAGAGGCGAACACAAACGCCATTTTAAAACCGAGTCCTGGCAAAAAGACCCAACCGGAGAATAAATATTAAATAAATAACCCAGCGGTATCTTTTTTTTTTTTGTTTTTTTTTAAAATTTGTGTATGGTTCTACTACAAACGTAACAGAACCTTTACAAAATTTTAAATAACAAGCAAACATTACATTAAATGTCTTAGAGCATGTAAAAACAACATTACATATAAAAGGATATCCAAGAAATGTGGACTCTCAAGAGCAAGCAAAGTATAACATTACATTAGAGGAAATGGGAATGTTGTTCCTTTTTACATCGTAAAGTGAAGGAAAACGAGTACATTAGCATTTTAATAATTCTTTCTGCCTTCTCTCAGTTTGCATCCCATTTATGCATATCTTCAGATTACTGTAATTATTGAGTTATTTCTCTATTGCTTTGCAAAATCTCGTTAGAGCATAAGTAAGCAGTTTATGATTTCCTTGCATCATACGAGCCCATAAGAATGGTAAGCAATCAGTAAAATTGGGATTGACAAAGTCCATAAAACAAACAGTTCTAAGATCTTTAAAATGCGGACAGTATAAAATCAAGTGTTTTAGCGTTTCCACCTGTTCATTACATGCGGGAAATGTACAACTCTTGTTCGTTTTGTACATCGTACTACTGGCCCAGGACGTAATTCTGTCTTTCGTGTAAAATAGATTAAATTTAAACCGAAGAAAGACATTGCGTGTATGATTGCACGGAAATATCGTGATGTAGTCGTGTCTGGGTAAACGCTTTTTTGTGAACAGATGATATTCTGTAAACAATTTATAAGATCCAATCTGATCAATAGTGCTAGACCAGTCCATTTCAAATAACTTATTTTTTGGCATAAGCAGGTCGGTTATGGACATCCTCCACTGTTATGTTAGCATCATTCAGTATAGTATGCATCCTTGTCAAATATCGGACCATGTCGGTCGTTGGCCTTGTGTCGATTGATTGGTTCATATCAATATATAGTGAGTTTGGTTTAGGATACATGATCTTTGCATAATCCGTCAGAAGTCGCCATCTCCAACGAGTAGATAAGGCTATGATACCTAACTCATGCCTTAGCACTACATTGGGTAGTGGCAGTGGGAGAGACATAACTCGCTTCAGTGCTGACCCTTGTAATTGGTCCAGTGTCGCTCCCATTTCGCACAGACAAATTTCTAATGAATAAAGCATAACAGTTTCAATTTTCAATGTGAGGAATTCAATAAGTGGAGTTAGTGAAAACTTGCAGTATTTAGAGTATATTATTTTTAACTGTGAGGTAAGTGGATGGATCTTAGTGTTAAGTAGTCCAGTCCACTTTTTAATGGAATTTTTTTCTGCTAGGTAATACCCTAAGTAAATGGTGTCCATATTCAAGGGTATGATGGATTTCATGATGTACCATTGAGCTTTCCCAGTTCTTTTCAGGATACCAAAATTAATTACAGCGGTTTTTGTTGGATTCGGAGATAAATTGTGCTTAGTGGCGAAATCTTCGAATAGGCGTAACTTAGTTTGTAAACCCCCGGGAGTAGGATCGAAGGGAATAATGTCATCTGCAAAGGCAAGCCAATTTAATTTCAAGAGCCCCGTCCTTACAGAGAACAAACTCTCCTCATCCCATCTTTTGTCCAAGTCAGCTAGATATAAATTAAAGAACGTGGCCGCCAGATTACAGCCTTGTTTTAGGCCTACTTCCGTGGCGATTGGATTAGTAGTACGGCCCTCTGATGTAAGTTTAACTTTGTAGGATGTGTTAGAATATAGAGCTCTAAACCAGTAAATTAGCACTAACGGTGTTCCCCAATTCTTTAGTTTGATCCATAATAAGTTCCTAATTACCGTATCAAAAGTGGAAGACATATCAATGAGTAATGTAGACCGGATTTGCAAATTTTTGCTTTGCAACAGCAATGGTAAGAGCCATTATCATCGTGTTCAAGGAGGTCCCCATCCCTTTCCTAAAGCCCGTTTGGCATTTAGAATATAGTTGGTGTGATTCAATACATTTTTCCAAGTCATGGAGGAGAAGTCTTGCAAACAATTTTGCTTCCGTGTCAATTAAGGCTATCGGCCGATAATTCTGGGGCAAAGAAGGATCCCCTTTTTTAAAGATCGGAATAATGTTGGCCGAAAGCCATGAGCTTGGGATACTTCCTGAATTGTGAATAGCCTGGAACCTGCATTGTAGAATTGTTGCCCATAGGTCTGGATCTGCTTTGTACAAACAGGGGGGAAAACCATCCGGGCCAGCTGAATTGGAGTAGTTGAGTTTGGAAATGGCCCATTTTACATCATCTATGGACCAAGTTATTTGTTGGAGATCTTGGTATCTCGGCATAGTGATGTCCGTATTTCTAAACTGGTCTGGCATTCGAAATTTCTGAGAGATGTAGGAGTGCCATATGGGCTCCGAGATGACATTGGTTTGTGAGAGGGAAATTAGATTCTGTTGGTTCGCCAAATCGTGGCTATATCATGGTTGGTTATGGCCCTGATAAGATTGCAATTAGTTTAATTGTATCTTTGTATTTTTATGTGTTTTAAATTTTGTTTATATGTCGCCATGATACGGCTCAGCTGTTGCTGATATCTTTCACATGATATATATTTGTTTTTGCATAAGGCTCTCAGGGCTTTGTTTTTTTCTCGTTTCTGGCTTTTGCAAAGTGGATCAAACATATGCCGATATGTGATAGGCATTCCCCTAATTTTACTAAAATGAAGTAGAGCCATCTGAATTATTTCAGCGTAGATTGAATCTAAGCTGCTAATAGAGGATTTCCTTGAGATGGGGTAATTCGCAATCGCCAGTGTTATATATTCGACAAATTGCCTGCAAAGGGTACAGCTCCATCTCATGGACAAATTAGGGCGATCGATTTCACATAATGGAATTGAATGATCAGGTGCACAAATGGAAACATTAATTTTTAGTTTCCCCAAAATTTGAGCATGATCGCCATAGGGCATAGAAATAATCCTTAGCGGGACCGCTGTTGAGAGTAATTTATGGGTTATAAATAGAAAGTCAATGGTGGAGGATTTAGTATCTCTAGACCATGTAGTCCAGGTAGATGTCTGCTCGGGGATAATAAGCTCGAGATCCCAGTCTCTCAAAAAACGCCTCCATTTATTGCCTCTGCACTTTGATAGGGTGCTACCAGTAGAGCTTCCACGCTCAGTGGTCGTCCTGCAGTCACAATTAAAATCACCTCCAATATTAATTTCCGTGTTCATGTATTCGTTGGTGATATATTCCAAGCAGTTCTCCACCTGGTCTAAAATCGCGTCAATAGATACATTCACTGGGTTCCAATAAATAGAAATTACAATTAAATGATGATGCTGATTAAAGTTAGTCTGTAGGAGTAATGCACACAGATTATTTGTTTGCCACACCATGTTGGAGGTGAACCCTAAAGCATTGTCCACTGCAATCAGAATGCCTCCGGAAGGGCGGCCAGCTGAGGATTGAATGGCCGGGATACAGTGTGTGGTGTAATCAGGCAATGTAAATACATTTGTTTTCATAGTTTCTTGGATCATTACGATAGATGGTCGCTGATGTTCATCTATCATCATATGCCATTTCAAAAGGTTCTGGTAACCACATGAGTTCCAAGATCGAACCGTTAAAAACGTTGTGGTATCTTTAACATTGCACCAAAAAGTGGTGCATTTAAAATCAATGGGAAAATCCCATAAGAAATATTCCGGTGGAATATTTTGCGCGGTATCCACTGCCACCAGCCAGAAACTCGACGAGGGGGGACTGGACAGTGCCCCCTTGGAAAGCAGACCCAGGGGCAATCGAATTACCCCTACCAGTACGTCCACAATATGATGGTTTGTACTGGTTCTGTTCACAATTTGAGACTAGTAAAGCCAATGGTGACTTTACATGCCCTGGGAGACAGTAGTCAGTCCCAGGGTATGGAGTCTATGTTTGGGGGTCACTACGACACCCCAGTGTTACTGCACTGAGAGTGCTGTGTAACACACATACCAAAAACACATGAAGCCCTATGGAGTAAAAGACCCCATAGCCCCTAAAACACATTCACAGTCAAAGGACATTCTCAAATCATGCCTAAGAGTGGGAGAAAAAGAGTCTCACTCTTAGCAGGAGAAAAAAATAAACCCCAAAAATCCAGCAAAGCTGCTGGGGGACTCACTAGGTTTGGGAAATTAGCCTTAACAGAGAATTCTCCCTAACACCTCTTGAGAGTGAAGCAGCCTTTCTCAAAGCCAGAAACTGTTCTAATAATAGTTTTGAGCCCAGCAGAAGACCAAACTTGCCTAAGATACAAGTATGCAAGCATTACCAACAGCCAAGAGTTGCACCAAGGCTTTTGGGTGATTGTGTGGCAACATTGGCACAGAGGTTAAGGCAAAGCTGGGGAAGGGAAATCTTGCTGCCAATATAATTCCTTTTGAAGTTGACGTGGTTTAAGACGGACAAGAAAGGCAAAGAGGCTGCCCCTTTTGAAGAGATATCCAGAGGAAGAGTGCCTTGTCTGCTTTACGGTGTTGCCGTGTCTTAGAAGTTAATCTTGTTTAAACCAAAGTCTTCTCCAAATCTGTCTTTCAAATACTAAGTACTGAAGCTGTGATGGTATAGTTGGATTGTCAGTAGATCAAGCGAAGTAGAAGCCTATGGGGTGAAGGGGAATGTCTTCATAGTAAACAGTGGCATAAGTGAAGTTTTTCAAGCAGAAGCTATTGAACTGAGAAATCATCCTGACAAATATACCTACTGTGCCTTCTAACCTGATTAGAAAAGTGACCATTGTTAACCAAGATGTTTATTCCATTAACATTCTGGAAGTTCTATTTCTTTTTGAACTGTGTCAAGTCTTTTCGGATAAATGGAAATGGGAAAAGGGCATTGTGGCTGAGAAAAACATTGAAGCTATTTTGAAGAAGTGGAAAGTCTGTTTTATCAGAAGAAGAACTTTTGTTGTTGGAACTGTGGTTCACAAATCTCTACCTTGATATTGACTTTTCAAGAACCGATTTTAAGACTTTACTACCTATGTCGATTTTCCCGACTATTCTTTTCTTGTTGAACATTGAAGAGGAATATACTTCGAGTCCTGGGAAAGGAAGTTCACCCAGGTTGCTTAAAGGTTACCAACACATTATGAATATCATTGTTGATGTTAACTGAATTGCCATATATGTTCTTTTGCATTTGATGTTTAGTGTGAGGGCCAGCATTCCTGTTTGAGAATGTTTCCCCTTAGTTTTGTTAGGTAGGGAAACCCATAGTAGGGCAGGGGAAGGGAGGTATTTTTTATTCTTGTTTTATTTTATAGTCGAACAATTCAACTTTGAAAATATCATAACAAGCATAACATTCCATTACCACTTCTGGTTACAGAAAAGAAAACATTAAATCACTCACAAAGTTCATCTAGAATAACAGAAATCTTTTTTCAAAAGAGACAAGTGGTGGATGTAGGACTCCAAGTTGCCACACTTTTTCTATGTCAGGTCGCTCCCTTTGGGCTACCGCACCAAGGGACCTTTCCCCAACTTGCACCAGGTTATCACAACTCAATAAAATATGTCTAGCAGTCTCAACACTGTCTCCACCACAGACAGCAGAGGCAGCGATCCCTATGTATGTTGCCCCATGCCCCAACTATTTTGTGTGTCTTGAGTGTGTTAAACTTTACCTTTAGGTAATCCCATAAGGAGGAATTTTTCCAAGGAAGTTAAAGATGTAATTCAGGCCATTTTTGCTATGTTTAGGTAGTATGCAATACATGTAGCCGCATGGTACTTTGAAGCAAGATCTATCGTTAGCTGCTCCCTACACTGTGAGGACAATTGCCCCAATACATTTTGTGTGTTTCAGAAAGTGCCAGTCCAATGCTTCGTTTGGTGCAAGAGCAAGCCATCTCCTGGCTGCAAAACATTTTGACCAGGCAGCTGCAGGGCATAAAATTGAGTCAATATTTTAATGGCACATACACTATGCCTAGCATAGAGCCTACCCCAGTATTATGCTTCTTCCAAACCAGGTAAAGACAGCTTAATTGTAGCTTCACATGTATGGGCATCACATCAAGCTCTAAATAGGGCATTTCAACAGATGTACATGAGGCCAGTCTAAGTAATAGCTTGATTATCAAGGCTTCCAGTAGGCTGGTTTTCCTAACCAGCCTCATAGCCCAAATTTCCACCTGTATAAAATAAAAGGCGATCTTAGCCTGGTACAGTTGTAAAATTGCACCTGTAGAACAGCCACCAACGTTCGAGGCAAAGGCACTTATGGTGCCTGCTGTTGTTAGACCTTAATTTGGTGTACTCAAGGTGCTTAGATCCCCTTAGCCCATCTCCCAAGTAGATGCCCAGGTATTAGAAAACCGGGACAACTTCCACTATGGTGCCGGCAAGCGTCCATTTAAGGCTGGTTGCCTTAGCTACCGAATGGGCGAAACACCATGATTTTGGATTTGTCTGTATTTATTAGCAGAGAGTTAGATTTGGCAAAGTTTGCTAATTTATTCAAGGACACCTGCAGGTCCACAGGAGTAGTGTCCAATAGGACCAAGTCACCAGCGTAACCCAGCCAGGACACGGCTCTATCGCTAAATCGTGGTGGGTTAGCAGAATGGCTGGATAATATTCCTCCCAGGTCGGCTAGGTAGATGTTAAATAATATGGGTGCCAATGTGCACCCAATGCTTAAGAGCCTTAGTGGTTATAATCCAGCCAGTTTTGCTGCCAGATTGATCCATATAGACCTTTACTCGGGTCTGATCATGAAGATGAATTATCTTCAGAAGACCTTAAAGGTTACCAACAAATTATGAGTGTCATTGTTGATATTAAATGAATTGCTATATTTTCTTCTGCATTTGATTTTTAGCGTGAGGGCCAGAATTCCTGTGTTAGAATGTTTCCCCTTAGTTTTGTTAGGTAGGGAAACCCACAGTAGATTAGGGAAGTGAGGCCGCCTCACATTGCTGACCCCTCACAAGGTGATAACTATGACTGGGGTGGGTGTGCATTACATTTCCCTAGTAACTCTGCAATTTATCAATTTCCCTAACAATAAATAAACAAAGAGGGTTACAGAGAGCTTCACACTAGCGGCGTGCCAGGGCAAACAACTATCTCCAATATTGTTTGCACTGTCTGTTCAACCACTGGTGGTAATAGTACGGGATTATCATGCAGACAGAGACCTGAGGTTCTTTAATCAAACGTTTCTGATGTCAATATATAGAGATGACCTGGTGGTCTTTAGCAAGCACCCAAATGCAACCTCTCCCCTATAGTGGTTGAGATTGCAGATCAATTGCAATAAGTCCATGTTTTTCCCCTCTGACAGAGGTAGCATTCCCAACTGAACATTGTGGGCAATTTAAATGGTCTCAACATAGTTTGATACCTTAGCATAAAAACTGCCTGCCCCTCCAGAGTTCTGTACTCACTTAGCTACTTCCTGCTCCTCCGTAAACTGCAACATAAAGCCCAAAAATGTACCACATTACCCTTTTCATTTTTGGCCAGGATATCCCTGATTAAGAGGATTCTGCTCCCCAAATGCCTGTATCTATTCACTAACATGCCTATCCAGCACAGTGCTAACATTTTCGGCAAGGTTAAATCCTTAACGAATTGACCAAATTTGGGGTGGGAAATAGCCAGCTCCGAGTTGGGGAAACACTGGTCTTGCCATACCAGCTGGTGGATTGAACGTACCAGATTTTGAAATGTCCGACTGAAATGTATGCATTGATCTACATGCTGCACCATGCTATCAACTGGTTCCAGGCCTCCCCTATACCTCAACATATTCAATTAGAGAAAATGATGGCACCACCAAAAGCCCTGGAGGCAATAACTCTACTAGTGATATCTAGTAGTGCATGTCGCTGGGACTCGTAGCCCAGTAGAGCTGACCAAATGGGCATCGCAGTAACTACATCGCAAGCTTGCTATGTCCCCGCCATACACCCCATCTGTGTTTCTACACAATGTTGAGGAACTTCTGTTCACTGCTGAGAAAGGCACCATGCGTGAACTACATAAAAAGGTTCACTAGATTCGAAGAACACTTTGAGAAATGGCTGATCGGGTGTCTAGTCAAATGGTCGACAGACAAATGGTCGACAGGACAAATGGTCAAATTTTTTTTTTTAGTTATATATATATTTTTTAGGTTTTTGTCTAGGGAAAAGGGTTTTTTATAGCAAAAAAGGGGGCTGGGCACCCCCCCCCCCCCCAAAAAAAGTGAAAAAAATAAATGTCCATCATTGACCTGTTGTCCTTTTGGTGTCGACCATTTGTCCTGTCAACCATTTAGATTCGACCATTTGACCCACAACCGGCCGATCGTACCACTGGAAAGATTCAAAGAGCAGACACCAGTCCCTAGCTGAATCAAGAGGGAAATGAAGGCCAAGTAGCCAAACCTACCCGAGATACCAAAGGGAAGCCCCCTCATTACCCATCGACTACTTGATTGGCCTAACGAACGGTCGCTGGACAAATTATCCATTATCAACTCACCCAGGGGAGACAATGCTGTGAGGAGAAGATGGGAATTGGCCAGGGTACACCAATAGGTGAAAAACACTGGGAATAAATGCGTTGGCAAACAAGATACATATACTTTAATTATAAGCAAGAGCGCTGCAATATAGATTCTACACCAAGCATGCTACGCAGCCCTAAAGGTCTGAACTTTTGACATTGGACAATGGCCGAATATGCCTGCTGGGCTTTCCTACCCACTCCCCAAGAATATTGGCTAGTTTCACATAGCATTGTTATCGTCTCGTAAATGTATTGTACTGAGATGGGGTGCCTACGCTCAAACAAGGGGTGAATCAACTGATCAGGGCTGGAGATTATGAAGAGACTTACAGCGAGCTGGCCCACCCAACCTCTACACCTAGGGACATATGATTGTAGCTACATTACTCGCAGAGAGGGCAAAGCAAATTGATGGATCACAGGCACGATAATGGCCGCTAACATACTATGTGGGCAATGTTAAAAGTCGACTATGCTGGCTTTTGTTCGTACTTTCGTTGATGCCACCTGATGCTCTATGTGTTAAATGATGGAATGTTAACTTTTTTTGCGTAGATCATTTTCCCAAAAGGCACATGCAGGGGCATTAAGTTCCCTAAAGAATAACCTTATGATTACGGCTGTTAAAAAGAAATTCTTTAAAAAAAGATTTAAAAAAAAATATCTCTCACTGTCCATTTATTTTGGGTTCATATCTCACAGTGTAGCCACATGTAGGCACTAATGGGGGGGCTATCCTTTTTAGGAATGTATTTTATCGTAAAGGATGTATTGTCCGACACTGTATATTATGTGTAAATACTTATTTGACACAAGTTTTCTAGATGTAGAACAAATAAATTGTATATCTTTCAGTATGTCACTGTGGTAATTTTCTATGAGTAAGTGTGTAGACTAATTTTACCTTTGCGTCTGCCTGCTACCCCATCCGGGAGTTAAGCCAAGTGCCGCTGTCCACGTTACGTTACTTACCTTTGAAAGGTTTAGCTTCGCTTTGTTTCGTTTGATAGCCCCATTAAGTTTCAGTGATCATAGATCCTTTGCAGGTCTGGGCAAACACTCTCTAAATATCTAATTTAGTAGTAATGTGGTGCTGAATAGGCGCTTTAGCTAATATTCATCCCTGCACTGTTGCAGAACAGTAGTCATTTCATGCCATGTGGTCCCGAGGATAAGTTCCAGAAGTAATGCTGGAGACATGTTCGACCTTCCACTGGTGGTCTTCGTCTGCTTGGGCCATGCTCTTCACCCTGGAACTGTTGTCGGGGCAGTTTTATTGCCACTTCTCGCCGTTTAGCAGCAGGGTCTCCCTCCTTGGTAAGTGAAGTGACCGTTTCTAGAGGATGTCGGATATTATGATTTTGTGCCTTTGGGGCAGTCGTTGGCTTGAGGTTCAACACCAAGGGTAACCCTTTTCACTCTGTAAAACATTGTACCACATCATTACTTGAATGTCTGTTCCATGAAGGCAAAACAAAGAAAACCCAAAGCCGTATCTCTGGGTTTTGGGTTGGTGGGTTACGGAACAGCATTTATCCATGGCGATTACTGAATACATACTCCAAAGTTCGCTTTACGCCATACTTCTCGGAGCTTCTGAGAAGAGGGGGCCTAAACCAGAGCCTTAGCGCAGCAACACAGGTTTCCACCTTTAGAAATGTGCTTGCACAAGGTGAATCCATGACCTTGACTCTGACCCACACACTCCTTTACCTCAGCAGTCCCTTTATCAGAAGAGAGGACTGGCGGAAGTTACATTTATTTGGGGGATGGAGGCAGGGCATATGGAGGCAAGGGGACTTTGGACTAGGAGTACAGAAGTCACAATGGTGACTAAGACCAAGTTTTCCTTACTCGTATATCCCGTCCCCTTTCCTCCATACTTATGGGTACATATTGAGCAATATTCACCTCTCGAGGTGCAAAAAACCTAAACTGAGGCAAAACATGTTATGGAGGACCACTTGCCCAAGCAAATGGGGTTGGGGGGATGATCAGGTAGCCAATGCCTATTGGGGGGTGATTGAGGAATGGGACGGGCATGGACATAGCAGCTCTCCAATAACGGAACATTTATTTTGTTACCATGCAACAATCCAAGATATAGTGTGGCCATCCCATCATAGATGGACAGCCAGCCTTGATATAGGACATTACATAACCAAAGATGTGGATTTGAACGTCGGGGGAACTTCTACTCCAACAAACTGGATCGCATTGGTACAGTGGCTTCCTTGGTGGGATCTGACCACAGCCGGTGAAAGGGGATGCGCATAGATGGGTGTGGCTGCAGACAAAAAGGAGGCAAAGGTTCAAGGAAGCCAGTGGTTCATTTAGCAGGACTTTAAAAACCTAGGAGACTACCTCGTGGAAAAAACGGTGGCCCTAAAATGCCAGCATGTAAAACAGACAATGCCAACACCATGTAGCAAACACTACTAGAGTGACAATAAAGAGAAGTAAAAGGGAACACCAATCTCTGGTAGCCGTAGGCACTACCACAGCTGCCCAAAAAAACAAAAGAGAAAGCCGTTTAAATGGAACCACAGTTACCAAAGAAATGCAGTCCAGGAAAATTAAACGACTGTGGGCCTCAACAGGAGAGGGTAAAAATCAGAAAACAATTCAAATCTTTCTAAACATCTCAAAAACCAAATATGAATGCAAATAAAACAATTCTAGGCAAAAGTGGTACAGTGAAGCAGCAAATGCAACTTCGTAACAAAACACAGCAGGAAGTAGCAGAACATGCTAAAGAAAATTTAAAAAAAGCAACATGGTCCTAAACAATTTAACTATAGGGTATCCCAATTGGAAATCTTTTTTAAATGAAAATCGTACCAAGATTCAATGTGTGTCAAAAGGCATAAAAGAAATCGCAGGGTGCAAGCTAAACAAGGTTGTTCTAGCCAGCTTGTGACCGACTAGAAAGTTTGAGAGCTATTCCAGTTTGGGTAACAATTAGGAAACTGTTGCGTTCAGGTTAAATAAATCCCAAGAACTTGTTACTTACAGGTTGGTACATAAAGTGTATTACTAGGAAGTGGTCTATTCTACAGCTTTAGAAATGGTGCTGCTCACTCACATGTTCAAACGAGTGATGGTACTACAGGGCACATACTAACATATTAACCTACCTTTGATGTTTCATTCCTTGACAAGAGTAATTTAAAACAGCCTGACAAGAAAACAGCTTCTCCTGCTGCAACAGCTGGATCGCTGGGTTCCATTCTGTGTCCAATATCCCCTCATCAACTGTTCTGCTCAGCTCATCAAATTCAGAGACATCGGCTGCAAGAAAAGAAAATCTAGTCAACAGGTTCCTTTGCCATTTGATATGATATGGCATTTATAACACACCTATACATATAGTGTGTCAAGGTGCGACGAGGGGAAACAGCGGGAAGACAGACAGCGATCCTACTAGGCCAGGTGAAATTGAGATAGCGCAAGTGCACGGGAGGGGGTAGAGGGGAGGGGCCGTGCAGTACATGGGATACCAGAAAAATAAATAAAGACAATAAATAATAAAAGTGCAGCCAGCTGGAGGCAAGTGCAGAGGGTAAGTGCACACATCAGAAGTCAGGTGCTAGTAGGGGCTGTAGGTATACAGAAACAGGTCTCCAAATGCAAAGGTTGGCAAGGAGGCAGTGCGGTGTGCAACTGGGAGGGAGGGGACCTGGGCCCGAGATCAGAGGGTATCCAGGTAACCAGTGCAGTATCAGATTCAGCCAGGAGATCAGCAGGGGAGCGGAGGAGAGAAAGCAGAAGCAAAGGTGAAGGTCTTGAGGTGCTTCCGGAACCGGAGATGGTTCTCCTCAAATTTCAGGGAGGCAGTCCAGAGGGAGTCCCCAGCAACAGGAGAGTGACTTGGGTTACCAAGGGAACCCATGGCAGACGTCCTAAAATGCCTCCCTCACATCCTGCCTAACCAGACTTTCATGCGCCTTGAGGAGGGCTTCTGTTCAGAAGCCCGCGAAAAGACGGCGAACGAAGGGACCAAACCTGGTTTGGAGCGCAGAGTAAAACACGAGAAAGACTAACAAAAAGAAATGGCGAATAAACCCATCCGGAGCCGAAATAAAAAATATTTGGTCAAGCGGGTTTATGTTCGAGGGATATAAAATAGCCTAAAATAATACCATGGTTCTATAAGATAACTGCAGTATAAAAATAGGGTAGTTACCACTGCCACCAGCCAAGTCTTGATGAAAAGGGAGCGAAACAGTGCTCCAAGAGAAACAGACAAAAAGGGATAAGAATTAACCCTTTCCAATACTCCATGTAAAATGGGTTGTACTGGGTCTGTGATTTAAAGAGACTACATAAAGTTAATGGCAACTTTAAATGTTTCTGGGCGACAGTAGTCAGTCCCAGAAGAATGGAGTCAGTGGTAAGTCTAAAAGACAACCCTGTGTCACTGCACTGAAGGTGCTGTGTAACACACACAAATGATGCTCATGGAGTAGGTGAGGCTCCAGAGCCCAAGATCACACAAATGGTAAAAACACACACAGCAAAACACATGTAAGAGTGGGAAAAAAGGCTCACACTCTTACCAGGTGAAAACAAGAAACCCTAGAAATCCAGCAAAGCTGCTGAGGGACTCATTAGGTAAGGGAAATCAACCATTTATGAGAATTCTCCCTAACAAGAAGGAAGATATTTAGGAAGAGAGAGTTGAAGGTATTGAGGCCCCAGAAGGCCTTTTGGACAATGCAGGGGGTTTTGAACTTAATCGTCGCCGCCACTGGGAGCCAGTGCAGAGATTTCAGTCCTGGAGAGATACGATCCCTGGGCTTGAGGCCAAGAACAAGTGTCGCAGTCCTGTTTTGGATGAGTTGCAGAGGGCGGAGAGTAGAGGCAGGCAGATTTAGAAAGAGGCTGTTGCAGTAGTCCAGCCTAGAGAGAACCGGAGCTCTGGAGACAGTGAGCTTCTGGGGGAAGGAGGGGAAAGAAAGAATACCTCTGAGGAGGTGCAGCTGGTAGTGTGACTTCTTAGAGACGTCGGAGATATGAGGAGAGAATGACAGGGTGCAGTCGAAGATGACACCGAGGTTTTTAGCCTCAGAAGTGGGAGCAGGAAGCGGACCAAGAGAGGCCGGCCAGAGAGTGACAGGAAAGGAGGGAGCGGGTGTGCCGATGAGGAGAATCTCGGTTTTATTGGCATTAAGGCAGAGATGATTGGAGGCACACTACTCCTGGATGGAGGCCAGACAGTCAGCGATGAGAGCAGGAGAAGAGGTGGCCCAAGGGAGCCTGAAAATGAGTTGAGTATCATCCGCATAGCACTGAATGGTGGGGCAGAGAGCGGCAATGCAGTGGTCAAGAAGTGCCAGGTATTGGTTGAACAACCATGGAGAGAGGTTAGACCCCAGGGAACACCGGCTATTGATGGTAGTTGAAAATAATACAACTAACTGGGCATCTAATTTCAGAGCCTGGCAAATGCCAAATACTTGTACACAAGCCAAAATATTTTGCTTTCCCAATGCTCGTTTTTAACACGACTTTATCGAAGGACACGCATAGTGCTCATAAATCAAGTGACTGAAGGCAGACCTGGTTAAGAAATTTTTATTACACCAATAACTGGTTTACAGCTCAAATGAACTATTATTCTTCAGCATGGGTCTGGCATGGATTCACATGCTCATGAATATTCCCCATCGCCAGGCCGGTAATCCTCAGTAAAAAAAACATTTCACTTTCACTTACAAACTGTATTTCTCCTCTAAACCAATCACTGTCCTCTGGGTCATTCTGCCCACAACCAATAACTCTCCATAAGCACTTCCTCTGGCAGCCATCTTCAGATTTGGTAAGCACGTAAAGTGGCAGTATGACCAAAAACAGACAGAAAGGGGTCGGAAGGAGGGTTAGCATGTGAATCCATGCCAGACCCATGCTGGAGAACAATAGTTACAGGTAAGTAACTTGTTCCTTCTCTAGCATGGGGTCTGGTATGGATTCACATGCTCATGAATAACGAATACACAGCAGTACAACATTACACAACCACGGGAGGTGGCCAGGCTCAACAGAAGCAATCAACTATTACCTCTGGAAGAGACTCATCTCAAGCAAACAGGTTGTTTAGAACTGCTTGGCCGACTCTGGACTCCTCCCTGGAATCCCTGTCGACACAGTGTGTGTGGACCTATACCTACCAGCCCTTCAGATGTCCAGGCTGAGGAAACACCAGACAGGAATAACATTGTTGCAGCGATCGCTCTGGTGGAGTGGGCTCTCGGACGGCCAGGCAGCGGACAGTTCGCCAACTGGTGACAGTGTGTGATGCAGCCGGAGAGCCACCTTGATATGGGAGCCTTGGACAAGGCCTTCCTATGGTTCACAGGACCAATGTTGACGAACAGCTGAGAAGTCTTCCAAAAATCATTTGTGCGAGTCACGTAGAACTTCAGATCACGAGCAATGTCCAGCGAGTGCAAGGCACTCTCAGCCAGTTACGAAGTCTTAGGGAAAAACACAGGTAACACCAAAGGCTTGTTGGGGTGTCATTCCGACCAAACCTTGTGCACCCGCAGCACCAACCTTGACTCGTGAAAAGCCAAATATGGCTGTTTGCAGGAAAGGGCCTGGATCTCACCCCCTCTCCTAGCAGAGGTGATGGCCACAATGAAAGCAGTTTTCCACGAGAGGGGCCTGATGCAGAAGCTTGAAGGGGACCCTCCCCCCATGAGCCTTGTCAGCACCACGTTGAGTTCCCATGCCAGCGCAGGAGTATTCCCCGACGGGAAAGATTGAAATAGTCGATCGAGGAACTCCTTGACGAGTCGGTCAGACCAAAGTGAAAATCTTCCTGGAGACCTGGTTTAGTGGGAGATAGCCGCCAGATGTACTTTGATAGAGGCGTGCACCAGTCTAGCTTTGGCCAAAGATAGTGACCGCAGCACTTCAAAGTCGACGACGCCCTGGCCTTGGCAAGGACCTCCCTACAGTTCGCTGGCAACTCATCCTCCAAACTCTAGGGCTGCAGGAGCCAAGTCCTCAGGTACAGCAATCCTGGGTCGTGATGCAGGATTGCGCCTCCTCTGGTGAGAGGATCCAGAACTACTGGCCGCTTGACAGCAGGCGACGCTGACAGGTTGAGAAGGTCCAGATACTAAATCTTCCTCAGCGTTGTGGAGGCTACCTTTACAGGGTCAGCCTCTTGTGCCTTCATGAGAGCAGCCGCCACCAGCTCCATCATCGACAAAGACCTCTCTTGAGGCGACTGGGCCTTCTTGGGCAGTTCAGCCATCTTGTCCTCCGTCCCTGGCTTCCCGGGCCTCTCCCGCAGCTTAGTTGGGTTGGGAGACTTCCTCTTGGAAGAGGAGCTCTATCGTTGGCTGGCAATCGAGGTGGATGGTGATGTTGAACGCGTCCTACCCAACGCAGAACCCGCTTGTGTGGCAACCCAGGTGGAACTGGACTTGCAGTGTTTGGCCTGGTCTTGGTCCCCCACGGGTGAGGTACCCTCAAAGGACTTAGAAGCTTGCTCCTCGGACCGACCGGTCCTGGGTGAGGCATGACCCTGCTCGGAGCACGGGGAAGAGGCATGCAGTAAAAATCTGAAGATGGCTGCCAGAGGAGGGGCTTAGGGCGAGGGCTGTCAGTGGCTGGGGTAGTGATTGGTTTAGAGGAGAAATGCAGTTTGTAAGTGAAAGTGAAACCGTTTTTTTTATCTTTTACCAATGATTTCCGGCCTGACAACAGGGAATATTCATGAGCATGTGAATCCATGCCAGCCTCCATGCTGGAGAAGCCGGACTATTCAAATCAGCACTTTAAGTGGGCCTCTACCCAAACACTGATGGACACCGGATGACTTCTGAAAGTCCCAGAAGGAACCACAGTTCAACAGGCATTGTGGCCAAGGAAAATGTTACTAGAACAACTTCTGACAGGAGCATGCTGAGAAAGTTTTGTGGGTGCTTCAGATAAAATTGAAGTATCCTTTCTAAAGAAGCATTCAGTAGCCCATGTGTGGAAGCCAAGTGGAAGACCTTCACCTACTTCCATTACTATTCAGTCAGCGTCCATCTGATAAGC
The DNA here is from genome assembly GCF_040938575.1 of Ambystoma mexicanum. Classification (NCBI taxonomy): domain Eukaryota; kingdom Metazoa; phylum Chordata; class Amphibia; order Caudata; family Ambystomatidae; genus Ambystoma; species Ambystoma mexicanum. The sequence goes on along the minus strand of NC_090937.1, from coordinate 486,034,088 downwards.
AACAGCAGGACACAGAGGACCCCCAGACATGATTTGCAATGATGCACTCAAGACATTGCATGGGCACCTGCACCAGAAACACACCAGACAGGGCATGAAACGATAAAACCCACTATATTGATTTTGGACGACCCACAAAAAAACAATGTAGATGGTGTAAATTGCAGCTGTGCAAAGTGCTCCAGTGCCTACCCACACACAGAATGACTGAGAAAGTTTTTTTTAATTTATTTTATTTATTTTAATTCGTGCTGCTGCACAACATGCTCTGGGCCATTCCAGAATGCATGCCAATTGTATGGAGGAAAGTGGAAGAGACATATAAAACAAACAGACACAGTAAAATGCCTTTTGTCCACTATAGTAGATGGAATTTGTCTTCTATGAGGGCAGGTCTTTTTGGACCTTTAAAAGTAATTTCGAGGCATGTCAGGACAAGTTGTAATCATTTTAAAACACTTAAGACATCACAATTCCTTAATACCTAGGATTTATGTTTAGGGTCTGCAGTGCTGGAAAGTCGACAATTTCGCATTTCTGCACAGACCAAACATACTTGTATAGATTTAGTCGACGGCCGTCCATAATATGGGCCAACTTTTTTTCCCAATTTTACTATACCTATAAGTAATTTTATAGTCACAAAAGACCGAAAAGGAAAAGTTACTCACCAAGTTGACTAGTGTACTACTATTCCAAAGTCCCCATTCCTACATATTTATAAGCATTCCAGTAGGGCAGTACAGGGCTTGAGCCTATGCACAGCAAGACGTGCTTTCCCTTAAAGAATTTGTATGACAACTCCCGTCACTCTGCCCCACACGCTCCATACCCTCAAGCCACTTTAACGAAGGAGAGAACTGAAAGAACTAAACATTTTTAGGCGTATGGAGGGTGAGTGTATGCAAGAAAGTCGACTTTAGGCTAAGAGTACAGTAGTCATTACAGTGAGTAACGTTTCCTTAATCCCAACTCCTTACTCCTGTCCCTATTAGTCCATACTTATGAGACAGCATAGAGTAAACTACAACACTCTGGGTGGAATGAAGCTAAACTGATGAGAAAATGTTGCAGAGTACTGCGTGCCCGAACTAAGTGTTTGCTCTAAAGCTGCTGTCGAAGGAATATGCTGCAGTGTCAACATGGTGGCATGATGCCTCCATAACCTGTGCGACCAGAAATGCCTCTGTCAGACCTGAACAGAAGCCTTCTGGATACTTGGAAGATGGCAAAGATGCATAATCTCTCAACTCCAATTACCTGACATTTGCCGCCACATAACAGCTTCTGTGTTAGACTGTCTCATGCTAAGGGATGAGTTCTGATAAAACGTATCTGCTGCATCCAGAACACAATCATCCTGACCAAACGGGGCTTCAGAGGAAGATGATGAAGCGTCATTTTACCCAAACAGGGTAGCTTCTGCCACAATAATTGAATGCGCTGGAGGTTGTCCCATTAAGCAGTTTCTTTCCAGGAAGAGAGGTAGCCAATGTCCTTCTTAGCTACTAGTGTGACAGACACTGACCAATGCTGGTTTTTGCAACAGCTTAACAGCCACTCCAGCCACATCTAGCTGAAGGTAAATGGCAGATGTAGCTGCCCGACTAACCTCAGCGGACAGGAACTCTTGATCTGTCTGAAGTATCCCTGGCACCCCCAAATATTGAATTAGGCCATGAATTTTGAAATGAAAGGCATTTGCAGACACACATGTCCCCCAAGTCATCCTTTGGAAAAGCAGGTGGCAACAGTGGAAGAGGATACTTCATAGCAGAGGATGCAGCAGCATTGCTGGCAGTGGAGATCCTGGCAATAGAGGTGGTAAAGGAGGCAACACTGGAGGAACTGCTGGCAGAGGCACCAAGGATATGATGGGGTGAAACTCAAGACTGGGGAAGACCCTGATGTACGAGACTGCCCAGAGGACACCCTATTAGCAGTGGGCTGGGGCATAACTGGCAACAGCGCCTCCCCCATAAGGACTCTGAAATATTGAAATGCATGACCAAATTATTACAAGATGTTGTCATACGGCCCAGTGTGTTTTGGGAGGAGAATGTTTAAGAACACGCCTGAACTTTGCCAAAAAGCATAGCCACAACTACAATGGTCTAATGTGTTGGAGAATGCCTCACCCCAGCAGGTAAGGCTTTTCACCTGGAAGAGCTTGGTAGCAAAGGTCCACTTTTTTGGACACCAGCGGGAACAATGCCAGCTTTACCACAGCTTAAGAGCCTCTCGCACCACAAAGGTGAGGATGAATGACAGACAAATCAGCAGATTTCAACGAGTGCACCATTGTCAGAACCCCTTGGTCCACCCGAGGTACTTCAGGCAGCAGAATTTCCAAGAATTTCATTACACCTTTAATTCGTTCATGAAAGGCCTCTGACAATATGGGCACTTCCTCCAGACATCCATGCACGTGCAGGTCATCTCCAAGAGCAAGCCAGGTGGTAAATGTTGCCAGCAGGAGAATCCTTGGGCTGAGGCAGCTGCAGTGACAATGAAGGCAGCACTGAAGGAATCTGTGGTATCAGCGCCAAAGGGTTTGCAATTCAGATGACCGAGGGGTAGTCACTTGAAATCAGCAGACAGACCCAAAGTAGCACTAAGCAAAGACATAACAGGCAAACACACGTCCAGCAAAAGGCCTTAGAAACATTTCCTCATGGGAATTGAACAGGAAGTCTTGAAACCTCTCAAATAAGAGATTTTCTCTCAATGTGTGGTCATGCAATGTACTTTGTGTCTGTCATGAGCAGCCTGTGGTGCCCCAAGTGCAGTGGAGCACCCCAAGTGGCAGAGCAGAGTAGCACTGAACACTGGGGGACCAGGCCTTAGAGGTATCAGGTAATATTTTCGCCAGCAAAAATATCGCCGAACATATGGTCGTCGGGAACGGCCATAGGAGATATTTTTGGTGGGGAAAATATTAGGTGCTGGGGTTGCGTGGTGTCCCCCGCACATAAAAAAATTATGCAGGGTTGTCCCCAGCAGGGTCCATGTCCATGTGTTATTTTCGCCGCAAAAATATGGCGATATTTTTGCGGCGAAAATATCACATGGTGGAAGCACTGAGGGGACAGAGGCAGAAACCTTTCAGAGTTCTCTACTCCCATAGAAACGCTGCTGGCGGGCACGTGAATGGCTGAGTCAGAGCCTGTTGAGCAAGATTGTATGCAGTACCCTTTGGGTGCACTCCAATAACCCTGACCTCCTGGCAATAGGGACCCAACCTTTGGTATAAGTCTGAACTACACAGGCTGGTAGTGTTGCTGAGGAGCCAGCCTCATCTCAAGAGGGGTACAAAATAACCGTTTTCTATTTGGGTAGACACACAAGGTTTTTTCAAAAAATAACACATTTTAATGTCTATCACAATTGCAAAAAAAAAAACTGTAAAACACAGTAGTACATAAAGAACCCTAATGGTTCACACATCAATACATATTTTTACCATTCCATTCATTACAGAGTTTTCCTCTTCTTTGGGAAAACAAATTTGGCACATTTGTTTTCCCAAAGAAGAGGAAAACTGTAATAAGAACGTACAACTAAGGTGTGTCCACATGTTAAGCCCGATGGTATAAACATCACGGAGGGCATCTAGAAGCATATTGAATGGAATGGTAAAAATATGTATTGATGTGTGAACCATTAGGGTTCTTTTTTATGTACTACTGTGTTTTACAGTTTTTTTTTCAATTGTGATAGACATTAAAATGTGTTATTTTTTGAAAAAACCTTGTGTGTCTACCCAAATAGAAAACGGGCATTTTGTATGTGTAGTGGCCAGGTGCTATAGACAAGCCCATAGCCCGATTGGATGGAAGCCGGTGTTGTGGGATTGTGTTTGTGTTGGTAGAGTTTAGTCCTCACCCACCCGGCCCCTAAAAAGAGGACCACATAGCTCAGTTTTTGCTAATGGTAACAGTTATCATACACTTCAAAACACTATTTCTCTAAATCAGATGATACCCATTGGGGATGGCACACATACACTTCCTACACCCTCTGGTGACTTAAATAGCTAGGACACTGAACATTGATTTATCACTGGTACATTTAGAGCAATACTGAGTTTGGTATAAAAGATAGAATAGAGGAATAAAACAAAAGTTAACAAATAATTCACAACCAGGTAAGTACTTTTAAAACCTTCCAATGCAGAGTACATTAACCCTTTCCTGGGGAAAAGGTCAAAGCACAAAGGCAGAGGTAAAGAGGAGTCTCTCAGAGAGCCAGGACAGCCAATGTTAATTGCATAATGTCAAGGGGAGCTGAAGATCTTCTTTTGCAGGTAGATAAAAAGTCTTGCACAATGTTTGTTGAAAATAGAACACTTGAAGGGCCACACGCTGGGAGGCTTGTGAGGGGCAAAGCTTTAGCAACTCTGCAAGGTAACCAAGAAAGGTTACAACTTAGAGCAAGCAAGGCTACATAACAAGAGGTAAGTTCACTTAGACTTAACAGTACCTCTGGTTAGAAGAAATGATTCCAGCAGGCTTCTGTTCCTGTACAGTTCTGCAGATCCTGTTGTTCCTGATCCTCAGTAGTGGGGACAAGAGGGAGGACATCTGGGGACTCCCGCTCTGCAATGGGATGGTCAGCGGCAGCAATGGGCAAACTTCGATTCAGCGGTTCTTCTGTGTTTCAGCTCCTTGCGTCTGACAGCAAATCGCAACACTGCGGTTCTCGGATAGCACTCTGGACTCTCCTCGCATCTGGGGTCCAGCACTCTGTTGAGGTGGCTCAGGCTTGGTCAGTCCTGCTTATCTGCCTGGCGCTCGGGTCAGATTTAAAAGCAATGCACACAATCTGGTGTTCCTCTCCCTGGCACTTCGGTTCCAGAAGCAGCAGCAGTGGAAGTACAGCCAGCTCCGAGAGGATGTCCAGACGGGCTTACTTTGGAGTTGATTGGTCCCACCAACTCAAAGGGAGAAGTCGTCCTTGCAGGGTTTCTCTAGTCGAGGCGAATTCGGAGATTCAGCACAGCAGCAGGGCTTCACCGGGCAAACCAACGGTCCAGGAGTTGCAGCAGGCGTCTCTTGCAAGTTCTTCTTCAGATTACTTCGTCCAGTGGTAGAGACTGCTTCCAAGCCAAAAAGCCTTGCCTTTTATGCAGGTTTCTCCCATTCATTCCAGCCTAGCTGTCAATCACACAGCAGGGTGGCTGTCCTTGCTGGACAGCCAGATGGCCAATCACTTTGGGGTGCATTCCCGTAACTAAGGGGATTAAGCCCAGGGAGTTTCGGGCCCCTCCCTCACTTCCTGCCCCTGCCAGACATACTGGAGCCAGAGGCAGGTTTCACTCATGAATTCCGCCAAAGACAAACCAAACAAAGGGACCAAACCTGGTTTAGCGTGAAGAGTAAATCTCAAGAAGGACCTTTCCAGCACGAAATGGTGAAAAAAGAAGACCAGGGTCATTTTGACAAAGTGGGCGACCATGGGTGCTTTACTGTGGCTGCGAACGCAGCCCGTGGTACACACACACATACAATGGTAGTAAAAAGTAAACCACTGCCGCCATTAATTGTAGAAAGGCTAACATAAAAAATGTTACATGAGAAACTAGATTAAATGGATACTAAGTCCCCAGCAGCACCTATGGTAAAGATGGTGTGTGCTGGGTCTAGAAAGTTACAAAATGTAAGTAGTCAATTTCACTTCACTGCTCTTGGAAACAGTAGTTTCACCAAGAGAAGGTATTTAAATCGTTGGGAAATCTAAGACTTCCCTGTGTCACTGCACTGAAGGTGCTCTGTGACACTATGTAAAGATGATGCCTATGGAGTTTGTTAGACTCCAAAGTCAAAAGAAACACAGAATAAATCATTAAAATTACATGAGATAAAAAGTCCTAAAGTCCAGCAAAAAGAGCTAGGGGTCTCTAAGGTAGAAGGGAATTAACACATTTTTAAGAATTCTCATTAACACTGAAGCTTCTGAAAACTTGAAGGAAAACTTGAAGGCTGGTCAAGCATTGGTATGAACAGAAAGCTAACATGGTTAGCCACTACAGCAGCCATCTGAGGCCAGGTAAGGGCGTGCTGCCCCAACCCTCAGCTTCCTCTGCCCTCGCTCCTCCCGCCTTCCAGCCCCCTCATCTCCACCCGATAGGTTGGCCCACCTGGTCATAAGTGACCCCTCTCTGGGCAGCCCTCTGCCTGGCAGCCCCTGCGGCTAAGGGCCCCAAGACAAAGGGCGGCTCCTACCTGTGTCTGCAGGTGTCCGCAGGGGAAACCAATGAAGCCAGCAGTCAACAGACACCAACAAAAACTTTAAGTGTGGCTTGGGTCGGTTGTAGAGCAATTACTCTACTCCAGAACGCCCCCGCCACTCTACCTTACCTCTCCATAAAGTACACCGCCATAGACTTAGACCATGCACATTTAGAGAGATTTATGACCACTCACCTAAATCTACACATGACGAGACTGTAAATGTTGTTTTGTATTACTTACAAACATAATTCCCAATGTTAGCATGTGCCACGCTTAGATGGAATTCTTAACCTCAGCCTGCATCAGAGATGGAAAATTGAATGTTAGCATGTGCCACACTTAGATGGATTTCTCAACTTTAACCTGCGTCACACAGTCAGAATTCCTAGCTTTGGCCTGCCTCGCATCTAGATAGGATTGTGAATGTTAGCACATGCCACGCCTAGATGGAACTTGAATGATAGCATGTACCACACTTACAATTGAGAACATTATCCGGCCCCACATCTAGATCATTATTGGGAAGGTTAGCGAGTGCCACACTTGGACGGAATATGTAGATTAGCAAGTACTACACTTAGACAGAACTGTGAATGTTAGCATGTTAAATGTCATATAACCCACTAACCAATATAAACAAACTCTCTGCATATGTATCTCTCTCAAAAAACTCACAACCATCGCTTGCGCAACAAGCCGCACGCACTTCACATTGCAACACCACATAAGCCGCACCTACAGCACACGTGGACTGACTCCGATACTCGCACCAAAGCTCAGCACCCAGCGTCTACCGAGTTGAAGCTGCCAACAGTACACCACTCCTCCCACTATCCTACTCCCTCTTCACCTTACTAACCCATCCCACCTCTCGTTTGCAGATCCGCCAGAGCGCCTAGGGACCAATTCTGTTGGTGACACTGCGCCATTATAAGTACGTTTAACATAACATGGTGGCGTTTACTCCAGACCAGCTAGTTCTAGTTATGGTTCCCACAAGACAAAGGGTCTTACTGGACAAATGGATAGGTCCCTTCAAAGTTGTAGTCAAACTTGGAGAGGTCAATTATTTAGTGGACTTGGGCAACAACAAGGAGGTCCCTAGGGTCTTTCACACTAATCGTCTGAAGGTCTATGTCTAACGACCAGAACTGGGAGATTTGCTTCTAGCCTCTGATCAAGAGAAGGAGGAGAGTGACCCTCTCCCCGATCTCCTCAGGGGACACCTTTCAGATGAAACCATAGAAGGATTAAAACGCTCCTCCGATCTAACTCAGCAGCCACAAGAAGAGTGTGAAGCTCAGTTAAATCAGTTTGCTCTGTTTTCTCTGCAAGAGCAAAAGATTAGGTAAAATACCCAATCATACAGCCGCTCTCTGAAATCCCAAACTGGGTTTTGTGTTAGTTGTAATTTTACTATGTACAATTCCTGTGAACCAATCTTGGAAAAAATTCGAAAGTCAAATATGTAATGGTTTGGAATTGGATTGGCACAACGAGCATACACAAATATTTCTCTTAAAAGAACATCCTAGAATACCCAATTTCTACACGTTGCCGAAGATCCATAAAGATGCTATCCAACCACCAGGTAGACCAATTGTCGCAGGGATAGAGAGCATTAACCAACCTTTAGGGATCTACATAGACTTCTTCCTACAGCCACTGATACAAGAGACCAACACCTACACTAGGGATACCACCCACTTCCTGCAAAAGCTCAGCTCATTGACACCTTTGCCTGAAGATCTGATGTTTACTATAGACGTGAAGAGTTTATACACCTCTATACCCCACGACGTGGGGATAGAAGCTGTAGAATGGCTGTTACTGAAAGCACCAGAGATACGTGCCCAGAAGGAATTCATACTGGCATTGTTACAATTTATTGCAGAGAACTCTTATTTTCAATATGGCAACCAGTTTTTTCTACAAACTGCAGGGACTTCAATGGGAGCCACCATGGCACCCTCATATGCCAACAGCTTCATGCATAAATTTGAAACAGACCATGTATTGAATAGACAAGAATGGAATAAGGATATCCGGATTTGGACGAGATACATAGATGATATCTTTGGAATTTGGAAAGGAACCAGAGAGTCTTTTGAAATATTTTTTGTGTATCTAAACAGCATTGACCAGAGGGTACAGTTCACTAGGGAGCTCTCGTATGAAATTATAACATTCCTTGCTGTGCAAGTCAGAAAGCAACTCACCAGCTACAGCACTTCATTTTTTCGGAAAGTCACGGATCGGAATAATCTCCTACACCGCCTCAGCTTCCATCAGCCGAGCCTACTGAAGAACCTACCATACAGTCAATTACTTAGGGTCAAGAAAATAGTGAGTGACCCTGAAGACTACAGAATGCAACAGATGGAAATGAAAGAAAAATGTCTGGCCCGGGGATACAAGCAGAATGAACTCGATCTAGCATCTGACAGAGTTGATGCCTTATCACGAGAGACTATTATCAGGACAGAATCCCAAGAATAAGAGAGAATTAAAGTCACCGGTATTTGTATCCAAGTTTTCTACGCAGAGTAACAAAACCAAGAAAACCATTATGAAACACTGGGAGATTTTCAAGAATGACATCCGAGTTCAAGATTTATTTAGTGAAAAACCTATCTTTGCATACCAACGTAGTAGGAACCTAAGAGATGAACTGGTGCAGATGAAACCTACAGCAAGGGAACCTACGACACAGCGAACTGGGACTTTTCCTTGTTTACAGTGTGTCAACTGTAACTTTGTTATTAAAGGGAACTCCATTAACCATCCAAGGACGGGCCAGAAGATTATGCTAAAGACTTTTGCCACATGTGACAGCAGTAATATCATCTATGGCATTAAATGCCCTTGTGGGAAATTTTATGTGGGACAGTCAACCCGAACAGCCAAGTTGAGGTGGGGTGAACACCAATCCTGTATTCGCTATGCCAACACCAATTCAGCCGTGGCACAACATTGGATGGCCAATGGACATAACGTGTCACAAATAAAATTTGTGATTTTGGAAGTGCTAACCAAGAATAGCCCTCATGAGGATTTATGCCAATTTTTGAATCGCAGAGGGACATATTGGATTGACAAACTTGGCAGTTTGGCACCCAATGGACTAAATGAGGAGATCAATTTTCACTGTTTTCTCTAATTGTTTTCTCTTATTGTATTTTGCATCTTTTGGTTTCAATTGACACCAGTACACATACGACCTGAATGCTGAGGGTCACTCGAAAGGGTTTTAGTTTAATATGTGTATATGAATAAGAGATGTTTCCCATGTTGTGTCCTGCATGCTGCGCATCCTGGAATTTTCTTCCAGGACCTGAGGTGCTGTCTGCCTGAACGACACCACTAGCGGCATTAAGGCACACACTATCAATATAAGATACAGCCATAGGGTTGCTCCCTAGGTTCTATTTATCCAATTTAGGCACGTTTATAACAACACAGCCTCATCTGAGGTGTTCATGAAACAGCCACTACTGCCATCCGGTTGAGCCTTTTTAGTTTTGATCATTCACTCTTAGTATTTTTTCTATGTCCATGGACGACAGACTATCCATTCCTTTTGATTTTTATGTGATGACTTTATTCATTACTAACCCAGGAGGTCCTTATATTAGGTATTTTTTATCATATTCAAGCTCATTGACCTGTTCACAGACACGGATCGTGGCTCGCGCTCTTTATCGTGAAGCCGCGATCACGTGTCTTACACAACCAGGTTGCTCGGCAACGCGCCGATGCAACGAGGACAGTCTGCTTTCCGCAGACGCAGAGACAACTTCTCTGCACCGTTCTCTACATATGGTAAGCAACAATCCACGTTTGCTCTTACTTTAAGCGATTGGCTACATTTTGGTTAGGCCATTTATATAAACTTACTTTACTATTTACAGCAACTGCTCGCCGAACGCGGTGTAGCAGCCTGGCCTCTGAAACATAGATTTCGCCATTACTCACCTACATAAGGTAATGGGCCCAATTCCCTCCATTTTGTTATAGGACGTCTTTACTTACCTTTATACTGATCTGATTGGCTTCTTTTATTTTTCAACCTGCCTACTGATCCTGCTCATTACATTGTCGGGTATGTGTTTACCTTCACATTTTTTCAACTATTTGGATGATGACTGTTCATGTTGATGTTTACATACTTACGTTTTTCTAAATATGGGATTTATTATATATGGATATTAACCATGGGATGATTGGCACAATTGCATTTAAATGTTATGTTTTAGACTTGCCCTGATGAAGGAATTTGTTGTATTCCGAAATGCATTGGCACAATATAAGTCTACGGAAAGAGTGACTTATGGCAAACTCTTCCTCACTAACAACATTATTAGTGGCTACTCGTCACTCTTTTCTTAAAAAATCTTTTTGCTTGATGGATAAAATCAACATTGAAAAACCATTATATATTTGACCTTCAAATTTTTTCCAAGATTGGTTCACAGGAATTGTACATAGTAAAATTACAACTAACACAAAACCCAGTTTGGGATTTCAGAGAGCGGCTGTATGATTGGGTATTTTACCTAATCTTTTGCTCTTGCTGTTTTTCTGGGTTTGGGTGTCTCCAGGCCTTTTTCAGCCAGCTCCTGTACATAGGATCTACCTTCCTAAAAGAGACTCATTACACCAGAGACCTTTAAGAACACCAGAAAAATTCAATACCCCTGTGGTGCCCACTCAAATTTGCTTCCTGCTCTGTTTTCTCTGACACCAGGGATTGACCCCTTGGGGCCAGCATGATATCCTCACTGGTGACAGTCTCCCTGTCAAAAACAGGGGCTACAAAATGTCTGATCATTTCAGAGCTCATAAAGGAAGGGTCAACAAGATTGACCTTGGGGTTATTGAGCCATCTACAAGTCCATGGGCTAGTCCAGTGTACTAGTGCCAACACCGGAACTAAAGAGTTGAGATTCTGCGTGGACTATAGGGCTCTGAATGCAGTCACTAAGACTGAAGCCCATCCTTTACCCAAGACAGATGAGCTGGTGGACAAACTTGCAGCTGCCAAGTTACTCAGTACATATGACCTGACTTCAGGCTATTGTCAAATAGCCCATACAGACCATGCCCAGGAGAAAACTGCTTTTTCTACTCCTGCAGACTTGTACCAGTTTAGGGTCATGCCTTTCGGCCTGAAGAATGTACCTGCCACATTCCAAAGGATGGCGAATCATGTTCTGAATTGGTTAGTGGACTTCAGCATGCATACATGGATGACATTGCAGTGTTCAGCCCCACTTGGGAAGAACATCTTCCTCGCCTTGAATATGTGTTGCAGGTTCTTGAACAGGTCCATCTGACCATAAAGGCAAGCAAATGTCAAATTGGTCCGAGTAATGTGGTCTACCTTGCACATGAGCTAGGAGATGAGAAGGCCCTTGCCTATTAAAGTACTAGCTGTACAGGACTGTGCCACCCCCACTACTCAGAGCCAAGTGACAGCCTTCCTAGGTCTCACAGGATACTACTGTAACTTTATAGAGAACTATGGCACCATAGCTTCTCCCCTGAATGTCATCTCTTCCCCAAAATATTCAAAGAAGGGCAGATGGAATGAAGAGTGTGCCAATGCATTTAAAGGGCTGAAAAAGGCCATCTGCAAAGCTCCAATCGTAAGTGCTCCTGATAACACCTAATCCTTTATTGTACAGTCAGATGCATCCAATACAGGAATAGTGGCAGTCTTAAGTCAAAAGGATGAGCAAGGCAGGGAACACCCCATTTGCTTCATCAGTAGAAAACGTAAGGACTGAGAAACAAGGTGGGCAACCATAGAGTGCGAGTGTTTTGTCATTGTGTGGTCGCTGAAGAAGTTTAGGCCATACCTGTATGGTTCTACTTTCCTTATTCAGACAGACCACCAACCCTTGAGATGGTTTTACCATTGAGCATAGGCCTGGTTGCAATCATCAGGATGCTGAGGGAGGGTCTCTCCAAGAATATGAACGAATGGAACAAGAGATTCATCCAGGAGTGGATTAAATCCTCCCATCCCAAAGTCTGGGGGAAGTGGGTGGTCGAGTGCTATAGAGAATTTTCAGTTCTGTAACAATTCCCTTCAACCTTCGAGACCACCACACTTTTGTTGGACTCTGGACTTTTTTGATTTTAACCTCCTGAGTGAGCAGCCCTTTTTACCACTCACTCTTTGTTTCTCTTACTGGTATTTTTAATTCTTACTATTTAATGGGGTCTAGTAAACTCCATAGTCATCTGCTTTGTGCATAGTGACACACAGCATGCTCTGTGCAGTGCCACTGAGTAGTCCCTTAGACTTCTCCTAATGTTTAAATACATTTTCTCGTGTGAATTACAGTTCCCAAAAATAGTGAGATAACTTGCTTACCTTTCTCTTTTGTGGGTCCAGCACACACCACCCTATGTGGAGTGCTGGGGTTACATAGTAACTTCTTATCCCACTTCTCATTTAACTTATTGTTACACCTACTGACTTAAATGGCTGGTGGCAGTGGTTATGTTTTACTTTGTTTTGTGCAGGTTACTAGAAGGCTGAATTCTCAGCTGCAGTACAGCACCCAGGGGTGACCATTGTCCCAAAATGGCCCCCTTCTTTTTTCGCCATTTTTCATTTGACAGTTCCTTCTGGGCTTTTACTTTATCGTTTAGACTAGGTTTGGGTCCTTTGTGCGTTTGTGGACAGCCAACCCCCAGGTGATTTGCAGCTGAATGACAATTAATGGGATTTCACATTAAAGGTGAGGATTTCAGGACTACAGACAGTCGACCACTGGAACGAGACATCCGACGAAGAGGACAAGCATAGACGCCAACACCAGGACCAGGAAAGCACCAGTGAAGGCTTGCAGCTGTGCGGACCCCACTTTCACATCGATAGGGAAGATCCGCCAAGGACAAATTCCTCCCTTAGGCTGGTGGGACCAACTAGCCTTGGGACATACTTCAGTTTGGCTCAACATCAAACTGGCTGCGACCTTCCTGGGCTCCATGACCCAATACCCGGGGTACCAGGTCCATCATCAAGTGCATAGTCTTCTGAAGAACAAATCCGGCTGAAACCTTACAGGCATCCAGGGGGGGTCCTACAGAAGCAGGAATTCTCCATCAAAAGATCCCTCGCCAGAGTTCAGGACCGGGTGACTGGCAGAAAATCCAGCCAGGGATATTCATTCCTTCTTGGCGCAAAAAAAAAAAAAGGCTCCAAAACCACAAAGAGCCACTGAAGTGCGTGGAAACCGTTGCTGCCGAGTCCCTCTCCCGAGTACTGCTACAGAAGCCCACCAAAAGTCCCGCCTTTCGTCACCATGACCAAGGAGCAGGAATCAGGGTCTGCATCCCTGCATCAGGAAGGAAGTCAGCTGGAAACTCTTTATCTTTAAGGTACTGTGGGACTTGGGGTGTAACTACTTTGTGCCATTTTTGGTGCTTCCTGGCTTGCGAAGTGCTGTTTTACACCCATCTAAAGTTGAGCTCAACTCACTTGTGCAGGCCTCACAGCTTGTGCACCATAAGGTAGGCTCCTCTTGAGCTCCTTTGATTCTTAAAAAAACTACTGACTGTTTAGTGAACATTTTCTTTGAAGAACTGCATCAGAACTAGAATTATCCACTTGACTTTGGTTATCCTGATTCCCTAAAGGCTCCTCTTCTCAACCCTATTGGCTTTGGCAGTGCTGGTTCCTCTTAGGTTTTAAACTGTGTAACACTTTGCATTGCTAGGACACACTACCTACTTCCCTCTGGGAGAAAAGACTATTGCAACAGTTGCTAAAGTGTGTTATCTCCAACTCTGAAACTTTCCCTCCCAACCTCAATTTGTAAAGGTGATACATATATAAATGCCATTACTGACGTTTATTGATGTCACCCCGTGTGCTGGAACTGTGGAGCAGAGAAAAATTACTCGCCTGCATTATTCATTCGTTTATAAATTTTAATCCATCTTCCACTGAATGTTAGCCTTATACTAAGAGTGGAGTTTTGTACTGCCTCAGTTATGGTTTTATGAAGCCCTTAAATGGACTAACAAAGCTCACTGAATAGAAACTTTATCACAGACATCGCACACAGCATTGCCAGGAGTGTCCAAGCATTCCAAGATAATTCTATGTAATTTTTTCCCTTTTTTCATAGGTCGCCTAACAAAAAAAAGACAGATTTTTTCCAGCCAATTTTAGGCGGCCAAAAAAAAGCCCCACCCTCTCTGGCAGGATTAGTTCGAAATCACCCCACGAATGCCCCCACCACCTAGCTCCCCACCCAAGACTCCCCCCAACCCACACACAAACACGCAACACACAAACATACACTTACCCGTTCTCCCCCAACAGCGCTTCCGGGTCCGGGCGTGCCTGTCAGCCCTTGTGCGCACTCATGTGCGGCATGGACCGCTTTTTCAAAAACAACCTTTTCACTCAAGACCTCCAAGGTGATATGATATGGCATTTGTAACGCGCCTAGACACAAGTGTTTCAAGGCGCGACGAGGCGGGGGGGGGGGGGGGGGGGGTGGGGACAAAGAGAGACAGACAAACGATCCTACTAGGCGAGGTGTCATTCAGATCGCGCAAGTGCATGTGCAGGTGTCATTCAGATCGCGCAAGTGGCACTATTGTTTATACTGTTAGTTAAAAAGCAATGTCCAATAAAAGACACTCACTGAATCGGAGTGCAGCTGATTGTTGCGGATCTGAAGCCACCTTTTTATATTTTCAACCACACTTTTTCCCAAAGTAGACTAATATCTATTGCCTAGCAATATGGAATCAAAAGAAGCTCTTACAAACATTTTACAACTTTTACCAGTTTACAAAGTGCCACTAGATTTGTCAATACAGCTATAGCTGTAAACATGCACAACAGTGAAGGTGACTCATAACAGGGCCTCACTACATACTGCTGCAAAAGCAATGCCAGATTTAAAGTTCTCCCTCCCCAGACCTAAAAAAGGATTTCTTCCCAAATATTACGCAGAATTCAAAAACACAGGAATCTTAGCAGGATCCCCTTGTGGGAGAAATCTCCAATCAAATAACACGAAGATGTGAAAGTCTACAAAGATGCGTGCATTCCCACAATCTTAATTTGCATTGTTAACATTCAGTCCAGCTCAGAATAAATAATTGTTTTATGAACAGTTTGAAAACCATGGACTTTTACACTTTGCAGTTACTTACAATCATCCATTTCCGGTACACTTTGGAAACTCGCGAATTTCGGTCTTTTGGAGATATTCGTTGTGTTCAAACAACCGATCCCGAAGTCGTCTGTGGAAGATAAACTCGATGCAAGTTTGCCGGGGGCCCACGTGACTCTTCTTTTTCTTTTTGACTAAGTGGTTTAAATATAAGGCAAAGTTAAACAGGTAAACGGCAATTGTCTATAACACACTGCGTGCAAACTATATGACCTCTACTTCCCCAATGCTACAGTCCTGGCACAATATGGAAAGTTGATGTCCTTATTTGCATCTTATAAAATACCACAGTGTGGAAGCACAGGACCACCAATTTGTGGTGCAACCCACTGGGAGCCAGCCATCAATCACAGGAATTTCATCAAACCGAAAAAACATATTCCCAATTTTTCCCCACAGCGAATGAAATGTATTGGTAGGTGTAACCCTTCAGAAAGGGTGAGATTTGCTATTAAACCAAATCTCTTCCCCACCAGTATCAGGCTGGCACATTACTTCCAACCATGTGCTCAAAACCGGCTTTACCAATACAGGGAACCCCACATTCCCTTATTAAGGGCAGTTTTGCTGTGCAAAAAAGCTTTGATGACATCCCTAAAGAGGAGGTGCTGGCAGTATGAGATTTATAAAGTACAAACCTACCTAGAAGCAGTTGACTGCTGTACATGCCCAAGCATTTACAGGTAGGGTGAAGGGTAGATCTCCAAGTATGAAGGAAAGGTGACTGGTCATGGGAGCATCTTTTTAACGAACATCAGCTATGCAAATAGGCCTCGCTTTGTAAATGTAGAAGTCAAGAGCTCTAGTTTACTTAGCAAGCCCCTACAGTTTAGTTTAAAAACACAAATGCTCCTACTCTGTTAAACACAGCCAAAGCATATACTTGCTCTAAACCCGCAGTCAGGAGTAGAGCAGGAAAAAGAAGCCTACATGCCTACGCCCCTCCATGGGTGTTTCTCGAAACTAGGCAGTTCACTAGAGGCTAAACTACTATTTTCAACTGATAGGCTCCTGTGTATAAGTTGACTGAGAAGAACATGATCCCATTTGAAAAGGCGTGTGCTTAAACTCTGTATATAGAGGGGACCTATGCGTGCCTACATTTTCATCATTAGATCAAAGAAACGCAGACACACGTATCATGTTTGCTGTTCATTGAATGGGGTTTTGAGAGACCAGTTTGGTTCTATTTGAGCATTTCTACAGCTTCAAACTCATTAAGCATAGAAGTACATTTGGCGCAAAATCATGTCACCCCATCCTGGATAAAGCTGGTCTACTTTCCCCAGAGGACCCCCATTGCTACTGGCTTTAGTTACTGTGCATTCAGTGGGCCCAGAAGAACTATGAACACTGGGCATCTGTAAGAACCAATCTCAGACAAACTCGTAAAAACTAGCAAAGAAAATCTGAGCATACACACATCTCCAGCTGTGCCAAGAAAGCACAAAGGTCAACTCATGGCATGCAGGTTCATCCTTCTACGAAGACTCCTCAGAAATTAGGTTTTCTATCTTCAGGTTAGTGAGGGATTTAGACAAACTGTGTAATTCAACACTTCATGTTGACCAAAGTCCAATGCAGCCTGTGACTATCTACTCATGTCTCAATGCAGTTTCACTGGATTCGGTTCGGACTTGTCGCTACTGTAAGTTATGCTAAGGACATCTATGGAGAAGTCTCCTACAAATGCACCTACCCAACTCCATGCTGCCCATTATTTATGGACGGTCTGATACCCTACTGTGCACAAGAGGTCCTTGCTCTGGTCCTGCATACATACATCTGCAGTCCTCACTCTTCGCTTGCATAGCATATCCCGAGGCTGGCCAGATAATCGAATACATACACTTCTCTGATGAGGGTGCCCTAGATTACTTTTGGTTGCTAGTCATGGAAGAATGTGTTGGGGTAATTGGGTGAGGGAAGGGGATGATGTTGGTTTACCACAGGCCAAACTCATTGAACAAACTGGCATCAAATCTGCTCACCAGTGCCTTCTACACAGGTGCTGAAAGCAATTTTACCGAGTCACTCAGTCTTTCGGTGCCTACCTACAGTTTTACACAATCACTAGAGCCATTTCTAAGCATGTGCATGTCTTAATGGGATCAGTGTTACCTTTCTCAAAATCACTAGCGAGTCATACGAGGGAAATGCTGGAGCACTATTAGGGAGATTTCTGCAGCCTTCTGGTGAGGGATGTGCAACTATCTGCCGTAAAGGTAGAACAGTGTGTCAACCAAAAGGAAAGACCAGAATGTCCATGGGTAGCTGTTTCAGAGAAGTTAGGTTTAATATCAGGACGGAGAAAGCATAGCAGTAAGATACACTTATTCCCACTAGTCCGCACAAACGGATACACCACACTGGTATACTGAAAATATATAAACATTTATAAGGGCACAAACAAAATATTGATAAGAAAAACAATACTCTGGTTAAGCCTAACACAGAGCAAAGTGCAAATGAAAAAGAAAAAAAAAAACAGTAGATGGCCGGTCAAGACCCAACTCCATATTCACTCTAAAATGTAGGCCCATACACCTCGCAGGAGACACTATGCATGCCGACTTTAGAGCTACATTAAGGAAAGACCCCCCTAGACAATATTGCACAGAGTAACAATGTTCAGTCCTAATCCAATAGAACACAGAACAGTACACATTCCAACACAGTCAGCCAAGGCCCAGAAGGGCATATTGCACACCACGGGGGGAAACTATCACCACAGAAAAACAGTGTCTATCGTTAGCTCTAGGTGTAATATAGATGTAAAAATACCCAATACATCATGCCGTCTCTCTGAAAATCCAAGGCCTTGTGATGTGATCATCAAAAATAAACATCTTTATTTCTGGCAAAAAATTGCGCAAAAGGGTTTATTACACTTAAGTCTTTCAAAACAAATGGTTCGCATCCTAGCATTAAACCATTACCTACTCACCCTGCGCTCCAAGCCCACTCCTATTACAGATGCTTGACCGCAAGATGTCAAAAGGTACTTAGCAGGACTTCCTGCACACTATTGCGGCCTTCTGTAGAACTGTTCAGAGGAATTTCCAAAATGAAACATGGGGTGGATTTTGAGACGCCAATCTATTACGGTGAACAGTAAAGACACAAAAGTCTAGCAAACCCTGACCAAGGTAAGTAGCTGAGTGGCAAGGCTTGGACTCGAGGGGTGTGAGAGTGGTCTAGGACTACAATAGGGGACACGCAGATCATTCCAATAATTCAACTTATATAGGCAATTACAAAATTATATACTGCTGTATTAGGCTATTAAAATACACACTATGCAATGAAACCTTCAGCCAAGTTTTGTCACAACTATCAAAAATACACATCCACAAAAATGGGGGGTGGGGCGGGATCTGACTAGAACCCCCTACCCTTTGTTAAAAACAGTTAACCAAGAGAGAGCCTAGCATAAGCAAGACTTTCAATAACTGAATAGTAAAGAGTAGAGAGATAAACAGTTCATACAAAACCAGTAACACAGGTAGGTAATCGATTTAGGGAATCTGAGATAAAACACTATTGAGCTATCCTAGAATGAGTTACCCAACTCTTAGTAAGCCCAACCCTGAGATAGGATGGGGCCTCGTGCCCTAAGGCCACCAACTGCACAAGATATTCTGTTCAGGTAGGCTTTCTATTGGATTTAGTATTGCCAATTGTTGCAATGAAGTGTTCCAAAAGTTTAGAAATGTTAGGGTAAGGGTCTGTCAACCCAACACCTTAGATAAGGCCCAGTGAGGATGCTTGACAAGAACACTAGTGATCTATGTCAGGAAAGTGAGAGATCTGGACTCTATGCCCATGTAACACTATGGAGGTTTGGGGGATGTGGGTGGGATGAAACGGGTATGTAAACCTACCACCTTACCTAGATTTTCCCCAAAGACCACTTAATGGGTTCTGGAATTCATTGGTGTCACATACATCTGCTTGGTCTAGCCGAGGAGAAGCGGCTGCAGAGGTCAGCTTTGTATGCAGATTTGAGTTCAATTGGACACAGTACATGTATTACAGTTCCAGGCATTGTCCAGGTGATCAGCCCTGCGATGAAAAGGAAAAGGAGAAGACTTCTGTGGTGTAGGCAACATCAGGCGACCTCCAGGGGAGCAAAGAACACGTTCAGGATGTGACAGACGATCTTCGTTGGCAAACAAAGGAGCAGGTCCTGCATGTCTTCAGTTGGGATGTGAAGGTTCAGAATGCAGGAGGTGGTATTCTTGTAGCATAAGTTGAAGGGTACGACGTTCATCCATCACCCGTTTTCTTTCTCGTGGCACCTTTTCCCGAAAGGTTTTTGCTGAAAAAAATAATCGAAAATATGGAGGGTGGGGGGGGACGGGGTAAGGTTATATAAGGGGTAGGGAATACATAATAGCGGAGGGAAATTGGGGGACACCCCCCGCATCCCCAAATAAAAAAAAAAGCAAAACATTTTTGGGCAAAAAAAGCTGCAAAAAATAAAAATAAAAAACTGGGGTTGAATGAACATAGAACCAAGTTAAAGAACCTCCAAGTTTCAAGGATGCACTCTGAATGGCGATGACTGCAGCGAAGTAGCCCAGGAGAGAGCCGATAAGTCCACTGGGTGGTCCAGGGACACGTCCAAAGACTCAGCAGGGACAGATCCTCCAGCAGGGGTTGAGACTGGTTGTTCCCACCCGTTTAGGGGTCGAAGCACCAATCAAGACCTACTTCACATCAGAATAGAAAAGCAGGGCTTCACCAGGGCTGCACTGACGTGGATGCTGGTCAACAGCAACAGACAACCATGGATCTTTAGTGGACTGCACTTCTTCGTACAGATCTTGGCTCCAAAGATGATCTCTCGAATGGCTGCAGGAGTGCTCCTTTTATCTAGGATTAGGCCTCAAGTCCCCACCTACTCCACCAATGTTAATTAACTGCACCATTCAAACTGACAGTGGTTACCAACTATGTATATCCACTTGCCAAACATTGAACCCAGCAACAGACACTCAGGGGCACTGATATGGACTGGGAGCAGACAATCCCAGCACCCACATCTGGCCGCACACAGACCATCTCTATGCCCGGGGCAGTAAAGGCTTTTCCTGGAAAAAGGCTTTTCATACACGGCAATTCCAGATGAGTGAGGGCAGGAAGAAGGCCAAAGGACTTTTGAAAATCTCATGTCACAGCTATTTTAGAGTAAATTGTACTCTTTATGGTATCATGCATTAAAATGCATTAGTAAAGTGCCAAAAACACGGTATAAAAATAACTGCTGTCCCAGCCCAGCCTGGTGACACTGCATTTGTAAGGGTTAGGAAAGATTGCTCTTTTGACAACTTTACCTCCAGAGTTCTATAAACCCCCCAAACATTTTGCTTTTGTTTTTCAACCTTACCTGATTTTTACAGGGAAGTGAAGCATTCAGCATTCAGCTTCACTCGTTTGGCCTTTTGCTCAATGTGTTATGGGGAAAATAATCAGTACTTCAGACTATCAGTAAAATGTTTCCCCTTTTCTTTTACTTTTTGTAACTTGTAGCATTGCACACAACATCTTACAAAGCAGTGCAATGGGGATACTTTTATATAATTATTGTCTTTTAGACTTGGGATTTTTGGTTACTTTTAAATGTGCCTCGAGACAAGCTGGTGGCAGCACTCATATTTTTACTATTTGTGGTTTATTTATAGTGTGCAAATTCATTATTATTATTTATTCACATTTGTTAAGCGCACATCAGACCGAAGGCATCGTGGCGCTGGTTACAGTGTTTCTTAAACTTAGTTATTTATGTTTACCACATATAGATACCAAACCTGGCTAGTGCCCTAAAACAGCCATGTCACAAGATATTGGCTTGTTCTTTGGCCTGCTTCCTGCCTTGCCAAATCAGGAAATAAAAAGGTCATGCACTTCCCCAGGAAAGCTTATGCTTTCAAAGGCTAGTGATGCCTGTGTGTGGCTTAGGAAGGGCGTGGGGCTGTCTGGTCCCACTCCGCGTCCGTGCTGTTTGAAAGTCTGGCAGTGGGACACAAATGAAACCAACAGTGGCCCCCCTGATTGGACCACTGCTAGCTGTTTGAATGGTGAATAAGCTTACACTTGGTGGGCTTTGACTTGCTTCCAGAAAGGATTTTGGATAAGAAGAGTACTTCTGCAGCCATTCCTTCAGAATAGCATTGGTGCCAAGAACTCTGTAGAAGAACAGCCGAATGAAGATCCAAAGAAGACAGCTGAAGAGGCCCAACATCCCTTCCTGTGTCTGGCCCAGTGAAGCTTTGTTGGGCTACTTGATCTGCAAAGGTCCTGTGCAGTGCTTCAATTCTTGGACTGGTGGGACCGGGTCTCGACGTGTTCTAGGATCCACCCGCCCTGAGCCTTCAGACGTGTCCCTGGACCACCCAATTGACTAACCAGCTCTCCAGTAGGCTACCTCGCTATAACCATCGCCGTTCCGCAGTCGCAGCCAGAACTTCGGTGGTCACTAGCCTGTGGTGCATGGAAACACCCCAAAAGACGAGGGCAAAAATACCAAAGCCCAAAAGCCCAGCCTCATTTGGCCACATATATATATGTGGGGGGTAAAGTAAAAAAATATATCAGGGTAAGGTGGTGTGGGCTGCGGGGTGGGGGTGGGACTCCCTATATGGGATATATTACTCACCGTAATCGTATTTCTGATGCTTGTATCTGCTTAGATTCACATGCTGTGCATAGGCCGACATCTAGTGGAAGCTGCAGAGTATTACAGTTTGTTTTTCGAAACTCAAAAAGGGGCGTCGAACCAGGGCGTGCCAGTAATACTATTCCTAGTGTGACGTCCCCTGTACCCATGATCCCTCACGCGTGTAGGACCCTCAGATTGTATATTTTTTTTACATGCGGTAGCATGAGGAGTTGCGTGAATACAGAGTATCCAAGCAGATAAGATAGATAAGACTACAAGCATCCATGCGCCTTCTCTGAAAGGGGAGGAAGGGCAGGCGCATGTGAATCTAAGCAGATACAAGCATCAGAAATACGATTACAGTGAGTAATGTATCCCTTCTGAGGCGTGTGGAATCTGTTTAGATCACATGCTGTGCATAGATTAGCGAGCAGTGTTAGAAGGAGGTGGGATGTGAGAAGGTACATGAGCGAACAAGTGTCTTAGAATCGCCAGTCCCACTTGAGTATCTGTCTTGGAATGAGTGTCAATGCAGTAGTGCTTAGTAAAGGTGTGAATAGAGCTCCGTGTTGCTGCTTTGCAAATGCTGTCAATGGGTACATTTGCAATGAAAGCCAGAGTGGCTCCAGTACCTCGTGGAGAGTGGGCCCTTGGCGTAAAAGGTAGTGTTTTATCTGAAAGAGAATAGCACAGTTGGATACATCCGACTATCCACTTAGAGATGGCATTCTTAGAGATGTGATCTCCCTCTCTGCCTGGAGCTATGGAGACAAACAGCTGATCTGTTTTCCTTAGCGGTCTGGTCTTGTCTACATAGTAAAGGACCTCCCTCCTCACATCTAGTGTGTGGAGTTTCACCTCAGCAGAGCTCTTGGGTTCTTGGAAAAAGGCAGGTAGCTCAATAAACTGGTTAACATGGAATTTGGAAATTAACTTAGATGAAAACCTAGGGTGAGTGTGTAAAACCAGTTAATCCTTATGAATAGTAAAGAAAGGATCCTGCACTGACGGAGCTTGAATTTCACTGACCCTTCTTATTGAGGCGATGGCTACTAAGAAGGCAGTTGTATAAGTCATCTGTTTGAGACTAGATTTGTGCATGGGCACAAGGGGAGGTCCCATGAGCTTAGCAAGTACCACATTAAGGTCCCAACCTGGTGGTGGGTTAGAAATTGGGAGGGTGGAGTGCCTTTACCCCTTCCATAAATGCTTTGACGACTGGCACTTTCCACCATGACACCTTGTTATGGGAAGTGGTGTAGGTTGATAAAGCTGCCAGGTGCACTGTAAGTGTGTTAAACACTAACCCTGCATCCAGTAGGTGGAGTTTATAGGTGACAACAGTAGAAGGAGTACAATCAACTGGGTTGATTTGCTTGTTCTGGCACCAAATTACAAATTGTTTCCATTAGACATAGTAACAGTG
Organism: Ambystoma mexicanum; assembly: GCF_040938575.1. Taxonomy (NCBI): domain Eukaryota; kingdom Metazoa; phylum Chordata; class Amphibia; order Caudata; family Ambystomatidae; genus Ambystoma; species Ambystoma mexicanum. The sequence continues at coordinate 486,010,556 of NC_090937.1, read as the reverse complement.
CCTCGTGTTAGGTTTTCTTGACTCTCAAGATATCTATACATCTCTGCGGTAAATTGAGATGTCCAAACTCTATGCCCTCAGGAGCCATGCTGCCAAGTTCATGGAGTTGGGCTGAGGAGGCACCGTTAGCCCCTCGTGCTGGGAGAGTAGGTTGTACCAGCATGGGAGCTTGATGGGGTCGCACACCGCCAGTTTGCATAGGTGTGGATACCATGGTTGTCTTGCCACATAGGAGCAACCAGGATGAGTGTCATCGGTTCCCTGTGGATCTTGTTCACCACCTTCCTCATTAGGTGGGTTGGAGGAAAAGCGTAGGCAAACATCCCTGACGAATTCATCCATAGGGTGTTACCCTTGGAGCCTGGCTGGGGGAACCTGGATGCGAAGTCTGGGCACTGCCTGTTTTCACTTGTGGCAAATAGGTCTATAGTGGGGAAACCCCACTGAGAGAAGAGGTCTCCTACAACTTCTATGTGTAGTCTCCACTCGTGTTCTTCTGGGAGGGGATCCCTGCTCAGAGCATCTGCTAGCGAGTTGAGATCCCGTGGAACATGTTGAGATGACAGGTAAATCTTCAGTTTGAGTGCCAATTTCCAAATTTTCTGGTCAAGCTTGGACAGATTTGCCGAACGAGTGCCCCCTTGTTTGTTTAGGTAAAACATTGCAGCCATGCTGTGTTAGGATCTGCACTGACTAGTTGGATAGGAGAGGTTTGAATGCCCGAAGCGCTCTGAAGACTACCAGAGGTTCTAGCAGATTGATGTGATTTTGAGCCACTGTGCGAGACCAGAGACCCTGAGCTGTATGGTGATGGTAGGGGGCTCCCCACTCTGCTTGGGAGGTGCCTGTTTTGACAACGGCCTGTATCTCTGGATTGTAGAAGGGTTTCCCCTTCGTAAGATTTTCTCTTGTCCACCAGCGAAGACTCTGTACTAGTGTTGGCGAAACAACCACTAGATCGTCCCACTGACCACTTGCTTGAGACCACTGTTTCGCCAACCATTCCTGCATGGGTCGCAGGCGCGCGTGGGGATCCAGGTAAATGCAAGATGCCATCATGCCTAGCAAACGCATCGCTTTGCGCACCCTTATCTGGTGACCGGCCTGATATTGAGGAATTTGCACCAACAGATTTCAAATTCTTTCCTCTGATGGAAAGACCAACCCCTCTTGGGTGTTTAGGACAGCTCCTAGGAACTGTTTTGAGGTGCTTGGCACCAGGCTTGATTTTTTCTCGTTGATTGAGAAGCCCAATTGGAAGAGGAGGTTGATAGTTCTTTGAATGTTTAGTCTGCAAATTACGGGGGTTTCCCCTGTGATGAGCCAGTCGTCCAGGTAAGGGTACACTGGGATTGCCTCACCGCAGAGGTGCGCCACCACCATCGCCAGTACCTTGGTGAATACCCTTGGAGTCGAGGCTATACCGAAAGGGCAGCACCTTGAACTGGTAGTGATGGTTGTCTATTTTGAAACACAAGAACCTTCAGTGCGCTGGGAACATTGAAATATGAAAATAGGCATCTTTCATATCCAATGTTGCCATGGAAATCCCCTTTTTTAGTAGGGGGGGGGATTACCTCGGAGTGTAGTCATGCAGAACTTTTGTGGCTTGACATACTGGTTTGCAGGGCGCAAATACTGGGTGCATTGTTAGATCTTTTTTGGCACAAGGAAGTAGGTTGAATAAATACCCATGTTTAGCTGGTTGCCCCGGACGAGTTCTATGGTGTCCTTTGCAAGTAGAATGGCAATCTCCTCGAGAAGGATTTTCTGGTGCTCCAACGAGTGTACCTTCTGTCTTGGTTGTCGGGGCGCTCTAGTAGTTCTATACAGTATCCTGCGGACACTGGACAGCACCCATCTGTCCGTAGTGATCCCTTCCCATGCGTGGGTGAAGGTGGAAAAGTGCAACGTCACTGTTTACTGGGTGGCGTAGCACCTCTAGCGGGGCTGCCTCTACCCCTAGTGCGGCCTCTGCGATGGCCTCTGGGGTAGGCTTGTGATGCTTGGAACTGATTGTTGCCCAATGAGGTTCCTTGATTTTGATAGTAATTCAAACCCCTCTGGGAGCTTTGGCCCCAAAAGCGACGAAAATTAGAGTTTCCCCTCTGTCCTGAGGGTTTATTAGTAAGTTGTCTCATACTCATCCTTGGCTGTCTTTAAGGCTTCTTCCACTGCCTTGCCGAACAGTACGTCCTGTTCAACTGGCATGTCTATAAGCGTGGCTTGAGTCTCGGGTTTGAACCTTGATTGTCTTAACCAAGTTTGACGTTTTATCATAGTGCCTTCGGCAATTAGTCTTCCAGCATTATCTGCTGCATCAAAGTTTGATTTTAGAATGCATCCTGAAACCGACCTTTCATCTGCTGCCAGCTGTGCAAACTGGCTCTTCAGTGGTTTAGGAGCGGAAGATACCAAAGCAGCTACTTGTTCCCACTGGTGGCAATTGTAGCTTGCAAAAAGGGTAGTGGTGTTTGCAATTCGTGCCTGATGGGCGGAAGTGGTGGCAACCTTCCTGCCGATAGTATATAGTCTCTTGCTCTCATTTTGGGGAGGTGCTTCTGAAGAAGCGAGTTGTGTACCTGCCCTCTTTCTGGTGGTTGTTACTACCAGAGAGTCAGGTTTTAATTGGCCCCTAATATATAGGGGATCAGAAGGTGCGGCACAGAATAATTTTTCAACTCGTGGATTCACTGCACAAGTAAGATTTGGAGTTACCAGCGAGGGGTCAATTCTACGCTGGACAGACTTCAGTATAGGGATAGCTTGAGCAATGGCTCTTTTGTCACCCAGGATCTTTTCCGCAAAATCCCTGTCCTCTTGGACACCTTGAGTGTCAATCTGAAAATGGGCTGCTGCTTTAGCCAGTATCTCGTTGAGGAGTGGTTGATTATCAACCGGTGAGTTATGCACCAGGGTTTCTATAGGAATTGGGGAGTCAAGATTGTAGGCTTCAGCCTCATCTCCTCCTCCTCCTCCTCCTCGTCATCACCACCATAATAAGAGACCCCTGTTTGGTCTTCCATCATTTGTGGGTCTGTTTCATCACAATATGACTCGGGATGGAAAGATTCAATGACTAAAGGGTTTATTCCCAAATCCTGCACCAGGGCATCAGAGCGGGGTCTTTTATTAGGGGGTTGAGAATCCTTGGACCCCGAAGGGGCTGAGGTAGCTGGTGTGTTAGCATAACTATGAAAATAATTAGGACATTCTTCTCATAACCATATCGATATCAGCAGAGCTCCAATCCTTGGAGCTAGGGATAACCACAACCTGTTCTGTTTGTTCTTCCATACCCATCTCTTGAGCAGTGGGAGGGATGATCTTCCCCTTGGTGGGACAGGACTTTGGACCCTTCTACTGATTTGGGGGCTTTTTGTTTTTCCTTATGAACATGAAGTTCTGAAGGCTTCTTGTGTTTTTCCCCCTTCCCATGACGAGAGGAATGTTTCCCAGTGCCTTTAGGGGCCTCCGAGGAACCGGGTGCCTTACGTCGCGATTCAAAAGTGGTATCTGACACCTCGCGTCGAGAATTGGAGGTGATCTGAGATTCAGAGGTGTTCTTGGAGGAAGGGCGTCGAATCTCAGGAGTATACGCTACACATCTTGACTGGGGATAGAGGTCAGAATTGTCTTCTGACGATGGGGCCTCTGGGAGTATTGGGAGTGTGACACCTTTTTCAACCATGGACGGTTGGTTTTTGTCATGAGGCGATCTCGAACAAGAACGCGGTTAGGAGGAAACCTGTGCAGTTCCCTCTGGGACCACTGCAAAAGATTTAGGACTACAGGTGTTTGGCAGTAAATCCACTTGGTAGCAGTCTGTACCACAGACTGAGCAGTCAGACTTCCCTTAAGAAGAGTTAGGCAGTATGCAGAGTATTCACAATAGGTCAAGAGCACACAATAGAACAAGTAAACACTGACCAGGGCTTGGTGTAAAAGAGATATAATTATTTATTTAAAACCACATCTAGAAAAACACAGGCACTAATAATAAGCAATTCAGAAACACGGTCACTAAAAGATATACACTCCCTTAAAAGAATATTAGACCAGTCTTAAGTAAAGCCCCACTTATTTTCAGACAGCGGTGAGCGCTTAACGTAGATGGCACTCTAATAGTTTGTTTTTAAAAAGGGAGAGAAAAGCAGAGAACAAATTGAAACAGATCCCAACACTTTTTCAAGAACACAACAAGGGAGAAAGGCAAAGTAAAACCGTGAAGTTAGAGTTCAAGAGGCCGGATCCACCTTCGAAATGTGTCCAAGGTCACACGGTTGCAGTGCACAAAGGTATTGTAAAGGTTCAAAAAGGAGTTGAACCACAGACAGGGGCCAGTTAGAGGGTCAAGGCGGCCAGCACAGTCCAGAAGGTTAAGGAGTTATTACCTTGTAGCAATCTTTAGAAAGGGAGGCCTGGCGGACACGGTACCTTAAAGTGGTGAGAATACTCCAGCGGGGGCAAGTCGGTGCTTCGTCCGGGGGAAGAGAGGATCTCGTCGTGGAGGAAGACAGGAGTCCGTTGCACTGCCAGGGAAGAAACCAGCCGCGGAGTTTCTCAGGTACAAGGAGTGGTCCGGTGATTCGCAGTTCAGTGGTGAGTGGCTATCCGGCTGCCGGGGTGCTTGGCACGGGCAGTTTGACCACAAACCGGGCTGGGGTGGGAAGAAAAAGGAAAACTGGTTGTGCCCACCAGTCAGGGGAAGAAGTCTCTCCAGCCGGGAGATCTTCTCTGTCGTCGGGAAGTGGTGAGTCGGTTCTGCAGGGCTCCACCGGTAGTGTCGTCGTGGCAGGTCGGCTCAGCTTCTCCCTCGTCTGATTCTCAGGTCCTGTGGCGACTTCTGAAGTTCCAGTCCCCAAAGCCCTGCTTTTATGCAGCATACCCCCATTCACTCAGCCTAGCTGTCAATCAAACATGCTAAGTGGTGAGCCGGCCTGGGCCAATCACACAAGAGTGTGACTTGAGTTACCAAGGTAACTCAGTCCAGGGTGCCTAAACCCCCTCCCACACCCCTTGTGGTACCCAGACAGAGTGGCACCACTTTTGGAGGCTTCTGTGGAGAAGCCAGCCAAAAAGTGGAACAAAGGGCTCGACTTGGGTTGGAGTCACAGAAGAGAACACAAACGCCATTTTAGAATCGAGTCCTGGCAAAAAATACCACTGGCGAATGAATATTAATTAAATAAGCCGGCGGTATGTTCGAGGCTATGAGAATGAAATAATTAAATTTGGTAGGCTCGAACAATGGGAAAATCCCATAGGAAAATATTCGTGGTCGAATATAAAAAGCAGTTTCCACTGCCACCAGCCAAAACTCGATCAGGGGGGACGGAGACGTGCCCCCTCGACTAACAGACCCCAGGGCAATCTAATTGCCCCGACCAGTAGATCCACAATATGCTGGTTTGTACTGGTTTCTGTTAATAATTTGGGTCTAGTAAAGCCAATGGTGACTTTACATGCCCTGGGAGACAGTAGTCAGTCCCAGGGTATGGAGTCTATGGTGGGGTGTCACTATGACACCCCTGTGTTACTGCACGGAGGGTGCCGTGTAACACACATAGGAAAAACACATGAGACCCTATGGAGTAAAGGACCCCATAGCCCATAAAACACATTACCAATCAAAGGAATACCATGAATCATGTCCAAGAGTGGGAGAAAGTCTCACTCTTGGCAGGAGGAAAAAAACAAACTCCAGAAATCCAGCAAAGCTGCTGGGGGACTCACTAGGTTAGGAAATTCAGCCTAAAGAGAGACTTCTCCATAACAAACGCCCAGAGGACACAGAATCGTTGGACCACTCTCTCAGTGTCTTAGGTTGCCGATCGCTGGACACGCGTTTTGGGGGGGGGGGGGGGGGGGGGAGTGGTGTGTGTAGCGCTTCTGCCGCCGGGTGTTGTCCCCATAACTGAGCGGCCGCCAGTCCTCCGGGGTCAGGGATTTGCGTGTTAGTGTCTGAAGTCACCCCTCTGCCCTCGTCGTCCGATACGGCGGCGTTGCTGCCATCGCTAAAAGACCCTTCGGGGTCCGTTGCCTGGCGTAGGTGGCCCAGCGTTTAGTGGAACGGTCCTTAAGTGTTTTTGGCTTAAAGAGCTTGCAAGCTCGACAGGTAGCCTCGTGATGGTCTCGTCAGAGACAAAATTGCACGTATTGTGCTCATCTACCCAGGGGAACATCCTGTTACACTTGGAGCAGAATTTGGAAGGAGTACTCTCCTTATGTATCAATTTGGCAGCAGGCGGTATATGTAGGAAATAAATGTGGGAGCCTGTATGACCACCCCCCACTCTCCATACTTGTATAGGGCCGAGGCCAGAGGCCTTCCAAGGCCCGGGCCGAGGCCAGAGGCCTTCTGAGGCCCAAGGTCCGTTGTGGAGGTTCGGCGGCTGATTTCCTCGATCTTCACCGGTGTCGATCTTCGGCATAGGGTGGAAAGAACGGGGAAGTTTGAACAATACATTTAGTTTATTTGGCTAATGCCAAGAGAACTCTGCAACATGCGATTGTTTTTTTCATGTATGGCAGAAAAAAACAATCTGAGGGTCCTACACGCGTAAGGGATCATGGGTACAGTGGACGTCACACTAGGGATAGTATTACTGGCACGCCCTAGTTCGACACCCCTTTTCGAGTTTCGAAAAACAAACAAATACTCTGCAGCTTCCACTAGATGTCGGCCTATGCACAGCATGTGATCTAAGCAGATTCCACAAGCCTCAGAAATATATATATAGGATAGATTACTCACCGTAATCGTATTTCTGATGCTTGCATCTGCTTAGATTCACATGCTGTGCATAGGCCGACATCTAGTGGAAGCTGCAGAGTATTACAGTTGTTTTCGGAACTCGAAAAGGGGTGTCAACAGAGCGTGCCAGTAATACTATCCCTGGTGTGACGTCCACTGTACCCATGATCCTTCACGCGTCGAGGTCCCTCAGATAATTGTTTTTCTGGCATGAAGTAGCATGAGGTGTAGCGCGAGTACAGTTGTATCCAAGCAGATATGTATCAGACAAGCTCATAAGCATCCATGCGCCTTCTCTCCGAGGGGACGAAGGTTGAGCGCATGTGAATCTAAATAGATACAAGCATCAGAGGCTTGTGGAATCTGCTTAGATCACATGCTGTGCATAGATTAGCGAGCAGTGTTAGAAGGAGGGATGTGAGAAGGTTCATGAGCGAACAGATGTCTTAGAACCGCTTGTCCCACACCTCTGTATCGGTCTTGGAATGAGTATCAATGCGTAGTGATGAGTGAAAGTATGTATTGTGCTCCATGCAGCTGCTTTGCAAATGCTGTCTAAAGGGACATTTGCGATGAAAGCCAGGGTGGCTACTATACCTCTTGTGGAGTGAGTCTTGAGCGTAAAAAAGGCAGTTTTTTATTTGATAGGGAATAGCAAAGTTGTATACATCTGACTATCCACCTAGTGATGGCATTCTTTAAAATGCGGTCACCTTCTCTGCCAGGTGTACGGAGACAAACAGTTGATCTGTCTTTCTAAGCAGTCAGGTCTTGTCTATATAGTAGAGGACTGCTCTTCTCACATTTAGTGTGTGGAGTTTTACCTCAGCTGAGCTGGTGGTTTCCTGGAAGAAAGCCGGTAGCTCAATAGACTGGTTTACATGAAATTTGGAGATGAACTTCGGGGAGAACCTAGGGTGATTAAGTAAAACCAGCTTGACCTTGTGTACAACAAGGAATGGGTCCTGCACTGACAATGCTTGTATTTCACTAACTATGGAAGTGAGAGCCACTAAGAAGGCAGTTTTGTAAATCAGGTCTTTGAGACTAGATTTATGCATAGGCTCAAAAGGGGGGGGGGGTCACATGAGCTTAGCGAGTACAACATTGAGATCCCATCCTGGCGGCGGGTTTGAAATTGGAGGGTGGAGTCTCTTTACTCCCTCCATAAATACCTTAATGACAGGTACCTTCCACCATGAGACTTTATTGTGGGAAGAGGTATATGCTGACAAAGCCGCCAGGTGGACCTTTAAGGAGTTGAATACTAACCCTGCGTCTAACAAGTGGAGCATATAATTAAGAATGTGGGAAGGAGTACATTCTATGGGGTTAATCTTATTTGCCTGGCACCAAACTACAAATCTCCCCCATTTGTCAAAATAACAGTGCCTTGTGTTAGGCTTTCTTGATTCTTTCAAGCTATCCATACATCTCTGTGGCAGACTAAGATGTCCAAACTATGACTTCAGGAGCCATGCTGCCAAGTTCATCGATTGAGGTTGCACTGTTAGTCCCCCGTGCTGGTTGAGCAGATTGTACAGGCATGGGAGTTTGATGGGATCGCACATCATCAGTTTGCGCAGATGTGGAACCAGGGTGTCTTGCCCACATAGGAGCAACTAGGATGAGCGTCATCTGTTTCTTGTGGATCTTGTTCACCACTTTCCTCATGAGAGGTGGTGGGGGAAAGCGTAAGCAAATTTCCCTGGCCAGTTCATCCATAGGGCGTTCCCCTTGGAGCCTGGCTGGGGGAATCTGGAAGCGAAGTCTGAGCATCACTTGTTTTCGCTTGTAGCAAACAAATCTATTGTGGGGAAACCCCATAGAGAAGAGGTGTTCTACGACCTCTGCGTGAAGTTGCCACTCGTGTTCTTCTGGTAGGGGAGCTCTGCTCAATGAGTCTGCAAGAGAGTGGAGTTCCCCTGGAAGGTGCTGTGACGACAGGAATATCTTCCGTCTTAGTGCCCATTTCCAAATTTGCTGTGCAAGTCTGGACAGATTTGGAGAACGTGTGCTCCCCTGTTTATGTAAAACACTGCTGTAGTGCTGTCGGTCAGGACCCGCAGAGATTGGTTCATTAAGTGGGATTCGAACAACTGAAGGGGCTTGAATACTGCCAGAAGTTCTAGCAGATTGATGTGGTACTGAGCTGCTGCGCGTGACCACAGATCATGAGCTGTGTGGTGAAGGTAGTGTGCCCCCACCCAGCAAGAGAGGTGTCCGTCGTGATAATTGCCTGCATCTCTGGATCGTAGAAGGGTTTCCCCTTCAGTAGATTTTCTCTTGTTCGCCAGCGAAGATTTTGTACTAGTGTTGGCAAAACCACCACTAGATCGTCCCACTGACCGCTTGCCTGAGACCATTGTTTCGCCAACCATTCCTGCATGGGTCACAGGCGCGCCTAGTAAGCGCATCGCTTTGGGCACCCTTATCTGGCGGCTGGCTTGATGTGGTATTTGCAACATGTTTTGGACTCTTTCCTCTGACAGAAAGACCAACCCCTCTTGTGTGTTTAAGACAGCTCCTAGGAACTGTTTGGTTGTTCTTGGCACTAGGCTTCACTTTTTCTCGTTGATTGAGAAGCCCAATTGAAAGAGGTTGATAGTCTTTTGAATGTTTTTCGTGCAAATTAGGGGATTCCTCTGTAATGAGTCAGTCGTCCAGGTAAGGGTACACTGGGATTGCCTCCCTTCGCATGTGTGCTGCCACCACCGCCAGTACCTTTGTGAAGACCCTTGCAGCAAATGCTATCCCGAAGGGTAGCACTTTGAATTGGTAGTGCTGGTTGGCCATCTTGAAACGCAAGAATATCCTGTGCGCTGGGAATATTGAAATATGAAAATAGGCATCTTTCATATCCAGTGTTGCCATGTAATCCCCTTTTTTATTAGAGGGATTACCTCTTGTAGCGCAGTCATGCAGAACTTTTGTAGCTTTACATATTTGTTTGCAGGGCACAAATCTAACTGGGCGCATGGTTAGATCTTTCTTTGGCACAAGGAAGTAGGTTGAATAAATACAGTTGTTTACCTGGTTGGAGGGGATGATTTTGATAACGTCCTTTAGTGGAAGAGAGGCGACTTCCTCGAGGCAGATACGCTGGTGTTCCTTTGAATGGATCATCTGCTGTGTGGGTGGTTCTGGGGTAGTTGGAGGAGTTCTATACAGTATCCGCCTGCTACTGTGGACAGCACCCATCTGTCTGAGGTGATTCCCCCTCCCATGCATGGGTGAAATGGGAAATGCGCCCGCCTACTGGAGAGGCATGGGAGGGCACCTGAACTTGATAGTCACTGCTTTTGTGGAGGGGGTACCCTCTCGAGAAGAGTTGCCCATGCCACAATCTCGGGATCTATGCGGTCCTCGAGGATCATTTTGGGAGGACTGACCTTGATTATTTCCCTAGGGCGCCCCTTGGCTTTGATTGCAATTGGACCCCCGTTGTGAACCTTGGCCGCGAAAACAGCGAAAATTGCCACTACCCCTCTGGCCGGGTGGCTTGTTGGCGGGTCGCCCCAAAGAGTTAAGTGTGTCATACTCTTATTTGGCTGTCTTAAGGGCGTCTTCGACGGTCTTGCTGAAGAGCACACTCGGGGATAGGCATGTTAATCAGGGTGGCCTGCGTCTTCGGTTTAAAACCTGATTGCTTCAGCCACGCGTGATGTTTAATAACGGTCCCCTGAGCAATAAAATCTATATGTAGGACACTTCGAAATAGAACACGCTTGGACTCATAACACCTTCACCAAATTCAACAATATAATCTATTGGGGGTGCTTTATCTACGACATTCTTCTGATATGGAATGGAAATACTGAAACTTTGAATAACTATGTATCATACCTAACCTCCAACCAATACAACTTGAAATTCATCACCAATCAAAGTGCCAATCGGATTCAATTTCTAGATCTAGAAATATACATAAAAAATGAAAGGATCTTAACCACCCTATATGTGAAACCAACTGCTGGAAACAATTCTACATGCCAAAAGTGATCATCCTCAACATATTATTCGAAATATTCCATATGGAGAAATATTGAGAATCAAAAGGAATTGTACAGAACCACAAGAATATGAAAAACATGCCAAACAAGCAATGGAAACATTTCAGGAAAGAGGCTATAATAAAAAACATTTGGAAAATTCGTACAAAAGAACAAAAACAAAATCAAGAACAGAACTGTTGAAAGATAAACAAATCAAAATGGCGGCAAAAGATCAAAAAGTGAGATTTATCACGCAATACAGCATGAATGCCAAACAGATCCAAAATATTCTAAAGAAAAATTGGCATATACTGAAAATGGACCAAGATATATCTAGATATCTTGAAGAAGATGTACACAACTTTCAAAACAGTGAAAAGCTTAAAAGACATATTAAGCCATTAGCATTTTATCGCAAAGAAACAAGAAGAAGGACTTACTCAATTATGGACTAAAAAAACACTGTTAGGCAACTATAAATGCGGAACCTGCATTAGTTGCCAATATTCAGACAATGGGAAAAAAAGTGCATCTTTGCCAAATGGAACAGTATACAGAATCAAAAACTATCAACTGCAACACAAAAACAATAGTATATGTCATCAAATGTTCATGCAAAAAAGTATATGTGGGAAGCACAATGAGAAAACTTAAAATTAGAATCAAAGAACATATGAGAGCCATCATCAATAAAGACACAAGATACCCATTGGGCTATCATTACCTAACAGAACACGCAAATGATTCTTTTAATGACAACGTTTTTTGGAATTGAAAAAGTCATTAGACCACAAAGAGAAGGAAATTTGGAAAAAATGTTGAGCAAGAGAAGCCTTTTGGATCTGCAATTTGGATAGCTGCCATACAGGCTTGAATTCGGACAATGAACTAATTCATTTATTGTAAAATCGTTTTTTGTTCAGCCTTAAAATTATATTAGCAAGTCTAAAATTGTTAATGCTTATGTTGTTAGCCTAATGTTCAGATAAACAACAACAAGCATATTTATGTGGTTTGCAAGCACCAAGTACAACCTACTAGATCCAGGTAAGTAACATAATCCAAGTTATTATTAAAAAAGTACATGCCTCGACATTTATTCATTAAAGCAAATGGTAAGTAAAGGATTGAATCCGTGGAACCCGCAATCTTGTAAATATCTTCACGTATAATAGGAAACGTAAATAGTAAAAGAACGGCATTACATTACCATGCAAAACCATTTATCATCCACAATAATGCAGTTGCAATAGTTACGAATAAAACTGTTAGTCAATCATGTGGGGAAGAACTGCACAATTCCCAAACTAAGATGGCGCATAGGTGCGATCATGTGATACACTATACTAAGTAATCACGCATCCGCACAATAGTAAGAATAGGAAAAAATAATCAATAAGGGGTAAGAACACCATAAAAAACATTGAGATGCATCACTATGCATCTACAACAATGGATTCATGCAGTAATAAGAAGCACCACATCAACCCAAATCAAAATGGAGAATCAGCAGTCACGTGATTTACTCCATCACATGACCGCGACTCCAAACAATCATAAAAGCGAAAGAAAAGCAGGTAAGCTCTATGGTCATCAGGCCGTGCGATCACGCGCATACAAGGATTAAACACAAACCAGCGAACGCTAGAGCAACAAGGAAAAAGTTAAGTGCAACTAAAAGGTGGTGCTTAGCAAGCAGATAGAAAACAATATATATATTTTTTTCCAGGATTCAGCTTTTTAAAAAAGTGTGTTAGAATCTAGGTGACCGCTATAGAATACTGATTATTTTTGGTGTTCCTCTCTCCCTAGCCTTACTAAAAAATTATAACCTATAAAATTGGGACAGCTTAAAAGGGAAAACGTTGCTTAAAGAAAACAAAAAGACATATTCAGAAGCTTTGGGCGAGAGAAAATCGCAAGTGAGTGCACTCAAGTGTTTATATTATGTGTATATAACTATCATTCCTGTTTTACGTTAATTTACTTTGTTAAAAAAGACAATTGTGTAAAAGTCAAATATATTCGAAGTGCTTGCAACACATCTAAAAGTCACTGAGTAAAAAATGCTTCTTTTTATTTATTTTTTAGACAAACAATTGTACTGTTAAGATACCAAATGTGCTAAGTATGAATTGAAAAATATGACATTCTGTTATTCCCTCCAGAAGATCTGTCTGGCAATTTAGGACAGTGAAACACGTGTTGAGGGTATAGATTTGAAATTATTGATTTATTATTAAAAAAATAAACTTTGCTTAGGGCGCAAGACATTTGGTTTCCATCTTTTTTTCGTAAAAAGACAAATTTGCTGTCCCCCTGAGCAACAAGCCTTCCGGCATCGACCGCAGCGTCAACGTTGGTTTTAAGTAAACAGCTTGACACTGCGCTGCCATGTGCGCCCACCTGAGCTAACTGGGACTGGTTCCTAGGCAGACGACAGTAAGGCCGACACTTCCTCCCATTTGTGGCAGTTGTAACTGGCCAAGAGGATTGCGTTGTTTGCAATTCTGGTTTGGTAAACCGCAGAGGAGGAGAACTTTCTGCCCATGGTATAAAGCTTCTTGTTTTCCTTGTTGGGCAGAGCCTCAGAGGAAGCAAGGGGGGTGCCTGCTCTTTTGCTAGTTGTAGTTACAACTAGCGAGTCAGGCTTTAGTTGACCTCTAATATACAGAGGGTCTGAAGGTGCAGGTTTAAACAGCTTCTCTATACAGGGGTTTACAGCTCGTGTGAGGTTAGGGGTCACTAATGATGGCTGTATTTTGCACTCTATTGACTTGCAGAGAGGAATACATTGCGCCACAGTCTTCTTGTCTCCAGGGATTTGTTCCACAAAATCCTTATCCTCTTGTACTACCTGGGTCTCTATTTGAAAGTGCTCTGCTGCCTTGGCTAACACCTCATTTAAAAGGGGCTGGTTGTCAATTGGGGAAACAGTGATCGGGGGTCAACAGGTGAGTCCACAGGATACATATTGGCATCTGGGTCCGCCTCTTGGTCTTCAACGTCCCCATAATAAGGGTCTGCAGCATCCTCATCGTACTGAGGGGTCTGCTGCCTCTAAAATAGAGAGGTCTTCGTGTTCAGAGTCCAGGTCATAGAGTTCGATGAATCTGCTACGCACTGCAATTTCGGAACGACACCCTTTAATAGGGGGTTGTGAATGTGGAGCAGAGACTTGTGACCCAGAGGGAGCAGTAGCGGGGGGAGTGGAAACTCTCGAAATAGGCAGGGTCTTTTTTTGTAGAAAATCGGCCATAAAGGACATTCTCCTCATGACTATGTCTTGTGATGGCCACTCTGCCGAACTTGGGATGACCAAGGGTTGGGAAGCAAGTCCCAAATCTTCATCTGTGGGAAGAATCACTCCAGACTGTTTAGGCCTAGCCTCAAGATGTTTATCCTTCTGGGGGATGGGCCTAGATCTTGAGTTCTTTCTTTATGAGGGGGTCTTTAAAGACTTTTTCTTGTGCTCTTTATCCCCCTCCTTGGCGCCCGAGCCGTGTTGATCCTGGGGCCCGATACCTGACGCAGAGCATCGATTTTCAAGTGCAGCTAGGGCGGACGGTCAGCCCTCTGTGGGAGTTTTACGCGTGACACCCGCGCCATCTTTCGACAGTAGGGTCCTGTCGTGCAGCGATCTTGAGCGAGAGTGCCCAGAGATCAGGGACTCAATGGAGCTTTCCCTGGGTGTTGTGCATTGTCGACAGCTCGACCCATGTGTCGAGTCTCGACCTGGGGGTATGTGTTTAGTGGTGAATGGAATTGTAGCGCTTCCGCCGCCGGGTGTTGTCCCCACAACAGGGCCGCCGGCCTGTCCTCTGGGGTCAGGGGCCTGCGCTTAGGTAGCCAAAGCTACCCCGTCGCCCTCGCCATCCGAAACGGCAGTGTTGCTGCCATCACTGAAAGCAGCTTCTACCTCCATGCCCTCGAGTTGCCTGGCGTAGTGGGCCCAGCGTTTTGTCGATTGGTCCTTTAAAGTCTTGGGCTTGAAGAGCCTACACGCTCTACAAGAAGCCTTGACGTGGTCTCTTGGGAGACACAAGTTACAAACTAAATGCTTATCGACCCACGGAAATGTTCTATTGCACTTGGGATAGAATTAAAAGGGGGTCTTGTCCATAACTACAAAATATGGCAGCTTGGTGAAAGTAGTGTAAGAAAAGGGGCATGTACAACCTAGAATGACCTCAACCCTCTCTCCCTACTGTATAGGCCAAGGCCAGGGGCAGCCTTCCAAGGCCGAACGGCCCGTTGCGGTAGTCTTTCGACAGGCAGTTTATTTGTCTTCACTGATGCGATATTTTAATGGTCGGTGAAATAAAGGATAGAAAGAATGAACTATCGGTAATGAATTAAGTCAATGGCTTTACGCCGAAAGAGGAACTCCGCTACACGCTTCTGTCTAGAATGGCGGAAAAAAACAATCCGAGGGTCCTCGACACGCGAGGGATCATGGGTACAGTGGATGTCACACTAGGGATAGTATTACTGACACGCCCTGTCGACGCCCCTTTTCGAGTTCCAAAAACAACTGTAATACTCCGCAGCTTCCACTAGATGTCGGCCTATGCACAGCATGTGATCGAAGCAGATTCTACAAGCCTCAGAGATATATATATATATATATAGACAAATGGGAAAAAGAAGGGATGGTCGTTTCACACAGATCCGTGGTGATAGTCGCCTTCCTGCTGAATTTCAGCCTCCGAGCTTCAAAGGATCCTGCTCTGGAACGATACCTACCGTCTGTGTGTCGTGGCAGTCGCCGGAACTCTCCTTCCCCCGTAGTGTCTTGGATAGGTCTACATTGAGGCTTTCTGCATGTCTCCACCGCCAAGGGTTGCACTAGGCTCCTGGACCAGACTGGAAGAATCCTTGCACCCGCAGCTCCTGGGCACCCCTCACCAGAACAACCGGGAAAACCAACCTCCATTGACTCATTCAGTCCTGTGGGAGAATCTGAGTCAGGGGGGCAAGTAAACACAAAGCATTGGTCGACCCCATGTCCTCCATAGGTTAACATTTAGAACACATCTCTCTGTATAGTTCCATACCACTGCTTTTTGGTAGTCGCACCCACCCTAGCATTGTAACCTGAATGATAACAACTCAGTTTTAATTAGTTACTTTGTTGCACATCTTCTCTTGAACAATAACACAAGTATTTCACATGCATTAGAAACATTCTGGGGAGACGCATTGTAACCTTTGGGCACACAGCCCAATTCTTCAAAGGGATTGGACTTCTGAAGCTAGGGCATTTTTCTTGTGACTTAGTTCCATCTTACTGCATCACTTAGTTACCTCATTTTATGAATTTAAGTAATTCAATGCATTTTAGTACCTACGGGGACCATATTTATTATCGAGTTTTGTGCAATATCACCTGCTTGTTTAATTTTCTAGTGTGTGTTTTGCGCCCAGGATATAGTATTTTTGCACATGCCAGTCTAAATTGAATTAGTGTGCTTCACTGTGTGGACTCATTGTGGACCCCTGACCCCACTTGCACTCTCCTGAGAATTGCCTGTACTGCTCTACATTGCTACCTAGACTTGGTTTGGGCTAACCTCTGAGATTCCCCTTTCCCCAAAAACTAGAGTGGCCTCCTAAAATCTGTCCACCATGCCAGATTCTAGAAATCCATTTCAACAGTAACCACAAAGTAGCCCAACCATATTTCAAGTATTTCCTAGTGAGAACAATGACGGTTATTGTCTCAAGGGACTTGTCCACCCTCTATGTCCATAAGGCAATACGTTGATAACCTCTTTTGGGACCAACAGATGTGCTTAATGTCTTCAGGACACATCCTCAGGCAAGGGGCGTAGGGACACTGCGACAATATCCAGCATGAACAGTGCTTTGTTGGGGCCGATTCAGACCGGCACGATCTACTGACAGTGTGTGACCTTGTGCCAGTCGCCTGAGGCAAGTCGAATGACCATACTCAGCAAGTTAAGTGCACTTGCGCAGTGCAGATTACAGCAACCAGCTCTACTCCACTGGGTTGTTTGGGCTGTGAGCGTCCACAGCAAAGAACTCCAGGACCCAAGAAAAATACCATAGTCCAGGCAAATATGTCGTTAATCCCCTGTTCCAAGGGCTGGAACGGGGGGGGTTAACACCCGGCAGCCCAAGTTGTCGGCCCGAGTGAAGCGAGAGCGGATAACGAGGGCACCGTCCCGTTACCCCCATTCCAGCCCTCAGAACAGGGGATTAAGGCTATTAGCACCCCAAGTTGCCAGAGCTGTAACCCAGTATGCTAAAAATAATTTTTAAAAAGTATTTTCCTTCGTTCAAAGGGTGGCCACAGGCACATGCCGTTGAACGAAGAAAAGTACTTTTCCAAAATGGCCACCATTGAAAGGGAAGAGGGGCTCCGTATGGCAGCCTGTGGGAGCCAAGGAGAATGAGCGGCTGCAGCGGCGGCACTCGCCACCTCAGAAATAAGCTAAGTGGGGGGTGGAGAGAAAGAAAACAGGGATAGTGGGTGGGGGGGGTGATGGCGGCTGGGGGAAGCCAGCCATCAGGCAGCATGGAACGTGAGCTGAGATCGCCAGTTTCAGCCCACGTTCCTAGCCACCTGATTGGCTGGCTCCCCGCAGCAGGATGCTTATATTCAACAGGTCACTTTTAGGAGTTCTAAAGATGAAGAAAGTCTGTAGGCTCATCTGTGGCAGCAATGAGAAGCAGTGTATGTTCCTAGTCCTTTCCCACGGGTAACCAGAAGAAAGCAGTCAACCACAGGAGACAAGTGGAGATGCAGAAGAGATCCAGTGAAGGGATTGAACCCAGCAGCCCCAGGTGCAAAGAAGCAGAGCTGGATTTAAACCCCAATGTTAAACAGTAGGGCAATGAGATTGAAGAGGACCTGTAGAACCAGACTACCATGGACCACGGGGGCCCCCTGAGAATGAGCATCTTGAATAACCCAACAGCCAAGGACCCAGATGCAATTACTTTGGTGCTGGGTTCCTGAAAATACGGATTCAGGAAAGCAGACCTCCCCACTCCCCTGCACCACCCCTTCCCTCTCCTCCCCTCATCCCCCCAAAGCAAGGAAAGGCTTCTTTTTACAGGGCGAAATTAAGGAATTAAGGATCCGGTTACATAGGGGCTTGAACCATGAGCTAATGAAGACCCAACTGCCCAAAAGTACAATTGTCCTTTACAGGAGTGGGACGCACACTATAGAAGCGGAATCAGCGATTGAGATTGCTCAAAAAAGACTGAAGAACCTGCATACCGCATTTTCAGGTAACATCAGACATGGTTGGCACACCAGCAACAATGCCCCTGCAGCAGGGCAACTTTGGTTGACACCAGAGTGGCCCAGAGCAGCAGACACTTTTCCAGGCAACGTCAGTTTCCAAAAACACACAGTAGAACACCCTGGCAGTAGGCTGCAGTAATATGGCCCAGAAAACAGACCCCGGATAGAAGGGCAGGCCCAAGCAGATAAGTGGACCAGTAGCATGACAATTCAGATCCAGGAAGGATGCGCAGCACTCAAATGCCATCAAGCACACAGGAAAGACGCCAGTCACAGCAGTAGGGCCAGACCGGGCCCCAAAATCAGCTACAATGATTTTCAGTGTCAAATTCCTACAGAAAGTAGGACATCTTGCTTACACCTTCCAAAGATCCAGTAAAATCTAGTGTAGGGACATGGGTATCCCCTATATGTGCCTACACTCACCGAAGCTGGCTTTTGCCAGCCCACCAATCCCACTAGGGGATTCAAAATAAAGGTTTTGATGACCAACCGTTCAGGTTGGCCCCAGAAACTGCCAAACAACAAGGCCCACCCTCACAGGAGATGGAGTAGCCTGCTCAGGGTGAATTGTTCCAAGTCATTTCCAACCATAGAGGCTGCCATCTTGGGCTCACAAAAGAGCCCATGTGTGCACAACGACCATTCTATTCCCTACTTCTGGTTTCCCTGAACAAAGGAAGCCCCCTTAAAAAACATGATCAAGAGCAGGATTTAAGAAAATCCATTATACCCCAATGGATACCACTAAGGTACATTGGGGTACTAATGCAGCAAATACGTTTGTAAAGCTATCACTAAAGACATTAGCTACCACCACCACAATATTAATGTAGGGTGATCGAATCATCATAGGCGGAAAAGGGGTGCTTAAGAAGGACCCCTTTGGCCTGGGAGCCTTATGAGTGACACTGGACCATATGCTCTTAAAGAGTAAAAAAGGCATTGCATGTGTTCCAAGTGTATTGGCAGTCAGCAGCTTGTTCTGGTTCGTCGTGTTTTGAGGAGTATAACACTTTCAAAGTGGATGAATTTTGCCAGGAGCGTCATTCACCTACCTACTGTTGGGCGATTCATCTACCCCGATGCACCGCGCACCTCACAAGTGTCTCAAGTGTGTCGGCAGTCTGCAGCACTGCAAGCAGCTTGGTTTACCCGTTGTGCTCTTCTGTGTGTACTTCCTACTGGAACTTTGGCAAGGGAGTGACATCAGGACTTCAAAATATGCTTTTCGAAGTAAACCTTAGATCTGAGGGGATGGTATAACCACCCTTGTAGACCATTTGGGAGAGTCCTCATCTTTGGACCCAAAAGAAGGCAATAAAAGAATGAACCTTTCTTTAGCCAACGGTACAGGGGAACCATTACGGCAAGGATCTCAGAGCTCACACGCCCTGGATTCTCCTTTTTGTACTCCACCAAAACCATTGACATCTTATGTTAACGTAGTGGCTTCCAACTCGGGGAATGAATTTAGTGATCCGAATATGGTCCATGTGGCATCATGCAGGAGGCTCACTGAAGAGCTTCCTTCAGCTTTGGATAAGGACATTTCAGATGCTGAATTGTTGTCTTGCCATCAGCCATCTATTGTTCACTCACCTGCAGTTGCTACCAGCTCTGTGCCTTTGAATCTCTTCTACGTTTCGAATATTCCTTTGCGCTTTTAGGAACATTCTCCTGGTGGATACCTAGTTCTGTGATGAATGACTTCATCCACTTCTTGATGCCATCAATCTTTTCTCCAGTACAGTCAGAGCTGCATACAATGACACCTCCATTAGGAGCAACAAGCATATCACCACTAAATTGTCTTCTGAACTCATTAGTGAGTTTATATGAGAATATCAACTCTAATTTACTTGATCTAAAAATCTAACTAAATACCTTAAATTCGAAAATTCATATATTGAAGGCTTTCTTGTAGCTTCCAGGCAGGCAACTACTGTTCTTATATCGCGTGACTCAAATCTGATGCCACACAAATTATTTCAATCTGCGGCTTAACCTATGGTGTCAACTTCAGCTGCCCCGGACGGCGCAGATCTTCCAGTCGAAATGGTAGTTGAAACAAGGCTGATGCCGGATTGTGTATTGATTGATTCCCAGTTTCAGTAGCTGCTGACACAACTGCACTTAATCATGACCATGATCCTCTTAAATACTCTATTTCTGTATCAGCACCCCTAAAAACAGGGGGCACAAACAGTCAAAACAGGAAAAAGACGACCAAGAAGAACAAGCATGTGAAATCTTCAAACTGCACTAATAATTCCGTGTCAAAGAAGATTTTTAGATGAATTTACCTAACAGTAATCAAGGGATTTTCCAGTAAAGGTTCATAGTAAAAACAGTTCCCTCTAATGAAGGTTTGGGCAAGTCAGATTTAGAGTTGGTGGGCGAGGATGCCCCTTTAATGAATATCTCAACGTATTCTTTGGGAAAATCCTTTCAGGCACCTGCTAGTCTTGCCACTCGGTTAAATGTTCTGGGGACTAACTCTTCCAGTGATTTTAAACCAATCCCTATGGCCCGTCCACCGGTACCACCCACCCAAAACGAATTTAATACGTGTTCCTTGAGGACAAATGAAGATGCCTTTAGGAAGTTGGAGCAAAAAAATAATCGCCTTGACAATGAATCCTATGGTGGGTTAATCTGACGTTCAATCAATGGGAGATAATCCATCACAATGTAATTCAAAGTTAACTAACACCCTGTGTTAGGCAGAATCCTGTGCAGTGCCCTTAGGGACTACTTGACACAATTAAGACCACAAGTGGTAATACAAGTTCACCTTTGGTACAAGCCCGTACTACACTGTTAAAGTGGTAGCAGCAGCGAAGCAGCCAGACTTATCTCAAGAGCAAATGAGCAGTAGTAGAAATTACACAAAGGACCACAATTACTGTGACTCAAGAAAACACTGACTCAAGGTTTTTGGTTGAAAACTAAAAGTACATTTATTCCTAAACCATCTGTTTGCAAAACACTTCACTTCTATTAAATTAAAACCACACGTAAAATACACTACACACAACCAACAACTCAAGGAAAGTACCTTATGATTTGACAGACCGGTGTTGTGAAACAAAAGACGTTACCGGGAATACATTTGCGATAACTTTTTGACAGTAATGACAGTTCGGTCTTACCAAAGAAACGCGTATCCGCGGCAAGAAATGTTACCGGGGCAAAAATACACTTAGCACCTGAGATACCCATAGAGAGTTGGGGGCAAAAATCATAGGCAATACTTTTGTCAAGACAGACAGAATCAGAGAACACTTTCTGACAAGAAGATAAAAAGTCAATAGGCCTGCGCCAGTGTCAAGTGGAACCGGGTTCCTGTTGTCGAGGATCACACAGTCAGATAGTTCACAGTTGAAGATTGCCAGGAGTACTTGGATATTGTCAACAGAGGAAGCAAAAGTTATAAGAGGGAAGGAAGACAAGAGCAAGCCTTGGATGAGGAGAAAAGGGTTTACCCTAGTTCCTCGAAGCTGGCCACAGTACCTTATTCTTTGAAGAAGCTGGTGCTACGGCAGTTGTTCCTGGTAGTTTCCTGCAGACTCCCGGTTCCTGGAGCTTCAGTCGTGGAGACAAGAAGGACGTCGTCTGGAGTGATCTGCAGCACCCAGGGATGAGGCCAGCAGCAGCGACAGTGAATAAAAGGTGCACTCCTTTAAAACAGGAGAGGCTCTACAGATGGCTATCCGGACCACTAAAGCAGTGTGCAGCGATTTCAACCACGAAGAGGATCCTCGGATTGTGAAAGATGAGCTGGTTGATCGCACTAGGCTCAAGGGAAGAAGACTCTGGACTCAATCTTCCCTTGTCGTTGAAGGGTAGATAGCTCAATACTGCAGCAGGGCTTCACCGGGACTCGGTAGTTGTTCTCCGCTTCTCTTTGGTTCCTTGCAGTTCCAGTGGCAACTGACTTCCAGCCCAAGAGTCCTGCCTTTTAATGCGAAAATCCCCCATTCCCACAGCCTGGCTGTCAATCACACAGCAGGGGGGGTTGTCCGGCCTGGACAACCACCTTAGCCAATCATGCCAAAGTGCGATTTGGGTTTCCAAGGAGGGGGGTGACTACACCCCGCCGTCACATTCAGCCCACCTAGACACCCAGGCGCCAAAAGGAGGGCTTCTTGAGAGAAGCCCGCCCAAAGACGGTGAACAAAGAAGGTAAACCTGGTTTGCTACACAAAGTAAAACACAAGAAGGACTTTAACAAAAAGAAATGACGAATAAACCCGACCAGAGCCAAAAGAAAGAGCATTTGGTCAAGCGGGTGTATGTTCGAGGCTACTATGATGTACCACGTTTATATAATATAATAGCGGTAGAAAAGTTAGGGTATATACCACTGCCACCAGCCAAGTCTGAATGTTAAAAGAGCAAAAACGAAGCTCAGAGGCACAGACGAAAAGGGATAGGAGTCGACGCTTTCCAGTAATCCAGATGGGGTTTACTGGGTCTGTAGTTTTAAATGACTATGTAAAGTAAATGGCAACTCAGGGGGAAGTCTCAAAGACAACCCTGTGTTACTGCACGGAAGGTGCTATGTAACACACATGAAAAGTGGGGTTCATGGAGTGGTGTCCTCCAGAGCCCACTATTACACAAACAGTAAAAATACACATGGCAAAACACAGGTAAGAGTGGGAAAAAAGGCTCGCACTCTTACCAAGTGGAAAAATAAACACCAGAAATCCAGCAAAGCTGCTGGGGGACTCACTAGGTGAGGGAAATTAGCCATAGAATGAAAATTCTCCCTAACACCCTGTTATTGGAAAGACTGCTGATCCCAAAATAATGTACAACTGTTAATCAAGCTGTTAGGGAGAATTCTCAGAAATGTGCCAATTCCCTCTACCTTAGAGACCGACCCCCAGCAACGTTGCTGGATTTTGAGGACTTGGAGAGTGAGACCCTTTTTCCACACACTCATGTATTTTAATGTGTTTGAGCTTTGTGTTTCGTTTGAGTATGGAGCCCGACAAACTCCATAGGCATCATCGTTTACATTGTGTCACACAGCACCTTCAGTGTAGTGGCACAGATAAGTCTTTCAGATTTCCCAAGGTTTAAATACCTTCTCTGGTATAAACTACTGTTTCCAGAGCAGTAAAATGAAATTGAGTTCACTTACATTAGTAACTTTCTAGACCCAGCACACACTATCTTACAATAGGGTGCTGGAGGGTTTACCTAGTGTAGGTGATTTCAATCCGGCACACACCTAAGTCAAAGCCTAGCATGTAATGCACAACTGAAATCCTTATTTAAATGTGTTTAAAAGTTCTTTTATTCTGAACGATGTACCACTCATATCACGCCCCCACCCCTCTCCTGGAACCCCCCCCCCCCCCCAGTCACCCTGAAACAGGAATCAGGCTGGTTTGCAAAGTTAAAATATTTATGTATTTACAAATTTATCACAATATGTTTTAATGGGTACACAATGATCACCAATGGGGTGATGTAACCCTAAATAATCTCTTTAATACACAAGGAGTAATAACGAGCAAAACAATTCAGCACAGAAATAATACTTTGGTGTGTGTTCAGATCAAATAGCAGTGTGGTTACTATTTCCCTCTGCACACCCCTCAACCCACCAATACGGAAAGAAAAGAGATAGGAGGAGAGAGAGCAGGTATTCAGGAATTACAGAATTCAAACAAAGTATCAATCCCAATTTCCCCCCAGCAACACAAGAGAAAAACAGAATTGTTTGGCAAGCGGTCAGAATGGTTCTAAAGTTATCTCAGAATGGATTGGGTAGAAACACTAACTATGGTTAACATTGCTGAAATTGTTTAAATACTTATGGGAGCCACTTTGCATAGTTGTACACAGACACTAGCAATGATTTGATATTAAACAATGTGAAATCTTAAAACTAACGTAGGAAGCAATCAAAAGCTGTTTTACACATGTCCGAATTACCCTAAAACAAAATTTGCAGCAAACTTTTCAGTGTGCGATAAACGCGATTACGGGAGAACCGTATGGATTTAGGATGCGGTTTTAAATGCAAATTAAAAGGTGTGGATGTTAGCTACAAGTAGAAGTTGAAAGCTTGTTTCTAGCACAAAAACTGACTAAGTTATGGACGTTTTAGTGGAGGTCGTTTTTTCGAGGTGCAAGAATGGAAAACAGGAATGCGCTTTTAAAATGACAAATTGATTTCTTACACTAGGGGATGACTATGAAGAAACAAATACCACACGGAAACACAACCACTTGATCAGGGTGACTGCCTGCTGAGGAGCTCGCCTTCTTCAGATGAAGTATATCAGTGTAAAGATAGTTTTAACAATACTAGTACAAGAGGGAGATAGGAGGGATAAGAGAGAGTTTAGACAATTCAAAAATACTCCTAACAATGCAGGTTTTGAAGACAAGATAGGATGGATTTAAGATAGGGATTGACTATGGACAGTACATATGCTAGTGACACAGTGCTATCTATAGATACTCACTAGATATGTTTTTAAACTGAACCGTCAGGATTCTGGTCGGTCAAGATTTCAGGTCAGGGATTCTGGTTCTGGGACAGACTGCTGGGCACCTCGGACTGGACTGGTTCTGTTCACAGCACGGCACATGACTGGATCGGGTCTTTTGGTTCTGATGATCATTATTTTCAGCAGGCAAGCAGTACAGCACAGCCCAGCTGTCTTTTGGTTCCCCGTAGGTTTCTGGGGTTGGTTCTGGAAATGTAAGGCCTAGCTGAAAATGGTTCAGCTATGCAATGGGCCTTTCTGCTTTGACAAGTTCTGGAGTCTGGAGCAAGTAAGATGGATGTTTCTGCTGCAGGGTGCTTCGCCAGCATTCCGATAGTGGGTGAATCAGTCTGTGTTGTATGCTTATGATAAAGGGGTGTGTGTACTGGTCTATCCTAAGCGTGACCCTTGGACAGGGATTCTTCAAGGTCTCCCTTCTTCCTTGATAGGAGGAGAAAACAGTGTGTCATCTTTTATGGTGTGGGTTTATGAGGCCGAGAGTCCACCCCCAGCCTCTTGAACACAAAATCTATTTTTGATACAATACATATTTACAAATGTGTAACCTCTAGAACAGGCATATATACAGATTACATATTTTGTTCAGCAGATACTCCTCCAAACCCTGTCGCTGTAAGATCTTGTGTCTGCTTTTTACAGAATTTTCCCCTTTTTATCCGGAACACAATGTCCAATTTAGGACCAAATTTCAACAAATGTGCGCATTGAATATGGGCATAAGTGTATGAAGTTTCATGCTTCTATCAAAAATACATTTTGTGTAATATCACATTTTCCAACGTTTCTTCCTAGAACATGTCACAGAGTTCCGGCGCCTTTTAAAATGTGCAGCCAATATTTACATTAACAATGCTGTTTTTTTTTTTTTTTTTTTTACAATTTTACACAGCAAGTTATCAGTCTTTTTAAGATGTGTCTTTTGTCCTGGTTAAGCAACAAATGGTTGTTTGTCTCTGCCTTCTTCTGTCTCCTTGCAGTTCAGAAGCAGTCTCCTCCCAGTTCCTCCTGAGCCCAGGCCATTTTACGACCCTTCACACTTCACATTTCCTTTTAGCTGGAGAATGTCCAATGTCTCCTTCCCCCTGCAAACCAAATTCTTCCCCCCAGCCTGTAATCACATAGGTGTGATTTCCTGCTGGAGAGGACTGGAGAGAGAGCTGTTATTCCAGTTTGGGTGGCTTTTAGCCAGGCTTAAATTTAAGGTTAATTCTGTTGCAATTTTTTTCTTGGTTTAAAATAAACTTGTGATTTCAAACTTGCAGCTAGAACACTTATTCCAGATTCTACATCATGGGCTCAAACAATTACAACATAGATTACTCTCAGTAACAGGCCACTTAGATTTCAAACATTAGATTTCAATTTGTACAAGTTTACAATTTTAATGCAGGCTTCTGATAGCTGCCATTCAGGCGGCCGAGAGTACTGCGCCCAGATTTTTGACAATTTTCACAGGCAGGCAACTTTTGCTGTGGATGTTTCTTTAATACTTTCAGCTTTTCCAGACATTGTGAGTTCACAATGATTTCTTGAACTAAGTGAATTGTAGCACCCAGTAAGAATTTTGGATGTTTAAGAGCGTTTTGTACCAGCATTCTGCAGTTTCAGCAACAAAGAAAAAGATTTAAAGCAAGATTTTGGGGTTTCCTTTGGCAGAGTACTGCTTTTCCCACTATACTCCATTTTCACTTGTTGTGGAGCCCAGTGACATGTTTCAGGAGCAAGATCCGTTCCACCACTCACAACATGCATGGCAGAATGGCCAGCCATCTTTTTGTGCTTTGCAGAGCGTGAATTTCAGAGGTGTTGGCGCGCATAAGGGTTTTGCGGCCATTTTGATGCTTCTAGCACCATCAGAACACAGTGATGCCGCATGGCAGAGAAACAAGTGGGTTGAATCATCCCACACTAGTATCCCTTTGTCTAGCTGCTCATGTAACATTTTTATGTTACCCTTTCCTCACTGAATGGCTGGTGACAGTGGATTCGTTTTTAGTACCATGGTGTGCATTTACCGTGGGCTGCGTTCTCAGCTGCAGTAAAGCACCCAAGGGTGCCACTTTTGTCAAAATGGCCCTGGTCTTCTTTTGTCATTTCTTTGTGGAAAGGGTCTTCTTGAGATCTATTCTGCGTGCCAAACCAGGTTTGGTCCCTTTGTTCGTTTTGCCGTTGGCGGGATTCACGAGTGAAGCCCACCTCTGGCTCCAGGGTGTCTGGGGTAGGCAGGAAGTGAGGGAGGTGCCCGAAACTCCCTGTGCTTAGTCTCCTAGGAGATCCAAATGCACTCTGTGATGATTGGCCAGCTAACTGTCCGGCAAGGACAGCCACCCCACTGGGTGACTGACTGCTAGGCTGGAATGAAAGTGAGAGAACTGAATAAAAAGGTGAGTCTTTTGGCTTGGAAGGCAAAGGCGACCACTGGACGAAGGAACCGAAGAAGAACTTGAAGAGGACGCCTGCTGCAACTCCTGGACCATTGGTTGCCCGGTGAAGCCCTGCTGCAGTGCCGAAACACCAAGTTTGCATCGACAGAGAAGCCCCTGCAAGGACGACTTCTGCCCTTGAGTTGGTGGGACCAATCAACTCCAAAGTAAGCCACCTGGACATCCATCTCGGAGCTGGTTGAATTTCCACAGAGTTGCTGCTGGAAACCGTTTAGCCAGGGAGAGGAACACAAGATTGTGTACGTTACTTTTAACTTGTCCAAGAGCTCCAGGAAGATCCTCCGGACTCCCAGGAAGCAGGACTGACCTAGCATGACCCCCCCCCCCCTCAACAGAGGGCAGGAAACCAGAAGCAAGGAAAGTCCAAATCGACTGCCAGGAACCACTGTGTTGTTATTTGCAGTAGACGCGAGGAACTAAAATGCTGAACAGCCACTGAAAGCAGTGGTCGAAGTGTACGAAAAGAAGTAGTGGAACTATGTTCACTGCTGGCCTGCACCCACTCCCCACAAACCCCATCAACACATCCCCTCCCACACACAATAAACACCCCCAAGCACTTGCACCTGCTGGTTAAGGGAACGTTCAGTGCAGTGCACTGAAAGTGCAAGTTTCAACTTCTTTCTACACTTTTATTTTAAAACGAAACCATTCTGGAACGGTTTCTTTGTAAAATAAAAGTATAGGAGCTGTGAAAGGTAATCTAAAAAAGTAGAGGAGCACCGCTCCCGACCACTGACTGAAAGTGAAGTTTGCCGGTTGCAAGTTTTGACCGTCCCAGTGCAGGAGTCCCCCGACGTCCTCCCTCTTGTCCCCAGGACTGAGGCCCAGGAACAGTGAGATCTGCAGAACTGCACAGGAACTGGAGTCATCTGCTGCATCTGGTCTTCTTTTTAAAGGTATTGTACAAAGTCTAAGAGAACTTACTTCTTACTGTAGAGTTGCTTGCATCTTCTACTACTCACACGCCTAGCAGCTTGTGGCCCTACATCGATTCATCTTTTTCTTCAAAGACTTCTAAAACATTGTGCAAAGACATTTTTCCTTACCTGCAAAGAAGTGCTTCAGCTCATATATAATTCTGCCTATTGACTTTGGCTTAGCCTGTTTTCACTGAATGACTCCTAGGGGCATCTGAAAGTATTTGCCTGCTTAAGAATAATTGTGGTGTCTTGTCTGCTCTAATAACCTTTTCCTTTGACTTACTCTTAAACCAATTCTGAATGCCAACAGTAATACATTAATGTCCACAGAACCCTAGCTATTGAAGTCACCTGTGGGTGTAGGTCTCTGCTGTATGCCATCCCGAATGGGTATTTACTGATTCTGAACTTAAGAGAGTGTATAGTTTTGAAGTATATTTGTGTGGTGTTTTACAGTGCTCCCTTCTGAAGAAGGCTTACATTAACTGACTGATAAATACATTAATAGTTTTATCAAGAAATCCTGTGTGTGAGTGTTTGCTTGAATACTTGTCACTGTGAATCTCTGTGCAACTCCCCTACAGCTCACATTGACCCCTCTTGAGATAAGCCTGGCTACTCGTCCACACTACCAACCTGTGTAGTACAGACTTATACCAAAGGTGGGGTTGCTATTGCCACAAGGTCAGGGTTGTTGTAGTACACTATAAGGGTACTGCATACAATCTCGCCTAACAAGCGCGAAAGTTTTGTCTTTATTCAGATCGATTCCAACTTTAGGTGATATTGTATCAGCAGATATAGAGCAGGATGAGTTTATCAATTTTATTACTTCATATGAGATCAAGATTAGTGTTCCAACTGCTTTTAGCTGAAGCCTATAAATTGTTACCTTTAGGGTATGATCCATTGGAAGCTAGAACTTCCTTACTCTTTGGAGATCGACATACTGCTACAAAGAGTACTATGAGTCTAAGAAACAGTGTTAATTTGTCTCTGCTTGCTATCATCTGTTCATTGGTGATTGACAACCAGGAGGATTCTATTAGTAACCCCAGTATTAGGGTGAATGAGTGTGGAAATTATTAGCCATGGTTGGCAGGAGCCCTTGCACAGGATCGGAAGGAGCCCACAGTCTCGTCATATAAGCACTCTGCGTCTGCTCTCCTGGAACACAAATGGTTGCTCAAACCTGTTCCAGGAAGGAAAGCTGGTCGATGACTCCTGTGAGATCTTTTTATTTCAGGAAATGGGGCTTGTCAAATCTCTTTTTAGATGGTTACTCATTTTTTGTTAACCCAGTGCTAAAAGGACCATGTAGTCGTCCATTGGCGGGTCTTTTGATAGGTATACGCAACGGCCTTGGACTTCATGCTTTGATATGGAGTTGCCTCAATTCTTCCATTTCGGCCATTCAACTGTTCTGGGATAAAATGCGGTACCCAAATCAGACTCCCACCATATTAGCTAACGTTTACTGGAACCCGACAGGGATCAATCAGCAGATTCTTAGATGTTGCTGTTTTATTGGATAACTCGATAACTATGCATGGTTCTTATAGCATTTTGATATGTGGTGACCTCAATGCAGATTGCTTGGATTCTAAGGGTAATTGTGGGACTATTCCAGTTGCTAGACCCTCTGCAGTAAATCGGGGAAAAGGTTTGGTTAGCCTTATGAATACCTGGGATCTTCAAACGTTAAACTGTTCCGTGGAAGGTTGGGGGAGTGGCAACATCCCTTCCACTTATCCGGCACTGTGGCGATTCCAAAGCCTGCCTTGAATATATCTTATTTTCAGAGGATGTTGTTCATAAATGTTCAAATTTCCAGATTATTCCTACGGCCCTTAGTAATCATGCAATTCTGCAATTGTTCTAAAATATACACATGCAAAATTGCTCTGACTGCAAATGTGTTCCGAATTTGGAAGGGAATTGTGGAGGAAACTGGTTGCGCTGGAATGTTTTCATGGTCAAAATTAATAAATTAGTGTAAAGGGCGATCGGGAGGGGATGTTGACTTCTATATCAGCTGATAATTACTATTTAATAATGGACCAATTTTATGAGAACATTTTGGATACTTTTAAGGTGTATCCTAAAAAGAAATGTGTCTTTGATGGATAAATTAAGATTCAAATAAAGAGTATTGAGAACAGATGTAAGATCCTTGGGGAAAGTTTCATCATTGGTAGAGCACACTGAAGCTAAGATCTACAAAGGTACAAACCTGGCTTTGAGGTCATGCCAACGTGATGCTGAAGCTATGTTAGTAACCCTGAATGAGAACAGTTCAGCAAACATTTGGCGAGCCATACAAAATTCAGCCGACTATCAATATTCAGCCCAAATGAACCAAATGGCTGAAAATGCTTGGGATAATCATTTTCAACTAATTTATGCCACAGGACAAATATTGGAGAATAAACTTGACCCTAGCCCTTGGTCCTTGCCTTTTACTACTGAAGACATTTTTAACCTTAGATGTAGTACTAGATGGGTTCCGGAGCCCCAATACCCCTCAAACAATACCTTGAAAAGCTCTCCACTTGTTTGAGCAGAATTATTTGAAGTGTATCAAATTATTCAGGAGATGTCTCTTACACAATCTTGGAGAAAGTTCCTCATCGTCCCCATTACAAAAACAGGGGACAGATTTAATCCAAGGTATTAAAGGCCCTTCTGGACGTCCCAAGCAAAGTGTTTGACTCGATAGTTCAGGAACGGCTTTGTCATTGTGCTTCTAGCAGTGAGAGAGAGTGATTTCATGCAAACTGGTTTCATTAAAGGCATAGGTACCGCACTTGGTTTTTTGATTAACTACTTGAAAATGAAAGCCTCAGCTATGGGTTCAACATTACATTTAGCATTTGTTGACTTCGCTCTGGCTATCGATTCTATTAATAGATCCGTATAATGGCCAAAATTACTGAGGCGGGATGCTCCATTTAGTAGGGATAATAAGGGCTTTGCATTCAGCAACTACCATCCAGGTTAGACCAGATAGAAATGGAAGTTTGTCAGCGCCGATCTCTAGAGCACATGGATTCAAGCAAGGATTCATTTTAGCTCAGACTCTTTAATGTATTCATTTCAGATATGGGTGACTCATTAATTTGCGTTTGTGCTTTTCCTCCTAGCTTGGTTACCCTTCTAGGAGACTACTTTATGCCGATGACCTTGTTTCTGCTTGATCAGACGCCAATTTTACTTCAAAGACAACCATCTCCATTACATAATTATGCTGATACCAATGATTCCACAATAAATGTAGAAAAATCTTAAATGAGGGCAGGAACAATACAGAAGACAGACAGGTAATTTTAAAAGGGTTTTAAAAACAGGCTCTTTGGAGGGGGTTCCCATGTTAACTTATTTAGGCTTTGTTTTGACTCAGGGATCCTCAAACATGAAGTTAACTTTGTTAACAGAAAAAGTTAAGCCTGGCAGCGCAAGCAAATATCTTGCATAGGAAATATTGTACATTTTCATTCCATTAACTACATTTTATAAATCTAAGGTGGTTTCTGTCCTGACGTATGGATCCAACAGCACCCTTTTTGTCCTACTCCTTGGGAAAAGTTTGAAGGACAATTATACATGGGGGTGCTTCAATTACCTCAAGAGTTGCTAGTGTCGGTTATAAGATATGAACTTGGGCTCCTTTCCTTAACGGTTATAGTTGCATGAAAAATTCTATCCGTCCGTTTATTGGCTGAAGCAGGTGAAGGCACGCCCCTGTACGCTAACACCAGAAAAATTAGAACCCAGCAGGGGAAAAAGGCCCAAGAAACTCTTGCAAGGATAACAAATATTTATTTCCAAAGCAAGATGGCCGGCGCTAGTTGATTCGAACAAAGGAGCAGAACGGGCATCTGCGGATTCAGTGTCGGCTACCGGACAGGACATGTTGAGGAGCAGTCGGGAGATGCGCAGCCAGTGAGAGCCGTGGGGTGCAGCGGAGCAGGACAACAAACAAAAAATGAAAAGGCGACAAAGATGTGTGTGCGACATGAGCGGCAGGTTACGTGGAGAGGTGGGGGGATGGCTGCTGCTCTCCGGATGTGGGCACAGAGATTCCGAGCTGTCCAAGCGCAGAACGTGCAGCTAGGCGAAAGCCTGATCCCTCATTGATGTCAAGTGAGCGGGGGCTGGCCCGCCTGACCGACGAGGAAGAAGTGGAGTACGGGATCACCCGATGGAGTTACAAAGGGGGTGGTGCAGGCCGGTGACTGGCGGCCCAGGGACAGGCTGAGTTCCAAGCACTGGCACGGCCAATGGAAAAGGAGGGCAAACAGACCTGTGCCGGATGACGTGTTCATGCTGGGCCCCCTGGAGCATTGGATTTAATCGGCAGCTGGAGCAGAGAGAAGTGAGATGCAGTCCGGACTTGCCGGACACAGCGGAATGCGCAAGGAGCCCAGACAGACAGGTACGGGCGTTTAGAGGAGCGCTTCCCCTTTGTGTTGGGCCCCGGACTGTAGACAGGTGGGGAAGTGGCCTGAAAGGTCAGAAATGCAACCTGGGCTCAGGGGTTAAAACAGATAGCCAGCCAGGCCAGGAAGGAGCTGAAGAGGAGGAACAAGAGGATCAAGAGCTTGGGAAGAACAAGGGAATTGTTCAAGTGTATGTAGGACCCTGGGTTGCGAGGTGATCCGGGGTGCAAGTCAGTGTTGTGCCAGACTGTGGCTCGAGGAAAAGCACAGGAAAAAGACACATGAACCTGTGCTGGGAGCGCATTATTAGAGCCCAGCTGCTGACTTTGTCGGCCCATTAGGTACCAAGACAAGAGTTAGCAGGTGGCCTGGGGAGCAGGATCAATGGAGGAATGATTTAGGGTGGGAACCATGTGAGGAGTTGCGCTTATGTTGTGGCTGGCAAAGCCAAGACACAGTAGAACTGCTGATTGTGGGCAAGTGACACGGACACAATAACATGATTATCGCTCGCACCCGAGGGCGCTGTGAGGTACGAAGAGCCAGGCACCTGAAGCGAACAGGGGTGTGAGGAGGTTACAGCGCAGGAGTGCAAGCACAGTATACAGAGCCGCCAGAGTGGCTGGAAGTATACAAAGAATGACCCACCCTTCAAGACATCAACCAAGCAGAGCCCACTCAGAAGGGCAATGGAGGCGGGGGCCCCACTAGACATTGGTTGCGCTCACCAAGGCGGCACACACAGCTACAACCAATTTCAGGGCTTCTATAGAGGCGAGAGGCAGGCTGTAGTGAGTCTGGCGACCACGGGTGAGGGGGCAGCTGGCTGAATGCCTCCCAAGTCGGCCAAAACTAAGGCTACCCAACCAACCCTGGACCATTTTGCCAAATCAAAGAAGCAAGTACTTGAGAAGGATATGGAGCCTGAGCTGGAGAAGGGGGATGGGGCCTTGGAATTGCACCACCAGGTGATGTTAGCAATAGCAGATTTGAAGGCATCATTGGGGACACAAATCGAAGCGGTGAAAGTAGATGTGGGACTCCTGCGCCAGGATGTGAGGAACTTTGCAGAACGAACCACGACTCTGGAGACAAGTGAGAGAGAACTCTGGCGCACTCTGGGAAACGCAGGGCGATGTCCACGTCCTACAACAGAAGGTCGGCCTACTGGAAAATAGAGTTGAAGAAGCCGAAGGAGGGCCCCGGGGAAATAATATACGCATTGCTGGCCTGCCAAAAGGGAAGGAGGGGACAGACCCAACAACATATATAGAGAATATGCTGCTCCAGGAAATTGGGCCGGGGAACCTCACACAGGGAGTCAGAATTGAAAGAGCGCACGGGGCACTAACTAG
Source organism: Ambystoma mexicanum (assembly GCF_040938575.1). NCBI lineage: Eukaryota > Metazoa > Chordata > Amphibia > Caudata > Ambystomatidae > Ambystoma > Ambystoma mexicanum. The sequence goes on along the minus strand of NC_090937.1, from coordinate 485,976,828 downwards.
GCAGTCACACACTCACACACACACCCCCCACTCACCACCCCCCCCTCTAAGCGGTCCCCCGGGGCTCCTCCAAGACCAATCATCTCAAAAGTCCTGAACTATAAAGACAGGGAAAAGATCCTGGCATATTCAGGGCAAGGGGGAGAACTGGAGAGGGCCTCTGCGAATCTGGCAGTCTACCCGGATTATACGTTTCAGGTGCAGAAGAGCAGAGCACAATTCTCAGCAGTGAAGGCTAGGCTCTGTGCTGCGCCCTTAAATATATGTTGATTTACCCTGCACGACTCAAGATTATATACAAAAACCATGCCTGGTTCTTTGATCTTCAAGAAGAAGCGCAGGCATGGATGGACAGTGAAAAGATTGGCTCAGCGAGCAGGAAGAAGAAGATAGCCGAAGGATCCATAAAAGTAGTCCTATTCAGCCAGAAGCCTCACGCGATTGCAATGAGTTGGGCCGCAAGTAATGTACGGCTGCATAAGACAAAGACAGCAAGCACACAAATAGTTTCGAGCCAAGGGGCTTCTGACCTTTTTTCTTTTGGAACAGGCTCTAGCTGGCACAAATGTCATACTGTATAAATGGCAGGAAACATTGGTCATTATTGGTTAATGGTTCACGGTAAGGAGGTGCAGATCGGGCCCCATGGCTGTGCCTACCATGTCCCCTGCGTTTTGTTTTTTGGGGGCACTGGTTTTTGTTCCCACCGCTGCGCACCAGCCTCATGCAGGACTGCATGGGGAAAACGTGCGAAGGGGTCAGGTCCGAGCAAGGGTAACAATGCTGGGCAGGTGTTTCTAGTTGGGGAAAGTTGGGGGTTCTGAGAGGGAAGAGGTTGCCTGCAAGTATGTCGAATGAAATGAGCAGTATTGCATTCTGTATTGTAATATTACAAGGGAGCGCGAGGAAGCGAGGGGTGAGATTGGGAGCGGCTGGTCGGGTGAGGGTAGACAAACAAAAATGGCGGGAACTTTAACTGTACTTACCTGGAACGTGAGAGGGTTGAACGCTTTTGTAAAACGTAACGGAGTATTTTCATATCTCAAGAAGAGTAGAGTGGATGTGGCCATGTTGCAAGAAACGCATCTCACTGCAGACAAGCAATTGGGGGAGGGGGACAGCTCTTTGGCTCTCCATACTGTGCTTATGCTCGGGGGATGGGGGTCTTGATATGGATCGCGCCCTCTATTCCCTTCAAGGTTACTTATGTGAAACTATATAATGAGGGCAGAATGGTACTTGTGCAGGGCCTCCTCGAGCAAGTGGACACAAGTCTCGTAAATACGTATGCTCCTAATCATGGTGCTGCTGAGTTTTTTCAAACTTTATATCCACGGCTTGTCCCTTATAGGAATAGCAATATGTTATGGTGCGGTTGAAGGGGGGAGAGATTTCAATTGTATGTTGAACCCAAGTCTAGACAGGTCAGATGCTAAATATAATAAACCAGCCACGCCTGCCAGGACATTACAGACGCTCCTGGAATCCTTTGCTCTCGAAGATGTCCTGAAGAGTGCTTCATCCGAACATCAGACAATACTCGCACTTTTCGGCACAACACGCAGTAAATACGAGTATAGACTACTTTTTTGTGGGAAAGGAGCTGGTGCACCATATTACACGTGCCCAATATGAAGGAAGGGTTCTGTCAGATCATGCCCCACTGAGACTGCAGTGGCAATATGTGCCCCAATGCCCACGTGGAGACTTAGCAGTGAAGCGCTTAAGTACCCCTGTTCCGTGACTGCATTGAGGAATGCATCTCTGAATATGTCGCATAATCTGGGCAGTGTACCTAGCGCTGGGACATTCTGGAAAGCACTGAAGGTGGTGGTTAGAGGGGCTGCTATAGCAGGGTCCAGTGACGTCCAAGTGAATATCAATAGGGAACTGACCTCAGTGGAGGAACAATTGCGGACCTTGCAGCAGTTACAACAGCAATCCCAGGAGAACGATGAGAGAATTAGGGAACTACAACAAAAAAGCATGGACTGCTGGGAGAGGTTAGGCAAGCATAGCTTTGCCAAATATACGGAGAGACAGCACATAGAAGGGGACAAGCGTGGATGCTCATTAGCATGGTTGTATAAGAAGGAGGTGCAGCAAAGTCCCATACATGCGATTAACAAACAGACAAGGGGACATATGTCACACTCAAAAAGGAGTTAGCGTGGTGTTCCGCGAATTTTACCAACAACTATACAAGGAGGGACCCCCAGTATCTGATACCTTATTGGCAGAAGTGTTAGATGAGATCGAACGCCCGGGATTGTCCCAGGAGGAAAGAGATTGTTTAGAGGTCCCCATTACTGTAATACTCTGAAAATACTATACCGAAACAAGCATGAAAACACAGACAGAGATCACAAGACACAGAAATCGTAATAAACAGAATACATGTTTATTTAGGCATGACAGCAGAATGTAAATCTAGCAATGAGAACCAATCTAGTAATGAAAGCACCTAGCAATGGGCCTCTAGCAAAAAGAGCTCACTAGTCCCCTCACTCCAGCAGTCTACTCTAGCTAGCTACACACACCCTCCTCTGAGAACTCACTCACTCGTGCACACACACACACACACACACACGCGCGCGCACACGCACACACACACACGCACACGCACACACTAGCAAGAAGTCCACTGTTATACAAAGTGGCATCTGACATACATTCTACATTTGCACGCGTAGAAAGCATTCTATGGCAACCAGCATTTTCGACTACTTATGTGCATATTTCAACATAACCATGTACTAGTACACGAGGACATGATGTTCTATATTCTTCTAAGAAAAGCAAGCATATTGTGTAACATTCCTGTCTTTTCGCACAAGACAGTCTCATGCTAGCTCTTTCTCCGCAGCCAGCCAACTAAGGCTGCATCTCTGCTCGAAAATAGCTGGTTGTCTGCCAAGAGACACTTATGAAAACATCTCTTCACACTGTGTTCGGATGCGAACACATTTCCCTCTCCACGCTCAGCAAAAAGCCGAATTCATAAATGGACAGAAAGCGGACCATAATCAGCGCCTAGAAACACTACAATGTGCGCTATACAAAATAAAAAGTGGACCTAATTCTTCATGGCTCTCAGCAAATATAGATCCATAATAGCTTGGATCAAACTAGATCACTGAACAAGATTTACAATAAATGGGTGCATGGATAAATGGCTGGATTAATGAATGGGTGAATGGATTAGCCCATGCTAACTATAAAAATGCAGACTAACATTACAGTGGAGGATGTACATAATACAATGGTGAGCTTGATGACTGGGAAGACGCCAGGCTCAGATGAGCTGCCAAGCAAATTCTGTAAGGAATTTGCACACCATTGGCCCCCCACTTACTTAGTACGTACTATGACTCCAATGCAGCGGGGGTTCTCCTGCTTAGCCTGACAGAGTCCATAATCATACCACTACTCAAACCCCATAAAAATCTGATGGAATGTAACTCCTATAGGCCTCTTTCAATGCTGAATCAGGATAATAAGATGTTGACGTCCATACTAGCAGCAAGGATAAAAAAGTCATTTGCAAGTTAGTGCAGCCAGATTAGACGGGGTATAGCGTGTCCTGGAACTTGAGGAGGCTGCATCATGTGATAGACAGGACTGCATCCGGGTAAGCGATTAGCGCCATAGCTACGTTGGATGCGGTGAAAGCATTTGACTCAGTGAAATGGGACTGGCTGTATGCTACACTACGCAGGCATATATCAAGCGGGTGCAACATGTGTACACTAGGTCGATGGCTCAAGTTAAAACAGGCAAATGTATATCAGGAGCATGGGAACTAGAAAAAGGCACGAGGCAGGGCTGCCCATTGGCACTGTTACTGTATGTGCTGGCCATGGAACCAATCGCCTAATATCTCAGGGCTGAATATCGGGAGGCGGGTATTGAAATAGATGGGGCCAGACACTTGATGTCCTTATACGCGGATGACGCACTATTATACGCGGGACTACGCAGGGCAGAATGGGGAGCGCTGGCTCTGCAGTGGAAGGAGCGAATGTTTAGATATTTGGGAGTTCATGTGCATCATGACCCAGCGGTCAAACAAGACACTACCCTGCAGGCCCTAGAGGGCATAATGGTTTTCGGTGTGCGAAGCAGTGTGTCCGGTGTGTGTCGTGAGGAAAGACGCCTGCTGATTCTACGCTTCACCTTGCTTCATGGACAGCGTTTCCTGTAGCCCACTTTTTATCTCTACCTGAATGCCAAGGACTTCCTACTTAAACACCGCACAAGCGTGGAGCGCGGCACGGTGTGCAAAGCAGTGTGTCCGGTGTCGGGTGTCGGGTGACGGTAAGCAATTCTCCCCGTGAAGTGAGTTCCACCCCACTCGTATACACTTGAACACACTTAACTAAACTTAAATCTCAAAAAACTTCATGGCGCTTTTCTAATAATAATCATTTGGCATTTATATAGCGCTACGAACCCTCAGGTATCGGAGCGCTGCTTATTATTACCCACGGTGTGTGGTGCTCATTTATCGACCTCGGAAGGATGAAAGGCTGAGTTTGGCCCCGCCGGGATTCGAACCTGCGTTAGCAGGCTCTGCACAGATGTCAAAGCGAGCGCTCTACTCGCTGTGCCACTTGACCGGCTTCGGTTTCTCCCCAACCGAAGACGACATAAGTCATCGCCTACGTAGTAGCAAACTAATTCAAGCACAACAAGACCAACAGGATCAACAGAATCAACAGGACTGCAGGGAGGGGGAAAAGTCTTAAAACAGGGAAAGGCGCCTCTACAGCAGCCTTGCAGATAACTTTGGAAAACATCAACACAGCTCCCCCCCCTCCCCCGCCTTGACCACGTTGCCCTCGCGAAAGCCTCCTGAAGTAGTGGACCCATGTGGGTCCGTGGTAAAAAATGACGCGGTCCACCTCAGAAACAAACTTTCACTTCCAGGTTCGGCGGTGGGTAGGGATGGAGGCGAGAAGGCTGACGCGCTCGCTCCAAAGCAGCACTCCTCACCTTCAAGACCCTAGGGTCCATCGAAACCAGCAACGAGCAAAGCGCCCGGCCGTTGGGACGGTCACGGCAGGAGTCTAAACGGCCGGGCGCAACGCCACTGAATCAATCTACTGAAGATGTTACGCCAAATCGGCTACTAGCAGCAGGAGTGCGCTTCCATGCTGTAATTCGGAAATCTAGTGCTGGCGATTCCAACTCACAGCCGACGACGCTGCTCAGTCATGGGAAAACAATCACAGCGCAAATCCATCGAAGCACAAACTCACAAACAGATTCTCCAAAGCAGCAAAAACAGCACAAGCAAAATATCATCCCCATCAGAAACAGTTCAAAAGACTCTTGGGACACGGACAATGAAGATCAATTGGCCTCACCAACTAGGCAATCAGAAGAAGATTCTGTGTTTCAAGTGTCGCACGGGGAGAATTCCCTTCACGAAGTATCGGCAATAGAACAAATTGAGCCATTTAACCAAACCTCGACTAACGATGAGGACAAGACATCCGCAAAACCAACGCCCGCCGTCACAACTCAAAGACTCAACTCCAAGTCAGCTGATGACCGTGCCCCATGTTAGGCAGAAACCTGTGCAGTTCCCTCTGGGACCACTGCAAAAGATTTAAGACTACAGGTGTTTGGCAGTAAACCCACTTGGTAGCAGTCTGTACCACCCAGATTTACCTGGTAGCTGTGGCTGAGCAGTCAGACTTCCCTCAAGAAGAGTTAGGCAGTATATAGAGCATACACAATAGGTACAGAGGCACAGTAGTACAAGCAAACACTGACCAGAGAGAGCTAGGTGTAAAAGTATATAATTATTTATTTAAAAGACACACTCATAAATTACACTAGCACAGAAAAGGTAAGTAAGTCAAAACACAGTCACTATTACTTATATGTACATCCCTAGTTATTTGTTGGACAAGTCTAAGTTAACACCACTTATTTCCAGACAGAGGTGAGTGCTTAACGTTAGATGGCACTCCAACAAGTTAGTTAAAAAGGGAGGGAAAAGGCAGAAGTAATGAAAACAGCAAGGCAAAACACTTTTCAGAGGTTCACAGTAGTTTTAGAAAGGCAGTCTATTGGTGAGCAAGGAAGTTCGGTTGCTAGGCCCACTTTAGGGAGAGCCAGGCGAAAATATGTCCAAGATCACACAATGTCACAAGTCTTTACAGGTGAGTAGAAAAGGTTTTACTAAGTTTAGAAAAGTTTAGTTAGGGTGTCCCAGGCTTACCCAGGTTCGAGAGCCGAGGGCTAAATCTACCCCGTACAATCGGTGGCAAGGGAAGCCGGGCGGAACACGGTACCTTTAAAAGTGGAAAGGATCCTCCAGCGGTGGCAGTTGTTCCTGGTAGTGGGTGCAAGTCGCGGCGTCGTCCAGAGGAAGAGAAGATCTCGACATGGAGGAGAGCTGAAGGTCGTTGCACTACCAGGGAAGAAACCAGCCGTGGAGTTTTCCGGTTAAAGGGATGTTACCCCTCTTTCGCGGTTGAGGTAAAAAGTGGTATTCCGGTTGCCGGGGTGCTTGGCACAGGCAAGGCGGCCACGAGATGCTTCAGGGAGGCGAAAAGAAGGCAGAAACTGGTTGTCCCCACCAGTCAAGGGAAGAAGACTCTCCGGGCTGGAGATCTCCTCTGTCGTTGGGAAAAGTGGCGAGACGGTTCCGCAGGGCTCCACCGGTGGTGTCGTCTTGGCAGGTCGGCTCGGCTCCTCCCTCTTCGGCTTCTTAGGTCCTGTGGCGACTTCTGAAGAACCAGTCCCAAAAACCCTGCTTTTATGCAGCAAACCCCCATTCATACAGCCTAGCTGTCACTCAAACATGCTAAGTGGTGAGCGGGGCGGCTCACCACTTGGGCCAATCACACCAGAGTGCGACATGAGTTGGCAAGGCAACTCAGTCCAGGGTGCCTAAACCCCCTCCCACACCCCCTGTGGTACCCAGACAGAATGGCACCACTTCGGAGGGCTTCTGTGCAGAAGCCCGCCAAAAGTGGAACAAAGGCTCGACTCGGGTTCAGGGTTACTGAAGTGAACCTAGACGCCATTTTGGCGGCGAGTTCTGGCAAAAAATCCCAACCGGTGAATTTATATTAAATAAATAAACCGGCGGCATCTTTAACATTGCACCAAAAAGTGGTGCATTAAAATCAATGGGAAATCCCATTGGGAAATATTCCGGTGGAATATTTCCGTGGTATCCACTGCCACCAGCCAGAAACTCGGCGAGGGGGGACGGGACAGTACCCCCTCGACAACAGACCCAGGGGCAATCTAATTGCCCCTACCAGTACTTCCACAGTATGATGGTTTGTACTGGTTAAGTTCCTAAATTAAGACTAGTAAAGTCAATGGTGACTTTACAGACCCAGGGAGACAGTAGTCAGTCCCAGGGTGTGGAGTCTATGTTTGGGGGTCACTATGACACCCCTGTGTTACTGCACTAAGGGTGCGGTGTAACACATTCAAAAACCAATGATAGCCTATGGGGGAAAAATACCCCATAGCCCATAAGCACATAGCAAGTCACAGAAACACTCAAGTCATGTCCAAGAGTGAGGGTAAAAGAGTCTCACTCTTGGCAGGAGAAACAAATAAACCCCAAAAATCCAGCAAAGCTGCTGGGGGACTCACTAGGTTAGGAAATTCAGCCTAAACAGAGAATTCTCCCTAACACCCCAGATATAGGCGAGGCCCAGGGGGTCCCTGATCACAGTTCCAGCAATCCCAAATCAGGCCCCAAAGATACTGTTTACAAAGGGTAACACCAAATTCAAAACCAGGCCTGAAAAAACATTGACAAAGAAATATTGAAAAGCACCTATCAAAATACAGGGGGGGCGCCAAATGCCTAGCAGCCCCGCATCCCTGAAAGAATATTTTATAAAACAACATAAAAGAAAACTAGACCAGGACCTTGAACTTTCGGACGCAGACATTTTGGAGGCCATTCAAGATTCTTCATCAAGGTCGAAAGCTCGAAAAACCGACTCAAACCTTCAAGGGCCCATCCTAATTCAAAAACCTCATACGCACCCAGACAAAACCATGGATCGGAGCCCAGAGACAGCGAGTCTAGCTCCCTGTCGTAACACCAAGCACAAGGAAACAGAGAGCTGTCAGACCGAAAAGGGAAATGGCCCAGAATCCATCCAATCACCGAAAGAGAATGCAGACATCGAACCAACGTCTGAAGGAGCGACCGCCCAAATCCCGGGCTTCCCAGAAAGAGAGATCAAGACTCGATTCCAAGAAAACCCTAGCCGCAGATCATTATGTATGGACACGTTCTCACATCCAAGGAAAGTCCAGCAGCCTGTCGGGGCAAACCCCGTTGGCTACTCAAGAAGAACTGACACCTGCAGAGAGAAGGTTCCATGAAAGATCGGCACAGTCCCAAAATGAAAGAGGCCTTAACACTCCACCAAAAACTAGGCGGCTGAGTGAAATTCCAAGTATGGTAGAAAAAGAGACTGTCAAAAAAAAAAGTGGATTTGCTATCAATTATGTCGGCCTTCACGATAGCCCTAAATCCATTTGGCAAACTCTATGAGTCAATCCACAAGGATCTCAAAGACAATACCACAATGATAAGCTCTATGAGAGAGAAACTGACTTTCATCGAAGGATACCTAACTGCTGTCGAATGCAATTCAAATAAGATCGAAATGAACTTAGAATAAAAAAATAGAAAAATTAGGAGCCTCTCTTCTGAAAAACAGAACCAATTTGGATCAAAATCCATCTATAACAAAATCTACCCAGACCTCAGAGAATGAGAAGTACAAGGACATGGCCCCAATTTTTACAAAACCATCTTAAAAGCTCTCCTTATCTACACCAATCCAGGACACTGCAGTCCGGCCCACTGGAAGTGCCAAGCGGACAAAGGAGAAAAATCCATCTAACACCTGCACGAAAGAAAAGGCGATAGAAGCTAACTTGGTAGTAGGCCCTAGCCCTACAGACTAATTGCCACCTAAGCAACAGACCGATAAAAATCTCGAAACAGCAAAAATCCAAGAAAAGAAGGGTCCAGTTGTGGTATTGAAAACGAGTGGTGAGCCAGACCCGCCACAGGACCTGTTGGACATTTCACAGCACTCAGATGCTGAGGAAGTGACTCCGTCACCATCGGGCAACTTAGGGGCCACTACCAAGATATCCCAAATAACTTCTATCGCACAAGTGACGCTTGCCCCCAAGGAGGGGAAAAAAACGCAAAGAAGAGGACCCTCCAGTTCGCACCTATAGACTGCGATCAAACTCACCAAGTGCCGTTGTTGAAGCACTTAAAGACCTAAAGAAAAGAGATAAGTCACCTATACACAGATCTGACAGGGAAATCAATCCTAGATCCGAACAAACTTATCGGCATGGCAGGCACCGAGTTACATCCTATAAGGTGACCACAAGAATAAATGAGGCGGAAGCCAAGAAGACTCTCAAATTGGACAAATCGTCACTCTTCAAAGTGGAGCAGATCTCAACGAAGGACAGCTATCTAGTACTCAAACGCAGGACAGTGCTCAAATTACTGGGGAAAGTCGATAAACTCCGACACTTAACTTCCGACGACTTCATACTCGTCGAACCCTACCACCGAGAGCACAGAGCCAAAGCTTACCTCCACATAAGAAATAAGGCAATAAGTGAACTCTCCCCTGAAGTAACAAAAGACCAAAACCAAAGTTAGTCCAGGTGCCCAGCGGAAGGGGAAAAAGGGGCTCCTCGAAGCATTGCCGTTCAAAACCCATTTCTGAGGATCCACCAAACGAGCCTAGATGGATCGCCCTTAAGAAAAGACGGGACGAGGAACGGACGAGAAATCACGGCGACTATACAAAGAACTGGAATTGCGGAAACAACGTAACATCTGACTCGCCACAAAGATACGTGGAGAGCGTCCAGGAGAGACAGCATACGAAAACAAAGGTATCGCCAGCCAAGAGGGGCCACAAAGAAACACCTGCATCCAAACCATGGAAGTGGATCGCTGGCACCTTTTCACATACCAAAAAGAAATAGCAGTGACCCCCGTGTTCCACCGCCAACAGGAGACAGACAGAGAAACCATTGAATCAGCTGAAAGTCCCCTCCAAATGGCATCATGGAACATGAGAGGTTATCGCCACCTTACTAGACCTAGTGAGATAAACTTGGGTTCCTTTGACCTCATCTGTCTACAAGAAACTTGTCTTTTGGACAAGCCGTCGTTAGACGATTTTGTAACCGAAGTTTCACCAGCAACAAGGTCCATCGTGGGACGACCTTCAGCGGGTCTGTTGACTGCCATTCGTTGGGGATCTGGAATTACATCTAAGGGAATAATCACAGAGGGATACGGCATGCTTGCTACATTAATCACATGGTGTTACCATGACCAAATTGAAGAATCTTGGGCAAATACAGAAGTGGCAATAATCAACTTGTACTGGAACCCGGAGAGAACAACAGTCAAAGACTTCTGCAACTCCCTAGCCAATACCATCAACGAAATCACAGTCGATCGGAATGTTTTAAACATGATAATATTCGGAGATCTGAACGCAAAATGCGGGGTCAAAACACCAAGTGGCCAAGACCAGATGTCGGGATCCCCGACGGATGAAAGAGGTAGAGCATGGTCTGAGTTAATGAAGTCAAGAAAGCTCCACAACGTGGCTTCACTTCAAGATCGTAGAAACCAAATCCCAACTTGGGAAAGGTCGGGTGCTTCTGCCACCTTGGATTACATCTATATTACGGAAGGCCTGATCCCGGAATTCATAGAATTCACAGTGCGAAAAACTATGGAAAGTGATCATAACCTTCTCCAGATGTCATGGGGGGGAGTGACGCAGAAAAGACATTATCTACCCAATGTTGAGTCTAACAAACAACAAAATCGACTCAGACTATCATCCGAAAATGTAAGATCCTTCCAGGACAATTTAAGGAAGAAACATGGCTTTACAAGCAGAGGCTTGGTAGAAGAAAGACCCGAGTACACGTCCTTACTAGCTGCCCACAAAGTTTACTGGCAAGACACAAAACAAGCCAAATCATACCCACACGTTCAACCACAAGGTGGTTGCTAAGCGACAAGAGGTGAGAAAGCTAAAAAAAAGCTAGCAATAAAGGTAGGAACCACCGAATCTTGGACTGCATACTACACAGGCCTGAGGCTCTACAAAACATGGCTCAAGCTCCAGCGACAGACTCTATACCAGAACAATGCTGAAGCCATGCTAAACATCTGGGCATCAAGGAACACTAAAGATTTCTGGACGCTTCTTAAGAGCATAAATGGTCAAAATGCCCCTCTGCTTTCAAATTCCGTATCACAACAAAACTGGATTTCACACTTCACAGAACTCTACCGGCCACCCCCAACCTCAGTCCCGGATATACAACTTTCGACCGTTGAACCGTGGATCAATTTGGCAAACGTACAAGACATTTTTAGAGTAATTGTCAACTTAAAATCTTCAAGGGCCCCAGGACCTGACGGGCTGACGAACTTGGATCTTAAAAAGCACCCAATTCCTTTGGCACACTCAATCAGTGAGCTTTTTAAATACTGCCATAAGCAGAGGCAAGTTCCGAAAACTTGGACAGAAGCAGTCCTGGTCCCGATTTTTAAAAAAGGGGACAAAAGTTGCCCGGCAAACTACAGGCCAATAGTACTACTCGATATCATCGGCAAAATCTTTGCGTCCCTCTTGTTGCTCCACTTTAAAGAATGGGCCATAAATTCGCCAGCAGCGGACACCTTTCAAACTGGCTTCCTAAAGGGTGCAGGTACAACGATAAACCTCTTAATTCTTAACATCATTGAAGCGAAAGTGAAGAGAGGTGCGCCTAAGGTCTACATGGCGATGGTGGACCTTTCACAAGCATTCGATTCGGTGGACCGAACCAAATTATGGTCAAAATTATCATTTTGGAACTGCCCGGGCACAGTACTTGAACCAATCATGGCGCTCCATACATCAACATCTCTGCGGGTGTGCCTAAGTCGGCAAGGGATCCTCTCAGAACAGATTTACACAGAGCGAGGAGTTAAGCAGGGTTGTCCGTTGGCCCCCGCCCTGTTTATAGCTTTCATCAGAGACTTTCAGGAATCCGAAAAAACAGTGAGATCGTTTCCGCCGAAAGTGGGAGCCAGCAAAGTCTCAAGACTGTGGTACGCTGATGACCTGATCTTGATGGATCAGACGGCAATAGGTTTACAACGGCAACTAACCAGAGGTCGAAGTGGTCGGGAGCGGTCTTCCCATACCTTTTTCTTTTTAAGTTTCACTGTTCCTATACTTTTATTTAAAAAGAAACCGTTCTGGAATGGTTTAGTTTTAAAATAAAAGTGTAGGAAGAAGTAGAAGCTTGCACTGCACATTCTCATAAATAGCAGGTGTGTTTGTTTGGGGGTTTGGATTGTGTGTGGGAGCAGGCCAGGGATGGGGTTTGTGGGGAGAGGGGCAGAACAGCAGGGAACATAGTTCCACTTCTTCTTTTCGTACACTTCGAACACTGCAACTAACCAACCTATCTGCATACATGGGAAGCAAAAATGTACAAATCAATAAAACAAATACCAAAATTTTGGTATTATCTAAAACATCAAACAAACACCAGTCAAACATATCTTGGTTTCTCAACAAAACGAAAATCACTGAATATAAATACTTGGGAGTGATGCTAGATAACACACTAAAAGAAAATTCTCTCCAAAACTCTCTCTGGACAAAGATGAGAAACCTGACTGCGCAAACACGAGCAGTTGACAAAAGATTTGGGAAATTTTCATGGAGTCCAGCCCTCCAGTTCTATAAATCGAAAGTAGTCCCAGCAATAAATTATGGGATTGCGGCAAACTTAAACCTGCCAACGGAGCTCTGGACTCAGTTGGAAGGATTTCTATGGAAATCGGTTTTGGGCTTGCCTAATTCAGCTCCAATCCCAGCAATCCGACGTGACCTTGGCTTAGCATCCTTAGCCTCTGTGGTGATGCAAAGCACCTCTCAACTCTACAGAAAAATACTGATTCCAAATTCTCTTCCTATTTTCCAGGTTGTAGCTTCCGAAATCAACAAAGGGTCCTGCAAACCTCTAACTGATTGGGTTAAAAAAACTAGAAGAAGTAGTTTGTAACGAAGAAACCCTCATCTCTAATCCAAGTCGAGTAAAAACCAAACTGGAACAACAAGACTGGATCAACACTAACGACAAAATCCAATTATACAAATCCTTAAAGCACCTCCCTCCATCGCACAATCAGTTAAAAGTACCCCTAAAGTACTGTGAAAAATTCCCAGAGAAAGACCCAAGAAATACCTATATGCGTGCACATCTAAACTTGCTCCACACTAGGGAAATTTTGGCTACTAGAGCGCTTTTGCCTACATCAAACTGCCGTTTGTGTGGAGTTCTGGAACAAGCTGAAACACTTCGCCACCTTCTTATGTCGTGCCCAGCTTTAGCGCTTGAAAGAAAAGCTTACATGACACCACACATCGTGCAGACCTTAGAAAGCATCTGCAGAAGCTTCCTGTGGCAAAATGGGAGGAGTAGGATTGCACTATCAACGCTGCATAAACCGCATGAATAAACCGAATGCATAGGGTGGCATTCGGGTCCCAAACTTTGAATTGTATTATGTAGCGGGACAACTGCAATTTGTGGTAGATTGTCTCGCTGAAGACCTTTATGAAGAGACACTGATGTTACATGCCATGGATAGGTGCTATTATTTGAATGAGTTATTGTGGTTCAGGAAACCTTGGGTAGGCCGGGGGTCGCAATTGGTGTCCTTAGGGTTGAAAGTGTGGGATAGAGCCATGGTCGTGATGGGGTTGACGGACCCAGTGTCAGAACAGATTCCTTTATTACATTTTTTTAATTTGTAAAGCGCAAGTACAGGGAGGCCAACGGGGTGGCCACCATAGGGGACATGTTGCAAGATATTGCTTTCATACCCTTCATAGAACTGGTACAACGGACAGGAGTGCACAGAGGACAATATATGCTATATAGCACTCTTAGAAGAGAGATTACGAGTAGGTGGCCTACATATGGTGAGTTGATGGAGAAGCATTCGATAGTGGACATTCTATATGATATTGCTGAGGGCGAGCACACCATATCATGGATATACGACCTTCTACTAACTACTGGGTTTGCCTCCCCCCTCTGGAGATAAAAGGGAAATGGGAAAAGGATTTAGAGGTGACTTTTGCTGAGGCACCATGGGAGAGAATACTGGGATATGACGAGAAGGTGTCACGTAATGCAAGACTACAGCTCATACAATTGTTGGTGACAAATCGGGCTTATTTGACACCTCTGCGGATCTCTAGATTCCCGGGGGCAGTGGCAAAGGGTTGTCCTAGGTGTAATGAGATGGATGCAGGTATGCTTCACATATTCTGGGCATGCCCAGTGGCAGGATTGTTCAGGCAGGGGGTAGCGAGCGGACTACAGAAGGCAGGGGTGGAATTAGATGTACTCTCTCCCAGTGCATGCCTGCTAGGTTCCTTCATGCGCCGCAAGGGCAGGACACATGTCAGTAAACTGAAGAACTTGGCGTGCATTTTGGCTAAATCCAGGATAGCCATGGCATGGAAATCATTGAGGCCCGGGATAGAGGAATGGTGGAGGGATCTGTTTAGGTGGGGAGTAGCAGAAACTGCGGCTTGGAAAAAGGCATTCCAACGGGACCATTCGGATGCCCCGTGAGGAAATATGAAAATGGGAGAGTTTATTACACACCTTGTTTGCCAAGCCAGATACGGTAGAGGCAGAGGAAGACTGACTCCAGAAATATCTTAGGCTTTTCTACCTGTTCTGAATGTGGAGTGTTTATAATGTGTATGTGAAGCAGGCTAGGGGAGGGAGGGGAGGAGGGAGAGGACGTGGGAGAAGAGGGATGGTGGTCTGGTGTAGGGTTTACCATACATTTTAAATTGATGGCTGTTGATATGGCATTTGTATATGCAGTGCCAAGTTTTAATTTTGTTATCTGGAAAACAAAAATATATATATATTTTTTTCAAGTATTTATTTCCATACAAAAACGAAAAGCGCCAACAAAGAACTCTGCTGTCGCAGAGCGTTCTGCCCCCGTCCGCTTGTGTGGCATGTTATAAGCACTAACAGAGTCACTGATTATAAAATAGGCCAATTTTCCAATCCCTAGTGGATGGTACATATACATGTTCCATATGGGATGCCAGGCCATTGGCTCATCTTCATCTCTCTGTCTCGTCATCTGATGCAAGGTTGTCCCAACAATTATACACTAATAATAACATGGTTATTCTATCTTGCCTACACTACACCTGGCAGTTACATGGAAGGGATCGGGGGAGAGCTGAGGTCACCCCCAACTCATTCACTTCACTCGTTCCCAGGCAGATCAGTCATACCCAAGATCCTCCACCTTGAGTTTGTGCTATAATTTAGACGCCACCCTGCACCTCGCCGCACAAACCATGTGACCCACTTGTGAAGGTATGATAGCCTCGCCTTCGGATCTTAGTGATAGAGCGGGGGGTGTAAAGGTTTTACGGGGTGTAAAGGTTTTATGGTCAGCGGTTTGGGCTTGGATGGTCTTGTGGCATGCAGGGGTCTCAGGATGAAAGTGCTGCTAAATTATATTTCTCATGCCGGGATCCTTGTGGGCAGGCGGGCCTTGCTATCTGTTATGTGGGATAATACTGCCAAGAGGCGTGCTGCTCCCTTCTCATGACCTTGCTGGGCTCATTCCTCCTGTGGAGTGAGAGCTTGTAACTTGTGCAGAATAATGTAGGATTTCATGGACTGAGATCTGGTCAGGGTGAGGGTGGTGTTTGCGCTCATGCGAGGGGACTGCTGCTAGAGCCTGGAATACTATTTGCTTGCGCTTGGGCCTAAGATCCAACAGGGCTGCTAATTTCTAAGATGGCGTCTACATTCGCATCTAATACCCGCTCTGGCTCGGCTGTCCATCTTTCTCTGTACGCAACCCCCTCTACTTCCCGCATGGGCCCATTAGCATTTATTTCTCCTTCGGTATCGCCTAGGGGGTGGGAAGACCCTCTTTCCATCCCAACACAGGTACCTTGTTTGCTTTGTGCAATAAGGCAAGTATTACGAGACGTGACCAGACTATGAATTTATGGGTTGATTTTTTTAATGAATCTTTTGGGACCCTTAGATGTCCAAGTATGACAAAGGGAAATCCACAGGCGGTGAAAAACAAATTGTGGCGCCAAGGTTGGGTTAATACTATCGAACTTTGTACGAATTCCAAACTCTTTCACCAAGTGACCTTGGATGTGAAACCTATTACTACCCTCCCAAAATATCTTAAGAAGTTTCTTAGTTGGATAAGAACCCAATTCTTGCATTTTTGCCTTAATTTGTACCCCACTGAGATCTTGGGAGAGCGATCTGGTCTCCCCCGAATTCAAAGATTGTTGTTTTTGTAATATCTTGGACCAGATTGAAACACAAACATATGGTTGGATGCCCTAGCCTGTCTCATTTGAGGCAATTGTGTTTTGATGAGCATTTTAAACAATTTAGACATGACAAATGATTGGTGGCACAAAATGCAAATGTGGGGACAACTCTGTAGCTGGCAGTCATTAGGTTGTTTGCGATCTTTGCACAATTATAGTCTAAGGGGAAAAAAGTAGGTTCTAGAGTGATTTGTGTTTTAGTTGCTCCCATACCAAGTTCTTTATGCATCTCTGAACCTTTTGTTTTATTGTCATTAAATCGAATTTTTAAGTCTAATGTAGAGTTTAAGTTATGAAGTTGACAATCTATTGATACATTTTTAACCTATTGTACTGTTTTTAGATTCTAAATATTACATAATCTATGGTTTTCTCTAATCCTGATGCACGAGTTGTGATTGTAACTATGGTATGTATTGGAATTGGCCCAGGTATGAAACAACTTGGGCAAGAAGCGTTGACTCGATAAATGTTATCAACTAAACTTTAGCTCAAGTTTTGTTCATTGAATATATATTTTAATATATAGATGAGGTGAAACGTTTGTACGTAGACTTTTCGCAAAATTGGATGACATTTTCCAAAATACATTTTTGTTAGGGCCCCTCTCCAAACTGGAAAGTGTGTCAAAGATTTGTTTAAAGAAAAGAAAAAAAATACACTGCCAAAAGTCTAAACACTTTTGGATCTACACCCAGTCATGTTCCCATAGGGGAAAAAGTGCAAATTTGTGAACAGCCATAGCACAAAAACTGCTGGCAGTATTTGGACCAAAAATAAACAACTTGGGCACGAAAGGCTTAATTTGAGTGTTTTTCAGGATCGGGTCCTGGCGTCGAGCAGTTAATTCGAGCCTAGTAGGCAACTGGCTCAGCGAGGGCACAATGTGGCACTGAGCTTGTTTGAGATGCAAGCATTCTTGTTCGTTTGGGGGGGTGGGGGGAGTGCAAAAGCCAGCATATTCCCTCTTGTTCTATGGACAGTGAACACAGAGCCAGAGGTTTGGTGCGGCAGAATAGGAAGCTTCAGCTACTCTGGTCCTCCGGCTGCTGTGAGGCCCACTCAGGGGGACTCAAGGACAGGATTGTTTCATTGAGGGTCTGCTCACCTACCTTTAGGAGACGGCTAAAGAGCGGCAGGTCCTGGTCCACAGCAAAAGTCACTCCCAATGTGCCCTGGGAGTGAGTAGGGGGCAGAATTCTCCTCTGCCTTGGAAAGCTCTTTTACCTCAGGCTGAGGACTTTGGAAAGTGCAACCTTCCCAAAGGTAGGCCAATGAGTCCTTCTCAGGGGTTGTCCTGAGAATCTTTGTAGCATGAGATGATCCAAGAGGATCTGAAGAAGGGGTTGGAGACCCCTTTGTTTAAAGGCACAAGTGCCCTGGTGATTGGACAACACCTAGCCTGCTTTAATGGTCCAATCCCTGTTCTTGAATGACGTGGCCTTTGCCCTTCTGACATCAAACCCACGGTGCCTTGCTTCATAGAAAGTGGAGGTGACAGGAAGGCGGGAGGGACAGGTACAAATTGGCGGAATTCTCTCTCCATTGAACACAGCCCTCCTGTCGGCTCTTATTAAGAAGGCAAAGGGCAGGAACAGACTAAAGATGCAGCCTGGTGAGAGACTGCTGCTTTAGAATACAAGTACTCCTTTTGATGCTTGGGCCCAGGACAGATGCCTGTTGTTCAGATGTCTCTGGCTAAGGGTGTTACCTGCTCTCACAAAGAGATCAAAGAGTCAGCTGTTCAGGTTCTTGTCCTGCCATTTGGCAATCTCAACCAGTCTGGCCCAAATGCCCATCACTTTCCGGGGAGATGTCGTCTTAAATGCTGCCCCAGCGCTGCAGAGACTTGGCTGTCATTGCGGCTGTCGAGTGGCCACTTGTGACCTTTGAACCGGCTTTGTGCCACTGGTAGGGAAGGTGCTGCAGTTCAGGCTGATGAAGCAGGGCACCAGTTCACTATGCTATTGGCATGGAGCTACGGAAGGGAGACACGATCAGCAGATTACACTTGGAGGCTAAATCACCTGCATGCATAGTTTTCTTTATTCATGAACAAATTAAAAAGCCAGTGCTTTGCACACCTGCCAGATTGAAATTCCTCACAGCACTTCACTGTAAGGTGATGTGTGCCGATTTAAAAATATATGAAATCCGCTAACGGAGACTGTCTCCCAGTACTGATAGTCTTATAGACTGAACGGTTACCCTACAAAAATGAGCACCACAAAGCAAGGGAAGTAGAGCAGAAGGCTTTATTTACCTCCCAAAAGTCAGATCAACAGTCAAAACAAAGCAAAAGGAAAGGATGTCCCGCAGAAGTCTATTGGAAGAAAGCAGCAGCAAAAAGAAAAACAAATATAAAAAACATTTCCTAAAATCAGAGAAGGCCATGTACAATAAGCTCTTTCCGAGGCGTTTTCTTAGAGATACTGGTGAAAGTGGGGGCATGTGAATTCTGGCCAGATGTGGGGGGTTATGATGGTCTTGTACCCATCTACATTCCAGCCAGGGGATGTCCGTTACTGGGAATATGTGGGGCAAGAAGGAGTTCCTTTCCAGTTTGAATGGTGCAGATCCTGACCATTGGTGAGCTGGGGCCGCCCTCAGTCCAAATTTGGAATAAAAGGAGGAACCTGCAGCCAACACCTCGAACAAACAGCAACAATGTTCTGAAGACTGCTACTTAAGACTACCAGCGTTGCCTCCATCCAAGTCACAGTGACGCTTTGCCTCTTACAAGAAAACACTTGTTGGTGCTTCGACATTTAGGATTCTTGTGCAAGGTCCAGACCAATTGGTCCAACTAGTCCGCCACCATAAGTCTTCAGAAGGGTCCCCTGAACCATCATGTGGGCTTACTGGCTTCGTCCAATGCAAATCCAGTGCATTGGTCAGGTTAGGAATAATTTTATTTTTTGCTGATTAGACATCAGTGGGACACCCTACTTTTTGCTATCGTGTTGAACCTTTCCTGATTTAAGTAAAGCCTTGCTACGCTCCTCTATTTTGGGGCCACTGATCAGTCCCTATGGCCATCAGTGCAGGGTGAACTGTTTTCCATGGTAAAGTTCTCGGTTCATTTTTCCTGCACATATCAAATGTAAAGTGTGGTAGGAACACTTTGGAACCCTGCAACTTCCTTATTGGTAACTTTGTGGTTACTTGCATGATGTGTCCCGGTTGGGCTGGTTAAGGCGGATACTTTTGAAGCGTTTTCTTTTTTATATTCTTGTGCACTTTTGCATTTTACTGCTTAATGCTAAGAGTACCAGATCAATACCATTGGTAGGCTAGGAGCAACTTCAGGGGGACTCATGCAGCCATTCTTCAGATCTTTGGAGCCAGGACCCCTACAAAGGAGAGCAGCCTGCTGAAGGCCTGGAACTCCTAGCCCTTTCTTCTCTTGCCCGGGGAAGCCCAGTACCTGCAGATTTCATGAAATCCTGCATAGGTGATTTGACCGTAGGGCTAGTGGGAACAACCAGTCCTGACCACTGCTCAAGGATACAGCCCCTGGAGGTGCTCGGAACAGTCCAGGAACCATACTGTGGGCTAGCCATATTTCCTCCTGTGCTACTTCACTGCAACAGTCGCTATCAGAGTTGAGCCTTTGGACTCCACAGATCCCCAGCTTATGCAAGAAGCATTTCCCTGATGTTGCAGCTCCCCACCACGAATAGACGGCTTGCAGGAACAGTTTCTTTGTTCCCACCACAAGGGTCGCCTTACGCCATTCATCGCGTCCTGGAGTTCTTGCCCGATTGATGGTCCAGACATTGGTGTGTCCCATCGTCCAGAATCCAGATCCAGTCCATCGGAGCACAGAACAGTGAACTAACCAGACACAAAAACCAAACCCCTGAAGTAACCCTTGAACCCATGACCCATAGTCTTCTTCCAACAGAACCATGGCACAAATATAGAAAGCTCAGCAATTTCACAAACTCCTACAGTGCCCCCCTGAGTGAACTGGAGTATAGGAGTCGAGTACACCTCTTTTTCCCTCCGCCAGTCACCAAAGGGTTGCAAAGGAGTGAAGTCCTAGTACTCCCTCTCCCTTCACTAGCCTTGAATGATAGTCTTCTGGCCTGGAGTTTTCCCCTGGATCTCCCCCAAGGTGATTGATTTGGAGCTGGTCTGTTAAAGACTTTCCTCTCTGTTTTCCTAAACTTTGGAACACTTACATCTACTTGTTGGCTTAAGCCAACACTTGCTCTCTCTTCTAAAATAAACTCCTGAAAACCATGTAATGGGACCTGTGACTAAGGGTACTTAGGCCCCTTCTATTCTACCTAGGGAAGGATTTACAGTACCTTATTTCTAAGGGTTTGTATGGCGTTTGCTTACTTTTTATTCTCAACCTATTAGTTCTCTAAGGAACAAGTTACTTACCTGTAACTGTTGTTCTCCAGCATGGGTCTGGCATGGATTCACATGCTCATGAATATTCCCCGTCGTCAGGCCGGGAATCCTTGGTATAGAAAAAAAAAAATCAGTATCAGTTTTGTTTCTGATCTGTCTTTCTTAGTAGTAACCAATCACTGGTCTCTGGGTCATACTGCCCCCAGCCAATGACTGCCCTCTCCCTAAACCCCGCCTCTGGCAGCCATCCTCAGATTTGGTAGCACGTAAAGTGGCAGTATGACCAAGTAAAGAGCCGCAGAAGGGTAGGCGGGAGGGTTCGCATGTGAATCCATGCCAGACCCATGCTGGAGAACAACAGTTACAGGTAAGTAACTTGTTCCTTCTCCAGCTTGGGGTCTGGCATGGATTCACATGCTCATGAATAAGAGAATACATAGCAGTACACACATGCACAACCACGGGAGGTGGCAACAGGCTCAACATTAAGCAATACAACAACTCAACATTAAGCAGCTCTTACCTCCTCACCAGGCTCACCTTAGGCGAACAGGTTGCGCAGCATTATTTGGCCGACCCTGGACTCCTCCCTGGAGTCCCGATCGACGCAGTAGAATCTTGTGAAGTTGTGCGTCAACCTCCACGTCGCAGACCTGCAGATGTCTAGCAGGGGCACACCAGACAGGAACGCCGTGGTAGCAGCGATCGCTCTGGTCGAATGGGCTCTCGGACGGCTGGCCAGCGGTCGGTTCGCCAACCGGTGACAGTGCATGATGCAGCCGGAGAGCCATCTGGAAATGGAAGTCTTCGAGAGAGCCTTCCCTTGATTCACAGTCCCAAAGTTCACAAACAGCTGTGACGTCTTCCGAAAACTCTTCGTGCGGTCCACGTAGAACTTCAGCGCTCTAGCTACATCCAGCGAGTGCAAAGTCCTCTCGGCCGGCGACGAAGGCGACGGGAAGAAAACTGGCTAAACCAAGGGCTCGTTGAGGTGGAAGTCCGACGGCACCTTGGGCATAAAGGAGGGGTACTTCCTCAGCACCACCCTCGTGCCATGAAAAGTCAAGTATGGAGGCTTGCAAGATAGGGGCTGGATCTCTCCCACTCGTCGTGCGGAGGTGATGGCCACGAGGAAAGCTGTCTTCCATGACAGGAACTTCAGAGGCGCCGAATGCATAGGCTCGAATGGGGTCCCCATGAGCCTGGTCAGCACCACATTAAGCTCCCACGCCGGGGTAGGAGACTTCACCGGCGGAAATGATCGGAATAGTCCCTTCATGAATTCTTTCACCAGGCGATAAGACCACAAGGACGCCCGTCCCGCAGTCCTGGTATATCGGGAGATTGCAGCCAGATGTATTTTGATGGGGGCGTGAGCCAGTCCAGCTTTGGCCAGCGGCAGTACTTGAGGGGCCGTAATCTGCAGAGGGTTAATCTTCTGTGCACGGCACCAGACCGAGAACCTCTTCCATTTATGTCCGTAGCACCTGAGAGTTGAGGACGCCCTGGCCTTTGCAAGAACCTCTCTGCAGTCGGCCGGGATGTCGTACCCTCCAAACTCTAGTGCTGCAGGAGCCAGGCCTGCAAGTTCAGCGACTCCAGGTTGTGGTGAAGAATGGCGCCTCCTTCTCTGGAGAGAAGGTCTGCGTCTGTCGGCAGCTTGACTGGTGTGGACTTTGGCAAGTCCAGAAGGTCCGGGAACCAGATCTGTCTCGGCCACGCCGGTGCGACGAGGATCATCCTGCACCGGGACCTCTTGAGCTGGTTGATGAGCCGGAGCAGCAACAGCAGCGGAGGGAATGCATAAAGAAATAGGCCATCCCAGGGGAACGAGAAAGCATCGCCCATGCTCCTCGTCTGGGGGAACCTGCTGGCGAACCTCTGGCACTTGGAATTCGTCGCCGTCGCGAAGAGATCGATTTGGGGTTCGCCCCATCGTCGGAAGAGTCGATCCACTTGATCATGGCGTAGTTCCCACTCGTGGCACGAGCGCAGCTCCCTGATAAGTGAGTCGGCGATCATGTTTTTTATTCCTGCCAGATGAAGAGGCACCAGAAACATCCGTTGGGCGACGGCCCAAAGCCACAGATCCTGGGCTTCCTTGGATAGGGCCGGGGACCTGGTTCCGCCCTGCTTCCGGATGTAGAACATCTGGTGTTGTCGGTGAAGATCCTCACCACCTTGCCCTTGAGGGACGGGAGAAAGGACCCGAGGGCCCAGAACACTGCGCGGAGCTCCAAAATGTTGATGTGGAGTGACTTCTCCAGGAGCCAAAGGCCTCTCACATGAAGATCTCCGGAGTGCGCTCCCCAACCTTCCAGGGAGGCGTCCGTCGTCACCGTCACCTGGTGAGCTGGGATCTGAAAGTCTGTGCCCGCCGACAGATGGGAGCGGGAACCCCACCACCGGATCGCCCGACGGAACGTCTCGTTGAGCGGGATCCTGTCCTCGAAGCTGCCCGTCGACTGGACCCAGCGGGTGTCTAGGAACTCTTGTAAGGGGCGCATCCGAAGCCTGCAAAGGCGCACCAGATAAATGCAGGAGGACATCATCCCGAGGAGAGACTTGATAGATCTTACCCTGGCCATGTCCGTGGCCAGCAGACGCTGCACCTTGCCCAGAATGGTCCTGGTCCTTTCCTGTGACGGCGAGGCCAGCCACGCCACTGTGTCGAGCTTGGCTCCCAGAGACAGGGGCGACTTGCGACAGAACCAGGTGGGATTTTGGAAAGTTGATGGAGAATCCCAGGTCCGTGAGCAGCTGGACGGTCTTCGCAGTGTGCTCCACGGCGAGCTCCCTCGTCCTTGCCCGGATGAGCCATTCGTCCAGGTAGGGGTAGACGTGGATCCCCTGTAGGCGCAGCCGCGCCGCCACCGGTGCGAGGCACTTGGTGAACACCCTAAATGCCGACTTCAATCCGAACGGGAGGGCCTTGAACTGGTAGTGCCGCCCTCGGACCACGAACCTGAGGAACTTTCAGTGCCTTTTTAGAATGGGGATGTGGAAGTACGCATCCTCCAAGTCCAACGATGACAGGAAATCGCCCTCCTCCAGCTGTCCCAGCACGTGCTGGAGGGTGACCATACGGAACTTCTGCGCCTTGATGTACTTGTTCAGTCGTCGTAGGTCCAGGATGGGGCGCCATCCTCCTGTCTTCTTTTTTACGAGGAAGTACCTGGAGTAAACTCCGGAGCCCCGAAGCCTCTTTGGGACAAGCTCGATGGCACCCTTCTTGAGCATCGCCCTTACTTCCAACAGTAGTTGAGGGACGTGATTTTCCTTCCTGGCCACGGGTGGAATGCGAGGGCACTTCTTCTGAAACTCGAGGGCATGCACTTGGGCCAGGGGGTCCAGCACCCAACAGTCGGTGGAGATGGACTCCCACACGCTGATGAACCTCGCCAGCCGGCCTCCCACCGGGGTGCTTCGGCGGGGGCCCGACCCCACGGTCGGTTCAATCTTGCTTGGAGGTTGCCTTGCCTCCTTGACCTCCCCGTCGACGACGGTGGGCACCACCTGGCTTGCCGCGTCCCCTGTAGGCTTCCTGGGACAAAGATCTTGGCGCATGGCGGTACGTGGAGGAGCCACTGCAGGATCCCTTGGAGGCACCTTGTCTGCCTCTGGCGCTCCGAAAGGACGGCCGTCGTTGTTGGAGCACTCCCAGTGCCCGGGCAGTCTCTGTGTGTCTTGATGGCCTGAAGGGACTCATCAACCGCCTTCCCAAACAGGTTGTTCCCATCGAAGGGCATGTCCAAAACCTTGGCTTGTACGTCCTGGCGGATATCCGTGGCCTTGAGCCATCCTCGTCGTCTCAAGCAAACGCTGTTGCCCAACTGACGGAAACCGGTGTCGGCGATGTCCGTTGCCACCATGATGGCATGGTCCGAAGCAATCTCACCCTCCTGTAGTGCCTGAGCCCTTTTGGCGTCCGGAAGGAAGTCTAACAGAGGGGCGATTTTTAACCACAACTCCCTGTGGTAGCGAGCAACGATAGCCAGGGCGTTGGTCGCCTTGATAGTCGTCGCTGCGGATGAGATGATCCGTCGTCCCATCGTGTCCAACTTCCTGCCCTCGCCGTCCGGCGGGGAAGTTGATGTCGAGGCCGATGCCCCCCCAGCTTTCTTCTTTGCCATCGCCGAGTCAACCGGATCCAGGGTAGTGTAACGCTCACCTGGTTCCTACGGAGGCGCTGACTCGGGCTGGACTGCGACCCTGGGTTCGGGATGCGCTCAGGATGGGACCTCCGAATACGAACTGCCTGGTTTGTGAGGTATTTTTCTGTAGATGGGAAAAAAGGGTAAATACCCAAGTGATAGGATGAGGTTCCCCCCCAGTCTTTGCTTCTCCCACTTCTAGGCTTTCAACAAGTCTCAGCGAGCTCTTACCTTTGGCTTGGTGAAGGTGAGCTCTCCATCCTGCTTCTGGTGCAGGGGCGCATGGAGTCCAGTTACGTCACTGGATGAATTCAATGTGCAGGTTAGAGTCCCTTTGTAATAGTCTTTAGATGCAGAGACTCCGTTGGGCGATGCTGTTGCAGTTGCACATGCGGAGACACGCGAGTATAATTGAACTATGGTCTTTTCCAAAATGGCACCTGTAACAATGTCTTTCCCTTCCTTGCAGGTGCTGGGTTGCTGTGGGCGATGCCGCCGTTGCTGCACGTGCGGAGGCACGTAAATATAATTTAACTGTGGTCTTTTCCAAATGGGCGCCTTTAACAGTGTCTTTTTCCCTTTCAGGTGCTGGAATGCGGTGGGCGATGTCGCCGTTGCTGCACGTGTGGAGGCCGTTAAGTATAACTGAAACGTGGCCTTATCCTAATGGACGCCTTAAACAATGTCTTTTTCCCTTTTAGATGCGGGGATGCTGCCGGAGTGAAGGCCGCGGTGAGCCTTGGAGTGATCAAGGATGGATAAAGTAAGCGAGCGCGGCTGCGGGCGTTTTGCACGTTTTCTAACCTTGAACTTTTCTTTGCAGGTCTCGGAGACTGGATTCTGGAGGCTGAATTCAGGTACGTATGAATTCCGGCGTGTTTTCTTAACCCCAGGTTGCTGCTCGGGAAGCTGAGGATGTATCCGGACCAGGAATGCAGGAGCCGACACGGTGAGCGTCCTGCTGCTGCTGCAGAATAACGCGAAGCACGTGAAATCCATCGGGCGTGGTTTAAATAGTGTAGCAGAGCTTTGGTGCATGTTCTTCCTCCAGCCCCACCCAGGTAAGAAAAGAGTTCCTGATTTGAGGAAGTAGTTCCTCCCAGCCCTGCTGGCTGGGAACTTCAGCCTGACTGGGTTGCTCTGGGTGAGTATGCAGCATGGTCTGCCCCAGGTAAGTCCACCCAAGCAATATGACATGGTTTACCCATATGAGCCCGGCGCCTATGGCGCCGGGACTGAAACCCTTTATGAGCCTGGCGCCAAAGGCGCCAGGACACGGTCCAAAGGGCCCCTGTAGGGGCCTGCTGGGTCCAGAAGAATGAAAGGCGGGCCTGCTTCCGAGGATGCTGGGCCAGTCCTGGCTCCTCGGGAGCCGTGCTCATGACAGGTAGGTTGTGCCCGAAGGCACAAGGGGGCAGCGTCGGGGACCCGGTACTTCTTGTACCGGTCCCTCTTTGCCGGCGCCGTGGCAGGGTTCTAAAGGACGAGCCCCTCATCCCAGATGTCATCAAGAAGCGGTACGGCGAGGACTGTCTTCCTTTTAGCCTCGCACCGTTGGTAAAGGAACCCTTCTTTCTTCTCCTCTTCTGGGCAGAGCTGGAAAAGAAAGGAGTTTTGGGTGACAGTACTATGGCCATCGGAAACTGGGACCATGGACCCCTTGACATCCACAATCTCCAATGGCCATGGATCATAAGTCAGGGAAAACTTTCCTTCTGGGTGTCGGCATTTTAACAGAATAGTATCCCCCAATGCTAAGTCGTAGTCCTTCAGGCCCCTCCAGGCTTTCTTATATTCGTTCCTTGCTCTGCAATCCGCCGCTGTTGCTTGATCATCAATCTCCCCTGGGACCCGGTGTCCTGTGTTAGATATCAGTCCACAGGGACATCTATTGAACGCCGCCGCCTCGGCAGAGGGCACTCCATTTAAGCATTGCAGGGTGGCTTGGTACTCTCAAAAATTGGTATAGCTCCCTTGGAAGGCAGGCCCCTTTGTCGATGGGCAATTCGGAACACTATTTACCGTCCTAAAACCTCTTTGCTGGCCCATGGCCATACAGGCGTTATTCTCCGATGGTAAACTCTACACTCCCGCATGAACTCTGCAAACCCCTCACTCTGGAATGGTGGTCCATTGTCAGAGCACACCTCCTCGGGCAGCTCATGTGATGCAAAAATCTTCTCTAGTGCTGGTAGCATATCCGATAATGCAGTGGATGAACAAACTACCTCAGGATACCGGGAAAATTGATCAATAGCGATTAGGAAGTGAGCCTCTTTCTATGGAGCCAAAATCAACATGCACTACCCTCCCAGGGTTTGGAGCTGCGCGGCATAGATTCAATCACTGGTTTCCTATTCACTGGGACGACGCCCAATACCACTGACACTCCTTCACAAACTTGTCAACTTTTTTCTTCTAGTCCAGGCAACCATACTTCCATCTGCAACGGAAATTTGATTTTGGCTGATCATTGGTGCCCGTGATGAACCAGTCCAATCACCCTGGGAATCAACTAGACGGGGATCACAATCGTTGACCCCCTTCGCAACCAAAACATCCTCTGTGAAGGTGAGCTCACTCCTTCCAGAGTTCTTCCAACGTCTTGCAGGAAGTCTCTGTCCTCTTGCCCAGGCTGGCCAATGCCCATCTCCAATCTCCCTCCATGATGGCATCTCTCAGAATGCGGAAACAATCATCCTTCTCCGAACGCTCTTTCAGCTCATTGATTGACATTGAGTTAGGCATCGAGGCCTCTGTTCCAAAACAAATTAAGTCTTCAGTCGGCTCTGCCACCTGGTTCAAAGACATTTCACCTTGTGGGGGATGCCTGGACAAAAAGTGTGCCGCATTGTTGTGGCTGGGGTGGTACACAAGATTCACGTTGTACTCCAGTAGCGACAGCATCCATTTCTTGATTCTTGTGGGGGGTTTGGAGGACGACCCGCCCTCTCAGTCCCCCAAGGTGGGGATCAAAGGATTGTGATAAGTTATGACCGTCACAGGTCTCCCATAGATATACAAATGAAAATGCCTGCAACCCCACAACACTGCTTAGGCCTCTCAATTTGTGAATCTCACTGTTCCACTGCAGATAACGCTGTGTCTTACGTGGGCATGTTTGTCCAATTGAGCAAGCATGTCATGATCTCTGCTTCCAAAAGGTCAGGGTTTTCCCAACTCCCTTGGAAGCAGATCCATAACCCAGGTTCCGAGTGCCAACCAGTCCCAATTGGGACCTTTTGGACCCAGTCCTGGCGCCAGTGGCACCAGGCTCATAAATATGCCCAGTCCCAGCGCTGGAAGCACTGGGCTCATAATGCTTGGGTGGACTTACCTTCAGCAGACCATGCTGCTTACTTGCCTGCCAGTTGAGCCTCTGATCCTCTTCTGTTTGGAACTACTTTTCCTGTTGGGTGGGGCAGGAGCCACTCCCTAGATTCAGAACACTGGAACTCTTCTGGAAAGCAGGAACTCTTTTCTTACCTAGGCGTGGCTGTGGAAGGAGACACCTAAGCACTACAGGAGGCTATTTAAACCACACCCAATGGATGAATCTTGCTTTGCGTTATTCTGCATCCTCTGCAGCAGAACGCTCATCGTGTCTTCTGCATCTGATCCTGGGCCTAAGGAAAAAGGCTTACCATCCTGAATCCAGTCTTCAGCAACACCTATAAAGACAAGAAAGAACAGGTTAGCATTACGGTCTTCAGTGACAGCTCTTCACTTACCTGGTCCATCGGCTGTCACCAACGCCTCGCGCTGCATTCCGGCATCTGAAAGACAAAGGCTTACCTACTCTTCGTGCGCTCCGGAGGTCTTCACACTGCATTCCGGCATCTGAAAGACAAAAGCTTACCAACTCTTCGCACGCTCCGGAGGCCTTCGGCGCTGCATCCCACATCTGAAAGACAAAACAAGGTGCGTTTAAAGACATTGGGGAACTTTAATACTCACGTGCCATTACTCCTTTCCACATCTAACCCAGTGGGTATTCCGGCACCCTGCAGCCGCTCCGAACTTGTACCTGCA
This sequence comes from Ambystoma mexicanum, assembly GCF_040938575.1. Classification (NCBI taxonomy): domain Eukaryota; kingdom Metazoa; phylum Chordata; class Amphibia; order Caudata; family Ambystomatidae; genus Ambystoma; species Ambystoma mexicanum. Next base: position 485,947,799 of record NC_090937.1, on the reverse strand, counting down.
AAATAAAAAGACAGTTAGAGCGCATCGTGAAGCAGGCAACAAGCGCTTACTTACGTGCTTCCAGGCGCTTCTATTCATCACACGGGCTCCATCTTCAACTCACTTCAGCCCGTCATCCGCCATCGCCGGAACCCTGCAAAACAAGAGACATCATTACTAAAGACTTTAAAGACATTAGAATTACTCGAAACTTACCGTTTGTGCAGTAAACGACAGACAGCAGTCCTCTGAAGTCAAAAGGCCTGCTCCCCTTATCCAGTGAAGAAAATGGTTACAGCACCCTGCCCCGAGGCAGATGGAGAGCACGGCGTTCACTTACCTAAGGTGAGAGCGTTAACCTTTGGGGTTCTACAGGAGAAGAGAAAGGGAAAAAGAGAGAGACATTCAATAACCCAGTTCCTTAATCCCATATTTTCTATTTGCAGACATCTTACCCTTCGAGTCAGACATACAGTGCACAGAGGTCCAGCCCAAAGAGCCAGCCGTGTGTTGCACATCACCTTTGAAGAAACGGTATACGCCCAGTCAAGACCGGCGCCTCTACGGGAATCAGGTGAGCGTTACAGAACGCAAAGCCTACCACAAAACTCCCGTCCAGGCGCTATGGAAACCTCGGATACCGACCAGCTAGCCCAGTTACTTGGGGAACTAAGGGCAGAAGTGCATGCAGCCCGTCAGGAAACGAACGCTCTAAGAAGGGAACTGATTATTTCCAAGGAGCGAACAGATGATCTCGCTAGACAATTGCTACAGTCACAAGCCGGACAGACCCCGTTACTCACATCTGGGGGAAATCTTCCTTCTACATCCTCTATGAATCCAGTGCAGATCAACCTACCTGGGAATGTACCTCTGGCTCCGCCCGAACGATTTTCTGGTGACCCAAAGAGGTTTGCAGTATTTATCAATCAGTGCCGGTTGCATTTCTTATGCCGGCCAGCAGCCTTTCCAACTGATCAAGCTAAAGTAGCTTTCGTGCTTTCGTACCTTAGTGGCAATGCGGCAGACTGGTCGATCCCTCTAGTAAATCAAGATGATCCGGTCCTCCATGATTTTCAAGCTTTTCAGCTCAGTATGGAAAAACTGTTTGCAAGACATTCACAGGGGCAGGCCTTGGACAACGAGCTTCTTTCGTTGCGACAAGGTAATCAAGACCTTTTGGCTTATATTGCGTCTTTCAACAGACTGATAGTGGAAACTCACTGGCCTGAGGACAAAAGGATTACGCTGTTTTATAGAGGTCTACGCGGAGAGCTCAAAGATGTGTTAGCCCAAGTAGTGAATCCCCCACAGGATTGTTCGGACTATATAGACTTAGTTGTTCAAATAGATCACAGACTGCAGAACAGGAAGGCCGATCGTTCCAAGTTTGATGCTCGAGTATTTTCCAAACCGCCAACTCCTTCCAAAGGGGTAGACTCCGGGGAACCCATGCAAATAGGGGGTCTGAAAGGTCCTCTAACACAAAAGGAGCGGAAAAGGAGAAAACAGTTGCAATTATGCCTCTATTGCGGAAACTCAGGGCACTTTCTTCGAGACTGTCCGGTGAAACCTGCCAAGAAGGCAGTAGGAGCTGCAGGTACCAAAGTTACAAACTCTGAGCAGGGAAACGACCTCGCCCGACAAGAATAGAGGTCCTCTTGCCGAGCGTGAAAACCAGTTCTGTGACCTCGCATTTCGTGATACCTATGGTCCTCATTAGCCCTGATAATCCGGATCGATTACATGCAATTGAAGCTTACGTCGACAGCTGTGCCATCGGCAATTATGTGGATCATGAAATGGTTTTGATAAATCTAACTCTTTGTCCCAAGGCTGTAAAGGAAGTCATTACTACGGTGGATGGTACGGAGATAGCCTCCGGGCCAGTAACGCATACCACTCAAGAAGTGACGCTGGTAAGTCAAGATGGACACCATGAGAAGATCGTGTTCGATGTGATCAAGGCCCCTCAGTTTCAGATTATTCTAGGAATACCTTGGTTAGAGAAACACAATCCTCTGATCGATTGGCGAGCAAGAACGGTCCAGTTTCCAGAATGTGTCTCTACTTGTCACCCTCCACCTGGTGTTGCACTGGCAGCAATTTCTTCAGAGACTCCCCAGTTACCTCCCGAATACCTAGAATATCAAGATGTTTTCCGGAAGGATCAGGCTAACTCTCTACCTCCTCATAGGTCTTATGACTGCCAGATCGACCTGATACCTGGATCTACTCCTCCTTGTAGTAGAATTTATGCCCTCACCGAGCCTGAGAACCTTCACCTTCGACAATACCTGGATCAATACCTGGCAAATGGGTTTATTCGTCCTTCCAAGTCCCCTGCTTCTTCAGCTTTGTTCTTCGTTCCAAAAAAGGAAGGAGACCTTAGAACTTGTATAGATTATCGTTCCCTGAACCAGATCACCGTTAAGAATAGATATCAGTTACCTTTGATCCCTGAACTCCTGGACCAAGTCAGAAAAGCATGCATATATACAAAGCTGGAGCTTACCACTTGGTACGAGTAAAAGAGGGCGATGAATGGAAGACGGCCTTCCGCACCAAGTATGGGCTATTTGAATATCAGGTCATGCCCTTCGGACTTTGTAATGCCCCGGCAGCCTTTCAATATTTTATGAACGATGTCCTCAGAGAGCTCATAGATGTGTGTGTTGTTGTTTACATTGACGACATCCTCGTTTATTCTTCATCGGAATCTGAACATCGGAAACACGTGAAAATGGTCCTCGAAAGATTGCGTCAACACAAACTTTTCGCTAAGTTGGAAAAATGTGTTTTCAACGTGACTGAAGTTGAATTCTTGGGATTCATATTATCACCTGGCGGAGTGCGTATGGATTCAAAGAAGGTCGATGCAGTTCTCAAATGGCCATCCCCATCCTCCGTAAAAGGTGTGCAAAGCATGTTAGGCTTCGCTAACTTTTACCGCAGGTTTATCCCCGAATTCTCTCGAATAGTCCAGCCCATCACTGCCTTGTTAAAGAAAAACAAACGTTTTGAATGGTCTACCGAGGCGGAACAAGCTTTCCAGGATTTGAAGACTAAATTTATCTCTGCACCAATCTTAAAACACCCTCGCCCCGAACTCCCCTACATCGTGGAAACTGATGCTTCAAGCCTTGCCATGGGGGCAGTTCCATCACAAAAGGACCCGGTAACCAATCAGTTGCATCCCGTGGCATATTGGTCCCGCAAATTCTCGCCTCCAGAAATCAATTACACGATTACTGACAAGGAACTTCTGGCTATCAAGTCTGCCTTTAAGGCTTGGCGGCATTATCTGCTGGGGGCCCGACACACCGTTACTGTGATTACGGATCACCGAAACCTGCAATATTTGAAAACCGCAAAAGCCCAATCCTCTAGACAACTCCGTTGGGCATTATTCTTTGACTTCATAATTACCTATCGACCTGGTACAAAAAACGGTAAAGCTGATGCCCTTTCTCGGATGGGAGTGGAAGAACACTTGATCAACCCTAAACCTGTACCAATCATTCCCGAACAAAGAATTATGGGTGTAATTGCCACAGAATCCATAGAGGAAGTTAAGGATAAAGCCAGGCAACTTGTAACTCCAGCAGACATACAGAATTGGCATCTGCAGGGAAAGGATTTTGCAGTAAAGGACAACTTATTGTATTTCCAAGAACGATTATACCTACCCAGCACAGATTTACAGAAAAAAGTAATCTCTTGTTATCACGATTCTTTAATGGAAGGACATCCCGGTATGGCCAAGACCTCAGAAAAGATCAAGCGCTACTTCTGGTGGCCGTCTTGGAAAAAAGATATCAGAGACTTTATAATGTCCTGTGGAGTATGCGCCCAAAACAAGAGTCAAAAAGGAAAGACCAGCAGGCCTCTTACGCCCTATTGACATCCCACCTCGCCCGTGGCATACGCTTTCTATGGACTTCATCACCGATCTACCTCCATGCTCCGGATACAATACGATTCTAGTAATCGTGGACTTATTCTCCAAGATGGCGCATTTCATTCCGCTCAAAGGCTTGCCAACAGCAGCAACTCTGGCCCGAGAATTTCTCGAAAACATCGTCCGACTGCACGGTTTTCCTTCGGTTCTAATTTCGGATCGAGGTAGTCAATTTATTTCTCATTTTTGGCGAAGTTGCCTTCGGTCGGCTCAAATTGATGTGAGACTATCGACCAGTCACCACCCTCAGACCGACGGACAAACCGAGAGGACCAATCAAACTCTGGAACAGTATTTACGCTGCATGCTGCAACAAACTGAAAAAACTTGGAAAGACATCCTTTGGATAGCCGAATATGCCTACAATAACTCTGTCCATTCGGGAACTGGGAAAACCCCGTTTTTTCTTTTGTACGGCAGTCACCCTCGAACCTCGGAGTTGGATCCCCTCCAAGATCTTGAAACACCAGCAGTAGACTACCTGCATTCTACAATCACCCAAGCCTTTAAGGAAGCTGTTTCTCACCTTCAAAGGGCTAAAGAACAATACAAGAAAGGAGCAGATCAACATCGGAAGGAAGCCCCTCAATATCAAGTAGGGTATCAAGTTTGGTTATCCACCAAATATCTACCTCTAAAAGGGCCACGCACATTCAACCCAAGATACCTTGGTCCCTATTCCATCACTACCATAGTAAACCCAGTAGCGGTCAAGTTGGACTTGCCCCCGCACATGAAGATACATCCGGTCTTCCACGTCTCTCTATTAAAACCCGTGCAACCTCAAACCCGACTAACCAAATCTCCAAAACCTATCCTAGTTGATGGAGAACTCGAGTTTGAAGTCAAAAGCATTCTGGACTCCAAGATCTCCAAATCTAAACTATTCTACCTAATTGACTGGAAAGGCTACGGCCCCCAAGAGAGATCCTGGGAACCTGCTGAATATGTCCACGCTCCTCGCCTAATCAAAAGATTTCACCGAACATTTCCTGACAAGCCAAAACCCCCGGAGAAGCCCGGTTTGGGAGGGGCCTTGAGGGGGGGGGTACTGTCATGATCTCTGCTTCCAAAAGGTCAGGGTTTTCCCAACTCTCTTGGAAGCAGATCCATAACCCAGGTTCCGAGTGCCAACCAGTCCCAATTGGGACCTTTTGGACCCAGTCCTGGCGCCAGTGGCACCAGGCTCATAAATATGCCCAGTCCCAGCGCTGGAAGCGCCGGGCTCATAATGCTTGGGTGGACTTACCTGCAGCAGACCATGCTGCTTACTTGCCTGCCAGTTGAGCCTCTGATCCTCTTCTGTTTGGAACTACTTTTCCTGTTGGGTGGGGCAGGAGCCACTCCCTAGATTCAGAACACTGGAACTCTTCTGGAAAGCAGGAACTCTTTTCTTAGCTAGGCGTGGCTGTGGAAGGAGACACCTAAGCACTACAGGAGGCTATTTAAACCACACCCTATGGATGAATCTTGCTTTGCGTTATTCTGCATCCTCAGCAGCAGAACGCTCATCGTGTCTTCTGCATCTGATCCTGGGCCTAAGGAAAAAGGCTTACCATTCTGAATCCAGTCTTCAGCAACACCTATAAAGACAAGAAAGAACAGGTTAGCATTACGGTCTTCAGTGACAGCTCTTCACTTACCTGGTCCATCGGCTGTCACCAACGCCTCGCGCTGCATTCCGGCATCTGAAAGGCAAAGGCTTACCTACTCTTCGTGCGCTCCGGAGGTCTTCACACTGCATTCCGGCATCTGAAAGACAAAAGCTTACCAACTCTTCGCACGCTCCGGAGGCCTTCGGCGCTGCATCCCGCATCTGAAAGACAAAACAAGGTGCGTTTAAAGACATTGGGGAACTTTAATACTCACGTGCCATTACTCCTTTCCACATCTAACCCAGTGGGTATTCCGGCACCCTGCAGCCGCCCCGAACTTGTACCTGCAAAATAAAAAGACAGTTAGAGCGCATCGTGAAGCAGGCAACAAGCGCTTACTTACGTGCTTCCAGGCGCTTCTATTCATCACACGGGCTCCATCTTCAACTCACTTCAGCCCGCCATCGCCGGAACCCTGCAAAACAAGAGACATCATTACTAAAGACTTTAAAGACATTAGAATTACTCGAAACTTACCGTTCGTGCAGTAAACGACGGACAGCAGTCCTCTGAAGTCAAGAGGCCTGCTCCCCTTATCCAGTGAAGAAACTGGTTACAGCACCCTGCCTCGAGGCAGATGGAGAGCACGGCGTTCACTTACCTAAGACATCTTACCCTTCGAGCCAGACATACAGTGCACAGAGGTCCAGCCCAAAGAGCCAGCCATGTGTTACACATCACCTTTGAAGATACGGTATAAGCCCAGTCAAGACCGGCGCCTCTACGGGAATCAGGTTAGCGTTACATCTCAGTTCTAGCAGGTTGATATGCAGGGAGGACTCCTGCAACGACCACTGGCCTTGTACCTGTAACGTATCCAGATGAGCTCCCCATCCGCTCAGAGATGCATCCGTCACCACCGTCTTCTGGAACTCCGGTTCCACCAGAGGCATTCCTTTCGTTAGATGAGTAGAAACTCTCCACCAACAGAGTGCTTGTACCAGTTGTTCGTCGATGATCAGTCTGTCGGACCAGCGACCTTGGTTCTGTGCCCAACGGTCCGCTAGAAATTCCTGGCAAGGCCTCATAAACAGACGGCAGTTGTTTATCAACGGAATGCAGGATGACATGGTCCCTAGCAGAGACATGTATTTGCGCACCGACACCCTGGTACCACATCTCCATTCCGACGCCTTGCTTTGTAGTTTCTGTATTCTTTCACTGGATGGTCTTACCAGACTTGTGTGCGTATGAAACTCCGCTCCTAGAAAGACCAAGGTCCTCGAAGGCTCTACAGAGGACTTGCTGAAGTTTATCGCAAAGCCCAGTTCCTGTAAGAGGGACATCATGGCCCCCAGACTTTTTCGTGTTCGTTCCATGGACGAGCCTCTGACCAGCCAGTCGTCTAGATAGGGATAGACATGGTGACCGTCCTTCCTTAAATGGGCCGCTATGGGGGCCAAGCACTTGGTGAACGTCCTGGGGGAGGACTTGAGACCGAACGGGAGGACCTTGAACTGAAAATGCTTTCGCCCGACGACGAACCTTAAATATCTCCTGTGTCGTGGGCGTATTGGGATGTGAAAATAGGCGTCTTGAAGGTCTAGTGACGACAGATAATCCATGGGTTGCACCGACCTGATAACCTCCTGGAGCTTTAGCATTTTGAACTTTAGGCTCCTTAGCCATTTGTTGAGTACCCTCAGGTCGAGAATGGGCCTCCATTTTCCATTTGGCTTCTTGACGACGAAGAACCGGGAATAAACTCTGTGTCCTTCCTGTGCCACAGGAACTCTCTCTACCGCTCCTTTTCGCAACATAAGCTCCGCCTCTTGTCGTAGGATTCGGAGGTGGGGCTGGGTCGAAAATACAGGCGGAAGACGTGGAGGCTTGTCTTTGAATTGTAGCGCATGACCCATGCGAATCGTGTCTAGAACCCATCGATCTGTGGTGATGCATTTCCATTGGTCGAAGTGATGAGAGACTCGTCCCCCCAGGATGTTCCGAAGGCCGTCATTGGTTGCTGGTTTGCTTGTTCTTCGTCGACGAGGGACCCGAGCCTCGCCGCCTGGAAGCTTGATAGTCTCTGCTTCTACATGCCGATTGGGACGCTCGTCTGAACCCTTGTGAAGAGTACGAGGGCCTGTTAAATCCACGGTCCCTCGAGGCTCCAAAGCGGGAGTTTCCAGAAGCACCCCTAAAGGGGCGAAAAGAGCGAAAGTTTCTACCCGTTTGGAGGGCGCCGAGGGACCTAGCAGTATCCGTGTCTTCCTTCATCCCCTTCAACGCTTCGTCGACCTTTTCGCCAAACAGGTGTTCCCCTTCACATGGCAAGGACTTTGTACTGGACTTCGGGACGGAAAGTAGTACATTTGAGCCACGCTTGTCGACGAAGTACTACACCATGGTTGATTTGTTTGAATCCAGACTCTGCTAGGTCAACTGCAATATTAATTGCGTGGTTCGAGGCCTCTTCTCCCTCCCGCAACAGTAACATGGCTGCTTTCCGGTGTTCGTCTGGCAGGTGTTCTAGGATAGGGGCTAGTTTGTGCCACATTTCTCTATCGTATCGTGACACGATCGCTAAGGAATTGGCTGCTCTTACCGTCGTCGCACCGACCGAGAGCACCTTTTTTCCAAAGGCGTCTTGCCTCCTAGCCTCGCTTTCTGGTGGAGTTGAACATTTTTGCTGTACCCTGGCCTTCCTAGCCGCTGCCGCCGACACCACCGAGTCAGACAGAGGTTGTGATGTTAGACATTTTGGAGTGGACTCCGGAGCTTTAAACTTTTTCTCAATCCGCCCCTTTATAGCTGGCTCCGAGAACGGATGGCGCATCGTCTTGAGACCTTCCTGCCACACGTGGTCCAGAATTGGGATGGCAAATACCGATTTCCTCCTTTGACCCATATGGTCAAAAAGGAAACAGTCTTTCTTCTGCTCCTCAGGAATCAAGCCGAACTCAGAACAAGCTTTTCCCATCATTGCATGGAAGGCTCCCACATCATCCGGAGGAGATGGCTGTGACTGGCTCCTCGTAGACTCTACCTCTACATCCAAATTCCATGTTGGGTCCCTCGAAGGTGACAGGGAGATGTCTGACCCTGAGTCACCCAGTATAGAATCGGACTCCGACAACTCACCCTCCTCCTGCGCTCGAGGACGATCTTTTACTGCCTGAGGAGTCAATGGGTTTTTAGTCGTCGAGCGAGCCGCACAAGTTTGCTCGTCGACAGGAGGTACAGAAAAAGGTGACGAGGAAGTCCCAGGTTGAGGGATCTGCGTATCCAGCCGCTGCAGGAGCTTCTGAAGAGTATTAAGCACATCCAGTGACAAAACTGCCTGGGGGTTCAATAACGTTGATGATATAGGTACCATACCCCCACTCGCACTCGTCGTCGCCAACGTGGAAGGCCGTAAGCCTAAATCCGATGGCTGCAGAACTGTGCCACCTTCTCCTTCCACCAAGCAGGCCGTGTCTGGCTGCAGTAAGACCTCAGGGGGGATCGGGTCATAGACCTCTGGCAGCCAAGCCATAGACTGAGTCTCCGTCGACGAAGGAATCCCAACCGCTGCTGCCTGAACGGTAATAGGCATCGTCAATGACACCGAGGTCGACGAGCAAGTTGTCGTCGTCGAGCCCTTAGACTTCGTCGCCGATTTCGATGCCGACTTCCCGGCTGAAACATCTCGACTCGCAGAAGACCTGGGACGGTCCCCTGAGGAGGATTTTGACAGCGCTCGCCTCTCCGTCTTAGATGAGGAGGAGGAGGAGGAGGGCTTTTTATGTGATGAGGAGGACCCAGCATGCTTCCCCTTATGCTTGTCGTCATCGCGGTTTTCTGCTGGCCGTACCTTTTTTGATGGAGGTTCCGACTTGCTCCTGGAGGCCGTGGAGCCAACTTCCGAAGCCGGGTAGGCACCCACCCCGTCATTAAGCCAGTCGACCAGCCTTCTTTTACGGTCCTTAAGGGTTTTTTGGGAGAAACCCTGGCATATCTCACATGTATCCGCCGTGTGGTGCGGGTGGAGACAGTAGATACAATCCATGTGGGCATCTCCTTCATAAACTTTTTTGAGGCCACATGTCGCACAAGGGTGAAATAACGCTTTTCCAGACATATTCTCCAGAATTTGAACGTCGCCGAAGTGAAACAGAAAAAACAACCTAGTTTCCACTAGCAGTAATCACGAGGATCCCACTACTTTGAAAGACGGTTGAAATCTGAGGGAGCGCGGGGGCGGGTCCTGTATTTATATCATGACGTCCTGACGGTGCGGGCACGCATGATACAAAACAAGGTGGATAGGACGCATAAGCGTCGAAAAAGTTTTCCTACGGGAAAGGGTCTATATATAATGTACCGGGGATTCCCAGCCTGACGACGGGGAATATTCTAAGCATGTGAATCCATGAAAGATCCAATGCTGGAGAATGAGATGACCCATTACTGATGGAAGTGTCACCAGAGAGTTCATGAGGAGAATACAGGTGGCAAGGGCAGTGAAGTGAGCTGATTAGAGGAGCTTGCTAGGCACAAGGTGGAGAAACATTTGGGAGATACCATTTAGGATTGTAGTTTGGGTTCCAAGTAAATATAAAGTGCTAAGGAACGTGCAATGTTACACAGCAAGGGTATGCCATATCAATCATAAGAATGAATGGGTTATAATAGAGGGAGCAATTCCTCAATTGTCCACAAATTGATTACAATCAATTAGCCTATTACGACTTCCAACAATTTGGAGGCATTACCCTGAAGCGGAAGTGGTTTACACATACAGGGTCTATATAAAGTATGTGTCCAAGAAGTTATAAAAAGGTAAAAACAACAAGGTAAAAGTTCAGTAAGCAGGAGGAAAACAGCCAATACACATCTATCAATCTTACCCGAAAGTCATCCTGAGAAACATGCGATGAAGGGATGACGACAATTTTATTCAGGTTCCTCGTCCTTTCTTCCTTTTCAATCTGAAGCCGTTTAATTTCCTCCAACAGCTGTGCCCGTTCGTCTACTGCCATTGTATTTGCACGATTCTCTGAGGAAGTCTTTGAACAAAAAAAATACACATTTCATTTGGTGAGAAAAGATGAAATTCCACAGAAACAAACAGGTTGGGCTCATTTAAAATGAAAGCAATACACAGCTAATCAAACAGTTCACTTATCTAAATTCAAACCCACATTTTGTCTTTCATCCACTGCTGAGGTAAAATAGTGCAAACAATACCTTTTTCCTTTATCTTATTTTAATTTTTTTTTATACCGTTAACTTAGATTGAGGGCAGCAGAGCACTGCAGAGGTTGTGGGCATCCAGCATTTGGGCTGGCGTCGGTAAAACAGTACAATGAATTGCAGTTGGTGCGTTAATCAGGTTTAGTCCTATGTCAATTATTGTTGAAAAGCCACAAGATCATGAAGCCCCTATACTGGGGACAAACATTGTTTCAATAACCAATTCTATGCAATTTCTTCCACTCTGGGGGGGGGGGGGGGGGGGGTCTAAAGCCTTATTTTTAACTCACTGCGTCCTTCACAGAGGAGAAGAACAAATTACTTACCTCTCATTCATGTTATTTCTTATGGATCCCACTGATTACTCATCTATGAAAATCCCCATCTCAGTGCAGCTGCTCTCTGCAAACATTTCCGCCACCAGGGGGTGCAGCACGGCTCCGCCTCGGCTCCTTCCGACGCCTCTACACACTACACGCTTAGAAATGCTGTGGCCAATATATATATATATATATAGCAGCGCTGCACCCCGTGACCTCAGTTTCACCCTTTTTCCATAGCACTCTGAAGCTGAGGGACCATTGAAGTGAGCGTACTAGCTTCCCACAAAGAGGGGCAGGTAGGGGGGGGGATAACGAATTCGTGGGAAGAACAGACATCAGAAAGAACATTACAGAGAGGCAAGTCATTTGTTCTTAGAATGGATTCTTTCCTCCCATGGATTCCTCATCTATAATAGATTCCCAAAGTAGTATGTAAATCTGGAGGGAAGAAGACAGACCACCACCTAAACCTGGAGGATTACACTACCAAAATAGGCATTCTAGCCCTCAACATAATCCAATAGGGAAGTAGTAATGCTTAACAAACGTGTGAAAACGCCCATGTTGCTGCCTGGCAAATACCCAGGACAGGGACTCAGCTCTGCAGGGCAGAGGTGACGGCCACTCCTCTGGTAGAATGCACTCCGATACCATAAGTCACATCCTTCCCAGTCAGATTGTAGCATTTTGAAATGCAGAGAATTATCCATCTAGACAGGGTCAGTTTGGTCATAGCCCTGCCAGCACGAGCAACAGCGTAACCAACGAAAAGCTGGTCATTTTCCTAGCCTCATGTACGAGGGACTTGTAAGTTAAGGGTCCATTCCGGGTCCCGCCGTTGGAATCATTCCACTGCCTTGGAAGGGTGAGGTGAAGGAAAAAAATAAAATAAAAAAATATTTAAAAAAACACAGGAAGTTGGATCTTCTAAGAGATGGAAATCCGAGACCACATTCGGCAGAAAGGATGGTCTCATTCTTAAAGCCATCTTCTCTTTGGAAAATAACAAATAGGGAGGTAAAACAGATCACACTTGGAGCTTACTCACCAGTCTTGTACATGTGATGGCAACCAGGAAAATCACCTTAAGGTGGAGAAATCTAATAGAACAGGAATGAAGGGGCTCAAACAGAGCAGCCATAGGAAATAAAGCTAAATTCAAATCCCACACTGGAACCGCACACTGTCAGGAGGAAATTGGTTACACAAACCCTGCAAAAACTGCATTAATAGTGGAAAACCCTGTTCCGGGGACCTCTTGAATACAGAACTAGCGGTGAGATAACCCTTTCCAGTGCCAATCTGCCAGCCCGCTTGGGTAAGGAAAGCAGAAAATCCAATACAGTGGACAGGACAGAATAAAGGATCCTGGTCTCCTTGCACCAAATAAAAAAAGATTCCCGTCACTTGCAGGCGTAATGTATTTCGTAGCGGACCTCCGAGCTGAAAGGAGCACATCGGGGAAATTGCCTGACAAGTCCCACCCCTTGTATATATCAGCCGCTCAGTAGCCATGCATGAAGAGTCAGGCTGCTGAGGGCCAGGTGGATGACCCGCCTCTCCTCGGGAGGCACTTTGGAGGGCAGACAGACATGACCAGAAACTCTGTATACCAGGTTCTACAGGCCCAGTCCAGAGCGATAAGGATCAACATGGGTCTGAACAGGCGCAACATCCTGAGAACCAGCAGCATGTCAGGTATCAGTTACAACGCATAAAGGTTGTCAAAAATCCACTCTACCGTCAAGTGTATTCCCCCAGAGCTCAGAGAGGAGGAAATTCCCTGGACCAGAATAACTCACTTCCAATTGGCACTGGAAGCGAAGGTCCATCTGAGGAGTCCCTCCAAAAGGGAAAAGATTTCCTTCAGAAGTTCCTGACAGAGTTCCCACTTGTGGCAGACTGAAGTCCATCTGCTCAAAACATCCGCTGTGACATTCTCTCGTCCGGCAAAATGAACTGCCTTCAGAGACACTGTTCTCCATAGCCCACAACCACAGTGTCATTGCTTCTCTGCACTGAGGCAAGGACTCCACGTCACCTTGTTTGTGGAGGTTGTGCAAGGCCACTGGGTTGTCCGTCAGGATCAGCAGTCTTGGGTTTCACAGAGGGGAGGAAAGCAACCAGGGCAAGCCAGATCACCCTCAACTCCAGACAGTTGAGTTCCCGAGACGCCACGGGAAATTACAGTCCGCCCACCGTGCGGTCTGACAGGCGAGCTTCCCAGCCAATCAGATGCATCCATGACCACTGTCACCTGGAGCTAAGGTTTGGCGAAACAGCACACCTTTCAGCAAGTTGTCTCGCACTGACCACCACGCGAGATCCTGAGCCACCTGGTTCGAGACCTGAGGAAGGTACATGTGGCCCTGGAGATGCAATCATTCATAACGGAGAAACCACTGAAGCGATGGGATGCGCAGCCTCGTATCCAGATCCACATTGACGGAGGAGGCCACGATACCCAGAAGGTGCAGGAAAGCCATGGTATAGACTTGTTCCTGTGATTGGAGAACACTGACCATCTGAAAGATGATCGCCACTCGATCCTCGGGCGGGAAAGCCCCACCTAGGCGAGTGTCCAAGACTGCCCTGATGAATCAGGGAGATGCGGAAAAAGACCAAGCTGTACAAATGAGTGCCTGTGCAGACTCGATGCAGAGTAGGCGCTACAGCACTAAATATGGGGAGCAATCTCAGACAAGTCAGTCATCCAGGTAGGGAAAGACATGAATGCCTTACCTCCTGAGGCGAGCCACTACCACTGTCGGCAGCTCGCTGAAGCCGAAGAATGGCAGCACCTTGAACTGGTAATTGTGTTGTTCCACTAGGAACCTCAGGTATTTTGCTTTCAATTAATCGGCACATGGAAGTAGGCATCCTAAAGGTTCAGGGAAACCAACCAGTACTGAAGATCGAGGGCTTGCAGAATCTGGGCTAGATTAATGATCTTGAACTTGCATAACAACAACTTCAGCAGCCATAGATCCAGAATGGAGTGCAAGTCTCTGTCCTTCGGCAACAGAAAACAGGTGGAGTACCACCCCTTTCCTCATTCAGAGCAAGGAACCAGCTCAATTATGCTTTTTGCCAGTAGCTGATGGACCGCCTCCTGGACGCCAGGATCCAGAGACAAGGGGGTAGCTAGAGGACCATGGTTGGGTGGCAGGGCTGTAAAAATGGGAGGCAATAACCCTGTCAGGTGACCTGTAAGGCCCATGTGTCGGCTGTGTTCTTCAACCATTCATGCTGAACAAGGCGTCTGCCATATCTGTCCATAGCTGAAACAGAGGCAGGCTTCTCCCACACCTCCAGTACAGGTGCTTTCACTGCTGCATTCAAGGGCAGGAATGGCACTTCACGGGCGTCTTGTCCAGAATATCGCAAAGTTCATATGGAAGCTGGATGGAGCAGACCATCCCAGAGTAATGTACACTTTAGTCATCAATCACTGTAACAGGCTTGGGCATTCCCTGTGTGGGAGCTGGCAAGAAATCCATCTCCAAGGAGGTGTCAAGGCCGCTGGCTTCTTGCAGGTCTTCAGACAGTGCCAGCACAGCCTCACCTTTCCGATAAAATTCCTCTGGAAATACTCCACTTCCCAAAAGACAGAGGTTCCATCCAAAAAAACCTTGTCACCCTCATCAGATATCGTAATTTTTTTACATGAAAGCATCCATAGACAGTGGGGTGTATTCCCACAGTACTGCAGTGTTCAGAGCACCGATGATCCTCTTCCTACAGAGCCACCCGTTCTTCGGAGTGCCGATCCACGCCATGCGACCTCGACCAAGATCTCAGAGCCTCACCCTTCGCCTTGTTTAGCAAAGATTAATATATCTTCATCGCCCTTTCCGGGAGGGCCCTCGGGTGCATGGACTGTCACGGCAGGCAGTTCTGAGTCTTTTGGTCTTCGCCCAAGCAGTATAAACAGATCCAGATCCGAGACCAACCCATCAGTCGCAATCTGCACACAGCATCAATCCAGAGGCCTTTGACGGATTAGGCATGGTGTCGGAGAAAAAGGTTACGCTCGACGATTGCGTTTCCGATTACCGAACAGTGCGAGGAAAAAAGGATCAGAGGTCACTGGCACGGCGCTGCTATATGTACTCTCAATGTAAATTGTTGTGCGAGGTGTGTAGAAGTGCCAGACGGAGCCAACGCTGAGCTGCTCTGGGCCCCCTGGCTGTGGAAAAAGTTTCCAGAGAACAACTGCTTTTGCCGGCAAGTTGAGATTCAAGCTAGTTGGTCGATGTGCTTCACGCAGAGGGTGCAGCACTAGATATGTAGAGCTTAGCTGCTAGGTATGCTGGTGTGCTACTCGTGCCTGCTTTGTAGACGAAACATTCAGTCTTGAACACTATGGCCTGGTAAGAAAACCAATGTCATTTGCTTAAGACAAGGGTGATTCAGTCTAATTTTCACAACAGCAGTAATGTATTTATGTATTGGGTATTTATAATGCGCCTATGCACAATGTTTTTCAAGGTGCAACAAGACAAGAGGATGGGGGAAAAGGGAAGACAAAACAAGAAAACGATCCTACTAGGGCTTGTGACATTCGGATCGTGCAAGTGCAGTAAAGAGAAGTGCAGGAGAGAGAGGGGAGAGGGGATGCCGTCAGGGGGGGAAGGGCCTGTGAGAAAAGAGTGCCAGGGGAGGCCAGGTGGACAGAGCCAGGGGAAAGCAGTGTGCAGGGGAAGGAAGGTTCACAAGCTAGATAAGGGGCTGGAAGGGCTACAAGAGTGCAGGCCCAGCCCGGCTAGTGCAGATGGAGGGGCCCAAAAGGGCAAGTGCAGGTTGAGATGGATAAGTGGGCGGGGGGGAGTAGGGGCAAACAAGTTAAGGGGTAGACTGAAATAGGGGGGGCCTGGCTCCCTGTAAGTCTCTGAAGGAACCAAGCAGCCAGTCAGAACTATGTGATTATTGCGACGGACGAAAATGCCGACTTAATTTTTAACCCTTTACACCACATATATATGCGGGGGGGAGACCCCGGCACCCCCACCCCCCATATTGATATTATACTCTAAATTATATATATATATATATATACACATTTCTGTACGATTCCCAGCCAGTCAAGAGGCTAATGGGGACATTAACAGGGGGAGGTAAGGACGAGAGAAAAGGAAGGTCTTGAGAAGCTTCCAGAACTTAAGGAGATCCGGCTCAAGTCCTAGAGGGGCAGGGAGGCCATTCCAGAGGGAGCCACCTGCGGTGGAGAGAGATCTACCCCCCTCTCTATGCTTGGAAAAGCGTCTGATCTGCAGAGATTCAGAGCTAGACGACCAAAGGGCTCTAGCAGGGAGGTTTTTAGGGAGAGAGAGAGAGTTGGATGTAGCAGGGTCCCAGGCCCGAGAAAGCCTTTTGGGATGAGGCAGAGTGTTTTGAACTTGATCCTCAAAGCAACCAGGATCCAGTGGAGAGATTTTAGGGCTGGAGAGATGCAGTCCCTGGGCTTGAGGCCAAGAATAAGTCTTGCAGTCCTCTCCTGGATTAGTTGAAGGGAGGAGTTCAGAAGATTGAGGAAGAGGCTGGTGCAGTAGTCCAGCATGAAGAGGACCAGAAGCTCTGGAGACAGTTTCTGGGGGAAGGTGAGGAAAGGAAGAATGCCTCTGAGGAGGTGCACATGAAAGTGGGCCTTCATGGCAAGGTCCAGGATGTGAGGACAGAAGGAGAGAGAGAGAGAGAGGAGTCAAAGATGAACCAAGGATATTTGCCTCACAATGAGAAGGATCTCTGTCTTACTGGCATTAAAGAAGATATAATTAGCAGCGCACCATGCCTCAGTAGCAGGCACTCAGTCCGGAATGAGAGAGGAAGAGGAGGCAAAGGAGGAACGCTTGAAGGATTGCTGAGTGTCATCCGCAAAACACTTGAAGTTAGGAGATCAGGCAGAGATCAAATGGGCTAGAGGTGCAAGGTAGATGTTGAAAACCAAGGTGAGAGGATAGAGGGACACAGCAGGTGGAGTACGAGATGGTGGAGAAAAAAAGGGCACATTGCACCTGAGAAGTTCGGTCCGAGAGGAAGGAGGTGAACCAGTCCAGAGCCAGGTCTGTGATGCCAAGGGTATCACAGAGCCGATTTATCAGGGTGGCATGAGTGGCCTTATCAAAGGCAGAGGAATGGTTAAGAAGGATGAGAACGGAAGGAGAGCTGGAATCAGGATTAGAGAGCAAGTCTTACGGGTGTCCAGGAGAACAGTTTCTGTGACTCTGGCAGCTCTGCAGCCAGACTGGTGGTCGTGGAGACATCCAACAGATTCAGTGTGGTGGATAAGCTGGGAGATGGCCAGCTTCTCTAAGAGTTTGCCCAGGAAGGGGGTAATGGAGATAGGACAGTGGTTTGCTGTGCCGGAAAAGTCGGCAGGAGACTTTTTGAGGAGAGGGTGCACAAGGGAGTGATTGAGTGAGGGGACGAATCCAGTGACAAAGGAGTGATTGCAGAAATCGGCCAAGGCAGGGGTAAAGAAGACAATGTTGCCCTTGATAGTTCTGGAAAAGCATGAGAGCACCTGTTTGGATGAGACTTTCATATAGCTGACTTGTCTAGAAACCTCCTCAGGTGTTCGAGAAAAAGAGGATCAGGGGCAAAGGAGACCTGTCAGCGGGAGCAGGAGAAGTATGTGGAGTATAGGAGAGTGAGAACAAGATGTCCTGAGTTTTAGAAATAAAGTCATAGGCCATAGAAGTGCAGGGGGCCAGGAAAGGCAGAAGAGAAGTAGAGACTGCAGTAGGGTTGGCAACTTCCTTGCAGATTTTGAAAAGTTCAGCCGTGGTAGTGGCCACAGAGAGGCAGGCTTGGATATAGGCCATCATCAAGCAGATGGAGTTTGCATTGCCTTTGAGCAGGCGGCAGGCCAGTTTGTCAGAAGATTTCCTTGAAGCCTGCCACTTCTGCTCAGCTGCTCTACATTTTGTTTCAGAGCGGCCATGTCGTAGTCATACCATGAGTTGCACTTGGAGGCAGGTTTCATGCAGAACCTCACGACAGGAACAAGGATGTCCAGAGTGTTGCAGATGGAGTTGAAGATTAGTAAGGGCTGTGTCAGAGTGAAAGTCAGTGGAATGAGTAGGAGGGGGAGTGAAGGTGGCAACGGACACCCGCTTCATAGGTCGAATGACAGAGGAGGCTGGCAGTGCTGGTGGGGGCTTAGCCGAGGGACCCATGAGGTCCAGGTGAGAGAACAGGAGAGCATGATCAGACCAGGAGAGGAGTAATGAGAGGGTTGGAGATGGGGATGTCTGAAGAGATGAGAACATCCAAGGTGTGTTCGGCTGAGTGCGTCGGACCGAAGGGAAGAATGGAGAGGGAAAGAGTCAGACGTTGCTGAAGAGCCCAGAGGGTGCATCAGGGGAGTAGAGGAGAATATCTAAGCCTAAGAGGAAGAGTAGCTTGGAGGAGGAGGTCAGGAGGGAAAAGGTGTGGTCAGCCCATTCTGAGAGGAAGTGGGAGACCTGGCCAGAGGGCCTGTAGAAGGTGGCCAGAGTCAAAGAGGCCAGGAGAGACACCAAGCCTGCAGACAAGGCATTTGAAAGAGTAGGCCTGAGTGGGTACGACAGTAGCAGGGACCCACTTGGGGAAGATCAGGGACAATCCGCCCCAGGCCCGTTATGCCTGGGCTTAAGGAAGATCTTGTAACCCTCGGGGAGGAGAACTGGCAGTGAACCACATCTCAGTGAGAGCGAGGATCTCAACGTTGAGATCTTCAAGGAGGTGGCAGATGTCAGAGGAGTGTTTGACGGCAGAACAAGAGTGGAGGGTAGCTAAGTGGAGCTGGTTGCCACTTTTTAAAGGTCGTCCGAGAGGCATACAGTAGTATGGTACACCCATCAGAGGTGGCAGAAAGGGGAGTGGCAGGAGAGGGGAGGAAGTTGATGAGACGTTCAACGCCTATCAAGAAGGAAGAGGTTAGCTGAGAACCCTGGACCATGACCGTGCCATTTAGGTAGATCCTAGAGGACAGGAAGGATGCCAAGAGTACCACCCAATGGGTGCCACCATTAATGGTAGAGTAGGAGAAAGGGGAGCGCACAGAGACCATAAGGGAATCCAAAGGTCCAGAATGGGGGAACAACAAAGAGGATTCAAGTGAAAGTCTGCCTGGAAGAAGCGTTGACGGTGACCAGGAGATCCCTCTTGAACTTTTTCCTTTCAGACTTCGACAGAGGGATAGGATAGGTGATAGACTAGCAATTAGAGAAGATAGGGGAGATTGAGAGCACCACTGAGGGAGTGCTTAGAGAAGGGAGGGGGGACAGAGGGAGGAGATACACAGCACAACACCAACTACAACCACACCTCAATGCAACAATCTAGAGTCAGGTGTCCAGGAAGGGTTACATCATACAGCAGAAAGCACGACACCTAGAAGCAAGTTATCTGGACAGAGGGAAGAACCTATATAGATGGATAGAGGGAAAAGCCAAATTTTTAAGCACAGCTGCAAATGCAAGAACACGCAGATTCCACTTTCTTAGAAGGTATGAGGTGTGCTGCGGTGAGGACTGTCTTTAGGAGAGCCAGGTATGCGGCTGCAAGCCCACTCAGAACGCCCCCCCCCCCCATCAATATGCGAGATCGCAAGGGCCTGCACTACAAGTCCTGTGGCGGGATAAAGGGTTTGGATTTGCTAAAGGTGGAGATTTGAAGCCTGAGCATTTAGGCATTCTTGGCTGGGTGTCTCTGGAAAGACTCCCTGCTGTCAATGGTGATGCTTAAGGTTTTTGCTAAATCTGAGATTTGTGGATCAAACCCTTTAGGCACATATCATTGACACATTATTGGATGAGTTGTTTAGCAGGGAATGTATGCCAAAGAATTTGGTTTTGCAGGTGTTGCGTTTGTGTCAGCATTCAGCAATGGCTGATGGCTAGGTAATCGCAGATGGGTGTCCTGTGGGCTTTTTACTCATGTATAACATGGATTTTGTCTGCGTATTGGGGGAATGTCTGAGGATCTTTGCGGAGAGTACCCCAGAAGCACCATGTCATGGTTAAAGAGGATCAGCAAAAAGTTGGGGCCTTAAGGGACTGGGAACCTGTTGGACTACAACGCATTCATCTGGACAGCCTGCTGTCTGCCCTACAGGTAGGAGGTAAACCAATTCAGGACAGTGCCGGTGAATTCCATCCTGTTGATAAGGAGATAAGGAGGGGGAAGAGGATGTGGTGGTTTAATGCAGCAGAGTGGTCAAGGAGGCATGAGCAATCCTTATCCAGGATTTGAGGGTATCCTCTAACACCTGTATGATGGCTATCTCAGTGCTGAACTTCGGACTGTTTAAGAGGTGTAGCTCGATTCTGGCAAGCAGTTGTGTAGCAACTATTTTTTCGAACATGTTGCCGATAAAGGGGAGGTTCATATTCTGCCCATAGTTGGCCGAGTCGTCTGGGTTTATGTTTATTTTTTCTCCAAAAGAGGAAACACCAGTTTTGAAGGCGTCTGAGAATGGCCCTTCAGGGAGAGAGGCATTTATGATGCAGAAGAGTGTTTTGAGCAGGAGGACCATCAATTGTTTAATGATGGAGGCCGGGCAGATCGTAAGAGTAGGAGGTCAGTATGAGAGAGGCCAGCATTTTTAGGAGGTCTGGGTGGAGGATTGGGAGGCAGGGTAGGTGAAGAGAATTTCATCCAAATGGGCAGTGTGCATGCTGGAGTTCAGGGCCACCAACAGCGGGGCAAGGTTAATTCAATGATCTATGGGGTTTTGTCTTTTTTTCCAATGAAAAACGTGTAGATTGCCTTGGATTTCCCGAAAGTTGCTGGCATCTCAGGGTCTAGTGAGGGCTTTGTACAATGCTTAACTATTTCAAAGGAGCAATTACTTACTGTAATGTTCTTTCTATGGATTCTTCTCCTGCAGAGTCCTCATCTGATAATCTTATCCAGCCCTCACTAGACTACGGGGCGTAGTGGACCTCGACTCAGCCGTCAGCTGACATGACATCAGGCATTGCATACATACACACCACGTCACTACGCCCCATACCTCAGTGCCTCCTTTTCCCTCGTGCTTGAACGCTGCAGAGGAAAACAATGGGAGGCAAGGCTAACCAGCAACAATGGGAAACATCCCAACCGGAAGACCCTGCAGAATTCTAAAATGGAACGATTATTTGGTGGGGGGGTGAACAAGAGACTAGCCCAATAGAAGCTGCCACTTTCGAGCTAACACCAGACATCCCTTAGCTTAAACAGATGCGTCAAGTCGTAAGAACTTTCTGAGCGGTGATGGATGGGAGGGGGGGGATGAGGAATCTGCGGAAGAAGAATCCATAGAAAGAACATTACGGTAATTAATTTCTCCTTCAATAGATTGCTTTTTCCTGCAGATTCCTCATCTGATAGACTCCCCAAGCAGTAAGGACAATGGAGGCAGGCAGAAAGTGCTACAGTAGCAGATTTTGCAGAATTGGCCTACCAAAACGTGCATCAGCAATGCGGGCAACATCCAGACAATAGTGCCTGGTGAAAGTGTGCAAGGATGACCATGTGGCCGCACGACAGATGCCCCTAATGGGAACCCCTCTCAGGAAGGCTGTAAAAGCGGAGACCCCTCTTGTCGAGTGTGCCCTTATGTCAGGAGGAAGCTCCCTGCCTGCAGACTGGAAATATTCTGCGATGCAAAGAATAATCCAATGAGAGAGTCTGCTTAGTTACAGCCAGACCCTTGCGGGATAATGAATGGGCTACGGACACCTGGTCATATTTTCTGAACTCAGACGTCCTACCGATGAAAAAGCTCAAGGCTCTTCTGGGATCTAAACAGTGGAACTGCTGCTTCTCCTTAGAGGGGTGTGGTGGCGGTATATCTATGAACTGAGAAAGGTAGAACTCAAACAACTTTCGGAAGAAAGCCAGGTCTGACTTGAAGGGAAACTTTTGCCCCAAAAATAATGCAGGAATGGCGGGCTTACAGCACAATGCCTGAACCTCACTAACCCTCCTGACTGAGGGGAGTATAAGGCGGGGCAAACCATGTAGACAGATCGCCAGAGCTTCCGTGGCTGCACGCATATAATCCTGACATGATCCTGCCTACAGCAAATTAACCTCCGAACTACGCACAGCTTTCGGCGTCAAAGCACCCAGGGTGCCATATGATCTAAGTGCCGACTTGAAACAAGGGGTTCTTGAGACCCGATCGGCTTCCTGAACTTTTGCCACCCGTGCCAAATAAATATTGGTTGCCTCCGAAGTGGATCAGCTGCTGCCCAGCGAGGCGCGCAGACTGGATGCAGCAGCGTTCGGAAAAGAGGACCCTCTCCCTTCCCTACAGCGGACCGGGACAACCGGGAGTGGAGGTGAAGACACGGCAGTGCTGGCATCCACCGGGCAGACCGGGGTGCGGTCGGAAATAAAGACCCATCCGGGTGGCGTTGGCTGTGCCCAACACTGTCCTGAAACCTCCACACCTGGCATCGGGCACCCAGAGCAATACAGCCGGCAGAACAAGAAGGTAAGAGTTGTGCCGGCCCGTGAGGCATCACGGGGGGGGGGGGGGGGGAGACCCATCCATAACGGGCAGGCTGGAGCCTGAGATGCCCACACCCATAGCAGCATACTCTGAGCCTGGAGACGGGTGGGTACTCCATCACCCCACCTCGCCCTGCTTGCTGGACTTCAACTGAGATCAGGTCTTGACTGCAACCTACTGAAGGGATGCACCAAGAGGCCCCTAACCCTCGCACATTGTAGTTGGTGACATGAGGCATAGGGAGAAGGGAGCAAGCTGCATGAAAGGTAGGGGGTTGGCAGTCATAACCGCAGAGGACTGGTAGAGCATGACAAAGGAAACCAGCCGCAACAGCATACAAGGCACCCCTTTCAAGGAAGAACAGCTCTGTAGAGGCAAGGGGGCCCTTACAGATAGCCCCAGCCAACAGAACTGGCCCAAAGGTCTCCTCAGGGCAGGGGCAGCCACAGCATTACAGACATCAACAGAACCGGCCAACTCCTGCTTTCACTGGCAGAACACTCCCCCAACCCAACCTCCCCTGGGCCCTATCAAAGGGAGCTGCACTGAAGTTAGCCTGCAGATCCCGCCCCCTATTATAAACCCACACAGGCAAATCGCTCCTAAGCCTGCATACACAAGTTGGGTGTGGGGGGCTGACCCGGGAGTGCTTCACGAAACTCCTGGGACTGGGGACATGTTGCGCTGACTAACCGTGATAACGCCAACCAGGCACAAACACAGACTCCAGATACCTGACAGTGGTCGCAAAGGGAAGGCCGTACTAACAGTAATGGAAGCCTATGCAAGCAAGGTAGGAGACTATGCAAAACCGCTGGAGAACACAGGAGACAACCATGACGCTGCATGTGAAGCAGCAGGAAGAGGGCCCTATCCTGGCAGCAATAGCAGCTTTGCAGATTGCGTTGGAGCACAAAATTGATGCGGTCATGGTGGACGTCAGCCTGCTGCGCCAGGTTGTGCGTGCACTGGCAGATCGCCCAAACACCGCGGAAATCAGAGTGCAAGATACCACCATCACTACCACCCAAGGCCAGGTAGCAGATGTGCTCGCACGAGTAAAAATAATGGAGCACTGAACAGAGGATGTGGAAGGCAGGACACAAAAGAATGTTCGGATTCTCGGTCTCCCTGAAGGGGAAGAGGGTAGGGACCCCACATCCTACAGAGAGAAAACGCTCCTGCAGGAGGTCCGCCTCACACAAGGATTCACTGTCGAGAGAGCACACAGGTCATTGGCGAAGAGATCCCCACCGAGCCCTCCTTAGAGAACCATAATAGCGAGGATCATGAGCTACAAGGGCCGAGAAAGGATCCATGCCTTCTCTAGAGAGGGGGGTACTATCACCAGCGAATCTTCGAAATTGCCAATTTACCCTGATTAGACTGCATTGGTCCAACGGTGCAGGGCGATGTTTGGCCCTACCAAGGAACGTTTACGCCAGGCAAACATGCAGTACATGCTAATATATACGGCCAAACTGAAGTGACTGCACAATGCAAGGTCGCTCTTTGACAGCACTGGGGAAGCACAATCCCGGGTGGACTCTGAATACCGCAGCTCCTGGCCATCGGCCATGCCAACCCGTAGCAAGAGACACAGGCGAAGATAGTCTACTCAGCATGCAGATGCTTCGCTTCCTGCGTGTCTGGGAAAATGAGGACGTGAGAATCTGGAAGCAAAATGCGGGAGTGGGTGGAACTAGGGCACAGGGTAGGGTAAGGTGCCCAAGAGACCGCTGCTGCTAAGGACTGCCTCACGCCCCAAATGCAATTTAAGATGCTGTGTTCAAGGTATCGAGCTGTTGCACGTTACCTGAGAGGGTGGAGACGGGTACAGGAGAACCGGCTGGGCCTGAGCAGGCAAAGCACCGCTGGGCTATTGTTTAAAGTTTGAACTTACTGTTGGGAGGTTTTTGAAGTTGTTATATAACGAAGGGAAGGCGGGCTTGAAATAGCGCCCAGAGTTGTGGGATGCCTTTTTGGAACAAACGCTACCGTCGCAGGCTGTGCGGCAGGAAGGGGGAATACACCGCTGGCATGGCACGAGGGAAATGTTGGGTTATGTGACATGTTGCAATACGACGACCACGGATGGGACGGACAATACGCAGTGGTGGACAAGATTAAAGGGTCTGACTCCCTTCAAGTGGGGTGGTAGGGCAGTGGGAAACTGGTGGCCCTGGTTTTGAAATCTGTTATGGGAACCAGCGGGCTGCAAGTAATTACTTGAACGCAAGGGGCCTTAACAACTGTATCAAGAGGTTGAGGGTGCATGCCTATCTTATCAGGAAAGGTATCAGTGGCAATGTTGCAGGAAACACATCTCATCACAAACAGACAAGCTGTGTTGGCTGAGAAATGGGGAGGAAAAAAGTATGGCTCGCCCTACTCTGCGTACGCTAGGGGAGTCCTCATTTGGGTGGCACCTACTGTCCCCTTTCAGCCACTATAACACGAAGGACGAGGTGAGACGGATTTTAGTACATGGGCTACTGGAAAACAGGGATATCTGCTTCATTACACGTACGCCCTGAACCATGATACTACGGCCTTCTTCAAGTCAGTATATACCAAGCTCCCCTCGTACAGGGATTCCACATGGGTTTGGGGCAGTGACTTCAACAGTACTCTAGATCCTACCCTGGACAGGGCAGATAGGAAACACAAGAAGCCTGCACCGCCGGCCAAAACCCTTGGCGCCCTCCTGCGGGACCTCAGACTGGCAGATGTCTGGCGAGAAACACATTGAGAAACACTGGTACATTCACACTTTTTTTGGCTTCACACGGGGTACACACGCAAATCAATTACATTTTCACAGGAAGAGAGCATTTTGGAGATTTTGCACAAACAGATTATATGGCCATGGTGCTTTCTGATGACACACCCCAATAGCAACATGGCAGGGCACACAGCAGAGACCTAGAATACAAACCTGGTGGCTGAGGTCAGTCGCAAAACTGGACACCTTTAATGATTACTTGGGCGAACATGTCGTAGATTACTTCGCCTCTAACATGGGCAGCATGGCACAGGCAAGCACCATATGTGATGCATTTAAGGTAGTCGTACGGGGGGCAGCGATAGGGACGATGGGAGGCCTTGGAAAAGAAATATTAAACAGCCTAGAAGTGACTGAGCACGACATAGCGCTTATGAAAAGTATTGGAGAAATAGCAGGGGAAGAGCCAGAAGAGCTAATAAAACTGAGGCAAAAGTGCATTGGCGAATGGGAAAGACTGGGCAGACTGGACTTTGCAAAATACACAGAGACTACAGGCAGAGGGGGACAAACCAGAGAGACAGCTGGCATGGTTCTGAAAACGCAAAGAACACAGGGACATAATAAGTGCCGTAACGGATGAAATCGGGGACATAGACGGGACACAATATGGCATCAATGAGGTGTTTGGCAGATTGTACAAATGCCTATATTCCGCGAACACGAAAGAAGTGAACCAAAATGTGGTCGACACACTAGCCCAACTGCAGACAAAACTAACAGTGGCACAATCTTCTGAATTGAACGCCGCACTAACGGTACGAAATCCGGGAAGTAATTAGGGAACTCCCAACGGCTAAGACCCCGGGACCAGGCTGACTCCCAGGGGAATTTTACAAAGTGTATATCGAAACACTAGCCCCTAGACTGCTGGAAGTCTACACGGAAGCACATAACCAAGGAGTACTGCAAAACAGCCTGAAACAATCAATTAAAGTACCAATCCTGAAGCCAGGGAGAATCCCTCTGAGTTGCAGATCATGTAGACCGCTATCAATGGTGAACCGGGATTGCAAAATTCTAATGGCAGTGCTGGCGAACAGACTGGGTATGTCCCTAGGCTTAATACCTCATGGAACCTGCAGAGGCTACACCATGTCATGGACAGCACAAACCATAGGAAGAGAGTGTTAGGGAAAATTCTCAGAAATGTGCTAATTCCCCTCTACCTTAGAAACCCCCAGAACTTTTGCTGGACTCTAGGACTTTTTGATTTTTACCTGGAGAGACTAAGACCCTTTTTCCCCACTCTCTCATGTATTATGTGAATTGAACTCGGTTTGCTTTGGTGGAGTCTGAAACTCCACAGGCATCCTTTTGGTCGGGCAGTGGAGTGTCATGTGGTTTGCCTGGGGATGCCCGATAGCTTGTGGATCACCCCTAGTCAAACTCCCCACCCGAGCACAACCAATAGCTTTGGTCTCTGGCGCTCGATCATATAGGTTCCTGGCTTCATCCAGACAATTAGCACAGGATACGGCTAGGTTTCAATTTTCATATCAGATTTTAAAAACGTGGTCTTTACGTAAAGTCAGTAGCAAAAATGACATGGTTCCTGATACCTTAATGTTTGGGGCGTTGTTCTTTGGATGCATATCAAGTTTTTCCTGCAGTAGATGCTAGAGGCAGGAATATTTCCACATTGCATCATTACCCGATCTGGCCAGGATCATAGATTCATTTGATCCCCGGCACAGACCCACCTTGCCAAACACTGCCAAACAGAGCACAAAAGCAGCTACTCCACAATGGCGGCCCGCCAGATGCCTTTTATGCTTCCTCTTAAGGGGGCAGGGCCTCCAGGCCCGGCAGCACACAACATCAGCATGGCTACCCAATCCCGGATAGCCACTGCCCACATCTGCCCAGCAACAGACATTCAGGCCTCATGATGTGGATTGGGACTTGCACTTCTCAACCCTTTCACCTGACCACAAACAAACCAGTCCTTAGCTTGTGAATGCCACAGCCACAGCTTTCCCCAGGAAAGGGTATTCCATATAAGGCATTTCCTGACCCAAGAAGGCAGGAAGAAGGCCAGAGAACAAGAGAAAAACCTTGTGGCCCAGCCATCTTAGGCCACTAGCCGCCTTTAGTAGCCATTCGCTGTAAGTTGAAACGTACACAAGTAAAATGTTCCAAAGTGGCAAAAATATCACTGCTGCCACAAGCTTGCCTTGGGTACATTGTAAAAGTAACCAAATAGCTGTTATATATAAGGTTATTGCTAGGCAAAGTTTGAATGCAGTACCCTCTGGGAACACTACAAGCAACTCTGACTACAGGTATAGGCAACCCAACCTTTGGTACAAGCTTGTACTACACAGTTTTGGTAGCATGTTGAGCAGCCAGGCTTATCTCAAGAGGGGAAATGTGAGCAGTAGTGGAGTTACACAAAGATTCACAGTTACAGGTATTCAAATAAACTCTTACACTCAAGGTTTCTTGCATAAATAACTATTCATTTATTTATCAGTCAGTTATAAAGCCTTCTTTAGAAGGGAGCAATAGAATAGTAACACAAATACACTTCAATACTGTACACTCTGAGTTTCTGAATCAGACAAGACCCTTTTGGGATGGCCCACAGACAACCTACACCCACAGGTGACTTCAATAACAAGGGTGCTGGGGAGATTAATATAATAATAATAATAATAATAATAATATTGTTGGCATTCAGAACACTCTTAAAAGTTGGTAAAAGGCAAAGGTTATTAGAAAACAAGAGATCACCAATATTCTGAAGCAGGCCAAATACTTTCAGATCCGCTTAGAAGAGTCATAATATTAAATAGGCTAAGCCAAAGTCAATGGCCAAAAGTCTTGGAAAGGATGAAGCATTTCTGGTAAGTAAATGGAAAGATCTTTGCACAAGTTCTTAGGAGTCTTTGATAAAAAGAAGAATCAAATGTAGGACCACAAGCTGATCAGACTTGAGTTGTAGAAGTTACAAGCACTTCCACATTAAGAGGCAAGTTCTCTTAGACTTGTTTTACAGTACCTTAGAAATTAGGAAAAGATGCAGCTGATGATTTCTGTTCCTTTACAGCTCTGCAGATCTCACTGTTCCTGGGCCTCAGTCGTGGGGACAAGAGGGAGGACGTCGGGGGGGACTCCTGCACTGCACTGGGACGGTCAAAACTTGCAACCGGCAAACTTCACTTTCAGTGGACGTTTCGCATTTCAGCTTCTCGCGGCTAGCGCAAATAGCAACAACACGGTTCCTGCCTGTTGAGGTGGGCTTTCCTTGCTTCTGGGATCCCGCACCCTGAGGGGGCTCAGGCTTGTTCCGTTCTGCTTCTTGGGAGTCCAGAGGATCTTCCAAAAGCTCTAGGCCAGCTTAAAAGCAACGCACACAACCTGGTGTTCCTCTCCTTGGCTCTACATTTTCCAGCAGCAACTCTGTGAAATTCAACCAGCTCCGAGAGGATGTCCAGGTGGCTTACATTTGAGTTGATTGTCCCACCACCTCAAAAGGGAGAAGTCGTCCTTGCAGGGGCTTCTCTGTCGATGCGAACTTGGCATTTCGGGACTGCAGCAGTGCTTCACCGGGCAAACCAACAGTCCAGGAGTTGCAGCAGGCGTCCTCTTCAAGCTCTTTTTCGGTTCCTTAGGCCTTAGGCTGTTCAAGAATTCTTCAATTAAAACTCATGCTAAATTTAGTTTGAATTGTGTTTTTGTGCAGATATCAGGCAAACCACCATTTTGTCTCACTTATGTACTGTTGGCAATTTTGGCATGTTGCCTTCTCTTTTGCCTCAATCTGCAGCCCTTGCACACATCAAATTGTCAGAGCGCCTTGTTTCTCACAACAATCATTTTCTGCCAATAATTCTGGACCTTTCCACAAAGACATGGCGAAAAAAGAAGACCGGGGACCATTTTGTCAAAAATGGCTCTGCGCCATTTTGAAAAAGATGGCTCCCGCGGTTGCTTTACCGGAGCTGCGAACAGCCGCGGTAAATGCAAACCATGGTAGTTCAAAACTAAACCACTGCCACCAGCCATTTAGTGAGGAAAGGGTAAAATAAGACATGTTACATAAGAAGCTAGACAAACGGGATACTAAGTAACCCCTTCAGCACTCTATTGTAAGGTAGTGTGTGCTGGATCTAGAAAGTTACAATGGTAAGTAAAGTCAATTTCACTTTCACACAGTAGTTTATCCCAGAGAAAGGTATTTAAACCTTGGGGAAATCTGGAAGACTTCCCTGTGCTACTGCACTGAAGGTGCAGTGTGATAAAATGCAACATAAGATGCCTATGGAGTTTGTCAGACTCCATGACCAAAAGAAACACACAGGTAAAATTCACATTAAAATACATGAGAGAGTGGGAAAAAGTCTCTCTCCAAGTTAAAAAAAACATGTCCTCAAAATCCAGCAAATTTCCTGGGGGTCTCCAAGGTGGAGGGAATTGGCACATTTCTGAGAATTCTCCCTAACAGTTATAAAGGATACAACGTATCCCCACTGCACTTCACTGTAATAATACAAGACATGCACAAAGAGACAGCTCTCAGTACTGACAGTCTCAGGGATTGATCTGTTTCCTGACTAGTACGAGTAAAAGGGCAAAAGAAGTAAAGCAGAAGGCTTTGCTTACATCCAAAACGTCAGGACAGGGTTCAAAAAGCAAAAAGAGGGGTATCCCAAAGATGTCTATGAGAAGAAAGCAGCAAAAAGAGTATCTTCCCAAACAGACACGGGAGGTAACAAAGCACCCTCTGCAACATCACCAGTAACTCCTGCTTCCTCAGAATGAGTACCAGTGCTTGGCCCAGCAGAGCCAGAGGTCTTGGAGGCAGTAAAAGCCTTTATGGCCTGGGTCCACCCCCCACCACCCCTCTCACTCATGTAAAGATCCCAGCAAAGGAGTTGCAGCAGCAGCATGCCTGTCAAAAGTTGTCTACTTAACCCAGACGAGAATGAAGACCTCCGGCGTGGATTCAGAACAAATTCCTCAAAAAGGCAGGGGTAATGGGGGACCATCCCCCCAACCCGGACAAGTTCCTCCACTGACTAACCCAAACATGTAGACGTACCAGCCATGGTTGGGTCCAGGTTTCTGAGACAAACTGCATGTCGGCAGCCAGGAATCTCCTGACAGACATACAAAGACTGTATGACGGTGAGGAGTCAAAATCGGCATTGAAGAAATCAGCAAAAATGTTCGGACAGTACGTGCGACTGAAAAAAAGCACTGCAGCAATGCAAGGCTTCCAGTCCTGTTGACAAGTTAAAACTACTGATGATTTGGGGGCGGCGTACTGGGGTGGGGGCAGCTCAACAGAGGGCATAGGCAAGCACACCCTACGGTCCATCAAATAAAATGTTTGCTGTGCAAAAAGCTCCTGTCCCATTCCCGTGGGACAGATTCACATCAGTACGACGAAAGGGGGAAGAACACAGAATTAAGTCTGGTTTGGGGGTTATGTGATTATTTTACATTTTACCAGCTGTGTTAAAGGCCTAATAAGTGAATATATTTGTGTCCTTCTGCGTTTACTTATACACCTTCCCAAAGTCTACCATACCATGGTGCCCTAATCAGGTTGTTCTATCAGAACCCTTCCACAGTGCTAGTTCTGGAAATCCACCTTAACAAAAATGCTAAGGATAACATGAAGTTTTGGGATGTGTTAAAGTAGCAGGAGGACTTCTATTTACATTGAATCCAGGTTTGAGTTTATTGTGTTGAATGAAAAAAAGGTGGAGGAATATAACCCTGTAACTTCTGTGATCAGATCACGCACATGCCAATAGAAAGCTGTTGAAATTCCACGCAGGGAGACCGCTATCAATGCCGTGGATTATTAGTGAAAGCTGAGTGAGATATTTCCAAGTCTTGTTGAAAGCACGTTGTGTTCCATCAGCCTGCTTTGGATGGACAGAATGCAACTTAAAAGCCCAATGAAGGCCATTACAAGCTGTTTTCCTCCATGAATGCAGCAGATCATAAAACAGTATTTCCCCCACAGATTTATGTAGATAACTAAATATGCTTATCTTGTCACTGTGAATGATTACATTATGTATTTCACATGGGAAGAGGCACTTCAAGCTCAAAAGAAAAGCCTGAAGTGGCAAGCACATCGAAATTCAATCGAAAACAAGTCAAGTTATTTGTGAAAATATTTCTCTCAAGAGGGTTGTTCCCAACAAGCAGCGTGCTGAGCGTGTGGAAAAAACGAACCGAGGTATGGGGCGTGGTGACGTCTGTAAAGACTGGTAGGGGGTGTCTGTACTTCTGCTCTCTATATGGTAGAGGAGAGGCACAGAAGACCCCAGCCAAGATTCTCTATTACGGTAGCAATGGACGAGCAATCAAGGCCTAGCTTCTCAGGAGGTGATGCAGGCTGGTTCTTAAGTACAGTGTAGTCCCCGAACCCCCACAAAGGAATGTCCACACACTGTATTACTGAAAACACAGTCTTAATATAATTAATATTCAAAGGTATGTACACGATCACAATAACGCACTTTGTACTCGGAAGTCAATAATGATTAATATATACAATTCTAAAGTGGTACCACCAATGTTATGAAATCTCATTAAAGTTGTGTGGAGACCCTCCCCCCCCAACCTGGGCAACCTGTAAATAAAGATATATAGCACGAGCCGAGTCCATGTGTTCAATAGTCTTATTTCCTCCTATTAAGGTTTTACCCCCCCAATGTACCTGGTGGAGTAGCGTTTTCTGAAGATGCGTCGACCGATCCTTCTTGAGTGACTCCCTTTAAAGCAGGAGCCACGGATCGTCGAGAGGTGTCTAGGAACTCCGCGTTCAGTGTCGGGGAATCGACGGCCCTTCTTGAGTGCCCTCCCTTTAAGGCAGGCGTCACGGGTCATCGAACGTCCGACGGAGAACAGGTTGAACTACGGCGGTGAAGTGGTAGCTTCGTTCCTAGCGGTGCTCGTCGACGACAGAGCGTTGGCGTCCTGCAAGGAAGAGGCGTGCGGGGCACCTCGGTGACGATAGTTGTGGACCGCAAAGAGATGATGAAGAACTGTGGCCCAGCAAGGGCTTCGAGTCGTCGGCGTCTCTGTGGTCCTTAGGTGACGGGAAATCCACCGGCGGATGCTCCTCAGCGCGTCGACGGTCGGGCCTTCTCCAGCGGGATAAAGCGGGCGACGATGCAGACGAGAGCGTCCGATGATCAAATTAAGTTCTTAGGCAAACGGGAGCACAGCGGCTCCGGTCGGCGACGGCGGTCGTCGACAGTGGCGGACAACAGTCTGGGTGCTTCTCTGAGATTCCGCGGCAGTCCCCGTCTCGGGTTGGCAGCCTGTCGAAGGTCTGTCTACCAGGGAGCTTTGGCAAAGATGAGCTGTGCACGATGGTCCCTCGTAGCTCGGGAAGAGGGCGCCTTACCAGGTCCTCTCTGGGTCAGTCCTTGGAGACACAGCAGCTTTCAGATTGTGAAGGAGAGCAACAGCACTTCTTCTGGTCCAGCGGGGCTTCAAGGTCAAGCTTCAGTTACTCCAGTTACTCGTCGTAGTAGACTTCAGCTTCTGAAAACGATTCCTAGCAGTGAGAGGTCCCCAGATATACTGTTGATCTCCCATTCATTCCGTTGGGTCACACTCAAGCATCCAATCACGACTAAGGGCATTCATGCAGTCAGGCAGCCAATCAGGCACACGGGGTATTCAGGCCATTCACTTCTCTCCAGACACTCACAACAAGTTATGTGTATTGGGACAAGTACCGAGCCATTCAACACTCCAAGCTGCATTCATACCGGTTTCGGGCAGGGCTTTCTCAGTCATTGTGTCAACCACCAGATACTAGACATCCACAACACAGAATGCATAT
Source organism: Ambystoma mexicanum (assembly GCF_040938575.1). NCBI lineage: Eukaryota > Metazoa > Chordata > Amphibia > Caudata > Ambystomatidae > Ambystoma > Ambystoma mexicanum. The sequence goes on along the minus strand of NC_090937.1, from coordinate 485,914,611 downwards.
TCGTCACACACACTATTCAACCGGGTCCCACCCACAGGAGGTACGCACAACATACATCACTGGGAAGGCTCCAGCTAGTCTGGCCGGGCCTTCACAACACCACCATATATGGCACTTCCATCCAACAGCCAGTCAGGGGGAAGGGACAGAGTCAGGGCTTCCCAGGACTTTGGGAAAACAAGGTAATGGGTAATAGAAAGCAAGAGGCCACAGGGGCCATCTTGTTTTCCATCAGGAATCAACTGATCCCAATGGCAGGGCCAGGGTATACGCAAAATGGAGGATACTCTGCGCACCTGTCAAATTCAGCATGGAGCTGCCACCAGCCCATACCCTGCTCTGCGGGCCACCCACAGGTGCCCAAAAACATACACTAGGGGCACAGGGTTGTACCCCCACCCATGGGTGCCATAAGGGTATCCCACTGGTCCGTTCACCAAACCAAAAGAGAGCTGCACCACCAGGAGTCCCACATGAACTCCTGCGCAGAAAACACGACAGAACAGACGATAAAAAGTAGCAAAGGAAAAGGATACGGAGGCCCTGTCCCTCCGATGCATTTCCAGCATCACAACATCGTATAGGTATGAGGATCGATGTTGCGGCCAAAGCCGACAAGCACTGTGTCGACTCATGATGGGACGACATCCGAGTCGTGACGCACCATGCCCCCTGTCGGAATCCATTTAGGATTCCACGGGAGAAATCCATCCATTGAAAGATAATTATTCATTGTTGGCAAGAATTCCAGCCTTAATTTCAAACCACAAGCAAAACTAGAACACACAAGATATGCATTTGTTTTTAATGCTGGCAAGGTTTGAACCCCCAACCAGCACAATTTTCATATAACAATACATCAACCTAGAACAAGCTTAAAACAACTGGAGTTTTCTTACCATTCTGTAAGGCACTTCCTTTTCGTGGCCCTATGCAGTCGAACCCCAAAATAAACTCTCCTAAAATACAGTCTTCTTATCTCTGCATTTTTACATTACCTGCAAATCCTCCAACTGCTTTTTCAGGTCCAAAACTTCTTGTCTGTATCTCTTGAGAAGTGCCTCATCGTCCAGCACCTCATTGACATGAGGAGTGTTCTTCATGTTTTTAGCAGTACTAGCAAACTGCAACATTAGATATAAATTGTGTTACTACAGAATTGATCCACATTTTCAGACTGTATTTAAGAGAGAAGACTTCATTGGGACTATGCAATTACATTCAAAGTAGGCCTGTACACATCTGACCCAGTTGGGCTTTCAAGATATTTATCAAACTGTATTGCTAGGGGCTGCATACAATACTACTATGTAAATCAATTGTTACACGCACTATCGTGCTTACTGAGTCATCACATACCACCAAATGTACAGATTAGCAAGTTCTAAGTAATAACTACTGCTTTCAAAACAAAATCAGTTCCATTGCCTGGGCAAAGTTGCTACGTAGGGTGGCAAATTACAGAGGTTAAATGTCAGGTTCAAGTCATCACACAAACAAACAAAAAAACAATGGGTGTCAATACATATGTTAAATTGGTCAAAATAAATAGTTCAGAAGATCAGAACTGGAGACATATCTAGACTACACAATATTTCTGCAACCAAAGCCCCCAGTACACCAAAGGGATTTTCGAATCCTTACTAAAACAGCATCATATTATCTTACTGCATTTTGCAATAGTGCCGCTTTTGCCATGGCCTCTTGGCACTTAGGGTCCTGCAAGTGAAATGAAGGGTTAGTGGCAATAGTGGTCGCCATCAGTGGTCGGTCACCAATAGGGGTAACTTTCTTTGCTACCAAAATTGATTTTGGCACCCCAAATAGTTTCCATTTGCATTATGGAGAGAATGACATGCCTTTCACTCGCTCTGTAATGGATATGTAGTATTTGTATTTGCAAGGAACCATTTTATTTTAGATTTACAAGTGTAAAGACTGCTGGCTCTCTTTATGCCCCAAACAACATTGAGTATGGCCCAAAGATGGAGGCAACAAGCATCCAGACACTGATTCATGCAACTTTCTTTAAAAGACATTACAGTGGCTCTTTCAAAACGTGACAAACAAATAATTCCAATGGACGCACAGGCCTCCCAGCACTGTGCTACTGTTAAAAGATGGCAGTCCAAATGCTGGCTACCCACCCTCTATACAGCGCTCTGCTGCTCTCGAGAACAGTACAGAAACCTCACTGCCTATAAGGGTGCTGGAAAATCAGGCTCTCTGCCAGGCTCTCAGACGTGAGGAGTGCTCGATCTCGATCACGTACAGCCAAATTGCAGAGCAGGTAAAAAGAGAGGTGAAGTCATGTTGGTCCTGATCTGCACTGGAGATGAAATGTCATGCCTGTTGCATGAGGCACTTTTTGTTGAAGTGGAGACTAGCTGGCCCTGGGGTGCCGAAAGTGGCAAGGAGACTGGAATGAAAGTGCTGGGAGGGAGCCATTGAAGGGGATGGGCCAGTTAAGTTGGGAGTGTGAAAGTGGATAAAAGAGAAGATGAAATCAGAGACTAGAGCGTCGCAGATGGCTTCAAGAACATACCAACTCTCAAAAACAGTTCAAGAGTTTTTATTATAGAAACAAACGGGGCTTGCTGAGGGTGGTCCCCCTGGTCTATGCCAGGTGGGTCCATCCCTAGCCCAGGCATTCCTCAACCAGAGGATGGTCATTAGTAATCGGTAACCTCTACTGTCTAAGCAGTGCCTGGCTGGTCGTAATGGCCCAAGGGGGAAACACCCTTCCTCAGTCTCTCTCTGGGAGCAACCCTAGGTGAAAATCCAACCTAGGTACCAGAATACAATTAATTCAAAAATAGGTGCTTTCTAGACAGGTCCCACTTGGTCCTTTCCTTTCATGCCATTGTACCCCAATAACTCACCATGCACATTACTTCAGCAATCCTTGTTGCGTCAGGATGTCGTCTATGTGGGTAGGCCATCGATTGCTTTTGCACAAACGTTTATACTGCTTCGAGACAAGGCCAGAGGGGCTTGTAGGAGAAGTTTTCTCAAATTCTCTGAGCGGTCTAGTTCCCGTTGTGCAGTTGCCTCAGTTTAGAGCCCAATACCTAAGCTGAAGACAGTGCAGGCGTTCCTTCTAAGATTGAGAAGAACAAGTTACTCTCTTACCTGGTAACGTTCTTTCGATGGGATGGTCCGACGACGTATTCCATATCTATGACAGTAATCACCACAGCTGTGCTGCTTCGGAAAATCTTCGGCGTCTGCGTCCTGCGTCAATGATGTCGATACGCCGCCCTCGAGGACCTCTTCAGACGGCCGATGTTATAAGTAGGACGTACGACGCCCGTAGCCTCAGTTGTAGTTTTTTCCCCCAGAACGTGTGCCACCAGTTTTCTGCCCGTCTGACACACAAAGCCTTGCGGAAACGTAATCTGCAATCGCATAAGAAATTCTGTAGCGGGGAAGGCAGGGAGGGAGCGATATGGAATACGTCGATGGACCATCCCATTGAAAGAACGTTGCCAGGTAAGAGAGTAACTTGTTCTTCGAGGGGATTGGGTCCTCCGACGTATTCCATATCTATGACAGACTCCCAAAGCAGTACCAATGCAAGGAGGTGGGAAAAGAATTTAGAACACAAATTTAGCATGCGCAATCAAATTGCGGAGTAAAGGACCGCCTTGCCAAAGGCCAGATCCTGCCCCCGGATGGAATCGAGGGAGTAGTGACGTACACAAGTATGTACCGAAGCCCAGGTGGCTGCATCACAGATGTTACGAATAGGAACACCCCTCTGCAGGGCAGTAGAGGCAGCCATACCCCTGATAGAATGGGCTCGTAAACCTACCGGTGGATCCTTACCCGGCAAGCGGTAACACTCAGCCTAAATAATCAAGCGAGACAAAGTCTGTTTCGTCACAGCTTGTCTCAAACACTTTCCAGCATAACCAATGAAGAGTTGATCGTCCACTCTGACCCTGGACATCCGTGAAATAAAAAAGCTTAACACTCTCATAGGATCAAGCCTATGGAACCTCTCCTCTTCCTTACCAGGATGTGGAGGAGGATAAAACGCCGGAAGAACAACCTTCTGGCCTAAATGAAATTCCGACACCACCGTCGGAAGAAAGGAATGACGAACTCTAAGGACAACCCTGTCCTTATGAAACACAGAGAAGGGTGGCTTAACTGCAAGTGCCTGTAACTCACTCACTCTGCGAGCGGAAGTGACCGCAACTAAAAATACAGTTTTAAGAGTGAACAGTCTCAAAGGGCAGGAATGGAAAGATTCAAACAGAACACCCATCAGAAACTTGAGAACAAGGTTCAAATCCCAACAGGGCACCTGGAAAGGTGACGGAGGGAACACATTAGTGAGCCCCTTGAGAAATTAAAGTAATTTTAAAACAGGAACACTCTTCAGACGAGCGCTTAAATATGGACAGTGCCGCCAGGTAACCTTTAATGGTACCCACTTGAAGGCCCCTGTGGGCCAAAGAAAGCAAAAAAGACAGAACCATGGGAATGTCACATGCAAAAGGATCCACATTCTTAACCCTGCACCAGTCGCAGAACTTATGCCAACGGCAACGGTACAGGGATTTAGTTGCGGGCCGTCTTGCCGAGAGCAACACCTCCATCACGTCTTCAGGGAGGAACCCAATACTTATACTTCAACCTTTCAGAAACCAAGCGTGAAGGTTGTGGGATTTGATCTCTGGATGGAGAACCTGACCCCGCTCCCGTGAGAGCAGATCGTCTTGGTAGGGAAGACGAAGTGGAGGGCAGATGGACAAGTCGAGAATGTCTGGGTACCACGTCCTACGGGCCCATGCCGGAGTAAGGAACAAGTTACTTACCTGTAACTGTTGTTCTCCAGCATGGGTCTGGCATGGATTCACATGCTCATGAATATTCCCAGTCGTCAGGCTGGGAATCCTCGGTAAAGAAAAAATCAGTATCAGTTTTGTTTCTGATCTGTCTTTCGTAGTAGTAACCAATCACTGATCTCTGCATCATACTGACCACAGCCAATGACTGCCCTCTACCTAAGCCCCGCCTCTGGCAGCCATCTTCAGATTTGGTAGCACGTGAAGTGGCAGTATGACCAAGTGAAGAGCCGCAGAGGGGTAGGCGGGAGGGTTCGCATGTGAATCCATGCCAGACCCATGCTGGAGAACAACAGTTACAGGTAAGTAACTTGTTCCTTTCTCCAGCATGGGGTCTGGCATGGATTCACATGCTCATGAATAAAGAATACATAGCAGTACACACATGCACAACCACGGGAGGTGGCAAAGGCTCAACATTAAGCATTACATCAAACTCAACATTAAGCAATTCTTACCTCCTCACCCGGCTCACCTTAGGCGAACAGATTGCGCAGCACTGCTTGGCCGACCCTGGACTCCTCCCTGGAATCCCGATCGACGCAGTAGAATTTCGTGAAGGTGTGCGTCGACCTCCACGTAGCAGCCCTGCAGATGTCCAGCAAGGGCACACCAGATAGGAACGCCGTGGTAGCTGCGATCGCTCTGGTGGAATGGGCTCTCGGACGGCCAGGCAGCGGTCGGTTTGCCAACCGATGACAGTACATGATACAGCCGGAGAGCCAACTGGAAATGGAGGCCTTTGAGAGAGCCTTCCCCTGATTGACAGGTCCAAAGTTCACAAAAAGTTGTGACGTCTTCCGAAAACACTTTGTGCGGTCCACGTAAAACTTCAGCGCTCTAGCCACATCCAGCGAGTGCAAAGTCCTTTCGGCCGGCGACGAAGGCGACGGGAAGAAAACAGGCAACACCAAGGGTTCGTTGAGGTGGAAGTCCGACGGCACCTTGGGCATGAAGGAGGGGTGCGTCCTGAGCACTACCCTCGTGTTGTGAGTACTTCGTGCGGAGGTGATGGCCACAAGAAACGCTGTTTTCCACGACAAGAACTTCAACGGAGCCGAGTGCAGAGGCTCGAACGGAGGTCCCATGAGCTTGGTCAGCACCACGTTGAGCTCCCACGCCGGGGCCGGAGCCTTCACCGGCGGGAACGATCTGAACAGTCCCTTCATGAATTCTTTCACCAGACGATGAGACCACAAAGACGTCCGCCCCGTGGTTCTGGTGTATCGGGAGATCGCAGCAAGATGAATCTTGATGGACGCGTGCGCCAGTCCAGCCTTGGCCAGCGTCAGAAGGTACGGCAGTACCTGGAGAGCCGTAATCCGTAGAGGGTCAATCTTCTGTGCGTGGCACCAGACAGAGAACCTCTTCCATTTGTGTCCATAGCATTTAAGAGTTGAGGACGCCCTGGCCTTTGCAAGAACCTCTCTGCAGTCGGCCGGTATGTCGTATCCTCCAAACTCTAACGCTGCAGGAGCCAGGCCTGCAAGTTTAGCGACTTCGGGTCGTGATGGAGGATGGCGCCTCCTTCCCTGGAGAGAAGATCCGCGTCCACTGGCAGCTTGATTGACGGGGACGCTGACAAGTCCAGAAGGTCCGGGAACCATATCTGCCTCGGCCACGCAGGTGCGACGAGGATCATCCTGCACCGTGACCTCTTCAGCTGGTTGATGAGCCGGATCAGCAGTGGCAATGGAGGGAACGCGTATAGAAACAGGCCCTCCCAGGGGAACGAGAAAGCATCGCCCATGCTCCTCGGCTGGGGAAACCTGCTGGCGAACCTCCGGCACTTGGAGTTTGTCGCGAACAGATCGATCTGGGGTGCGCCCCACCGTCGGAAGAGGCGGTCCACTAGATCCTGTCATAGTTCCCACTCGTGGCACGAGCGCAGCTCTCTGCTGAGCGAGTCGGCGATGGCGTTTTTTATCCCTGCCAGATGAAACGGCACAAGAAACATCCCTTGGGCGACGGCCCAATGCCACAGATCCTGCGCCTCCTTGGACAGGGCTGGGGATCTGGTACCGAACTGCTTCCTGATGTAGAACATGGTGGTGGTGTTGTCGGTGAAGATCCTCACCACCTTGCCCTTGAGGGACGGAAGAAAGGACCCGAGGGCCCAAAACACTGCACGGAGCTCCAGGACGTTGATATGGAGGGACTTCTCCGTCGGAAGCCAAAGGCCTCTCGCGTGCAGATTTTCGGTGTGCGCTCCCCACCCTTCCAGGGAGGCATCCGTGGTCACTGTCTCCTAGTGGCCGGGGGTCTGGAAGTCCATGCCCGCCGTCAGATGCGCACGGGTGCCCCACCACCGGATCGCTCATCGGAAACTCTCGTCGAGTGTGATCCTCTCCTCGAAGCTGCCCGTCGTCTGGATCCAACGCGCGTCCAGGAACTCCTGCAACGGGCGCATCCGGAGCCTGCACAGGCGGATGAGATAAATGCAAGAAGACATCATTCCGAGGAGGGACTTGACAGACCTCACCCTGGCCGCGTCCGCAGCCATCATCCGCTGCACCTTGCCCAAGATGGCCCTCGTCCTTTCCTCCGACGGAGAGGCCAGAAGCAACACTGTGTCGAGCTTCGCTCCCAGAAACAGTGCGTCTTGCGCAGGCACCAGGTGGGACTTGGCGTAGTTTATGGAGAATCCCAGGTCCGTGAGAAGTTGGACGGTCCTTGCCGTGTGCTCCACAGCGAGCTCCTTCGTCTTTGCTCGGATGAGCCAGTCGTCCAGGTAGGGGTAGACGTGGATCCCCTCTCGGCGCAGCTGCGCCGCCACCGGTGCGAGGCACTTGGTGAACACCCTGGGTGCCGACCTCAATCCGAAGGGAAGGGCTTTGAACTGGTAGTGACGCCCTTGGACCACGAACCTGAGAAACTTTCGGTGTCCCTTTAGGATGGGAATATGGAAGTAGGCATCCTCCAAATCCAACAACGACAGGAAATCGCCCTCCTCCAGTTGACCCAGGACGTGTTGGAGGGTGACCATATGGAACTTCTGTGCCTTGATGAATTTGTTCAGTCGTCGTAGGTCCAGGATGGGACGCCATCCTCCCGTCGTCTTCTTCACGAGGAAGTATCTTGAGTAAACTCCGGAGCCCCGAAGCCTCTTTGGGACGAGCTCGATGGCACTCTTCTTGAGCATCGCCTTTACCTCCAAGAGAAGTTGAGGGACGTGATGCTCTTTCCTGGCCACGGGGGGACGCGCGGGCACCTCTTTAGAAACTCGAGCGCGTGACCCTGAGCTAGGGCGTCCAGCACCCAACGGTCGGTGGAGATGGACTCCCACACGCTGACGAAGCTCGCCAGCCGGCCTCCCACCGGGGTGCTTCGGTGGGGGCCCGACCCCACGGCCGGTTCAGTCCTGCTTCGACAAGGCTTTGCCGCCTTGTCCTCCTTGGCGACGACGGCGGGGTCCGCCTGACTTGCCTCGTCCCCTGTAAGCTTCCTGTGACGACGAACGGGCCGCTTGACGGTAGGTGGAAAATCCGCCGCTGGAACCTTTGGAGGCACCCTGTTTGCCTCCGCCGCTCCGAAAGGGCGGCCGCCGTTGCTGGGGAACCCCAATAGCCCGGGCCGTCTCCGTGTCGCCTTGATGGCTTGAAGGGAATCGTCCACTGTTTTCCCAAACAGGTTGTTTCCGTCAAACGGCATGTCCAAGACTCTGGTCTGCACGTCCTGACGGAAGTCAGTAGCCTTGAGCCATCCACGCCGCCTAAGGCACACGCCGTTGCCCAACTGGCAAAATCCAGTGTCAGCGATGTCCGTCGCAATCGTAATGGCGTGGTCCGACGCCACCTCTCCTTCCTCCAAGATCTCTAGGGCTTCCGCCCTCTTGTCGTCTGGTAGGAAGTCCACCAGTTTGTACCACAACTCCCTGTCGTAGCGGGCTACGATAGCCAAGGCGTTGGCCGCCTTAATCGTCGTCGCTGCCGACAAGATGACTCTGCGTCCCATCGTGTCTAATTTCTTTCCCTCGCCGTCCGGCGGGGAGGTCGACGTAGAGGCCGCGCCCCCCCCCCCCCTTTCGTCCTGGCCGCCACGGAGACGACCGAGTCCGGGGTCGGCTGTGCCCGAAGGCACAAGGGGGCCTCGTCCGTGACCCGGTACTTCTTCTCGTACCGATCCCTTCTAGCCGGCGTCGTGGATGGGTTCTTGAGGAGGGCGATGCCCTCATCCCAAATTTCGTCTAGTAGAGGTACAGCGAGGACCGTCTTCCTCTTGGTCTCGCGCCGTTGATAAAGTAAACCTTCCTTCTTCTCTTCCGGGCAGAGCTGGAAAAGCTTGGATGCCCTGGCGATCATGGAGTGAAATGATCCAATCTCGTCGGGCGGGGAAGCCCGGGTGGGAGGTGACGACGGGAGATCCTCGTCGTAAACCTCGTCGCCTGTACCCGTCGCGGCCGTGTCAGTCCCTGGACGGGGAAGAGGGCTGAACAGGGCGCGATGGCTGAAAAGGAGGTGGAGGATGAATCCTTCTCTTAGGAGGAGGGCTCCCAGAAGGGCCTGGCTCCGGGTCCCCCGTCGGGAGCGGTTCCTCCGTTGGTGGTAACGGCAGTCTCGTCCTTATCTCCGAGCATAAGGACTGTATAGCCAACAAAATGGCCGCCGAGTTGTCTTGCGGCACTGGTTGAGGGGAGTCCAACGGGCGGTCAGGAACCCCGTCGGCACCCTCGACGTTCTCGTCGTCTCCTACGTCAGGGTCCCTCCCGACGGGCTGGTCTTCTTCCACGCCAACGCCGTGGCTTAAGACTTCGATCAGCTCCTCCTCAGAGGTTGAGGCCGAATCCACGACGACCTCCTGCCCCCCCCCCTTTTTCTTCTCCGTCGGAGGTTTCACGGGGGGTCCGGTCGATGGGCATGAAAGTGGACTCCCCCCGCGGTGGCAGGGAGACTCTGGGCCCCGAGGTCGCCACCACTGGTGTAGCCTCCACAGGCTGAGCCAGGGCCGCCGCGACTGATTCCTTGGCCGGGTGGATTAAGGCTTTCACCACCTTAGGTGCGCTCACTGCCTTCTCGTTGGGGGGGGAGGGTCACCGCCTCGCTCCCCCTCTGATGGGGCCTTCGAGCTCAACCGGGGTCTCTCCAGGAGCTTCGCCGGGTGCTCGGCCTTCCCCTTACCCGAGCCAGAGCATTGGCTCGTGGTTGATGGCGCCGGGGAGGATGCGCTCTGCCTGGCGCCCGTAGAGCCCGACCGTTCGGCGCTCCCGGTGCCAGCGGACTCGCGGTGCTTGGCCTTCTGTTGGACCCCCGTCGCCGGGGCACCCTCAAAGGTCTTAGAAGACCGCTCGGACTTCTTCTTCTCGCCTGACGGGCTCTTTCCTTCCAGCCAGTTGGCGAGACGTTGATGGCGGTCCTTCATGGTCCGCTCGGACATATTGCCGCAAAACGCACAGTCCTTCTCCACGTGCGTCTTGTCCTAATGTAGGCAGTAAAGGTAAAGGGAGTGTTCGTCCTCCTTAAAGACATTCTGAAGCTGGCATCCAGGGCAGACCCTGAACAGCTTTCCGGGCGTCGAGCTTCCCTTCTCCTGGGCCATGTCCGAGATGGGCGTGAGAAACTTCTGGAGTCCTCCAAAAGCGTGGCTCGACGAAATCTTCACCCTTGAGGGGCGTAGACGAATCCGACACGGGTCCCCGTTAATCGGATTAAGAAACGGTGGAGCTTGAGGCTCTTTTGACCGAAAAAAGAGAAATTTTTTGAGAAAAAACGTGAAAAAAGCACTAATGCTCAAGAGCAATAGCAAGAGGATCCCAACAATTGAACGTGCGGTAAAAATCTGAAGATGGCTGCCAGAGGCGGGGCTAAAGTAGAGGGCAGTCATTGGCTGTGGTCAGTATGACGCAGAGATCAGTGATTGGTTACTACTACGAAAGACAGATCAGAAACGAAACTGATACTGATTTTTTCTTTACCGAGGATTCCTAGCCTGACGACGGGGAATATTCATGAGCAGGTGAATCCATGCCAGACCCCATGCTGGAGAATGAGGATCATTCGGGAACCGAACCTCCGTATTATTGGCGGGATGACGGGGACTGGAGGAAACGCGTTGTAACGCTCACCTGATTCTCGCAGAGGCGCCGGTCTTGACTGGGCGACTACCGTATCTTCAAAGGTGATGTGTAGCACCCGGTTGGCTCTTTGGGCTGGACCTCTGTGCACTGTATGCCTGACGTGTAGAGTAAGATGTCTGCAGATAGAAAATATGCGGTTAATGAACTGGGGTTATTGGGGTGTCCCTATCTCTTTCCTCTTCTCCTCTCCTGTAGACCCCCAAAGGTTAACGCTCTCACCTTAGGTAAGTGAATGCCGAGCTCTCCATCTGCCTCGGGGCAGGGTGCTGTAACCAGTTTCTTCACTGGATAGGTAGCGCAGGCCTCTTGACTTCAGAGGACTGCTGTCCGTCGTTTACTGCACGAACGGTAAGTTTCGAGTCATTCAAATGTCTTTAAAGTCTTTAGTAATGATGTCTCTTGTTTTGCAGGGTTCCGGCGATGGCGGATGACGGGCTGAAGTGAGTTGAAGATGGAGCCCGTGTGATGAATAGAAGCGCCTGGAAGCACGTAAGTAAGCGCTTGTTGCCTGCTTCACTATGCGCTCTAACTGTCTTTTTATTTTGCAGGTACGAGTTCGGAGCGGCTGCAGGGTGCCGGAATACCCACTGGATTAGATGTGGAAAGGAGTAATGGCACGTGAGTATTAAAGTTCCCCAATGTCTTTAAACGCACCTTGTTTTGTCTTTCAGATGCGGGATGCAGCGCCGAAGAGTTGGTAAACTTTTGTCTTTCAGACGCCGGAATGCTAACCTGTTCTTTCTAGTCTTTATAGGTGTTGCTGAAGACTGGATTCAGAATGGTAAGCCTTTGCCTTTCAGATGCCGGAATGCTAACCTGTTCTTTCTTGTCTTTATAGGTGTTGCTGAAGACTGGATTCAGGATGGTAAGCCTTTTTCCTTAGGCCCAGGACCGGATGCAGAAGACACGATGAGCGTTCTGCTGCAGAGGTTGCAGAATAACGCAAAGCAAGATTCATCCACCGGGTGTGGTTTAAATAGCCTCCTGTAGTGCTTAGATGTCTCCTTCCACAGCCACGCCTAAGTAAGAAAAGAGTTCCTGGTAAGAAAAGAGTTCCTGCCTTCCAGAAGAGTTCCAGTGTTCTGAATCTAGGGAGTGGCTCCAGCCCCACCCAACAGGAAAAGTAGTTCCAAACAGAAGAGGATCAGAGGCTCAACTGGCAGGCAAGTAAGCAGCATGGTCTGCTGAAGGTAAGTCCACCCAAGCATTATGAGCCCGGCGCTTCCAGCGCTGGGACTGGGCATATTTATGAGCCTGGTGCCACTGGCGCCAGGACTGGGTCCAAAAGGTCCCAATTGGGACTGGTTGGCACTCGGAACCTGGGTTATGGATCTGCTTCCAAGGGAGTTGGGAAAACCCTGACCTTTTGGAAGCAGAGATCATGACACGCGTACAGCAGTGGGAATGACCACTCCACCACAAACGCGTCTCCTAAGGCTCTGTTTGGAGGAAATTCCCACAAGCAGAACCTCTCGCACTTCCGGTTGACACTGGAGGCGAAGAGATCCGCCTGAGGAGTCCCCCAAAGGGCGAAGATCTCCAGGAGAAACTCCTGAGCCAACTTCCACTCGTGAGAGATTGCGCTCTGCCTGCTCAGAGCGTTGCCGTCTCGTTTTTGTCTCCGGCCAGATGAACTGCCGAGATCGAAACTTCCTGCTGAATTTCCCAGAACTAGAGCTGCATCGCCTCCCTGCACAGAGGAAGTGACCCTGCCCCCCCCTTTTTGTTGAGGTAGTGCATGGCCACCGTGTTGTCCGTCAGGATAAGGAAATTCTTTCCTCGCACAGTCGGCAGACAAGCCTTCAGGGCTAGCCTTACGACCCTCAGCTCCAACAGAATGATATGGAGTCTGGACTCCGACGGAGACCAACAACCGCTGACTCAACTTGTTGGCATGAGCTCCCCATCCTGTGAGGGATGCGTCCGTCATGATCGTCACCTCCGGCCAGGGCAGCCAAAATGGAGCCCCCCCCTCATCAGATTGCCTTCGTCGGCCCACCACAGAAGGTCCTGGGGGGACCGAGGACAGCACCTGAACAGGATCCGACATCCTGCCGGAGGACTGAGAACACTGGAGCTTGAGTGCCCATTGCAAAGATCTCATCCGCAACCTGGCCTCTGGCACCAGAAGAATGCAGGATGCCATGAGGCTGAGCAGCCTCAAGAACTCTAACGCTGGGAGACTGGGCGAATTCAAACTTGTGCACCATCTGCTGAATGTGATGAGCCCTCACCTGGGGAGGAAAACACTGCCCAAGGGACGTGTCGAGCACTGCTGCGATGTACTGGAGCCTCTGAGATGGTGTCAAATGGGACTTCTTTAAGTTGAGGGAGAAGCCCAGCTTGTGGAGGGAGTGGCAGGTGACTGACAGATGATCCAGGACTTGCTCGGGAGAGCGCCCCCTGATCAACCAATCGTCCAGGTAGGGGTAGACGTGAATTCCCCCCTTTCCTGAGGTGCGCTGCCACCACTACCATGAGCTTGGTGAAGACCCTCGGGCGGAGGTCAATCCGAACGGCAGGACCCAAAACTGAAAGTGCGAGTCACCAACCGCGAACCTCAGGTACTTCTTGTGCTTTGGATGTATCGGCACATGAAAATAAGCGTCCTTGAGATAGAGAGACACCAACCAGTCCTGAAGTTGAAGGGCCTGGAGGACTTGTGAGAGAGTAACCATCTTGAACTTGTCCTTCCTGAGGAGTTTGTACAAACCGCGCAAGAGCATGATGTGTCTCAATCCCCCATCTTTCTTGGAAATCAAAAAATAAGGGGAATACCATCCCTTGTTCCTCTCCGCTACAGGCACCAGTTCTATGGCGCCTTTCTCAGGCAGGGATTGAATTTCCTGCGCAAGGAGCAGATCCGGACTCTTCAAAGAGATTCCCCGGTGGATTGTCTTGAGGCCTCTGCCGGAAAGGAAGACAGTAGCCGTGGGTTATGATCTCCAGAACCCACACATCTGAAGTAATGGCGCGCCACTCTGCAAGATGCTGCGCCAGCCTTCCCCCAACCGGCGAACCATGGGACATGGCCTCATGACTGAGCTGAAGCGGCTGCGGCGTTGCCTGAGGGCAAAGAGGCAACAGCCCGAGCAGCCTTGGCACCTCGAGTACTTTGTTTTCCACCTCTGGCACTCCTACGGTGGGCCCTTTGACTGGCAGCTCCTTTCGCTTTACCAAAGGATGAGTAATAACGAAAAGAATCTGCCCTATATTGCTGTCCCCTAGGACGAAAAGGCAGAGGTTGTCTAACTGCAGCGCCCAACGACTTCGCTGCAGCTTTTGAGGTCTGCAACCTCTCAAGGATCTCGTCAGCCTTGCTGCCAAAAAGATGTTCCCCGTCAAAGGGCATGTTGAGGAGCCGGACCTGCACATCAGGAGCAAACCTTGACTTCCGCAACCACGCAAACCTGCATATTACGGTGCTCGCCGCCATGGACCGGCTGACGCAATCTGCCATGTCCAAACCCGACTGAACGGCCTCACATGGCATCCTTGCCATCCTGAACCATGGTAAGGAAACCATCCCGTTCGTCCCCTTCGGAAATATGTTCAGCCGCTAAGGAAACACAGTTCTACAGAGTGTGCGTGAAACGTGACAAGGCACATACAGAGTTGGCCGCCTGAAGCGCCATACCCCCTGAAGAAAACACTTTCTTCGCCCAGCCGTCAAAACGCTTGTCGTCCCGATCAGGAGGGATGGTAGGATACGACGTCTGCTTTGCCGGGGCCGTAGCCGCCTGCACCACCAAACTCTCCAGTGTGGGGTGCTTGGTCAAGTAGCAGGGGTCGCTACTGGCTGGGCGGTATTTTCACGGCAAAGACTTGCCCACTGCCGGGAGACTCTCCGGAGCAGTCCAAGCCGTCGCCACCCTCCTCTGTAGAGCCATATGAAACGGCAGTACTGGGTCAGTTGGTGGACCAAGGTCGAGGATATCCGTAAGGTCATCCTGAAGAAACTCCCCCGGGGGAGCAGACCATCCCAAGTACTCGGGGACCTTGGACATAAGGCGCCGTACGAGGAGTCAGCATGAGTGCCAGGCACAGGCCTACAAAACTCCACATCCGGAGAGGTGTCCAGCCGACTAGCGTCGTGCAGGGACTGCCTCAGGTCCTCAAATTGGCTATGGCCCAAGAGAATCTCGTCTGGCACCGTATCAGGAAGCACGCCATCATCAGAGCCCTCATCCACATCTGAAATAAACTCAAGATGGCGTTAAGAAGGCGCAGAACGTGAACCAAAGCCATGCTTGACCTTGGCCAGAGCCTTTCTAGGGGGTTCCACCGAGCCACGGGGTACCCCCGTCGACACAGCCTCGAAAGGCGCTGAGTGAATCGGCGTCGACACAGTCCTCGAGGCCGGGGCCCCGAGCGTGTCCCTCGATGGCCGGGACACCAATGGCGTTGATGACTTCTTCGAAGGCGGGGCCTCGAAAGAGTCCGCCGACGACCTCGGCGTCAATGTCTTCCGTGAAGACACCACAGGCTCACACGGTCTCGAGCGCGTCGAGGACCGGGACCTGGACCGGGCATGACGAGAACGATTCCTCTTGTCCGAGCGGGACCTCTCCCGCGTATCATGACGACCACCCGAGCCCGAAGGCGTGCAAGCGGTGTGTCTCGACTGATCACGACCAACCCCACACGGAGGCGCGGACGGACCAGTGCCCTGCGATTCGAGAATCGCCAACTTTCTTCCCGAAGGAAGCCCATTCTTCCGGCGTCGCATGATTGGTGGGGCAAGCGACCTGCTGATGGGCGGAGTCCTCGGATGAGGGCGGGGAAGGCGACCGATAACGGCGCTTCCGGGAGTGCCTCAAAGAGGCAGCGGAGTGGCGAGAGACTCCGGGTACGAGACCCACTGGACTTCCGACGACGACACAGAGTTGCCCCTCGAGTCGTCCGTCGAAAGCCCCGCAGACCTCGAATTCCGGGGCTTGGACACCTTACCTACCGATAACTTCTTGCGCTCCCGCAAGGCTTTAGACGTGAGCGACTGGCAGTCGACACAGTCAGCCATGTCATGGGCCTCCCCGAGGCACCAGAGGCAGGTGTTGTGCGAGTCCGTAACAGACATCTTGGACCCACAGTCCCCGCACTTCTTAAAGCCCGGACGCGGTGTGGAAAACGAGGTAGACATCCTCACGAAAAAAGACTTCACAATACCAAAAAGGCTCGAAGAACCGAAAAACAACAAACTCCAAAGAGTCGAGGTGCGCAGAGATTCCCGAAGCGAACACGTTCGAGGAAAAAACAGAACTGAGGCTACGGGCGTCGTGCGTCCTACTTACAACATCCAGTGACGTCAGCCATCGGAGGAGGTCCTCGAGGGCGGCGTATTGACGTCATCGACGCAGACCATTTTCCGAAGCAGCACAGCTGTGGAATACATCGGAGGACCCAATCCCCTCGAAGGTGGTCTTGCAGTATTCAAAGGTTCTCATCTCTCCCTGATAGAATGAGTGCGTTAGGAATTCACAACGCCATTTGCTCCAGGAACGGAAAGATTCACCTTCTCTTGCTGGGGTGAATTTCATGTTAAAATTAATTGGGAAAGCAGGAAGGAGGAGACGTCTGGTGGATGGGAATTTGTACATTGCTATAGGTCTATTCCTATGTGTAAGCCAGGGCATGTATCTCAGGGCTACGGCCACCAAATCCTCTGAGATTCTTCCAGAATTTAGGGGAATTGGAGACAATCCAATCTCAGAGGGTTCCAAGTTGTGCCACTTGATAGTATCTTCTAAAATTAGGAAGTGTCAACACCCCCCTCTTTCATGCCTGGGTCAGAAAAGATTCTGCTAGATATTCTATAAATGGAATCCCTCCACATAAAAGCTAGTAATTCATGATGGATTTGGTTAAGGGATGGGAACTCAGAGCTTGGAAGTAGTAAAAGAGATTTGGGAAAACAGACATTTTTATAGCTGCGACTGCCTATCCAGGACTTGGACAGGGCACTCGATCTTTTGGGATCGTTCTAATATCGTACTAAATAAACAGGTGTAATTTGACTGTATAGAAATGAGTGTGCTATGATTGCGACACGTAAATAAGAAAAAGGTCTTCTGTCCAGCAGAAGTGGGCTGTGCCTTTTAGATGACCAGTCTGGAGGGAGGACATTCAATTTTGTCGCCACGGATTTCTCTAGATTTACTCTGAAACCAGATATTACTTCATTCTTTGAGAACATGCAGCACAGAAGAGGGAAGGAGGTGGAAGTCTTAATTAAAAATAGGACATCTGGGTACATCGGCAGCTTATGCAGAGTGCCTGCATATTCTATCCAGGAGATTGCATCAGTTTGCTTTATCTTTAGAGCGAGGAGTTTGGCAGCCACAGTGAATAAACACGGGGGACATCGGCCAACCTTGTCATGCAACTCTCGTTAGGGGAAAGCGGTCCAAGAGTAGGACATTCATCACTATCCTAGCACAAGGGTTGTAGTACATGAAAGGGGGAGGGGGGGCATTTATGAAATGTTACCCCAAAACTTTGCAAAGACCACTCGCCAGGATCAAAGGCCTTTTCCACCACGAAGCTTAGGACAAATGCTGGCTTCTTGGTCGTGTGGGCAAGTCTATCAAATCTACAACGGTCCTCACATTGTCTGCGGTTTGCCTCGCTGCTATAAAACCGGATTGCTCTATGGCTATAATATCTGGGAGGACCTTGTGAAGTCTATTTTAAAAGAACTTTTGTAGAGATCTTCACGCCAGTATTTAGGACTGCAATGGGACGATATGAAAAGCAGTCGGCCGGGTCTCAGCTGTGTTTGTGTATAAGTGAAATCTTCGCTTCAGATATGAAGGATTTTCTTTGTCGTTTTATGGATTTCCAAAATCCACCCTCGGGATGGATTTTGGAAGGTCAACCTATTGCGTTGAGCTAAAGTCAAGCCAAGCCCAATCAAGGTAGATAGCAAAGTGGTTAGACTTCGACCGGGGAGGTGATAGTGGTCTAGGGCTACAATGAGTCAACAAAGAACACCTCCCATAATTCCAGTCACACAGGCAAGTACAAACATATAAAAATATACAGTGATTTGGCCTTTAAAATCCATATTAAGTAAATGAAACCTCTAAGCAAATATTGCCACACACTTACTATAAAACTAATACGCCATCAAGTAGCCATCACCAGAAGTTCCCCTCCAGTACTGAGTCACAAGAACTAGAGGTGAACTTCCAGTGATGGCTACTAGATTGTGCTGTGGAATGTGTGACCTGGCTCAAATGGTCTATCCTACTTTCACATTTCATGTGAAAGGTTTTTTTCAAACCTTTTAAAACACATCATAACTTTCTTGGGTGTTTTCTGTATATATCATTTCATCTATATTTTAGCAACACACATGCCATAAAAGAGTACAAATCGTAGAAATAACAAAATAAATAATATCACGAATACATAGTACAATTAGAGATAAAACAGTAGAAAGTGGGTTATCGGGGTCTTAAAATAATTTCAACATGTAATCAGTCAAACAATCAATCAAATATCTCTTAATTCACCAGTTATATGCAGTTTCCAATGTAAAATAGAATACTGAATGATAATTGGCCATATGCACTCCTAGCTGTTTAGAAATAGCCTTTTTTTGAAAGTACTATCTAGAAAGGAGGCAACCACCACAAATGCAGGGTAAGAGGAACACAATTTAATTGTGTGAAAAGCTTGGGTCATAATTCTTGTTCCCAGCTGGGCCCACAATAGTTTGAGCCATTTGCGCCTCTCACAATCGTACAGTGGGCACACAAAGATAAAATGCATCTCATCATCAACAGTATTGGCACAGAGGTGACATTTCCTTTCCCCATTTAGCTGTGGACTTGGCCAACGGGAGGATACACAGATGACATTTTAAAAAAATACCTTTTGCCTTCCTGTCTATTCAATCGAGATAGGGCTTCATCCCTAGACTAGTCTTGACTGCAATGTACTTGGCTGCCAGGTTGCAGCATAACAAAGGTCCACTTTGTTGATCAGTGTACAATCATAAAAATGGTTCTTAATGAGCTTTGTACCTAGAACCATACTTAGTAGGATCCACCCATAGCTACTCGAGCC
Source organism: Ambystoma mexicanum (assembly GCF_040938575.1). NCBI lineage: Eukaryota > Metazoa > Chordata > Amphibia > Caudata > Ambystomatidae > Ambystoma > Ambystoma mexicanum. The sequence goes on along the minus strand of NC_090937.1, from coordinate 485,895,612 downwards.
CAATTTTCAAGAGGGTTGGTTTGACATGTCTACACCACAGGAGTGATTTCCTCCACTCAATTGTAGGACTTCAAAGATATCTTCTCTACATAGTGCGAGCTCCTCCGAATTCCAAATTTGTAACCAGTACAATACTGGTTTGAGCAGGATTTTGTATTTAATTTCCAATAGGCCCATCTCTTGTGTAACTGGTAGCGATGGGCAACTTGAAGGTAAGCCCAAACGTCACTATAGATTTGTTTTTTGGGATGTCCGAATAGGGGTACAAGATGTGTAGGCCCATACATATATTAACAGTACAGGAAGGAAAGGGCGCACTCTGATTCCCTGCACAATTCACCTACTCAACAGCTGGTGTTCCCCTACCGGTTTCAGTGCTCATCACATCAGGGAAGCATTCTTTACGTGCAGCTCACAACCAGTGCAGGTGTTGGTAATCAGTCTTGATTCTGTTTCAAGCACTACTGGTAGCTGTAGATATTACACGCCCTGCGTTAGCAGCCGTGTAGTTATGGTTAAGTTGCTAAATCCATAGGAAGAGCACTTTTTTGGCGGCTTATACCTTCGCCCCCCGGACAAATCCTCACCAAACTTTACAATAAAGTATATGGCCCGTCTGCAAAGTTTGGTGAGGTTTGGTGTAGAGGGGGCAAAAATATAGGTCTCAAAATGTATTTTTTCCCTTAGACTGAATGGAGAAAAACTTTGCTCATGCCTACAGCCAAAACCGCTGGACAGATTTTCACCAAATTTGCGGCAAGAGCAGTGGCTTGGTCTTGAAAGCGTGCTTTTGTAAATGTGGTGGAAATCCGTCCAGTAGTTCTTTTTTAAAACGACCAAAAAGTAGGTCCAAAAAAATGTGTGATATCTTTGTCCGCTCCACGGACATCGATTGGTCAATGGGCTTACATCATGCCCGCGGACAAGCAACGTGTTCGCCGATTGGTTGCAGTGAAGCGAGAGGTGCGTCGCATTTTCCCGATATGCCTGCCAAGTTTGATCCGTGAACATCCGCGGACAGCGCGGCGTAGAACAGAGCTGAAATCTAATTTTGGGGAGTGTGTTGGTGTGGAAGAGTGGCTGGAGAGGGTGGGGGAGTGAGAGATGGGTCAAATACTGTATTTGTTTAGATGGAAGAAGGCCGTGATGTGATAGCGGTGTCTGCGGACATACCAGCAACAGACCGCACCATTGGGTATTTTATTATTCTCTGATGTATTGGTTTTGGGTAGTCAGTCGAGTATTGGGTGGAGAGGGCATGCATTGAAGAGTTTGTGCATTGGCTGCAAGTACTGTCTTAGTATGTCAAGTGAAGATGATAGGGCTTGAGGTGGTTGTGTTATGTTTTTGGGTTGTGGTCAGTTGGTAGGTGTTTGCTTGCATGGGTGTGTTATGCTGTGGTGGTTGTGGGCAGGGTCTAGAGTTCTTGAGTGCATGGCCGAAGGAGAAGTGTTGGCTTATCCGAGGGGAGGCACTGTTTTATTACAAATGAAGAGTAGCATGGCAATAAAGCGATGATGGAAATATCTTGATACATTTACAGTATCTAGAGAGCAGAGTTCTCCTGGTGTTTCCATATATCTATATTTTTTTTGTTTGCTATGCGTCGGAAATCGTCCAAATCTTCCCATTCATATTCTGCACAACTTAATGTCACAAACCATGTCGGTGGGCCAAGGTTTCTTATCATACAGCGTACTTCTGCATGTCATCGGAACCTGTATTCTTTTGTACCACGCACGTTTGCTAAAAGATTTGTAATGCTGGACTGTAAAACTTCATCTTTTTCTTGCACTTTTTGTAGTAATTGCGTAGCAGACATATTTTGAAAATTGGTTCCTGATGTCAATGTGTGTGCAACTCCGAAGCATAGAGTTGCTAGCTCACTTTCAAAGAGAAGGTGGAAATATGTATTCCACGTTTTGTCTGAATCTGGGGTCTTTCATCCTACCTTCGTCCTTTTCCAGTAGGAAAGAGTAGAGGAAAGGCTTGTGCTTCTACACTTTTTTCCCATATGCTGATTGGAGATCCTTTGGCTTGCCGCATTTGTTAAGTTTCCAGTGCATCATGGTGTCTTTAGAGTGCAATGAGTGAATTGTATAATGGTCTAAAATATTGGATTCTGTAGTAGGATCTAGAAGTTGAAACTGGCCAGTTCCTGATTCGTCTTGAATTATTTCGGTGGTTTCCCTCAGGTTTTCTTTGTAGTATTCATTGTTGATATTGCAAGGCTTCTCTAACTGAATGTACATCCACTAGTGGCTGCCAATTTTTGTTTGGTCTTTTGTAGGTATGCCATTTACTAGGATAATCAGATTTATCTATTGGCAGTTGCACTCCCAGAGTGTATACATTTTCTTTGAGATCTAATGGCAAATAAACTACTTTGCCACAAATGCCTTTCAGTAATTCAGAGGGAGGTAGTGTTAGTTTTGCTGTTTTGGTTGAAGGTGTCTTATTGTTTCAAGTAGCTGCATTGTTTGAATTCCAATACTCTCATACAAGTTAAGTTGTTGCAGTGGTTTTGGTAGTGGGAATAATTTCAAGTTATTATGGCTAGAATGTGAAGGTATTTGGTTGTTGTCAAGTTTTGCAGTGCAGTATCTGCAAAGTATTGAGGGGTTAGTAATTTTTTATTTGTTTTCTGCTATAAGATAGAGAGCTAATTGGAACCACTTGGACACTTGGAATCTTCATTGTTTTCTATTTTCTACATTAGGTCTACAGTTTGTGTGCTATTTTTATAAAAATTCCTGCGGAAACACACACACACACACACACACGGTTTGGTACTTCAGCAGATGAGCTTTTAAACTTTAGTATTTCTTTTTTGTATTGTTGTAGTAGAAGGTTGCCATCTGTAAAGTTGTTGCTACTCTGTTATAAAGATATTGAATTTTCTAAGTGGCTTTCACTTCCAAAATATCTTCTCTGGATGTGCTCTATTTCTTCGAGTAGTTCTTTGGCTTTACCATGTAGAAGACTTATTTAAATTGGCCAGTGCTAAAGCAGGTCTTTTGGCATAGTACAGTTTATGAACAAGATTTTACAGTTGAATGTGTGCTATCATTTTGATATGGTGGAAGGTGCTTTGAAAATAGGTCCAAAATTGCAGCCTAATGAATGTCCTTGTATTCCTGTGTATTTTCGCACTGGACAGGAGTCCATAGTTTGTAATAGTTTTATTTCCAGTTTGTCTTTGCCTTTCACATACTGATTGAGGAACTGGTGTAAACATGTGAAAGATGTTTTTCCTGTGTTACACATTGATGTGCACAGCCATTTGTAGACTGGACACAATGGTTCAGTGGAATGGAGAGTTGTTGCCAAGTTTGCTGGAGATATTTGTGTGAGCAGCATTTCTTGTTCCATGATGGTATTATTAACCTTTTCATACCTTCTTCCACTGCTATGTATGGCCATTGGGTTGGTTTGCTTTTGCTGTATGCTTCTTCATTGGAATATGGTTCTGTGCTGGTGGTGTGACTCACTCACCCTGCAGAGATGTTCGTGAAGTTATCTTTGTTGATATTCTGTTTGTTGAGAAGTCCTTGTTGTAGGTTAGTAGTTAGTTTTGTTAGTGGTTTCATTCTGTTTAAAACCAATATAAATAATTTCCTTTTTGAGAAGGATTGCACTGTCTATGAGAGCTTCCAGGATTAGTTTTCAGTGATAGGTTTTAAGGGTTCAGCTTGATTTCGCTCCTGTTTTTATAAGGTTCTGAAGGACTCTGTGGCAGAACATTTTTTGTAAAATAATTTATTTGATATGCTTACTTGTGGCTACATCAAGATTTATAGGTGCAGTGTTCGCACTAGTGGTAGCTGGAGTCTTTTTTAATACCTTTCTGTTTAGTTTTACATTTTGAAAGAGGAGTCAAAGTTTCTTTACTGCAAGCTGCTTTAGTTTCGCTTGGTGACTATTAGCAGTTTTGTTTGAACTTTTTGTATAAATTCTGCTAGAGGTGGATGCTTATTTTGTACACTTATTTTGATTTGCTCTATTTCTGCGTTGCTTTCTACAGAGTTGCTTTTTGGTAGGCATTCTTTGGTGTCTGTTGGAGAAAAAAAAGAAAGTGTGGGTTGGGACGTTGTGCAATGTACGTGTGCATTTTGAATGAGTGTCTGAGTATGATGGCAGGCATGTATGTAGGTGTGTGCGATTGTGGAATGGGTTGTTACTTCAGGTTGGGAAGGCTATTCTTGTATTTGTGCGTTACTATACTGGTGTTCAGATGACAATACAAAGTGTGCACCTGGTGCGGTGCAATCAGTAATACTGAATCTAATGCTGTAGGGTTGATGCAATTGTTTGTTCTACAATACCAGAATACTACAGTGTTTGAGTAACAGTTCGAACACTACGACAGTATTGCACTTACTTTGTTGGATGCAAAGTGTAGGTTTCTTCTGGGTTCTGTCTTGTACTTCAGACGCTACAGGTTTTCAGGAGTGTGGTCTTCACTGCAATTGTGAATGAAGGAAGTTAGTACATATGTGTGTTAATGGCACAGTAATTTCACTTGAAGAATAGATTAGTTACATTTGCAGAAGGATTCCTTTCTAGGAAGAGATACTGTATGTGTTAAATTGCATGGCTTTGTATACAAATGGGGATTTTGGAGGATCAGCATCATTACTAAGTGGGTTAGTGGAGTATTTATAGGTGTGTCCTGTGAGGTGCACTTTTGAAAGTGTGTGTGTGTGTTCCTGTTGCACTGTTTAGTGTGGTAATGGATTAGTGGAAGTTGTAGTAGGACGAGAAAGAAAAGCTTGGAAAGATGTACAGATTGAAAAGGAGAATGTTTTTGTGTGTGGAATTCCATTAATTTTTTGGTGTATAGATGCTTGCTACATGAGTGCTGGAAACCTTTCAGTTCTTTGACATTGTTATCCACATTCCTATTAGCACTGTTCTGAAGGTACACTTGTGTTTGTTTGGTTTTGTAAGTATGTCAATTGTCAGGCATTGTCATGAGCACTGTTTCCAAGGAGTCAGGACAAGCCCAACATCCCCGGAAGCAGGCTCACAACGCTCGCCCCTGGTCCCAACCGACCCCTATCGGTGCCCTTTGGACCATGTCCTGGCGCCGTTGGCGCCAGGCTCATAAGAATCACCGGTCCCGGTGCCAGAGGTGCCGGGCTCATACTTTGTGCAAAGGTGCTTGGGTGGACTTACCTGTAGCAGACCATGCTGCATACTCACCTTCACAAGTCCTGGCAAGATGAAGCCCCAGCCTTCTGCTGGGAGGGACTATTTTCCGGATCTGGGACTACTTTCTTACCTGGGTGGGGCTGGCACCACTCCTTGACTCTGGAACACAGGAACTCTTTTTCTCTTGGGCGAGGCTGAGGAGGAAGACACCTAATCACCTCAACACTATTTAAACCACACCCGATTAGAAGAATGTGCTTCGCGTTATTCTGCATCTGCAGCAGGACGCTCACTGAGTCAGCTCCAGTCTTCCAGTGACATCTTCTGCTCCAGCACCTGTGGAAACAAGTCTGATCTTCACTTACCTTCCAGGGATCCAGTCTCCGGCCGCATCTGTCAGCAAAGGAACATCAGGTTAGCAAAAGGCAACGCTTCAGCAGCCGCGCTTACTTACCCGACCCATCGGCATCTTCCGAATCCCGTGGCCTCTTCCTGCAAGACAAAACCCTGGTTAGTTCAGAAAGGGGGGAATTGGACGCAATTATATTTTCGCTTACCGGAGTTGTGCGCGCTCCGCCATCTCCTCTTCCGCTGCATCTACGCACCTGCAAATCAAGAAAAAGACCTTAAAGAGGTGCGAATAAAACCCGTCAGCAAGCATATTACTTACGTGCTCCTCCACGTGCACGGACCTTCATACTTACGTGCTTGCACGTACCTTGGCGAAGGTAATCCGACTCCTACAGCACCCAAAACCTGCAAATAGAGAACACGGGACTTTGAAGAGGGGTCACTGCAAACGGCCCATCTCCCCCCTACTCACGTGCATCCGCACGCGCAGCATTCTCTGTGGCCACGCCCTCAGCATTTCGGCACCTAAGAAACAAAGGCAAAGACTTCATTAAAAGGTGCTCTCTTTTAGGGCCACGAACTTTACAAACTTACCAGCATCCGCTCGTGCAGAAAACGACGGCATCGCTTCTTCAGCAGCTTTATACCTCTGAGGCTACAAGAGACTTAAAGCATTTCCAGTGATGTAACTGGAACCCAGCGCCCCTGCATCAGTTGCAGGATGGAGAGCCCAGCATTCACATATCTAAGGTGAGAGCTCATTCAGACTTTGGGCCTCAGGGAAAAGACGAATAAGGAGGAGAAGCCCAACCAACAACCAGCCATTAATCCCTTTTTCTTCCGCCTGCAGACACCTTACTCTACAAGTCAGACATTCCATTAGAGGAGGTCCGGTCCAGAGAACCATCCGAGTCCTGCGCTCTCAATTGAAGACACGGTAACTGTCCAGCCAGGATCTGCGCCTCCGTGGGAACCAGGTGAGCGTTACAGGCATTCTGTTTAAATAACTGCATTTTATTTACTTGCAATGCTTTTGTAAGATACAAGCTGGTCTTCTGTTTTGTGTGCACTCTAGGAATTTGGAATAGTGTGTTAAGGGGTAATTGGTTGTGAAAATGAAAGGAAATAAGAGAATTATAGGTTGGACATTGCAATGAGTAATATGGGTAAAATGGAAAGCAGACAGATTTGTAAGTGAACTTGATTATAGGAGATGGGAGAAATTAGAGTATGCTTTTTTGTAGATTATGCAGTGTGAATGGCAGGTACCCTGTTATATGCATTTATAAAAGAGTTGCAAATTTACTCTAAACAAAATATTCATACCTGTAGTTTGTATTGATGTATGTAAGTGCTTTGCAATCACAGGACACTTGTACTCAAGAGTGATGAACAGTTCATCTAAGTGCTGAATTGTGATGACAGAGTTAGATGTAGAGTTCTTGGATGTGATTGGTGGATGTTTGTGCGACTGCTTATGGGTATCCAATGAGAGAGTGGTGCAGACAGTGACATGGAAAGGGAAAAAGGGCTGCCCCTGTGTTGCGGGGTCAGCAGACAGCACGGCTGTTCGCGGACATGGCGTGCCACATGCAGGGTTTCTCAGCATATCTAGCATGGAAAGGGGACTGTGGGGATTAGCCAATCATGTGTTGAAGTTGTTCTTTGCAGAAAGAGGCTGTGTGTGTAGTTAAAATGGCAGAGGTGAAGAAAGCGAGGGTGTTGGTAGTTGGAGATCTCTAAAACATTTATAAGCAGAGGTATGCTATGTCTAAACATATGGCTGCCAGTTTTGGTTTTGAAGGAGTGGAGGTTTTGTGGTCAACGGTGCCTGGTTCCAATATGCAAGCAATGGTTGGAGTTTGTAAGAGTTTCTCCACGTGGTGCAGTCCAGATGTAGTGGTACTGCATTGGGGCGCTGTCTATTCGGGATACATCAGTGTTCCTAGTTTGTTGAATGCTCTTGAAAACTTGGTTCAGGCAGTGATGGTGGTTCTTCCATATGCCAATGTGATTTTTTCTGAAATGTTGCCTAGGGTAGCATGGGACAATTGTAATGTTTTTTGTCCTCAGAAATGGTGCAAGGTGTTTGGTTAACATAGGGATGTCTGCTTTCTTGTTTAGAGCTGGGATGTTGTCTTATAACAATGACAATATTGATTTTGTTAATTAACTATTGCAAAGCAGATGGCATTTCTTTATCCATATTGGGAAATACTGTTATTTCGAAATATAAGGAATGCTTTACAGAGGTTAATGTGAAGACATCAGGAAGAAAATAAGTGAAAAAAATAACAAAATTAAAGGTGTTTTTTAGATGCACTTTCAAAAAAACAAAAGAAAGGCTCTTTTCAGAGCCACCATCAAAGGATCAATAGAGTACACCATTTAAATTTTCATTCCTCACCCTCAGATTCTGCGATCTGTCCGCAGATCACGCGTCTTACATACAGGAATTTTGAGGCTGAGGGGCATGCAAATGAGACTGTGCAGGCCAAGGGATTGGTCAATAAGGTTTACTGGATGTGATGTGTAAGGAGGGACTTTGGCAGAAGCAGAAACTGTTTCCTGAGAGGAGAGCAGATCGCTTTGGCCGTGTCTTTCAGAAGGCAGAGTGTCTGGATTTTGGGCGACTCGTGGATAAATTGGTTGGAGGTGCATGCAGAGCGCTGTGTAGTGGCTGCACATCTTGGATTCCCTCATGTGCATGTGCACTGGCATGGAGGGCGTGGAATGAAGTGGCTGAATTTGGTTCCTTTTTGTGCTACTTTGATGACACACCGGCATCCAGACATTATTATTATTCATTGTGGAGGGAACAGTTTAGGACATGTGTCTGGAATCTCCTTGCAGTTTGCAATGAAAGAAGGACTTGGGAAAGTCACAGACATGTTTCCAGAATCCAGAGTAATTTTTTCTCGTATTGCGCAGAGACAAATGTGGCTGCGTCGTTCTTCATTTGGTCCACAAATGGAGAAAGCGAGGCGCAATGTCAAAAGGGCTGTTTGCGCTTTTTTGAGAGATGTTGCATGTCCTCTTTTCACAATGAAAATATAGGTTTTGTAGCGCACACATTTTTCGCAGATATGGAGTACATCTTATTCATGCTGGGAATCCGATTTTTCTTTTTGGAAGTATAGCAATCCTTTTTCCAGTAGGTGTTGATCACTTGAACTTTTTGAAACAAAAAAACACCACAAAAAGGCTCTTTTCAGAGCCACCACGTACTCCCGGAGAAGAGTCCAATGGTTTTGATAGCGCAATACCCCAAAACCTTTAATGTTCGCGGACTGTCCGCGGAATTCTAAAAATGAAGAGGGCCCTGCAGCATTTTATTGGCACTTCTATTTTTAAACTGTAAAAGGTGGTTCTGAAAAGAGCCTTTTTTTGTTGTTTTGCATTTGTTTTTTTATTTCATTTATCTATCAATTTCAAACAAGTACATGTAAGATCCTTATTCAAGCAGCTAAATATAGCAATAACATATCTTACCATATACATCCATTAAACATCAATCATACCCCATCTCAAGGAAAAATATTCATAAACTAATTAAAGTAATAATCATTGGGGTCATAAAAAACTTATTCAATAAAATCATCAACGAAAAAGAAAAAAATGTATGCAAATTACTCAACACCCAGACAAGAAACAAACACATCAGACAAACATATATATACACACACTAACTATAACAAATACAAAGCACCTACGTTAGCATCCGATCACTAAGTTATACATTTGATGTACCACTACCATATAAATCAATAAAGGATTTCCACATAATCCAATAGGCTTCCTCTTTGCCCTTTCTTTTATACACAACTAATTCAAAATCAGATGGTATCACCACATCGTTAATCCAGTCCTCCACCGTTGGTTTCTTTCTGGTGTTCCATACTTTCATTATTTGTTTCACCGCCACCACCAAGATTCTATCTATCCAAGATCCATATAAACAAGCCGTTAAACAGTGCCCAGTGTTTGCCAATAGGAAGACCTGCAATGGCCTTCTTGGGAATTTGATAGATAATGTCATATCTAGTCTGTCAAATATGTCACCCCAGAAGGTGAGCACTCTGGGGCAATACCCCAACATATGAAGCAATATTCACTTCTCCTTCCCACACCCCCAACATAAATCATCCGCTATTAACCCTAAATTGTGCATGCGTTCACGAGTCCAATACAATCGTCCCAAAACTTTCTGATGGACTAGTCGTAACTTGCAATTCAATTTGCTACTGTGCCCAATTCGCCATACATATTTCCAAATTCCATCAGCAATAGCACAACCCAAGTCCGATTCCCATTTCAGTTTCAAATTACTCCATGACTCCAACACTGAATCATCCTCTGACATGAGTTTCAAGTACGCAGAAACATTACGTGGCGACAAACAAAATATGGTCTACCCTGACGGTTTCTTCTCTATTGGTACAGACATTATTCTGGTTAGAAGACAGTCTAATTCCTTATACCTATTCTTCTCCTTCACACCCAATTGAAATAATCTTTGAAGTTTCTGGAAGGACATCAAATGTCCGCCTTGCAGTAAGTCGCCAAGCAACAAGATCCCCTTTGAAATCCAACTTCACCAATACAAAGTCTTGTTTTCAATTTGCAATGCCGGGTTCCGCCAAATTAATGACTTATAGTTCAGAAACAAATTCCCATTAAAGTTAAGTATCCACCACAACATTAAGCTTTTAGTCACTGTAACAGTTGCTAATTTAACAGAACCCTTGAGTAGGTTTCCCATAGAAAAGATATTTTCCAACCGAAATTGTGACAAGGCATCCCTCTCAATTCCTAACCAGATTGGCTCCTTTTCTGTCTCCGCTGTCACATATAGGAGACTTTGCAGAATGGGATTGTAAGCGGTCGGGAACATATGTAAAATATATATATTTTTTTAACAAGACTCAGAAGGAAAGGAAGGGAGGGTAAGGAAAGGGCACCAGCCACAGGGATAAGAAAGGGCAGGTGGATAGAGGAAGATGTTGGGTGGGACTCACTTGGGTAGGTGGCAGACTCTCAGGCTCCCAGACCGTAGCCTCGAAAGTACTTCGAAGTGTTTCCCCCCCGCAGAGTACCGCGTCGCAGTACATACACAATACTGTGACCCTCGAACGGTAAGGGTCTGCTGCATCACATATGGCCTGCAAGGCTGGTTCAGGGATGCGCTGCTCCACTGGAGTGTCTCTTGTGGTAGCAGGAGCAGATACAGAGCATGTTGTAGAGGAACTCCACTTACTACTTTGATCGAAGGGAACAACCCTTCGAACTGCCGCCTTGTGAAAAGACCCCCGGTGTCGCCAAATGGAAGTGATCCCGTAGCTATACAGACCCGGTTTGCCACGACTGAGCACTAAGTCACACACAGTGCAGCGCACCTTGTCTGCACGTGCCTTGGGTACCCTCCCAAAGGTGGCAAAGAACCTCCACATCCAAGACTCACGCTGGCTGGCAGTAGTGGGGACTTCCACTACCTCATCCTCATCTTCCTCTTCATCCCTCTCTACATCTCCAGGCCCGTTCCCCTTTCCAGGCCTTTGGGAAGGTGGTGTTGGTGAAGGAGGAGGGGGTGGTGGTGCTGAAGCCGAGGCAGCTGCAGAGGTGGAAGCCATGGATGCCATCTGGGATGTAGCACAGCAGGCAAAGGAATGGCACAGCAGCCAAGGCAATGTAGCACACCAATATTGAGCAATGCTCTCTCTGGTAGCCAAAAACAGAATGAGGAGCAGCTTTAGGGTGTGGCCTTTTATAAGGGTGCTGGAGCATGCTTCGTGGACAGCGCGACTGTCCGCGAACACTTCAAACACCAAAAAGGGCTCAAAAAGTTCCAAAAAGTAACCAGATCGCTAGGGACATGGTCTGGTACATGTCCAAGGGTGAAGTTTCACCTTAAAACACCTTGGATTGCCAAAAAAAGCACTTTTTTCGTGTCCGGGGGCCCGGACTGTGCTTGTGGACAAGGGCCTACGCTCAGCGTGGGTGCGGTCACATGATGACATCGCGGACACGTTCGCGAATGGGACGGCTGTCCGTAGGACACCTATTCCGCGGGATCAGTTGTACGCATGCGCACATGTGTTCTATGGACATGGTTTGGGTCCCCGAACTAAAAGTGCGACACACGTGCAGCGGACAGTTACAGACAGGCGCAATGTTCGTAGGACCCCGAGAGTGGGATGCGAACTAATTAAAGGTGCGTCACAACTTTGGGGACGGGTTATGCGTTCTACGGACACCTCCATTTTGATTGCGGACAATACGAACAGAAAGGGTCCTTAGGACAACCCCATTTTGGTTAATTACAGACTGGCGGACAGGATATGTGCCCCACAGACATCCCCATTTTGATTGCGGGCAGTACGAACAAGCATAGTGTCCTTAGGACACCCCCATTTTAGTTAATTGCGGACATCCCGGACAGTCGCGCCGTCCGCGGACTCCCAAACGGCCTTTTAAAAAAAAAAAACAGTCACATATAGGAACAGTATACATAATGCTTTATTAAGATCCAAAAATATAGAAATTAGGAAAGACGGGGTAGCAGAAATGGACATACAGGGGAATTAGGGTTTTCTACATGTAGGGTGGTAGGGAAGGAAGGGATTAAGGTCTCATAACATTTTGGTGATGGGGAATTATTGGGGATGGTTGACTGGGGCATGGAGAAGGGGTACAGGTTCACGGGGGACAGTGATTACATTTTTTCCATGATATGGTTTTCTACAAAGTTCTTCAAAATAATGAAATTGGTAATTAATTGATCCATTTTTTGTGGTAAATGCTGCAGATGAAGATGTAGATTTCCACAGTGTCTGTTGTTCCATTAGTACATGATGTAATGTTTGAGTATTACTCTTATTTTCTGTATGTACTGTTAAAGAAAGAAAAAAATGTGTTTGGTACATGTGAAATAATGTGTATTACTTGGCTTACTTTGCAAACTGTAGTGTCTACCATTAGTATCACTGTTTTCAGTTATTTATGGCCATTTCTTGGTAAAAAAAAAATGTTTTAGTGTATCCTACTAAATAATGTTTATAAATATAGGAATTAATGTAGTGTACTTACCAGTTTGTTTTTCAGTTTTGCTGTTACTGCTTTGTAGGTGTGCTGCTGCTATTTGCTGTGCAGTTTCTGTATAAAGCATCAGTGAGGTAATTCTGCTGGAGGCATATGTTATTTTGTTTTGTTATGTTCCATTATGTTTCATATGCTATGAAATTGGACTTTTGGTTTCTTACATATATAGTTTGTACTTCTTATTTATTTTTCAATGTAATTTATTGATATGCTGCTCTTTGAATATGTTCAGTGTGTTTGTTCTATGATACAACAACGTAAGATAACCCCTGAGTTTTTTAACAGTGTTGATGTTGACCGAGTCCGTCCACGTACATTCGCATGATCCACGGACATTGCAGCCACTAGCATGGGACAGGGTGTTCAGTATGTTGTATGGTATATCTATATAAACTAAGAGTGTCCTAGTAAAGACCTATCAAATTCGTGATATCTATATTCAGTGGAAAAAAGTTGTTTAAGGATGTTATGGTTAAGTTGCGCTACTAAAAACCTATGAAATTAAGTGAAAAACGTTGTTAAAGGGATGTTATGGTTACAAGTAAAACCGGAAAACCCCTGAAATTTGCCAGTTATGGTAAGCTAAGCAACCATAACTCGCGCTGCCACCGTGCACTGCTAACACCCATGACATCAAAGATGACACCACAAATATCATTGATGATTATATATAATGATGATTATATATAACAGCGACCTCCACCTTATATTTAAAGGTGAGTCCGACTCCCATAGGAAACCCAAAAAATGAATTACTAATAACTTAACTGCAACGGATTTGGATGAAATTCTGAAGACCACGCCCGGGTCCTCTGCCACCTGCCAGAGGGCAATGTTTTTCTCCGCCATTTTTCGATAAACGTAGCTATAAAACTACACATAGCCGTGACAATCTGTATTCCATCCACTGGAAATAGCCATCCGGGACTCCCATTCATGCAGTAACCGGGACCGACACCGCTTAGCTTCAAGGCGAGGAAGGGGCTGGCCTCCTCAGGCCATGTTGCCTAATAAATAAGAACAAGTTACAAGACCACTTGGCGCAACATGGCCTGACTGGGCCAGCCACTTCCTCGCTTTGCAGCTAAGCTGGGTCAGCCCCGGTTACTGCACAGATGGGAGACCTGGATGCTTAGTTTAGTATCCAGGTACAAACTAATTTCCTCCCATAGGAGCCTGAAGGCTATGATAATAGTCCACAAATGCCTATATGGGCAAGCCCCTGGTTACCTGAAAGACTGTGTTAAGGCTCATCAACCGGTAAGAAATACCAGATCGAGTGATGGTATTTGCTTATCTGTTCCTAGGAGTAAACAAGCAGGAGGTATGGGCAGGTCCATTGCCGTTCAGGCCGCCACGTTGGGGAATAAACTTCTGAATGTTCTGCGCGTGAAAAATTATTTGTTTTCACAAACCATGAAAAACATCATTTGATTAACTAATGCTGGATGACAGTTGTCTGTCTTTCCCCTTCTCTCCTCTTTCCTTTTGTCTTGCTTCTTTTCTCTGCGCCCGATGCCTGCGGCATCCGGGGCACTACAAGTGAACAAATAAATAAATTAAAGTGATGCCGATCAAGGGAAGAGAAGCCTTGGGAATTTCTTTTGCGCAACATTGATGGGGACATACAGATGCATGTCCTTTAGATCCAGAGCGCACAATCATTCTCCCCGGTTGAGTGCATTCATTCTGTATATGGGTTGTGTGGTGGACTAGGAGTCTGATGCACTCAGGACATTTTGAGGATTTTATTAAATAAAGAATATGCCTAGCTTTCACTATTGCTAGGGCGGAGGTTCCCTGCCTAGCAAATCTAAGGGTGCTTGTCTGTCACCAAAAATCCAAAGAAAATGTCCTCTGTCCAAAACCTACTTCCAACTAGCCCTGCCACTATAACCAACTAAACACCAGAATGTTAAACTTCTTGTAACTTTCTTTTGGTCAGACTCAATGGGCAGTTTAATGTCAATAAAAGGAAAATGTCTCTTAAGCTCACATTCGACTTCACAATTCTTATTGATTATTTTAGAGGTGTAATTGCATTGGGGATGTGGACCCTTCTTGTACCACTCTCCCAACCCTTTTGGCACAGTTCTTTCAGTCTTCTCTTTCTCCCTTTTAATCCGTAAAATTCTGATAGGGCGTTCTTGACCCTCATGGTGTACTACAAAGGCTCACACTTAGGGTTTCTCAGGTTCCCATAACCGACCGCTACTTTGGTTCACTTTCTTACTGTTTCTGAAAGAGTATTCCTGGCCTTTTGGACTGTTATTCAAATACTCATACTTTCTCATTACGTTTGTACTTCGACTTTCCACAGGCTCTAATAAGCAGATTTCACATGCTTCAATTAGTGTCTCAGTATCTCGTAGGGTGCGATCGGCCCTTAGGGGGGCATGGCCAGCACACATGCCGTAAAGCCGTGAATCCGAGGAGCTCCTGCCCGAGATCCTAACACGAGCGGAATCGCGCTGTAAATACAGCTATACTCTTTCCGAAATTAACCTCAGCTGAAAGGGGAACCTTTCCCCCGTGATCGGACCCCACTTTCGGGAGCTGTCGGATGCCAGCTGGCCCTGAACGAGGCCGGGGAAGAGGCGCCCCTCGACCACCCAAGATGGCGGTGCCCGGCGGGCTGTAATCCGGAACAACGCGAGCCCAACGAGTCACACGGACTGCGCTGGGGCAACGGCTTGTCTCAGCCCCCCATAACCAGACGGCGACTCCTCGAGGCACCGGGGAACCGAAAACGAGGCAGGAAAGAAGTCGGGACGCTGCGGCCGTAGACCTCCCCATTCCTCTTGCCGCCCGACGGAGCCCCTGGCGAGGGGAGGCAGCGAAGTCACCAGCAGCTGCGCGGTCCCGCGACGGGACCCACCAAGGTAAGGACGCCCGCCCTTAGAAGGAGGGAGGAGCGGCCTGGGACTCACACAAGGGCCTGCCGCGGAGCGTGGCTTGCTACGCCCGGGCACGCAGCAGCTCCAGGGGGGCGGCCCAAGTAAGGGACAAGCTGCCATAATTCCTGGAACTAAACAGGGCCCTCCCAAACTAATGCGCGCTGGAGGCAACCTGGCACACCTTAAAAAGAAACTTGTCCCTGGCGGGGGCGGAGGACCACACAAAGAGGACGACCATACGTGTGGGACCCCGGGGGCTGTTGATTATTGGCGAGGCCTGGGGACCAGCAGGTTTCGCTAGGCTGAAAACTGATCACGCACCTTGGAACGGCATAGCATGGTGCTAGAGGAGGTCCAGGGCTGCAATTGAACTGCACATAATAGACTGCCTAGACGACGGTATCCATTGAGCTGAACTATAATAATCACCTGCCGAGCGGTAGAGATAGCTCACTGGACCCGGCGGCAGCGATGTCCCCACCGAAAAACAAGACAAAATTAATAACCATGGACTCTTACACGACGGTTAGGCCCAAACAGCTGCAGCAACAAGAGCCCACACCCAATGCAATGCCACCACAACCGGAAACAGAACCCAAAGATACACTAGTCCTCCAAGCTATTGCAGCACTACGCACCTCTATTGGAACCAAAATAGAGGAAATGAGGGCGGATATGCAGCTTATGCGACAGGATGCCCGTAACCTAACAGAGTAAATACGAACGAAGCCACCCTGCACGACAACGTAGCAAATACTTCTGACTTGAAGGCAAAGGTAGTGGACTTGGAGCAGAAAGTAGCGAGACTTGAGGCAAGATCTGAAGATGCGGAGGGACGCGCTCGGCGCAACAACATTAGGATTTTGGGGGTTCCTGAAGACTTGGAGGGCCCAGACCCGACAGACTTTGTAGAGACACTGCTCCTGCAAGAAATTGGGGCGGGAAAACTATCACAAGGGTTCTCTGTGGAGCGCGCCCATAGATCACTTCAAAAGCGGCCCCTGCCAGGCTCACACCCACGTCCCATAATAGCGAGAATTCTAAATGTTCGCGTCAGAGAAAAGATACTACGGCATTCGAGAGAAGGCGGGGAGATCAGGAGGCAAGACTCCAGAATAGTCATATACCCCGACTACACTCCCGCGGTCCAGAGAGCCAGAAACTCCTTCATTCCAGTAAAAGCCAGGCTTCGAGCGCTGAACCTCAAATACATGCTACTCTACCCATCTCGCCTCAAAGTTCTGTATAAGGGAAAGGCAACTTTCTTAGAGACCCCGGCAGCGGCAAACATGTCGCTCGAGCATAATAACTTAGCGGAGAACGAAGAGGAATCACAGCAAAACAGATGAAAGAGAAACAACCACTAATAACACAAACGCCATTACAAGGCCCCACACTAAAGTCAAGATGTTAATCGAACAACGCAAGGGGCCGTCTCAGAAAATGTTACAGCAGTATAGGGCAGGAGCACAAAGAACCACGAGCAAGTACACCGCTGACCCACCCCCACGACGACAGTGCGGGTCAAATGCCTGCACACTACCCGCGTCGAAAGGCCGGGAGTGGCCTAGAAGGCTCGGGAGCCCCTGAGCGCTGCAAGTTGGGAGCAGCTGCAGGAGGCAGTTTACTGTTAAACATTTTGATTTATTCATTCACCCGAATGAAAGTTACGAAAGTTGGTAAGTCTCCAGAATGCATTGGAACAGAAGCGGGAATGTGGGCGGGAGAGGGAGTTACAGTGTGGGCAACCCCCCTCCGGGACAGGGAAACTGGCAAAATCCACCCTAAAGCACCATGGCCGGAAGAATAAAAATAATGACATGGAATGTTAGGGGCCTCGGCACTTACCTCCGTAGGAACAGGATCAAGTCATATCTGCTCAGGAAAAAGGTGGGAATAGCGCTTTTGCAAGAAACGCACTGCACAGCGGAAACCATGGCCAAACTGCAGGAACACTGGGGCGGGCAGGGGTTTGGAACAGCCTATTCAAAATATGCTAGAGGGGTATATACCTGGATTCACCCCCAACTCCCTTTCCGTCTATCTAAGTTTGTGAGCGACCCAGAAGGTAGATATGTGATACTACAGGGATACATTGAACAACAAGAGCTATGCATAGTGAACTCGTACCTCCATAATAACAACATCACGGCCCACCTGGCCTCCATGTACGCCAAGACCACGCACTATAGACATAGCCTCTTCATCTGGGGAGGTGATTTCAACTGCGTGCGCAACCTCACACTGGATAGATCGTTACCACCACCCACCGCCACAACGGCTGCCACGACCGCGCTAAACACGCTGATTGATAGATTAGACCTGGCCGATGTATGGAGGGAACTCCACCCCCAAACCCGAAACTACTCGTACTACTCATCCCCGCATGGCCTCCATACGAGGCTAGATTACATCTTTACAGGCAGAGAACACCTATCCCAGATGGGAGGAGCAGAATACCTAGGGAGACCTATCTCAGACCACTCCCCCTTAACAGTAGAATGGAACCACACCGGTCCCAGACCTCCTATCCCCATGTGGCGAACGCCAGTAGAGGCTCTGAGAGACCAAGATCGACGACTACATAGAACTTAATAAGAGAAGTGTAGATCATGTAAGCACAGTATGGGAGACCCTAAAGATAGTGACCAGGGGCGAGATCATGGCAAAAGCGGGTGGCATCAGAAGATTACTACGGGAGGAACTGGCCCAGGGAGAAACAGAGATAGAGAGGCTTAGTAGCGACCCCACAGACCCACAGCGGCATGAAGACAGGCTGAGGGCGCTCCGGGAGGAATGCTCGAGCTCTTGGGACAGACTTGCTAAGTTTGACTACGTCGCTCGAACGAACAGGGCGCACGTAGAGGCAGATAGACCCAGCAGGCTCCTGGCCTGGCTCTGCAGACGGGAACACCCCTGGCACACTATAACCATGATTCAGGACGCACAGGGCAATACACATCAGACCCAACAGGACATAAATGAGACCTTCAAAAACTATTATACACAACTATACTCACATGAAATTGCAGTCCCCGTAGACCAGATAGCAGACACCTTGGAGGAGATAGGGTTGCCTAGACTCTCTTCGGCACAAGCCGAGGCCCTAGAGGCTGAGATCACAACAGAAGACATCGCCGAAGCAATTAAGTCGCAAGCCACATATAAGGCCCCCGGGAGCGACGGGTTACCCGCAGAATTTTACGAAACCTACGTCCCCTCCCTGATACCACTTCTGCATGAGGTTTTCCAAGAAATATATGAACGAGGCATTTTACCTAACAGCATGAGGGGAAACCCTAGTGATCCCAGTCCTCAAACAGAACAAGCCGGCTGAGCATTGTGATTCATATCGCCCCTTGGCCATGCTCAATTACGATGTCAAACTGCTGACCACAATCCTAGCCCAGAGGTTGTCCAGGCTGATAGGGGATGTTGTGCACATAGACCAATGCGGGTTTGTGCCAGGCAGGAACACGACCATGAATTTACGCAGACTTCAGCACATCATCCAACAAACAGACACAAGCACTGAACCCTATGCCCTGCTATCACTTGACGTCATTAAGGCGTTCGACTCCATATTCTGGGAGTGGCTGCTTACGGTCCTGAAGGAATTTGGATTTGGCCCGAGATTCATTAGGTGGGTCTGCATACTGTACACCAAACCACGAGCAAGAGTAAAGACTGGGATACACATATCAGAAGTTTGGGACATATGCAGAGGCACCCGGCAGGACTGCCCGCTATCTCCCATGCTTTACATTCTGGGGCTGGAACCCATTGGTATTTACTTCCTGAAGCAATTCTTTGATGCCGGAAAAAGAATAGGAGAAATCGATCACATCATCTCCCTCTATGCAGATGACGTTCTACTGTACGTTAGAGACCCGCATCTCAACATCCCAACCATGCTGGAAGTCCTAGACAATTTTTCCAAAGTATCAGGCATACAATTTAACAGAGCAAAGTCCTGCTTATTCCCACTAGCAGGCCTGAAAGACAGAAGTGCGAAGGAGCTCCCACCATTGGGGATACAATGGCAGACCGCCAAGTTTCGCTACCTAGGCATTCAGATTATGCACACCCCTCAATTAATGCACGAACATAACACAATAGCTGTAATACCCAAGTTACGCAGATCAATGGCCTTTTGGGCAAAACTCCCACTGTCACCAATGGGGAGAGTCTCGATAACTAAAATGATAATCCTCCCCAGGCTCCTGTATGGATTCCAAAATGTACAATATTTCATTAAGAACCCATTCTTCCGACTACTAGAGTCACTAATTTGAGAGTTCATCTGGGGGCAGGGTAGGCGTAAAATAGCACATTCCACATTAGTCTTGCCATATGCCCAAGGAGAAATTCAACTCCCGCACTTTGAGAAATACTATTTAGCAGCCCAACTTAGTTTTGTGTCCAAATGGCTGGCCGACGAGACCACATCTGAGACCCCCTTGCTACAGTCCCTGACCTCTCCACTGCAACTAAAGAATTTATCTGGGCGCAAAGTCACTTGCTGAAAAACGCACCCTACATAGCCACTCTGGGAAAACAAATCTGGCAAAGAACGAAGTCACTAAGGCACCTAACGCACCTATACTCCCCGGAAATATCAATGATCTGGGACCTATGTAAAACAAACTCTGACTTGCTACACCTCAGGGCCTGGGAGAGGAAAGGGGTTTACATGTGGGGAGACCTATACGACGAGGGCTCCTTCAGAGAGTTCAGCTCAATGCAGGACACGGATGGGATACCCACTAGTCATTACTTGTGGTACCGTAAGATACGTGAAATAGCTCGACAAGTGGGACACCTGGCCAGAAGAACCCGAGTCCGACGCTTTCACTACCCTACTGTATAACTTAGGCGAGGGACAGAAACTGGTCTCCCAAATATACAGACACCTCAATGATAATCCTAACCCAAAAGGAGGAACGTTGAAAAACAAGTGGGAAGCGGACACTGGCCGAGAACTGTCGGATGGAGAATGGGACAGGGCGCTAGCATTTCCCAAGGCCGTGTCCAGAAATCACAGATTTCGCCTTATACAATTAAACGTCCTTCATCGGACATACCTAACCCCACACAGGCCAATGACATTCAATGGGCAAGCGAACCCTAACTGACCATGGTGCAAAAAGGACAGGGCAGACCTCATACATATGTTTTGGGAATGCAACACAGTACAATCCTTATGGGCTAAAGTGAAGCAGACTTACAAGAAAGCGTGCACTTACAGCTACAGATGGTCTCCTGAGGAATGCCTCTTAGGGACATACCCCAGACCGACCAAACTTAAACATTGGGTGAAATTAATGGACTTGCTGTGCATAGTGGCAAAAAGACACATCACCATGTCCTGGAAAAAAACAGCGGGGCCCAGACATAACGCCTGGTATAACAAACTTGTAAGATGGGTTAACGCAGAGACAAGGGCATGGGAGGACAGCGTCACTAGATCAACCGACGAATCAAGCACCACCCTGGAGGCATGGAGGGAGATCATCACCACTATAATCTACCCCTCAGACGATAAACCCCATGAACATATATTGAGTGGATCGCATTGGACTGCCGGCACACAGAAACCCGCTGGGGTGGCCCCTGAACACCTAAGGCAATGGCTGAACTCAGGCAACTCCCACCCCACAACACGACCGCTGAAGACCTTGAACCTGGAAGATGACGATTAGATAAGGAGACAGTTAATGTTATCACGTTATCGTTTGCAATTCTTGTTTGACCTCTCTCCTCCCTTTCTTTTCTCTCTCTCCTTCTTTCCCCCTCCCTTTTTTCTTTGGCCTTTCGTTAACCATCATATAACACTGAAGGCTGAGCATTGTATGCCATATATGATTTGACATGTGTCACCCAGTTATGTTAAATGCCAATAAACAAATTTGAAAATAAATAGGGTACGGTCGGCCCTTAACAAGTTTTATATTGGACAACTCTAGTGGTCTCTACCCAAAACCTATACTTCAGATTTCTCAGGTTCCCGGAACTGGTGTTCTTCTCAGGGTTTCTCATAGGGCATTGACAGCTGTGAGGCAGGCATGGTATCAAGAGAGAGACAGACTCAGAAGTAACAGTTTGAAAACCTTTATTGCAACACTTTGTTGGGTTGGTGTAGTGCCTAACTGTCCCTTATTCTAAGGGGTTGTTCCCTTAACTGATACTTGTAAGGGCCGATGATGTCCATAAGTCCAAAACCAAAGATCAACTGTGTCAAAACCTATGTTTGCCCTCACTCTTAGCCAAAATGTGATATGGGGTCTTCTCAAAAGAAAAATGGTGGCTCACAAAGAAATGTAAACCAAAGTTAGTATTAGGTAGCCTTACCATTAAGTGTAGTTCTGCCAGTTCAAAAAATAGGTCAACTCAAAAGTACCCAGGTTCAGATTTGACAGTTCAATTCAAAGGGGTGCCCTTGGATCTTCCAGGTACGGCTCTTGCAGCAGGACAATACACTTCACAATGTCTCAGGGTCTCTTGGGATTCCCTTCCTTAGGCTCAGACCCCTCTAGTTCCAAAACAAAAAGTCACAGTTCTCTCCAGGCCTCAGGGTTCCCTTCCCCACGTCTAGGCATCTCTTGGTCAAAAGATTCACAGTTTCCCACTTTACAACTCAATTGAGGATTCACAGTTCCTCAGGGTTCCCCTCCCCAGGTCTAGACTTGTCTCCTTTAAACAATGTCCTTCACAGTTTTTGGTGGGCTTGTCTGGGTTCCCGTCCCCAAGCTCAAGCCTCTTGTCTTAAACAAAAGTTCACAAAAAAAAGGTTCAAACACAAAACACCAAGTCAGCACAGGGGCAGTGTCAGACATTCGAGAACACCAGGTTTTTGGCTCCTACCAGGTGCAACCACTCTGACCACTGGCCCGTCTCTTTATATTCTGCACTTTAGTTTGACACCTTTTCTTTCTTGTGCCTTTTCCCTTCTATTATTGCGTTCTTTCCACTTGGCAGTGCCTCTTGGACAATTTCCTGCTTTCTTGTGCTTCTTGCACATTTCTCTTTCACTTTACCATGCACCCTTGCAACTTTCCTCTTTGTCGTGCCTCTTGCACACGTCTATTTCATTTTCAGGTCGCTCGCACCCTCTCCCTACTTTCGGCTCCTTGACTTTACAATCTTCTGTTCTTTCGCGCTACTCGTGCATCTGTTTTTCTTCTTTCCTTCATCATTCACACTTCGCCTTGCTCCTGCGGTTCACACTCCAACCCCCTTGCACGCTACTGAGTTTCTCTCCCCCGAAAACCATCTGTAGCGCGGCACTGGCAGGCAACCTCGTCGGGACTGGTGTGCTGAGGTCAGGATCTCACCACCTGCCCCTCAGGCACCCGTGGGACATCCCAGGAGAATGAGCGCTGGCCAGGATACGGCCAGTAATTCACAGCTCTCTCCAATCTGGCTCCATGGAGACACTGCTCCCTCACCAAGCTGCAACCCCTCTGACACACAGGGTCAACACCCTAGCATCCTGATCTCCTCCAGTTTCCGTGGGCTCCTCCAGCTGCAGCTTGTTGCTCCCTTTTCTTCCCTGATCCAGCCAAAATCCCCAGCTCACTCATTTCTCCTGGCAGATCCACACCTTTTATAGTATACCCGAGAGTGAAGTGGAGTCAGGTGTGCATGGTTGAGGTAAAGTGCCTGAACATTAGTGGGACAGCCTAGTGGTGAGATGTAGTAGGCCTCTCCTTGTTACCCAGGCTGTTTCTATGGGTAATCCTTACAGATCTTGATCACCTCTTCCTCGTCCCAGTACTTATTGGCAATGGGGAGGAGGGATGCAGCAAGTCTGGAAATATCCCAGAATGGCGGAGGGAGAGTGGGTTGGTGTACAATTGTGAAAGGGGGAATACCATGTCTCGCCCTTAGGTATTCTCCTCCCAATCTCCCACAATCCTCTACTCAGGTGATCCGCCTTCGCTTGTCCACCCCTACGGTTGGGATCCAAAAGTGATGGCCCTTCCTGGCTTCCTGAATGGAAGATCCTGGGGGAGTAGGTGGGAGAACACCGCCCAATTTCTCACACAGCCCTCTTCAATCTTTATATCTGTTAGGCAGATGTTTCAGTTTTATGCCAAATCTCCTTCACCTGTGGGACCCCCAGCAGTTTTTGCTGTACTTGTGGGGTTTTTTTGGTCTATGTTCCTTGGTGAGTGGGTACTTATTTCCCCAACTCACCACTTTAACTTCTCCAACTTTTTAGGATCTTCAATATTGTCATGAACTACAGAACACGTCCCTTTTGGACTTTCTGGTCCTTGTCACAACAGGGCTTGCACTCCATAATACTCCCAACATGGTCGTCCAGCGTGAAAAACCTTTCTCGCTCCACGCGCTGGACATAATGTATTCTATTAATAGACCGCGGCTCCGCGCGTCTCAATGCTATTGCAAAGTAGTGATCCGACGTGTGTCCCGTAGCTTGCGGTATTGTTTCCTTGTACCTGTCTATCTACCCGTTCCTTGCCCCTTCCTTTCCTTCTATTTCCTGGAATCGTGTGCTAGTTGCACCTTTCCTAGTGCCCCGGATTCCTGGACCCGCGTCCCGGAAACTGAACGCACTCTGGAGTCGGAAGAGACTCGGGCAGCCTTGTTCAAAACCAGGTCCGTCCGCAAGAAGGCAGCGACCAAGGACTCCAGTAAAGAACGGACCCAGGTGATAAGGGAGGGTCGGGGGTCTCCTTGACAGTTTGAGCCGCCACCCGACCGAACTCGATAGCGACATGGAAGCCGCTGTTCAGGACCTGATGCGTGGCATGCAAGAACTATCAACCGAGGTCCAAAATCTAAAGGTTGAAAACGCTGCACTCAAACAATTGGTCCTATCCCGGGATTCGGCCACAAAAGAAAGCGTCTTGTTGGGCGGCATTGTTGACAAATACGATGGGTCAGCAAAAACCCTTCGTGGATTCCTGGATTCATGTTTGGTCCACTTTACATTTAAGCCTTATTACTTTTCGACTCCCAGGGCTAAGGTTGGGTTCATAATTTCCCACCTTTCCGGGAATGCCTTAACCTGGGCTACACCCCTCGTTAACTCCGGCGATGCCGTCCTAGATGACCATGATGGGTTCATACAGGCCCTTAAAAACATGTTTGATCGCCCTGAGCAGGTCTTTAATGCCCAGGAACATCTGTTGGGTTCCCAGGATATGCTCACTTATGTGACCCGATTCAAACAATTGGCCAAGGAAGCTGATTGGTCCTCTGAGGCGGGTTTAACCCTGTTCAGGAGAGGACTGAATGATGAGATTAAGGATGAATTGGCCAGAGTGGCTCGACCAAACTCATTCCAGGCACTAATGGACCTTGCCATGCAAATAGACTTCTGTATCCAGGAAAGAAAGGCTGAAAATAAGAAATCCAGGGGGTGTCCTTTGAGAGCACCGTCAAAACGGACACAAACCCAGGCTCAGTCACAGAACTAGAACCAATGCAGGTAGGAGCCTTCCGTGGACATACAGGGTTGTGTATCTATTGTGCTTCGGACAAACATTTGGTTAGGAAATGTCCTCTAGCCACCCCCCTCACCCTCGGCGTTCGGGAAACGCCAGCTCCCGATCCTAGATGGAGCAGAGCTTTGGGAGAGAGATGTTTGCTCCACATCAATTCCATCCTTGAACTCTCCTGGACAAAACAAATTGGTCATACTACAGGCATTTCTATCACCCTCAAAGAGCAAGACCTATACCATTTTGGCCTTGGTAGACTGCAGAGCTATGGGGATCTTCATTGATCACGATTGGGTTGCTAGTCACCAGATTCCGTACGAGACACGAAGTACCTTGCAGCCTGTGGAAGCCATCGACGGAAGACCCCTCACTTCAGGGCCCATAAGCCTGCAGACCAAGGAGATCCACCTTTCAATAAATCACCATCAAGAGTTGATTAGGTTCGACATCATTAAGTCAGCCCACTAACCCATGGTATTGGGTATGCTTTGGTTACAAAAACATAATCCGTATATCAACTGGACAGCAGGATCACTATTCCTAGGCTCAGAGTTTTGTATGTCTCACTGCCTATTCCTGGAACCTTCATTAACACCCCCTAAGGAACCGCATAAAGACCAAGAAACACCACCATTCGTGGTTTCCAATATCATACAAGTCCCTGAGGCCTACCAAGGTTACGCTGATGTGTTTTCGACTGCCATAGTCCAGGCCTTACTCCCACACAGGCCTGAAGACTGCGCAATAGAAACGGAACCCTCAGCAGTGATTCCTTTCGGCAGGATGTTCATCCTTTCTGAACCCGAGAAAAAGGCCCTCAAAGAATACCTGGATGCCAACCTTAAAAATGGCACCATAGGGGGGACGCTGTTGCACGCAACTAAGATGGCCGCCTGATCGTAGCACTCCGATCCCACGAATATCCTATATAGAAATAAATCCTTTTTGGAGCCGTGCAGAGAAGAAACTACTACACCGTCTGTTTCCCGTACTCCTGCTGCACATTGTGTGCAAATCCTGCTCGAAACCGCAGAGGCGTGGGGGAGTTTGCAGCTCCCTTTGGACTAACGGCTTGTCCAGTAGACCACGAGCCGCCCCTGGGCTCCAGGAGAATCCTACGCCAGACCGAGGCACCGTCATCAGCACAAGGCTGTGTGGGGGAGGAGCGCCGATCACCGTGGTGCAGCCCCACAGCACGGGCCCGGGGGCGGACCGTGTGTGCAGGCATCAGGACCCAGGGTGGACGCGGGATGGTCTGTGGTTCCGGCCCACCTCCCAGATAACGACTGGGTCGGCGCACCATCTCTCACACAGGGCCCCAGCCGACTCAGGCCTCGGGTCTGCCGCCGAGCGAGCCTTCGTCCGACCTAACGAGAGCAGGTGAGAGATGTAAAAGCGTGCAGACCCAGAGACATTGACTGTGTCACGAAGTAAAGGTTTTTTAAAAATCCTTTCTATACTGGCTGCCACTCAGAGACCGTGTTAACGTGGGAGGACACAATACATCCGTGAAGTGAACTGGGCATTGTACTAAACCTGCAAGCTTAGGTGTGTGTTCTCCAGAGGGCACCGCCCCACCGCTGGTCACCGCTGAGGGGGCCCACACAAGACTATTGACCCCTTACCACAGCCCACGCTGCCAGAGGACATTTGAGATCCGTAGCAGGGCCACACACCCCCCCCGATGCAACTGACCCGATTGCACAGAGTTCTGGTCGCGCCAGGGAGCTGGGCGCCCAGCGCCACGAAGACCGGGGCGCGGTGTATGAGCGCAGGAGGTGGCGTGACAAAGTCGGTGGACCGCTGTGTGCCTGTGTGGGGAAGGGCCGATGGTGACGGCGGTGAAGCTCTAACACGAAGACTTGTGACGTCAAAAAGACGGGAACGCCGTCACCACTTGCTGCAAAGGACCTGAACCAGTATTTGCTTCGACCCAAGCTCAGCCTCAATTCAGTTTAATGCTCAAGTTACCCGCTCCTAGCCTGTAGCTACCACCTATAGGAATCCGAAACACACTGCCAAGCGTGACCAGTACGAGAACACTGCCACCACTAGCTGCACAATACCCGAACCAGCATATGCAGCGGCCTGAGCTCGGCCTCAATCCAATTTAATACTCTGGTTAACTGCTCGTAAAACAGACGCGGCCCTCGCCTGCAGCTACCGCTGAAAAGAGCCCGATATACATTGCGGGGCAGGACCATGGGGAGCATTCCCTCTCCGCTGAACAACCGAGGACCCGTGTGGCAACATCATATACGAGACATAAGATACGGTACACTGGTACCCAACAGGTTGCACAATATAGGCATTAACGTTGTTCTGTACAGGCTACACTAATCCTGTGTGGACGACTGGCCTGACCCGCGTCATCGACCCTTGCTCTGCACAGGGGCCTCATGGGCTGCAACAAGAAAAAAAGCACAGGTGTGGAAAAAACGAGCCCAATGGACTCCTATGCCAGCTCCCAACCTCAGGGGACGCCGGCCACCATAACCATGGGGGATGACAATCCTGCTGGGTTTGAGCATGACGACAGAGAAGACCGCCTAATGACCCTGGTACAGAACGGCTTCCTGGCAGTGAACGTCAAGCTGGACGATATTGTTTCAGCTATCAGCTCCCTTAAGGCTAGCGTGGACAAGGAGAGCACTCGCGTTACAGAAGCTGAGAACAGAATCAGCACAAATGAAGATATGATAACACAACATGGTCGAGACATAGCACAGCTGAAATGGGAACTGCGTAAGACTCGAGCAAAATGCGATGACCTGGAATCTCGATCTAGAAGAAACAATATCCGTATTGTCGGAATTCCAGAATCCTTCTGCAAGGGTCCGATGGAGCGACAAGTAGAGGTCCTTTCGAAAACTCGTCTGGGCATGGAATCCTTTTCTAACCACTT